>NC_064620.1:640132735-641512735 GCF_023898315.1 Schistocerca nitens
CAGTAAACCTGCAGAAGTGCATCGGAATGTAAAACTGGTGACACAGGAAACGCTCAAATCATAGACAGTAGGAAGACTCAGCCTTCCTGTTCTTAAGTCGGCATTGTGTCTCTTATATTTAATTCCGATGCAATTTCTGTGTTTCATCGTCAATGGGAAGGTCCAATGGATACAGTAAACCTACAGAGGTGCATCGGAATGTAAAATTATTGACACAGGAAACGCTCAAAACGTAGACAGTAGGAAGACTCAGTCTTCCTGTACTTAGGTCGGCATTGTGTCTCTTACATTTAATTCCGATGCAATCTCTGTGTTTCACCGTCACTTTGAAGGTCAAAGGGATACAGTAAACCTGCAGAGGTGCATCGGATTGTAAAACTGGTGACACAGGAAATGCTCAAAACATAGACAATAGGAAGACTCAGCATTCCTGTTCTTATGTCGGCATTGTGTCTCTTATATTTAATTCCGATGCAATATCTGTGTTTCATCGTCAATGGGAAGTTCCAATGGATACAGTAAACGTACAGAGGTGCATCGGAATGAAAAACTGGTGACACAGGAAACGATCAATATATAGACAGTAGGAAGACTCAGTCTTCCTGTACCTAAGTCGGCATTGTATCTCTTACAGTTGATTCCGATGCAATTTCTGTGTTTTTTCGTCAATGGGAAGGACCAAGGTATATAGTAAACCAGCAGAGGTGCTTCGGAATGTAAAACTGGTGACACAGGAAGCGGTCAAAACATAGACCCTAAGAAGACTCAGTTTTCTTGTACTAAAGTCGGCATTGTGTCCCTTATATTTAATTTAGATGCAATTTCTGTGTTTCATCGTCACTGTTTAGGTCCAAGGGATACAGTGAACCTGCAGAGGTGCATTGGAACGTAAAACTGATGACACAGGAAACGCTCAAATCATAGACAGTACGAAGACTCAGTCTTCCTGTACCTAAGTCGGCATTGTATCTCTTATAGTTATTTCCGATGCAATTTCTGTGTTTTTTCGTTAATGGGAAGGTCCAAGGTATATAGTAAACCTGCAGAGGTGCATTGGAATGTAAAAATGGTGACACAGGAAGCGCTCAAATCATAGACCGTAAGAAGACTCAGTTTTCTTGTACCTAAGTCGGCGTTGTGTCTCTTGTATTTAATTCCGATGCATTTTCTGTGCTTCGACGTCAAAGGGAAGGTCCAATGGATACAGTAAACCTGCAGATGTAGATCGGAATGTAAAACTGGTGACGCAGGAAACGCTCAAAACATAGACAGTAGGAAGACTCAGTCTTCCTGTACTTAAGTCTGCATTGAGTCTCTTACATTTAATTCCGATACATTTTCTGTGTTTCATCGTCAATGGGAAGGTCCAATGGATACAGAAAACCTGGAGAGGTGCATCGGAATGTAAAACTGTTGACACAGGAAACGCTCAAACATTGACAGTAGGAATACTCAGTCTTCCTGTACTTAAGTCGGCATTGTGTCTCTTATATTTAATACCGATGCTATTTCTGTGTTTCATCGTCAATGGGAAGGTCCAATGGATACAGTAAACTTGCAGACGTGCATCGTAATGTAAAACTGGTGACACAGGAAACGCTCAAAGCATAGACAATAGAAAGACATACTCTTCCTGTACTTAAGTCGACATTGTGTCTCTTTTATTTCATTCTGATGCAATTTCTGTGTTTCATCGTCAATGGGGGGGTTCAATGGATACAGTATACCTGCAGAGGTGCATCGGAATGTAGAACTGATGACACAATAAACGCTCAAAACATGGACAGTAGGGAGACTCAGTCTTCATGTACTTAAGTCGGCATTGTGTCTCTTATATTTAATTCCGATGCAATTTCTGTGTTTCACCGTTACTTTGAGGTCCAAGGGATACAGGAAAACCTGCAGAGGTGCATGGGAATGTAAAATTGGTGACACAGGAAACGCTCAAAACATAGACACTTAGAAGACTCTGTCTTCCTGTACTTAAGACGTCATTGTGTCCCTTATATTTAATTCCGATGCAATTTCTGTGTTTCATCGCAAATGGGAATGTCCAAGGGACACAGTAAACCTGCAGAGGTGCATCGTAATGTAAAACTGGTGACGCAGGAAACGCTCATAACATAGACAGTAGGAAGACTCAATGTTCCTGTACTTAAGTCGGCATTGTGTCTCTTATATTTAATTCCGATGCAATTTCTGTTTTTCATCGTCAATGGGAAGGTCCAATGGATACAGTAAAAGTGCAGAGGTGCATCGGAATGAAAAACTGGTGACACAGGAAACGATCAAAACATAGACAGTAGGAAGACTCAGTCTTCCTGTACCTAAGTCGGCATTGTATCTCTTATAGTTAATTCCGATGCAATTTCTGTTTTTTCGTCAATGGGAAGGACCAAGGTATATAGTAAACCTGCAGAGGTGCTTCGGAATGTAAAACTGGTGACACAGGAAGCGGTCAAAACATAGACCCTAAGAAGACTCAGTTTTCTTGTACTAAAGTCGGCATTGTGTCTCTTATATTTAATTTAGATGCAATTTCTGTGTTTCATCGTCACTGTGAAGGTCCAAGGGATACAGTAAACCTGCATAGGTGCATTGGAATGTAAAACTGATGACACAGGAAACGCTCAAAACATAGACAGTAGGAAGACTCAGTCTTCCTGTACCTAAGTCGGCATTGTATCTCTTATAGTTAATTCCGATGCAATTTCTGTGTTTTTTCGTCAATGGGAAGGTCCAATGGATACAGTAAACCTGCAGAGGTGCATCGGAATGTAAAACTGTTGACACAGGAAACGCTCAAACATTGACAGTAGGAATACTCAGTCTTCCTGTACTTAAGTCGGCATTGTGTCTCTTATAATTAATACCGATGCAATTTCTGTGTTTCATCGTCAATGGGAAGGTCCAATGGATACAGTAAACTTGCAGAGGTGCATCGTAATGTAAAACTGGTGACGCAGGAAACGCTCATAACATAGACAGTAGGAAGACTCAATGTTCCTGTACTTAAGTCGGCATTGTGTCTCTTATATTTAATTATGATAAAATTTCTGTGTTTCATCGTCAATGGAAAGATCCAAAGGATACAGTAAACCTGCAGAGGTGCATCGGAATGTAAAACTGGTGACACAGGAAACGCTCAAAGCATAGACAGTAGGAAGACTCAGCCTTCCTGTTCTTAAGTCGGCATTGTGTCTCTTTTATTTCATTCCGATGCAATTTCTGTGTTTCATCGTCAATGGGGGGGTCCAATGGATACAGTATACCTGCAGAGGTGCATCGGAATGTAGAACTGATGACACAGGAAACGCTCAAAACATAGGCAGTAGGAAGACTCAGTTTTCCTGTACTTAAGTCGGAATTGGGTCTCCTATATTTAATTCCGATGCTATTTCTGGGTTTCATCGTCAATGGGAAGGTCCAATGGATACAGTAAACCTGCAGAGGTGCATCGGAATGTAAAATTGGTGACACAGGAAACGATCAAAACGTAGAAGACTCAGTCTTGCTGTACTTAGGTCGGCATTGTGTCTCTTACATTGAATTCCGATGCAATTTCTGTGTTTCACCGTCACTTTGAAGGTCCAAGGGATACAGGAAAACCTGCAGAAGTGCATGGGAATGTAAAATTGGTGACACAGGAAACGCTCAAAACATAGACAGTTGGAAGACTCTGTCTTCCTGTACTTAAGACGTCATTGTGTCCCTTATATTTAATTCCGATGCAATTTCTGTGTTTCATCGCAAATGGGAAGGGGCAAGGGACACAGTAAACCTGCAGAGGTGCATCGGAACGTAAAACTGGTGACGCAGGAAACGCTCAAAACATAGACAGTAGGAAGACTCAATGTTCCTGTACTTAAGTCGGCATTGTGTCTCTTATATTTAATTCCGATGCAACTTCTGTTTTTCATCGTCAATGGGAAGATCCAAGCGATACAGTAAACCTGCAGAGGTGCATCGGAATGTAAAACTGGTGACACCAGAAACGCTCAAAACATAGACAGCAGGAAGACTCAGACTTCCTGTTCTTAAGTCGGCATTGTGTCTCTTATATTTAATTCCGATGCTATTTCTGTGTTTCATCGTCAATGGGAAGGTCCAATGGATATAGTAAACCTGCAGAGGTGCATCGGAATGTAAAATTGGTGACGCCGGAAACGCTCAAACCATAGACAGTAGGAAGACTCAATCTTCCTGTACTTAAGTCGACATTGTGTCTCTTATATTTAATTCCGATGCAATTTCTGTGTTTCATCGTCAATTGGAAGATCCATGGGATACAGTAAACCTGCAGATGTGCATCGGATTGTAAAACTGGTGACACAGGAAATGCTCAAAACATAGACAGTAGGAAGACTCAGCATTCCTGTTCTTATGTCGGCATTGTGTCTCTTATATTTAATTCCGATGCAATTTCTGTTTTTCATCGTCAATGGGAAGGTCCAATATATACAGTAAACGTGCAGAGTTGCATCGGAACGAAAAACTGGTGATACAGGAAACGATCAAAACATAGACAGTAGGAAGACTCAGTCTTCCTGTACCTAAGTCGGCATTGTATCTCTTACAGTTAATTCCGATGCAATTTCTGTGTTTTTTCGTCAATGGGAAGGTCCAAGGTATATAGTAAACCTGCAGAGTTGCTTCGGAATGTAAAAATGGTGACACAGGAAGCGCTCAAATCATAGACCTTAAAAAGACTCAGTTTTCTTGTACTTAAGTCGGCGTAGTGTCTCTTGTATTTAATTCCGATGCAATTTCTGTGCTTCGACGTCGAAGGGAAGGTCCAATGGATACAGTAAACCTGCAGATGTGGATCGGAATGTAAAACTAGTGACACAGGAAACGCTCAAAACATAGACAGTAGGATGACTCAGTCTTCTTGTACTTAAGTCTGCATTGAGTCTCTTTCATTTAATTCCGATACATTTTCTGTGTTTCATCGTCAATGGGGGGTTCCAATGGATACAGTATACCTGCAGAGGTGCATCGGAATGTAGAACTGATGACACAGGAAACGCTCAAAAAATAGACAGTAGGACGACTCAATCTTCCTGTACTTAAGTCGGCATTGTGTCTCTTATATTTAATTCCGATGCAATTTGTGTGATTCACCGTCAATGGGAAGGTCCAATGGATACAGTAAACCTGCAGAGGTGCATCGGAATGTAACACTGGTGACGCAGGAAACGCGCAAAGTATAGACAGAAGGAAGACTCAATGTTCCTCTACTTCAGTCGGCATTGTGTCTCTTATATTTAAATCCGATGCCATTTCTGTGTTTCATCGTCACTATGAAGGTCCAAGGGATACTGTAGACCTGCATAGGTGCATCGGAATGTATAACTGGTGACACAGGAAACGCTCAAATCATAGACAGTAGGAAGACTCAGTCCTTCTGTACTTAAGTCGGCAGTGTGTCTCCTATATTTAATTCCGATGCAATTTCTGTGTTTCATCGTCAATGGGAAAGTCGAAGGGATACAGTAAACCTGCAGAGGTGCATCGGAATGTAAAACTGGAGACACAGGAAACGCTCATTACATAGACAGTAGGAAGACTCAGCCTTCCTCTACTTAAGACGTCATTGTGTCTCTTATATTTAATTGCGGTGCAATTTCTGTGTTTCATCGCCAATGGGATGGTCCAAGAGACACAGTAAACCTGCAGAGGTGCATCGGAATGTAAAACTGGTGACTCTGGAAACGCTCAAAACATAGACAGTAGGAAGACTCAATGTTCCTGTACTTAAGTCGGCCTTGTGTCTCTTATATTTAATTCCGATAAAATTTCTGTGTTTCATCGTCAATTGGAAGATCCAAGGGATACAGTAAACCTGCAGAGGTGCATCGGAATGTAAAACTGGTGACACAGGAAACGCTCAAATCATAGACAGTAGGAAGACTCAGCCTTCCTGTTCTTATGTCGGCATTGTGTCTCTTATATTTAATTTAGATGCAATTTCTGTGTTTCATCGTCACTCTGAAGGTACAAGGGATACAGTAAACCTGCAGAGGTGCATCGGAATGTAAAACTGTTGACACAGGAAACGCTCAAACATTGACAGTACGAAACCTCAGTCTACCTGTACTTAAGTCGGCATTGTGTCTCTTATATTTAATTCCGATGCAATTTCTGTGTTTCATCGTCAATGGGAAGGTCCAATGGATACAGTAAACCTGCAGAGGTGCATCGGAGTGTAAAACTGGTGACACAGGAAACGCTCAAAGCATAGACAATAGAAAGGCACACTCTTCCTGTACTTAAGTCGACATTGTGTCTCTTTTATTTCATTCCGATACAATTTCTGTGTTTCATCGTCACTGTGAAGGTCCAATGGATACAGTAAACCTGCAGAGCTGCATCCGAATGTAAAACTGGTGACACAGGAAACGCTCAAAACATAGACAGTAGAAAGACTCAGTCTTCCTGTACTTAAGTCGGCATTGTGTCTTTTATATTTAATTCCGATGCAATATCTGTGCTTCATCGTCAATGGGGGGGGGGGGGGGTCCAATGGATACAGTAAACCTGCAGAGGTGCATCGGAATGTCGAACTGATGACACAGGAAACGCTCAAAACATAGACAGTAGGAAGACTCAGTCTTCCTGTACTTAAGTCGGCATTGTGTCTCTTATATTTAATTCCGATGCAATTTCTGTGTTTCATCGTCAATGGGAAAGTCGAAGGGAAACAATATACCTGGAGAGGTGCATCGGAATGTAGAACTGATGACACAGGAAACGCTCAAATCATAGACAGTAGGAAGACTCAGTCTTCCTGTACTTAAGTTGGCATTGTGTCTCTTATATTTAATTCCGATGCAATTTCTGTGTTTCATCGTCACTTTGAAGGTCCAAGGGATACAGGAAAACCTGCAGAGGTGCATTTGAAAGTAAAACTGGTGACACAGGAAATGCTCAAAACATAGACAGTTGGAAGAATCTGTATTCCTGTACTTAAGACGTCATTGAGACCCTTATATTTAATTCCGATGCAATTTCTGTGTTTCATCGCAAATGGGAAGGTCCAAGGGACACAGTAAACCTGCAAAGGTGCATCTGAATATAAAACTGGTGACACTGGAAACGTTCAAAACGTAGACCGTTAGAAGACTCAGTTTTCTTGTACTTAAGTCGGCGTTGTGTCTCTTATATTTAAGTCCGATGTAATTTCTGTGTTTTATCGTCAATTGGAAGGTCCGATGGATACAGTAAACCTGCAGAGGTGCATGGGAATGTAAACCTGGTGACACAGGAAGCGGTCCAAACATAGACCCTAAGAAGACTCGGTTTTCTTGTACTGAAGTCGGCATTGTGTCTCTTATATTTAATTTAGATGCAATTTCTGTGTTTCATCGTCACTGTGAAGGTCCAAGGGATACAGTAAACCTGCAGAGGTGCATCAAAATGTAAAACTGATGACGCAGGAAACGCTCAAAACATAGACAGTAGGAAGACTCAGTCTTCCTGTACCTAAGTCGGCCTTGTATCTCTTATAGTTAATTCCGATGCAATTTCTGTGTTTTTTCGTCAATGGGAAGGTCCAAGGTATATAGTAAACCTGCAGAGGCGCATTGGAATGTAAAAATGGTGACACAGGAAGCGCTCAAATCATAGACCGTAAGAAGACTCAGTTTTCTTGTACTTAAGTCTGCGTTGTGTCTCTTATATTTAATTCCAATGCAATTTCTGTGCTTCGTCGTCAAAGGGAAGGTCCAATGGATACAGTAAACCTGCAGAAGTGGATCGGAATGTAAAACTGGTGACACAGGAAACACTCAAAACATAGACAGTAGGAAGACTCAGTCTTATTGTACTTTGTCGGCATTGAGTCTCTTATATTTAATTCCGATGCAATTTCTGTGTTTCATCGTCAATGGGAAGGTCCAATGGATACAGTAAACCTGCAGAGGCGCATCGGAATGTAAAACTGGTGACACAGGAAACGCTCAAAGCATAGACAATAGAAAGACACACTCTTCCTGTACTTAAGTCGACATTGTGTCTATTTTATTTCATTCCGATGCAATTTCTGTGTTTCATCGTCACTGTTAAGGTCCAATGGATACAGTAAACCTGCAGAGGTGCATCGGAATGTAAAACTGGTGACACAGGAAACGCTCAAAACATAGACAGTAGAAAGACTCAGTCTTCCTGTACTTAAGTCGGCATTGTGTCTTTTATATTTAATTCCGATGCAATTTCTGTGTTTCATCGTCAATGGGGGGGTCCAATGGATACATTAAACCTGCAGAGGTGCATCGGAATGTAGAACTGATGACACAGGAAACGCTCATAACATAGACACTAGGAAGACTCAGTCTTCCTGTACTTAAGTCGGCATTGGGTCTCTTATATTTAATTCCGATGCAATTTCTGTGTTTCATCGTCAATGGGAAGGTCCAATGGATATAGTAAACCTGCAGAGGTGCATTGGAATGTAAAATTGGTGACGCTGGAAACGCTCAAAACATAGACAGTAGGAAGACTCAATCTTCCTGTACTTAAGTCGACATTGTGTCTCTTATATTTAATTCCGATGCAATTTCTGTGTTTCATCGTCAATTGGAAGATCCATGGGATACAGTAAACCTGCAGATGTGCATCGGATTGTAAAACTGGTGACACAGGAAATGCTCAAAACATAGACAGTAGGAAGACTCAGCATTCCTGTTCTTATGTCGGCATTGTGTCTCTTATATTTAATTCCGATGCAATTTCTGTGTTTCATCGTCAATGGGAAAGTCGAAGGGAAACAATATACCTGGAGAGGTGCATCGGAATGTAGAACTGATGACACAGGAAACGCTCAAATCATAGACAGTAGGAAGACTCAGTCTTCCTGTACTTAAGTTGGCATTGTGTCTCTTATATTTAATTCCGATGCAATTTCTGTGTTTCATCGTCACTTTGAAGGTCCAAGGGATACAGGAAAACCTGCAGAGGTGCATGGGAAAGTAAAACTGGTGACACAGGAAACGCTCAAAACATAGACAGTTGGAAGACTCTGTATTCCTGTACTTAAGACTTCATTGAGACCCTTATATTTAATTCCGATGCAATTTCTGTGTTTCATCGCAAATGGGAAGGTCCAAGGGACACAGTAAACCTGCAAAGGTGCATCTGAATATAAAACTGGTGACACTGGAAACGTTCAAAACGTAGACCGTTAGAAGACTCAGTTTTCTTGTACTTAAGTCGGCGTTGTGTCTCTTATATTTAATACCGATGTAATTTCTGTGTTTTATCGTCAATGGGAAGGTCCGATGGATACAGTAAACCTGCAGAGGTGCATGGGAATGTAAACCTGGTGACACAGGAAGCGGTCCAAACATAGACCCTAAGAAGACTCGGTTTTCTTGTACTGAAGTCGGCATTGTGTCTCTTATATTTAATTTAGATGCAATTTCTGTGTTTCATCGTCACTGTGAAGGTCCAAGGGATACAGTAAACGTGCAGAGGTGCATCGGAATGAAAAACTGGTGACACTGGAAACGATCAAAACATAGACAGTAGGAAGACTCAGTCTTCCTGTACCTAAGTCGGCCTTGTATCTCTTATAGTTAATTCCGATGCAATTTCTGTGTTTCATCGTCAATGGGAAGGTCCAATGGATACAGTAAACCTGCAGAGGCGCATCGGAATGTAAAACTGGTGACACAGGAAACGCTCAAAACATAGACAATAGAAAGACACACTCTTCCTGTACTTAAGTCGACATTGTGTCTCTTTTATTTCATTCCGATGCAATTTCTGTGTTTCATCGTCACTGTTAAGGTCCAATGGATACAGTAAACCTGCAGAGGTGCATCGGAATGTAAAACTGGTGACACAGGAAACGCTCAAAACATAGACAGTAGAAAGACTCAGTCTTCCTGTACTTAAGTCGGCATTGTGTCTTTTATATTTAATTCCGAGGCAATTTCTGTGTTTCATCGTCAATGGGGGGGTCCAATGGATACATTAAACCTGCAGAGGTGCATCGGAATGTAGAACTGATGACACAGGAAACGCTCATAACATAGACAGTAGGAAGACTCAGTCTTCCTGTACTTAAGTCGGCATTGGGTCTCTTATATTTAATTCCGATGCAAGTTCTGTGTTTCATCGTCAATGGGAAGGTCCAATGGATATAGTAAACCTGCAGAGGTGCATTGGAATGTAAAATTGGTGACGCCGGAAACGCTCAAAACATAGACAGTAGGAAGACTCAATCTTCCTGTACTTAAGTCGACATTGTGTCTCTTATATTTAATTCCGATGCAATTTCTGTGTTTCATCGTCAATTGGAAGATCCATGGGATACAGTAAACCTGCAGAGGCGCATCGGAATGTAAAACTGGTGACACAGGAAACGCTCAAAACATAGACAATAGAAAGACACACTCTTCCTGTACTTAAGTCGACATTGTGTCTCTTTTATTTCATTCCGATGCAATTTCTGTGTTTCATCGTCACTGTTAAGGTCCAATGGATACAGTAAACCTGCAGAGGTGCATCGGAATGTAAAACTGGTGACACAGGAAACGCTCAAAACATAGACAGTAGAAAGACTCAGTCTTCCTGTACTTAAGTCGGCATTGTGTCTCTTATATTTAATTCCGATGCAATTTCAGTTTTTCATCGTCAATGGGAAGGTCCAATATATACAGTAAACGTGCAGAGGTGCATCCGAATGAAAAACTGGTGACACAGGAAACGATCAAAACATAGACAGTAGGAAGACTCAGTCTTCCTGTACCTAAGTCGGCATTGTATCTCTTACAGTTAATTCCGATGCAATTTCTGTGTTTTTTCGTCAATGGGAAGGTCCAAGGTATATAGTAAACCTGCAGAGGTGCTTCGGAATGTAAAAATGGTGACACAGGAAGCGCTCAAATCATAGACCGTAAGAAGACTCAGTTTTCTTGTACTTAAGTCGGCGTTGTGTCTCTTGTATTTAATTCCGATGCAATTTCTGTGCTTCGACGTCGAAGGGAAGGTCCAATGGATACAGTAAACCTTCAGATGTGTATCGGAATGTAAAACTAGTGACACAGGAAACGCTCAAAACATAGACAGTAGGAAGACTCAGTCTTTCTGTACTTAAGTCTGCATTGAGTCTCTTTCATTTAATTCCGATACATTTTCTGTGTTTCATCGTCAATGGGGGGGTCCAATGGATACAGTATACCTGCAGAGGTGCATCGGAATGTAGAACTAATGACACAGGAAACGCTCAAAAAATAGACAGTAGGACGACTCAATCTTCCTGTACTTAAGTCGGCATTGTGTCTCTTATATTTAATTCCGATGCAATTTGTGTGATTCATCGTCAATGGGAAGGTCCAATGGATACAGTAAACCTGCAGAGGTGCATCGGAATGTAACACTGGTGACGCAGGAAACGCGCAGAGTATAGACAGAAGGAAGACTCAATGTTCCTCTACTTCAGTCGGCATTGTGTCTCTTATATTTAAATCCGATGCTATTTCTGTGTTTCATCGTCACTATGAAGGTCCAAGGGATACTGTAGACCTGCATAGGTGCATCGGAATGTAAAACTGGTGACACAGGAAACGCTCAAATCATAGACAGTAGGAAGACTCAGTCCTTCTGTACTTAAGTCGGCATTGTGTCTCGTATATTTAATTCCGATGCAATTTCTGTGTTTCATCGTCAATGGGAAGGTCCAAGGGAAACAGTAACCCTGCAGAGGTGCATCGGAATGTAAGACTGATGACACAGGAGACGCTCAAAACATAGACAGTAGGATGACTCAGTCTTCATGTACTTAAGTCGGCATTGTGTCTCTTATATTTAATTCGGATGCAATTTCTGTGTTTCTTCGTCACTGTGAAGGTCCAAGGGATACAGTAAACCTGCAGAGGTGCATCGGAAAGTAAAACTGGAGACACAGGAAACGCTCATTACATAGACAGTAGGAAGACTCAGCCTTCCTCTACTAAAGACGTCATTGTGTCTCTTATATTTAATTGCGGTGCAATTTCTGTGTTTCATCGCCAATGGGAAGGTCCAAGAGACACAGTAAACCTGCAGAGGTGCATTGGAATGTAAAACTGATGACGCTGGAAACGCTCAAAACATAGACAGTAGGAAGACTCAATGTTCCTGTACTTAAGTCGGCCTTGTGTCTCTTATATTTAATTCCGATAAAATTTCTGTGTTTCATCGTCAATTGGAAGATCCAAGGGATACAGTAAACCTGCAGAGGTGCATCGGAATGTAAAACTGGTGATACAGGAAACGCTCAAATCATAGACAGTAGGAAGACTCAGCCTTCCTGTTCTTATGTCGGCATTGCGTCTCTTATATTTAATTTAGATGCAATTTCTGTGTTTCATCGTCACTCTGAAGGTCCAAGGGATACAGTAAACCTGCAGAGGTGCATCGGAATGTAAAACTGTTGACACAGTAAACGCTCAAATCATAGACAGTAGGAAGACTCAGTCCTTCTGTACTTAAGTCGGCATTGTGTCTCTTATATTTAATTCCGATGCAATTTCTGTGTTTCATCGTCAATGGGAAGGTCCAATGGATACTGTAAACCTGTAGAGGTGCATCGGAATGTAAAACTGGTGACACAGGAAACGCTCAAAGCATAGACAATAGAAAGGCACACTCTTCCTGTACTTAGGTCGACATTGTGTCTCTTTTATTTCATTCCGATACAATTTCTGCGTTTCATCGTCACTGTGAAGGTCCAATGGATACAGTAAACCTGCAGAGGTGCATCGGAATGTAAAACTGGTGACACAGGAAACGCTCAAAACATAGACAGTAGAAAGACTCAGTCTTCCTGTACTTAAGTCGGCATTGTGTCTTTTATATTTAATTCCGATGCAATATCTGTGTTTCATCGTCAATGGGGGGCGTCCAATGGTTACAGTAAACCTGCAGAGGTGCATCGGAATGTCGAACTGATGACACAGGAAACGTTCAAACCATAGACAGTTGGAAGACTCAGTCTTCCTGTACTTAAGTCGGCATTGTGTCTCTTATATTTAATTCCGATGCAATTTCTGTGTTTCATCGTCAATGGGAAAGTCGAAGGGAAACAGTATACCTGGAGAGGTGCATCGGAATGTAGAACTGATGACACAGGAATCGCTCAAATCATAGACAGTAGGAAGACTCAGTCTTCCTGTACTTAAGTTGGCATTGTGTCTCTTATATTTAATTCCGATGCAATTTCTGTGTTTCATCGTCACTTTGAAGGTCCAAGGGATACAGGAAAACCTGCAGAGGTGCATGGGAATGTAAAACTGGTGACACAGGAAACGCTCAAAACATAGACAGTTGGAAGACTCTGTCTTCCTGTACTTAAGACGTCATTGAGACCCTTATATTTAATTCCGATGCAATTTCTGTGTTTCATCGCAAATGGGAAGGTCCAAGGGACACAGTAAACCTGCAAAGGTGCATCTGAATATAAAACTGGTGACACTGGAAACGCTCAAAACGTAGACCGTTAGAAGACCCAGTTTTCTTGTACTTAAGTCGGCGTTGTGTCTCTTATATTTAATTCCAATGTAATTTCTGTGTTTCATCGTCAATTGGAAGGTCCGATGGATACAGTAAATCTGCAGAGGTGCATGGGAATGTAAAACTGGTGACACAGGAAGCGGTCCAAACATAGACCCTAAGAAGACTCGGTTTTCTTGTACTGAAGTCGGCATTGTGTCTCTTATATTTAATTTAGATGGAATTTCTGTGTTTCATCGTCACTGTGAAGGTCCAAGGGATACAGTAAACCTGCAGAGGTGCATCAAAATGTAAAACTGATGACGCAGCAAACGCTCAAAACATAGACAGTAGGAAAACTCAGTCTTCCTGTACCTAAGTCGGCCTTGTATCTCTTATAGTTAATTCCGATGCAATTTCTGTGTTTCACCGTCACTTTGAAGTCCAAGGGATACAGGAAAACCTGCAGAGGTGCATGGGAATGTAAAATTGGTGACACAGGAAACGCTCAAATCATAGACAGTTGGAAGACTCTGTCTTCCTGTACTTAAGATGTCATTGTGACCCTTATATTTAATTCCGATGAAATTTCTGTGTTTCATCGCAAATGGGAATGTCCAAGGGACACAGTAAACCTGCAGAGGTGCATCGTAATGTAAAACTGGTGACGCAGGAAACGCTCATAACATAGACAGTAGGGAGACTCAATGTTCCTGTACTTAAGTCGGCATTGTGTCTCTTATATTTAATTCCGATGCTATTTCTGTGTTTCATCGTCAATGGGAAGGTCCAATGGATACAGTAAACCTGCAGAGGTGCATCGGAATGTAAAATTGGTGACGCAGGAAACGCTCAAAACATAGACAGTAGGAAGACTCAATCTTCCTGTACTTACGTCGACAATGTGTCTCTTATATTTAATTCCGATGCAATTTCTGTGTTTCATAGTCAATGGGAAGGTCCAATGGATACAGTAAACGTGCAGAGGTGCATCGGAATGAAAAACTGGTGACACTGGAAACGATCAAAACATAGACAGTAGGAAGACTCAGTCTTCCTGTACCTAAGTCGGCATTGTATCTCTTATAGTTAATTCCGATGCAATTTCTGTGTTTTTTCGTCAATGGGAAGGACCAAGGTATATAGTAAACCTGCAGAGGTGCTTCGGAATGTAAAACTGGTGACACAGGAAGCGGTCAAAACATAGACCCTAAGAAGACTCAGTTTTCTTGTACTAAAGTCGGCATTCTGTCTCTTATATTTAATTTAGATGCAATTTCTGTGTTTCATCGTCACTGTGAAGGCCCAAGGGATACAGTAAACCTGCAGAGGTGCATTGGAATGTAAAACTGATGACACAGGAAACGCTCAAAACATAGACAGTAGGAAGACTCAGTCTTCCAGTACCTAAGTCGGCATTGTATCTCTTATAGTTTATTCCGATGCAATTTCTGTGTTTCATCGTCAATCGGAAAGTCGAAGGGAAACAGTACACCTGCAGAGGTGCATCAAAATGTAAAACTGATGACACAGGAAACGCTCAAAACATAGACAGTAGGAAGACTCAGTCTTCCTGTACTTAAGTCGGCATTGTGTCTCTTATATTTAATTCCGATGCAATTTCTGTGTTTCATCGTCAATGGGAAAGTCGAAGGGAAACAGTATACCTGGAGAGGTGCATCGGAATGTAGAACTGATGACACAGGAAACGCTAAAATCATAGACAGTAGGAAGACTCAGTCTTCCTGTACTTAAGTTGGCATTGTGTCTCTTATATTTAATTCCGATGCAATTTCTGTGTTTCATCGTCACTTTGAAGGTCCAAGGGATACAGGAGAACCTGCAGAGGTGCATGGGAATGTAAAACTGGTGACACAGGAAACGCTCAAAACATAGACAGTTGGAAGACTCTGTCTTCCTGTACTTAATACGTCATTGAGACCCTTATATTTAATTCTGATGCAATTTCTGTGTTTCATCGCAAATGGGAAGGTCCAAGGGACACAGTAAACCTGCAAAGGTGCATCTGAATATAAAACTGGTGACACTGGAAACGCTCAAAACGTAGACCGTTAGAAGACTCAGTTTTCTTGTACTTAAGTCGGCGTTGTGTCTCTTATATTTAATTCCGATGTAATTTCTGTGTTTCATCGTCAATTGGAAGGTCCGATGGATACAGTGAACCTGCAGAGGTGCATGGGAATGTAAAACTGGTGACACAGGAAGCGGTCCAAACATAGACCCTAAGAAGACTCGGTTTTCTTGTACTGAAGTCGGCATTGTGTCTCTTATATTTAATTTAGATGCAATTTCTGTGTTTCATCGTTACTGTGAAGGTCCAAGGGATACAGTAAACCTGCAGAGGTGCATCAAAATGTAAAACTGATGACGCAGGAAACGCTCAAAACATAGACAGTAGGAAAACTCAGTCTTCCTGTACCTAAGTCGGCCTTGTATCACTTATAGTTAATTCCGATGCAATTTCTGTGTTTTTTCGTGAATGGGAAGGTCCAAGGTATATAGTAAACCTGCAGAGGCGCATTCGAATGTAAAAATGGCGACACAGGAAGCGCTCAAATCATAGACCGTAAGAAGACTCAGTTTTCTTGTACTTAAGTCTGCGTTGTGTCTCTTATATTTAATTCCGATGCAATTTCTGTGCTTCGTCGTCAAAGGGAAGGTCCAATGGATACAGTAAACCTGCAGAAGTGGATCGGAATGTAAAACTGGTGACACAGGAAACGCTCAAAACATAGACAGTAGGAAGACTCAGTTTTCCTGTACTTTGTCGGCATTGAGTCTCTTATATTTAATTCTGATGCAATTTCTGTGTTTCATCGTCAATGGGAAGGTCCAATGGATACAGTAAACCTGCAGAGGCGCATCGGAATGTAAAACTGGTGACAGAGGAAACGCTCAAAGCATAGACAATAGAAAGACACACTCTTCCTGTACTTAAGTCGACATTGTGTCTCTTTTATTTCATTCCGATGCAATTTCTGTGTTTCATCGTCACTGTGAAGGTCCAATGGATACAGTAAACCTGCAGAGGTGCATCGGAATGTAAAACTGGTGACACAGGAAACGCTCAAAACATAGACAGTAGAAAGACTCAGTCTTCCTGTACTTAAGTCGGCATTGTGTCTTTTATATTTAATTCCGATGCAATTTCTGTGTTTCATCGTCAATGGGGGGGTCCAATGGATACATTAAACCTGCAGAGGTGCATCGGAATGTAGAACTGATGACACAGGAAACGCTCATAACATAGACAGTAGGAAGACTCAGTCTTCCTGTACTTAAGTCGGCATTGGGTCTCTTATATTTAATACCGATGCTATTTCTGTGTTTCATCGTCAATGGGAAGGTCCTATGGATACAGTAAACTTGCAGACGTGCATCGTATTGTAAAACTGGTGACACAGGAAACGCTCAAAGCATAGACAATAGAAAGACATACTCTTCCTGTACTCAAGTCGACATTGTGTCTCTTATATTTAATTCCGATGCAATTTCTGTGTTTCACCGTCACTTTGAAGTCCTAGGGATACAGGGAAACCTGCAGAGGTGCATGGGAATGTAGAATTGGTGACACAGGAAACGCTCAAAACATAGACAGTGGGAAGACTCTGTCTTCCTGTACTTAAGACGTCATTGTGTCCCTTATATTTAATTCCGATGCAATTTCTGTGTTTCTTCGCAAATGGGAATGTCCAAGGGACACAGTAAACCTGCAGAGGTGCATCGTAATGTAAAACTGGTGACGCAGGAAACGCAAATAACATAGACAGTAGGAAGACTCAATGTTCCTGTACTTAAGTCGGCATTGTGTCTCTTATATTTAATGCCGATGCTATTTCTGTGTTTCATCGTCAATGGGAAGGTCCAATGGATACAGTAAACCTGCAGAGGTGCATCAGAATGTAAAATTGGAGACGCAGGAAACGCTCAAAACATAGACAGTAGGAAGACTCAATCTTCCTGTACTTACGTCGACAATGTGTCTCTTATATTTAATTCCGATGCAATTTCTGTGTTTCATAGTCAATGGGAAGGTCCAATGGATACAGTAAACGTGCAGAGGTGCATCGGAATGAAAAACTGGTGACACTGGAAACGATCAAAACATAGACAGTAGGAAGACTCAGTCTTCCTGTACCTAAGTCGGCATTGTATCTCTTATAGTTAATTCCGATGCAATTTCTGTGTTATTTCGTCAATGGCAAGGACCAAGGTATATAGTAAACCTGCAGAGTTGCTTCGGAATGTAAAACTGGTGACACAGGAAGCGGTCAAAACATAGACCCTAAGAAGACTCAGTTTTCTTGTACTAAAGTCGGCATTCTGTCTCTTATATTTAATTGAGATGCAATTTCTGTGTTTCATCGTCACTGCGAAGGTCCAAGGGATACAGTAAACCTACAGAGGTGCATCGGAATGTAAAATTGGTGACGCAGGAAACGCTCAAAACATAGACAGTAGGAAGACTCAATCTTCCTGTACTTACGTCGACATTGTGTCTCTTATATTTAATTCCGATGCAATTTCTGTGTTTCATCGTCAATGGGAACGTCCAATGGATACAGTAAACGTACAGAGGTGCATCGGAATGAAAAACTGGTGACACTGGAAACGATCAAAACATAGACAGTAGGAATACTCAGTCTTCCTGTACCTAAGTCGGCATTGTATCCCTTATAGTTAATTCCGATGCAATTTCTGTGTTTTTTCGTCAATGGGAAGGACCAAGGTATATAGTAAACCTGCAGAGGTGCTTCGGAATGTAAAACTGGTGACAAAGGAAGCGGTCAAATCATAGACCCTAAGAAGACTCAGTTTTCTTGTACTAAAGTCGGCATTGTGTCTCTTATATTTAATTTAGATGCAATTTTGTATTTCATCGTCACTGTGAAGGTCCAAGGGATACAGTAAACCTGCAGAGGTGCATTGGAATGTAAAACTGATGACACAGGAAACGATCAAAACATAGACAGTAGGAAGACTCAGTCTTCCTGTACCTAAGTCGGCATTGTATCTCTTATTGTTAATTCCGATGCAATTTCTGTATTTCATCGTCACTGTGAAGGTCCAATGGATACAGTAAACCTGCAGAAGTGCATCGGAATGTAAAACTGGTGACACCGGAAACGCTCAAAACATAGACAGTAGGAAGACTCAGCCTTCCTGTTCTTAAGTCGGCATTGTGTCTCTTATATTTAATTCCGATGCTATTTCTGTGTTTCATCGTCAATGGGAAGGTCCAATGGATACAGTAAACCTGCAGAGGTGCATCGGAATGTAAAATTGGTGACACAGGAAACGCTCAAAGCGTAGACAGTAGGAAGACTCAGTCTTCCTGTACTTAGGTTGGCATTGTGTCTCTTACATTTAATTCCGATGCAATCTCTGTGTTTCACCGTCACTTTGAAGGTCCAAGGGATACAGTAAACCTGCAGAGGTGCATCGGATTGTAAAACTGGTGACACAGGAAATGCTCAAAACATAGACAGTAGGAAGAGTCAGCATTCCTGTTCTTATGTCGGCATTGTGTCTCTTATATTTAATTCCCTTGCAATATCTGTGTTTCATCGTCAATGGGAAGGTCCAATGGATACAGTAAACGTGCAGAGGTGCATCGGAATGAAAATCTGGTGACACAGGAAACGATCATTACATAGACAGACTCAGTTATCCTGTACCTAATTCGGCATTGTATCTCTTATAGTTAATTCCGATGCAATTTCTGTGTTTTTTCGTCAATGGGAAGGACCAAGGTATATAGTAAACCTGCAGAGGTGCTTCGGAATGTAAAACTGGTGACACAGGAAGCGGTCAAAACATAGACCCTAAGAAGACTCAGTTTTCTTGTACTAAAGTCGGCATTGTGTCTCTTATATTTAATTTAGATGCAATTTCTGTGTTTCATCGTCACTGTGAAGGTCCAAGGGATACAGTAAACCTGCAGAGGTGCATTAGAATGTAAAAATGATGACACAGGAAACGCTCAAATCATAGACAGTACGAAGACTCAGTCTTCCTGTACCTAAGTCGGCATTGTATCTCTTATAGTTAATTCCGATGCAATTTCTGTGTTTTTTCGTTAATGGGAAGGTCCAAGGTATATAGTAAACCTGCAGAGGTGCATTGGAATGTAAAAATGGTGACACAGGAAGCGCTCAAATCATAGACTGTAAGAAGACTCAGTTTTCTTGTACTTAAGTCGGCGTTGTGTCTCTTGTATTTAATTCCGATGCAATTTCTGTGCTTCGACGTCAAAGGGAAGGTCCAATGGATACAGTAAACCTGCAGATGTGGATCGGAATGTAAAACTGGTGACACAGGAAACGCTCAAAGCATATACAGTAGGAAGACTCAGTCTTCCTGTACTTAAGTCTGCATTGAGGATCTTACATTTAATTCCGATACATTTTCTGTGTTTCATCGTCAATGGGAAGGTCCAATGGATACAGAATACCTGGAGAGGTGCATCGGAATGTAAAACTGTTGACACAAGAAACGCTCAAACATTGACAGTAGGAATACTCAGTCTTCTCGTACTTAAGTCGGCATTGTGTCTCTTATATTTAATACCGATTCTATTTCTGTGTTTCATCGTCAAAGGGAAAGTCCAATGGATACAGTAAACTTGCAGACGTGCATCGTAATGTAAAACTGGTGACGCAGGAAACGCTCAAAGCATAGACAATAGAAAGACATACTCTTCCTGTACGTAAGTCGACATTGTGTCTCTTTTATTTAATTCCGATGCAATTTCTGTGTTTCATCGTCAATGGGGGGGTCCAATGGATACAGTATACCTGCAGAGGTGCATCGGAATGTAGAACTGATGACACAATAAACGCTCAAAACATGGACAGTAGGGAGACTCAGTCTTCAAGTACTTAAGTCGGCATTGTGTCCCTTACATTTAATTCCGATGCAATTTCTGTGTTTCATCGCAAATGGGAATGTCCAAGGGACACAGTAAACCTGCAGAGGTGCATCGTAATGTAAAACTGGTGACGCAGGAAACGCTCATAACTTAAGTCGGCATTGTGTCTCTTGTATTTCATTCCGATGCTATTTCTGTGTTTCATCGTCAATGGGAAGGTCCAATGGATACAGTAAACCTACAGAGGTGCATCGGAATGTAAAATTGGTGACGCAGGAAACGCTCAAAACATAGACAGTAGGAAGACTCAATCTTCCTGTACTTACGTCGACATTGTGTCTCTTATATTTAATTCCGATGCAATTTCTGTGTTTCATCGTCAATGGGAACGTCCAATGGATACAGTAAACGTACAGAGGTGCATCGGAATGAAAAACTGGTGACACTGGAAACGATCAAAACATAGACAGTAGGAATACTCAGTCTTCCTGTACCTAAGTCGGCATTGTATCCCTTATAGTTAATTCCGATGCAATTTCTGTGTTTTTTCGTCAATGGGAAGGACCAAGGTATATAGTAAACCTGCAGAGGTGCTTCGGAATGTAAAACTGGTGACAAAGGAAGCGGTCAAATCATAGACCCTAAGAAGACTCAGTTTTCTTGTACTAAAGTCGGCATTGTGTCTCTTATATTTAATTTAGATGCAATTTCTGTGTTTCATCGTCACTGTGAAGGCCCAAGGGATACAGTAAACCTGCAGAGGTGCATTGGAATGTAAAACTGATGACACAGGAAACGCTCAAAACATAGACAGTAGGAAGACTCAGTCTTCCAGTACCTAAGTCGGCATTGTATCTCTTATAGTTTATTCCGATGCAATTTCTGTGTTTCATCGTCAATCGGAAAGTCGAAGGGAAACAGTACACCTGCAGAGGTGCATCAAAATGTAAAACTGATGACACAGGAAACGCTCAAAACATAGACAGTAGGAAGACTCAGTCTTCCTGTACTTAAGTCGGCATTGTGTCTCTTATATTTAATTCCGATGCAATTTCTGTGTTTCATCGTCAATGGGAAAGTCGAAGGGAAACAGTATACCTGGAGAGGTGCATCGGAATGTAGAACTGATGACACAGGAAACGCTAAAATCATAGACAGTAGGAAGACTCAGTCTTCCTGTACTTAAGTTGGCATTGTGTCTCTTATATTTAATTCCGATGCAATTTCTGTGTTTCATCGTCACTTTGAAGGTCCAAGGGATACAGGAGAACCTGCAGAGGTGCATGGGAATGTAAAACTGGTGACACAGGAAACGCTCAAAACATAGACAGTTGGAAGACTCTGTCTTCCTGTACTTAATACGTCATTGAGACCCTTATATTTAATTCTGATGCAATTTCTGTGTTTCATCGCAAATGGGAAGGTCCAAGGGACACAGTAAACCTGCAAAGGTGCATCTGAATATAAAACTGGTGACACTGGAAACGCTCAAAACGTAGACCGTTAGAAGACTCAGTTTTCTTGTACTTAAGTCGGCGTTGTGTCTCTTATATTTAATTCCGATGTAATTTCTGTGTTTCATCGTCAATTGGAAGGTCCGATGGATACAGTGAACCTGCAGAGGTGCATGGGAATGTAAAACTGGTGACACAGGAAGCGGTCCAAACATAGACCCTAAGAAGACTCGGTTTTCTTGTACTGAAGTCGGCATTGTGTCTCTTATATTTAATTTAGATGCAATTTCTGTGTTTCATCGTTACTGTGAAGGTCCAAGGGATACAGTAAACCTGCAGAGGTGCATCAAAATGTAAAACTGATGACGCAGGAAACGCTCAAAACATAGACAGTAGGAAAACTCAGTCTTCCTGTACCTAAGTCGGCCTTGTATCACTTATAGTTAATTCCGATGCAATTTCTGTGTTTTTTCGTGAATGGGAAGGTCCAAGGTATATAGTAAACCTGCAGAGGCGCATTCGAATGTAAAAATGGCGACACAGGAAGCGCTCAAATCATAGACCGTAAGAAGACTCAGTTTTCTTGTACTTAAGTCTGCGTTGTGTCTCTTATATTTAATTCCGATGCAATTTCTGTGCTTCGTCGTCAAAGGGAAGGTCCAATGGATACAGTAAACCTGCAGAAGTGGATCGGAATGTAAAACTGGTGACACAGGAAACGCTCAAAACATAGACAGTAGGAAGACTCAGTTTTCCTGTACTTTGTCGGCATTGAGTCTCTTATATTTAATTCTGATGCAATTTCTGTGTTTCATCGTCAATGGGAAGGTCCAATGGATACAGTAAACCTGCAGAGGCGCATCGGAATGTAAAACTGGTGACAGAGGAAACGCTCAAAGCATAGACAATAGAAAGACACACTCTTCCTGTACTTAAGTCGACATTGTGTCTCTTTTATTTCATTCCGATGCAATTTCTGTGTTTCATCGTCACTGTGAAGGTCCAATGGATACAGTAAACCTGCAGAGGTGCATCGGAATGTAAAACTGGTGACACAGGAAACGCTCAAAACATAGACAGTAGAAAGACTCAGTCTTCCTGTACTTAAGTCGGCATTGTGTCTTTTATATTTAATTCCGATGCAATTTCTGTGTTTCATCGTCAATGGGGGGGTCCAATGGATACATTAAACCTGCAGAGGTGCATCGGAATGTAGAACTGATGACACAGGAAACGCTCATAACATAGACAGTAGGAAGACTCAGTCTTCCTGTACTTAAGTCGGCATTGGGTCTCTTATATTTAATACCGATGCTATTTCTGTGTTTCATCGTCAATGGGAAGGTCCTATGGATACAGTAAACTTGCAGACGTGCATCGTATTGTAAAACTGGTGACACAGGAAACGCTCAAAGCATAGACAATAGAAAGACATACTCTTCCTGTACTCAAGTCGACATTGTGTCTCTTATATTTAATTCCGATGCAATTTCTGTGTTTCACCGTCACTTTGAAGTCCTAGGGATACAGGGAAACCTGCAGAGGTGCATGGGAATGTAGAATTGGTGACACAGGAAACGCTCAAAACATAGACAGTTGGAAGACTCTGTCTTCCTGTACTTAAGACGTCATTGTGTCCCTTATATTTAATTCCGATGCAATTTCTGTGTTTCTTCGCAAATGGGAATGTCCAAGGGACACAGTAAACCTGCAGAGGTGCATCGTAATGTAAAACTGGTGACGCAGGAAACGCAAATAACATAGACAGTAGGAAGACTCAATGTTCCTGTACTTAAGTCGGCATTGTGTCTCTTATATTTAATGCCGATGCTATTTCTGTGTTTCATCGTCAATGGGAAGGTCCAATGGATACAGTAAACCTGCAGAGGTGCATCAGAATGTAAAATTGGAGACGCAGGAAACGCTCAAAACATAGACAGTAGGAAGACTCAATCTTCCTGTACTTACGTCGACAATGTGTCTCTTATATTTAATTCCGATGCAATTTCTGTGTTTCATAGTCAATGGGAAGGTCCAATGGATACAGTAAACGTGCAGAGGTGCATCGGAATGAAAAACTGGTGACACTGGAAACGATCAAAACATAGACAGTAGGAAGACTCAGTCTTCCTGTACCTAAGTCGGCATTGTATCTCTTATAGTTAATTCCGATGCAATTTCTGTGTTATTTCGTCAATGGCAAGGACCAAGGTATATAGTAAACCTGCAGAGTTGCTTCGGAATGTAAAACTGGTGACACAGGAAGCGGTCAAAACATAGACCCTAAGAAGACTCAGTTTTCTTGTACTAAAGTCGGCATTCTGTCTCTTATATTTAATTGAGATGCAATTTCTGTGTTTCATCGTCACTGCGAAGGTCCAAGGGATACAGTAAACCTACAGAGGTGCATCGGAATGTAAAATTGGTGACGCAGGAAACGCTCAAAACATAGACAGTAGGAAGACTCAATCTTCCTGTACTTACGTCGACATTGTGTCTCTTATATTTAATTCCGATGCAATTTCTGTGTTTCATCGTCAATGGGAACGTCCAATGGATACAGTAAACGTACAGAGGTGCATCGGAATGAAAAACTGGTGACACTGGAAACGATCAAAACATAGACAGTAGGAATACTCAGTCTTCCTGTACCTAAGTCGGCATTGTATCCCTTATAGTTAATTCCGATGCAATTTCTGTGTTTTTTCGTCAATGGGAAGGACCAAGGTATATAGTAAACCTGCAGAGGTGCTTCGGAATGTAAAACTGGTGACAAAGGAAGCGGTCAAATCATAGACCCTAAGAAGACTCAGTTTTCTTGTACTAAAGTCGGCATTGTGTCTCTTATATTTAATTTAGATGCAATTTTGTATTTCATCGTCACTGTGAAGGTCCAAGGGATACAGTAAACCTGCAGAGGTGCATTGGAATGTAAAACTGATGACACAGGAAACGATCAAAACATAGACAGTAGGAAGACTCAGTCTTCCTGTACCTAAGTCGGCATTGTATCTCTTATTGTTAATTCCGATGCAATTTCTGTATTTCATCGTCACTGTGAAGGTCCAATGGATACAGTAAACCTGCAGAAGTGCATCGGAATGTAAAACTGGTGACACCGGAAACGCTCAAAACATAGACAGTAGGAAGACTCAGCCTTCCTGTTCTTAAGTCGGCATTGTGTCTCTTATATTTAATTCCGATGCTATTTCTGTGTTTCATCGTCAATGGGAAGGTCCAATGGATACAGTAAACCTGCAGAGGTGCATCGGAATGTAAAATTGGTGACACAGGAAACGCTCAAAGCGTAGACAGTAGGAAGACTCAGTCTTCCTGTACTTAGGTTGGCATTGTGTCTCTTACATTTAATTCCGATGCAATCTCTGTGTTTCACCGTCACTTTGAAGGTCCAAGGGATACAGTAAACCTGCAGAGGTGCATCGGATTGTAAAACTGGTGACACAGGAAATGCTCAAAACATAGACAGTAGGAAGAGTCAGCATTCCTGTTCTTATGTCGGCATTGTGTCTCTTATATTTAATTCCCTTGCAATATCTGTGTTTCATCGTCAATGGGAAGGTCCAATGGATACAGTAAACGTGCAGAGGTGCATCGGAATGAAAATCTGGTGACACAGGAAACGATCATTACATAGACAGACTCAGTTATCCTGTACCTAATTCGGCATTGTATCTCTTATAGTTAATTCCGATGCAATTTCTGTGTTTTTTCGTCAATGGGAAGGACCAAGGTATATAGTAAACCTGCAGAGGTGCTTCGGAATGTAAAACTGGTGACACAGGAAGCGGTCAAAACATAGACCCTAAGAAGACTCAGTTTTCTTGTACTAAAGTCGGCATTGTGTCTCTTATATTTAATTTAGATGCAATTTCTGTGTTTCATCGTCACTGTGAAGGTCCAAGGGATACAGTAAACCTGCAGAGGTGCATTAGAATGTAAAAATGATGACACAGGAAACGCTCAAATCATAGACAGTACGAAGACTCAGTCTTCCTGTACCTAAGTCGGCATTGTATCTCTTATAGTTAATTCCGATGCAATTTCTGTGTTTTTTCGTTAATGGGAAGGTCCAAGGTATATAGTAAACCTGCAGAGGTGCATTGGAATGTAAAAATGGTGACACAGGAAGCGCTCAAATCATAGACTGTAAGAAGACTCAGTTTTCTTGTACTTAAGTCGGCGTTGTGTCTCTTGTATTTAATTCCGATGCAATTTCTGTGCTTCGACGTCAAAGGGAAGGTCCAATGGATACAGTAAACCTGCAGATGTGGATCGGAATGTAAAACTGGTGACACAGGAAACGCTCAAAGCATATACAGTAGGAAGACTCAGTCTTCCTGTACTTAAGTCTGCATTGAGGATCTTACATTTAATTCCGATACATTTTCTGTGTTTCATCGTCAATGGGAAGGTCCAATGGATACAGAATACCTGGAGAGGTGCATCGGAATGTAAAACTGTTGACACAAGAAACGCTCAAACATTGACAGTAGGAATACTCAGTCTTCTCGTACTTAAGTCGGCATTGTGTCTCTTATATTTAATACCGATTCTATTTCTGTGTTTCATCGTCAAAGGGAAAGTCCAATGGATACAGTAAACTTGCAGACGTGCATCGTAATGTAAAACTGGTGACGCAGGAAACGCTCAAAGCATAGACAATAGAAAGACATACTCTTCCTGTACGTAAGTCGACATTGTGTCTCTTTTATTTAATTCCGATGCAATTTCTGTGTTTCATCGTCAATGGGGGGGTCCAATGGATACAGTATACCTGCAGAGGTGCATCGGAATGTAGAACTGATGACACAATAAACGCTCAAAACATGGACAGTAGGGAGACTCAGTCTTCAAGTACTTAAGTCGGCATTGTGTCCCTTACATTTAATTCCGATGCAATTTCTGTGTTTCATCGCAAATGGGAATGTCCAAGGGACACAGTAAACCTGCAGAGGTGCATCGTAATGTAAAACTGGTGACGCAGGAAACGCTCATAACTTAAGTCGGCATTGTGTCTCTTGTATTTCATTCCGATGCTATTTCTGTGTTTCATCGTCAATGGGAAGGTCCAATGGATACAGTAAACCTACAGAGGTGCATCGGAATGTAAAATTGGTGACGCAGGAAACGCTCAAAACATAGACAGTAGGAAGACTCAATCTTCCTGTACTTACGTCGACATTGTGTCTCTTATATTTAATTCCGATGCAATTTCTGTGTTTCATCGTCAATGGGAACGTCCAATGGATACAGTAAACGTACAGAGGTGCATCGGAATGAAAAACTGGTGACACTGGAAACGATCAAAACATAGACAGTAGGAATACTCAGTCTTCCTGTACCTAAGTCGGCATTGTATCCCTTATAGTTAATTCCGATGCAATTTCTGTGTTTTTTCGTCAATGGGAAGGACCAAGGTATATAGTAAACCTGCAGAGGTGCTTCGGAATGTAAAACTGGTGACAAAGGAAGCGGTCAAATCATAGACCCTAAGAAGACTCAGTTTTCTTGTACTAAAGTCGGCATTGTGTCTCTTATATTTAATTTAGATGCAATTTTGTATTTCATCGTCACTGTGAAGGTCCAAGGGATACAGTAAACCTGCAGAGGTGCATTGGAATGTAAAACTGATGACACAGGAAACGATCAAAACATAGACAGTAGGAAGACTCAGTCTTCCTGTACCTAAGTCGGCATTGTATCTCTTATAGTTAATTCCGATGCAATTTCTGTATTTCATCGTCACTGTGAAGGTCCAATGGATACAGTAAACCTGCAGAAGTGCATCGGAATGTAAAACTGGTGACACCGGAAACGCTCAAAACATAGACAGTAGGAAGACTCAGCCTTCCTGTTCTTAAGTCGGCATTGTGTCTCTTATATTTAATTCCGATGCTATTTCTGTGTTTCATCGTCAATGGGAAGGTCCAATGGATACAGTAAACCTGCAGAGGTGCATCGGAATGTAAAATTGGTGACACAGGAAACGCTCAAAGCGTAGACAGTAGGAAGACTCAGTCTTCCTGTACTTAGGTTGGCATTGTGTCTCTTACATTTAATTCCGATGCAATCTCTGTGTTTCACCGTCACTTTGAAGGTCCAAGGGATACAGTAAACCTGCAGAGGTGCATCGGATTGTAAAACTGGTGACACAGGAAATGCTCAAAACATAGACAGTAGGAAGAGTCAGCATTCCTGTTCTTATGTCGGCATTGTGTCTCTTATATTTAATTCCCTTGCAATATCTGTGTTTCATCGTCAATGGGAAGGTCCAATGGATACAGTAAACGTGCAGAGGTGCATCGGAATGAAAATCTGGTGACACAGGAAACGATCATTACATAGACAGACTCAGTTATCCTGTACCTAATTCGGCATTGTATCTCTTATAGTTAATTCCGATGCAATTTCTGTGTTTTTTCGTCAATGGGAAGGACCAAGGTATATAGTAAACCTGCAGAGGTGCTTCGGAATGTAAAACTGGTGACACAGGAAGCGGTCAAAACATAGACCCTAAGAAGACTCAGTTTTCTTGTACTAAAGTCGGCATTGTGTCTCTTATATTTAATTTAGATGCAATTTCTGTGTTTCATCGTCACTGTGAAGGTCCAAGGGATACAGTAAACCTGCAGAGGTGCATTAGAATGTAAAAATGATGACACAGGAAACGCTCAAATCATAGACAGTACGAAGACTCAGTCTTCCTGTACCTAAGTCGGCATTGTATCTCTTATAGTTAATTCCGATGCAATTTCTGTGTTTTTTCGTTAATGGGAAGGTCCAAGGTATATAGTAAACCTGCAGAGGTGCATTGGAATGTAAAAATGGTGACACAGGAAGCGCTCAAATCATAGACTGTAAGAAGACTCAGTTTTCTTGTACTTAAGTCGGCGTTGTGTCTCTTGTATTTAATTCCGATGCAATTTCTGTGCTTCGACGTCAAAGGGAAGGTCCAATGGATACAGTAAACCTGCAGATGTGGATCGGAATGTAAAACTGGTGACACAGGAAACGCTCAAAGCATATACAGTAGGAAGACTCAGTCTTCCTGTACTTAAGTCTGCATTGAGGATCTTACATTTAATTCCGATACATTTTCTGTGTTTCATCGTCAATGGGAAGGTCCAATGGATACAGAATACCTGGAGAGGTGCATCGGAATGTAAAACTGTTGACACAAGAAACGCTCAAACATTGACAGTAGGAATACTCAGTCTTCTCGTACTTAAGTCGGCATTGTGTCTCTTATATTTAATACCGATGCTATTTCTGTGTTTCATCGTCAATGGGAAGGTCCAATGGATACAGTAAACCTGCAGAGGTGCATCGGAATGTAAAATTGGTGACACAGGAAACGCTCAAAGCGTAGACAGTAGGAAGACTCAGTCTTCCTGTACTTAGGTTGGCATTGTGTCTCTTACATTTAATTCCGATGCAATCTCTGTGTTTCACCGTCACTTTGAAGGTCCAAGGGATACAGTAAACCTGCAGAGGTGCATCGGATTGTAAAACTGGTGACACAGGAAATGCTCAAAACATAGACAGTAGGAAGAGTCAGCATTCCTGTTCTTATGTCGGCATTGTGTCTCTTATATTTAATTCCCTTGCAATATCTGTGTTTCATCGTCAATGGGAAGGTCCAATGGATACAGTAAACGTGCAGAGGTGCATCGGAATGAAAATCTGGTGACACAGGAAACGATCATTACATAGACAGACTCAGTTATCCTGTACCTAATTCGGCATTGTATCTCTTATAGTTAATTCCGATGCAATTTCTGTGTTTTTTCGTCAATGGGAAGGACCAAGGTATATAGTAAACCTGCAGAGGTGCTTCGGAATGTAAAACTGGTGACACAGGAAGCGGTCAAAACATAGACCCTAAGAAGACTCAGTTTTCTTGTACTAAAGTCGGCATTGTGTCTCTTATATTTAATTTAGATGCAATTTCTGTGTTTCATCGTCACTGTGAAGGTCCAAGGGATACAGTAAACCTGCAGAGGTGCATTAGAATGTAAAAATGATGACACAGGAAACGCTCAAATCATAGACAGTACGAAGACTCAGTCTTCCTGTACCTAAGTCGGCATTGTATCTCTTATAGTTAATTCCGATGCAATTTCTGTGTTTTTTCGTTAATGGGAAGGTCCAAGGTATATAGTAAACCTGCAGAGGTGCATTGGAATGTAAAAATGGTGACACAGGAAGCGCTCAAATCATAGACTGTAAGAAGACTCAGTTTTCTTGTACTTAAGTCGGCGTTGTGTCTCTTGTATTTAATTCCGATGCAATTTCTGTGCTTCGACGTCAAAGGGAAGGTCCAATGGATACAGTAAACCTGCAGATGTGGATCGGAATGTAAAACTGGTGACACAGGAAACGCTCAAAGCATATACAGTAGGAAGACTCAGTCTTCCTGTACTTAAGTCTGCATTGAGGATCTTACATTTAATTCCGATACATTTTCTGTGTTTCATCGTCAATGGGAAGGTCCAATGGATACAGAATACCTGGAGAGGTGCATCGGAATGTAAAACTGTTGACACAAGAAACGCTCAAACATTGACAGTAGGAATACTCAGTCTTCTCGTACTTAAGTCGGCATTGTGTCTCTTATATTTAATACCGATGCTATTTCTGTGTTTCATCGTCAAAGGGAAAGTCCAATGGATACAGTAAACTTGCAGACGTGCATCGTAATGTAAAACTGGTGACGCAGGAAACGCTCAAAGCATAGACAATAGAAAGACATACTCTTCCTGTACGTAAGTCGACATTGTGTCTCTTTTATTTAATTCCGATGCAATTTCTGTGTTTCATCGTCAATGGGGGGGTCCAATGGATACAGTATACCTGCAGAGGTGCATCGGAATGTAGAACTGATGACACAATAAACGCTCAAAACATGGACAGTAGGGAGACTCAGTCTTCAAGTACTTAAGTCGGCATTGTGTCCCTTACATTTAATTCCGATGCAATTTCTGTGTTTCATCGCAAATGGGAATGTCCAAGGGACACAGTAAACCTGCAGAGGTGCATCGTAATGTAAAACTGGTGACGCAGGAAACGCTCATAACTTAAGTCGGCATTGTGTCTCTTGTATTTCATTCCGATGCTATTTCTGTGTTTCATCGTCAATGGGAAGGTCCAATGGATACAGTAAACCTACAGAGGTGCATCGGAATGTAAAATTGGTGACGCAGGAAACGCTCAAAACATAGACAGTAGGAAGACTCAATCTTCCTGTACTTACGTCGACATTGTGTCTCTTATATTTAATTCCGATGCAATTTCTGTGTTTCATCGTCAATGGGAACGTCCAATGGATACAGTAAACGTACAGAGGTGCATCGGAATGAAAAACTGGTGACACTGGAAACGATCAAAACATAGACAGTAGGAATACTCAGTCTTCCTCTACCTAAGTCGGCATTGTATCCCTTATAGTTAATTCCGATGCAATTTCTGTGTTTTTTCGTCAATGGGAAGGACCAAGGTATATAGTAAACCTGCAGAGGTGCTTCGGAATGTAAAACTGGTGACAAAGGAAGCGGTCAAATCATAGACCCTAAGAAGACTCAGTTTTCTTGTACTAAAGTCGGCATTGTGTCTCTTATATTTAATTTAGATGCAATTTTGTATTTCATCGTCACTGTGAAGGTCCAAGGGATACAGTAAACCTGCAGAGGTGCATTGGAATGTAAAACTGATGACACAGGAAACGATCAAAACATAGACAGTAGGAAGACTCAGTCTTCCTGTACCTAAGTCGGCATTGTATCTCTTATAGTTAATTCCGATGCAATTTCTGTGTTTTTTCGTCAATGGGAAGGTCCAAGGTATATAGAAAACCTGAAGAGGTGCATTGGAGTGTAAAAATGGTGACACAGGAAGCGCTCAAATGATAGACCGTAAGAAGACTGAGTTTTCTTGTCCTTAAGTCGCCGTTGTGTCTCTTGTATTTAATTCCCATGCAATTTCTGTGCTTCGACGTCAAAGGGAAGGTCCAATGGATACAGTAAAACCTGCAGATGTTAATCGGAATGTAAAACTGGTGACACAGGAAACGCTCAAAACATAGACGGTAGGAAGACTCAGTCTTCCTGTACTTAAGTCTGCATTGGGTCTCTTACATTTAATTCCGATACATTTTCTGTGTTTCATCGTCAATGGGAAGGTCCAATGGATACAGTAAACCTGCAGAGGTGCATCGGAATGTAAAACTGTTTACACAGGAAACGCTCAAACATTGACAGTAGGAATACTCAGTCTTCCTGTACTTAAGTCGGCATTGTGTCTCTTATATTTAATACCGATGCAATTTCTTTGTTTCATCGTCAATGGGAAGGTCCAATGGATACAGTAAACTTGCAGAGGTGCATCGTAATGTAAAACTGGTGACGCAGGAAACGCTCATAACATAGACAGTAGGAAGACTCAATGTTCCTGTACTTAAGTCGGCATTGTGTCTCTTATATTTAATTATGATAAAATTTCTGTGTTTCATCGTCAATGGAAAGATCCAAGGGATACAGTAAACCTGCAGAGGTGCAACGGAATGTAAAACTGGTGACACAGGAAACGCTCAAAGCATAGACAGTAGGAAGACTCAGCCTTCCTGTTCTTAAGTCGGCATTGTGTCTCTTATATTTAATTCCGATGCTATTTCTGTGTTTCATCGTCAATGGGAAGGTCCAATGGATACAGTAAACCTGCAGAGGTGCATCGGAATGTAAAATTGGTGACGCAGGAAACGTTCAAAACATAGACAGTAGGAAGACTCAATCTTCCTGAACTTACGTCGACATTGTGTCTCTTATATTTAATTCCGATGCAATTTCTGTGCTTCGTCGTCAAAGGGAAGGTCCAATGTATACAGTAGACCTCCAGAGGGGGATCGGAATGTAAAACTGGTGACACAGGATACGCTCGAAACATAGACAGTAGGAAGACTCAGTCTTCCTGTACTTAGGTCGGCATTGTGCCTCTTACATTAATTTCCGATGCAATTTCTGTGTTTCATCGTCAATGGGAAGGTCCAATGGATACAGTAAACCTGCAGAGGTGCATCGGAATGTAAAACGGGTGACACAGGAAACGCTCAAAGCATAGACAATAGAAAGACACACTCTTCCTGTATTTAAGTCGGCATTGTGTCTCTTATATTTAATACCGATGCAATTTCTGTGTTTCATCGTCAATGGGAGGGTCCAATGGATACAGTAAACTTGCAGACGTGCATCGGAATGTAAAACTGGTGACACAGGAAACGCTCAAAGCATAGACAATAGAAAGACACACTCTTCCTGTACTTAAGTCGACATTGTGTATCTTTTATTTCATTCCGATGCATTTTCTGTGTTTCATCGTCAATGGGGGGGTCCAATGGATACAGTATACCTGCAGAGGTGCATCGGAATGTAAAATTGGTGACGCAGGAAACGCTCAAAACATAGACAGTAGGAAGACTCAATCTTCCTGTACTTACGTCGACATTGTGTCTCTTATATTTAATTCCGATGCAATTTCTGTGTTTTTTCGTCAATGGGAAGGACCAAGGTATATAGTAAACCTGCAGAGGTGCATTGGAATGTAAAAATGGTGACACAGGAAGCGCTCAAATCATAGACCGTAAGAAGACTCAGTTTTCTTGTACTTAAGTCGGCGTTGTGTCTCTTGTATTTAATTCCGATGCAATTTCTGTGCTTCGACGTCAAAGGGAAGGTCCAATGGATACAGTAAACCTGCAGATGTGGATCGGAATGTAAAACTGGTGACACAGGAAACGCTCAAAGCATAGACAGTAGGAAGACTCAGTCTTCCTGTACTTAAGTCTGCATTGAGTCTCTTACATTTAATTCCGATACATTTTCTGTGTTTCATCGTCAATGGGAAGGTCCAATGGATACAGAATACCTGGAGAGGTGCATCGGAATGTAAAACTGTTGACACAAGAAACGCTCAAACATTGACAGTAGGAATACTCAGTCTTCCCGTACTTAAGTCGGCATTGTCTCTCTTATATTTAATACCGATGCTATTTCTGTGTTTCATCGTCAAAGGGAAAGTCCAATGGATACAGTAAACTTGCAGACGTGCATCGTAATGTAAAACTGGTGACGCAGGAAACGCTCAAAGCATAGACAATAGAAAGACATACTCTTCCTGTACGTAAGTCGACATTGTGTCTCTTTTATTTAATTCCGATGCATTTTCTGTGTTTCATCGTCAATGGGGGGGTCCAATGGATACAGTATACCTGCAGAGGTGCATCGGAATGTAGAACTGATGACACAATAAACGCTCAAAACATGGACAGTAGGGAGACTCAGTCTTCAAGTACTTAAGTCGGCATTGTGTCCCTTACATTTAATTCCGATGCAATTTCTGTGTTTCATCGCAAATGGGAATGTCCAAGGGACACAGTAAACCTGCAGAGGTGCATCGTAATGTAAAACTGGTGACGCAGGAAACGCTCATAACATAGACAGTAGGAAGACTCAATGTTCCTGTACTTAAGTCGGCATTGTGTCTCTTGTATTTCATTCCGATGCTATTTCTGTGTTTCATCGTCAATGGGAAGGTCCAATGGATACAGTAAACCTGCAGAGGTGCATCGGAATGTAAAATTGGTGACGCAGGAAACGCTCAAAACATAGACAGTAGGAAGACTCAATCTTCCTGTACTTACGTCGACATTGTGTCTCTTATATTTAATTCCGATGCAATTTCTGTGTTTCATCGTCAATGGGAACGTCCAATGGATACAGTAAACGTACAGAGGTGCATCGGAATGAAAAACTGGTGACACTGGAAACGATCAAAACATAGACAGTAGGAAGACTCAGTCTTCCTGTACCTAAGTCGGCATTGTATCCCTTATAGTTAATTCCGATGCAATTTCTGTGTTTTTTCGTCAATGGGAAGGACCAAGGTATATAGTAAACCTGCAGAGGTGCTTCGGAATGTAAAACTGGTGACAAAGGAAGCGGTCAAAACATAGACCCTAAGAAGACTCAGTTTTCTTGTACTAAAGTCGGCATTGTGTCTCTTATATTTAATTTAGATGCAATTTTGTATTTCATCGTCACTGTGAAGGTCCAAGGGATACAGTAAACCTGCAGAGGTGCATTGGAATGTAAAACTGATGACACAGGAAACGATCAAAACATAGACAGTAGGAAGACTCAGTCTTCCTGTACCTAAGTCGGCATTGTATCTCTTATAGTTAATTCCGATGCAATTTCTGTGTTTTTTCGTCAATGGGAAGGTCCAAGGTATATAGAAAACCTGAAGAGGTGCATTGGAGTGTAAAAATGGTGACACAGGAAGCGCTCAAATCATAGACCGTAAGAAGACTGAGTTTTCTTGTCCTTAAGTCGCCGTTGTGTCTCTTGTATTTAATTCCGATGCAATTTCTGTGCTTCGACGTCAAAGGGAAGGTCCAATGGATACAGTAAAACCTGCAGATGTTAATCGGAATGTAAAACTGGTGACACAGGAAACGCTCAAAACATAGACGGTAGGAAGACTCAGTCTTCCTGTACTTAAGTCTGCATTGGGTCTCTTACATTTAATTCCGATACATTTTCTGTGTTTCATCGTCAATGGGAAGGTCCAATGGATACAGTAAACCTGCAGAGGTGCATCGGAATGTAAAACTGTTGACACAGGAAACGCTCAAACATTGACAGTAGGAATACTCAGTCTTCCTGTACTTAAGTCGGCATTGTGTCTCTTATATTTAATACCGATGCAATTTCTTTGTTTCATCGTCAATGGGAAGGTCCAATGGATACAGTAAACTTGCAGAGGTGCATCGTAATGTAAAACTGGTGACGCAGGAAACGCTCATAACATAGACAGTAGGAAGACTCAATGTTCCTGTACTTAAGTCGGCATTGTGTGTCTTATATTTAATTATGATAAAATTTCTGTGTTTCATCGTCAATGGAAAGATCCAAGGGATACAGTAAACCTGCAGAGGTGCAACGGAATGTAAAACTGGTGACACAGGAAACGCTCAAAGCATAGACAGTAGGAAGACTCAGCCTTCCTGTTCTTAAGTCGGCATTGTGTCTCTTATATTTAATTCCGATGCTATTTCTGTGTTTCATCGTCAATGGGAAGGTCCAATGGATACAGTAAACCTGCAGAGGTGCATCGTATTGTAAAATTGGTGACGCAGGAAACGTTCAAAACATAGACAGTAGGAAGACTCAATCTTCCTGAACTTACGTCGACATTGTGTCTCTTATATTTAATTCCGATGCAATTTCTGTGCTTCGTCGTCAAAGGGAAGGTCCAATGTATACAGTAGACCTCCAGAGGGGGATCGGAATGTAAAACTGGTGACACAGGATACGCTCGAAACATAGACAGTAGGAAGACTCAGTCTTCCTGTACTTAGGTCGGCATTGTGCCTCTTACATTAATTTCCGATGCAATTTCTGTGTTTCATCGTCAATGGGAAGGTCCAATGGATACAGTAAACCTGCAGAGGTGCATCGGAATGTAAAACGGGTGACACAGGAAACGCTCAAAGCATAGACAATAGAAAGACACACTCTTCCTGTATTTAAGTCGGCATTGTGTCTCTTATATTTAATACCGATGCAATTTCTGTGTTTCATCGTCAATGGGAGGGTCCAATGGATACAGTAAACTTGCAGACGTGCATCGGAATGTAAAACTGGTGACACAGGAAACGCTCAAAGCATAGACAATAGAAAGACACACTCTTCCTGTACTTAAGTCGACATTGTGTCTCTTTTATTTCATTCCGATGCATTTTCTGTGTTTCATCGTCAATGGGGGGGTCCAATGGATACAGTATACCTGCAGAGGTGCATCGGAATGTAGAACTGATGACACAGGAAACGCTCAAAACATAGACAGTAGGAAGACTCAGTCTTCGTGTACTTAGGTCGGCATTGTGTCTCTTACATTGAATTCCGATGCAATTTCTGTGTTTCACCGCCACTTTGAAGGTCCAAGGGATACAGGAAAACCTGCAGAAGTGCATGGGAATGTAAAATTGGTGACACAGGAAACGCTCAAAACATAGACAGTTGGAAGACTCTGTCTTCCTGTACTTAAGACGTCATTGTGTCCCTTATATTTAATTCCGATGCAATTTCTGTGTTTCATCGCAAATGGGAAGGTCCAAGGGACACAGTAAACCTGCAGAGGTGCATCGGAATGTAAAACTGGTGACGCAGGAAACGCTCAAAACATAGACAGTAGGAAGACTCAATGTTCCTGTACTTAAGTCGGCATTGTGTCTCTTATATTTAATTCCGATAAAATTTCTGTTTTTCATCGTCAATGGGAAGATCCAAGCGATACAGTAAACCTGCAGAGGTGCATCGGAATGTAAAACTGGTGACACCGGAAACGCTCAAAACATAGACAGCAGGAAGACCCAGACTTCCTCTTCTTAAGTCGGCATTGTGTCTCTTATAGTTAATTCCGATGCTATTTCTGTGTTTCATCGTCAATGGGAAGGTCCAATGGATATAGTAAACCTGCAGAGGTGCATCGGAATGTAAGATTGGTGACACCGGAAACGCTCAAAACATAGACACTAGGAAGACTCAATCTTCCTGTACTTGAGTCGACATTGTGTCTCTTATATTTAATTCCGATGCAATTTCTGTGTTTCATCGTCACTGTGAAGGTCCAAGGGATACAGTAAACCTGCAGAGGTGCATTGGAATGTAAAACTGATGACACAGGAAACGCTCAAAACATAGACAGTAGGAAGACTCAGTCTTCCTGTACCTAAGTCGGCATTGTATCTCTTATAGTTAATTCCGATGCAATTTCTGTGTTTCATCGTCAATCGGAAAGTCGAAGGGAAACAGTACACCTGCAGAGGTGCATCAAGATGTAAAACTGATGGCACAGGAAACGCTCAAAACATAGACAGTAGGAAGACTCAGTCTTCCTGTACTTAAGTCGACATTGTGTCTCTTTTATTAAATTCCGATGCAATTTCTGTGTTTCATCGCAAATGGGAAGGTCCAAGGGACACAGAAAACCTGCAGAGGTGCATCGGAATGTAAAACTGGTGACGCAGGAAACGCTCAAAACATAGACAGTAGGAAAACTCAATGTTCCTGTACTTAAGTCCGCATTGTGTCTCTTATATTTAATTCCGATAAAATTTCTGTGTTTCATCATCAATGGGAAGATCCAAGGGCTACAGTAAACCTGCAGAAGTGCATCGGAATGTAAAACTGGTGACACCGGAAACGCTCAAAACATAGACAGTAGGAAGACTCAGCCTTCCTGTTCTTAAGTCGGTATTGTGTCTCTTATATTTAATTCCGATGCTATTTCTGTGTTTCATCGTCAATGGGAAGGTCCAATGGATACAGTAAACCTGCAGAGGTGCATCGGAATGTAAAATTGGTGACACAGGAAACGTTCAAAACGTAGACAGTAGGAAGACTCAGTCTTCCTGTACTTAGGTTGGCATTGTGTCTCTTACATTTAATTCCGATGCAATCTCTGTGTTTCACCGTCACTTTGAAGGTCCAAGGGATACAGTAAACCTGCAGAGGTGCATCGGATTGTAAAACTGGTGACACAGGAAATGCTCAAAACATAGACAGTAGGAAGACTCAGCATTCCTGTTCTTATGTCGGCATTGTGTCTCTTATATTTAATTCCCATGCAATATCTGTGTTTCATCGTCAATGGGAAGGTCCAATGGATACAGTAAACGTGCAGAGGTGCATCGGAATGAAAATCTGGTGACACAGGAAACGATCAATACATAGACAGTAGGAAGACTCAGTCTTCCTGTACCTAAGTCGGCATTGTATCTCTTATAGTTAATTCCGATGCAATTTCTGTGTTTTTTCGTCAATGGGAAGGACCAAGGTATATAGTAAACCTGCAGAGGTGCTTCGGAATGTAAAACTGGTGACACAGGAAGCGGTCAAAACATAGACCCTAAGAAGAGTCAGTTTTCTTGTACTAAAGTCGGCATTGTGTCTCTTATATTTAATTTAGATGCAATTTCTGTGTTTCATCGTCACTGTGAAGGTCCAAGCGATACAGTAAACCTGCAGAGGTGCATTGGAATGTAAAACTGATGACACAGGAAACGCTCAAATCATAGACACTACGAAGACTCAGTCTTCCTGTACCTAAGTCGGCATTGTATCTCTTATAGTTAATTCCGATGCAATTTCTGTGTTTTTTCGTTAATGGGAAGGTCCAAGGTATATAGTAAACCTGCAGAGGTGCATTGGAATGTAAAAATGGTGACACAGGAAGCGCTCAAATCATAGACCGTAAGAAGACTCAGTTTTCTTGTAATTAAGTCGGCGTTGTGTCTCTTGTATTTAATTCCGATGCAATTTCTGTGCTTCGACGTCAAAGGGAAGGTCCAATGGATACAGTAAACCTGCAGATGTGGATCGGAATGAAAACTGGTGACACAGGAAACGCTCAAAACATAGACAGTAGGAAGACTCAGTCTTCCTGTACTTAAGTCTGCATTGAGTCTCTTACATTTAATTCCGATACATTTTCTGTGTTTCATCGTCAATGGGAAGGTCCAATGGATACAGAAAACCTGGAGAGGTGCATCGGAATGTAAAACTGTTGACACAGGAAACGCTCAAACATTGACAGTAGGAATACTCAGTCTTCCTGTACTTAAGTCGGCATTGTGTCTCTTATATTTAATACCGATGCTATTTCTGTGTTTCATCGTCAATGGGAAGGTCCAATGGATACAGTAAACTTGCAGACGTGCATCGTAATGTAAAACTGGTGACACAGGAAACGCTCAAAGCATAGACAATAGAAAGACATACTCTTCCTGTACTTAAGTCGACATTGTGTCTCTTTTATTTCATTCCGATGCAATTTCTGTGTTTCATCGTCACTGTGTAGGTCCAATGGATACAGTATACTTGCAGAGGTGCATCGGAATGTAGAACTGATGACACAACAAACGCTCAAAACATGGACAGTAGGGAGACTCAGTCTTCATGTACTTAAGTCGGCATTGTGTCTCTTATATTTAATTCGGATGCAATTTCTGTGTTTCACCGTCACTTTGAAGTCCAAGGGATACAGGAAAACCTGCAGAGGTGCATGGGAATGTAAAATTGGTGACACAGGAAACGCTCAAAACATAGACATTTGGAAGACTCTGTCTTCCTGAACTTAAGACGTCATTGTGTCCCTTATATTTAATTCCGATGCAATTTCTGTGTTTCATCGCAAATGGGAATGTCCAAGGGACACAGTAAACCTGCAGAGGTGCATGGTAATGTAAAACTGGTGACGCAGGAAACGCTCATAACATAGACAGTAGGAAGACTCAATGTTCCTGTACTTAAGTCGGCATTGTGTCTCTTATATTTAATTCCGATGCTATTTCTGTGTTTCATCGTCAATGGGAAGGTACAATGGATACAGTAATCCTGCAGAGGTGCATCGGAATGTAAAATAGGTGACGCAGGAAACGCTCAAAACATAGACAGTAGGAAGACTCAATCTTCCTGTACTTACGTCGACATTGTGTCTCTTATATTTAATTCCGATGCACTTTCTGTGTTTCATCGTCAATGGGTACGTCCAATGGATACAGTAAACGTGCAGAGGCGCATCGGAATGAAAAACTGGTGACACTGGAAACGATCAAAACATAGACAGTAGGAAGACTCAGTCTTCCTGTACCTAAGTCGGCATTGTATCTCTTATACTTAATTCAGATGCAATTTCTGTGTTTTTTCGTCAATGGGAAGGTCCAAGGTATATAGAAAACCTGCAGAGGTGCATTGGAGTGTAAAAATGGTGACACAGGAAGCGCTCAAATCATAGACCGTAAGAAGACTCAGTTTTCTTGTACTTAAGTCGGCGTTGTGTCTCTTGTATTTAATTCCGATGCAATTTCTGTGTTTCGACGTCAAAGGGAAGGACCAATGGATACAGTAAAACCTGCAGATGTTAATCGGAATGTAAAACTGGTGACACAGGAAACGCTCAAAACATAGACGGTAGGAAGACTCAGTCTTCCTGTACTTAAGTCTGCATTGGGTCTCTTACATTTAATTCCGATACATTTTCTGTGTTTCATCGTCAATGGGAAGGTCCAATGGATACAGTAAACCTGCAGAGGTGCATCGGAATGTAAAACTGTTGACACAGGAAACGCTCAAACATTGACAGTAGGAATACTCAGTCTTCCTGTACTTAAGTCGGCATTGTGTCTCTTATATTTAATACCGATGCAATTTCTGTGTTTCATCGTCAATGGGAAGGTCCAATGGATACAGTAAACTTGCAGAGGTGCATCGTAATGTAAAACTGGTGACGCAGGAAACGCTCATAACATAGACAGTAGGAAGACTCAATGTTCCTGTACTTAAGTCGGCATTGTGTCTCTTGTATTTAATTATGATAAAATTTCTGTGTTTCATCGTCAATGGAAAGATCCAAGGGATACAGTAAACCTGCAGAGGTGCATCGGAATGTAAAACTGGTGACACAGGAAACGCTCAAAGCATAGACAGTAGGAAGACTCAGCCTTCCTGTTCTTAAGTCGGCACTGTGTCTCTTATATTTAATTCCGATGCTATTTCTGTGTTTCATCGTCAATGGGAAGGTCCAATGGATACAGTAAACCTGCAGAGGTGCATCGGAATGTAAAATTGGTGACGCAGGAAACGATCAAAACATAGACAGTAGGAAGACTCAATCTTCCTGAACTTACGTCGACATTGTGCATCTTACATTAAATTCCGATGCAATTTCTGTGTTTCATCGTCAATGGGAAGGTCCAATGGATACAGTAAACCTGCAGAGGTGCATCGGAATGTAAAACTGGTGACACAGGAGACGCTCAAAGCATAGACAATAGAAAGACACACTCTTCCTGTACTTAAGTCGACATTGTGTCTCTTTTATTTCATTCCGATGCAATTTCTGTGTTTCATCGTCAATGGGGGGGTCCAATGGATACAGTATACCTGCAGAGGTGCATCGGAATGTAGAACTGAGGACAAAGGAAACGCTCAAAACATAGACAGTAGGAAGACTCAGTCTTCCTGTACTTAGGTCGGCATTGTGTCTCTTACATTGAATTCCGATGCAATTTCTGTGTTTCACCGCCACTTTGAAGGTCCAAGGGATACAGGAAAACCTGCAGAAGTGCATGGGAATGTAAAATTGGTGACACAGGAAACGCTCAAAACGTAGACAGTGGGAAGACTCTGTCTTCCTGTACTTAAGACGTCATTGTGTCCCTTATATTTAATTCCGATGCAATTTCTGTGTTTCATCGCAAATGGGAAGGTCCAAGGGACACAGTAAACCTGCAGAGGTGCTTCGGAATGTAAAACTGGTGACGCAGGAAACGCTCAAAACATAGACAGTAGGAAGACTCAATGTTCCTGTACTTAAGTCGGCATTGTGTCTATTATATTTAATTCCGATAAAATTTCTGTTTTTCATCGTCAATGGGAAGATCCAAGCGATACAGTAAACCTGCAGAGGTGCATCGGAATGTAAAACTGGTGACACCGGAAACGCTCAAAACATAGACAGCAGGAAGCCTCAGACTTCCTGTTCTTAAGTCGGCATTATGTCTCTTATATTTAATTCCGATGCTATTTCTGTGTTTCATCATCAATGGGAAGGTCCAATGGATATAGTAAACCTGCAGAGGTGCATCGGAATGTAAAATTGGTGAAGCCGGAAACGCTCAAAACATAGACAGTAGGAAGACTCAATCTTCCTGTACTTAAGTCGACATTGTGTCTCTTATATTTAATTCCGATGCAATTTCTGTGTTTCATCGTCAATTGTAAGATCCATGGGATACAGTAAACCGGCAGATGTGCATCGGATTGTAAAACTGGTGACACAGGAAATGCTCAAAACATAGACAGTAGGAAGACTCAGCATTCCTGTTCTTATGTCGGCATTGAGTCTCTTACATTTAATTCCGATGCAATTTCTGTTTTTCATCGTCAATGGGAAGGTCCAATATATACAGTAAACGTGCAGGGTGCATCGGAATGAAAAACTGGTGACACAGGAAACGATCAAAACATAGACAGTAGGAAGACTCAGTCTTCCTGTACCTAAGTCGGCATTGTATCTCTTAAGTTAATTCCGATGCAATTTCTGTGTTTTTTCGTCAATGGGAAGGTCCAAAGTATATAGTAAACCTGCAGAGGTGCTTCGGAATGTAAAAATGGTGACACAGGAAGCGCTCAAATCATAGACCGTGAGAAGACTCAGTTTTCTTGTACTTAAGTCGGCGTTGTGTCTCTTGTATTTAATTCCGATGCAATTTCTGTGCTTCGACGTCGAAGGGAAGGTCCAATGGATACAGTAAACCTGCAGATGTGGATCGGAATGTAAAACTAGAGACACAGGAAACGCTCAAAACATAGACAGTAGGAAGACTCAGTCTTCCTGTACTTAAGTCGGCATTGGGTCTCTTATATTTAATTCCGATGTAATTTCTGTGTTTCATCGTCAATGGGAAAGTCGAAGGGAAACAGTATACCTGCAGAGGTGCATCGGAATGTAAAACTGATGACACAGGATACGCTCAAAACATGGACAGTAGGGAGACTCAGTCTTCATGTACTTAAGTCGCTGTTGTGTCTCTTATATTTAATTCCGATGCAATTTCCGTGTTTCACCGTCACTTTGAGGTCCAAGGGATACAGGAAAACCTGCAGAGGTGCATGGGAATGTAAAATTGGTGACACAGGAAACGCTCAAAACATAGACAGTTGGAAGACTCTGTCTTCCTGTACTTAAGACGTCATTGTGTCCCTCATATTTAATTCCGATGCAATTTCTGTGTTTTATCGCAAATGGGAAGGTCCAAGGGACACAGTAAACCTGCAGAGGTGCATCGGAATGTAAAATTGGTGACGCAGGAAACGCTCAAAACATAGACAGTAGGAAGACTCAGTCTTCCTGTACTTAAGTCGACATTGTGTCTCTTATATTTAATTCCGATGCAATTTCTGTGTTTCATCGTCAATTGGAAGATCCAAGGGATACAGTAAACCTGCAGAGGTGCATCGGAATGTAAAATTGGTGACGCAGGAAACGCTCAAAACATAGACAGTAGGAAGACTCAGTCTTCCTGTACTTAAGTCGACATTGTGTCTCTTATATTTAATTCCGATGCAATTTCTGTGTTTCATCGTCAATTGGAAGGTCCAATGGATACAGTAAACCTCCACAGGGGGATCGGAATGTAAAACTGGTGACACAGGAAACGCTCAAAACATAGACAGTAGGAAGACTCAGTCTTCATGTACTTAGGTCGGCATTGTGCCTCTTCCATTAAATTCCGATGCATTTTCTGTGTTTCATCGTCAATGGGAAGTTCAAAGGGATACAGTAAACCTGCAGAGGTGCATCGGAATGTAAAACTGGTGACACAGGAAACGCTCAAAACATAGACAGTTGGAAGACTCTGTCTTCCTGTACTTAAGTCGGCATTGGGTCTCTTATATTTAATTCCGATGCAATTTCTGTGTTTCATCGTCAATGGGAAAGTCGAAGGGAAAAAGTATACCTGCAGAGGTGCATCGGAATGTAAAACTGATGACACAGGAAACGCTCAAAACATGGACAGTAGAGAGACTCAGTCTTCATGTACTTAAGTCGGCATTGTGTCACTTATATTTAATTCCGATGCAATTTCTGTGTTTCACCGTCACTTTGAGGTCCAAGGGATACAGGAAAACCTGCAGAGGTGCATGGGAATGTAAAATTGGTAACACAGGAAACGCTCAAAACATAGACAGTTGGAAGACTCTGTCTTCCTGTACTTAAGACGTCATTGGGTCCCTTATATTTAATTCCGATGCAATTTCTGTGTTTCATAGCAAATGGGAAGGACCAAGGGACACAGTAAACCTGCAGAGGTGCATCGTAATGTAAAACTGGGGACGCAGGAAACGCTCATAACACAGACAGTAGGAAGACTCAATTTTCCTATACTTAAGTCGGCATTTTGTCACTTATCTTTAATTATGATAAAATTTCTGTGTTTCATCGTCAATGGGAAGATCCAAGGGATACAGTAAACCTGCAGAGGTGCATCGGAATGTAAAACTGGTGACACAGGAAACGCTCAAAGGAAAGACAGTAGGAAGACTCAGCCTTCCTGTTCTTAAGTCGGCATTGTGTCTCTTATATTTAATTCCGATGCTATTTCTGTGTTTCATCGTCAATGGGAAGGTCCGATGGAGACAGTAAACCTGCAGAGGTGCATCGGAATGTAAAACTGGTGACACAGGAAATGCTCAAAACATAGACAGTAGGAAGACTCAGCATACCTGTTCTTATGTCGGCATTGTGTCTCTTATATTTAATTCCGATGCAATTTCTGTGTTTCTTCGTCAATGGAAGGGTCCAATGGATACAGTAAACGTGCAGAGGTGCATATGAATGAAAAACTGGTGACACAGGAAACGCTCAAAGCATAGAGAATTGAAAGACACACTGTTCCTGTACTTAAGTCGACATTGTGTCTCTTTTATTTCATTCCGATGCAATTTCTGTGTTTCATCGCAAATCGGAAGGTCCAAGGGACACAGTAAACCTGCATAGGTGCATCGGAATGTAAAACTGGTGACACTGGAAACGCTCAAAACGTAGACCGTAAGAAGACTCAGTTTTCTTGTACTTAAGTCGGCGTTGTGTCTCTTATATTTAATTCCGATGCAATTTCTGTGCTTCGTCGTCAAAGCGAAGGTCCAGTGGATACAGTAAACCTCCAGAGGGGGATCGGAATGTAAAACTGGTGACACGGGAAACGCTCAAAACAAAGACAGTAGGAAGACTCAGTCTTCCTGTACTTAGGTCGGCATTGTGCCTCTTACATTAAATTCCGATGCATTTTCTGTGTTTCATCGTCAATGGGAAGTTCAAAGGGATACAGTAAACCTGCAGAGGTGCATCGGAATATAGAACTGATGACACAGGGAACGCTCAAAACATGAACAGTAAGAAGACTCAGTCTTCATGTACTTAAGTCGGAATTGTGTCTCTTATATTTAATTCCGATGCAATTTCTGTGTTTCCTCGTCAATGGGAAAGTCGAAGGGAAACAGTAACCCTGCTGAGTTGCATCGGAAGGTAAAACTGGTGACACAGGAAACGCTCAAAACATAGACAGTAGGAAGACTCAGTCTTCCTGTACTTAAGTCGGCATTGTGTCTCTTATATTTAATTCCGATGCAATTTCTGTGTTTCATCGTCAATGGGAAGGTCCAAGGGATACAGGAAAACCTGCAGAGGTACGTGGGAATGTAAAACTGGTGACGCAGGAAACGCTCAAAAAATAGACAGTAGGAAGACTCAATCTTCCTGTACTTAAGTCGGCATTGTGTCTCTTATATTTAATTCCGACGCAATTTCTGTGAATCATCGTCAATGGGAGGGTCAAAGGGATACAGTAAAACTGCAGAGGTGCATTGGAATGTAAAATTGGTGACACAGGAAACGCTCAAAACATAGACAGTAGTAAGACTCAGACTTCCTGTACTTAAGTCGGCATTGTGTCTGTTATATTTAATTCCGATGTAATTTCTGTGTTTCATTGTCAATGGGAAGGTGCAAGGGATACAGCAAATCTGCAGCGGTGCATCGGAATGTAAAACTGGTGACACAGGAAACGCTCAAAACATAGAGAGTAGGAAGACTCAATCTTTCTGTACTTAAGTCGACATTGTGTCTCTTATATTTAATTTCGATGCAATTTCTGTGTTTCATCGTCACTATGAAGGTCCAAGGGATACTGTAGACCTGCATAGGTGCATCTGAATGTAAAACCGGTGACACTGGAAACGCTCAAAACATAGACAGTAGGAGGACTCAGTCTTTCTGTACTTAAGTTGGCATTGTGTCTCTTATAATTAATTCCGATGCAAATTCTGTGTTTCACCGCAACTTTGAAGGTCCAAGGGATACAGGAAAACCTGCAGAGGTGCATGGTAATGTAAAACTGGTGACACAGGAAACGCTCAAAACATAGACCTTTGGGAGACTCTGTCTTCCTGTACTTAAGACGTCATTGTGTCCCTTATATTTAATTCCGATGCAATTTCAGTGTTTCATCGCAAATGGGAAGGTCCAAGGAACACAGTAAACCTGCAGAGGTGCATCGGAATGTAAAACTGGTGACACTGGAAACGCTCAATACGTAGACCGTAAGAAGACTCAGTTTTCTTGTACCTAAGTCGGCGATGTGTCTCTTATATTTAATTCCGATGTAATTTCTGTGGTTCATCGTCAATGGGAAGGTCCGATGGATACAGTAAACCTACAGAGGTGCATCGGAATGTAAAACTGGTGACGCAGGAAACGCTCAAAAAATAGACATTAGGAATACTCAATCTTCCTGTACTTAAGTCGGCATTGTGAATCTTATATTTAATTCCGACGCAATTTGTGTGATTCATCGTCAATGGGAAGGTCAAAGGGAAACAGTAAACCTGCAGAGGTGCATGGAATGTAAAACTAGTGACACAGGAATCGCTCAAAACATAGATAGTAGTAAGATTCAGTCTTCCTGTACTTAAGTAGGCATTGTGTCTGTTATATTTAATTCCGATGTAATTTCTGTGTTTCATTGTCAATGGGAATGTGCAAGGGATACAGCAAACCTGCAGAGGTGCATCGGAATGTAAAACTGGTGACAGCGGAAACGCTCAATACATAGAGAGTAGGAAGCCTCAATCTTTCTGTACTTAAGTCGACATTGTGTCTCTTATATTTAATTCCGATGCAATTTTTGTTTTTCATCGTCACTATGGAGGTCCAAGGGATACTGTAGACCTGCATAGGTGCATCGGAATGTAAAAATGGTGACACAGGAAGCGCTAAAAACATAGACAGTAGGAAGACTCAGTCTTCCTGTACATAAGTCGGCATTGTGTCTTTTATATTTAATTCCGATGCAATTTCTGTGTTTCATCGTCTATGGGGGGGTCCAATGGATACAGTAAACCTGCAGAGGTGCATCGGAAAGTAGAACTGATGACACAGGGAACGCTCAAAGCATAGACAGTAGGAAGACTCAGTCTTCATGTACTTAAGTCGGCATTGTGTCCCTTATATTTCATTCCGATGCAATTTCTGTGATTCATCGTCAATGGGAAAGTCGAAGGGAAACAGTATTCCTGCAGAGGTGCATCGTAATGTAAAACTGGTGACACAGGAAACGCTCAAAACATAGACAGTAGGAAGACTCAGTCTTCCTGTACATAAGTCGGCATTGTGTCTCTTATATTTAATTCCGATGCAATTTCTGTGTTTCATCGTCAATGGGAAGGTCCAATGGATACAGTAACCCTGCAGAGGTGTATCGGAATGTAAAACTGGTGACACAGGAAACGCTCAAAGCATAGACAATAGAAAGACACACTCTTCCTGTACTTAAGTCGACATTGTGTCTCTTTTATTTCATTCCGAGGCATTTTCTGTATTTCATCGTCACTGAGAAGGTGCAAGGGATACAGTAAACCTGCTGAGGTGCATCAGAATGTAAAACTGGTGACACAGGAAGCGCTCATAACATAGACCCTAAGAAGACTCTGTTTTCTTGTACTTAAGTCGGCATTGTGTCTTTTATATTTAATTCCGATGCAATTTCTGTGTTTCATCGTCACTGTGAAGGTGCAAGGGATACAGTAAACCTGCTGAGGTGCATCAGAATGTAAAACTGGTGACACTGGAAACGCTCAAAACATAGACCGTAAGAAGACTTAGTTTTCTTGTACTTAAGTCAACGTTGTGTTGCTTATATTTAATTACGATGTAATTTCTGTGTTTCATCGACAATGGGAAGGTCCAATGGGTACAGTAAACCTGCAGAGGTGCATCGGAATGTAAAACTGGTGACACAGGAAACGCTCAAAGGAAAGACAGTAGGAAGACTCAGCCTTCCTGTTCTTAAGTCGGCATTGTGTCTCTTATATTTAATTCCGATGTAATTTCTGTGTTTCATTGCCAATGGGAAGGTGCAAGGGATACAGCAAACCTGCAGAGGTGCATCGGAATGTAAAACTGGTGGTACAGGAAACGCTCAAAACATAGAGAGTAGGAAGACTCAATCTTTCTGTACTTAAGTCGACATTGTGTCTCTTATATTTAATTACGATGCAATTTCTGTGTTTCATCGTCACTATGAAGGTCCAAGGGATACTGTAGACCTGCATTGGTGCATCGGAATGTAATACTGGTGACACAGGAAACGCTCACAACATAGACAGTAGGAAGACTCAGTCCTTCTGTACTTAAGTCGGCATTGTGTCTCTTATATCTAATACCGATGCAATTTCTGTGTTTCGTCATCAATGGGAAGTTCCAAGTGATACAGTAACCCTGCAGAGGTGCATCGGAATGTAAAACTGGTGACACAGGAGACGCTCAAAACATAGACAGTAGGAAGACTCAGTCTTGCTGTACTTAAGTCGGCATTGTGTCTCTTATATTTAATTCCGATGCTATTTCTACGTTTCATTACAGACCCTAAGAAGACTCATTACAATTGGAAGATCCAAGGGATACAGTAATCCTGCAGAGGTGCATCGGAATGTAAAACTGGTGAAGCAGGAAATGCTCAAAACATAGACAGTAGGAAGACTCAGCATTCCTGTCCTTATGTCGGCATTATGTCTCTTATATTTAATTCCGATGCAATTTCTGTGTTTCATCGTCAATGAGAAGTTCCAATGGATACAGTAAACGTGCAGAGGTGCATCGGAATGTAACACTGGTGACACAGGAAACGATCAAAGCATAGACAGTAGGAATATTCAGTCTTCCTGTACTTAAGTCGGCATTGTGTCTCTTATATTTAAATCCAATGCAATTTCTGTGTTTCGTCGTCAATGGGAAGGACCAAGGGATAGAGTAAACCTGCAGAGGTGCATCGGGATGTAAAACTGGTGATACAGGAAGCGGTCAAAACATAGACCCTAAGAAGACTCAGTTTTCTTGTACTGAAGCCGGCATTGTGTCTCTTATATTTAATTCCGATGCAATTTCTGTGTTTCATCGTCAATGGGAAGGTCCAAGGGATACAGTAACCAGCAGAGGTGCGTCGGAATGTAGAACTGATGACACAGGGAACGCTCAAAGCATAGACAGTAGGAAGACTCAGTCTTCATGTACTTAAGTCGGCATTGTGTCCCTTATATTTAATTCCGATGCAATTTCTGTGATTCATCGTCAATGGGAAAGTCGAAAGGAAACAGTATTCCTGCAGAGGTGCATCGGAATGTAAAACTGGTGACACAGGAAACGATCAAAGCATAGACAGTAGGAATATTCAGTCTTCCTGTACTTAAGTCGGCATTGTGTCTCTTATATTTAAATCCAATGCAATTTCTGTGTTTCGTCGTCAATGGGAAGGACCAAGGGATAGAGTAAACCTGCAGAGGTGCATCGGGATGTAAAACTGGTGATACAGGAAGCGGTCAAAACATAGACCCTAAGAAGACTCAGTTTTCTTGTACTGAAGCCGGCATTGTGTCTCTTATATTTAATTCCGATGCTATTTCTGTGTTTCATCGTCAATGGCAAGGTCCAACGGATACAGGAAACCTGCAGAGGTGCATCGGAATGTAAAATTGGTGACACAGGATACGCTCAAAACATAGATAGTAGGAAGACTCAATCTTCCTGTACTTAAGTCGGCATTGTGTCTCTTATATTTAATTCCGACGCAATTTCTGTGTTTCATCGTCAATTGGAAGATCCAAGGGATACAGTAAACCCGCAGAGGTGCATCGGAATGTAAAACTGGTGATACAGGAAGAGGTCAAAACATAGACCCTAAGAAGACTCAGTTTTCTTGTACTGAAGTCGGCATTGTGTCTCTTATATATAATGTAGATGCAATTTCTGTGTTTCATCGTCAATGGGAAGGTCCAAGGGATACAGTAACCCTGCAGAGGTGCATCGGAATGTAAAACTGGCGACACAGGAAGCGCTCATAACATAGACCCTAAGAAGACTCAGTTTTCTTGAAGTCGGCATTGTGTCAAATATATGTAATTCCGAACAAATTTCTGTGCTTCATCTTCACTGTGAAGATGCAAGGGATACAGCAAACCTGCAGAGGTGCATCGGAATGTAAAACTGGTGACACAGGACACGCTCAAAACATAGACAGTAGGAAGACTCAGTCTTTCTGTACTTAAGTCGTCATTGTGTCTCTTATATTTAATTCCGATGCAATTTCTGTGTTTCATCGTCAATGGTAAGGTCCAAGGGATACAGTAACCCTGCAGAGATGCATCGGAATGTAAAACTGGTGACACAGGAAGCGCTCATAACATAGACCCTAAGAAGACTCTGTTTTCTTGTACTTAAGTCGGCATTGTGTCTTTTATATTTAATTCCGATGCAATTTCTGTGTTTCATCGTCACTGTGAAGGTGCAAGGGATACAGTAAGCCTGCAGAGGTGCATCAGAATGTAAAACTGGTGACACTGGAAACGCTCAAAACATAGACCGTAAGAAGACTTAGTTTTCTTGTACTTAAGTCAACGTTGTGTCGCTTATATTTAATTACGATGTAATTTCTGTGTTTCATCGACAATGGGAAGGTCCAATGGGTACAGTAAACCTGCAGAGGTGCATCGGAATGTAAAACTGGTGAAGCAGGAAACGATCAAAACATAGACAGTAGGAAGACTCACTGTTCCTGTACTTAAGTCGGCATTGTGTCTCTTATATTTAATTCCGATGCTATTTCTGTGTTTCATCGTCAATGGGACGGTCCAATGGTTGCAGTAAACCTGCAGAGGTGCATCGGAATGTAAAATTGGTGACGCAGGAAACGCTCAAAACATACACAGTAGTAAGACTCAATCTTCGTGTACTTAAGTCGGCATTGTGTCTCTTATATTTAATTCCTATGCAATTTCTGTGTTTCATCGTCACTGTGAAGGTGCAAGGGATACAGTAAACCTACAGAGGTGCATCGGAATGAAAGACTGGTGACACAGGACACGCTAAAAACATAGACAGTAGGAAGACTCAGTCTTCCTGTACCTAGGTCGACATTGTGTCTCTTATATTTAATTCCGATGCAATTTCTGTGTTTCATCGTCCATGGGAAGGTCCAATGGATACAGTAACCCTGCAGAGGTGTATCGGGATGTAAAACTGGTGACACAGGAAACGCTCAAAGCATAGACAATAGAAAGACACACTCTTCCTGTACTTAAGTCGACATTGTGTCTCTTTTATTTCATTCCGAGGCATTTTCTGTATTTCATCGTCACTGTGAAGGTCCAATGGAGACAGTAAACCTGCAGAGGTGCATCGGAATGTAAAACTGGAGACACAGGAAACCCTCAAAACATAGACAGTAGAAAGACTCAGTCTTCCTGTACTTAAGTCGGCATTGTGTCTTTTATATTTATCTCCGATGCAATTTCTGTGTTTCATCGTCAATGGGGGGGGGGGTCCAATGGATACAGTAAACCTGCAGAGGTGCATCGGAACGTAGAACTGATGACACAGGGAACGCTCAAAGCATAGACAGTAGGAAGACTCAGTCTTCATGTACTTAAGTCGGCATTGTGTCCCTTATATTTCATTCCGATGCAATTTCTGTGATTCATCGTCAATGGGAAAGTCGAAGGGAAACAGTATTCCTGCAGAGGTGCATCGTAATGTAAAACTGGTGACACAGGAAACGCTCAAAACATAGACCGTGGGAAGACTCAGTCTTCCTGTACATAAGTCGGCATTGTGTCTCTTATATTTAATTCCGATGCAATTTCTGTGTTTCATCGTCAATGGGAAGGTCCAATGGATACAGTAACCCTGCAGAGGTGTATCGGAATGTAAAACTGGTGACACAGGAAACGCTCAAAGCATAGACAAAAGAAAGACACACTCTTCCTGTACTTAAGTCGACATTGTGTCTCTTTTATTTCATTCCGAGGCATTTTCTGTATTTCATCGTCACTGAGAAGGTCCAATGGAGACAGTAAACCTGCAGAGGTGCATCGGAATGTAAAACTGGTGACACAGGAAACCCTCAAAACATAGACAGTAGAAAGACTTAGTCTTTCTGTACTTAAGTCGGCATTGTGTCTCTTATATTTAATTCCGATGCAATTTGTGTGCTTCATTGTCATTGGGAAGGTCCAAGGGATACAGTAACCCTGCAGAGGTGTGTCGGAATGTAAAACTGGTGACACAGGAAGCGCTCATAACATAGACCCTAAGAAGACTCAGTTTTCTTGTACTTAAGTCGGCATTGTGTCTTTTATATATAATTCCGATGCAATTTACGTGTTTCATCGTCACTGTGAAGGTGCAAGGGATACAGTAAACCTGCAGAGGTGCATCAGAATGTAAAACTGGTGACACTGGAAACGCTCAAAACATAGACCGTAAGAAGACTTAGTTTTCTTGTACTTAAGTCAACGTTGTGTCGCTTATATTTAATTACGATGTAATTTCTGTGTTTCATCGTCAATGGGAAGGTCCAATGGGTACAGTAAACCTGCAGAGGTGCATCGGAATGTAAAATTGGTGACGCAGGAAACGCTCAAAACATACACAGTAGTAAGACTCAATCTTCCTGTACTTATGTCGGCATTGTGTCTCTTATATTTAATTCCTATGCAATTTCTGTGTTTCATCGTCAATGGGAAGATCCAAGGGATAGAGTAAACCTGCAGACATGCATCGGAATGTAGCACTGGTGACACAGGAAACGCTCAAAAGCATACATAGTAGGAAGACTTAGTCTTTCTGTACTTAAGTCGGCATTGTGTCTCTTATATTTAATTCCGATGCAATTTCTGTGCTTCATTGTCATTGGGAAGGTCCAAGGGATACAGTAACCCTGCAGAGGTGCATCGGAATGTAAAACTGGTGACACAGGAAGCGCTCATAACATAGACCCTAAGAAGACTCAGTTTTCTTGTACTTAAGTCGGCATTGTGTCTTTTATATTTAATTCCGATGCAATTTCTGTGTTTCATCGTCACTGTGAAGGTGCAAGGGATACAGTAAACCAGCAGAGGTGCATCGGAATGTAAAACTGGTAACACAGGACACGCTCAAAACATAGACAGTAGGAAGACTCAGTCTTTCTGTACTTAAGTCGGTGTTGTGTCTCTTATATTTAATTCCGATGCAATTTCTGTGTTTCTTCATCAATGGGAAGGTCCAAGGGATACAGTAACACGGCAGAGGTGCGTCGGAATGTAAAACTGGTGACACAGGAAGCGCTCATAACATAGACCCTAAGAAGACTCAGTTTTCTTGTACTTAAGTCGGCATTGTGTCTTTTATATTTAATTCCGATGCAATTTCTGTGTTTCATCGTCACTGTGAAGGTGCAAGGGATACAGTAAACCTACAGAGGTGCATCGGAATGAAAGACTGGTGACACAGGACACGCTAAAAACATAGACAGTAGGAAGACTCAGTCTTCCTGTACCTAGGTCGACATTGTGTCTCTTATATTTAATTCCGATGCAATTTCTGTGTTTCATCGTCCATGGGAAGGTCCAATGGATACAGTAACCCTGCAGAGGTGTATCGGAATGTAAAACTGGTGACACAGGAACCCCTCAAAACATAGACAGTAGAAAGACTCAGTCTTCCTGTACTTAAGTCGGCATTGTGTCTTTTATATTTATCTCCGATGCAATTTCTGTGTTTCATCGTCAATGGGGGGGTCCAATGGATACAGTAAACCTGCAGAGGTGCATCGGAATGTAGAACTGATGACACAGGGAACGCTCAAAGCATAGACAGTAGGAAGACTCGGTCTTCATGTACTTAAGTCAGCATTGTGTCTCTTATATTTAATTCCGATGCAATTACTGTGTTTCATCGTCAATGGGTAAGTCGAAGGGAAACAATATTCCTGCAGAGGTGCATCGGAATGTAAAACTGGTGATACAGGAAGAGGTCAAAACATAGACCCTAAGAAGACTCAGTTTTCTTGTACTGAAGTCGGCATTGTGTCTCTTATATATAATTTAGATGCAATTTCTGTGTTTCATCGTCAATGGGAAGGTCCAAGGGATACAGTAACCCTGCAGAGGTGCATCGGAATGTAAAACTGGCGACACAGGAAGCGCTCATAACATAGTCCCTAAGAAGACTCAGTTTTCTTGTACTTAAGTCGGCATTGTGTCTTTTATATTTAATTCCGATGCAATTTCTGTGTTTCATCGTCACTGTGAAGGTGCAAGGGATACAGTAAACCTGCAGAGGTGCATCAGAATGTAAAACTGGTGACACTGGAAACGCTCAAAACATAGACCGTAAGAAGACTTAGTTTTCTTGTACTTAAGTCAACGTTGTGTCTCTTATATTTAATTACGATGTTATTTCTGTGTTTCATCGTCAATGGGAAGGTCCAATGGGTACAGTAAGCCTGCAGAGGTGCATCGGAATGTAAAACTGGTGAAGCAGGAAACGATCAAAACATAGACAGTAGGAAGACTCAGTCTTTCTGTACTTAAGTCGGTATTGTGTCTCTTATATTTAATTCCGATGCAATTTCTGTGTTTCTTCATCAATGGGAAGGTCCAAGGGATACAGTAACATGGCAGAGGTGCGTCGGAATGTAAAACTGGTGACACAGGAAGCGCTCATAACATAGACCCTAAGAAGACTCAGTTTTCTTGTACTTAAGTCGGCATTGTGTCTTTTATATTTAATTCCGATGCAATTTCTGTGTTTCATCGTCACTGTGAAGGTGCAAGGGATACAGTAAACCTACAGAGGTGCATCGGAATGAAAGACTGGTGACACAGGACACGCTAAAAACATAGACAGTAGGAAGACTCAGTCTTCCTGTACCTAGGTCGACATTGTGTCTCTTATATTTAATTCCGATGCAATTTCTGTGTTTCATCGTCCATGGGAAGGTCCAATGGATACAGTAACCCTGCAGAGGTGTATCGGAATGTAAAACTGGTGACACAGGAAACGCTCAAAGCATAGACAATAGAAAGACACACTCTTCCTGTACTTAAGTCGACATTGTGTCTCTTTTATTTCATTTCGAGGCATTTTCTGTATTTCATCGTCACTGTGAAGGTCCAATGGAGACCGTAAACCTGCAGAGGTGCATTGGAATGTAAAACTGGTGACACAGGAAACCCTCAAAACATAGACAGTAGAAAGACTCAGTCTTCCTGTACTTAAGTCGGCATTGTGTCTTTTATATTTATCTCCGATGCAATTTCTATGTTTCATCGTCAATGGGGGGGTCCAATGGATACAGTAAACCTGCAGAGGTGCATCGGAATGTAGAACTGATGACACAGGGAACGCTCAAAGCATAGACAGTAGGAAGACTCGGTATTCATGTACTTAAGTCAGCATTGTGTCTCTTATATTTAATTCCGATGCAATTTCTGTGTTTCATCGTCAATGGGTAAGTCGAAGGGAAACAATATTCCTGCAGAGGTGCATCGGAATGTAAAACTGGTGACACAGGAAACGCTCAAAACATAAACAGTAGGAAGACTCAGTGTTCCTGTACTTAAGTCGGCATTGTGTCTCTTATATTTAATTCCGATGCTATTTCTGTGTTTCATCGTCAATGGCAAGGTCCAATGGATACAGGAAAACCTGCAGAGGTGCATGGGAATGTAAAACTGGTGACGCAGGAAATGCTCAAAATATAGACAGTAGGAAGACTCAATCTTCCTGTACTTAAGTCGGCATTGTGTCTCTTATATTTAATTCCGACGCAATTTCTGTGAATCATCGTCAATGGGAAGGTCAAAGGGATACAGTAAACCTGCAGAGGTGCATCGGAATGTAAAAGTGGTGACACGGGAAACGCTCAAAACATAGACAGTTGTAAGACTCAGTCTTCCTGTACTTAAGTCGGCATTGTGTCTGTTATATTTAATTCCGATGTAATTTCTGTGTTTCATTGTCAATGGGAAGGTGCAAGGGATACAGCAAACCTGCAGAGGTGCATCGGAATGTAAAACTGGTGGCACAGGAAACGCTCAAAACATAGGGAGTAGGAAGACTCAATCTTTCTGTACTAAAGTCGACCTTGTGTCTCTTATATTTAATTCCGATGCAATTTCTGTGTTTCATCGTCACTATGAAGGTCCAAGGGATACTGTAGACCTGCATAGGTGCATCCGAATGTAAAACTGGTGAAACAGGAAACACTCACAACATAGACAGTAGGAAGACTCAGTCCTTGTGTACTTAAGTCGGCATTGTGTCTCTTATATTTAATTCCGATGCTATTTCTGTGTTTCATCGTCAATGGGAAGGTCCAATGGATACAGTAAACCTGCAGATGTGCATCGGAATGTAAAATTGGTGACGCAGGATACGCTCAAAACATAGATAGTAGGAAGACTCAATCTTCCTGTACTTAAGTCGGCATTGTGTCTCTTATATTTAATTCCGACGCAATTTCTGTGTTTCATCGTCAATTGGAAGATCCAAGGGATACAGTAAACCCGCAGAGGTGCATCGGAATGTAAAACTGGTGATACAGGAAGAGGTCAAAATATAGACCCTAAGAAGACTCAGTTTTCTTGTACTGAAGTCGGCATTGTGTCTCTTATATATAATTTAGATGCAATTTCTGTGTTTCATCGTCAATGGGAAGGTCCAAGGGATACAGTAACCCTGCAGAGGTGCATCGGAATGTAAAACTGGCGACACAGGAAGCGCTCATAACATAGACCCTAAGAAGACTCAGTTTTCTTGTACTTAAGTCGGCATTGTGTCTTTTATATTTAATTCCGATGCAATTTCTGTGTTTCATCGTCACTGTGAAGGTGCAAGGGATACAGTAAACCTGCAGAGGTGCATCAGAATGTAAAACTGGTGACACTGGAAACGCTCAAAACATAGACCGTAAGAAGACTTAGTTTTCTTGTACTTAAGTCAACGTTGTGTCTCTTATATTTAATTACGATGTAATTTCTGTGTTTCATCGTCAATGGGAAGGTCCAATGGGTACAGTAAGCCTGCAGAGGTGCATCGGAATGTAAAACTGGTGAAGCAGGAAACGATCAAAACATAGACAGTAGGAAGACTCAGTGTTCCTGTACTTAAGTCGGCATTGTGTCTCTTATATTTAATACCGATGCAATTTCTGTGTTTCATCGTCAATGGGAAGATCCAAGTGATACAGTAAACCTACAGAGGTGCATCGGAATGAAAAACTGGTGACACAGGAAACGCTCAAAACATAGACAGTAGGAAGACTCAGCCTTCCTGTTCTTATGTCGGCATTGTGTCTCTTATATTTAATTCCGATGCTATTTCTGTGTTTCATCGTCAATGGGACGGTCCAATGGTTACAGTAAACCTGCGGAGGTGGATCGGAATGTAAAATTGGTGACGCAGGAAACGCTCAAAACATACACAGTAGTAAGACTCAATCTTCCTGTACTTAAGTCGGCATTGTGTCTCTTATATTTAATTCCTATGCAATTTCTGTGTTTCATCGTCAATTGGAAGATCCAAGGGATAGAGTAAACCTGCAGAGATGCATCGGAATGTAGCACTGGTGACACAGGAAACGCTCAAAAGCATACATAGTAGGAAGACTTAGTCTTTCTGTACTTAAGTCGGTATTGTGTCTCTTATATTTAATTCCGATGCAATTTCTGTGCTTCATTGTCATTGGGAAGGTCCAAGGGATACAGTAACCCTGCAGAGGTGCATCGGAATGTAAAACTGGTGACACAGGTTGCGTTCATAACATAGACCCTAAGAAGACTCAGTTTTCTTGTACATATTTCGCTATTGTGTCTTTTATATTTAATTCCGATGCAATTTCTGTGTTTCATCGTCACTGTGAAGGTGCAAGGGATACAGTAAACCTACAGAGGTGCATCGGAATGTAAAACTGGTGACACAGGACACGCTCAAAACATAGACAGTAGGAAGACTCAGTCTTTCTGTACTTAAGTCGGCATTGTGTCTCTTATATTTAATTCCGATGCAATTTCTGTGTTTCATCGTCAATGGGAAGGTCCAAGGGATACAGTAACCCTGCAGAGGTGCATCGGAATGTAAAACTGGTGACACAGGAAGCGCTCATTACATAGACCCTAAGAAGACTCAGTTTTCTTGTACTTAAGTCGGCATTGTGTCTTTTATATATAATTCCGATGCAATTTACGTGTTTCATCGTCACTGTGAAGGTGCAAGGGATACAGTAAACCAGCAGAGGTGCATCGGAATGTAAAACTGGTAACACAGGACACGCTCAAAACATAGACAGTAGGAAGACTCAGTCTTTCTGTACTTAAGTCGGTATTGTGTCTCTTATATTTAATTCCGATGCAATTTCTGTGTTTCTTCATCAATGGGAAGGTCCTAGGGATACAGTAACACGGCAGAGGTGCATCGGAATGTAAAACTGGAGACACAGGAAGCGCTCATAACATAGACCCTAAGAAGACTCAGTTTTCTTGTACTTAAGTCGGCATTGTGTCTTTTATATTTAATTCCGATGCAATTTCTGTGTTTCATCGTCACTGTGAAGGTGCAAGGGATACAGTAAACCTACAGAGGTGCATCGGAATGAAAAACTGGTGACACAGGACACGCTCAAAACATAGACAGTAGGAAGACTCAGTCTTCCTGTACCTAGGTCGACATTGTGTCGCTTATATTTAATTCCGATGCAATTTCTGTGTTTCATCGGCCATGGGAAGGTCCAATGGATACAGTAAACCTGCAGAGGTGCATCAGAATGTAAAACTGGTGACACTGGAAACGCTCAAAACATAGACCGTAAGAAGACTTAGTTTTCTTGTACTTAAGTCAACGATGTGTCTCTTATATTTAATTCCGATGTAATATCTGTGTTTCATCGTCAATGGGAAGGTCCAATGGATACAGTAAACCTGCAGTGGTGCATCTGAATGTAAAACTGGTGACGCAGGAAACGCTCAAAACATTGACAGTAGGATGACTCAATGTTCCAGTACTTAAGTCGGCATTGGGTCTCTTATTTTTAATTCCGATGCAATTTCTGTGTTTCATCGTCAATGGGAAGGTCCAAGGGATACAGTAACCCTGCAGAGGTGCATCGGAATGTAAAACTGGTGCCACAGGAAGCGCTCATAACATAGACCCTAAGAAGACTCAGTTTTCTTGTACTTAAGTCGGCATTGTGTCTTTTACATGTAATTCCGATGCAATTTCTGTGTTTCATCGTCACTGTGAAGGTGCAAGGGATACAGTTAACCTGCAGAGGTGCTTCGGAATGTAAAACTGGTGACGCAGGAAACGCTCAAAACATAGACAGTAGGATAACTCAATGTTCCAGTACTTAAGTCGGCATTGGGTCTCTTATATTTAATTCCGATGTAATTTCTGTGTTTCATCGTCAACGGGAAGATCCAAGGCATACAGTAAACCTGCAGAGGTGCATCGGAATGTAAAACTTTTGACACAGGAAACGCTGAAATCATAGACAGTAGGTAGACTCACCCTTCCTGTTCTTAAGTCGGCATTGTGTCTCTTATATTTAATTCCGATGCTATTTCTGTGTATCATCGTCAATGGGAAGGTCCAATGGATACAGTAAACCTGCAGAGGTGCATCGGAATGAAAAATTGGTGACGCAGGAAACGCTCAAAACATACACAGTAGGAAGACTCAATCTTCCTGTACTTAAGTCGGCATTGTGTCTCTTATATTTAATTCCGATGCAATTTCTGTGTTTCATCGTCAATGGGAATATCCAAGGGATACAGTAAACCTGCAGAGGTGAATCGGAATGTAAAACTGGTGACACAGGACACGCTCAAAACATAGACAGTAGGAAGACTCGGTCATTCTGTACTTAAGTCGGCATTGTGTCTCTTATATTTAATTCCGATGCAATTTCTGTGTTTCATCGTCAATGGGAAGGTCCAAGGGATACAGTACCCCTGCAGAGGTGCATCGGAATGTAAAACTGGCGACACAGGAAGCGCTCATAACATAGACCCTAAGAAGACTCAGTTTTCTTGAAGTCGGCATTGTGTCAAATATATGTAATTCCGAACAAATTTCTGTGTTTCATCTTCACTGTGAAGATGCAAGGGATACAGTAAACCTGCAGAGGCGCATCGGAATGTAAAACTGGTGACACAGGACACGCTCAAAACATAGACAGTAGGAAGACTCAGTCTTTCTGTACTTAAGTCGTCATTGTGTCTCTTATATTTAATTCCGATGCAATTTCTGTGTTTCATCGTCAATGGGAAGGTCCAAGGGATACAGTAACCCTGCAGAGATGCATCGGAATGTAAAACTGGTGACACAGGAAGCGCTCATAACATAGACCCTAAGAAGACTCAGTTTTCTTGTACTTAAGTCGGCATTGTGTCTTTTATATTTAATTCCGATGCAATTTCTGTGTTTCATCGTCAATGGGAAGGTCCAATGGGTACAGTAAACCTGCAGAGGTGCATCGAAATGTAAAACTGGTGAAGCAGGAAACGATCAAAACATAGACAGTAGGAAGACTCACTGTTCCTGTACTTAAGTCGGCATTGTGTATCTTATATTTAATACCGATGCAATTTCTGTGTTTCATCGTCAATGCGAAGATCCAAGTGATACAGTAAACCTACAGAGGTGCATCGGAATGAAAAACTGGAGACACAGGAAACGCTCAAAACATAGACAGTAGGAAGACTCAGCCTTCCTGTTCTTATGTCGGCATTGTGTCTCTTATATTTAATTCCGATGCTATTTCTGTGTTTCATCGTCAATGGGACGGTCCAATGGTTACAGTAAACCTGCGGAGGTGCATCGGAATGTAAAATTGGTGACGCAGGAAACGCTCAGAACATACACAGTAGTAAGACTCAATCTTCCTGTACTTAAGTCGGCATTGTGTCTCTTATATTTAATTCCTATGCAATTTCTGTGTTTCATCGTCAATGGGAAGATCCAAGGGATAGAGTAAACCAGCAGAGATGCATCGGAATGTAGCACTGGTGACACAGGAAACTCTCAAAAGCATACATAGTAGGAAGACTTAGTCTTTCTGTACTTAAGTCGGCATTGTGTCTCTTATATTTAATTCCGATGCAATTTCTGTGCTTCATTGTCATTGGGAAGGTCCAAGGGATACAGTAACCCTGCAGAGGTGCATCGGAATGTAAAACTGGTGACACAGGAAGCGCTCATAACATAGACCCTAAGAAGACTCAGTTTTCTTGTACTTAAGTCGGCATTGTGTCTTTTATATTTAATTCCGATGCAATTTCTGTGTTTCATCGTCACTGTGAAGGTGCAAGGGATACAGTAAACCTACAGAGGTGCATCGGAATGAAAAACTGGTGACACAGGACACGCTCAAAACATAGACAGTAGGAAGACTCAGTCTTCCTGTACCTAGATCGACATTGTGTTTCTTATATTTAATTCCGATGCAATTTTTGTGTTTCATCGTCAACGGGAAGATCCAAGGCATACAGTAAACCTGCAGAAGTGCATCGGAATGTAAAACTGGTGACACAGGAAACGCTCAAAACATAGACAGTAGGAAGACTCAGCCTTCCTGTTCTTAAGTCGGCTTTGTGTCTCTTACATTTAATTCCGATGCTATTTCTGTGTTTCATCGTCAATGGGAAGGTCCAATGGATACAGTAAACCTGCAGAGGTGCATCGGAATGTAAAATTGGTGACGCAGGAAACGCTCAAAACATACACAGCAGGAAGACTCAATGTTCCTGTACTTAAGTCGGCATTGTGTCTCTTATATTTAATTCCTATGCAATTTCTGTGTTTCATCGTCCATGGGAAGGTCCAATGGATACAGTAAACCTGCAGAGGTGCATCAGAATGTAAAACTGGTGACACTAGAAACGCTCAAAACATAGACCGTAAGAAGACACAATTTTCTTGTACTTAAGTCAACGTTGTGTCTCTTATATTTAATTCCGATGTAATATCTGTGTTTCATCGTCAATGGGAAGGTCCAATGGATACAGTAAACCTGCAGTGGTGCATCGGAATGTAAAACTGGTGACGCAGGAAACGCTCAAAACATAGACAGTAGGAAGACTCAGCCTTCCTGTTCTTAAGTCGGCTTTGTGTCTCTTACATTTAATTCCGATGCTATTTCTGTGCTTCATCGTCAATGGGAAGGTCCAATGGATACAGTAAACCTGCAGAGGTGCATCGGAATGTAAAATTGGTGACGCAGGAAACGCTCAGAACATACACAGCAGGAAGACTCAATGTTCCTGTACTTAAGTCGGCATTTTGTCTCTTATATTTAATTCCGATGCAATTTCTGTGTTTCATCGTCAATGGGATTATCCAAGGGATACAGTAAACCTGCAGAGGTGCATCGGAATGTAAAACTGGTGACACAGGAAACGGTCATAACATAGACAGTAGGAAGATTCAGTCTTTCTGTACTTAAGTCGGCATTGTGTCTCTTATTTTTAATTCCGATGCAATTTCTGTGTTTCGTCGTCAATGGGAAGGTCCAAGGGATACAGTAACCCTGCAGAGGTGCATCGGAATGTAAAACCGGTGCCACAGGAAGCGCTCATAACATAGACCCTAAGAAGACTCAGTTTTCTTGTACTTAAGTCGGCATTGTGTCTTTTACATGTAATTCCGATGCAATTTCTGTGTTTCATCGTCACTGTGAAGGTGCAAGGGATACAGTAAACCTGCAGAGGAGCATCGGAATGTAAAACTGGGGACGCAGGAAACGCTCAAAACATAGACAGTAGGATGACTCAATGTTCCAGTACTTAAGTCGGCATTGGGTCTCTTATATTTAATTCCGATGCAATTTCTGTGTTTCATCGTCAACGGGAAGATCCAAGGCATACAGTAAACCTGCAGAGGTGCATCGGAATGTAAAACTGGTGACACAGGAAACGCTCAAATCATAGACAGTAGGTAGACTCACCCTTCCTGTTCTTAAGTCGGCATTGTGTCTCTTATATTTAATTCCGATGCTATTTCTGTGTATCATCGTCAATGGAAAGGTCCAATGGATACAGTAAGCCTGCAGAGGTGCATCGGAATGAAAAATTGGTGACGCAGGAAACGCTCAAAACATACACAGTAGGAAGACTCAATCTTCCTGTACTTAAGTCGGCATTGTGTCTCTTATATTTAATTCCGATGCAATTTCTGTGTTTCATCGTCAATGGGAATATCCAAGGGATACAGTAAACCTGCAGAGGTGAATCGGAATGTAAAACTGGTGACACAGGACACGCTCAAAACATAGACAGTAGGAAGACTCGGTCATTCTGTACTTAAGTCGGCATTGTGTCTCTTATATTTAATTCCGATGCAATTTCTGTGTTTCATCGTCAATGGGAAGGTCCAAGGGATACAGTAACCCTGCAGCGGTGCATCGGAATGTAAAATTGGTGACACAGGAAGCGGTCATAACATAGACCCTAAGAAGACTCAGTTTTCTTGTACTTAAGTCGACATTGTGTCTTTTATACTTAATTCCGATGCAATTTCTGTGTTTCATTGTCACTGTGAAAGTGCAAGGGATACAGTAAACCTGCAGAGGTGCATCGGAATGTAAAACTGGTGACACAGGAAACGCTCAAAACATAGACAGAAGGAAGACTCAGCCTTCCTGTTCTTAAGTCGGCATTGTGTCTCTTATATTTAATTCCGATGCTATTTCTGTGTATCATCGTCAATGGGAAGGTCCAATGGATAATATAAACCTGCAGAGGTGCATCGGAATGTAAAACTGGTGACACAGGAAACGCTCAAAACATAGACAGAAGGAAGACTCAGCCTTCCTGTTCTTAAGTCGGCATTGTGTCTCTTATATTTAATTCCGATGCTATTTCTGTGTATCATCATCAATGGGAAGGTCCAATGGATAATGTAAACCTGCAGAGGTGCATCGGAATGTAAAACTGGTGACACAGGAAACGCTCAAAACATAGATAGAAGGAAGACTCAGCCTTCCTGTTCTTAGGTCGGCATTGTGTCTCTTATATTTAATTCCGATACTATTTCTGTGTATCATCGTCAATGGGAAGGTCCAAAGGATAATTTAAATCTGCAGAGGTGCATCGGAATGTAAATCTGGTGACACAGGAAACGCTCAAAACATACACAGAAGAAAGACTCAGTCTTTCTGTACTTAAGTCGGCATTGTGTCTCTTATATTTAATTCCGATGCAATTACTGTGTTTCATCGTCAATAGGAAGGTCCAAGGGATACAGTAACCCTGCAGAGGTGCATCGTAATGTAAAACTGGTGACACAGGAAGCGGTCATAACATAGACCCTAAGAAGACTCAGTTTTCTTGTACTTAATTCGGCATTGTGTCTTTTATATTTAATTCCGATGCAATTTCTGTGTTTCATCGTCACTGTGAAGGTGCAAGGGATACAGTAAACCTGCAGGGGTGCATCGGAATGTAAAACTGGTGATGCAGGAAACGCTCAAATCATAAACAGTAGGAAGACTCGATATTCCTGTACTTAAGTCGGCATTGTGTCTGTTATATTTAAGTCCGATGTAATTTCTGTGTTTCATCGTCAATGGGAAGATACAAGGGATACAGTAAACCTGCAGAGGTGCATCGGAATGTAAAACTGGTGACACAGGAAACGCTCAAAACATAGACAGTAGGAAGACTCAGCCTTCCTGTACTTAAGTCGGCATTGTGTCTCGTATATTTAATTCCGAAGCTCTTTCTCTGTTTCATCGTCAATGGGAAGGTCCAATGGATTCAGTAAAATTGCAGAGGTGCATCGGAATGTAAAACTGGTCACACAGTAAACGCTCATAACATAGACAGTAGGAAGACTCAGTCTTTCTGTACTTAAGTCGGCATTGTGTCTCTTATATTTAATTCCGATGCAATTTCTGTGTTTCATCGTCACTGGGAAGGTCCAAGGGATACAGTAACCCTGCAGAGGTGCATCGTAATGTAAAACTGGTGACACAGGAAGCGGTCATAACATAGACCCTAAGAAGACTCAGTTTTCTTGTACTTAAGTCGGCATTGTGTCTTTTATATTTAATTCCGATGCAATTTCTGTGTTTCATCGTCACTGTCAAGGTGCAAGGGATACAGTAAACCTGCAGGGGTGCATCGGAATGTAAAACTGGTGACAAAGGACACGCTCAAAACATAGACAGTAGGACGACTCAGTCTTCCTGTACCTAAGTCGGCATTGTGTCTCTTATATTTAATTCCGATGCTATTTCTGTGTTTCATCGTCAATGGGGAGGTCCAATGGATACAGTAAACCTGCAGAGGTGCATCGGAATGTAAAATTGGTGACGCAGGAAACGCTCAAAACATACACAGTATGAAGACACAGCCTCCCTGTTTTTAAGTCGGCATTCTGTCTCTTATATTTAATTCCGATGCTATTTCTGTGTTTCATCGTCAATGGGAAGGTCCAATGGATATAGTAAACCTGCAGAGGTGCATCGGAATGTAAAATTGGTGACGCAGGAAACGCTCAAAACATAGACAGTAGGAAGACTCAATGTTCCTGTACTTATGTCGGCATTGTGTCTCTTATATTTAATTCCGATGCAATTTCTGTGTTTCATCGTCAATGGGAAGGTCCAATGGATACAGTAAACGTGCAGAGGTGAATCGGAATGTAAAACTGGTGACACAGGAAACGATCGGAACATAGACAGTAGGAATATTCAGTCTTCCTGTACTTAAGTCGGCATTGTGTCTCTTATATTTAAATCCAATGCAATTTCTGTGTTTCGTCGTCAATGGGAAGGTCCAACGGATAGAGTAAACCTGCAGAGGTGCATCGGAATGTATAACTAGTGATACAGGAAGTGGTCAAAACTTAGACCCTAAGAAGACACAGTTTTCTTGTACTGAAGTCGGCACTGTGTCTCTTTTATTTAATTTTGATGCAATTTCGGTGTTTCCTCGTCAGTGTGAAGGTGCAAGGGATACAGTAGACCTGCAGAGGTGCATCGGAATGAAAAACTGGAGACGCAGGAAACGCTCAAATCATAGACAGTAGGAAGACTCGATATTCCTGTACTTAAGTCGGCATTGTGTCTGTTATATTTAAGTCGGATGTAATTTCTGTGTTTCATCGTCATTGGGAAGATCCAAGGGATACAGTAAACCTGCAGAGGTGCATCGGAATGTAAAACTGTTGACTCAGGAAATGCTCAAAACATAGACAGGTGGAAGACTCAGTCTTCCTGTACCTAAGTCGGCATTGTGTCTCTTATATTTAATTCCGATGCAATTTCTGTGTTTCATCGACCATGGGAAGGTCCAATGGATACAGTAAACCTGCAGAGGTGCAACGGAATGTAAAATTTGTGAGGCAGGAAACGCTCAAAACATACACAGTAGGAAGACTCAGCCTTCCTGTTTTTAAGTCAGCATTCTGTCTATTATATTTAATTCCGATGCTATTTCTGTGTTTCATCGTCAATGGGAATGTCCAATGGATACAGTAAACCTTCAGAGGTGCATCGGAATGTAAAATTGGTGCCGCAGGAAACGCTCTAAACATAGACAGTAGGAAGACTCAATCTTCCTGTACTTATGTCGGCATTGTGTCTCTTATATTTAATTCCGATGCAATCTCTGTGTTTCATCGTCAACGGGAAGGTCCAATGGATACACTAAACGTGCAGAAGTGAATCGGAATGTAAAACTGGTGACACAGGAAACGATCGAAACATAGACAGTAGGAATATTCAGTCTTCCTGTACTTAAGTCGGCATTGTGTCTCTTATATTTAAATCCAATGCAATTTCTGTGTTTCGTCGTCAATGGGAAGGTCCAATGGATACAGTTACGCTGCAGAGGTGCATCGGAATGTAAAACTGGTGACACAGGAAGCGCTCATAACATAGACCCTAAGTAGACTCAGTTTTCATGTACTTAAGTCGGCATTGTGTCTTTTATTTTTAATTCTGATGCAATTTCGGTGTTTCATCGTCACTGTGAAGGTGCAAGGGATACAGTAAACCTGCAGAGGTGCATCGGAATGTAAAACTGGTGACACAGGACACGCTCAAAACATAGACAGTAGGAAGACTCAGTCTTTCTGTACTTAAGTCGGCATTGTGTCTCTTATATTTAATTCCGATGGTATTTCTGTGTTTCATCGCAATGGGAAGGTCCAATGGATACAGTAAATCTGCAGAGGTGCATCGGAATGTAAAATTGGTGACGCAGTAAATGCTCCAAACATTGACAGTAGGAAGACTCAATCTTCCTGTACTTAAGTCGGCATTGTGTCTCTTATATTTAATTCCGATGCAATTTCTGTGTTTCATCGTCAATTGGAAGATCCAAGGGATACAGTAAACCTGCAGAGGTGCATCGGAATGTAAAACTGGTGACACAGGAAATGCTCAAAACATAGACAGTAGGAAGATTCAGTCTTCCTGTACTGAAGTCGGCATTGTGTCATATATTAATTTCCGATGCAATTTCTGTGTTTTTCGTCAATGGGAAGGTCCAAGGGATACAGTAACCCTGCAGAGGTGCATCGGAATGTAAAACTGGTGACACAGGAAGCGCTCATAACATTGAACCTAAGAAGACTCAGTTTTCTTGTACTTAAGTCTCCATTGTGTCTTTTATATATAATTCCGATGCAATTTCAGTGTTTCATCGTCACTGTGAAGGTGCAAGGGATACAGTAATCCTGCAGAGGTGAATCGGAATGTAAAACTGGTGACACAGGAAGCGCTCATAACATAGTCCCTAAGAAGACTCAGTTTTCTTGTACTTAAGTCGGCATTGTGTCTTTTATATTTAATTCCGATACAATTTCTGAGTTTCGTCGTCAATGGGAAGGTCCAAGGGATAGAGTAAACCTGCAGAGGTGCATCGGAATGTAAAACTGGTGACACAGGACACGCTCAAAGCATAGACAGTAGGAAGACTCAGTCTTTCTGTACTTAAATCGGCATTGTGTCTCTTATATTTAATTCCGATGCAATGTCTGTGTTTCATCGTCAATGGGAATGTCCAATGGATACAGTAAACCTCCAGAGGTGCATCGGAATGTAAAACTGGTGACGCAGGAAACGCTCAAATCAAAGACAGTAGGAAGACTCAATGTTCCTGTACTTAAGTCGGCATTGTGTCTCTTATATTTAATTTAGATGCAATTTCTGTGTTTCATCGTCACTCTGAAGGTCCAAGGGATACAGTAAACCTGCAGAGGTGCATCATAATGTAAAACTGATGTCACAGGAAACGCTCAAAACATAGACAGTAGGTAGACTCAGTCTTCCTGTACTTAAGTCGGCATTGTGCCTCTTATATTTAATTCCGATGCTACTTCTGTGTTTCTACGTCAATGGGAAGGTCCAATGGATACAGTAAACCTGCAGAGGTGCATCGGAATGTAAAATTGGTGAGGCAGGAAACGCTCAAAACATACACAGTAGGAAGACACAGCCTTCCTGTTTTTAAGTCGGCATTCTGTCTCTTATATTTAATTCCGATGCCATTTCCGTGTTTCATCGTCAATGGGAAGGTCCAATCGATACAGTAAACCTGCAGAGGTGCATCGGAATGTAAAATTGGTGACGCAGGAAACGCTCAAAACATAGACAGTAGGAAGACTCAGCCTTCCTGTTCTTAGGTCGGCATTGTGTCTCTTATATTTAATTCCGATACTATTTCTGTGTATCATCGTCAATGGGAAGGTCCAAAGGATAATGTAAATCTGCAGAGGTGCATCGGAATGTAAAACTGGTGACACAGGAAACGCTCAAAACATACACAGAAGAAAGACTCAGTCTTTCTGTACTTAAGTCGGCATTGTGTCTCTTATATTTAATTCCGATGCAATTACTGTGTTTCATCGTCAATAGGAAGGTCCAAGGGATACAGTAACCCTGCAGAGGTGCATCGTAATGTAAAACTGGTGACACAGGAAGCGGTCATAACATAGACCCTAAGAAGACTCAGTTTTCTTGTACTTAATTCGGCATTGTGTCTTTTATATTTAATTCCGATGCAATTTCTGTGTTTCATCGTCACTGTGAAGGTGCAAGGGATACAGTAAACCTGCAGGGGTGCATCGGAATGTAAAACTGGTGACGCAGGAAACGCTCAAATCATAAACAGTAGGAAGACTCGATATTCCTGTACTTAAGTCGGCATTGTGTCTGTTATATTTAAGTCCGATGTAATTTCTGTGTTTCATCGTCAATGGGTAGATACAAGGGATACAGTAAACCTGCAGAGGTGCATCGGAATGTAAAACTGGTGACACAGGAAACGCTCAAAACATAGACCGTAGGAAGACTCAGCCTTCCTGTACTTAAGTCGGCATTGTGTCTCGTATATTTAATTCCGAAGCTCTTTCTCTGTTTCATCGTCAATGGGAAGGTCCAATGGATTCAGTAAAATTGCAGAGGTGCATCGGAATGTAAAACTGGTCACACAGTAAACGCTCATAACATAGACAGTAGGAAGACTCAGTCTTTCTGTACTTATGTCGGCATTGTGTCTCTTATATTTCATTCCGATGCAATTTCTGTGTTTCATCGTCACTGGGAAGGTCCAAGGGATACAGTAATCCTGCAGAGGTGCATCGTAATGTAAAACTGGTGACACAGGAAGCGGTCATAACATAGACCCTAAGAAGACTCAGTTTTCTTGTACTTAAGTCGGCATTGTGTCTTTTATATTTAATTCCGATGCAATTTCTGTGTTTCATCGTCACTGTCAAGGTGCAAGGGATACAGTAAACCTGCAGGGGTGCATCGGAATGTAAAACTGGTGACAAAGGACACGCTCAAAACATAGACAGTAGGACGACTCAGTCTTCCTGTACCTAAGTCGGCATTGTGTCTCTTATATTTAATTCCGATGCTATTTCTGTGTTCCATCGTCAATGGGGAGGTCCAATGGATACAGTAAACCTGCAGAGGTGCATCGGAATGTAAAATTGGTGACGCAGGAAACGCTCAAAACATACACAGTATGAAGACACAGCCTCCCTGTTTTTAAGTCGGCATTCTGTCTCTTATATTTAATTCCGATGCTATTTCTGTGTTTCATCGTCAATGGGAAGGTCCAATGGATACAGTAAACCTGCAGAGGTGCATCGGAATGTAAAATTGGTGACGCAGGAAACGCTCAAAACATAGACAGTAGGAAGACTCAATGTTCCTGTACTTATGTCGGCATTGTGTCTCTTATATTTAATTCCGATGCAATTTCTGTGTTTCATCGTCAATGGGAAGGTCCAATGGATACAGTAAACGTGCAGAGGTGAATCGGAATGTAAAACTGGTGACACAGGAAACGATCGGAACATAGACAGTAGGAATATTCAGTCTTCCTGTACTTAAGTCGGCATTGTGTCTCTTATATTTAAATCCAATGCAATTTCTGTGTTTCGTCGTCAATGGGAAGGTCCAACGGATAGAGTAAACCTGCAGAGGTGCATCGGAATGTATAACTAGTGATACAGGAAGTGGTCAAAACTTAGACCCTAAGAAGACACAGTTTTCTTGTACTGAAGTCGGCACTGTGTCTCTTTTATTTAATTTTGATGCAATTTCGGTGTTTCCTCGTCAGTGTGAAGGTGCAAGGGATACAGTAGACCTGCAGAGGTGCATCGGAAAGTAAAACTGGTGACACAGGACACGCTCACAGCATAGACAGTAGGAAGACTCAGTCTTTCTGTACGTAAGTCGGCATTATGTCTCTTATATTTAATTCCGATGCTATTTCTGTGTTTCATCGTCAATGGGAAGGTCCAATGGATACAGTAAACCTGCAGAGGTGCATCGGAATGAAAAACTGGAGACGCAGGAAACGCTCAAATCATAGACAGTAGGAAGACTCGATATTCCTGTACTTAAGTCGGCATTGTGTCTGTTATATTTAAGTCGGATGTAATTTCTGTGTTTCATCGTCATTGGGAAGATCCAAGGGATACAGTAAACCTGCAGAGGTGCATCGGAATGTAAAACTGTTGACTCAGGAAATGCTCAAAACATAGACAGTAGGAAGACTCAGTCTTCCTGTACCTAAGTCGGCATTGTGTCTCTTATATTTAATTCCGATGCAATTTCTGTGTTTCATCGACCATGGGAAGGTCCAATGGATACAGTAAACCTGCAGAGGTGCATCGGAATGTAAAATTTGTGAGGCAGGAAACGCTCTAAACATAGACAGTAGGAAGACTCAATCTTCCTGTACTTATGTCGGCATTGTGTTTCTTATATTTAATTCCGATGCAATTTCTGTGTTTCATCGTCAACGGGAAGGTCCAATGGATACACTAAACGTGCAGAAGTGAATCGGAATGTAAAACTGGTGACACAGGAAACGATCGAAACATAGACAGTAGGAATATTCAGTCTTCCTGTACTTAAGTCGGCATTGTGTCTCTTATATTTAAATCCAATGCAATTTCTGTGTTTCGTCGTCAATGGGAAGGTCCAATGGATACAGTTACGCTGCAGAGGTGCATCGGAATGTAAAACTGGTGACACAGGAAGCGCTCATAACATAGACCCTAAGTAGACTCAGTTTTCATGTACTTAAGTCGGCATTGTGTCTTTTATTTTTAATTCTGATGCAATTTCGGTGTTTCATCGTCACTGTGAAGGTGCAAGGGATACAGTAAACCTGCAGAGGTGCATCGGAATGTAAAACTGGTGACACAGGACACGCTCAAAACATAGACAGTAGGAAGACTCAGTCTTTCTGTACTTAAGTCGGCATTGTGTCTCTTATATTTAATTCCGATGGTATTTCTGTGTTTCATCGCAATGGGAAGGTCCAATGGATACAGTAAATCTGCAGAGGTGCATCGGAATGTAAAATTGGTGACGCAGTAAATGCTCCAAACATTGACAGTAGGAAGACTCAATCTTCCTGTACTTAAGTCGGCATTGTGTCTCTTATATTTAATTCCGATGCAATTTCTGTGTTTCATCGTCAATTGGAAGATCCAAGGGATACAGTAACCCTGCAGAGGTGCATCGGAATGTAAAACTGGTGACACAGGAAGCGCTCATAACATTGAACCTAAGAAGACTCAGTTTTCTTGTACTTAAGTCTCCATTGTGTCTTTTATATATAATTCCGATGCAATTTCAGTGTTTCATCGTCACTGTGAAGGTGCAAGGGATACAGTAATCCTGCAGAGGTGAATCGGAATGTAAAACTGGTGACACAGGAAGCGCTCATAACATAGTCCCTAAGAAGACTCAGTTTTCTTGTACTTAAGTCGGCATTGTGTCTTTTATATTTAATTCCGATACAATTTCTGAGTTTCGTCGTCAATGGGAAGGTCCAAGGGATAGAGTAAACCTGCAGAGGTGCATCGGAATGTAAAACTGGTGACACAGGACACGCTCAAAGCATAGACAGTAGGAAGACTCAGTCTTTCTGTACTTAAATCGGCATTGTGTCTCTTATATTTAATTCCGATGCAATGTCTGTGTTTCATCGTCAATGGGAATGTCCAATGGATACAGTAAACCTCCAGAGGTGCATCGGAATGTAAAACTGGTGACGCAGGAAACGCTCAAATCAAAGACAGTAGGAAGACTCAATGTTCCTGTACTTAAGTCGGCATTGTGTCTCTTATATTTAATTTAGATGCAATTTCTGTGTTTCATCGTCACTGTGAAGGTCCAAGGGATACAGTAAACCTGCAGAGGTGCATCAGAATGTAAAACTGATGTCACAGGAAACGCTCAAAACATAGACAGTAGGTAGACTCAGTCTTCCTGTACTTAAGTCGGCATTGTGCCTCTTATATTTAATTCCGATGCTACTTCTGTGTTTCTACGTCAATGGGAAGGTCCAATGGATACAGTAAACCTGCAGAGGTGCATCGGAATGTAAAATTGGTGAGGCAGGAAACGCTCAAAACATACACAGTAGGAAGACACAGCCTTCCTGTTTTTAAGTCGGCATTCTGTCTCTTATATTTAATTCCGATGCCATTTCCGTGTTTCATCGTCAATGGGAAGGTCCAATCGATACAGTAAACCTGCAGAGGTGCATCGGAATGTAAAATTGGTGACGCAGGAAACGCTCAAAACATAGACAGTAGGAAGACTCAATCTTCCTGTACTTATGTCGGCATTGTGTCTCTTATATTTAAATCCAATGCAATTTCTGTGTTTCGTCGTCAATGGGAAGGTCCAAGGGATAGAGTAAACCTGTAGAGGTGCATCGGAATGTATAACAGGTGATACAGGAAGCGGTCAAAACATAGACCCTAAGAAGACTCAGTTTTCTTGTACTGAAGTAGGCATTGTGTCTCTTTTATTTAATTTTGATGGAAATTCTGTGTTTCATCGTCAATGGGAAGGTCCAATGGATACAGTTACCCTGCAGAGGTGCATCGGAATGTAAAACTGGTGACACAGGAAGCGCTCATAACATAGACCCTAAGAACACTCAGTTTTCTTGTACTTAAGTCTCCATTGTGTCTTTTATATATAATTCCGATGCAATTTCAGTGTTTCATCGTCACTGTGAAGGTGCAAGGCATACAGTAATCCTGCAGAGGTGAATCGGAATGTAAAACTGGTGACACAGGACACGCTCACAACATAGACGGTAGGAAGACTCAGTCTTTCTGTACTTAAGTCGGCATTATGTCTCTTATATATAATTCCGATTCTATTTCTGTGTTTCATCGTCAATGGGAAGGTCCAATGGATACAGTAGACCTGCAGAGGTGCATCAGAATGTAAAACTGGTGACGCAGGAAACGCTCAAATCATAGACAGTAGGAAGACTCGATATTACTGTACTTAAGTCGGCATTGTGTCTGTTATATTTAAGTCGGATGTAATTTCTGTGTTTCATCGTCATTGGGAAGATCCAAGGGATACAGTAAACCAGCAGAGGTGCATCGGAATGTAAAACTGGTGACTCAGGAAATGCTCAAAACATAGACAGCAGGAAGACTCAGCCTTTCTGTACTTAAGTCGGCATTGTGTCTCGTATATTTAATTCCGATGCTCTTTCTGTGTTTCATCGTCAATGGGAAGGTCCAATGGATTCAGTACAATTGCAGAGGTGCATCGGAATGTAAAACTCGTGACACAGGAAGCGGTCATAACATAGACCCTAAGAAGACTCAGTTTTCTTGTACTTAAGCCGGCATTGTGTCTTTTATATTTAATTCCGATGCAATTTCTGTGTTTCATCGTCACTGTGAAGGTGCAAGGGATACAGAAAACCTGCAGGGGTGCATCGGAATGTAAAACTGGTGACACAGGACACGCTCAAAACATACACAGTAGGAAGACTCAATCTTCCTGTACTTAAGTCGGCATTGTGTCTCTTATATTTAATTCCGATGCAATTTCTGTGTTTCATCGTCAATGGGAATATCCAAGGGATACAGTAAACCTGCAGAGGTGAATCGGAATGTAAAACTGGTGACACAGGACACGCTCAAAACATAGACAGTAGGAAGACTCGGTCATTCTGTACTTAAGTCGGCATTGTGTCTCTTATATTTAATTCCGATGCAATTTCTGTGTTTCATCGTCAATGGGAAGGTCCAAGGGATACAGTAACCCTGCAGCGGTGCATCGGAATGTAAAATTGGTGACACAGGAAGCGCTCATAACATAGACCCTAAGAAGACTCAGTTTTCTTGTACTTAAGTCGACATTGTGTCTTTTATACTTAATTCCGATGCAATTTCTGTGTTTCATTGTCACTGTGAAAGTGCAAGGGATACAGTAAACCTGCAGAGGTGCATCGGAATGTAAAACTGGTGACACAGGACACGCTCAAAACATAAACAGTAGGAAGACTCAGTCTTCCTGTACCTAAGTCGGCATTGTTTCTGTTATATTTAATTCCGATGCAATTTCTGTGTTTCATCGTCCATGGGAAGATCCAATGGATAATGTAAACCTGCAGAGGTGCATCGGAATGTAAAACTGGTGACACAGGAAACGCTCAAAACATAGACAGAAGGAAGACTCAGCCTTCCTGTTCTTAAGTCGGCATTGTGTCTCTTATATTTAAATCCGATGCTATTTCTGTGTATCATCGTCAATGGGAAGGTCCAATGGATAATGTAAACCTGCAGAGGTGCATCGGAATGTAAAACTGGTGACACAGGAAACGCTCAAAACATAGACAGAAGGAAGACTCAGCCTTCCTGTTCTTAAGTCGGCATTGTGTCTCTTATATTTAATTCCGATGCTATTTCTGTGTATCATCATCAATGGGAAGGTCCAATGGATAATGTAAACCTGCAGAGGTGCATCGGAATGTAAAACTGGTGACACAGGAAACGCTCAAAACATAGATAGAAGGAAGACTCAGCCTTCCTGTTCTTAGGTCGGCATTGTGTCTCTTATATTTAATTCCGATACTATTTCTGTGTATCATCGTCAATGGGAAGGTCCAATGGATAATGTAAATCTGCAGAGGTGCATCGGAATGTAAAACTGGTGACACAGGAAACGCTCAAAACATACACAGAAGAAAGACTCAGTCTTTCTGTACTTAAGTCGGCATTGTGTCTCTTATATTTAATTCCGATGCAATTACTGTGTTTCATCGTCAATAGGAAGGTCCAAGGGATACAGTAACCCTGCAGAGGTGCATCGTAATGTAAAACTGGTGACACAGGAAGCGGTCATAACATAGACCCTAAGAAGACTCAGTTGTCTTGTACTTAATTCGGCATTGTGTCTTTTATATTTAATTCCGATGCAATTTCTGTGTTTCATCGTCACTGTGAAGGTGCAAGGGATACAGTAAACCTGCAGGGGTGCATCGGAATGTAAAACTGGTGACGCAGGAAACGCTCAAATCATAAACAGTAGGAAGACTCGATATTCCTGTACTTAAGTCGGCATTGTGTCTGTTATATTTAAGTCCGATGTAATTTCTGTGTTTCATCGTCAATGGGAAGATACAAGGGATACAGTAAACCTGCAGAGGTGCATCGGAATGTAAAACTGGTGACACAGGAAACGCTCAAAACATAGACAGTAGGAAGACTCAGCCTTCCTGTACTTAAGTCGGCATTGTGTCTCGTATATTTAATTCCGAAGCTCTTTCTCTGTTTCATCGTCAATGGGAAGGTCCAATGGATTCAGTAAAATTGCAGAGGTGCATCGGAATGTAAAACTGGTCACACAGTAAACGCTCATAACATAGACAGTAGGAAGACTCAGTCTTTCTGTACTTAAGTCGGCATTGTGTCTCTTATATTTAATTCCGATGCAATTTCTGTGTTTCATCGTCACTGGGAAGGTCCAAGGGATACAGTAGCCCTGCAGAGGTGCATCGTAATGTAAAACTGGTGACACAGGAAGCGGTCATAACATAGACCCTAAGAAGACTCAGTTTTCTTGTACTTAAGTCGGCATTGTGTCTTTTATATTTAATTCCGATGCAATTTCTGTGTTTCATCGTCACTGTCAAGGTGCAAGGGATACAGTAAACCTGCAGGGGTGCATCGGAATGTAAAACTGGTGACAAAGGACACGCTCAAAACATAGACAGTAGGACGACTCAGTCTTCCTGTACCTAAGTCGGCATTGTGTCTCTTATATTTAATTCCGATGCTATTTCTGTGTTTCATCGTCAATGGGGAGGTCCAATGGATACAGTAAACCTGCAGAGGTGCATCGGAATGTAAAATTGGTGACGCAGGAAACGCTCAAAACATACACAGTATGAAGACACAGCCTCCCTGTTTTTAAGTCGGCATTCTGTCTCTTATATTTAATTCCGATGCTATTTCTGTGTTTAATCGTCAATGGGAAGGTCCAATGGATACAGTAAACCTGCAGAGGTGCATCGGAATGTAAAATTGGTGACGCAGGAAACGCTCAAAACATAGACAGTAGGAAGACTCAATGTTCCTGTACTTATGTCGGCATTGTGTCTCTTATATTTAATTCCGATGCAATTTCTGTGTTTCATCGTCAATGGGAAGGTCCAATGGATACAGTAAACGTGCAGAGGTGAATCGGAATGTAAAACTGGTGACACAGGAAACGATCGGAACATAGACAGTAGGAATATTCAGTCTTCCTGTACTTAAGTCGGCATTGTGTCTCTTATATTTAAATCCAATGCAATTTCTGTGTTTCGTCGTCAATGGGAAGGTCCAACGGATAGAGTAAACCTGCAGAGGTGCATCGGAATGTATAACTAGTGATACAGGAAGTGGTCAAAACTTAGACCCTAAGAAGACACAGTTTTCTTGTACTGAAGTCGGCATTGTGTCTCTTTTATTTAATTTTGATGCAATTTCGGTGTTTCCTCGTCAGTGTGAAGGTGCAAGGGATACAGTAGACCTGCAGAGGTGCATCGGAATGTAAAACTGGTGACACAGGACACGCTCACAGCATAGACAGTAGGAAGACTCAGTCTTTCTGTACGTAAGTCGGCATTATGTCTCTTATATTTAATTCCGATGCTATTTCTGTGTTTCATCGTCAATGGGAAGGTCCAATGGATACAGTAAACCTGCAGAGGTGCATCGGAATGAAAAACTGGAGACGCAGGAAACGCTCAAATCATAGACAGTAGGAAGACTCGATATTCCTGTACTTAAGTCGGCATTGTGTCTGTTATATTTAAGTCGGATGTAATTTCTGTGTTTCATCGTCATTGGGAAGATCCAAGGGATACAGTAAACCTGCAGAGGTGCATCGGAATGTAAAACTGTTGACTCAGGAAATGCTCAAAACATAGACAGTAGGAAGACTCAGTCTTCCTGTACCTAAGTCGGCATTGTGTCTCTTATATTTAATTCCGATGCAATTTCTGTGTTTCATCGACCATGGGAAGGTCCAATGGATACAGTAAACCTGCAGAGGTGCATCGGAATGTAAAATTTGTGAGGCAGGAAACGCTCAAAACATACACAGTAGGAAGACTCAGCCTTCCTGTTTTTAAGTCAGCATTCTGTCTATTATATTTAATTCCGATGCTATTTCTGTGTTTCATCGTCAATGGGAATGTCCAATGGATACAGTAAACCTTCAGAGGTGCATCGGAATGTAAAATTGGTGCCGCAGGAAACGCTCTAAACATAGACAGTAGGAAGACTCAATCTTCCTGTACTTATGTCGGCATTGTGTCTCTTATATTTAATTCCGATGCAATTTCTGTGTTTCATCGTCAACGGGAAGGTCCAATGGATACACTAAACGTGCAGAAGTGAATCGGAATGTAAAACTGGTGACACAGGAAACGATCGAAACATAGACAGTAGGAATATTCAGTCTTCCTGTACTTAAGTCGGCATTGTGTCTCTTATATTTAAATCCAATGCAATTTCTGTGTTTCGTCGTCAATGGGAAGGTCCAATGGATACAGTTACGCTGCAGAGGTGCATCGGAATGTAAAACTGGTGACACAGGAAGCGCTCATAACATAGACCCTAAGTAGACTCAGTTTTCATGTACTTAAGTCGGCATTGTGTCTTTTATTTTTAATTCTGATGCAATTTCGGTGTTTCATCGTCACTGTGAAGGTGCAAGGGATACAGTAAACCTGCAGAGGTGCATCGGAATGTAAAACTGGTGACACAGGACACGCTCAAAACATAGACAGTAGGAAGACTCAGTCTTTCTGTACTTAAGTCGGCATTGTGTCTCTTATATTTAATTCCGATGGTATTTCTGTGTTTCATCGCAATGGGAAGGTCCAATGGATACAGTAAATCTGCAGAGGTGCATCGGAATGTAAAATTGGTGACGCAGTAAATGCTCAAAACATAGACAGTAGGAAGACTCAATCTTCCTGTACTTAAGTCGGCATTGTGTCTCTTATATTTAATTCCGATGCAATTTCTGTTTCATCGTCAATTGGAAGATCCAAGGGATACAGTAAACCTGCAGAGGTGCATCGGAATGTAAAACTGGTGACACAGGAAATGCTCAAAACATAGACAGTAGGAAGATTCAGTCTTCCTGTACTGAAGTCGGCATTGTGTCATATATTAATTTCCGATGCAATTTCTGTGTTTTTCGTCAATGGGAAGGTCCAAGGGATACAGTAACCCTGCAGAGGTGCATCGGAATGTAAAACTGGTGACACAGGAAGCGCTCATAACATTGAACCTAAGAAGACTCAGTTTTCTTGTACTTAAGTCTCCATTGTGTCTTTTATATATAATTCCGATGCAATTTCAGTGTTTCATCGTCACTGTGAAGGTGCAAGGGATACAGTAATCCTGCAGAGGTGAATCGGAATGTAAAACTGGTGACACAGGAAGCGCTCATAACATAGTCCCTAAGAAGACTCAGTTTTCTTGTACTTAAGTCGGCATTGTGTCTTTTATATTTAATTCCGATACAATTTCTGAGTTTCGTCGTCAATGGGAAGGTCCAAGGGATAGAGTAAACCTGCAGAGGTGCATCGGAATGTAAAACTGGTGACACAGGACACGCTCAAAGCATAGACAGTAGGAAGACTCAGTCTTTCTGTACTTAAATCGGCATTGTGTCTCTTATATTTAATTCCGATGCAATGTCTGTGTTTCATCGTCAATGGGAATGTCCAATGGATACAGTAAACCTCCAGAGGTGCATCGGAATGTAAAACTGGTGACGCAGGAAACGCTCAAATCAAAGACAGTAGGAAGACTCAATGTTCCTGTACTTAAGTCGTCATTGTGTCTCTTATATTTAATTTAGATGCAATTTCTGTGTTTCATCGTCACTGTGAAGGTCCAAGGGATACAGTAAACCTGCAGAGGTGCATCATAATGTAAAACTGATGTCACAGGAAACGCTCAAAACATAGACAGTAGGTAGACTCAGTCTTCCTGTACTTAAGTCGGCATTGTGCCTCTTATATTTAATTCCGATGCTACTTCTGTGTTTCTACGTCAATGGGAAGGTCCAATGGATACAGTAAACCTGCAGAGGTGCATCGGAATGTAAAATTGGTGAGGCAGGAAACGCTCAAAACATACACAGTAGGAAGACACAGCCTTCCTGTTTTTAAGTCGGCATTCTGTCTCTTATATTTAATTCCGATGCCATTTCCGTGTTTCATCGTCAATGGGAAGGTCCAATCGATACAGTAAACCTGCAGAGGTGCATCGGAATGTAAAATTGGTGACGCAGGAAACGCTCAAAACATAGACAGTAGGAAGACTCAATCTTCCTGTACTTATGTCGGCATTGTGTCTCTTATATTTAATTCCGATGCAATTTCTGTGTTTCATCGTCAATGGGAAGGTCCAATGGATACAGTAAACGTGCAGAGGTGAATCGGAATGTAAAACTGGTGACACAGGAAACGATCGAAACATAGACAGTAGGAATATTCAGTCTTCCTGTACTTAAGTCGGCATTGTGTCTCTTATATTTAAATCCAATGCAATTTCTGTGTTTCGTCGTCAATGGGAAGGTCCAAGGGATAGAGTAAACCTGTAGAGGTGCATCGGAATGTATAACAGGTGTTACAGGAAGCGGTCAAAACATAGACCCTAAGAAGACTCAGTTTTCTTGTACTGAAGTAGGCATTGTGTCTCTTTTATATAATTTTGATGGAATTTCTGTGTTTCATCGTCAATGGGAAGGTCCAATGGATACAGTTACCCTGCAGAGGTGCATCGGAATGTAAAACTGGTGACACAGGAAGCGCTCATAACATAGACCCTAAGAACACTCAGTTTTCTTGTACTTAAGTCTCCATTGTGTCTTTTATATATAATTCCGATGCAATTTCAGTGTTTCATCGTCACTGTGAAGGTGCAAGGCATACAGTAATCCTGCAGAGGTGAATCGGAATGTAAAACTGGTGACACAGGACACGCTCACAACATAGACGGTAGGAAGACTCAGTCTTTCTGTACTTAAGTCGGCATTATGTCTCTTATATTTAATTCCGATTCTATTTCTGTGTTTCATCGTCAATGGGAAGGTCCAATGGATACAGTAGACCTGCAGAGGTGCATCAGAATGTAAAACTGGTGACGCAGGAAACGCTCAAATCATAGACAGTAGGAAGACTCGATATTACTGTACTTAAGTCGGCATTGTGTCTGTTATATTTAAGTCGGATGTAATTTCTGTGTTTCATCGTCATTGGGAAGATCCAAGGGATACAGTAAACCAGCAGAGGTGCATCGGAATGTAAAACTGGTGACTCAGGAAATGCTCAAAACATAGACAGCAGGAAGACTCAGCCTTCCTGTACTTAAGTCGGCATTGTGTCTCGTATATTTAATTCCGATGCTCTTTCTGTGTTTCATCGTCAATGGGAAGGTCCAATGGATTCAGTACAATTGCAGAGGTGCATCGGAATGTAAAACTCGTGACACAGGAAACGCTCAAAACATAGACAGTAGGAAGACTCAGACTTCCCGTTCTTAAGTCGGCATTGTGTCTCTTATATTTAATTCCGATGCTATTTCTGTGTTTCATCGTCAATGGGAAGGTCCAATGGATACAGTAAACCTGCAGAGGTGCATCGGAATGTAAAATTGGTGAGGCAGGAAACGCTCAAAACATACACAGTAGGAAGAATCAGCCTTCCTGCATTTAAGTCGGCATTCTGTCTCTTATATTTAATTCCGATGCTATTTCTGTGTTTCATCGTCAATGGGAAGGTCCAATGGATACAGTAAACCTGCAGAGGTGCATCGGAATGTAAAATTGGTGACGCAGGAAACGCTCAAAACATAGACAGTAGGAACACTCAATCTTCCTGGACTTATGTCGGCATTGTGTCTCTTATATTTAATTCCGATGCAATTTCTGTGTTTCATCGTCAATGGGAAGGTCCAATGGATACAGTTACCCTGCAGAGGTGCATCGGAATGTAAAACTGGTGACACAGGAAATGCTCAAAGCATAGACAGTAGGAAGACTCAGTCTTTCAGTACTTAAGTCGGCATTGTGTCTCTTATATTTATTTCCGATGCAATTTCTGTGTTTCATCGTCAATGGGAAGGTCCAAGGGATACAGTAACCCTGCAGAGGTGCATCGGAATGTAAAACTGGTGACACAGGAAGCGCTCATAACATAGACCCTAAGAAGACTCAGTTTTCTTGTACTTAAGTCGCCATTGTGTCTTTTATATATAATTCCGATGCAATTTCTGTGTTTCATCGTCACTGTGAAGGTGCCAGGGATACAGTAACCCTGCAGAGGTGAATCGGAATGTAAAACTGGTGACACAGGAAACGCTCTAAAACATAGACAGTAGGAAGACTCAGCCTTCCTGTACTTAAGGCGGCATTGTGTCTCTTATATTTAAATCCGATGCTATTTCTGTGTTTCTACGTCAATGGGAATGTCCAAGGGATACAGTAAACCTGCAGAGGTGCATCGGAATGTAAAACTGGTGACACAGGAAACGCTCTAAAACATAGACAATAGGAAGACTCAGCCTTCCTGTACTAAGGGCGGCATTGTGTCTCTTATATTTAAATCCGATGCTATTTCTGTGTTTCTACGTCAATGGGAAGGTCCAACGGATACAGTAAAATTGCAGAGGTGCATCGGAATGTAAAACTGGTGACACAGGAAGCGTTCAAAACATAGACCCTAAGAAGACTCAGTTTTCTTGTACTTAAATCGGCATTGTGTCTCTTATATTTAATTTAGATGCAATTTCTGTGTTTCATCGTCAATGGCAAGGTCCAATGGATACAGTAAACATGCAGAGGTGCATCGGAATGTAAAACTGATGACGCAGGAAACGCTCAAAACATAGACAGTAGGAAGACTCAGTCTTCCTGTACTAAAGTCGGCATTGTGTCTGTTATATTTAAGTCCGTAGTAATTTCTGTGCTACATTGTCAATGGGAAGGTGCAGGGGATACAGTAAACCTGCAGAGGTGCATCGGAATGTAAAACTGGTGACACAGGAAACGCTCAAAACATAGACAGTAGGAAGACTCAGTCTTTCTGTACTTATGTCGGCGTTGTGTCTCTTATATTTAATTCCGATGCAATGTCTGTGTTTCTTCGTTCAATGGGAAGGTCCAATGGATACAGTAAACCTGCAGAGGTGGATCGGAATATAAAACTGGTGACACAGGAAACGCTCAAATCATAGCCAGTGGGAAGACTCATTTTTCCTGTACTTAAGTCGGCATTGTGTCTCTTATATTTAATTCGTATGCATTTTCTGTGTTTCATCGTCAATGGGAAGGTCCAATGGATACAGTAAACCTGCAGAGGTGCATCGGAATGTAAAACTAGAGACACAGAAAACGCTCAAACATTGACAGTAGCAAGACTCAGTCTTCCTGTACTGAAGTCGGCATTGTGTCTCTTATATTTAATTCCGATGCAATTTCTGTGTTTCATCGTCAATGGTAAAGTCCAAGGGATACAGTAAACCTGCAGAGGTGCATCGGAATGTAAAACTGGTGACACAGGAAACGCTTAAAACGTAGAGAGTAGGAAGACTCAGTATTTCTGTACCTAAGTCGACATTGTGTCTCTTATATTTAATTCCGATGCAATTTCTGTGTTTCATCGTCAATGGGATGGTCCAATGGATACTGTAAACCTGCAGAGGTGCATCGGAATGTAAAACTGGTGACACAGGAAACGCTCAAAACATAGACAGTAAGAAGACTGAGTCTTCCTGTACTTAAGTCGGCATTGTGTCTGTTATATTTAATTCTATGTAATTTCTGTGCTTCATTGTCAATGGGAAGGTGCAATGGATACAGTAAACCTGCAGATGTGCATCGGAATGTAAAACTGGTGACACAGGAAACGCTCAAAACATAGACAGTAGGAAGACTCAGTCTTTCTGTAATTAAGTCGGCAATGTGTCTCCTATATTTAATTCCGATGCAATTTCTGTGTTTCATCGTCAATGGGAACGTCCAAGGGATACAGTAACCCTACAGAGGTGCATCGGAATGTAAAACTGGTGACACAGGACACGCTCAAAACATAGACAGTAGGAAGACTCAGTGTATCTGTACTTAACTCAACGTTGTGTCTCTTATATTTAATTCCGAAGTAATTTCTGTGTTTCATCGTCAATGGGAAGGTCCAGTGGATACAGTAAACCTGCAGAGGTGCCTCGGAATGTAAAACTGGTGACACTGGAAACGCTCAAAACATAGACAGTAGGAAGACTCAATGTTCCTGTACTTAAGTCGGCATTGTGTCTTTTACATTTAATTCCGGTGCAATTTCTGTGTTTCATCGTCAATGGGAGGATCCAAGGGATACAGTAAACCTGCAGAGGTGCATCGGAATGTAAAACTGGTGACACAGGAAACGCTCAAAACATAGACAGTAGGAAGACTCAGCCCTCCTGTACTTAAGTCGGCATTGTGTCTCTTATATTTAAATCCGATGCAATTTCTGTGTTTCATCGTCAATGGGAGGGTCCAATGGATACAGTAAACCTGCAGAGGTGGATCGGAATGTAAAACTGGTGACACAGGACACGCTCAAAACATAGACAGTAGGAAGACTCAGTCTTCCTGTACCTAAGTCGGCATTGTGTCTCTTATATTTAATTCCGATGCAATTTCTGTGTTTCATCGTCCATGGGAAGGTCCAATGGATAAAGAAAACCTCAAGAGGTGCATCGGAATGTAAAACTGGTGACACTGGAAACGCTCAAAACATAGACCGTAAGAAGACTCAGTTTTCTTGTACTTAAGTCAACGTTGTGTCTTTTATATTTAATTCCGATGTATTTTCTGTGTTTCATCGTCAATGGGAAGGTCCAATGGATACAGTAAACCTGCAGAGTTGCATCGGAATGTAAAACTGGTGACGCAGGAAACGCTCAAAACATAGACAGTAGGAAGACTCAATGTTCCTGTACTTAAGTCGGCATTGTGTCTCTTATATTTAATTCCGATGCAATTTCTGTGTTTCATCGTCAATGGGAAGATCCAAGGGATACAGTAAACCTGCAGAGGTGCATCGGAATGTAAAACTGGTGACTCAGGAAACGCTCAAAACATAGACAGTAGGAAGACTCAGCCTTCCTGTTCTTAAGACGGCATTGTGTCTCTTATATTTAATTCCGATGCAATTTCTGTGTTTCATCGTCAATGGGAAGGTCCAATGGATACAGTAAACCTGCAGAGGTGCATCGGAATGTGAAATTGGTGACGCAGGAAACGCTCAAATCATACACAGTAGGAAGACTCAATCTTCCTGTACCTAAGTCGGCATTGTGTCTCTTATATTTAATTCCGATGCAATTTCTGTGTTTCATCGTCAATGGGAAAATCCAAGGGATACAGTAAACCTGCAGAGGTGCATCGGAATGTAAAACTGGTGACACAGGAAACGCTCAAAACATAGACAGTAGGAAAACTCAGTCTTTCTGTACTTAAGTCGGCATTGTGTCTCTTATTTTTAATTCCGATGAAATTTCTGTGTTTCATCGTCAATGGGAAGGTCCAAGGGATACAGTATCCCTGCAGAGGTGCATCGGAATGTAAAACTGGTGACACAGGAAGCGCTCATAACATAGACCCTAAGGAGACTCAGTTTTCTTGTACTTAAGTCGGCATTGTGTCTTTTATATTTAATTCCGATGCAATTTCTGTGTTTCATCGTCACTGTGAAGGTACAAGGGTTACAGTAAACCTGCAGAGGCGCAGCGGAATGTAAAACAGGTGACACAGGACACGCTCAAAACATAGACAGTAGGAAAACTCAGTCTTTCTGTACTTAAGTCGGCATTGTGTCTCTTATATTTAATTCCGATGCAATTTCTGCGTTTCATCGTCCATGGGTAGGTCCAAGGGATACAGTATCCCTGCAGAGGTGCATCGGAATGTAAAACTGGTGACACAGGAAGCGCTCATAACATAGACCCTAAGGAGACTCAGTTTTCTTGTACTTAAGTCGGCATTGTGTCTTTTATATTTAATTCCGATGCAATTTCTGTGTTTCATCGTCACTGTGAAGGTACAAGGGTTACAGTAAACCTGCAGAGGCGCATCGGAATGTAAAACTGGTGACACAGGACACGCTCAAAACATAGACAGTAGGAAGACTCAGTCTTCCTGTACCTAAGTCGGAGTTGTGTCTCTTATATTTAATTCCGATGCAATTTCTGCGTTTCATCGTCCATGGGAAGGTCGAATGGATACAGTAAACCTGCAGAGGTGCATCGGAATGTAAAACTGGTGACACAGGAAACGCTCAAAACATAGACAGTAGGAAGACTCAGCCCTCCTGTACTTAAGTCGGCATTGTGTCTCTTATATTTAAATCCGATGCAATTTCTGTGTTTCGTCGTCAGTGGGAAGGTCCAATGGATACAGTAAACCTGCAGAGGTGGATCGGAATGTAAAACTGGTGACACAGGACACGCTCAAAACATAGACAGTAGGAAGACTCAGTCTTCCTGTACCTAAGTCGGCATTGTGTCTCTTATATTTAATTCCGATGCAATTTCTGTGTTTCATCGTCCATGGGAAGGTCCAATGGATAAAGAAAACCTCAAGAGGTGAATCGGAATGTAAAACTGGTGACACTGGAAACGCTCAAAACATAGACCGTAAGAAGACTCAGTTTTCTTGTACTTAAGTCAACGTTGTGTCTTTTATATTTAATTCCGATGTATTTTCTGTGTTTCATCGTCAATGGGAAGGTCCAATGGATACAGTAAACCTGCAGAGTTGCATCGGAAAGTAAAACTGGTGACGCAGGAAACGCTCAAAACATAGACAGTAGGAAGACTCAATGTTCCTGTACTTAAGTCGGCATTGTGTCTCTTATATTTAATTCCGATGCAATTTCTGTGTTTCATCGTCAATGGGAAGGTCCAATGGATACAGTACACCTGCAGAGGTGCATCGGAATGTAAAATTGGTGACGCAGGAAACGCTCAAAACATACACAGTAGGAAGACTCAATCTTCCTGTACCTATGTCGGCATTGTGTCTCTTATATTTAATTCCGATGCAATTTCTGTGTTTCATCGTCAATGGGAAAATCCAAGGGATACAGTAAACCTGCAGAGGTGCATCGGAATGTAAAACTGGTGACACAGGAAACGCTCAAAACATAGACAGTAGGAAAACTCAGTCTTTCTGTACTTAAGTCGGCATTGTGTCTCTTATATTTAATTCCGATGAAATTTCTGTGTTTCATCGTCAATGGGAAGGTCCAAGTGATACAGTATCCCTGCAGAGGTGCATCGGAATGTAAAACTGGTGACACAGGAAGCGCTCATAACATAGACCCTAAGGAGACTCAGTTTTCTTGTACTTAAGTCGGCATTGTGTCTCTTATATTTAATTCCGATGCAATTTCTGTGTTTCATCGTCACTGTGAAGGTACAAGGGTTACAGTAAACCTGCAGAGGCGCATCGGAATGTAAAACTGGTGACACAGGACACGCTCAAAACATAGACAGTAGGAAGACTCAGTCTTCCTGTACCTAAGTCGGAGATGTGTCTCTTATATTTAATTCCGATGCAATTTCTGCGTTTCATCGTCCATGGGAAGGTCCAATTGATACAGTAAACCTGCAGAGGTGCATCGGAATGTAAAACTGGTGACACTGGAAACGCTCAAAACATAGACCGTAAGAAGACACAGTTTTCTTGTACTTAACTCAACGTTGTGTCTCTTATATTTAATTCCGAAGTAATTTCTGTGTTTCATCGTCAATGGGAAGGTCCAGTGGATACAGTAAACCTGCAGAGGTGCATCGGAATGTAAAACTGGTGACACTGGAAACGCTCAAAACATAGACAGTAGGAAGACTCAATGTTCCTGTACTTATGTCGGCATTGTGTCTCTTATATTTAATTCCGAGGCAATTTCTGTGTTTCATCGTCCATGGGAAGGTCCAATGGATAAAGAAAACCTCAAGAGGTGAATCGGAATGTAAAAGTGGTGACACTGGAAACGCTCAAAACATAGACCGTAAGAAGACTCAGTTTTCTTGTACTTAAGTCAACGTTGTGTCTTTTATATTTAATTCCGAAGTAATTTCTGTGTTTCATCGTCAATGGGAAGGTCCAGTGGATACAGTAAACCTGCAGAGGTGCATCGGAATGTAAAACTGGTGACACTGGAAACGCTCAAAACATAGACAGTAGGAAGACTAAATGTCCCTGTACTTAAGTCGGCTTTGTGTCTCTTATATTTAATTCCGATTCAATTTCTGTGTTTCATCGTCAATGGGAAGATCCAAGGGATACAGTAAACCTGCAGAGGTGCATCGGAATGTAAAACTGGTGACACAGGAAACGCTCAAAACATAGACAGTATAAAGACTCAGCCTTCCTGTTCTAAAGTCGGCATTGTGTCTCTTATATTTAATTCCGATGCAATTTCTGTGTTTCATCGTCAATGGGAAGGTCCAATGGATACAGTAAACATGCAGAGGTGCATCGGAATGTAAAACTGATGACGCAGGAAACGCTCAAAACATAGACAGTAGGAAGACTCAGTCTTCCTGTACTAAAGTCGGCATTGTGTCTGTTATATTTAAGTCCGTAGTAATTTCTGTGCTACATTGTCAATGGGAAGGTGCAAGGGATACAGTAAACCTGCAGAGGTGCATCGGAATGTAAAACTGGTGACACAGGAAACGCTCAAAACATAGACAGTAGGAAGACTCAGTCTTTCTGTACTTATGTCGGCGTTGTGTCTCTTATATTTAATTCCGATGCAATGTCTGTGTTTCTTCGTTCAATGGGAAGGTCCAATGGATACAGTAAACCTGCAGAGGTGGATCGGAATATAAAACTGGTGACACAGGAAACGCTCAAATCATAGCCAGTGGGAAGACTCATTTTTCCTGTACTTAAGTCGGCATTGTGTCTCTTATATTTAATTCGTATGCATTTTCTGTGTTTCATCGTCAATGGGAAGGTCCAATGGATACAGTAAACCTGCAGAGGTGCATCGGAATGTAAAACTGGTGACACAGGAAAAGCTCAAACATAGACAGTAGGAAGACTCAGTCTTCCTGTACTGAAGTCGGCATTGTGTCTCTTATATTTAATTCCGACGCAATTTCTGTGATTCATCGTCAATGGGAAGATCCAAGGGATACAGTAAACCTGCAGAGGTGCATCGGAATGTAAAACTAGAGACACAGAAAACGCTCAAACATTGACAGTAGCAAGACTCAGTCTTCCTGTACTGAAGTCGGCATTGTGTCTCTTATATTTAATTCCGATGCAATTTCTGTGTTTCATCGTCAATGGTAAAGTCCAAGGGATACAGTAAACCTGCAGAGGTGCATCGGAATGTAAAACTGGTGACACATGAAACGCTTAAAACGTGGAGAGTAGGAAGACTCACTATTTCTGTACCTAAGTCGACATTGTGTCTCTTATATTTAATTCCGATGCAATTTCTGTGTTTCATCGTCAATGGGAAGGTCCATTGGATACTGTAAACCTGCAGAGGTGCATCGGAATGTAAAACTGGTGACACAGGAAACGCTCAAAACATAGACAGTAAGAAGACTGAGTCTTCCTGTACTTAAGTCGGCATTGTGTCTGTTATATTTAATTCTATGTAATTTCTGTGCTTCATTGTCAATGGGAAGGTGCAATGGATACAGTAAACCTGCAGATGTGCATCGGAATGTAAAACTGGTGACACAGGAAACGCTCAAAACATAGACAGTAGGAAGACTCAGTCTTTCTGTAATTAAGTCGGCAATGTGTCTCCTATATTTAATTCCGATGCAATTTCTGTGTTTCATCGTCAATGGGAACGTCCAAGGGATACAGTAACCCTACAGAGGTGCATCGGAATGTAAAACTGGTGACACAGGACACGCTCAAAACATAGACAGTAGGAAGACTCAGTGTATCTGTACTTAACTCAACGTTGTGTCTCTTATATTTAATTCCGAAGTAATTTCTGTGTTTCATCGTCAATGGGAAGGTCCAGTGGATACAGTAAACCTGCAGAGGTGCATCGGAATGTAAAACTGGTGACACTGGAAACGCTCAAAACATAGACAGTAGGAAGACTCAATGTTCCTGTACTTAAGTCGGCATTGTGTCTTTTACATTTAATTCCGGTGCAATTTCTGTGTTTCATCGTCAATGGGAGGATCCAAGGGATACAGTAAACCTGCAGAGGTGCATCGGAATGTAAAACTGGTGACACAGGAAACGCTCAAAACATAGACAGTAGGAAGACTCAGCCCTCCTGTACTTAAGTCGGCATTGTGTCTCTTATATTTAAATCCGATGCAGTTTCTGTGTTTCGTCGTCAGTGGGAAGGTCCAATGGATACAGTAAACCTGCAGAGGTGGATCGGAATGTAAAACTGGTGACACAGGACACGCTCAAAACATAGACAGTAGGAAGACTCAGTCTTCCTGTACCTAAGTCGGCATTGTGTCTCTTATATTTAATTCCGATGCAATTTCTGTGTTTCATCGTCCATGGGAAGGTCCAATGGATAAAGAAAACCTCAAGAGGTGCATCGGAATGTAAAACTGGTGACACTGGAAACGCTCAAAACATAGACCGTAAGAAGACTCAGTTTTCTTGTACTTAAGTCAACGTTGTGTCTTTTATATTTAATTCCGATGTATTTTCTGTGTTTCATCGTCAATGGGAAGGTCCAATGGATACAGTAAACCTGCAGAGTTGCATCGGAATGTAAAACTGGTGACGCAGGAAACGCTCAAAACATAGACAGTAGGAAGACTCAATGTTCCTGTACTTAAGTCGGCATTGTGTCTCTTATATTTAATTCCGATGCAATTTCTGTGTTTCATCGTCAATGGGAAGATCCAAGGGATACAGTAAACCTGCAGAGGTGCATCGGAATGTAAAACTGGTGACTCAGGAAACGCTCAAAACATAGACAGTAGGAAGACTCAGCCTTCCTGTTCTTAAGACGGCATTGTGTCTCTTATATTTAATTCCGATGCAATTTCTGTGTTTCATCGTCAATGGGAAGGTCCAATGGATACAGTAAACCTGCAGAGGTGCATCGGAATGTGAAATTGGTGACGCAGGAAACGCTCAAAACATACACAGTAGGAAGACTCAATCTTCCTGTACCTAAGTCGGCATTGTGTCTCTTATATTTAATTCCGATGCAATTTCTGTGTTTCATCGTCAATGGGAAAATCCAAGGGATACAGTAAACCTGCAGAGGTGCATCGGAATGTAAAACTGGTGACACAGGAAACGCTCAAAACATAGACAGTAGGAAAACTCAGTCTTTCTGTACTTAAGTCGGCATTGTGTCTCTTATATTTAATTCCGATGAAATTTCTGTGTTTCATCGTCAATGGGAAGGTCCAAGGGATACAGTATCCCTGCAGAGGTGCATCGGAATGTAAAACTGGTGACACAGGAAGCGCTCATAACATAGACCCTAAGGAGACTCAGTTTTCTTGTACTTAAGTCGGCATTGTGTCTTTTATATTTAATTCCGATGCAATTTCTGTGTTTCATCGTCACTGTGAAGGTACAAGGGTTACAGTAAACCTGCAGAGGCGCATCGGAATGTAAAACTGGTGACACAGGACACGCTCAAAACATAGACAGTAGGAAAACTCAGTCTTTCTGTACTTAAGTCGGCATTGTGTCTCTTATATTTAATTCCGATGCAATTTCTGCGTTTCATCGTCCATGGGTAGGTCCAAGGGATACAGTATCCCTGCAGAGGTGCATCGGAATGTAAAACTGGTGACACAGGAAGCGCTCATAACATAGACCCTAAGGAGACTCAGTTTTCTTGTACTTAAGTCGGCATTGTGTCTTTTATATTTAATTCCGATGCAATTTCTGTGTTTCATCGTCACTGTGAAGGTACAAGGGTTACAGTAAACCTGCAGAGGCGCATCGGAATGTAAAACTGGTGACACAGGACACGCTCAAAACATAGACAGTAGGAAGACTCAGTCTTCCTGTACCTAAGTCGGAGTTGTGTCTCTTATATTTAATTCCGATGCAATTTCTGCGTTTCATCGTCCATGGGAAGGTCGAATGGATAGAGTAAACCTGCAGAGGTGCATCGGAATGTAAAACTGGTGACACAGGAAACGCTCAAAACATAGACAGTAGGAAGACTCAGCCCTCCTGTACTTAAGTCGGCATTGTGTCTCTTATATTTAAATCCGATGCAATTTCTGTGTTTCGTCGTCAGTGGGAAGGTCCAATGGATACAGTAAACCTGCAGAGGTGGATCGGAATGTAAAACTGGTGACACAGGACACGCTCAAAACATAGACAGTAGGAAGACTCAGTCTTCCTGTACCTAAGTCGGCATTGTGTCTCTTATATTTAATTCCGATGCAATTTCTGTGTTTCATCGTCCATGGGAAGGTCCAATGGATAAAGAAAACCTCAAGAGGTGAATCGGAATGTAAAACTGGTGACACTGGAAACGCTCAAAACATAGACCGTAAGAAGACTCAGTTTTCTTGTACTTAAGTCAACGTTGTGTCTTTTATATTTAATTCCGATGTATTTTCTGTGTTTCATCGTCAATGGGAAGGTCCAATGGATGCAGTAAACCTGCAGAGTTGCATCGGAAAGTAAAACTGGTGACGCAGGAAACGCTCAAAACATAGACAGTAGGAAGACTCAATGTTCCTGTACTTAAGTCGGCATTGTGTCTCTTATATTTAATTCCGATGCAATTTCTGTGTTTCATCGTCAATGGGAAGGTCCAATGGATACAGTACACCTGCAGAGGTGCATCGGAATGTAAAATTGGTGACGCAGGAAACGCTCAAAACATACACAGTAGGAAGACTCAATCTTCCTGTACCTATGTCGGCATTGTGTCTCTTATATTTAATTCCGATGCAATTTCTGTGTTTCATCGTCAATGGGAAAATCCAAGGGATACAGTAAACCTGCAGAGGTGCATCGGAATGTAAAACTGGTGACACAGGAAACGCTCAAAACATAGACAGTAGGAAAACTCAGTCTTTCTGTACTTAAGTCGGCATTGTGTCTCTTATATTTAATTCCGATGAAATTTCTGTGTTTCATCGTCAATGGGAAGGTCCAAGTGATACAGTATCCCTGCAGAGGTGCATCGGAATGTAAAACTGGTGACACAGGAAGCGCTCATAACATAGACCCTAAGGAGACTCAGTTTTCTTGTACTTAAGTCGGCATTGTGTCTCTTATATTTAATTCCGATGCAATTTCTGTGTTTCATCGTCACTGTGAAGGTACAAGGGTTACAGTAAACCTGCAGAGGCGCATCGGAATGTAAAACTGGTGACACAGGACACGCTCAAAACATAGACAGTAGGAAGACTCAGTCTTCCTGTACCTAAGTCGGAGTTGTGTCTCTTATATTTAATTCCGATGCAATTTCTGCGTTTCATCGTCCATGGGAAGGTCCAATTGATACAGTAAACCTGCAGAGGTGCATCGGAATGTAAAACTGGTGACACTGGAAACGCTCAAAACATAGACCGTAAGAAGACACAGTTTTCTTGTACTTAACTCAACGTTGTGTCTCTTATATTTAATTCCGAAGTAATTTCTGTGTTTCATCGTCAATGGGAAGGTCCAGTGGATACAGTAAACCTGCAGAGGTGCATCGGAATGTAAAACTGGTGACACTGGAAACGCTCAAAACATAGACAGTAGGAAGACTCAATGTTCCTGTACTTATGTCGGCATTGTGTCTCTTATATTTAATTCCGATGCAATTTCTGTGTTTCATCGTCCATGGGAAGGTCCAATGGATAAAGAAAACCTCAAGAGGTGAATCGGAATGTAAAACTGGTGACACTGGAAACGCTCAAAACATAGACCGTAAGAAGACTCAGTTTTCTTGTACTTAAGTCAACGTTGTGTCTTTTATATTTAATTCCGAAGTAATTTCTGTGTTTCATCGTCAATGGGAAGGTCCAGTGGATACAGTAAACCTGCAGAGGTGCATCGGAATGTAAAACTGGTGACACTGGAAACGCTCAAAACATAGACAGTAGGAAGACTAAATGTCCCTGTACTTAAGTCGGCTTTGTGTCTCTTATATTTAATTCCGATTCAATTTCTGTGTTTCATCGTCAATGGGAAGATCCAAGGGATACAGTAAACCTGCAGAGGTGCATCGGAATGTAAAACTGGTGACACAGGAAACGCTCAAAACATAGACAGTATAAAGACTCAGCCTTCCTGTTCTAAAGTCGGCATTGTGTACTTATATTTAATTCCGATGCAATTTCTGTGTTTCATCGTCAATGGGAAGGTCCAATGGATACAGTAAACCTGCAGAGGTGCATCGGAATGTAAAACTGGTGACACTGGAAACGCTCAAAACATAGACCGTAAGAAGACTCAGTTTTCTTGTACTTAACTCATCGTTGTGTCTCTTATATTTAATTCCGAAGTAATTTCTGTGTTTCATCGTCAATGGGAAGGTCCAATGGTTACAGTAAACCTGCAGAGGTGCATCAGAATGTAAAACTGGTGACACTGGAAACGCCCAAAACATAGACAGTAGGAAGACTCAATTTTCCTGTACTTAAGTCGTCATTGTGCCTCTTATATTTAATTCCGGTGCAATTTCTGTGTTTCATCGTCAATCGGAAGATCCAAGGGATACAGTAAACCTGCAGAGGTGCATCGGAATGTAAAACTGGTGACACAGGAAACGCTCAAAACATAGACAGTAGGACGACTCAGCCTTCCTGTACTTAAGTCGGCATTGTGTCTCTTATATTTAAATCCTATGCAATTTCTGTGTTTCGTCGTCAATGGGAAGGTCCAATGGATACAGTAAACCTGCAGAGGTGGATCGGAATGTAAAACTGGTGACACAGGACACGCTCAAAACATAGACAGTAGGAAGACTCAGTCTTCCTGTACCTAAGTCGGATTGTGTCTCTTATATTTAACTCCGATGCAATGTCTGTGTTTCATCGTCCATGGGAAGGTCCAAAGGATACAGTAAACCTGCAGAGGTGCATCGGAATGTAAAACTGGTGGCACTGGAAACGCTCAAAACATAGACCGTAAGAAGTCTCAGTTTTCTTGTACTTAAGTCAACGTTGTGTCTCTTATATTTAATTCCGATGTAATTTCTGTGTTTCATCGTCAATGGGTAGGTCCAATGGATACAGTAAACATGCAGAGGTGCATCGGAATGTAAAACTGGTGACGCAGGAAATGCTCAAAACATAGACAGTAGGAAGACTCAGCCTTCCTGTTCTAAAGTCGGCATTGTGTCGCTTATATTTAATTCCGATGTAATTTCTGTGTTTCATCGTCAATGGGAACGTATAAGGGATACAGTAAACCAGCAGAGGTGCATCGGAATGTAAAACTGGTGACACAGGAAACGCTCAAAACATAGACCCTAAGAAGACTTAGTTTTCTTGTACTTAAGACGGCGTTGTGTCTCTTATATTTAATTCCGATGCAATTCCTGTGTTTCTTCGTCAATGGGAAGATCCAATGGATACAGTAAACCTGCAGAGGTGGATCGCAATTTAAACTGGTGACACAGCAGACGCTCAAAACATAGACAGTAGGAATACTCATTCTGCCTGTACTTAAGTCGGCATTCTGTCTCTTATATTTAATTCCTATGCATTCTCTGTGTTTCATCGTCAATGGGAAGGTCCAATGGATACAGTAAAACTGCAGAGGTGCATCGGAATGTAAAACTGGTGACGCAGGAAACGCTCAAAACATACACAGTAGGAAGACTCAATGTTCCTGTACTTAAGTCGGCATTGTGTGTTTTATATTTAATTCCGATGCAATTTCTGTGTTTCATCGTCAATGGGAAGGTCCAATGGATACAGTAAACCTGCAGAGGTGCATCGGAATGTAAAATTGGTGTCGCAGGAAACGCGTTAAAACATACACAGTAGGAAGACTCAGTCTTTCTGTACTTAAGTCGGCATTGTGTCTCTTACATTTAATTCCGATGCAATTTCTGTGTTTCATCGTCACTGTGAAGGTCCAAGGGTTACAGTAAACCTGCAGAGGCGCATCGATATGTAAAACTGGTGACACAGGACACGGTCAAACCTAGACCGTAGGAAGACTCAGTCTTCCTGTACCTAAGTCGGCATTGTGTCTCTTATATTTAATTCCGATGCAATTTCTGTGTTTCATCGTCAATGGTAAAGTCCAAGGGATACAGTAAACCTGCAGCGGTGCATCGGAATGCATTACTGGTGACACAGGAAGCGCTCATAACATAGACCCTAAGAAGACTCAGTTTTCTTGTACTTAGGTCGGCATTGTGTCTTTTATATTCAATTCCGATGCAATTTCTGTGTTTCATCGTCACTGTGAAGGACCAAGGGTTACAGTAAACCTGCTGAGGCGCATCGGAATGTAAAACTAATGACACAGGACACGCTCAAAACATAGACAGTAGGAAGACTCAGTCTTCCTGTACCTAAGTCGGAATCGTGTCTCTTATATTTCATTCCGATGGATACAGTAAACCTGCAGAGATGCATCGGAATGTAAAACTGGTGACGCAGGAAACGCTCAAATCATAGACAGTAGGAAGACTCAATGTCCCTGTACTTAAGTCGGCTTTGTGTCTCTTATATTTAATTCCGATTCAATATCTGTGTTTCATCGTCAATGGGAAGATCCAAGGGATACAGTAAACCTGCAGAGGTGCATCGGAATGTAAAACTGGTGACACAGGAAACGCTCAAAACATAGACAGTAGGAAGACTCAGCCTTCCTGTTCTAAAGTCGGCATTGTGTCTCTTATATTTAATTCCGATGCAATTTCTGTGTTTCATCGTCAATGGGAAGGTCCAATGGATACAGTAAACCTGCAGAGGTGCATCGTAATGTAAAACTGGTGACACAGGAAACGCTGAAAACGTAGAGAGTAGGAAGACTCAGTCTTCCTGTACCTAAGTCGGAGTTGTATCTCTTATATTTAATTCCGATGCAATTTCAAGTTATCATCGTCCATGGGAAGGTCCAATGGATACAGTAAACCTGCAGAGGTGCATCGGAATGTAAAACTGGTGACACTGGAAACGCTCAAAACATAGACCGTAAGAAGACTCAGTTTTCTTGTAGTTAACTCATCGTTGTGTCTCTTATATTTAATTCCGAAGTAATTTCTGTGTTTCATCGTCAATGGGAAGGTCCAATGGATACAGTAAACCTGCAGAGGTGCATCGGAATGTAAAACTGGTGACACTGGAAACGCCCAAAACATAGACAGTAGGAAGACTCAATGTTCCTGTACTTAAGTCGTCATTGTGCCTCTTATATTTAATTCCGGTGCAATTTCTGTGTTTCATCGTCAATGGGAAGAACCAAGGGATACAGTAAACCTGCAGAGGTGCATCGGAATGTAAAACTGGTGACACAGGAAACGCTCAAAACATAGACAGTAGGACGACTCAGCCTTCCTGTACTTAAGTCGGCATTGTGTCTCTTATATTTAAATCCGATGCAATTTCTGTGTTTCGTCGTCAATGGGAAGGTCCAATGGATACAGTAAACCTGCAGAGGTGCATCGGAATGTAAAACTGGTGACACAGGAAACGCTTAAAACGTAGAGAGTAGGAAGACTCAGTATTTCTGTACCTAAGTCGACATTGTGTCTCTTATATTTAATTCCGATGCAATTTCTGTGTTTCATCGTCAATGGGAAGGTCCAATGGATACTGTAAACCTGCAGAGGTGCATCGGAATGTAAAACTGGTGACACAGGAAACGCTCAAAACATAGACAGTAAGAAGACTCAGTCTTCCTGTACTTAAGTCGGCATTGTGTCTGTTATATTTAATTCTATGTAATTTCTGAGCTTCATTGTCAATGGGAAGGTGCAAGGGATACAGTAAACCTGCAGATGTGCATCGGAATGTAAAACTGGTGACACAGGAAACGCTCAAAACATAGACAGTAGGAAGACTCAGTCTTTCTGTAATTAAGTCGGCAATGTGTCTCCTATATTTAATTCCGATGCAATATCTGTGTTTCATCGTCAATGGGAACGTCCAAGGGATACAGTAACCCTACAGAGGTGCATCGGAATGTAAAACTGGTGACACAGGACACGCTCAAAACATAGACAGTAGGAAGACTCAGTTTTCTTGTACTTAACTCAACGTTGTGTCTCTTATATTTAATTCCGAAGTAATTTCTGTGTTTCATCGTCAATGGGAAGGTCCAGTGGATACAGTAAACCTGCAGAGGTGCATCGGAATGTAAAACTGGTGACACTGGAAACGCTCAAAACATAGACAGTAGGAAGACTCAATGTTCCTGTACTTAAGTCGGCATTGTGTCTCTTACATTTAATTCCGGTGCAATTTCTGTGTTTCATCGTCAATGGGAGGATCCAAGGGATACAGTAAACCTGCAGAGGTGCATCGGAATGCAAAACTGGTGACACAGGAAACGCTCAAAACATAGACAGTAGGAAGACTCAGCCCTCCTGTACTTAAGTCGGCATTGTGTCTCTTATATTTAAATCCGATGCAGTTTCTGTGTTTCGTCGTCAGTGGGAAGGTCCAATGGATACAGTAAACCTGCAGAGGTGGATCGGAATGTAAAACTGGTGACACAGGACACGCTCAAAACATAGACAGTAGGAAGACTCAGTCTTCCTGTACCTAAGTCGGCATTGTGTCTCTTATATTTAATTCCGATGCAATTTCTGTGTTTCATCGTCCATGGGAAGGTCCAATGGATAAAGAAAACCTCAAGAGGTGCATCGGAATGTAAAACTGGTGACACTGGAAACGCTCAAAACATAGACCGTAAGAAGACTCAGTTTTCTTGTACTTAAGTCAACGTTGTGTCTTTTATATTTAATTCCGATGTATTTTCTGTGTTTCATCGTCAATGGGAAGGTCCAATGGATACAGTAAACCTGCAGAGTTGCATCGGAATGTAAAACTGGTGACGCAGGAAACGCTCAAAACATAGACAGTAGGAAGACTCAATGTTCCTGTACTTAAGTCGGCATTGTGTCTCTTATATTTAATTCCGATGCAATCTCTGTGTTTCATCGTCAATGGGAAGATCCAAGGGATACAGTAAACCTGCAGAGGTGCATCGGAATGTAAAACTGGTGACTCAGGAAACGCTCAAAACATAGACAGTAGGAAGACTCAGCCTTCCTGTTCTTAAGACGGCATTGTGTCTCTTATATTTAATTCCGATGCAATTTCTGTGTTTCATCGTCAATGGGAAGGTCCAATGGATACAGTAAACCTGCAGAGGTGCATCGGAATGTGAAATTGGTGACGCAGGAAACGCTCAAAACATACACAGTAGGAAGACTCAATCTTCCTGTACCTAAGTCGGCATTGTGTCTCATATATTTAATTCCGATGCAATTTCTGTGTTTCATCGTCAATGGGAAAATCCAAGGGATACACTAAACCTGCAGAGGTACATCGGAATGTAAAACTGGTGACACAGGAAACGCTCAAAACATAGACAGTAGGAAAACTCAGTCTTTCTGTACTTAAGTCGGCATTGTGTCTATTATATTTAATTCCGATGAAATTTCTGTGTTTCATCATCAATGGGAAGGTCCAAGGGATACAGTATCCCTGCAGAGGTGCATCGGAATGAAAAACTGGTGACACAGGAAGCGCTCATAACATAGACCCTAAGGAGACTCAGTTTTCTTGTACTTAAGTCGGCATTGTGTCTTTTATATTTAATTCCGATGCAATTTCTGTGTTTCATCGTCACTGTGAAGGTACAAGGGTTACAGTAAACCTGCAGAGGCGCATCGGAATGTAAAACTGGTGACACAGGACACGCTCAAAACATAGACAGTAGGAAAACTCAGTCTTTCTGTACTTAAGTCGGCATTGTGTCTCTTATATTTAATTCCGATGCAATTTCTGCTTTTCATCGTCCATGGGTAGGTCCAAGGGATACAGTATCCCTGCAGAGGTGCATCGGAATGTAAAACTGGTGACACAGGAAGCGCTCATAACATAGACCCTAAGGAGACTCAGTTTTCTTGTACTTAAGTCGGCATTGTGTCTTTTATATTTAATTCCGATGCAATTTCTGAGTTTCATCGTCACTGTGAAGGTACAAGGGTTACAGTAAACCTGCAGAGGCGCATCGGAATGTAAAACTGGTGACACAGGACACGCTCAAAACATAGACAGTAGGAAGACTCAGTCTTCCTGTACCTAAGTCGACATTGTGTCTCTTATATTTAATTCCGATGCAATTTCTGCGTTTCATCGTCCATGGGAAGGTCCAATGGATACAGTAAACCTGCAGAGGTGCATCGGAATGTAAAACTGGTGACACAGGAAACGCTCAAAACATAGACAGTAGGAAGACTCAGCCCTCCTGTACTTAAGTCGGCATTGTGTCTCTTATATTTAAATCCGAAGCAATTTCTGTGCTTCGTCGTCAGTGGGAAGGTCCAATGGATACAGTAAACCTGCAGAGGTGGATCGGAATGTAAAACTGGTGACACAGGACACGCTCAAAACATAGACAGTAGGAAGACTCAGTCTTCCTGTACCTAAGTCGGCATTGTGTCTCTTATATTTAATTCCGATGCAATTTCTGTGTTTCATCGTCCATGGGAAGGTCCAATGGATAAAGAAAACCTCAAGAGGTGAATCGGAATGTAAAACTGGTGACACTGGAAACGCTCAAAACATAGACCGTAAGAAGAGTCAGTTTTCTTGTACTTAAGTCAACGTTGTGTCTTTTATATTTAATTCCGATGTATTTTCTGTGTTTCATCGTCAATGGGAAGGTCCAATGGATACAGTAAACCTGCAGAGTTGCATCGGAAAGTAAAACTGGTGACGCAGGAAACGCTCAAAACATAGACAGTAGGAAGACTCAATGTTCCTGTACTTAAGTCGGCATTGTGTCTCTTATATTTAATTCCGATGCAATTTCTGTGTTTCATCGTCAATGGGAAGGTCCAATGGATACAGTAAACCTGCAGAGGTGCATCGGAATGTAAAATTGGTGATGCAGGAAACGCTCAAAACATACACAGTAGGAAGACTCAATCTTCCTGTACCTAAGTCGGCATTGTGTCTCTTATATTTAATTCCGATGCAATTTCTGTGTTTCATCGTCAATGGGAAAATCCAAGGGATACAGTGAACCTGCAGAGGTGCATCGGAATGTAAAACTGGTGACACAGGAAACGCTCAAAACATAGACAGTAGGAAAACTCAGTCTTTCTGTACTTAAGTCGGCATTGTGTCTCTTATATTTAATTCCGATGAAATTTCTGTGTTTCATCGTCAATGGGAAGGTCCAAGTGATACAGTATCCCTGCAGAGGTGCATCGGAATGTAAAACTGGTGACACAGGAAGCGCTCATAACATAGACCCAAAGGAGACTCAGTTTTCTTGTACTTAAGTCGGCATTGTGTCTTTTATATTTAATTCCGATGCAATTTCTGTGTTTCATCGTCACTGTGAAGGTACAAGGGTTACAGTAAACCTGCAGAGGCGCATCGGAATGTAAAACTGGTGACACAGGACACGCTCAAAACATAGACAGTAGGAAGACTCAGTCTTCCTGTACCTAAGTCGGAGTTGTGTCTCTTATATTTAATTCCGATGGATACAGTAAACCTGCAGAGATGCATCGGAATGTAAAACTGGTGACGCAGGAAACGCTCAAATCATAGACAGTAGGAAGACTCAATGTCCCTGTACTTAAGTCGGCTTTGTGTCTCTTATATTTAATTCCGATTCAATATCTGTGTTTCATCGTCAATGGGAAGATCCAAGGGATACAGTAAACCTGCAGAGGTGCATCGGAATGTAAAACTGGTGACACAGGAAACGCTCAAAACATAGACAGTAGGAAGACTCAGCCTTCCTGTTCTAAAGTCGGCATTGTGTCTCTTATATTTAATTCCGATGCAATTTCTGTGTTTCATCGTCAATGGGAAGGTCCAATGGATACAGTAAACCTGCAGAGGTGCATCGTAATGTAAAACTGGTGACACAGGAAACGCTGAAAACGTAGAGAGTAGGAAGACTCAGTCTTCCTGTACCTAAGTCGGAGTTGTGTCTCTTATATTTAATTCCGATGCAATTTCAAGTTATCATCGTCCATGGGAAGGTCCAATGGATACAGTAAACCTGCAGAGGTGCATCGGAATGTAAAACTGGTGACACTGGAAACGCTCAAAACATAGACCGTAAGAAGACTCAGTTTTCTTGTAGTTAACTCATCGTTGTGTCTCTTATATTTAATTCCGAAGTAATTTCTGTGTTTCATCGTCAATGGGAAGGTCCAATGGATACAGTAAACCTGCAGAGGTGCATCGGAATGTAAAACTGGTGACACTGGAAACGCCCAAAACATAGACAGTAGGAAGACTCAATGTTCCTGTACTTAAGTCGTCATTGTGCCTCTTATATTTAATTCCGGTGCAATTTCTGTGTTTCATCGTCAATGGGAAGAACCAAGGGATACAGTAAACCTGCAGAGGTGCATCGGAATGTAAAACTGGTGACACAGGAAACGCTCAAAACATAGACAGTAGGACGACTCAGCCTTCCTGTACTTAAGTCGGCATTGTGTCTCTTATATTTAAATCCGATGCAATTTCTGTGTTTCGTCGTCAATGGGAAGGTCCAATGGATACAGTAAACCTGCAGAGGTGCATCGGAATGTAAAACTGGTGACACAGGAAACGCTTAAAACGTAGAGAGTAGGAAGACTCAGTATTTCTGTACCTAAGTCGACATTGTGTCTCTTATATTTAATTCCGATGCAATTTCTGTGTTTCATCGTCAATGGGAAGGTCCAATGGATACTGTAAACCTGCAGAGGTGCATCGGAATGTAAAACTGGTGACACAGGAAACGCTCAAAACATAGACAGTAGGAAGACTCAGTCTTTCTGTAATTAAGTCGGCAATGTGTCTCCTATATTTAATTCCGATGCAATATCTGTGTTTCATCGTCAATGGGAACGTCCAAGGGATACAGTAACCCTACAGAGGTGCATCGGAATGTAAAACTGGTGACACAGGACACGCTCAAAACATAGACAGTAGGAAGACTCAGTTTTCTTGTACTTAACTCAACGTTGTGTCTCTTATATTTAATTCCGAAGTAATTTCTGTGTTTCATCGTCAATGGGAAGGTCCAGTGGATACAGTAAACCTGCAGAGGTGCATCGGAATGTAAAACTGGTGACACTGGAAACGCTCAAAACATAGACAGTAGGAAGACTCAATGTTCCTGTACTTAAGTCGGCATTGTGTCTCTTACATTTAATTCCGGTGCAATTTCTGTGTTTCATCGTCAATGGGAGGATCCAAGGGATACAGTAAACCTGCAGAGGTGCATCGGAATGCAAAACTGGTGACACAGGAAACGCTCAAAACATAGACAGTAGGAAGACTCAGCCCTCCTGTACTTAAGTCGGCATTGTGTCTCTTATATTTAAATCCGATGCAGTTTCTGTGTTTCGTCGTCAGTGGGAAGGTCCAATGGATACAGTAAACCTGCAGAGGTGGATCGGAATGTAAAACTGGTGACACAGGACACGCTCAAAACATAGACAGTAGGAAGACTCAGTCTTCCTGTACCTAAGTCGGCATTGTGTCTCTTATATTTAATTCCGATGCAATTTCTGTGTTTCATCGTCCATGGGAAGGTCCAATGGATAAAGAAAACCTCAAGAGGTGCATCGGAATGTAAAACTGGTGGCACTGGAAACGCTCAAAACATAGACCGTAAGAAGACTCAGTTTTCTTGTACTTAAGTCAACGTTGTGTCTTTTATATTTAATTCCGATGTATTTTCTGTGTTTCATCGTCAATGGGAAGGTCCAATGGATACAGTAAACCTGCAGAGTTGCATCGGAATGTAAAACTGGTGACGCAGGAAACGCTCAAAACATAGACAGTAGGAAGACTCAATGTTCCTGTACTTAAGTCGGCATTGTGTCTCTTATATTTAATTCCGATGCAATCTCTGTGTTTCATCGTCAATGGGAAGATCCAAGGGATACAGTAAACCTGCAGAGGTGCATCGGAATGTAAAACTGGTGACTCAGGAAACGCTCAAAACATAGACAGTAGGAAGACTCAGCCTTCCTGTTCTTAAGACGGCATTGTGTCTCTTATATTTAATTCCGATGCAATTTCTGTGTTTCATCGTCAATGGGAAGGTCCAATGGATACAGTAAACCTGCAGAGGTGCATCGGAATGTGAAATTGGTGACGCAGGAAACGCTCAAAACATACACAGTAGGAAGACTCAATCTTCCTGTACCTAAGTCGGCATTGTGTCTCATATATTTAATTCCGATGCAATTTCTGTGTTTCATCGTCAATGGGAAAATCCAAGGGATACACTAAACCTGCAGAGGTACATCGGAATGTAAAACTGGTGACACAGGAAACGCTCAAAACATAGACAGTAGGAAAACTCAGTCTTTCTGTACTTAAGTCGGCATTGTGTCTATTATATTTAATTCCGATGAAATTTCTGTGTTTCATCATCAATGGGAAGGTCCAAGGGATACAGTATCCCTGCAGAGGTGCATCGGAATGAAAAACTGGTGACACAGGAAGCGCTCATAACATAGACCCTAAGGAGACTCAGTTTTCTTGTACTTAAGTCGGCATTGTGTCTTTTATATTTAATTCCGATGCAATTTCTGTGTTTCATCGTCACTGTGAAGGTACAAGGGTTACAGTAAACCTGCAGAGGCGCATCGGAATGTAAAACTGGTGACACAGGACACGCTCAAAACATAGACAGTAGGAAAACTCAGTCTTTCTGTACTTAAGTCGGCATTGTGTCTCTTATATTTAATTCCGATGCAATTTCTGCTTTTCATCGTCCATGGGTAGGTCCAAGGGATACAGTATCCCTGCAGAGGTGCATCGGAATGTAAAACTGGTGACACAGGAAGCGCTCATAACATAGACCCTAAGGAGACTCAGTTTTCTTGTACTTAAGTCGGCATTGTGTCTTTTATATTTAATTCCGATGCAATTTCTGAGTTTCATCGTCACTGTGAAGGTACAAGGGTTACAGTAAACCTGCAGAGGCGCATCGGAATGTAAAACTGGTGACACAGGACACGCTCAAAACATAGACAGTAGGAAGACTCAGTCTTCCTGTACCTAAGTCGGAGTTGTGTCTCTTATATTTAATTCCGATGCAATTTCTGCGTTTCATCGTCCATGGGAAGGTCCAATGGATACAGTAAACCTGCAGAGGTGCATCGGAATGTAAAACTGGTGACACAGGAAACGCTCAAAACATAGACAGTAGGAAGACTCAGCCCTCCTGTACTTAAGTCGGCATTGTGTCTCTTATATTTAAATCCGATGCAATTTCTGTGCTTCGTCGTCAGTGGGAAGGTCCAATGGATACAGTAAACCTGCAGAGGTGGATCGGAATGTAAAACTGGTGACACAGGACACGCTCAAAACATAGACAGTAGGAAGACTCAGTCTTCCTGTACCTAAGTCGGCATTGTGTCTCTTATATTTAATTCCGATGCAATTTCTGTGTTTCATCGTCCATGGGAAGGTCCAATGGATAAAGAAAACCTCAAGAGGTGAATCGGAATGTAAAACTGGTGACACTGGAAACGCTCAAAACATAGACCGTAAGAAGAGTCAGTTTTCATGTACTTAAGTCAACGTTGTGTCTTTTATATTTAATTCCGATGTATTTTCTGTGTTTCATCGTCAATGGGAAGGTCCAATGGATACAGTAAACCTGCAGATTTGCATCGGAAAGTAAAACTGGTGACGCAGGAAACGCTCAAAACATAGACAGTAGGAAGACTCAATGTTCCTGTACTTACGTCGGCATTGTGTCTCTTATATTTAATTCCGATGCAATTTCTGTGTTTCATCGTCAATGGGAAGGTCCAATGGATACAGTAAACCTGCAGAGGTGCATCGGAATGTAAAATTTGTGATGCAGGAAACGCTCAAAACATACACAGTAGGAAGACTCAATCTTCCTGTACCTAAGTCGGCATTGTGTCTCTTATATTTAATTCCGATGCAATTTCTGTGTTTCATCGTCAATGGGAAAATCCAAGGGATACAGTGAACCTGCAGAGGTGCATCGGAATGTAAAACTGGTGACACAGGAAACGCTCAAAACATAGACAGTAGGAAAACTCAGTCTTTCTGTACTTAAGTCGGCATTGTGTCTCTTATATTTAATTCCGATGAAATTTCTGTGTTTCATCGTCAATGGGAAGGTCCAAGTGATACAGTATCCCTGCAGAGGTGCATCGGAATGTAAAACTGGTGACACAGGAAGCGCTCATAACATAGACCCAAAGGAGACTCAGTTTTCTTGTACTTAAGTCGGCATTGTGTCTTTTATATTTAATTCCGATGCAATTTTTGTGTTTCATCGTCACTGTGAAGGTACAAGGGTTACAGTAAACCTGCAGAGGCGCATCGGAATGTAAAACTGGTGACACAGGACACGCTCAAAACATAGACAGTAGGAAGACTCAGTCTTCCTGTACCTAAGTCGGAGTTGTGTCTCTTATATTTAATTCCGATGCAATTTCTGCGTTTCATCGTCCATGGGAAGGTCCAATTGATACAGTAAACCTGCAGAGGTGCATCGGAATGTAAAACTGGTGACACTGGAAACGCTCAAAACATAGACCGTAAGAAGACACAGTTTTCTTGTACTTAACTCAACGTTCTGTCTCTTATATTTAATTCCGAAGTAATTTCTGTGTTTCATCGTCAATGGGAAGGTCCAGTGGATACAGTAAACCTGCAGAGGTGCATCGGAATGTAAAACTGGTGACACTGGAAACGCTCAAAACATAGACAGTAGGAAGACTCAATGTTCCTGTACTTAAGTCGGCATTGTGTCTCTTATATTTAATTCCGATGCAATTTCTGTGTTTCATCGTCCATGGGAAGGTCCAATGGATAAAGAAAACCTCAAGAGGTGAATCGGAATGTAAAACTGGTGACACTGGAGACGCTCAAAACATAGACCGTAAGAAGACTCAGTTTTCTTGTACTTAAGTCAACGTTGTGTCTTTTATATTTAATTCCTATGCATTTTCTGTGTTTCATCGTCAATGGGAAGGTCCAATGGTTAAAGTAAACCTCCAGAGGTGCATCGGAATGTAATACTGGTGACACTGGAAACGCTCAAAACATAGACCGTAAGAAGACTCAGTTTTCTTGTACCTAAGTCAGCGTTGTGTCTCTTATATTTAATTCCGATGTAATTTCTGTGTTTCATCGTCAATGGGAAGGTCCAATGGATACAGTAAACCTGCAGAGGTGCATGGGAATGTAACACTAGTGACGCAGGAAACGCTCAAAACATAGACAGTAGGAAGACTCAGCCTTCCTGTTCTAAAGTCGGCATTGTGTCTCTTATATTTAATTCCGATGCAATTTCTGTGTTTCTTCGTCAATGGGAAGATCCAATGGATACAGTAAACCTGCAGAGGTGGATCGGAATTTAAACTGGTGACACAGGAGACGCTCAAAACATAGAGAGAAGGAATACTCATTACACCTGTACTTCAGTCGGCATTGTGTCTCTTATATTTAATTCCTATGCATTTTCTGTGTTTCATCGTTAGCGGGAAGGTCAAATGGATAAAGTAAACCTCCAGAGGTGCATCGGAATGTAAAACTGGTGACACAGGAAACGCTCAAAACATAGACCGTAAGAAGACTCAGTTTTCTTGTACCTAAGTTAACGTTGTGTCTCTTATATATAATTCCGATGTAATTTCTGTGTTTCATCGTCAATGGGAAGGTCCAATGGATACAGTAAACCTGCAGAAGTGCATCGGAATGTAAAACTGGTGACGCAGGAAACGCTCAAAGCATAGACTGTAGGAAGACTCAATGTTCCTGTACTTAAGTCGGCATTGTGTCTCTTATATTTTATTCCGATGCAATTTCTGTGTTTCATCGTCACTGGCAAGATCCAAAGGATACAGTAAACCTACAGAGGTGCATCGGAATGTGAAACTGGTGACACAGGAAACGCTCAAAACATAAACAGTAGGAAGACTCAGCTTTCCTGTTCTTAAGTCGGCATTGTGTCTCTTATATTTAATTCCGATGCAATTTCTGTGTTTCATCGTCAATGGGAAGGTCCAATGGATACAGTAAACCTACAGAGGTGCATCGGAATGTAAAATTGGTGTCGCAGGAAACGCGTTAAAACATACACAGTAGGAAGACTCAGTCTTTCTGTACTTAAGTCGGCATTGTGTCTCTTATATTCAATTCCGATGCAATTTCTGTGTTTCATCATCAATGGGAAGGTCCAAGGGATACAGTAACCCTGCAGAGGTGCATCGGATTGTAAAACTGGTGACACAGGAAGCGCTCATAACATAGACCCTAAGAAGACTCAGTTTTCTTGTACTTAGGTCGGCATTGTGTCTTTTATATTTAATTCCGATGCAATTTCTGTGTTTCATCGTCACTGTGAAGGTCCGAGGGTTACAGTAAACCTGCAGAGGCGCATCGGAATGTAAAACTGGTGACACAGGACACGCTCAAAACATAGACAGTAGGAAGACTAAGACTTCCTGTACCTAAGTCGGAATTGTGTCTCTTATATTTAATTCCGACGCAATTTCTGTGTTTCATCGTCAATGGTAAAGTCCAAGGGATACAGTAAAGCTGCAGAGGTGCATCGGAATGTAAAACTGGTGACGCAGGAAACGCTCAAAAGATAGACAGTAGGAAGACTCAATGTTCCTGTACTTAAGTCGGCATTGTGTCTATTATATATAATTCCGGACCAATTTCTGTGTTTCGTCGTCAATGGGAAGGTCCAATGGATACAGTAAACCTGCAGAGGTGGATCGGAATGTAAAACTGGTGACACAGGAAACGCTCAAATCATAGACAGTAGGAAGACTCAGTCTTCCTGTACTTATGTCGGCATTGTGTCTCTTATATTTAATTCCGATGCATTTTCTGTGTTTCAACATCAATGGGAAGGCCCAATGGATACACTAAACCTGCAGAGGTGCATCGGAATGTAAAACTGTTGACACAGGAAATGCTCAAACATTGACAGTCGGAAGACTCAGTCTTCCTGTACTTAAGTCGGCATTGTGTCTCTTCTATTTAATTCCGGTGCAATTTCTGTGTTTCATCGTCAATGGGAAGATCCAAGGGATACAGTAAACCTGCAGAGGTGCATCGGAATGTAAAACTGGTGACACTGGAAACACTCAAAACATAGACCGTAAGAAGACTCAGTTTTCTTGTACTTAACTCAACGTTGTGTCTCATATTTAATTCCGATGTAATTTCTGTGTTTCATCGTCAATGGGAAGGTCCAATGGATACAGTAAACCTGCAGAGGTGCATCGGAATGTAAAACTGGTGACGCAGGAAACGCTCAAAACATAGACAGTAGGAAGACTCAATGTTCCTATACTTAAGTCGGCATTGTGTCTCTTACATTTTATTCCGGTGCAATTTCTGTGTTTCGTCGTCAATGGGAAGATCCAAGGGAGACAGTAAACCTGCAGAGGTGCATCGGAATGTAAAACTGGTGACACAGGAAGCGCTCATAACATACACCCTAAGAAGACTCTGTTTTCTTGTACTTAAGTCGGCATTGTGTCTTTTATATTTAATTCCGATGCAATTTCTGTGTTTCATCGTCACTGTGAAGGTGCAAGGGATACAGTAAACCTGCAGAGGTGCATCTGAATGTAAAACTGGTGACACAGGACACGCTCAAAACATAGACAGTAGGAAGACTCAGTCTACCTGTACCTAAGTCGGCATTGTGTCTCTTATATTTAATTCCGATGCAATTTCTGTGTTTCATCGTCCATGGGAAGATCCAATGGATACAGTAAACCTGCAGCGGTGCATCGGAATGTAAAACTGGTGACACTGGAAACGCTCAAAACATAGACCGTAAGAAGACTCAGTTTTCTTGTACCTAAGTTAACGTTGTGTCTCTTATATATAATTCCGATGTAATTTCTGTGTTTCATCGGCAATGGGAAGGTCCAATGGATACAGTAAACCTGCAGAAGTGCATCGGAATGTAAAACTGGTGACGCAGGAAACGCTCAAAGCATAGACTGTAGGAAGACTCAATGTTCCTGTACGTAAGTCGGCATTGTGTCTCTTATATTTAATTCCGATGCAATTTCTGTGTTTCATCGTCACTGGCAAGATCCAAAGGATACAGTAAACCTACAGAGGTGCATCGGAATGTGAAACTGGTGACACAGGAAACGCTCAAAACATAAACAGTAGGAAGACTCAGCTTTCCTGTTCTTAAGTCGGCATTGTGTCTCTTATATTTAATTCCGATGCAATTTCTGTGTTTCATCGTCAATGGGAAGGTCCAATGGATACAGTAAACCTACAGAGGTGCATCGGAATGTAAAATTGGTGTCGCAGGACACGCGTTAAAACATACACAGTAGGAAGACTCAGTCTTTCTGTACTTAAGTCGGCATTGTGTCTCTTATATTCAATTCCGATGCAATTTCTGTGTTTCATCATCAATGGGAAGGTCCAAGGGATACAGTAACCCTGCAGAGGTGCATCGGATTGTAAAACGGGTGACACAGGAAGCGCTCATAACATAGACCCTAAGAAGACTCAGTTTTCTTGTACTTAGGTCGGCATTGTGTCTTTTATATTTAATTCCGATGCAATTTCTGTGTTTCATCGTCACTGTGAAGGTCCGAGGGTTACAGTAAACCTGCAGAGGCGCATCGGAATGTAAAACTGGTGACACAGGACACGCTCAAAACATAGACAGTAGGAAGACTAAGACTTCCTGTACCTAAGTCGGAATTGTGTCTCTTATATTTAATTCCGACGCAATTTCTGTGTTTCATCGTCAATGGTAAAGTCCAAGGGATACAGTAAAGCTGCAGAGGTGCATCGGAATGTAAAACTGGTGACGCAGGAAACGCTCAAAAGATAGACAGTAGGAAGACTCAATGTTCCTGTACTTAAGTCGGCATTGTGTCTATTATATATAATTCCGGACCAATTTCTGTGTTTCGTCGTCAATGGGAAGGTCCAATGGATACAGTAAACCTGCAGAGGTGGATCGGAATGTAAAACTGGTGACACAGGAAACGCTCAAATCATAGACAGTAGGAAGACTCAGTCTTCCTGTACTTATGTCGGCATTGTGTCTCTTATATTTAATTCCGATGCATTTTCTGTGTTTCAACATCAATGGGAAGGCCCAATGGATACACTAAACCTGCAGAGGTGCATCGGAATGTAAAACTGTTGACACAGGAAATGCTCAAACATTGACAGTCGGAAGACTCAGTCTTCCTGTACTTAAGTCGGCATTGTGTCTCTTCTATTTAATTCCGGTGCAATTTCTGTGTTTCATCGTCAATGGGAAGATCCAAGGGATACAGTAAACCTGCAGAGGTGCATCGGAATGTAAAACTGGTGACACTGGAAACACTCAAAACATAGACCGTAAGAAGACTCAGTTTTCTTGTACTTAACTCAACGTTGTGTCTCATATTTAATTCCGATGTAATTTCTGTGTTTCATCGTCAATGGGAAGGTCCAATGGATACAGTAAACCTGCAGAGGTGCATCGGAATGTAAAACTGGTGACGCAGGAAACGCTCAAAACATAGACAGTAGGAAGACTCAATGTTCCTATACTTAAGTCGGCATTGTGTCTCTTATATTTTATTCCGGTGCAATTTCTGTGTTTCGTCGTCAATGGGAAGATCCAAGGGAGACAGTAAACCTGCAGAGGTGCATCGGAATGTAAAACTGGTGACACAGGAAGCGCTCATAACATACACCCTAAGAAGACTCTGTTTTCTTGTACTTAAGTCGGCATTGTGTCTTTTATATTTAATTCCGATGCAATTTCTGTGTTTCATCGTCACTGTGAAGGTGCAAGGGATACAGTAAACCTGCAGAGGTGCATCTGAATGTAAAACTGGTGACACAGGAAACGCTCAAAACATAGACAGTAGGAAGACTCAGTCTACCTGTACCTAAGTCGGCATTGTGTCTCTTATATTTAATTCCGATGCAATTTCTGTGTTTCATCGTCCATGGGAAGATCCAATGGATACAGTAAACCTGCAGCGGTGCATCGGAATGTAAAACTGGTGACACTGGAAACGCTCAAAACATAGACCGTAAGAAGACTCAGTTTTCTTGTACTTAAGTCAACGTTGTGCCTCTTATATTTAATTCCGATGTAATTTCTGTGTTTCTTCGTCAATGGGAAGGTCCAATGGATACAGTAAACATTCAGAGGTGCATCGGAATGTGAAACTGATGACGCAGGAAACGCTCAAAACATAGACAGTAGGAAGACTAAATGTCCCTGTACTTAAGTCGGCTTTGTGTCTCTTATATATAATTCCGATTCAATTTCTGTGTTTCATCGTCAATGGGAAGATCCAAGGGATACAGTAAACCTGCAGAGGTGCATCGGAATGTAAAACTGGTGACACAGGAAACGCTCAAAACATAGACAGTAGGAAGACTCAGCCTTCCTGTTCTAAAGTCGGCGTTGTGTCTCTTATATTTAATTCCGATGCAATTTCTGTGTTTCATCGTCGATGGGAAGGTCCAAGGGATACAGTAACCCTGCAGAGGTGCATCGGAATGTAAAACTGGTGACACAGGAAGCGCTCATAACATAGACCCTAATAAGTCTCAGTTTTCTTGTACTTAAGTCGGCATTGTGTCTTTTATATTTAATTCCGATGCAATTTCTGTGTTTCATCGTCACTGTGAAGGTCCAAGGGATACAGTACACCTGCAGAGGTGCATCGGAATGTGAAAATGGTTTCACAGGACACGCTCAAATCATAGACAGTAGGAAGACTCAGTCTTCCTGTATCTAAGTCCGCATTGTGTCTCTTATATTTAATTCCGATGTAATTTCTGTGTTTCATCGTACATGAGAAGGTCAAAGGGATACAGTAAACCTGCAGAGGTGCTTTGAAATGTAAAACTGGTGACACAGGAAGCGTTCAAAACATAGACCCTAAGAAGACTCAGTTTTCTTGTACTTAAGTCGGCGTTGTGTCTCTTATATTTAATTCCGATGCAATTTCTGTGTTTCATCGTCAATGGGAAGATCCAAGGGATACAGTAAACCTGCAGAGGTGCATCGGAATGTAGAACTGGTGACTCAGGAAACGCTCAAATCATAGACAGTAGGAAGACTCAGCCTTCCTGTACTTAAGACGGCATTGTGTCTCTTATATTTAATTCCGATGCAATTTCTATGTTTCATCGTCACTGTGAAGGTACAAGGGTTACAGTAAACCTGCAGAGGCGCATCGGAATGTAAAACTGGTGACACAGGACACGCTCAAACCTAGACCGTAGGAAGACTCAGTCTTCCTGTACCTAAGTCGGCATTGTGTCTCTTATATTTAATTCCGATGCAATTTCTGTGTTTCATCGTCAATGGTAAAGTCCAAGGGATGCAGTAAACCTGCAGCGGTGCATCGGAATGCATTACAGGTGACACAGGAAGCGCTCATAACATAGACCCTAAGAAGACTCAGTTTTCTTGTACTTAGGTCGGCATTGTGTCTTTTATATTCAATTCCGATGCAATTTCTGTGTTTCATCGTCACTGTGAAGGACCAAGGGTTACAGTAAACCTGCTGAGGCGCATCGGAATGTAAAACTAATGACACAGGACAAGCTCAAAACATAGACAGTAGGAAGACTCAGTCTTCCTGTACCTAAGTCGGAATCGTGTCTCTTATATTTAATTCCGATGGATACAGTAAACCTGCAGAGATGCATCGGAATGTAAAACTGGTGACGCAGGAAACGCTCAAATCATAGACAGTAGGAAGACTCAATGTTCCTGTACTTAAGTCGGCATTGTGTCTCTTCTATTTAATTGCGGTGCAATTTCTGTGTTTCATCGTCAATGAGAAGATCCAACGGATACAGTAAACCTGCAGAGGTGCATCGGAATGTAAAACTGGTGACACTGGAAACACTCAAAACATAGACCGTAAGAAGACTCAGTTTTTTTGTACTTAAGTCAACGTTGTGTCTCAAATATTTAATTCCGATGTAATTTCTGTGTTTCTTCGTCAATGGGAAGGTCCAATGGATACAGTAAACATGCAGAGGTGCGTCGGAATGTAAAACTGATGACGCAGGAAACGCTCAAAACATAGACAGTAGGAAGACTAAATGTCCCTGTACTTAAGTCGGCTTTGTGTCTCTTATATTTAATTCCGATTCAATTTCTGTGTTTCATCGTCAATGGGAAGATCCAAGGGATACAGTAAACCTGCAGAGGTGCATCGGAACGTAAAACTGGTGACACAGGAAACGCTCAAAACATAGACAGTATAAAGACTCAGCCTTCCTGTTCTAAAGTCGGCATTGTGTCTCTTATATTTAATTCCGATGCAATTTCTGTGTTTCATCGTCAATGGGAAGGTCCAATGGATACAGTAAACCTGCAGAGGTGCATCGGAATGTAAAACTGGTGACACAGGAAACGCTTAAAACGTAGAGAGTAGGAAGACTCAGTCTTCCTGTACCTAAGTCGGAGTTGTGTCTCTTATATTTAATTCCGATGCAATTTCAATTTTTCATCGTCCATGGGAAGGTCCAATGGATACAGTAAACCTGCAGAGGTGCATCGGAATGTAAAACTGGTGACACTGGAAACGCTCAAAACATAGACCGTAAGAAGACTCAGTTTTCTTGTACTTAACTCATCGTTGTGTCTCTTATATTTAATTCCGAAGTAATTTCTGTGTTTCATCGTCAATGGGAAGGTCCAATGGTTACAGTAAACCTGCAGAGGTGCATCGGAATGTAAAACTGGTGACACTGGAAACGCCCAAAACATAGACAGTAGGAAGACTCAATGTTCCTGTACTTAAGTCGTCATTGTGCCTCTTATATTTAATTCCGGTGCAATTTCTGTGTTTCATCGTCAATCGGAAGATCCAAGGGATACAGTAAACCTGCAGAGGTGCATCGGAATGTAAAACTGGTGACACAGGAAACGCTCAAAACATAGACAGTAGGACGACTCAGCCTTCCTGTACTTAAGTCGGCATTGTGTCTCTTATATTTAAATCCTATGCAATTTCTGTGTTTCGTCGTCAATGGGAAGGTCCAATGGATACAGTAAACCTGCAGAGGTGGATCGGAATGTAAAACTGGTGACACAGGACACGCTCAAAACATAGACAGTAGGAAGACTCAGTCTTCCTGTACCTAAGTCGGATTGTGTCTCTTATATTTAAGTCCGATGCAATGTCTGTGTTTCATCGTCCATGGGAAGGTCCAAAGGATACAGTAAACCTGCAGAGGTGCATCGGAATGTAAAACTGGTGGCACTGGAAACGCTCAAAACATAGACCGTAAGAAGTCTCAGTTTTCTTGTACTTAAGTCAACGTTGTGTCTCTTATATTTAATTCCGATGTAATTTCTGTGTTTCATCGTCAATGGGTAGGTCCAATGGATACAGTAAACATGCAGAGGTGCATCGGAATGTAAAACTGGTGACGCAGGAAATGCTCAAAACATAGACAGTAGGAAGACTCAGCCTTCCTGTTCTAAAGTCGGCATTGTGTCGCTTATATTTAATTACGATGTAATTTCTGTGTTTCATCGTCAATGGGAACGTATAAGGGATACAGTAAACCAGCAGAGGTGCATCGGAATGTAAAACTGGTGACACAGGAAACGCTCAAAACATAGACCCTAAGAAGACTTAGTTTTCTTGTACTTAAGACGGCGTTGTGTCTCTTATATTTAATTCCGATGCAATTCCTGTGTTTCTTCGTCAATGGGAAGATCCAATGGATACAGTAAACCTGCAGAGGTGGATCGCAATTTAAACTGGTGACACAGCAGACGCTCAAAACATAAACAGTAGGAATACTCATTCTGCCTGTACTTAAGTCGGCATTCTGTCTCTTATATTTAATTCCTATGCATTCTCTGTGTTTCATCGTCAATGGGAAGGTCCAATGGATACAGTAAAACTGCAGAGGTGCATCGGAATGTAAAACTGGTGACGCAGGAAACGCTCAAAACATACACAGTAGGAAGACTCAATGTTCCTGTACTTAAGTCGGCATTGTGTGTTTTATATTTAATTCCGATGCAATTTCTGTGTTTCATCGTCAATGGGAAGGTCCAATGGATACAGTAAACCTGCAGAGGTGCATCGGAATGTAAAATTGGTGTCGCAGGAAACGCGTTAAAACATACACAGTAGGAAGACTCAGTCTTTCTGTACTTAAGTCGGCATTGTGTCTCTTACATTTAATTCCGATGCAATTTCTGTGTTTCATCGTCACTGTGAAGGTCCAAGGGTTACAGTAAACCTGCAGAGGCGCATCGAAATGTAAAACTGGTGACACAGGACACGCTCAAACCTAGACCGTAGGAAGACTCAGTCTTCCTGTACCTAAGTCGGCATTGTGTCTCTTATATTTAATTCCGATGCAATTTCTGTGTTTCATCGTCAATGGTAAAGTCCAAGGGATACAGTAAACCTGCAGCGGTGCATCGGAATGCATTACTGGTGACACAGGAAGCGCTCATAACATAGACCCTAAGAAGACTCAGTTTTCTTGTACTTAGGTCGGCATTGTGTCTTTTATATTCAATTCCGATGCAATTTCTGTGTTTCATCGTCACTGTGAAGGACCAAGGGTTACAGTAAACCTGCAGAGGTGCATCGGAATGTAAAACTGGTGACGCAGGAAACGCTCAAAACATAGACAGTAGGAAGACTAAATGTCCCTGTACTTAAGTCGGCTTTGTGTCTCTTATATTTAATTCCGATTCAATATCTGTGTTTCATCGTCAATGGGAAGATCCAAGGGATACAGTAAACCTGCAGAGGTGCATCGGAATGTAAAACTGGTGACACAGGAAACGCTCAAAACATAGACAGTAGGAAGACTCAGCCTTCCTGTTCTAAAGTCGGCATTGTGTCTCTTATATTTAATTCCGATGCAATTTCTGTGTTTCATCGTCAATGGGAAGGTCCAATGGATACAGTAAACCTGCAGAGGTGCATCGTAATGTAAAACTGGTGACACAGGAAACGCTGAAAACGTAGAGAGTAGGAAGACTCAGTCTTCCTGTACCTAAGTCGGAGTTGTGTCTCTTATATTTAATTCCGATGCAATTTCAAGTTATCATCGTCCATGGGAAGGTCCAATGGATACAGTAAACCTGCAGAGGTGCATCGGAATGTAAAACTGGTGACACTGGAAACGCTCAAAACATAGACCGTAAGAAGACTCAGTTTTCTTGTAGTTAACTCATCGTTGTGTCTCTTATATTTAATTCCGAAGTAATTTCTGTGTTTCATCGTCAATGGGAAGGTCCAATGGATACAGTAAACCTGCAGAGGTGCATCGGAATGTAAAACTGGTGACACTGGAAACGCCCAAAACATAGACAGTAGGAAGACTCAATGTTCCTGTACTTAAGTCGGCATTGTGTCTCTTATATTTAAATCCGATGCAATTTCTGTGTTTCGTCGTCAATGGGAAGGTCCAATGGATACAGTAAACCTGCAGAGGTGGATCGGAATGTAAAACTGGTGACACAGGACACGCTCAAAACATAGACAGTAGGAAGACTCAGTCTTCCTGTACCTAAGTCGGCATTGTGTCTCTTATATTTAACTCCGATGCAATGTCTGTGTTTCATCGTCCATGGGAAGGTCCAAAGGATACAGTAAACCTGCAGAGGTGCATCGGAATGTAAAACTGGTTGCACTGGAAACGCTCAAAACATAGACCGTAAGAAGATTCAGTTTTCTCGTACTTAAGTCAACGTTGTGTCTCTTATATTTAATTCCGATGTAATTTTTGTGTTTCATCGTCAATGGGTAGGTCCAATGGATACAGTAAACATGCAGAGGTGCATCGGAATGTAAAACTGGTGACGCAGGAAACGCTCAAAACATAGACAGTAGGAAGACTCAGCCTTCCAGTTCTAAAGTCGGCATTGTGTCTCTTATATTTAATTCCGATGTAATTTCTGTGTTTCATCGTCAATGGGAACGTCCAAGGGATACAGTAAACCAGCAGAGGTGCATCGGAATGTAAAACTGGTGACACAGGAAACGCTCAAATCATAGACCCTAAGAAGACTTAGTTTTCTTGTACTTAAGTCGGCATTGTGTCTCTTACATTTAATTCCGATGCAATTTCTGTGTTTCATCGTCACTGTGAAGGTCCAAGGGTTACAGTAAACCTGCAGAGGCGCATCGGAATGTAAAACTGGTGACACAGGACACGCTCAAAACATAGACAGTAGGAAGACTAAGTCTTCCTGTACCTAAGTCGGAATTGTGTCTCTTATATTTAATTCCGATGCAATTTCTGTGTTTCATCGTCAATGGTAAAGTCCAAGGGATACAGTAACCCTGCAGAGGTGGATCGGAATGTAAAACTGGTGACACAGGAAACGCTCAAAACATAGACAGTAGGAAGGCTCAGTCTTCCTGTACTTAAGTCGGCATTGTGTCTCTTATATTTAATTCCGATGCATTTTCTGAGTTTCATCGTCAATGGGAAGGTCCAATGGATACACTAAACCTGCAGAGGTGCATCGGAATGTAAAACTGTTGACACAGGAAACGCTCAAACATTGACAGTCGGAAGACTCAGTCTTCCTGTACTTAAGTCGGCATTGTGTCTCTTATGTTTAATTCCGATGAAATTTCTGTGTTTCATCGTCAATGGGAAGGTCCAAGGGATACAGTATCCCTGCAGAGGTGCATCGGAATGGAAAACTGGTGACACAGGAAGCGCTCATAACATAGACCCTAAGAAGACTCAGTTTTCTTGTACTTAAGTCGGCATTGTGTCTTTTATATTTAATTCCGATGCAATTTGTGTGTTCATCGTCACTGTGAAGGTACAAGGGTTACAGTAAACCTGCAGAGGTGGATCGGAATGTAAAACTGGTGACACAGGGCACGCTAAAAACATAGACAGTAGGAAGACTCAGTCTTCCTGTACCTAAGTCGGCATTGTGTCTCTTATATTTAACTCCGATGCAATTTCTGTGTTTCATCGTCCGTGGGAAGGTCCAGTGGATACAGTAAACCTGCAGAGGTGCATCGGAAAGTAAAACTGGTGACACTGGAAACGCTCAAAACATAGACCCTAAGAAGACTCAGTTTTCTTGTACTTAAGTCAACGTTGTGTCTCTCATATTTAATTCCGATGTAATTTATGTGTTTCATCGTCAATGGGAAGGTCCAATGGATACAGTAAACATGCAGAGGTGCATCGGAATGTAAAACTGGTGACGCAGGAAACGCTCAAAACATAGACAGTAGGAAGACTCTGCCTTCCTGTTCTAAAGTCGGCATTGTGTCTCTTATATTTAATTCCGATGCAATTTCTGTGTTTCATCGTCAATGGGAACGTCCAAGGGATACAGTAAACCTGCAGAGGTGCATCGGAATGTAAAACTGGTGACACAGGAAACGCTCAAAACATAGACAGTAGGAAGACTCAGCCTTCCTGTTCTAAAGTCGGCATTGTGTCTCTTATATTTAATTCCGATGCAATATCTGTGTTTCATCGTCAATGGGAACGTCCAAGGGATACAGTAACCCTGCAGAGGTGCATCGGAATGTAAAACTTGTGACACAGGAAGCGTTCAAAACATAGACCCTAAGAAGACTTAGTTTTCTTGTACTTATGTCGGCGTTGTGTCTCTTATATTTAATTCCGATGCAATTTCTGTGTTTCTTCGTCAATGGGAAGATCCAATGGATACAGTAAACCTGCAGAGGTGGATCGGAATTTAAACTGGTGACACAGGAGACGCTCAAAACATAGACAGTAGGAATACTCATTCTACCTGTACTTATATCGGCATTGTGTCTCTTATATTTATTTCCTATGCATTTTCTGTGTTTCATCGCCAATGGGAAGGTCCAATGGATAAACTAAACCTCCAGAGGTGCATCTGAATGTAAAACTGGTGACGCAGGAAACGCTCAAAACATAGACATTAGGAAGACTCAATGTTCCTGTACATAAGTCGGCATTGTGTGTCTTATATTTAATTCCTGTGCAATTTCTGTGTTTCATCGTCAATGGGAAGGTCCAATGGATACAGTAAACCTGCAGAGGTGCATCGGAATGTAAAACTGGTGACACTGGAAACGCTCAAAACATAGACCGTAAGAAGACTCAGTTTTCTTGTACTTAACTCAACGTTGTGTCTCTTATATTTAATTCCGAAGTAATTTCTGTGTTTCATCGTCAATGGGAAGGTCCAATGGATACAGTAAACCTGCAGAGGTGCATCGGAATGTAAAACTGGTGACACTGGAAACGCACAAAACATAGACAGTAGGATGACTCAATGTTCCTGTACTTGAGTCGGCGTTGTGTCTCTTATATTTAATTCCGATGCAATTTCTGTGTTTCTTCGTCAATGGGAAGATCCAATGGATACAGTAAACCTGCAGAGGTGCATCGGAATGTAAAACTGGTGACACAGGAAACGCTCAAAACATACACAGTAGGAAGACTCAGCGTTCCTGTACTTAAGTCGGCATTGTGTCTCTTATATTTAAATCCGATGCAATTTCTGTGTTTCGTCGTCAATGGGAAGGTCCAATGGATACAGTAAAACTGCAGAGGTGGATCGGAATGTAAAACTGGTGACACAGGACACGCTCAAAACATAGACAGTAGGAAGACTCAGTCTTCCTGTACCTAAGTCGGCATTGTGTGTCTTATATTTAATTCCTATGCATTTTCTGTGTTACATCGTCAATGGGGAGGTCCAGTGGATAAAGTAAACCTCCAGAGGTGCATCGGAATGTAAAACTGGTGACACTGGAAACGCTCAAAACATAGACCGTAAGAAGACTCAGTTTTCTTGTACCTAAGTCAACGTTGTGTCTCTTATATTTAATTCCGATGCAATTTCTGTGTTTCATCGTCAATGGGAAGGTCCAAGGGATACAGTAACCCTGCAGAGGTGCATCGGAATGTAAAACTGGTGATACAGGAAGCGCTCATAACATAGACCCTAATAAGTCTCAGTTTTCTTGTACTTAAGTCGGCATTGTGTCTTTTATATTTAATTCCGATGCAATTTCTGTGTTTCATCGTCACTGTCAAGGTCCAAGGGATACAGTAGACCTGCAGAGGTGCATCGGAATGTAAAAATGGTTTCACAAGAAACGCTCAAGACACGCTCAAAACATAGACAGCAGGAAGACTCAGTCTTCCTGTACTGAAGTCGGCATTGTGTCTCTTATATTTAATTCCGATGCAATTTCTGTGTTTCATCGTCAATGGTAAAGTCCAAGGGATACAGTAAACCTACAGAGGTGCATCGGAATGTAAAAATGGTGACACAGGAAACGCTTAAAACGTAGAGAGTAGGAAGACTCAGTATTTCGGCACCTAGTCGACATTGTGTCTCTTATATTTAATTCCGATGCAATTTCTGTGTTTCATCGTCAATGGGAAGGTCCAATGGATACTGTAAACATGCAGAGGTGCATCGGAATGTAAAACTGGTGACACAGGAAACGCTCAAAACATATAAAATAGAAAGACACACTCTTCCTGTTCTTACGTCGACATTGTGTCTCTTATATTTCATTCCGATGCAATTTCTTTGTTTCATCGTCACTGTGAAGGGCCAATGGATACAGTAAACCTGCAGAGGTGCATCGGAATGTAAAAGTGGTGACACAGGAAACGCTCAAACATTGACAGTAGGAAGACTCGGTCTTCCTGTACTTAAGTCGGCTTTGTGTCTCTTATATTTAATTCCGATGCAATTTCTGTGTTTCATCGTCAATGGTAAAGTCCAAGGGATACAGTAAACCTGCAGAGGTTCATCGGAATGTAAAACTGGTGACACAGGAAACGCTTAAAACGTAGAGAGTAGGAAGACTCAGTATTTCTGTGCCTAAGTCGACATTTTGTCTCTTATATTTAATTCCGATGCAATTTCTGTGTTACATCGTCAATGGGACGGTCCAATGGATACTGTAAATCTGCAGATGTGCATCGGAATGTAAAATGGTGACACAGGAAACGCTCAAAACATATACAATAGAAAGACACACTCTTCCTGTACTTAAGTCGACATTGTGTCTCTTTTATTTCATTCCGATGCAATTTCTGTGTTTATTTATCAATGGGAAGGACCAAGGGATACAGTAAACCTGCAGAGGTGAATTGGAATGAAAAACTGGTGACACAGGAAACGCTCAAATCAAAGACCGTAAGAAGACTCAGTTCTGTTCTACTTAAGTCGGCGCTGTGTCTCTTATATTTAATTCCGATGCAATTTCTGTGTTTCATCGTACATGAGAAGGTCAAAGGGATACAGTAAACCTGCAGAGGTGCATCGGAATGTAAAATGGTGACACAGGAAACGCTCAAAACATAGACAGTAGGAAGAATCAGACTTCCTGTACCTAAGTCGGCATTGTGTCTCTTATATTTAATTCCGATGCAATTTCTGTGTTTTTTATCAATGGGAAGGTCCAAGGGATACAGTAAACCTGCAGAGGTGAATTGGAATGAAAAACTGGTGACACAGGAAACGCTCAAATCAAAGACCGTAAGAAGACTCAGTTCTGTTCTACTTATGTCGGCGCTGTGTCTCTTATATTTAATTGCGATGCAATGTCTGTGTTTCAACGTCAATGAGAAGGTCCAATGGATACAGTAAACCTGCAGAGGTGCATCGGAATGTAATACTGGTGACACATTAAACGCTCAAAACATAGACAATTGAAAGACACACTCTTCCTGTACTTAAGTCGCATTGTGTCTCTTATATTTCACTCCGATGCAATTTCTGTGTCTCATCGTCACTATGAAAGGTCAATGGATACAGTAAACCTGCAGAGGTGCATCGGAATGTAAAACTGATGACACAGGAAACGCTCAAAACATAGACAGTAGGAAGACTCAGTCTTCCTGTACTTAAGTCGGCATTGTGTCTTTTTTATTTAATTCCGATGCAATTTCTGTGTTTCATCGTCAATGAGAAGGTCCAATGGATACAGTAAACCTGCAGAGGTGCATCGGAATGTAAAACTGATGACACAGGAAACGCTCAAAACATAGACAGTAGGAAGACTAAGTCTTCCTGTCCTTAAGTCGGCATTGTGTCTCTTATATTTAATTCCGATGCAATTTTTGTGTTTCATCGTCAATGGGAAAGTCGAAGGGAAACAGTATACCTGCAGAGGTGCATCGGAATGTAAAACTGGTGACACAGGAAACGCTCAAAACATAGACAGTAGGAACACTCAGTCTTCCTGTACTTAAGTCGGCATCGTGTCTCTTATATTTAATTCAGATGCAATTTCTGTGTTTCATCGTCACTGTGAAGGTCCAAGGGATACAGAAAACCTGCAGAGGTGCATCAAATTGGAAAACTCATGACACATTAAACGCTCAAAACATAGACAGTAGGAAGACTCAGTCTTCCTGTACCTAAGTCGGCATTGTGTCTCTTATATTTAATTCCGATGCAATTTCTGTGTTTCATCGTCAATGGGAAGGTCCAATGGATACAGTAAACCAGCAGAGGTGCATCGGAATATAAAACTGGAGACACAGAAAAAGCTCAGAACATAGACAGTAGAAAGACTCAGTCTTCCTGTACTTAAGTCAGCATTGTGTCTCCTATATTTAATTCCGATGCAATTTCTGTGTTTCATCGTCACTTTGAACGTCCAAGGGATACAGGAAAAACTGCAGAGGTGCATGGGAATGTAAAACCGGTGACACAGGAAACGCTCAAAGCACAGACAGTAGGAAGACTCAGTGTTCCTGTACTTAAGTCGGCATTGTGTCTCTTATACTTAATTCCGATGCAATTTCTGTGTTTCATCGTCAGTGTGAAAGTCCAAGGAATACCGTAGTCCTGCAGAGGTGCATCAAAATGTAAAACTGATGACACAGGAAACGCTCAAAAGATAGACAGTAGGAATACTCAGTCTTCCTGTACCTAAGTCGGCATTGTGTCTCTTATATTTAATTCCGATGCAATTTCTGTGTTTTTTCATCAATGGGAAAATCCAAGGGATACAGTAAACCAGCAGAGGTGAATTGGAATGTAAAACTGGTGACACAGGAAACGCTCAAACATAGACCGTAAGAAGACACAGTTCTCTTGTACTTAAGTCGGCGTTGTGTCTCTTATATTTAATTGCGATGCAATTTCTGTGTTTCAACGTCAATGGGAAGGTCCAATGGATACAGTAAACCTGCAGAGGTATATCGGAATGTAAAACTGGTGACACAGGAAACGCTCAAAACTATAGACAATTGAAAGACACACTCTTCCTGTACTTAAGTCGCATTGTGTCTCTTATATTTCATTCCGATGCAATTTCTGTGTTTCATCTTCAATGGGAAAGTCGAAGGGAAACAGTATACCTGCAGAGGTGCATCGGAATGTAAAACTGGTGACACAGGAAACGCTAAAAACATAGACAGTCGGAAGACTCAGTCTTCCTGTACTTAAGTCGGCATTGTGTCTCTTATAATTAATTCCGATGCAATTTCTGTGTTTCATCGTCACTTTGAAGGTCCAAGGGATACAGTAAACCTGCAGAGGTGCATCAAAATGGAAAACTGATGACACAGGAAACGCTCAAAACATAGACAGTAGGAAGACTCAGTCTTCCTGTACCTAAGTCGGCATTGTGTCTCTTATATTTAATTCCGATGCAATTTCTGTGTTTCATCGTCAATGGGAAGATCCAATGGATACAGTAAACCTGCAGAGGTGCATCGGAATGTAAAACTGGTGACACAGGAAACGCTCAAAACATATACAGTAGAAAGACACACTCTTCCTGTACTTAAGTCGACATTGTGTCTCTTATATTCCATTCCGATGCAATTTCTGTGTTTCATCGTCACTGTGAAGGTCCAATGGATACAGTAAACCTGCAGAGGTGCATCGGAATGTAAAACTGGTGACACAGGAAACGCTCAAAACATAGACAGTAGAATGTCTCAGTCTTCCTGTACTTAAGTCGGCATTGTGTCTTTTACATTTAATTCCGATGCAATTTCTGTGTTTCATCGTCAATGGGGGGGTCAATGGATACAGTAAACCTGCAGAAGTGCATCGGAATGTAGAACTGATGACACAGGAAACGCTCAAAACATAGACAGTAGGAAGACTCAGTCTTCCTGTACTTAAGTCAGCATTGTGTCTCCTATATTTAATTCCGATGCAATTTCTGTGTTTCATCGTCACTTTGAACGTCCAAGGGATACAGGAAAAACTGCAGAGGTGCATGGGAATGTAAAACTGGTAACACAGGAAACGCTCAAAACATAGACAGTTGGAAGACTCTGTCTTCCTGTACTTAACACGTCATTGTGTCTCTTATATTTAATTCCGATGCAATTTCTGTGTTTCATCGCCAATGGGAAGGTCCTAGGGACACAGTAAACCTGCAGAGGTGCATCGGAATGTAAAACTGGCGACACTGGAAACGCTCAAAACGTGGGTCGTAATAAGACTCAGTTTTCTTGCACTTAAGTCGGCGTTGTTTCTCTTATATTTAATTCCGATGTAATTTCTGTGTTTCATCGTCAATGGAAAGGTCCGATGGATACAGTAAACCTGCAGAGGTGCATCGGAATGTAAAACTGGTGACGCAGGAAACGCTCAAAAAATAGACAGAAGGAAGACTCAATCTTCCTGTACTTAAGTCGGCATTGTTTCTCTTATATTTAATTCCGATGCAATTTCTGTGTTTCATCGTCACCATGAAACGCTCAAAACATAGACAGTAGTAAGACTCAGTCTTCCTGTACTTAAGTCGGCATTGTGTCTCTTACATTTAATTCCGATGCAATTTCTGTGTTTCATCGTCAATTGGAAGATCCAAGCGATACAGTAAACCTGCAGAGGTGCATCGGAATGTAAAACTGGTGACACAGGAAATGCGCAAAACATAGACAGTAGGAAGACTCAGCATTCCTGTTCTTATGGCGGCATTGTGTCTCTTATATTTAATTCCGATGCAATTTCTGTGTTTCATCGTCAATGGGAACGTCCTATGGATACAGTAAACGTACAGATGTGCATCGGAATGAAAAACTGGTGACACAGGAAACGATCAAAACATAGACAGTAGGAATACTCAGTCTTCCTGTACCTAAGTCGGCATTGTATCTCTTATATTTAATTCCGAAGCAATTTCTGTGCTTTTTCGTCAATAGGAAATTCGCAGGGAAACAGTATACCTGTAGAGATGCATTGGAATGTAAAAATTGTGACACAGGAAACCCTCAAATCATAGACCGTACGAAGACTAAGTTTTCTTGTACTTAAGTCGGCGTTGTGTCTCTTTTATTTCATTCAGATGCAATTTCTGTGTTTCATCGCCACTGTGAAAGTCCAATGGATACAGTAAACCTTCATAGGTGCATCAAAATGTAAAACTGATGACATAGGAAACGCTCAAAACATAGACAGTAGGAAGACTCAGTCTTCCTGTACCTAAGTCGGCATTGTATCTCTTATATTTAATTCCGATGCAATTTCTGTGCTTTTTCGTCAATGGGAAGGTCCAAGGTATATAGTAAACCTGCAGAGATGCATTGGAATGTAAAAATGGTGACACAGGAAACGCTCAAAACATAGACCGTACGAAGACTCAGTTTTCTTGTACTTAAGTCGGCGTTGTGTCTCTTATATTTTATTCCGATGCAATTTCTGTGCTTCGTCGACAAAGGGAAGGTCCAATGGATACAGTAAACCTACAGAGGTGTATCGGAATGTAAAACTGGTGACACAGGAAACGCTCAAAACATAGACAGTAGGAAGACTCAGACTTCCTGTACTTAAGTCGGCATTGTGTCTCTTATATTTAATTCCGATGTAATTTCTGTGTTTCATTGTCAATGGGAAGGTGCAAGGGATACAGCAAACCTGCAGAGGTGCATCGGAATGTAACACTGGTGACACTAGAAACGCTCAAAACATAGACCGTAAGAAGACTCAGTTTTCTTGTACTTAAGTCGGCGTTGTGTCTCTTATATTTAATTCCGATGCAATTTCTGTGTTTCATCGTCGCTGTGAAGGTCCAATGGATACAGTAAACCTGCAGACGTGCATCGGAATGTAAAACTGGTGACACAGGAAACGCTCAAAACTATAGACAATTGAAAGACACACTCTTCCTGTACTTAAGTCGCATTGTGTCTCTTATATTTCATTCCGATGCAATTTCTGTGTCTCATTATCACTGTGAAAGTCCAATGGATACAGTAAACCTACAGAGGTGCTTCGGAATGTAAAACTGATGACACAGGAAACGCTCAAAACATAGACATTCGGAAGACTCAGTCTTCCTGTACTGAAGTCGGCATTGTGTCTTTTTTATTCCAATCCGATGCAATTTCTGTGTTTCATCGTCAATGGGAAGGTCCAATGTATACAGTAGACCTGCAGAGGTGCATCGGAATGTAGAACTGATGACACAGGAAACGCTCAAAACATAGACAGTAAGAAGACTCAGTCTTCCTGTACTTAAGTCGGCATTGTGTCTCTTATATTTAATTCCGATGTAATTTCTGTGTTTCATTGTCAATGGGAAGGTGCAAGGGATACAGCAAACCTGCAGAAGTGCATCGGAATGTAAAACTGGTGACACAGGAAACGCTCACAACATAGAGAGTAGGAAGACTCAGTCTTTCTGTACTTAAGTCGACATTGTGTCTCTTATATTTCATTCCGATGCAATTTCTGTGTTTCATCGTTACTATGAAGGTCCAAAGGATACTGTAGACCTGCTTAGCTGCATCAGAATGTAAAACTGGTGACACAGGAAACGCTCAAAACGTAGACAGTATGAAGACTCAGTCCTTCTGTACTTAAGTCGGCATTGTGTCTCTTATATTTAATTCCGATGCAATTTCTGTGATTCATCGCCAATGGGAAGTTCTAAGGGACACAGTAATCCTGCAGAGGTGCATCGGAATGTAAAACTGGTGACACTGGAAACGTTCAAAACGTAGACCGTAAAAAGACTCAGTTTTCTTGTACTTAAGTCGGCGTTGTGTCTCTTATATTTAATTCCGATGCAATTTCTGTGTTTCATCGTCACTGTGAAGGGCCTATGGATACAGTAAACCTGCAGAGGAGCATCGGAATGTAAAACTGGTGACACAGGAAAAGCTCAAAGCTATAGACAATTGAAAGACACACTCTTCCTGTACTTAAGTCGCATTGTGTCTCTTATATTTCATTCCGATGCAATTTCTGTGTCTCATTATCACTGTGAAAGTCCAATGGATACAGTAAACCTGCAGAGGTGGAAAGGAATGAAAAGCTGATGACACAGGAAACGCTCGAAACATAGACAGTAGGAAGACTCAGTCTTCCTGTACTTAAGTCGGCATTGTGTCTCTTATATTTAATTCCGATGCAATTTCCGTGTTTCATCGTCAATGGGAAAGTCGAAGGGAAACAGTATACCTGCAGAGGTGCGTCAGAATGTAAAACTGGTGACACAGGAAACGCTCGAAACATAGACAGTAGGAAGACTCAGTCTTCCTGTACTTAAGTCGGCATTGTGTCTCTTATATTTAATTCCGATGCAATTTCTGTATTTCATCGTCACTTTGAAGGTCCAAGGGATACAGTAAACCTGCAGAGGTGCATAAAAATGGAAAACTGATGACACAGGAAACGCTCAAAACATAGTCAGTAGGAAGACTCAGTCTTCGTGTACCTAAGTCGGCATTTTGTCTCTTATATTTAATTCCGATGCAATTTCTGTGATTCATCGCCAATGGGAAGTTCTAAGGGACACAGTAATCCTGCAGAGGTGCATCGGAATGTAAAACTGGTGACACTGGAAACGTTCAAAACGTAGACCGTAAAAAGACTCAGTTTTCTTGTACTTAAGTCGGCGTTGTGTCTCTTATAATTAATTCCGATGCAATTTCTGTGTTTCATCGGCACTGTGAAGGGCCTATGGATACAGTAAACCTGCAGAGGTGCATCGGAATGTAAAACTGGTGACACAGGAAACGCTCAAAGCTATAGACAATTGAAAGACACACTCTTCCTGTACGTAAGTCGCATTGTGTCTGTTATATTTCATTCCGATGCAATTTCTGTGTCTCATTATCACTGTGAAAGTCCAATGGGTACAGTAAACCTGCAGAGGTGCAAAGGAATGAAAAGCTGATGACACAGGAAACGCTCTAAACATAGACAGTAGGAAGACTCAGTCTTCCTGTACTTAAGTCGGCATTGTGTCTCTTATATTTAATTCCGATGCAATTTCTGTGTTTCATCGTCAATGGGATAGTCGAAGGGAAACAGTATGCCTGCAGAGGTGCATCAGAATGTAAAACTGGTGGCACAGGAAACGCTCGAAGCATAGACAGTAGGAAGACTCAGTCTTCCTGTACTTAAGTCGGCATTGTGTCTCTTATATTTAATTCCGATGCAATTTCTGTGTTTCATCGTCACTTTGAAGGTCCAAGGGATACAGTAAACCTGCAGAGGTGCATCAAAATGGAAAACTGATGACACAGGAAACGCTCAAAACATAGTCAGTAGGAAGACACAGTCTTCCTGTTCTAAAGTCGGCATTGTGTCTCTTATATTTAATTCCGATGCAATATCTGTGTTTCATCGTCAATGGGAACGTCCAAGGGATACAGTAACCCTGCAGAGGTGCATCGGAATGTAAAACTTGTGACACAGGAAGCGTTCAAAACATAGACCCTAAGAAGACTTAGTTTTCTTGTACTTATGTCGGCGTTGTGTCTCTTATATTTAATTCCGATGCAATTTCTGTGTTTCTTCGTCAATGGGAAGATCCAATGGATACAGTAAACCTGCAGAGGTGGATCGGAAATTAAACTGGTGACACAGGAGACGCTCAAAACATAGACAGTAGGAATACTCATTCTACCTGTACTTATATCGGCATTGTGTCTCTTATATTTATTTCCTATGCATTTTCTGTGTTTCATCGCCAATGGGAAGGTCCAATGGATAAACTAAACCTCCAGAGGTGCATCTGAATGTAAAACTGGTGACGCAGGAAACGCTCAAAACATAGACAATAGGAAGACTCAATGTTCCTGTACTTAAGTCGGCATTGTGTGTCTTATATTTAATTCCTGTGCAATTTCTGTGTTTCATCGTCAATGGGAAGGTCCAATGGATACAGTAAACCTGCAGAGGTGCATCGGAATGTAAAACTGGTGACACTGGAAACGCTCAAAACATAGACCGTAAGAAGACTCAGTTTTCTTGTACTTAACTCAACGTTGTGTCTCTTATATTTAATTCCGAAGTAATTTCTGTGTTTCATCGTCAATGGGAAGGTCCAATGGATACAGTAAACCTGCAGAGGTGCATCGGAATGTAAAACTGGTGACACTGGAAACGCTCAAAACATAGACAGTAGGATGACTCAATGTTCCTGTACTTGAGTCGGCGTTGTGTCTCTTATATTTAATTCCTATGCATTTTCTGTGTTACATCGACAATGGGGAGGTCCAATGGATAAAGTAAACCTCCAGAGGTGCATCGGAATGTAAAACTGGTGACACTGGAAACGCTCAAAACATAGACCGTAAGAAGACTCAGTTTTCTTGTACCTAAGTCAACGTTGTGTCTCTTATATTTAATTCCGATGCAATTTCTGTGTTTCATCGTCAATGGGAAGGTCCAAGGGATACAGTAACCCTGCAGAGGTGCATCGGAATGTAAAACTGGTGATACAGGAAGCGCTCATAACATAGACCCTAAGAAGACTTTGTTTTCTTGCACTTAAGTCGGCATTGTGTCTCTTATATTTAAATCCGATGCAATTTCTGTGTTTCATCGTCCATGTGAAGGTCCAATTTATACAGTAAACCTGCAGAGGTGCATCGGAATGTAAAACTGGTGACGCAGAAAAGCTCAAATCATAGACAGTGGGAAGACTCAATGTTCCTGTACTTAAGTCGGCATTGTGTCTCTTCTATTTAATTCCGGTGCAATATCTGTGTTTCATCGTCAATGGGAAGATCCAAGGGATACAGTAAACCTGCAGAGGTGCATCGGAATGTAAAACTGGTGACACTGGAAACGCTCAAAACATAGACCGTAAGAGGACTCAGTTTTCTTGTACTTAACTCAACGTTGTGTCTCTTATATTTAATTCCGATGCAATTTCTGTGTTTCATCGTCAATGGGAAGATCCAAGGGATACAGTAAACCTGCAGAGGTGCATCGGAATGTAAAACTGGTGACACTGGAAGCGCTCATAATATAGACCCTAATAAGTCTCAGTTTTCTTGTACTTAAGTCGGCATTGTGTCTTTTATATTTAATTCCGATGCAATTTCTGTGTTTCATCGTCACTGTCAAGGTCCAAGGGATACAGTAGACCTGCAGAGGTGCATCGGAATGTAAAAATTGTTTCACAAGACACGCTCCAAACATAGACAGCAGGAAGAATCAGTCTTCCTGTACTGAAGTCGGCATTGTGTCTCTTATATTTAATTTTGATGCAATTTCTGTGTTTCATCGTCAATGGTAAAGTCCAAGGGATACAGTAAACCTACAGAGGTGCATCGGAATGTAAAAATGGTGACACAGGAAACGCTTAAAACGTAGAGAGTAGGAAGACTCAGTATTTCGGCACCGAGTCGACATTGTGTCTCTTATATTTAATTCCGATGCAATTTCTGTGTTTCATCGTCAATGGGAAGGTCCAATGGATACTGTAAACATGCAGAGGTGCATCGGAATGTAAAACTGGTGACACAGGAAACGCTCAAAACATATAAAATAGAAAGACACACTCTTCCTGTTCTTACGTCGACATTGTGTCTCCTATATTTCATTCCGATGCAATTTCTTTGTTTCATCGTCACTGTGAAGGGCCAATGGATACAGTAGACCTGCAGAGGTGCATCGGAATGTAAAACTGGTGACACAGGAAACGCTCAAAGCATAGACAGTAGAAAGACTCAGTCTTTCAGTACTTAAATCGGCATTGTGTCTCTTATATTTTATTCCGATGCAATTTCTGTGTTTCATCGTCAATGGGAAGTTCCAATGGATACTGTAAACATGCAGAGGTGCATCGGAATGTAAAACTGGTGACACTGGAAACGCTCAAAACATAGACCGTAAGAAGACTCAGTTTTCAAGTACTTAAGTCAACGTTGTGTCTCTTATATTTAATTCCGATGAAATTTCTGTGTTTCATCGTCAATGGGAAGGTCCAATGGATACAGTAAACATGCAGAGGTGCATCGGAATGTAAAACTGATGACGCAGGAAACGCTCAAAACATAGACAGTAGGAAGACTCAATGTCCCTGTACTTAAGTCGGCTTTGTGTCTCTTATATTTAATTCCGATGCAATTTCTGTGTTTCATCGTCAATGGGAAGATCCAAGGGATACAGTAAACCTGCAGAGGTGCAGCGGAATGTAAAACTGGTGACACAGGAAACGCTCAAAACATAGACAGTAGGAAGAATCAGCCTTCCTGTTCTAAAGTCGGCATTGTGTCTCTTATATTTATTTCCGATGCAATTTCTGTGTTTCATCGTCAATGGGAGGTCCAAGGGATACAGTAACCCTGCAGATGTGCATCGGAATATAAAACTGGTGACACAGGAAGCCCTCATAACATAGACCCAAAGAAGTCTCACTTTTCTTGTACTTAAGTCGGCATTGTGTCTTTTATATTTAATTCCGATGCAATTTCTGTGTTTCATTGTCACTGTGAAGGTCCAAGGGATACAGTAGACCTGCAGAGGTGCATCGGAATGTAAAAATGGTTTCACAGGACACGCTCAAAACATAGACAGTAGGAAGACACAGTCTTCCTGTACCTAAGTCGGCATTGTGTCTCTTATATTTAATTCCGATGCAATTTCTGTGTTTCATCGTACATGAGAAGGTCAAAGGGATACAGTAAACCTGCAGAGGTGTATCGGAATATGAAACTGGTGACACAGGAAGCGTTCAAAACATAGACCCAAAGAAGTCTCAGTTTTCTTGTACTTCAGTCGGCGTTGTGTCTCTTATATTTAACTCCGACGCAATTTCTGTGTTTCTTCGTCAATGGGAAGGTCCAATGGATACAGTAAACCTGCAAAGGTGGATCGGAATGTAAAACTGGTGACACAGGAAACGCTCAAAACATAGACAGTAGGAAGACTCATTCTTCCTGTAGTTAAGTCGGCATTGTGTCTCTTATATTTAATTCCTATGCATTTTCTGTGTTTCATGGTCAATGGGAAGGTCCAATGGATACAGTAAACCTGCAGAGGTGCATCGGAATGTAAAACTGGTGACACAGGAAAAGCTCAAACATAGACAGTACGAAGACTCAGTCTTCCTGTACTGAAGACGGCATTGTGTCTCTTGTATTTAATTCCGATGCAATTTCTGTGTTTCATCGTCAATGGTAAAGTCCAAGGGATACAGTAAACCTACAGAGGTGCATCGGAATGTAAAAATGGTGACACAGGAAACGCTTAAAACGTAGAGAGTAGGAAGACTCAGTATTTCGGCACCTAGTCGACATTGTGTCTCTTATATTTAATTCCGATGCAATTTCTGTGTTTCATCGTCAATGGGAAGGTCCAATGGATACTGTAAACATGCAGAGGTGCATCGGAATGTAAAACTGGTGACACAGGAAACGCTCAAAACATATAAAATAGAAAGACACACTCTTCCTGTTCTTACGTCGACATTGTGTCTCTTATATTTCATTCCGATGCAATTTCTTTGTTTCATCGTCACTGTGAAGGGCCAATGGATACAGTAGACCTGCAGAGGTGCATCGGAATGTAAAACTGGTGACACAGGAAACGCTCAAAGCATAGACAGTAGAAAGACTCAGTCTTTCAGTACTTAAATCGGCATTGTGTCTCTTATATTTTATTCCGATGCAATTTCTGTGTTTCATCGTCAATGGGAAGGTCCAATGGATACTGTAAACATGCAGAGGTGCATCGGAATGTAAAACTGGTGACACTGGAAACGCTCAAAACATAGACCGTAAGAAGACTCAGTTTTCAAGTACTTAAGTCAACGTTGTGTCTCTTATATTTAATTCCGATGAAATTTCTGTGTTTCATCGTCAATGGGAAGGTCCAATGGATACAGTAAACATGCAGAGGTGCATCGGAATGTAAAACTGATGACGCAGGAAACGCTCAAAACATAGACAGTAGGAAGACTCAATGTCCCTGTACTTAAGTCGGCTTTGTGTCTCTTATATTTAATTCCGATGCAATTTCTGTGTTTCATCGTCAATGGGAAGATCCAAGGGATACAGTAAACCTGCAGAGGTGCATCGGAATGTAAAACTGGTGACACAGGAAACGCTCAAAACATAGACAGTAGGAAGAATCAGCCTTCCTGTTCTAAAGTCGGCATTGTGTCTCTTATATTTATTTCCGATGCAATTTCTGTGTTTCATCGTCAATGGGAAGGTCCAAGGGATACAGTAACCCTGCAGATGTGCATCGGAATATAAAACTGGTGACACAGGAAGCCCTCATAACATAGACCCAAAGAAGTCTCACTTTTCTTGTACTTAAGTCGGCATTGTGTCTTTTATATTTAATTCCGATGCAATTTCTGTGTTTCATTGTCACTGTGAAGGTCCAAGGGATACAGTAGACCTGCAGAGGTGCATCGGAATGTAAAAATGGTTTCACAGGACACGCTCAAAACATAGACAGTAGGAAGACTCAGTCTTCCTGTACCTAAGTCGGCATTGTGTCTCTTATATTTAATTCCGATGCAATTTCTGTGTTTCATCGTACATGAGAAGGTCAAAGGGATACAGTAAACCTGCAGAGGTGCATCGGAATGTGAAACTGGTGACACAGGAAGCGTTCAAAACATAGACCCAAAGAAGTCTCAGTTTTCTTGTACTTCAGTCGGCGTTGTGTCTCTTATATTTAACTCCGACGCAATTTCTGTGTTTCTTCGTCAATGGGAAGGTCCAATGGATACAGTAAACCTGCAAAAGTGGATCGGAATGTAAAACTGGTGACACAGGAAACGCTCAAAACATAGACAGTAGGAAGACTCATTCTTCCTGTAGTTAAGTCGGCATTGTGTCTCTTATATTTAATTCCTATGCATTTTCTGTGTTTCATGGTCAATGGGAAGGTCCAATGGATACAGTAAACCTGCAGAGGTGCATCGGAATGTAAAACTGGTGACACAGGAAAAGCTCAAACATAGACAGTACGAAGACTCAGTCTTCCTGTACTGAAGACGGCATTGTGTCTCTTATATTTAATTCCGATGCAATTTCTGTGATTCATCGTCAATGGGAAGATCCAAGGGATACAGTAAACATGCAGAGGTGCATCGGAATGTAAAACTGGTGACACAGGAAACGCTCAAACATTGACAGTAGGAAGACTCGGTCTTCCTGTACTTAAGTCGGCTTTGTGTCTCTTATATTTAATTCCGATGCAATTTCTGTGTTTCATCGTCAATGGTAAAGTCCAAGGGATACAGTAAACCTGCAGAGGTTCATCGGAATGTAAAACTGGTGACACAGGAAACGCTTAAAACGTAGAGAGTAGGAAGACTCAGTATTTCTGTGCCTAAGTCGACATTTTGTCTCTTATATTTAATTCCGATGCAATTTCTGTGTTTCATCGTCAATGGGAAGGTCCAATGGATACTGTAAGTCTGCAGATGTGCATCGGAATGTAAAATGGTGACACAGGAAACGCTCAAAACATATACAATAGAAAGACACACTCTTCCTGTACTTAAGTCGACATTGTGTCTCTTTTATTTCATTCCGATGCAATTTCTGTGTTTATTTATCAATGGGAAGGTCCAAGGGATACAGTAAACCTGCAGAGGTGAATTGGAATGAAAAACTGGTGACACAGGAAACGCTCAAATCAAAGACCGTAAGAAGACTCAGTTCTGTTCTACTTAAGTCGGCGCTGTGTCTCTTACATTTAATTCCGATGCAATTTCTGTGTTTCATCGTACATGAGAAGGTCAAAGGGATACAGTAAACCTGCAGAGGTGCATCGGAATGTAAAATGGTGACACAGGAAACGCTCAAAACATAGACAGTAGGAAGAATCAGACTTCCTGTACCTAAGTCGGCATTGTGTCTCTTATATTTAATTCCGATGCAATTTCTGTGTTTTTTATCAATGGGAAGGTCCAAGGGATACAGTAAACCTGCAGAGGTGAATTGGAATGAAAAACTGGTGACACAGGAAACGCTCAAATAAAAGACCGTAAGAAGACTCAGTTCTGTTCTACTTATGTCGGCGCTGTGTCTCTTATATTTAATTGCGATGCAATGTCTGTGTTTCAACGTCAATGAGAAGGTCCAATGGATACAGTAAACCTGCAGAGGTGCATCGGAATGTAATACTGGTGACACATTAAACGCTCAAAACATAGACAATTGAAAGACACACTCTTCCTGTACTTAAGTCGCATTGTGTCTCTTATATTTCACTCCGATGCAATTTCTGTGTCTCATCGTCACTGTGAAAGGTCAATGGATACAGTAAACCTGCAGAGGTGCATCGGAATGTAAAACTGATGACACAGGAAACGCTCAAAACATAGACAGTAGGAAGACTCAGTCTTCCTGTACTTAAGTCGGCATTGTGTCTTTTTTATTTAATTCCGATGCAATTTTTGTGTTTCATCGTCAATGGGAAAGTCGAAGGGAAACAGTATACCTGCAGAAATGCATCTGAATGTAAAACTGGTGACACAGGAAACGCTCAAAACATAGACAGTAGGAACACTCAGTCTTCCTGTACTTAAGTCGGCATCGTGTCTCTTATATTTAATTCAGATGCAATTTCTGTGTTTCATCGTCACTGTGAAGGTCCAAGGGATACAGAAAACCTGCAGAGGTGCATCAAATTGGAAAACTCATGACACATTAAACGCTCAAAACATAGACAGTAGGAAGACTCAGTCTTCCTGTACCTAAGTCGGCATTGTGTCTCTTATATTTAATTCCGATGCAATTTCTGTGTTTCATCGTCAATGGGAAGGTCCAATGGATACAGTAAACCAGCAGAGGTGCATCGGAATATAAAACTGGAGACACAGAAAACGCTCAGAACATAGACAGTAGAAAGACTCAGTCTTCCTGTACTTAAGTCAGCATTGTGTCTCCTATATTTAATTCCGATGCAATTTCTGTGTTTCATCGTCACTTTGAACGTCCAAGGGATACAGGAAAAACTGCAGAGGTGCATGGGAATGTAAAACTGGTGACACAGGAAACGCTCAAAGCACAGACAGTAGGAAGACTCAGTGTTCCTGTACTTAAGTCGGCATTGTGTCTCTTATACTTAATTCCGATGCAATTTCTGTGTTTCATCGTCAGTGTGAAAGTCCAAGGAATACCGTAGTCCTGCAGAGGTGCATCAAAATGTAAAACTGATGACACAGGAAACGCTCAAAAGATAGACAGTAGGAATACTCAGTCTTCCTGTACCTAAGTCGGCATTGTGTCTCTTATATTTAATTCCGATGCAATTTCTGTGTTTTTTCATCAATGGGAAAATCCAAGGGATACAGTAAACCAGCAGAGGTGAATTGGAATGTAAAACTGGTGACACAGGAAACGCTCAAACATAGACCGTAAGAAGACACAGTTTTCTTGTACTTAAGTCGGCGTTGTGTCTCTTATATTTAATTGCGATGCAATTTCTGTGTTTCAACGTCAATGGGAAGGTCCAATGGATACAGTAAACCTGCAGAGGTATATCGGAATGTAAAACTGGTGACACAGGAAACGCTCAAAACTATAGACAATTGAAAGACACACTCTTCCTGTACTTAAGTCGCATTGTGTCTCTTATATTTCATTCCGATGCAATTTCTGTGTTTCATCGTCAATGGGAAAGTCGAAGGGAAACAGTATACCTGCAGAGGTGCATCGGAATGTAAAACTGGTGACACAGGAAACGCTAAAAACATAGACAGTCGGAAGACTCAGTCTTCCTGTACTTAAGTCGGCATTGTGTCTCTTATAATTAATTCCGATGCAATTTCTGTGTTTCATCGTCACTTTGAAGGTCCAAGGGATACAGTAAACCTGCAGAGGTGCATCAAAATGGAAAACTGATGACACAGGAAACGCTCGAAACATAGAGAGTAGGAAGACTCAGTCTTCCTGTACCTAAGTCGGCATTGTGTCTCTTATATTTAAGTCCGATGCAATTTCTGTGTTTCATCGTCAATGGGAAGATCCAATGGATACAGTAAACCTGCAGAGGTGCATCGGAATGTAAAACTGGTGACACAGGAAACGCTCAAAACATATACAGTAGAAAGACACACTCTTCCTGTACTTAAGTCGACATTGTGTCTCTTATATTTCATTCCGATGCAATTTCTGTGTTTCATCGTCACTGTGAAGGTCCAATGGATACAGTAAACCTGCAGAGGTGCATCGGAATGTAAAACTGGTGACACAGGAAACGCTCAAAACATAGACAGTAGAATGTCTCAGTCTTCCTGTACTTAAGTCGGCATTGTGTCTTTTACATTTAATTCCGATGCAATTTCTGTGTTTCATCGTCAATGGGGGGGTCAATGGATACAGTAACCTGCAGAAGTGCATCGGAATGTAGAACTGATGACACAGGAAACGCTCAAAACATAGACAGTAGGAAGACTCAGTCTTCCTGTACTTAAGTCAGCATTGTGTCTCCTATATTTAATTCCGATGCAATTTCTGTGTTTCATCGTCACTTTGAACGTCCAAGGGATACAGGAAAAACTGCAGAGGTGCATGGGAATGTAAAACTGGTAACACAGGAAACGCTCAAAACATAGACAGTTGGAAGACTCTGTCTTCCTGTACTTAACACGTCATTGTGTCTCTTATATTTAATTCCGATGCAATTTCTGTGTTTCATCGCCAATGGGAAGGTCCTAGGGACACAGTGAACCTGCAGAGGTGCATCGGAATGTAAAACTGGCGACACTGGAAACGCTCAAAACGTGGGCCGTAATAAGACTCAGTTTTCTTGCACTTAAGTCGGCGTTGTTTCTCTTATATTTAATTCCGATGTAATTTCTGTGTTTCATCGTCAATGGAAAGGTCCGATGGATACAGTAAACCTGCAGAGGTGCATCGGAATGTAAAACTGGTGACGCAGGAAACGCTCAAAAAATAGACAGAAGGAAGACTCAATCTTCCTGTACTTAAGTCGGCATTGTTTCTCTTATATTTAATTCCGATGCAATTTCTGTGTTTCATCGTCTCCATGAAACGCTCAAAACATAGACAGTAGTAAGACTCAGTCTTCCTGTACTTAAGTCGGCATTGTGTCTCTTACATTTAATTCCGATGCAATTTCTGTGTTTCATCGTCAATTGGAAGATCCAAGCGATACAGTAAACCTGCAGAGGTGCATCGGAATGTAAAACTGGTGACACAGGAAATGCGCAAAACATAGACAGTAGGAAGACTCAGCATTCCTGTTCTTATGGCGGCATTGTGTCTCTTATATTTAATTCCGATGCAATTTCTGTGTTTCATCGTCACTTTGAAGGTCCAAGGGATACAGTAAACCTGCAGAGGTGCATCAAAATGGAAAACTGATGACACAGGAAACGCTCAAAACATAGTCAGTAGGAAGACACAGTCTTCCTGTACCTAAGTCGGCATTGTGTCTCTTACATTTAATTCCGATGCAATTTCTGTGTTTCATCGTCACTGTGAAGGTCCAATGGATACAGTAAACCTGCAGACGTGCATCGGAATGTAAAACTGGTGACACAGGAAACGATCAAAACATAGACAGTAGGAATACTCAGTCTTCCTGTACCTAAGTCGGCATTGTATCTCTTATATTTAATTCCGAACCAATTTCTGTGCTTTTTCGTCAATATGAAATTCGCAGGGAAACAGTATACCTGTAGAGATGCATTGGAATGTAAAAATTGTGACACAGGAAACGCTCAAATCATAGACCGTACGAAGACTAAGTTTTCTTGTACTTAAGTCGGCGTTGTGTCTCTTTTATTTCATTCAGATGCAATTTCTGTGTTTCATCGCCACTGTGAAAGTCCAATGGATACAGTAAACCTTCATAGGTGCATCAAAATGTAAAACTGATGACATAGGAAACGCTCAAAACATAGACAGTAGGAAGACTCAGTCTTCCTGTACCTAAGTCGGCATTGTATCTCTTATATTTAATTCCGATGCAATTTCTGTGCTTTTTCGTCAATGGGAAGGTCCAAGGTATATAGTAAACCTGCAGAGATGCATTGGAATGTAAAAATGGTGACACAGGAAACGCTCAAATCATAGACCGTACGAAGACTCAGTTTTCTTGTACTTAAGTCGGCGTTGTGTCTCTTATATTTTATTCCGATGCAATTTCTGTGCTTCGTCGACAAAGGGAAGGACCAATGGATACAGTAAACCTACAGAGGTGTATCGGAATGTAAAACTGGTGACACAGGAAACGCTCAAAACATAGACAGTAGGAAGACTCAGACTTCCTGTACTTAAGTCGGCATTGTGTCTCTTATATTTAATTCCGATGTAATTTCTGTGTTTCATTGTCAATGGGAAGGTGCAAGGGATACAGCAAACCTGCAGAGGTGCATCGGAATGTAACACTGGTGACACTAGAAACGCTCAAAACATAGACCGTAAGAAGACTCAGTTTTCTTGTACTTAAGTCGGCGTTGTGTCTCTTATATTTAATTCCGATGCAATTTCTGTGTTTCATCGTCGCTGTGAAGGTCCAATGGATACAGTAAACCTGCAGACGTGCATCGGAATGTAAAACTGGTGACACAGGAAACGCTCAAAACTATAGACAATTGAAAGACACACTCTTCCTGTACTTAAGTCGCATTGTGTCTCTTATATTTCATTCCGATGCAATTCCTGTGTCTCATTATCACTGTGAAAGTCCAATGGATACAGTAAACCTACAGAGGTGCTTCGGAATGTAAAACTGATGACACAGGAAACGCTCAAATCATAGACAGTAGGAAGACTCATTCTTCCTGTACTTAAGTTGGCATTGAGTCTCTTATATTTAATTCCGATGCAATTACTTTGTTTCATCGTCAATGGGAAGGTCCAATGGATACAGTAAGCCTGCAGAGGTGCATCGGAATGTAAAACTGGTGACACAGGAAACGCTCAAAACATATACAATAGAAAGACACACTCTTCCTGTACTTAAGTCGACATTGTGTCTCTTATATTTCATTCCGATGCAATTTCTGTGTTTCATCGTCACTGTGAAGGTCCAATGGATACAGTAAACCTGCAGAGGTGCATCGGAATGTAAAACTGGTGACACAGGAAACGCTCAAAACTATAGACAATTGAAAGACACAATCTTCCTGTACTTAAGTCGCATTGTGTCTCTTATATTTCATTCCGATGCAATTTATGTGTCTCATTATCACTGTGAAAGTCCAATGGATACAGTAAACCTGCAGAGGTGCTTCGGAATGTAAAACTGATGACACAGGAAACGCTCAAAACATAGACCGTCGGAAGACTCAGTCTTCCTGTACTTAAGTCGGCATTGTGTCTTTTTTATTCCAATCCGATGCAATTTCTGTGTTTCATCGTCAATGGGAAGGTCCAATGTATACAGTAGACCTGCAGAGGTGCATCGGAATGTAGAACTGATGACACAGGAAACGCTCAAAACATAGACAGTAAGAAGACTCAGTCTTCCTGTACTTAAGTCGGCATTGTGTCTCTTATATTTAATTCCGATGTAATTTCTGTGTTTCATTGTCAATGGGAAGGTGCAAGGGATACAGCAAACCTGCAGAAGTGCATCGGAATGTAAAACTGGTGACACAGGAAACGCTCACAACATAGAGAGTAGGAAGACTCAGTCTTTCTGTACTTAAGTCGACATTGTGTCTCTTATATTTCATTCCGATGCAATTTCTGTGTTTCATCGTTACTATGAAGGTCCAAGGGATATTGTAGACCTGCTTAGCTGCATCAGAATGTAAAACTGGTGACACAGGAAACGCTCAAAACGTAGACAGTATGAAGACTCAGTCCTTCTGTACTTAAGTCGGCATTGTGTCTCTTATATTTAATTCCGATGCAATTTCTGTGATTCATCGCCAATGGGAAGTTCTAAGGGACACAGTAATCCTGCAGAGGTGCATCGGAATGTAAAACTGGTGACACTGGAAACGTTCAAAACGTAGACCGTAAAAAGACTCAGTTTTCTTGTACTTAAGTCGGCGTTGTGTCTCTTATATTTAATTCCGATGCAATTTCTGTGTTTCATCGTCACTGTGAAGGGCCTATGGATACAGTAAACCTGCAGAGGTGCATCGGAATGTAAAACTGGTGACACAGGAAACGCTCAAAGCTATAGACAATTGAAAGACACACTCTTCCTGTACTTAAGTCGCATTGTGTCTCTTATATTTCATTCCGATGCAATTTATGTGTCTCATTATCACTGTGAAAGTCCAATGGATACAGTAAACCTGCAGAGGTGCTTCGGAATGTAAAACTGATGACACAGGAAACGCTCAAAACATAGACCGTCGGAAGACTCAGTCTTCCTGTACTTAAGTCGGCATTGTGTCTTTTTTATTCCAATCCGATGCAATTTCTGTGTTTCATCGTCAATGGGAAGGTCCAATGTATACAGTAGACCTGCAGAGGTGCATCGGAATGTAGAACTGATGACACAGGAAACGCTCAAAACATAGACAGTAAGAAGACTCAGTCTTCCTGTACTTAAGTCGGCATTGTGTCTCTTATATTTAATTCCGATGTAATTTCTGTGTTTCATTGTCAATGGGAAGGTGCAAGGGATACAGCAAACCTGCAGAAGTGCATCGGAATGTAAAACTGGTGACACAGGAAACGCTCACAACATAGAGAGTAGGAAGACTCAGTCTTTCTGTACTTAAGTCGACATTGTGTCTCTTATATTTCATTCCGATGCAATTTCTGTGTTTCATCGTTACTATGAAGGTCCAAGGGATACTGTAGACCTGCTTAGCTGCATCAGAATGTAAAACTGGTGACACAGGAAACGCTCAAAACGTAGACAGTATGAAGACTCAGTCCTTCTGTACTTAAGTCGGCATTGTGTCTCTTATATTTAATTCCGATGCAATTTCTGTGATTCATCGCCAATGGGAAGTTCTAAGGGACACAGTAATCCTGCAGAGGTGCATCGGAATGTAAAACTGGTGACACAGGAAACGATCAAATCATAGACAGTAGGAATACTCAGTCTTCCTGTACCTAAGTCGGCATTGTATCTCTTATATTTAATTCCGAACCAATTTCTGTGCTTTTTCGTCAATAGGAAATTCGCAGGGAAACAGTATACCTGTAGAGATGCATTGGAATGTAAAAATTGTGACACAGGAAACGCTCAAATCATAGACCGTACGAAGACTAAGTTTTCTTGTACTTAAGTCGGCGTTGTGTCTCTTTTATTTCATTCAGATGCAATTTCTGTGTTTCATCGCCACTGTGAAAGTCCAATGGATACAGTAAACCTTCATAGGTGCATCAAAATGTAAAACTGATGACATAGGAAACGCTCAAAACATAGACAGTAGGAAGACTCAGTCTTCCTGTACCTAAGTCGGCATTGTATCTCTTATATTTAATTCCGATGCAATTTCTGTGCTTTTTCGTCAATGGGAAGGTCCAAGGTATATAGTAAACCTGCAGAGATGCATTGGAATGTAAAAATGGTGACACAGGAAACGCTCAAATCATAGACCGTACGAAGACTCAGTTTTCTTGTACTTAAGTCGGCGTTGTGTCTCTTATATTTTATTCCGATGCAATTTCTGTGCTTCGTCGACAAAGGGAAGGACCAATGGATACAGTAAACCTACAGAGGTGTATCGGAATGTAAAACTGGTGACACAGGAAACGCTCAAAACATAGACAGTAGGAAGACTCAGACTTCCTGTACTTAAGTCGGCATTGTGTCTCTTATATTTAATTCCGATGTAATTTCTGTGTTTCATTGTCAATGGGAAGGTGCAAGGGATACAGCAAACCTGCAGAGGTGCATCGGAATGTAACACTGGTGACACTAGAAACGCTCAAAACATAGACCGTAAGAAGACTCAGTTTTCTTGTACTTAAGTCGGCGTTGTGTCTCTTATATTTAATTCCGATGCAATTTCTGTGTTTCATCGTCGCTGTGAAGGTCCAATGGATACAGTAAACCTGCAGACGTGCATCGGAATGTAAAACTGGTGACACAGGAAACGCTCAAAACTATAGACAATTGAAAGACACACTCTTCCTGTACTTAAGTCGCATTGTGTCTCTTATATTTCATTCCGATGCAATTCCTGTGTCTCATTATCACTGTGAAAGTCCAATGGATACAGTAAACCTACAGAGGTGCTTCGGAATGTAAAACTGATGACACAGGAAACGCTCAAATCATAGACAGTAGGAAGACTCATTCTTCCTGTACTTAAGTTGGCATTGAGTCTCTTATATTTAATTCCGATGCAATTACTTTGTTTCATCGTCAATGGGAAGGTCCAATGGATACAGTAAGCCTGCAGAGGTGCATCGGAATGTAAAACTGGTGACACAGGAAACGCTCAAAACATATACAATAGAAAGACACACTCTTCCTGTACTTAAGTCGACATTGTGTCTCTTATATTTCATTCCGATGCAATTTCTGTGTTTCATCGTCACTGTGAAGGTCCAATGGATACAGTAAACCTGCAGAGGTGCATCGGAATGTAAAACTGGTGACACAGGAAACGCTCAAAACTATAGACAATTGAAAGACACAATCTTCCTGTACTTAAGTCGCATTGTGTCTCTTATATTTCATTCCGATGCAATTTATGTGTCTCATTATCACTGTGAAAGTCCAATGGATACAGTAAACCTGCAGAGGTGCTTCGGAATGTAAAACTGATGACACAGGAAACGCTCAAAACATAGACCGTCGGAAGACTCAGTCTTCCTGTACTTAAGTCGGCATTGTGTCTTTTTTATTCCAATCCGATGCAATTTCTGTGTTTCATCGTCAATGGGAAGGTCCAATGTATACAGTAGACCTGCAGAGGTGCATCGGAATGTAGAACTGATGACACAGGAAACGCTCAAAACATAGACAGTAAGAAGACTCAGTCTTCCTGTACTTAAGTCGGCATTGTGTCTCTTATATTTAATTCCGATGTAATTTCTGTGTTTCATTGTCAATGGGAAGGTGCAAGGGATACAGCAAACCTGCAGAAGTGCATCGGAATGTAAAACTGGTGACACAGGAAACGCTCACAACATAGAGAGTAGGAAGACTCAGTCTTTCTGTACTTAAGTCGACATTGTGTCTCTTATATTTCATTCCGATGCAATTTCTGTGTTTCATCGTTACTATGAAGGTCCAAGGGATACTGTAGACCTGCTTAGCTGCATCAGAATGTAAAACTGGTGACACAGGAAACGCTCAAAACGTAGACAGTATGAAGACTCAGTCCTTCTGTACTTAAGTCGGCATTGTGTCTCTTATATTTAATTCCGATGCAATTTCTGTGATTCATCGCCAATGGGAAGTTCTAAGGGACACAGTAATCCTGCAGAGGTGCATCGGAATGTAAAACTGGTGACACTGGAAACGTTCAAAACGTAGACCGTAAAAAGACTCAGTTTTCTTGTACTTAAGTCGGCGTTGTGTCTCTTATATTTAATTCCGATGCAATTTCTGTGTTTCATCGTCACTGTGAAGGGCCTATGGATACAGTAAACCTGCAGAGGTGCATCGGAATGTAAAACTGGTGACACAGGAAACGCTCAAAGCTATAGACAATTGAAAGACACACTCTTCCTGTACTTAAGTCGCATTGTGTCTCTTATATTTCATTCCGATGCAATTTCTGTGTCTCATTATCACTGTGAAAGTCCAATGGATACAGTAAACCTGCAGAGGTGGAAAGGAATGAAAAGCTGATGACACAGGAAACGCTCGAAACATAGACAGTAGGAAGACTCAGTCTTCCTGTACTTAAGTCGGCATTGTGTCTCTTATATTTAATTCCGATGCAATTTCTGTGTTTCATCGTCAATGGGAAAGTCGAAGGGAAACAGTATACCTGCAGAGGTGCGTCAGAATGTAAAACTGGTGACACAGGAAACGCTCGAAACATAGACAGTAGGAAGACTCAGTCTTCCTGTACTTAAGTCGGCATTGTGTCTCTTATATTTAATTCCGATGTAATTTCTGTATTTCATCGTCACTTTGAAGGTCCAAGGGATACAGTAAACCTGCAGAGGTGCATAAAAATGGAAAACTGATGACACAGGAAACGCTCAAAACATAGTCAGTAGGAAGACTCAGTCTTCGTGTACCTAAGTCGGCATTTTGTCTCTTATATTTAATTCCGATGCAATTTCTGTGATTCATCGCCAATGGGAAGTTCTAAGGGACACAGTAATCCTGCAGAGGTGCATCGGAATGTGAAACTGGTGACACTGGAAACGTTCAAAACGTAGACCGTAAAAAGACTCAGTTTTCTTGTACTTAAGTCGGCGTTGTGTCTCTTATATTTAATTCCGATGCAATTTCTGTGTTTCATCGGCACTGTGAAGGGCCTATGGATACAGTAAACCTGCAGAGGTGCATCGGAATGTAAAACTGGTGACACAGGAAACGCTCAAAGCTATAGACAATTGAAAGACACACTCTTCCTGTACGTAAGTCGCATTGTGTCTGTTATATTTCATTCCGATGCAATTTCTGTGTCTCATTATCACTGTGAAAGTCCAATGGGTACAGTAAACCTGCAGAGGTGCAAAGGAATGAAAAGCTGATGACACAGGAAACGCTCGAAACATAGACAGTAGGAAGACTCAGTCTTCCTGTACTTAAGTCGGCATTGTGTCTCTTATATTTAATTCCGATGCAATTTCTGTGTTTCATCGTCAATGGGATAGTCGAAGGGAAACAGTATGCCTGCAGAGGTGCATCAGAATGTAAAACTGGTGACACAGGAAACGCTCGAAGCATAGACAGTAGGAAGACTCAGTCTTCCTGTACTTAAGTCGGCATTGTGTCTCTTATATTTAATTCCGATGCAATTTCTGTGTTTCATCGTCAATGGGGGGATCCAATGTATACAGTAGACCTGCAGAGGTGCATCGGAATGTAGAACTGATAACACTGGAAACGCTCAAAACGTAGACAGTAGGAAGACTCAGTCTTCCTGTACTTAAGTCAGCATTGTGTCTCTTATATGTAATTCCGATGCAATATCTGTGTTTCATCGTCAATGGGAATGTCGAAGGAAAACAGTATAACTGCAGAGGTGCATCGGAATGTAAAAGTGGTGACACAGGAAACGCTCAAAACATAGACAGTAGGAAGACTCAGTCTTCCTGTACTTAAGTCAGCATTGTGTCTCTTATATGTAATTCCGATGCAATTTCTGTGTTTCATCGTCACTTTGAACGTCCAAGGGATACAGGAAAACCTGCAGAGGTGCATGGGAATGTAATACTGGTGACACAGGAAACGCTCAAAACATAGACAGTTGGAAGACTCTGTCTTCCTGTACTTAACACGTCATTGTGTCTCTTATATTTAACTCCGATGCAATTTCTGTGATTCATCGTCAATGGGAAGGTCAAGGGGATACAGTAAACCTGCAGAGGTGCATCGGAATGTAAAACTGGTGACACAGGAAACGCTCAAAACATAGACAGTAGTAAGACTCAGTCTTCCTGTACTTAAGTCGTCATTGTGTCTGTTATATTTAATTCCGATGTAATTTCTGTGTTTCATTGTCAATGGGAAGGTGCAAGGGATACAGCAAACCTGCAGAGGTGCATCGGAATGTAAAACTGTTGACACAGGAAACGCTCAAAACATAGAGAGAAGGAAGACTCAGTCTTTCTGTACTTAATTCGACATTGTGCCTCTTATATTTAATTCCGATGCAATTTCTGTGTTTCATCGTCAATGGGGTGGTCCAATGGATACAGTAAACCTGCAGAGGTGCATCGGAATGTAGAACTGATGACACAGGAAACGCTCAAAACATAGACAGTAGGAAGACTCAGTCTTCCTGTACTTAAGTCGGCATTGTGTCTGTTATATTTAATTCCGATGTAATTTCTGTGTTTCATTGTCAATGGGAAGGTGCAAGGGATACAGCAGACCTGCAGAGGTGCATCGGAATGTTAAACTGGTGACACAGGAAACGCTCAATGCATAGAGAGTAGGAAGACTCAGTCTTTCTGTACTTAAGTCGACATTTTGTCTCTTATATTTCATTCCGATGCAATTACTGTGTTTCATCGTCACTATGAAGGTCCAAGGGATACTGTAGACCTGCTTAGGTGCATCGGAATGTAAAACTGGTGACACAGGAAACGCTCAAAACGTAGACAGTAGGAAGACTCAGTCTTCCAGTACTTATGTCGACATTGTGTCTCTTATATTTAATTCCGATGCAATTTCTGTGTTTCATCGTCAATGGGAAAGTCGAAGGGAAACAGTATACCTGCAGAGGTGCATCAGTATGTAAACTGGTGACACAGGAAACGCTCGAAACATAGACAGTAGGAAGACTCAGTCTTCCTGTACTTAAGTCGGCATTGTGTCTCTTATATTTAATTCCGATGCAATTTCTGTGTTTCATCGTCACTTTGAAGGTCCAAGGGATACAGTAAACCTGCAGAGGTGCATCAAAATGGAAAACTGATGACACAGGAAACGCTCAAAACATAGACAGTAGGAAGACTCAGTCTTCCTGTACCTAAGTCGGCATTGTGTCTCTTATATTTAATTCCTATGCAATTTCTGTGTTTCATCGTCACTGTGAAGGTCCAATGGATACAGTAAACCTGCAGAGGTGCATCGGAATGTAAAACTGGTGACACAGGAATCGCTCAAAATTTAGACAGTAGAAAGACTCAGTCTTCCTGTACTTAAGCGGCATTGTGTCTTTTATATTTAATTCCGATGCAATTTCTGTGTTTCATCGTCAATGGGGGGGGGGGTCCAATGTATACAGTAGACCTGCAGAGGTGCATCGGAATGTAGAACTGATGACACTGGAAACGCTCAAAACGTAGACAGTAGGAAGACTCAGTCTTCCTGTACTTAAGTCAGCATTGTGTCTCTTATATGTAATTCCGATGCAATTTCTGTGTTTCATCGTCAATGGGAATGTCGAAGGAAAACAGTATAACTGCAGAGGTGCATCGGAATGTAAAACTGGTGACACAGGAAACGCTCAAAACATAGACAGTAGGGAGGCTCAGTCTTCCTGTACTTAAGTCGGCATTTTGTCTCTTATATTTAATTCCGATGCAGTTTCTGTGTTTCATCGTCACTTTGAACGTCCAAGGGATACAGGAAAACCTGCAGACGTGCATGGGAATGTAATACTGGTGACACAGGAAACGCTCAAAACATAGACAGTTGGAAGACTCTGTCTTCCTGTACTTAACACGTCATTGTGTCTCTTATATTTAATTCCGATGCAATTTCTGTGATTCATCGTCAATGGGAAGGTCAAGGGGATACAGTAAACCTGCAGAGGTGCATCGGAATGTAAAACTGGTGACACAGGAAACGCTCAAAACATAGACAGTAGTAAGACTCAGTCTTCCTGTACTTAAGTCGGCATTGTGTCTCTTATATTTAATTCCGATGCAATTTCTGTGTTTCATCGTCACTTTGAAGGTCCAAGGGATACAGTAAAACCTGCAGAGGTGCATCAAAATGGAAAACTGATGACACAGGAAACGCTCAAAACATAGTCAGTAGGAAGACTCAGTCTTCCTGTACCTAAGTCGGCATTGTGTCTCTTATATTTAATTCCGATGCAATTTCTGTGATTCATCGCCAATGGGAAGTTCTAAAGGACGCAGTAATCCTGCAGAGGTGCATCGGAATGTAAAACCGGTGACACTGGAAACGTTCAAAACGTAGACCGTAAAAAGACTCAGTTTTCTTGTACTTAAGTCGGCGTTGTGTCTCTTATATTTAATTCCGATGCAATTTCTGTGTTTCATCGTCACTGTGAAGGGCCTATGGATACAGTAAACCTGCAGAGGTGCATCGGAATGTAAAACTGGTGACACAGGAAACGCTCAAAGCTATAGACAATTGAAAGACACACTCTTCCTGTACTTAAGTCGCATTGTGTCTCTTATATTTCATTCCGATGCAATTTCTGTGTCTCATTATCACTGTGAAAGTCCAATGGGTACAGTAAACCTGCAGAGGTGCAAAGGAATGAAAAGCTGATGACACCGGAAACGCTCGAAACATAGACAGTAGGAAGACTCAGTCTTCCTGTACTTAAGTCGGCATTGTGTCTCTTATATTTAATTCCGATGCAATATCTGTGTTTCATCGTCAATGGGAAAGTCGAAGGGAAACAGTATACCTGCAGAGGTGCATCAGAATGTAAAACTGGTGACACAGGAAACGCTCAAAACATAGACAGTAGGAAGACTCAGTCTTCCTGTACTTAAGTCGGCATTGTGTCTCTTATATTTAATTCCGATGCAATTTCTGTGTTTCATCGTCACTTTGAAGGTCCAAGGGATACAGTAAACCTGCAGAGGTGCATCAAAATGGAAAACTGATGACACAGGAAACGCTCAAAACATAGTCAGTAGGAAGACACAGTCTTCCTGTACCTAAGTCGGCATTGTGTCTCTTACATTTAATTCCGATGCAATTTCTGTGTTTCATCGTCACTGTGAAGATCCAATGGATACAGTAAACCTGCAGAGGTGCATCGGAATGTAAAACTGGTGACACAGGAATCGCTCAAAATATAGACAGTAGAAAGACTCATTCTTCCTGTACTTAAGCGTCATTGTGTGTTTTATATTTAATTCCGATGCAATTTCTGTGTTTCATCGTCAATGGGGGGATCCAATGTATACAGTAGACCTGCAGAGGTGCATCGGAATGTAGAACTGATGACACTGGAAACGCTGAAAACGTAGACAGTAGGAAGACTCAGTCTTCCTGTACTTAAGTCAGCATTGTGTCTCTTATATGTAATTCCGATGCAATATCTGTGTTTCATCGTCAATGGGAATGTCGAAGGAAAACAGTATAACTGCAGAGGTGCATCGGAATGTAAAAGTGGTGACACAGGAAACGCTCAAAACATAGACAGTAGGAAGGCTCAGTCTTCCTGTACTTAAGTCGGCATTTTGTCTCTTATATTTAATTCCGATGCAATTTCTGTGTTTCATCGTCACTTTGAACGTCCAAGGGATACAGGAAAAACTGCAGTGGTGCATGGGAATGTAATACTGGTGACACAGGAAACGCTCAAAACATAGACAGTTGGAAGACTCTGTCTTCCTGTACTTAACACGTCATTGTGTCTCTTATATTTAATTCCGATGCAATTTCTGTGATTCATCGTCAATGGGAAGGTCAAGGGGATACAGTAAACCTGCAGAGGTGCATCGGAATGTAAAACTGGTGACACAGGAAACGCTCAAAACATAGACAGTAGTAAGACTCAGTCTTCCTGTACTTAAGTCGTCATTGTGTCTGTTATATTTAATTCCGATGTAATTTCTGTGTTTCATTGTCAATGGGAAGGTGCAAGGGATATAGCAAACCTGCAGAGGTGCATCGGAATGTAAAACTGTTGACACAGGAAACGCTCAAAACATAGAGAGAAGGAAGACTCAGTCTTTCTGTACTTAATTCGACATTGTGCCTCTTATATTTAATTCCGATGCATATTCTGTGTTTCATCGTCAATGGGGTGGTCCAATGGATACAGTAAACCTGCAGAGGTGCATCGGAATGTAGAACTGATGACACAGGAAACGCTCAAAACATAGACAGTAGGAAGACTCAGTCTTCCTGTACTTAAGTCGGCATTGTGTCTGTTATATTTAATTCCGATGTAATTTCTGTGTTTCATTGTCAATGGGAAGGTGCAAGGGATACAGCACACCTGCAGAGGTGCATCGGAATGTAAAACTGGTGACACAGGAAACGCTCAAAGCATAGAGAGTAGGAAGACTCAGTCTTTCTGTACTTAAGTCGACATTTTGTCTCTTATATTTCATTCCGATGCAATTTCTGTGTTTCATCGTCACTATGAAGGTCCAAGGGATACTGTAGACCTGATTAGGTGCATCGGAATGTAAAACTGGTGACACAGGAAACGCTCAAAACGTAGACAGTAGGAAGACTCAGTCTTCCAGTACTTATGTCGACATTGTGTCTCTTATATTTAATTCCGATGCAATTTCTGAGTTTCATCGTCAATGGGAAAGTCGAAGGGAAACAGTATACCTGCAGAGGTGCATCAGTATGTAAAACTGGTGACACAGGAAACGCTCGAAACATAGACAGTAGGAAGACTCAGTCTTCCTGTACTTAAGTCGGCATTGTGTCTCTTATATTTAATTCCGATGCAATTTCTGTGTTTCATCGTCACTTTGAAGGTCCAAGGGATACAGTAAACCTGCAGAGGTGCATCAAAATGGAAAACTGATGACACAGGAAACGCTCAAAACATAGTCAGTAGGAAGACTCAGTCTTCCTGTACCTAAGTCGGCATTGTGTCTCTTATATTTAATTCCTATGCAATTTCTGAGTTTCATCGTCACTGTGAAGGTCCAATGGATACAGTAAACCTGCAGAGGTGCATCGGAATGTAAAACTGGTGACACAGGAATCGCTCAAAATATAGACAGTAGAAAGACTCAGTCTTCCTGTACTTAAGCGGCATTGTGTCTTTTATATTTAATTCCGATGCAATTTCTGTGTTTCATCGTCAATGGGGGGATCCAATGTATACAGTAGACCTGCAGAGGTGCATCGGAATGTAGAACTGATGACCCTGGAAACGCTCAAAACGTAGACAGTAGGAAGACTCAGTCTTCCTGTAATTAAGTCAGCACTGTGTCTCCTATATATGTAATTCCGATGCAATTTCTGTGTTTCATCGTCAATGGGAATGTCGAAGGAAAACAGTATAACTGCAGAGGTGCATCGGAATGTAAAACTGGTGACACAGGAAACGCTCAAAACATAGACAGTAGGAAGGCTCAGTCTCCCTGTACTTAAGTCGGCATTTTGTCTCTTATATTTAATTCCGATGCAATTTCTGTGTTTCATCGTCACTTTGAAGGTCCAAGGGATACAGTAAACCTGCAGAGGTGCATCAAAATATAAAACTGATGACACAGGAAACGCTCAAAACATAGTCAGTAGGAAGACTCAGTCTTCCTGTACCTAAGTCGGCATTGTGTCTCTTATATTTCATTCCGATGCAATTTCTGTGTCTCATTATCACTGTGAAAGTCCAATGGATACAGTAAACCTGCAGAGGTGCAAAGGAATGAAAAGCTGATGACACAGGAAATGCTCGAAACATAGACAGTAGAAAGACTCAGTCTTCCTGTACTTAAGTCGGCATTGTGTCTTATATTTAATTCCGATGCAATTTCTGTGTTTCATCGTCAATGGGAAAGTCGAAGGGAAACATTATACCTGCAGAGGTGCATCAGAATGTAAAACTGGTGACACAGGAAACGCTCGAAACATTGACAGTAGGTAGACTCAGTCTTCCTGTACTTAAGTCGGCATTGTGTCTCTTATATTTAATTCCGGTCAATTTCTGTGTTTCATCGTCACTTTGAAGGTCCAAGGGATACAGTAAACCTGCAGAGGTGCATCAAAATGGAAAACTGATGACACAGGAAACGCTCAAAACATAGTCAGCAGGAAGACTCAGTCTTCCTGTACCTAAGTCGGCATTGTGTATCTTACATTTAATTCCGATGCAATTTCTGTGTTTCATCGTCACTGTGAAGGTCCAATGGATACAGTAAACCTGCAGAGGTGCATCGGAATGTAAAACTGGTGACACAGGAATCGCTCAAAATATAGACAGTAGAAAGACTCATTCCTCCTGTACTTAAGCGGCATTGTGTCTTTTATATTTAATTCCGATGCAATTTCTGTGTTTCATCGTCAATGGGGGGATCCAATGTATACAGTAGACCTGCAGAGGTGCATCGGAATGTAGAACTGATGACACTGGAAACGCTCAAAACGTAGACAGTAGGAAGACTCAGTCTTCCTGTACTTAAGTCAGCATTGTGTCTCTTATATGTAATTCCGATGCAATTTCTGTGTTTCATCGTCAATGGGAATGTCGAAGGAAAACAGTATAACTGCAGAGGTGCATCGGAATGTAAAACTGGTGACACAGGAAACGCTCAAAACATAGACAGTAGGAAGGCTCAGTCTTCCTGTACTTAAGTCGGCATTTTGTCTCTTATATTTAATTCCGATGCAATTTCTGTGTTTCATCGTCACTTTGAACGTCCAAGGGATACAGGAAAACCTGCAGACGTGCATGGGAATGTAATACTGGTGACACAGGAAACGCTCAAAACATAGACAGTTGGAAGACTCTGTCTTCCTGTACTTAACACCGTCATTGTGTCTCTTATATTTAATTCCGATGCAATTTCTGTGTTTCATCGCCTATGGGAAGGTCCAAGGGACACAGTAAACCTGCAGAGGTGCATCGGAATGTAAAACTGGTGACTTTGTAAACGCTCAATACGTGGACCGTAAGAAGACTCAGTTTTCTTGTACTTAACTCAACGTTGTGTCTCTTATATTTAATTCCGATGTAATTTCTAAGTTTCATCGTCACTATGAAGGTCCAAGGTATACTGTAGACCTGCTTAGCTGCATCGGAATGTAAAACTGGTGACACAGGAAACGCTCAAAACGTAGACAGTATGAAGACTCAGTCCTTCTGAACTTAAGTCGGCATTGTGTCTATTATATTTAATTCCGATGCAATTTCTGTGACTCATCGCCAATGGGAAGTTCCAAGGGACACAGTAATACTGCAGAGGTGCATCGGAATGTAAAACTGGTGACACTGGAAACGTTCAAAACGTAGACCGTAAAAAGACTCAGTTTTCTTGTACTTAACTAAACGTTGTGTCTCTTATATTTAATTCCGATGTAATTTCTGTGTTTCATCGTCAATGGGAAGGTCCAAGGGATACAGTAAACCTGCAGAGGTGCATCGGAATGTAACACTGGTGACACTAGAAACGCTCAAAACGTAGACCGTAAGAAGACTCAGTTTTCTTGTACTTAAGTCGGCGTTGTGTCTCTTATATTTAATTCCGATGCAATTTCTGTGTTTCATCGCCAATGGGAAGGTCCAATGGATACAGTAAGCCTGCAGAGGTGCATCGGAATGTAAAACTGGTGACACAGGAAACGCTCAAAACATATACAATAGAAAGACACACTCTTCCTGTACTTAAGTCGACATTGTGTCTCTTATATTTCATTCCGATGCAATTTCTGTGTTTCATCGTCACTGTGAAGGTCCAATGGATACAGTAAACCTGCAGAGGTGCATCGGAATGTAAAACTGGTGACACAGGAAACGCTCAAAATTATAGACAATTGAAAGACACACTCTTCCTAAACTTAAGTCGCATTGTGTCTCTTATATTTCATTCCGATGCAATTTCTGTGTCTCATTATCTCTGTGAAAGTCCAATGGATACAGAGAACCTGCAGAGGTGCTTCGGAATGTAAAACTGATGACACAGGAAACGCTAAAAACATAGACAGACGGAAGACTCAGTCTTCCTGTACTTAAGTCGGCATTGTGTCTTTTTTATTTCATTCCGATGCAATTTCTGCGTTTCATCGTCAATGGGAAGGTCCAATGGATACAGTAAACCTGCAGAGGTGCAAAGGAATGAAAAGCTGATGACACAGGAAACGCTCGAAACATAGACAGTAGGAAGACTCGGTCTTCCTGTACTTAAGTCGGCATTGTGTCTCTTATATTTAATTCCGATGCAATATCTCTGTTTCATCGTCAATGGGAAAGTCGAAGGGTAACAGTATACCTGCAGAGGTGCATCAGAATGTAAAACTGGTGACACAGGAAACGCTCGAAACATAGACAGTAGGAAGACTCAGTCTTCCTGTACTTAAGTCGGCATTGTGTCTCTTATATTTAATTCCGATGCAATTTCTGTGTTTCATCGTCACTTTGAAGGTCCAAGGGATACAGTAAACCTGCACAGGTGCATCAAAATGGAAAACTGATGACACAGGAAACGCTAAAACATAGACAGTAGGAAGACTCAGTCTTCCTGTACCTAAGTCGGCATTGTGTCTCTTATATTTAATTCCGATGCAATTTCTGTGTTTCATCGACACTGTGAAGGTCCAATGGATACAGTAAACCTGCAGAGGTGCATCGGAATGTAAAACTGGTGACACAGGAAACGCTCAAAATATAGACAGTAGAAAGACTCAGTCTTCCTGTACTTAAGTCGGCATTGTGTCTTTTATATTTAATTACGATGCAATTTCTGTGTTTCATCGTCAATGGGGGGGGGGGGGGGTCCAATGTATACAGTAGACCTGCAGAGGTGCATCGGAATGTAGAACTGATAACACAGGAAACGCTCAAAACATAGACAGTAGGAAGACTCAGTCTTCCTGTACTTAAGTCAGCATTGTGTCTCTTATATTTAATTCCGATGCAATTTCTGTGTTTCATCGTCAATGGGAATGTCCAAGGAAAACAGTATACCTGCAGAGGTGCATCGGAATGTAAAACTGGTGACACAGGAAACGCTCAAAAGATAGACAGTAGGAAGGCTCAGTCTTCCTGTACTTAAGTCGGCATTTTGTCTCTTATATTTAATTCCGATGCAATTTCTCTGTTTCATCGTCACTTTGAACGTCCAAGGGATACAGGAAAACCTGCAGAGGTGCATGGGAATGTAAAACTGGTGACACAGGAAACGCTCAAACACAGACAGTTGGAAGACTCTGTCTACCTGTACTTAACACGTCATTGTGTCTCTTACATTTAATTCCGATGTAATTTATGGGTTTCATCGTCAATGGGAAGGTCCGATGTATACAGTAAACCTGCAGAGGTGCATCGGAATGTAAAACTGGTGACGCAGGAAACGCTCAAAACATAGACCGTAAGAAGACTCAGTTTTCTTGTACTTATGTCGTCGTTGTGTCTCTTATATTTAATTCCGATGCAATTTCTGTGTTTCATCGTCACTGTGAAGGTCCAAGGGATACAGTAAACCTGCAGAGGTGCATGAAATAGGAAAACTGATGACACAGGAAACGCTCAAAACGTAGACAGTAGGAAGACCCATTCTTCCTGTACTTAAGTCGGCATTGTGTCTCTTATATTTAATTCCGATGCAATTTCTGTGTTTCATCGTCAATGGGAAGGTCCAATGGATACAGTAAACCTGCAGAGGTGCATCGGAATGTAAAACTGGTGACACAGGAAACGCTCAAAACATATACAATATAAAGACACACTCTTCCCGTACTTAAGTCGACATTGTGTCTCTTATATTTCATTCCGATGCAATTTCTGTGTTTCATCGTCACTGTGAAGGTCCAATGGATACAGTAAACCTGCAGAGGTGCATCGGAATGAAAAACTGGTGACACAGGAAACGCTCAAAGCTATAGACAATTGAAAGACACACTCTACCTGTACTTAAGTCGCATTGTGTCTCTTATATTTCATTCCGATGCAATTTCTGTGTCTCATTATCACTGTGAAAGTCCAATGGATACAGTAAACCTGCAGAAGTGCTTCGGAATGTAAAACTGATGACACAGGAAACGCTCAAAACATAGACAGTAGGAAGACTCATTCTTCCTGTACTGAAGTCGGCATTGTGTCTCTTATATTTAATTCCTATGCAATTTCTGTATTTTATCGTCACTTTGAAGGTCCAAGGGATACAGTAAACCTGCAGAGGTGCATCAAAATGGAAAACTGATGACACAGGAAACGCTCAAAACATAGACAGTAGGAAGATTCAGTCTTCCTGTACCTAAGTTGGAATTGTGTCTCTTATATTTAATTCCGATGCAATTTCTGTGTTTCATCGTCACTGCGAAGGTCCAATGGATACAGTAAACCTGCAGAGGTGCATCGGAATGTAAAACTGGTGACACAGGAAACGCTCAAAACATAGACAGTAGAAAGACTCAGTCTTCCTGTACTTAAGTCGGCATTGTGTCTTTTATATTTAATTCCGATGCAATTTCTGTGTTTCATCGTCAATGAGGGGGTCCAATGGATACAGTAAACCTGCAGAGGTGCATCGGAATGTAAAACTGGTGACACAGGAAACGCTCAAAGCACAGACAGTAGGAAGACTCAGTGTTCCTGTACTTAAGTCGGCATTGTGTCTCTTATACTTAATTCCGATGCAATTTCTGTGTTTCATCGTCAGTGTGAAAGTCCAAGGAATACCGTAGTCCTGCAGAGGTGCATCAAAATGTAAAACTGATGACACAGGAAACGCTCAAAAGATAGACAGTAGGAATACTCAGTCTTCCTGTACCTAAGTCGGCATTGTGTCTCTTATATTTAATTCCGATGCAATTTCTGTGTTTTTTCATCAATGGGAAAATCCAAGGGATACAGTAAACCAGCAGAGGTGAATTGGAATGTAAAACTGGTGACACAGGAAACGCTCAAACATAGACCGTAAGAAGACACAGTTCTCTTGTACTTAAGTCGGCGTTGTGTCTCTTATATTTAATTGCGATGCAATTTCTGTGTTTCAACGTCAATGGGAAGGTCCAATGGATACAGTAAACCTGCAGAGGTATATCGGAATGTAAAACTGGTGACACAGGAAACGCTCAAAACTATAGACAATTGAAAGACACACTCTTCCTGTACTTAAGTCGCATTGTGTCTCTTATATTTCATTCCGATGCAATTTCTGTGTTTCATCGTCAATGGGAAAGTCGAAGGGAAACAGTATACCTGCAGAGGTGCATCGGAATGTAAAACTGGTGACACAGGAAACGCTAAAAACATAGACAGTCGGAAGACTCAGTCTTCCTGTACTTAAGTCGGCATTGTGTCTCTTATAATTAATTCCGATGCAATTTCTGTGTTTCATCGTCACTTTGAAGGTCCAAGGGATACAGTAAACCTGCAGAGGTGCATCAAAATGGAAAACTGATGACACAGGAAACGCTCAAAACATAGAGAGTAGGAAGACTCAGTCTTCCTGTACCTAAGTCGGCATTGTGTCTCTTATATTTAATTCCGATGCAATTTCTGTGTTTCATCGTCAATGGGAAGATCCAATGGATACAGTAAACCTGCAGAGGTGCATCGGAATGTAAAACTGGTGACACAGGAAACGCTCAAAACATATACAGTAGAAAGACACACTCTTCCTGTACTTAAGTCGACATTGTGTCTCTTATATTTCATTCCGATGCAATTTCTGTGTTTCATCGTCACTGTGAAAGTCCAATGGATACAGTAAACCTGCAGAGGTGCATCGGAATGTAAAACTGGTGACACAGGAAACGCTCAAAACATAGACAGTAGAATGTCTCAGTCTTCCTGTACTTAAGTCGGCATTGTGTCTTTTACATTTAATTCCGATGCAATTTCTGTGTATCATCGTCAATGGGGGGGTCAATGGATACAGTAACCTGCAGAAGTGCATCGGAATGTAGAACTGATGACACAGGAAACGCTCAAAACATAGACAGTAGGAAGACTCAGTCTTCCTGTACTTAAGTCAGCATTGTGTCTCCTATATTTAATTCCGATGCAATTTCTGTGTTTCATCGTCACTTTGAACGTCCAAGGGATACAGGAAAAACTGCAGAGGTGCATGGGAATGTAAAACTGGTAACACAGGAAACGCTCAAATCATAGACCGTACGAAGACTAAGTTTTCTTGTACTTAAGTCGGCGTTGTGTCTCTTTTATTTCATTCAGATGCAATTTCTGTGTTTCATCGCCACTGTGAAAGTCCAATGGATACAGTAAACCTTCATAGGTGCATCAAAATGTAAAACTGATGACATAGGAAACGCTCAAAACATAGACAGTAGGAAGACTCAGTCTTCCTGTACCTAAGTCGGCATTGTATCTCTTATATTTAATTCCGATGCAATTTCTGTGCTTTTTCGTCAATGGGAAGGTCCAAGGTATATAGTAAACCTGCAGAGATGCATTGGAATGTAAAAATGGTGACACAGGAAACGCTCAAATCATAGACCGTACCAAGACTCAGTTTTCTTGTACTTAAGTCGGCGTTGTGTCTCTTATATTTTATTCCGATGCAATTTCTGTGCTTCGTCGACAAAGGGAAGGACCAATGGATACAGTAAACCTACAGAGGTGTATCGGAATGTAAAACTGGTGACACAGGAAACGCTCAAAACATAGACAGTAGGAAGACTCAGACTTCCTGTACTTAAGTCGGCATTGTGTCTCTTATATTTAATTCCGATGTAATTTCTGTGTTTCATTGTCAATGGGAAGGTGCAAGGGATACAGCAAACCTGCAGAGGTGCATCGGAATGTAACACTGGTGACACTAGAAACGCTCAAAACATAGACCGTAAGAAGACTCAGATTTCTTGTACTTAAGTCGGCGTTGTGTCTCTTATATTTAATTCCGATGCAATTTCTGTGTTTCATCGTCGCTGTGAAGGTCCAATGGATACAGTAAACCTGCAGACGTGCATCGGAATGTAAAACTGGTGACACAGGAAACGCTCAAAACTATAGACAATTGAAAGACACACTCTTCCTGTACTTAAGTCGCATTGTGTCTCTTATATTTCATTCCGATGCAATTCCTGTGTCTCATTATCACTGTGAAAGTCCAATGGATACAGTAAGCCTGCAGAGGTGCATCGGAATGTAAAACTGGTGACACAGGAAACGCTCAAAACATATACAATAGAAAGACACACTCTTCCTGTACTTAAGTCGACATTGTGTCTCTTATATTTCATTCCGATGCAATTTCTGTGTTTCATCGTCACTGTGAAGGTCCAATGGATACAGTAAACCTGCAGAGGTGCATCGGAATGTAAAACTGGTGACACAGGAAACGCTCAAAACTATAGACAATTGAAAGACACAATCTTCCTGTACTTAAGTCGCATTGTGTCTCTTATATTTCATTCCGATGCAATTTATGTGTCTCATTATCACTGTGAAAGTCCAATGGATACAGTAAACCTGCAGAGGTGCTTCGGAATGTAAAACTGATGACACAGGAAACGCTCAAAACATAGACCGTCGGAAGACTCAGTCTTCCTGTACTTAAGTCGGCATTGTGTCTTTTTTATTCCAATCCGATGCAATTTCTGTGTTTCATCGTCAATGGGAAGGTCCAATGTATACAGTAGACCTGCAGAGGTGCATCGGAATGTAGAACTGATGACACAGGAAACGCTCAAAACATAGACAGTAAGAAGACTCAGTCTTCCTGTACTTAAGTCGGCATTGTGTCTCTTATATTTAATTCCGATGTAATTTCTGTGTTTCATTGTCAATGGGAAGGTGCAAGGGATACAGCAAACCTGCAGAAGTGCATCGGAATGTAAAACTGGTGACACAGGAAACGCTCACAACATAGAGAGTAGGAAGACTCAGTCTTTCTGTACTTAAGTCGACATTGTGTCTCTTATATTTCATTCCGATGCAATTTCTGTGTTTCATCGTTACTATGAAGGTCCAAGGGATACTGTAGACCTGCTTAGCTGCATCAGAATGTAAAACTGGTGACACAGGAAACGCTCAAAACGTAGACAGTATGAAGACTCAGTCCTTCTGTACTTAAGTCGGCATTGTGTCTCTTATATTTAATTCCGATGCAATTTCTGTGATTCATCGCCAATGGGAAGTTCTAAGGGACACAGTAATCCTGCAGAGGTGCATCGGAATGTAAAACTGGTGACACTGGAAACGTTCAAAACGTAGACCGTAAAAAGACTCAGTTTTCTTGTACTTAAGTCGGCGTTGTGTCTCTTATATTTAATTCCGATGCAATTTCTGTGATTCATCGTCACTGTGAAGGGCCTATGGATACAGTAAACCTGCAGAGGTGCATCGGAATGTAAAACTGGTGACACAGGAAACGCTCAAAGCTATAGACAATTGAAAGACACACTCTTCCTGTACTTAAGTCGCATTGTGTCTCTTATATTTCATTCCGATGCAATTTCTGTGTCTCATTATCACTGTGAAAGTCCAATGGATACAGTAAACCTGCAGAGGTGGAAAGGAATGAAAAGCTGATGACACAGGAAACGCTCGAAACATAGACAGTAGGAAGACTCAGTCTTCCTGTACTTAAGTCGGCATTGTGTCTCTTATATTTAATTCCGAAGCAATTTCTGTGTTTCATCGTCAATGGGAAAGTCGAAGGGAAACAGTATACCTGCAGAGGTGCGTCAGAATGTAAAACTGGTGACACAGGAAACGCTCGAAACATAGACAGTAGGAAGACTCAGTCTTCCTGTACTTAAGTCGGCATTGTGTCTCTTATATTTAATTCCGATGCAATTTCTGTATTTCATCGTCACTTTGAAGGTCCAAGGGATACAGTAAACCTGCAGAGGTGCATAAAAATGGAAAACTGATGACACAGGAAACGCTCAAAACATAGTCAGTAGGAAGACTCAGTCTTCGTGTACCTAAGTCGGCATTTTGTCTCTTATATTTAATTCCGATTCAATTTCTGTGATTCATCGCCAATGGGAAGTTCTAAGGGACACAGTAATCCTGCAGAGGTGCATCGGAATGTAAAACTGGTGACACTGGAAACGTTCAAAACGTAGACCGTAAAAAGACTCAGTTTTCTTGTACTTAAGTCGGCGTTGTGTCTCTTATATTTATTTCCGATGCAATTTCTGTGTTTCATCGGCACTGTGAAGGGCCTATGGATACAGTAAACCTGCAGAGGTGCATCGGAATGTAAAACTGGTGACACAGGAAACGCTCAAAGCTATAGACAATTGAAAGACACACTCTTCCAGTACGTAAGTCGCATTGTGTCTGTTATATTTCATTCCGATGCAATTTCTGTGTCTCATTATCACTGTGAAAGTCCAATGGGTACAGTAAACCTGCAGAGGTGCAAAGGAATGAAAAGCTGATGACACAGGAAACGCTCGAAACATAGACAGTAGGAAGACTCAGTCTTCCTGTACTTAAGTCGGCATTGTGTCTCTTATATTTAATTCCGATGCAATTTCTGTGTTTCATCGTCAATGGGATAGTCGAAGGGAAACAGTATGCCTGCAGAGGTGCATCAGAATGTAAAACTGGTGACACAGGAAACGCTCGAAGCATAGACAGTAGGAAGACTCAGTCTTCCTGTACTTAAGTCGGCACTGTGTCTCTTATATTTAATTCCGATGCAATTTCTGTGTTTCATCGTCACTTTGAAGGTCCAAGGGATACAGTAAACCTGCAGAGGTGCATCAAAATGGAAAACTGATGACACAGGAAACGCTCAAAACATAGTCAGTAGGAAGACACAGTCTTCCTGTACCTAAGTCGGCATTGTGTCTCTTACATTTAATTCCGATGCAATTTCTGTGTTTCATCGTCACTGTGAAGGTCCAATGGATACAGTAAACCTGCAGAGGTGCATCGGAATGTAAAACTGGTGACACAGGAATCGCTCAAAATATAGACAGTAGAAAGACTCATTCTTCCTGTACTTAAGCGGCATTGTGTCTTTTATATTTAATTCCGATGCAATTTCTGTGTTTCATCGTCAATGGGGGGATCCAATGTATACAGTAGACCTGCAGAGGTGCATCGGAATGTAGAACTGATGACACTGGAAACGCTCAAAACGTAGACAGTAGGAAGACTCAGTCTTCCTGTACTTAAGTCAGCATTGTGTCTCTTATATGTAATTCCGATGCAATATCTGTGTTTCATCGTCAATGGGAATGTCGAAGGAAAACAGTATAACTGCAGAGGTGCATCGGAATGTAAAAGTGGTGACACAGGAAACGCTCAAAACATAGACAGTAGGAAGGCTCAGTCTTCCTGTACTTAAGTCGGCATTTTGTCTCTTATATTTAATTCCGATGCAATTTCTGTGTTTCATCGTCACTTTGAACGTCCAAGGGATACAGGAAAACCTGCAGAGGTGCATGGGAATGTAATACTGGTGACACAGGAAACGCTCAAAACATAGACAGTTGGAAGACTCTGTCTTCCTGTACTTAACACGTCATTGTGTCTCTTATATTTAATTCCGATGCAATTTCTGTGATTCATCGTCAATGGGAAGGTCAAGGGGATACAGTAAACCTGCAGAGGTGCATCGGAATGTAAAACTGGTGACACAGGAAACGCTCAAAACATAGACAGTAGTAAGACTCAGTCTTCCTGTACTTAAGTCGTCATTGTGTCTGTTATATTTAATTCCGATGTAATTTCTGTGTTTCATTGTCAATGGGAAGGTGCAAGGGATACATCAAACCTGCAGAGGTGCATCGGAATGTAAAACTGTTGACACAGGAAACGCTCAAAACATAGAGAGAAGGAAGACTCAGTCTTTCTGTACTTAATTCGACATTGTGCCTCTTATATTTAATTCCGATGCAATTTCTGTGTTTCATCGTCAATGGGGTGGTCCAATGGATACAGTAAACCTGCAGAGGTGCATCGGAATGTAGAACTGATGACACAGGAAACGCTCAAAACATAGACAGTAGGAAGACTCAGTCTTCCTGTACTTAAGTCGGCATTGTGTCTGTTATATTTAATTCCGATGTAATTTCTGTGTTTCATTGTCAATGGGAAGGTGCAAGGGATACAGCAGACCTGCAGAGGTGCATCGGAATGTTAAACTGGTGACACAGGAAACGCTCAATGCATAGAGAGTAGGAAGACTCAGTCTTTCTGTACTTAAGTCGACATTTTGTCTCTTATATTTCATTCCGATGCAATTACTGTGTTTCATCGTCACTATGAAGGTCCAAGGGATACTGTAGACCTGCTTAGGTGCATCGGAATGTAAAACTGGTGACACAGGAAACGCTCAAAACGTAGACAGTAGGAAGACTCAGTCTTCCAGTACTTATGTCGACATTGTGTCTCTTATATTTAATTCCGATGCAATTTCTGTGTTTCATCGTCAATGGGAAAGTCGAAGGGAAACAGTATACCTGCAGAGGTGCATCAGTATGTAAACTGGTGACACAGGAAACGCTCGAAACATAGACAGTAGGAAGACTCAGTCTTCCTGTACTTAAGTCGGCATTGTGTCTCTTATATTTAATTCCGATGCAATTTCTGTGTTTCATCGTCACTTTGAAGGTCCAAGGGATACAGTAAACCTGCAGAGGTGCATCAAAATGGAAAACTGATGACACAGGAAACGCTCAAAACATAGACAGTAGGAAGACTCAGTCTTCCTGTACCTAAGTCGGCATTGTGTCTCTCATATTTAATTCCTATGCAATTTCTGTGTTTCATCGTCACTGTGAAGGTCCAATGGATACAGTAAACCTGCAGAGGTGCATCGGAATGTAAAACTGGTGACACAGGAATCGCTCAAAATATAGACAGTAGAAAGACTCAGTCTTCCTGTACTTAAGCGGCATTGTGTCTTTTATATTTAATTCCGATGCAATTTCTGTGTTTCATCGTCAATGGGGGGATCCAATGTATACAGTAGACCTGCAGAGGTGCATCGGAATGTAGAACTGATGACACTGGAAACGCTCAAAACGTAGACAGTAGGAAGACTCAGTCTTCCTGTACTTAAGTCAGCACTGTGTCTCTTATATTTAATTCCGATGCAGTTTCTGTGTTTCATCGTCACTTTGAACGTCCAAGGGATACAGGAAAACCTGCAGACGTGCATGGGAATGTAATACTGGTGACACAGGAAACGCTCAAAACATAGACAGTTGGAAGACTCTGTCTTCCTGTACTTAACACGTCATTGTGTCTCTTATATTTAATTCCGATGCAATTTCTGTGATTCATCGTCAATGGGAAGGTCAAGGGGATACAGTAAACCTGCAGAGGTGCATCGGAATGTAAAACTGGTGACACGGGAAACGCTCAAAACATAGACAGTAGTAAGACTCAGTCTTCCTGTACTTAAGTCGGCATTGTGTCTCTTATATTTAATTCCGATGCAATTTCTGTGTTTCATCGTCACTTTGAAGGTCCAAGGGATACAGTAAAACCTGCAGAGGTGCATCAAAATGGAAAACTGATGACACAGGAAACGCTCAAAACATAGTCAGTAGGAAGACTCAGTCTTCCTGTACCTAAGTCGGCATTGTGTCTCTTATATTTAATTCCGATGCAATTTCTGTGATTCATCGCCAATGGGAAGTTCTAAGGGACGCAGTAATCCTGCAGAGGTGCATCGGAATGTAAAACCGGTGACACTGGAAACGTTCAAAACGTAGACCGTAAAAAGACTCAGTTTTCTTGTACTTAAGTCGGCGTTGTGTCTCTTATATTTAATTCCGATGCAATTTCTGTGTTTCATCGTCACTGTGAAGGGCCTATGGATACAGTAAACCTGCAGAGGTGCATCGGAATGTAAAACTGGTGACACAGGAAACGCTCAAAGCTATAGACAATTGAAAGACACACTCTTCCTGTACTTAAGTCGCATTGTGTCTCTTATATTTCATTCCGATGCAATTTCTGTGTCTCATTATCACTGTGAAAGTCCAATGGGTACAGTAAACCTGCAGAGGTGCAAAGGAATGAAAAGCTGATGACACAGGAAACGCTCGAAACATAGACAGTAGGAAGACTCAGTCTTCCTGTACTTAAGTCGGCATTGTGTCTCTTATATTTAATTCCGATGCAATATCTGTGTTTCATCGTCAATGGGAAAGTCGAAGGGAAACAGTATACCTGCAGAGGTGCATCAGAATGTAAAACTGGTGACACAGGAAACGCTCGAAACATAGACAGTAGGAAGACTCAGTCTTCCTGTACTTAAGTCGGCATTGTGTCTCTTATATTTAATTCCGATGCAATTTCTGTGTTTCATCGTCACTTTGAAGGTCCAAGGGATACAGTAAACCTGCAGAGGTGCATCAAAATGGAAAACTGATGACACAGGAAACGCTCAAAACATAGTCAGTAGGAAGACACAGTCTTCCTGTACCTAAGTCGGCATTGTGTCTCTTACATTTAATTCCGATGCAATTTCTGTGTTTCATCGTCACTGTGAAGATCCAATGGATACAGTAAACCTGCAGAGGTGCATCGGAATGTAAAACTGGTGACACAGGAATCGCTCAAAATATAGACAGTAGAAAGACTCATTCTTCCTGTACTTAAGCGTCATTGTGTGTTTTATATTTAATTCCGATGCAATTTCTGTGTTTCATCGTCAATGGGGGGATCCAATGTATACAGTAGACCTGCAGAGGTGCATCGGAATGTAGAACTGATGACACTGGAAACGCTGAAAACGTAGACAGTAGGAAGACTCAGTCTTCCTGTACTTAAGTCAGCATTGTGTCTCTTATATGTAATTCCGATGCAATATCTGTGTTTCATCGTCAATGGGAATGTCGAAGGAAAACAGTATAACTGCAGAGGTGCATCGGAATGTAAAAGTGGTGACACAGGAAACGCTCAAAACATAGACAGTAGGAAGGCTAAGTCTTCCTGTACTTAAGTCGGCATTTTGTCTCTTATATTTAATTCCGATGCAATTTCTGTGTTTCATCGTCACTTTGAACGTCCAAGGGATACAGGAAAACCTGCAGTGGTGCATGGGAATGTAATACTGGTGACACAGGAAACGCTCAAAACATAGACAGTTGGAAGACTCTGTCTTCCTGTACTTAACACGTCATTGTGTCTCTTATATTTAATTCCGATGCAATTTCTGTGATTCATCGTCAATGGGAAGGTCAAGGGGATACAGTAAACCTGCAGAGGTGCATCGGAATGTAAAACTGGTGACACAGGAAACGCTCAAAACATAGACAGTAGTAAGACTCAGTCTTCCTGTACTTAAGGCGTCATTGTGTCTGTTATATTTAATTCCGATGTAATTTCTGTGTTTCATTGTCAATGGGAAGGTGCAAGGGATATAGCAAACCTGCAGAGGTGCATCGGAATGTAAAACTGTTGACACAGGAAACGCTCAAAGCATAGAGAGAAGGAAGACTCAGTCTTTCTGTACTTAATTCGACATTGTGCCTCTTATATTTAATTCCGATGCAATTTCTGTGTTTCATCGTCAATGGGGTGGTCCAATGGATACAGTAAACCTGCAGAGGTGCATCGGAATGTAGAACTGATGACACAGGAAACGCTCAAAACATAGACAGTAGGAAGACTCAGTCTTCCTGTACTTAAGTCGGCATTGTGTCTGTTATATTTAATTCCGATGTAATTTCTGTGTTTCATTGTCAATGGGAAGGTGCAAGGGATACAGCACACCTGCAGAGGTGCATCGGAATGTAAAACTGGTGACACAGGAAACGCTCAAAGCATAGAGAGTAGGAAGACTCAGTCTTTCTGTACTTAAGTCGACATTTTGTCTCTTATATTTCATTCCGATGCAATTTCTGTGTTTCATCGTCACTATGAAGGTCCAAGGGATACTGTAGACCTGATTAGGTGCATCGGAATGTAAAACTGGTGACACAGGAAACGCTCAAAACGTAGACAGTAGGAAGACTCAGTCTTCCAGTACTTATGTCGACATTGTGTCTCTTATATTTAATTCCGATGCAATTTCTGAGTTTCATCGTCAATGGGAAAGTCGAAGGGAAACAGAATACCTGCAGAGGTGCATCAGTATGTAAAACTGGTGACACAGGAAACGCTCGAAACATAGACAGTAGGAAGACTCAGTCTTCCTGTACTTAAGTCGGCATTGTGTCTCTTATATTTAATTCCGATGCAATTTCTGTGTTTCATCGTCACTTTGAAGGTCCAAGGGATACAGTAAACCTGCAGAGGTGCATCAAAATGGAAAACTGATGACACAGGAAACGCTCGAAACATAGTCAGTAGGAAGACTCAGTCTTCCTGTACCTAAGTCGGCATTGTGTCTCTTATATTTAATTCCTATGCAATTTCTGAGTTTCATCGTCACTGTGAAGGTCCAATGGATACAGTAAACCTGCAGAGGTGCATCGGAATGTAAAACTGGTGACACAGGAATCGCTCAAAATATAGACAGTAGAAAGACTCAGTCTTCCTGTACTTAAGCGGCATTGTGTCTTTTATATTTAATTCCGATGCAATTTCTGTGTTTCATCGTCAATGGGGGGATCCAATGTATACAGTAGACCTGCAGAGGTGCATCGGAATGTAGAACTGATGACACTGGAAACGCTCAAAACGTAGACAGTAGGAAGACTCAGTCTTCCTGTACTTAAGTCAGCACTGTGTCTCCTATATATGTAATTCCGATGCAATTTCTGTGTTTCATCGTCAATGGGAATGTCGAAGGAAAACAGTATAACTGCAGAGGTGCATCGGAATGTAAAACTGGTGACACAGGAAACGCTCAAAACATAGACAGTAGGAAGGCTCAGTCTCCCTGTACTTAAGTCGGCATTTTGTCTCTTATATTTAATTCCGATGCAATTTCTGTGTTTCATCGTCACTTTGAAGGTCCAAGGGATACAGTAAACCTGCAGAGGTGCATCAAAATGGAAAACTGATGACACAGGAAACGCTCAAAACATAGTCAGTAGGAAGACTCAGTCTTCCTGTACCTAAGTCGGCATTGTGTCTCTTATATTTCATTCCGATGCAATTTCTGTGTCTCATTATCACTGTGAAAGTCCAATGGATACAGTAAACCTGCAGAGGTGCAAAGGAATGAAAAGCTGATGACACAGGAAACGCTCGAAACATAGACAGTAGAAAGACTCAGTCTTCCTGTACTTAAGTCGGCATTGTGTCTCTTATATTTAATTCCGATGCAATTTCTGTGTTTCATCGTCAAAGGGAAAGTCGAAGGGAAACAGTATACCTGCAGAGGTGCATCAGAATGTAAAACTGGTGACACAGGAAACGCTCGAAACATTGACAGTAAGTAGACTCAGTCTTCCTGTACTTAAGTCGGCATTGTGTCTCTTATATTTAATTCCGGTCAATTTCTGTGTTTCATCGTCACTTTGAAGGTCCAAGGGATACAGTAAACCTGCAGAGGTGCATCAAAATGGAAAACTGATGACACAGGAAACGCTCAAAACATAGTCAGCAGGAAGACTCAGTCTTCCTGTACCTAAGTCGGCATTGTGTATCTTACATTTAATTCCGATGCAATTTCTGTGTTTCATCGTCACTGTGAAGGTCCAATGGATACAGTAAACCTGCAGAGGTGCATCGGAATGTAAAACTGGTGACACAGGAATCGCTCAAAATATAGACAGTAGAAAGACTCATTCTTCCTGTACTTAAGCGGCATTGTGTCTTTTATATTTAATTCCGATGCAATTTCTGTGTTTCATCGTCAATGGGGGGATCCAATGTATACAGTAGACCTGCAGAGGTGCATCGGAATGTAGAACTGATGACACTGGAAACGCTCAAAACGTAGACAGTAGGAAGACTCAGTCTTCCTGTACTTAAGTCAGCATTGTGTCTCTTATATGTAATTCCGATGCAATTTCTGTGTTTCATCGTCAATGGGAATGTCGAAGGAAAACAGTATAACTGCAGAGGTGCATCGGAATGTAAAACTGGTGACACAGGAAACGCTCAAAACATAGACAGTAGGAAGGCTCAGTCTTCCTGTACTTAAGTCGGCATTTTGTCTCTTATATTTAATTCCGATGCAATTTCTGTGTTTCATCGTCACTTTGAACGTCCAAGGGATACAGGAAAACCTGCAGACGTGCATGGGAATGTAATACTGGTGACACAGGAAACGCTCAAAACATAGACAGTTGGAAGACTCTGTCTTCCTGTACTTAACACCGTCATTGTGTCTCTTATATTTAATTCCGATGCAATTTCTGTGTTTCATCGCCTATGGGAAGGTCCAAGGGACACAGTAAACCTGCAGAGGTGCATCGGAATGTAAAACTGGTGACTTTGTAAACGCTCAATACGTGGACCGTAAGAAGACTCAGTTTTCTTGTACTTAACTCAACGTTGTGTCTCTTATATTTAATTCCGATGTAATTTCTAAGTTTCATCGTCACTATGAAGGTCCAAGGTATACTGTAGACCTGCTTAGCTGCATCGGAATGTAAAACTGGTGACACAGGAAACGCTCAAAACGTAGACAGTATGAAGACTCAGTCCTTCTGAACTTAAGTCGGCATTGTGTCTATTATATTTAATTCCGATGCAATTTCTGTGACTCATCGCCAATGGGAAGTTCCAAGGGACACAGTAATACTGCAGAGGTGCATCGGAATGTAAAACTGGTGACACTGGAAACGTTCAAAACGTAGACCGTAAAAAGACTCAGTTTTCTTGTACTTAACTAAACGTTGTGTCTCTTATATTTAATTCCGATGTAATTTCTGTGTTTCATCGTCAATGGGAAGGTCCAAGGGATACAGTAAACCTGCAGAGGTGCATCGGAATGTAACACTGGTGACACTAGAAACGCTCAAAACGTAGACCGTAAGAAGACTCAGTTTTCTTGTACTTAAGTCGGCGTTGTGTCTCTTATATTTAATTCCGATGCAATTTCTGTGTTTCATCGCCAATGGGAAGGTCCAATGGATACAGTAAGCCTGCAGAGGTGCATCGGAATGTAAAACTGGTGACACAGGAAACGCTCAAAACATATACAATAGAAAGACACACTCTTCCTGTACTTAAGTCGACATTGTGTCTCTTATATTTCATTCCGATGCAATTTCTGTGTTTCATCGTCACTGTGAAGGTCCAATGGATACAGTAAACCTGCAGAGGTGCATCGGAATGTAAAACTGGTGACACAGGAAACGCTCAAAACTATAGACAATTGAAAGACACACTCTTCCTAAACTTAAGTCGCATTGTGTCTCTTATATTTCATTCCGATGCAATTTCTGTGTCTCATTAACTCTGTGAAAGTCCAATGGATACAGAGAACCTGCAGAGGTGCTTCGGAATGTAAAACTGATGACACAGGAAACGCTAAAAACATAGACAGACGGAAGACTCAGTCTTCCTGTACTTAAGTCGGCATTGTGTCTTTTTTATTTCATTCCGATGCAATTTCTGCGTTTCATCGTCAATGGGAAGGTCCAATGGATACAGTAAACCTGCAGAGGTGCAAAGGAATGAAAAGCTGATGACACAGGAAACGCTCGAAACATAGACAGTAGGAAGACTCGGTCTTCCTGTACTTAAGTCGGCATTGTGTCTCTTATATTTAATTCCGATGCAATATCTGTGTTTCATCGTCAATGGGAAAGTCGAAGGGTAACAGTATACCTGCAGAGGTGCATCAGAATGTAAAACTGGTGACACAGGAAACGCTCGAAACATAGACAGTAGGAAGACTCAGTCTTCCTGTACTTAAGTCGGCATTGTGTCTCTTATATTTAATTCCGATGCAATTTCTGTGTTTCATCGTCACTTTGAAGGTCCAAGGGATACAGTAAACCTGCAGAGGTGCATCAAAATGGAAAACTGATGACACAGGAAACGCTAAAACATAGACAGTAGGAAGACTCAGTCTTCCTGTACCTAAGTCGGCATTGTGTCTCTTATATTTAATTCCGATGCAATTTCTGTGTTTCATCGACACTGTGAAGGTCCAATGGATACAGTAAACCTGCAGAGGTGCATCGGAATGTAAAACTGGTGACACAGGAAACGCTCAAAATATAGACAGTCGAAAGACTCAGTCTTCCTGTACTTAAGTCGGCATTGTGTCTTTTATATTCAATTACGATGCAATTTCTGTGTTTCATCGTCAATGGGGGGGGGGGGTCCAATGTATACAGTAGACCTGCAGAGGTGCATCGGAATGTAGAACTGATAACACAGGAAACGCTCAAAACATAGACAGTAGGAAGACTCAGTCTTCCTGTACTTAAGTCAGCATTGTGTCTCTTATATTTAATTCCGATGCAATTTCTGTGTTTCATCGTCAATGGGAATGTCCAAGGAAAACAGTATACCTGCAGAGGTGCATCGGAATGTAAAACTGGTGACACAGGAAACGCTCAAAACATAGACAGTAGGAAGGCTCAGTCTTCCTGTACTTAAGTCGGCATTTTGTCTCTTATATTTAATTCCGATGCAATTTCTCTGTTTCATCGTCACTTTGAACGTCCAAGGGATACAGGAAAACCTGCAGAGGTGCATGGGAATGTAAAACTGGTGACACAGGAAACGCTCAAACACAGACAGTTGGAAGACTCTGTCTACCTGTACTTAACACGTCATTGTGTCTCTTACATTTAATTCCGATGTAATTTATGGGTTTCATCGTCAATGGGAAGGTCCGATGTATACAGTAAACCTGCTGAGGTGCATCGGAATGTAAAACTGGTGACGCAGGAAACGCTCAAAACATAGACCGTAAGAAGACTCAGTTTTCTTGTACTTATGTCGGCGTTGTGTCTCTTATATTTAATTCCGATGCAATTTCTGTGTTTCATCGTCACTGTGAAGGTCCAAGGGATACAGTAAACCTGCAGAGGTGCATGAAATAGGAAAACTGATGACACAGGAAACGCTCAAAACGTAGACAGTAGGAAGACCCATTCTTCCTGTACTTAAGTCGGCATTGTGTCTCTTATATTTAATTCCGATGCAATTTCTGTGTTTCATCGTCAATGGGAAGGTCCAATGGATACAGTAAACCTGCAGAGGTGCATCGGAATGTAAAACTGGTGACACACGAAACGCTCAAAACATATACAATATAAAGACACACTCTTCCCGTACTTAAGTCGACATTGTGTCTCTTATATTTCATTCCGATGCAATTTCTGTGTTTCATCGTCACTGTGAAGGTCCAATGGATACAGTAAACCTGCAGAGGTGCATCGGAATGAAAAACTGGTGACACAGGAAACGCTCAAAGCTATAGACAATTGAAAGACACACTCTACCTGTACTTAAGTCGCATTGTGTCTCTTATATTTCATTCCGATGCAATTTCTGTGTCTCATTATCACTGTGAAAGTCCAATGGATACAGTAAACCTGCAGAAGTGCTTCGGAATGTAAAACTGATGACACAGGAAACGCTCAAAACATAGACAGTAGGAAGACTCATTCTTCCTGTACTGAAGTCGGCATTGTGTCTCTTATATTTAATTCCTATGCAATTTCTGTATTTTATCGTCACTTTGAAGGTCCAAGGGATACAGTAAACCTGCAGAGGTGCATCAAAATGGAAAACTGATGACACAGGAAACGCTCAAAACATAGACAGTAGGAAGATTCAGTCTTCCTGTACCTAAGTTGGCATTGTGTCTCTTATATTTAATTCCGATGCAATTTCTGTGTTTCATCGTCACTGCGAAGGTCCAATGGATACAGTAAACCTGCAGAGGTGCATCGGAATGTAAAACTGGTGACACAGGAAACGCTCAAAACATAGACAGTAGAAAGACTCAGTCTTCCTGTACTTAAGTAGGCATTGTGTCTTTTATATTTAATTCCGATGCAATTTCTGTGTTTCATCGTCAATGAGGGGGTCCAATGGATACAGTAAACCTGCAGAGGTGCATCGGAATGTAGAACTGATGACACAGGAAACCCTCAAAACATAGACAGTAGGAAGACTCAGTCTTCCTGTACTTAAGTCAGCATTGTGTCTCTTATATTTAATTCCGATGCAATTTCTGTGTTTCATCGTCAATGGGAATGTCGAAGGAAAACAGTATACATGCAGAGGTGCATCGGAATGTAAAACTGGTGACACAGGAAACGCTCAAAACATAGACAGTAGGAAGGCTCAGTCTTCCTGTACTTAAGTCGGCATTTTGTCTCTTATATTTAATTCCGATGCAATTTCTGTGTTTCATCGTCACTTTGAACGTCCAAGGGATACAGGAAAACCTGACGAGGTGCATGGGAATGTAAAACTGGTGACACAGGATACGCTCAAAACATAGACAGTTGGAAGACTCTGTCTTCCTGTACTCAAGTCGGCATTGTGTCTCTTATATTTCATTCCGATGCAATTTCTGTGTTTCATCATCAATTGGAAGATCCAAGCGATACAGTAAACCTGCAGAGGTGCTCGGAATGTAAAACTGGTGCCACAGGAAATGCTCAAAACATAGACAGTAGGAAGACTCGGCATTCCTGTACTTATGTCGGCATTGTGTCTCTTATATTTAATTCCGGTGCAATTTCTGGGTTCCATCGTCAATGGGAAGGACCAATGGATACAGTAAACGTGCAGAGGTCCATCGTAATGAAAAACTGGTGACACAGGCAACGATCAAAACATAGACAGTAGGAATACCCAGTCTTCCTGTACTTAAGTCGCCATTGTGACTCTTATATTTAAATCCGATGCAATTTCTGTGTTTCGTCGTCAATGGTAAGGTCCAAGGTATATAGTAAACCTGCAGAGATGCATTGGAATGTAATAATGGTGACACAGGAAACGCTCAAATCATAGACCGTACGAAGACTCAGTTTTCTTGTACTTAAGTCGGCGTTGTGTCTCTTATATTTAATTCCGATGCAATTTCTGTGCTTCGTCGTCAAAGGGAAGGTCCAATGGATACAGTAAACCTGCAGAGGTGAATCGGAATGTAAAACTGGTGACACAGGAAACGCTCAAAGCTATAGACAATAGAAAGACACACTCTTCCTGAACTTAAGTCGCATTGTGTCTCTTATATTTCATTCCGATGCAATTTCTGTGTCTCATTATCACTGTGAAAGTCCAATGGATACAGTAAACCTGCAGAGGTGCAAAGGAATGAAAAGCTGATGACACAGGAAACGCTCGAAACATAGACAGTAGGAAGACTCAGTCTTGCTGTACTTAAGTCGGCATTGTGTCTCTTATATGTAATTCCGATGCAATTTCTGTGTTTCATCGTCAATGGGAAAGTCGAAGGGAAACAGTATACCTGCAGAGGTGCATCAGAATGTAAAACTGGTGACACAGGAATCGCTCGAAACATAGACAGTAGGAAGACTCAGTCTTCCTGTACTTAAGTCGCCATTGTGACTCTTATATTTAAATCCGATGCAATTTCTGTGTTTCGTCGTCAATGGTAAGGTCCAAGGTATATAGTAAACCTGCAGAGATGCATTGGAATGTAATAATGGTGACACAGGAAACGCTCAAATCATAGACCGTACGAAGACTCAGTTTTCTTGTACTTAAGTCGGCGTTGTGTCTCTTATATTTAATTCCGATGCAATTTCTGTGCTTCGTCGTCAAAGGGAAGGTCCAATGGATACAGTAAACCTGCAGAGGTGAATCGGAATGTAAAACTGGTGACACAGGAAACGCTCAAAGCTATAGACAATAGAAAGACACACTCTTCCTGAACTTAAGTCGCATTGTGTCTCTTATATTTCATTCCGATGCAATTTCTGTGTCTCATTATCACTGTGAAAGTCCAATGGATACAGTAAACCTGCAGAGGTGCTCGGAATGTAAAACTGGTGCCACAGGAAATGCTCAAAACATAGACAGTAGGAAGACTCGGCATTCCTGTACTTATGTCGGCATTGTGTCTCTTATATTTAATTCCGGTGCAATTTCTGGGTTCCATCGTCAATGGGAAGGACCAATGGATACAGTAAACGTGCAGAGGTCCATCGTAATGAAAAACTGGTGACACAGGCAACGATCAAAACATAGACAGTAGGAATACCCAGTCTTCCTGTACTTAAGTCGCCATTGTGACTCTTATATTTAAATCCGATGCAATTTCTGTGTTTCGTCGTCAATGGTAAGGTCCAAGGTATATAGTAAACCTGCAGAGATGCATTGGAATGTAATAATGGTGACACAGGAAACGCTCAAATCATAGACCGTACGAAGACTCAGTTTTCTTGTACTTAAGTCGGCGTTGTGTCTCTTATATTTAATTCCGATGCAATTTCTGTGCTTCGTCGTCAAAGGGAAGGTCCAATGGATACAGTAAACCTGCAGAGGTGAATCGGAATGTAAAACTGGTGACACAGGAAACGCTCAAAGCTATAGACAATAGAAAGACACACTCTTCCTGAACTTAAGTCGCATTGTGTCTCTTATATTTCATTCCGATGCAATTTCTGTGTCTCATTATCACTGTGAAAGTCCAATGGATACAGTAAACCTGCAGAGGTGCAAAGGAATGAAAAGCTGATGACACAGGAAACGCTCGAAACATAGACAGTAGGAAGACTCAGTCTTGCTGTACTTAAGTCGGCATTGTGTCTCTTATATGTAATTCCGATGCAATTTCTGTGTTTCATCGTCAATGGGAAAGTCGAAGGGAAACAGTATACCTGCAGAGGTGCATCAGAATGTAAAACTGGTGACACAGGAATCGCTCGAAACATAGACAGTAGGAAGACTCAGTCTTCCTGTACTTAAGTCGGCATTGTGTCTCTTATATTTAATTCCGATGCAATTTCTGTTTTTCATCGTCACTTTGAAGGTCCAAGGGATACAGTAAACCTGCAGAGGTGCATCAAAATGGAAAACTGATGCCACAGAAAACGCTCAAAACATAGTCAGTAGGAAGACTCAGTCTTCCTGTACCTAAGTCGGCATTGTGTCTCTTATATTTAATTCCGATGCAATTTCTGTGTTTCATCGTCACTGTGAAGGTCCAATGGATACAGTAAACCTGCAGAGGTGCATCGGAATGTAAAACTGGTGACACAGGAATCGCTCAAAATATAGACAGTTGAAAGACTCAGTCTTCCTGTACTTAAGCGGCATTGTGTCTTTTATATTTAATTCCGATGCAATTTCTGTGTTTCATCGTCAATGGGGGGGGGGGTCCAATGTATACAGTAGACCTGCAGAGGTGCATCGGAATGTAGAACTGATGACACTGGAAACGCTCAAAACGTAGACAGTAGGAAGACTCAGTCTTCCTGTACTTAAGTCAGCATTGTGTCTCTTATATGTAATTCCGATGCAATTTCTGTGTTTCATCGTCAATGGGAATGTCGAAGGAAAACAGTATAACTGCAGAGGTGCATCGGAATGTAAAACTGGTGACACAGGAAACGCTCAAAACATAGACAGTAGGAAGGCTCAGTCTTCCTGTACTTAAGTCGGCATTTTGTCACTTATATTTAATTCCGATGCAATTTCTGTGTTTCATCGTCACTTTGAACGTCCAAGGGATACAGGAAAACCTGCAGAGGTGCATGGGAATGTAATACTGGTGACACTGGAAACGCTCAAAACGTGGACCGTAAGAAGACTCAGTTTTCTTGTACTTAAGTCGGCGTTGATTCTCTTATATTTAATTCCGATGCAATTTCTGTGATTCATCGTCAATGGGAAGGTCAAGGGGATACAGTAAACCTGCAGAGGTGCATCGGAATGTAAAACTGGTGACACAGGAAACGCTCAAAGCATAGACAGTAGTAAGACTCAGTCTTCCTGTACTTAAGTCGTCATTGTGTCTGTTATATTTAATTCCGATGTAATTTCTGTGTTTCATTGTCAATGGGAAGGTGCAAGGGATACAGCAAACCTGCAGAGGTGCATCGGAATGTAAAACTGTTGACACAGGAAACGCTCAAAACATAGAGAGTAGCAAGACTCAGTCTTTCTGTACTTAATTCGACATTGTGTCTCTTATATTTAATTCCGATGCAATTTCTGTGTTTCATCGTCAATGGGGTGGTCCAATGGATACAGTAAACCTGCAGAGGTGCATCGGAATGTAGAACTGATGACACAGGAAACGCTCAAAACATAGACAGTAGGAAGACTCAGTCTTCCTGTACTTAAGTCGGCATTGTGTCTGTTATATTTAATTCCGATGTAATTTCTGTGTTTCACTGTCAATGGGAATGTGCAAGGGATACAGCACACCTGCAGAGGTGCATCGGAATGTAGAACTGGTGACACAGGAAACGCTCAAAGCATAGAGAGTAGGAAGACTCAGTCTTTCTGTACTTAAGTCGACATTTTGTCTCTTATATTTCATTCCGATGCAATTTCTGTGTTTCATCGTCACTATGAAGGTCCAAGGGATACTGTAGACATGCTTAGGTGCATCGGAATGTAAAACTGGTGACACAGGAAACGCTCAAATTGTAGACAGTAGGAAGACTCAGTCTTCCTGTACTTAAGTCGACATTGTGTCTCTTATATTTAATTCCGATGCAATTTCTGTGTTTCATCGTCACTTTGAAGGTCCAAGGGATACAGTAAACCTGCAGAGGTGCATCAAAATGGAAAACTGATGACACAGGAAACGCTCAAAACATAGTCAGTAGGAAGACTCAGTCTTCCTGTACCTAAGTCGGCATTGTGTCTCTTATATTTAATTCCTATGCAATTTCTGAGTTTCATCGTCACTGTGAAGGTCCAATGGATACAGTAAACCTGCAGAGGTGCATCGGAATGTAAAACTGGTGACACAGGAATCGCTCAAAATATAGACAGTAGAAAGACTCAGTCTTCCTGTACTTAAGCGGCATTGTGTCTTTTATATTTAATTCCGATGCAATTTCTGTGTTTCATCGTCAATGGGGGGATCCAATGTATACAGTAGACCTGCAGAGGTGCATCGGAATGTAGAACTGATGACACTGGAAACGCTCAAAACGTAGACAGTAGGAAGACTCAGTCTTCCTGTACTTAAGTCAGCACTGTATCTCCTATATATGTAATTCCGATGCAATTTCTGTGTTTCATCGTCAATGGGAATGTCGAAGGAAAACAGTATAACTGCAGAGGTGCATCGGAATGTAAAACTGGTGACACAGGAAACGCTCAAAACATAGACAGTAGGAAGGCTCAGTCTTCCTGTACTTAAGTCGGCATTTTGTCTCTTATATTTAATTCCGATGCAATTTCTGTGTTTCATCGTCACTTTGAACGTCCAAAGGATACAGGAAAACCTGCAGACGTGCATGGGAATGTAATACTGGTGACACAGGAAACGCTCAAAACATAGACAGTTGGAAGACTCTGTCTTCCTGTACTTAACACGTCATTGTGTCTCTTATATTTAATTCCGATGCAATTTCTGTGATTCATCGTCAATGGGAAGGTCAAGGGGATACAGTAAACCTGCAGAGGTGCATCGGAATGTAAAACTGGTGACACAGGAAACGCTCAAAACATAGACAGTAGTAAGACTCAGTCTTCCTGTACTTAAGTCGGCATTGTGTCTCTTATATTTAATTCCGATGCAATTTCTTTGTTTCATCGTCACTTTGAAGGTCCAAGGGATACAGTAAACCTGCAGAGGTGCATCAAAATGGAAAACTGATGACACAGGAAACGCTCAAAACATAGTCAGTAGAAGACTCAGTCTTCCTGTACCTAAGTCGGCATTGTGTCTCTTATATTTAATTCCGATGCAATTTCTGTGATTCATCGCCAATGGGAAGTTCTAAGGGACACAGTAATCCTGCAGAGGTGCATCGGAATGTAAAACTGGTGACACTGGAAACGTTCAAAACGTAGACCGTAAAAAGACTCAGTTTTCTTGTACTTAAGTCGGCGTTGTGTCTCTTATATTTAATTCCGATGCAATTTCTGTGTTTCATCGTCACTGTGAAGGGCCTATGGATACAGTAAACCTGCAGAGGTGCAAAGGAATGAAAAGCTGATGACACAGGAAACGCTCGAAACATAGACAGTAGAAAGACTCAGTCTTCCTGTACTTAAGTCGGCATTGTGTCTCTTATATTTAATTCCGATGCAATTTCTGTGTTTCATCGTCAATGGGAAAGTCGAAGGGAAACAGTATACCTGCAGAGGTGCATCAGAATGTAAAACTGGTGACACAGGAAACGCTCGAAACATTGACAGTAGGAAGACTCAGTCTTCCTGTACTTAAGTCGGCATTGTGTCTCTTATATTTAATTCCGGTCAATTTCTGTGTTTCATCGTCACTTTGAAGGTCCAAGGGATACAGTAAACCTGCAGAGGTGCATCAAAATGGAAAACTGATGACACAGGAAACGCTCAAAACATAGTCAGCAGGAAGACTCAGTCTTCCTGTACCTAAGTCGGCATTGTGTATCTTACATTTAATTCCGATGCAATTTCTGTGTTTCATCGTCACTGTGAAGGTCCAATGGATACAGTAAACCTGCAGAGGTGCATCGGAATGTAAAACTGGTGACACAGGAATCGCTCAAAATATAGACAGTAGAAAGACTCATTCTTCCTGTACTTAAGCGGCATTGTGTCTTTTATATTTAATTCCGATGCAATTTCTGTGTTTCATCGTCAATGGGGGGATCCAATGTATACAGTAGACCTGCAGAGGTGCATCGGAATGTAGAACTGATGACACTGGAAACGCTCAAAACGTAGACAGTAGGAAGACTCAGTCTTCCTGTACTTAAGTCAGCATTGTGTCTCTTATATGTAATTCCGATGCAATTCCTGTGTTTCATCGTCAATGGGAATGTCGAAGGAAAACAGTATAACTGCAGAGGTGCATCGGAATGTAAAACTGGTGACACAGGAAACGCTCAAAACATAGACAGTAGGAAGGCTCAGTCTTCCTGTACTTAAGTCGGCATTTTGTCTCTTATATTTAATTCCGATGCAATTTCTGTGTTTCATCGTCACTTTGAACGTCCAAGGGATACAGGAAAACCTGCAGACGTGCATGGGAATGTAATGCTGGTGACACAGGAAACGCTCAAAACATAGACAGTTGGAAGACTCTGTCTTCCTGTACTTAACACCGTCATTGTGTCTCTTATATTTAATTCCGATGCAATTTCTGTGTTTCATCGCCTATGGGAAGGTCCAAGGGACACAGTAAACCTGCAGAGGTGCATCGGAATGTAAAACTGGTGACTTTGTAAAAGCTCAATACGTGGACCGTAAGAAGACTCAGTTTTCTTGTACTTAACTCAACGTTGTGTCTCTTATATTTAATTCCGATGTAATTTCTAAGTTTCATCGTCACTATGAAGGTCCAAGGTATACTGTAGACCTGCTTAGCTGCATCGGAATGTAAAACTGGTGACACAGGGAACGCTCAAAGCGTAGACAGTATGAAGACTCAGTCCTTCTGAACTTAAGTCGGCATTGTGTCTATTATATTTAATTCCGATGCAATTTCTGTGTTTCATCGCCTATGGGAAGGTCCAAGGGACACAGTAAACCTGCAGAGGTGCATCGGAATGTAAAACTGGTGACTTTGTAAACGCTCAATACGTAGACCGTAAAAAGACTCAATTTTCTTGTACTTAACTAAACGTTGTGTCTCTTATATTTAATTCCGATGTAATTTCTGTGTTTCATCGTCAATGGGAAGGTCCAAGGGATACAGTAAACCTGCAGAGGTGCATCGGAATGTAACACTGGTGACACTAGAAACGCTCAAAACGTAGACCGTAAGAAGACTCAGTTTTCTTGTACTTAAGTCGGCGTTGTGTCTCTTACATTTAATTCCGATGCAATTTCTGTGTTTCATCGCCAATGGGAAGGTCCAATCGATACAGTAAGCCTGCAGAGGTGCATCGGAATGTAAAACTGGTGACACAGGAAACGCTCAAAACATATACAATAGAAAGACACACTCTTCCTGCACTTAAGTCGACATTGTGTCTCTTATATTTCATTCCGATGCAATTTCTGTGTTTCATCGTCACTGTGAAGGTCCAATGGATACAGTAAACCTGCAGAGGTGCATCGGAATGTAAAACTGGTGACACAGGAAACGCTCAAAACTATAGACAATTGAAAGACACACTCTTCCTAAAATTAAGTCGCATTGTGTCTCTTATATTTCATTCCGATGCAATTTCTGTGTCTCATTATCTCTGTGAAAGTCCAATGGATACAGAGAACCTGCAGAGGTGCTTCGGAATGTAAAACTGATGACACAGGAAACGCTAAAAACATAGACAGACGGAAGACTCAGTCTTCGTGTACTTAAGTCGGCATTGTGTCTTTTTTATTTCATTCCGATGCAATTTCTCCGTTTCATCGTCAATGGGAAGGTCCAATGGATACAGTAAACCTGCAGAGGTGCAAAGGAATGAAAAGCTGATGACACAGGAAACGCTCGAAACATAGACAGTAGGAAGACTCGGTCTTCCTGTACTTAAGTCGGCATTGTGTCTCTTATATTTAATTCCGATGCAATATCTGTGTTTCATCGTCAATGGGAAAGTCGAAGGGTAACAGTATACCTGCAGAGGTGCATCAGAATGTAAAACTGGTGACACAGGAAACGCTCGAAACATAGACAGTAGGAAGACTCTGTCTTCCTGTACTTAAGTCGGCATTGTGTCTCTTATATTTAATTCCGATGCAATTTCTGTGTTTCATCGTCACTTTGAAGGTCCAAGGGATACAGTAAACCTGCAGAGGTGCATCAAAATGGAAAACTGATGACACAGGAAACGCTCAAAACATAGTCAGTAGAAGACTCAGTCTTCCTGTACCTAAGTCGGCATTGTGTCTCTTATATTTAATTCCGATGCAATTTCTGTGATTCATCGCCAATGGGAAGTTCTAAGGGACACAGTAATCCTGCAGAGGTGCATCGGAATGTAAAACTGGTGACACTGGAAACGTTCAAAACGTAGACCGTAAAAAGACTCAGTTTTCTTGTACTTAAGTCGGCGTTGTGTCTCTTATATTTAATTCCGATGCAATTTCTGTGTTTCATCGTCACTGTGAAGGGCCTATGGATACAGTAAACCTGCAGAGGTGCATCGGAATGTAAAACTGGTGACACAGGAAACGCTCAAAGCTATAGACAATTGAAAGACACACTCTTCCTGTACTTAAGTCGCATTGTGTCTCTTATATTTCATTCCGATGCAATTTCTGTGTCTCATTATCACTGTGAAAGTCCAATGGATACAGTAAACCTGCAGAGGTGCAAAGGAATGAAAAGCTGATGACACAGGAAACGCTCGAAACATAGACAGTAGAAAGACTCAGTCTTCCTGTACTTAAGTCGGCATTGTGTCTCTTATATTTAATTCCGATGCAATTTCTGTGTTTCATCGTCAATGGGAAAGTCGAAGGGAAACAGTATACCTGCAGAGGTGCATCAGAATGTAAAACTGGTGACACAGGAAACGCTCGAAACATTGACAGTAGGAAGACTCAGTCTTCCTGTACTTAAGTCGGCATTGTGTCTCTTATATTTAATTCCGGTCAATTTCTGTGTTTCATCGTCACTTTGAAGGTCCAAGGGATACAGTAAACCTGCAGAGGTGCATCAAAATGGAAAACTGATGACACAGGAAACGCTCAAAACATAGTCAGCAGGAAGACTCAGTCTTCCTGTACCTAAGTCGGCATTGTGTATCTTACATTTAATTCCGATGCAATTTCTGTGTTTCATCGTCACTGTGAAGGTCCAATGGATACAGTAAACCTGCAGAGGTGCATCGGAATGTAAAACTGGTGACACAGGAATCGCTCAAAATATAGACAGTAGAAAGACTCATTCTTCCTGTACATAAGCGGCATTGTGTCTTTTATATTTAATTCCGATGCAATTTCTGTGTTTCATCGTCAATGGGGGGATCCAATGTATACAGTAGACCTGCAGAGGTGCATCGGAATGTAGAACTGATGACACTGGAAACGCTCAAAACGTAGACAGTAGGAAGACTCTGTCTTCCTGTACTTAAGTCAGCATTGTGTCTCTTATATGTAATTCCGATGCAATTTCTGTGTTTCATCGTCAATGGGAATGTCGAAGGAAAACAGTATAACTGCAGAGGTGCATCGGAATGTAAAACTGGTGACACAGGAAACGCTCAAAACATAGACAGTAGGAAGGCTCAGTCTTCCTGTACTTAAGTCGGCATTTTGTCTCTTATATTTAATTCCGATGCAATTTCTGTGTTTCATCGTCACTTTGAACGTCCAAGGGATACAGGAAAACCTGCAGACGTGCATGGGAATGTAATACTGGTGACACAGGAAACGCTCAAAACATAGACAGTTGGAAGACTCTGTCTTCCTGTACTTAACACCGTCATTGTGTCTCTTATATTTAATTCCGATGCAATTTCTGTGTTTCATCGCCTATGGGAAGGTCCAAGGGACACAGTAAACCTGCAGAGGTGCATCGGAATGTAAAACTGGTGACTTTGTAAACGCTCAATACGTGGACCGTAAGAAGACTCAGTTTTCTTGTACTTAACTCAACGTTGTGTCTCTTATATTTAATTCCGATGTAATTTCTAAGTTTCATCGTCACTATGAAGGTCCAAGGTATACTGTAGACCTGCTTAGCTGCATCGGAATGTAAAACTGGTGACATAGGGAACGCTCAAAGCGTAGACAGTATGAAGACTCAGTCCTTCTGAACTTAAGTCGGCATTGTGTCTATTATATTTAATTCCGATGCAATTTCTGTGTTTCATCGCCTATGGGAAGGTCCAAGGGACACAGTAAACCTGCAGAGGTGCATCGGAATGTAAAACTGGTGACTTTGTAAACGCTCAATACGTAGACCGTAAAAAGACTCAGTTTTCTTGTACTTAACTAAACGTTGTGTCTCTTATATTTAATTCCGATGTAATTTCTGTGTTTCATCGTCAATGGGAAGGTCCAAGGGATACAGTAAACCTGCAGAGGTGCATCGGAATGTAACACTGGTGACACTAGAAACGCTCAAAACGTAGACCGTAAGAAGACTCAGTTTTCTTGTACTTAAGTCGGCGTTGTGTCTCTTACATTTAATTCCGATGCAATTTCTGTGTTTCATCGCCAATGGGAAGGTCCAATGGATACAGTAAGCCTGCAGAGGTGCATCGGAATGTAAAACTGGTGACACAGGAAACGCTCAAAACATATACAATAGAAAGACACACTCTTCCTGCACTTAAGTCGACATTGTGTCTCTTATATTTCATTCCGATGCAATTTCTGTGTTTCATCGTCACTGTGAAGGTCCAATGGATACAGTAAACCTGCAGAGGTGCATCGGAATGTAAAACTGGTGACACAGGAAACGCTCAAAACTATAGACAATTGAAAGACACACTCTTCCTAAACTTAAGTCGCATTGTGTCTCTTATATTTCATTCCGATGCAATTTCTGTGTCTCATTATCTCTGTGAAAGTCCAATGGATACAGAGAACCTGCAGAGGTGCTTCGGAATGTAAAACTGATGACACAGGAAACGCTAAAAACATAGACAGACGGAAGACTCAGTCTTCCTGTACTTAAGTCGGCATTGTGTCTTTTTTATTTCATTCCGATGCAATTTCTGCGTTTCATCGTCAATGGGAAGGTCCAATGGATACAGTAAACCTGCAGAGGTGCAAAGGAATGAAAAGCTGATGACACAGGAAACGCTCGAAACATAGACAGTAGGAAGACTCGGTCTTCCTGTACTTAAGTCGGCATTGTGTCTCTTATATTTAATTCCGATGCAATATCTGTGTTTCATCGTCAATGGGAAAGTCGAAGGGTAACAGTATACCTGCAGAGGTGCATCAGAATGTAAAACTGGTGACACAGGAAACGCTCGAAACATAGACAGTAGGAAGACTCAGTCTTCCTGTACTTAAGTCGGCATTGTGTCTCTTATATTTAATTCCGATGCAATTTCTGTGTTTCATCGTCACTTTGAAGGTCCAAGGGATACAGTAAACCTGCAGAGGTGCATCAAAATGGAAAACTGATGACACAGGAAACGCTAAAACATAGACAGTAGGAAGACTCAGTCTTCCTGTACCTAAGTCGGCATTGTGTCTCTTATATTTAATTCCGATGCAATTTCTGTGTTTCATCGACACTGTGAAGGTCCAATGGATACAGTAAACCTGCAGAGGTGCATCGGAATGTAAAACTGGTGACACAGGAAACGCTCAAAATATAGACAGTAGAAAGACTCAGTCTTCCTGTACTTAAGTCGGCATTGTGTCTTTTATATTTAATTACGATGCAATTTCTGTGTTTCATCGTCAATGGGGGGGGGGTCCAATGTATACAGTACACCTGCAGAGGTGCATCGGAATGTAGAACTGATAACACAGGAAACGCTCAAAACATAGACAGTAGGAAGACTCAGTCTTCCTGTACTTAAGTCAGCATTGTGTCTCTTATATTTAATTCCGATGCAATTTCTGTGTTTCATCGTCAATGGGAATGTCCAAGGAAAACAGTATACCTGCAGAGGTGCATCGGAATGTAAAACTGGTGATACAGGAAACGCTCAAAACATAGACAGTAGGAAGGCTCAGTCTTCCTGTACTTAAGTCGGCATTTTGTCTCTTATATTTAATTCCGATGCAATTTCTCTGTTTCATCGTCACTTTGAACGTCCAAGGGATACAGGAAAACCTGCAGAGGTGCATGGGAATATAAAACTGGTGACACAGGAAACGCTCAAACATAGACAGTTGGAAGACTCTGTCTACCTGTACTTAACACGTCATTGTGTCTCTTATATTTAATTCCGATGTAATTTATGGGTTTCATCGTCAATGGGAAGGTCCGATGTATACAGTAAACCTGCAGAGGTGCATCGGAATGTAAAACTGGTGACGCAGGAAACGCTCAAAACATAGACCGTAAGAAGACTCAGTTTTCTTGTACTTATGTCAGCGTTGTGTCTCTTATATTTAATTCCGATGCAATTTCTGTGTTTCATCGTCACTGTGAAGGTCCAAGGGATACAGTAAACCTGCAGAGGTGCATGAAATAGGAAAACTGATGACACAGGAAACGCTCAAAACGTAGACAGTAGGAAGACTCATTCTTCCTGTACTTAAGTCGGCATTGTGTCTCTTATATTTAATTCCGATGCAATTTCTGTGTTTCATCGTCAATGGGAAGGTCCAATGGATACAGTAAACCTGCAGAGGTGCATCGGAATGTAAAACTGGTGACACAGGAAACGCTCAAAACATATACAATATAAAGACACACTCTTCCCGTACTTAAGACGACATTGTGTCTCTTATATTTCATTCCGATGCAATTTCTGTGTTTCATCGTCACTGTGAAGGTCCAATGGATACAGTAAACCTGCAGAGGTGCATCGGAATGAATAACTGGTGACACAGGAAACGCTCAAAGCTATGGACAATTGAAAGACACACTCTACCTGTACTTAAGTCGCATTGTGTCTCTTATATTTCATTCCGCTGCAATTTCTGTGTCTCATTATCACTGTGAAAGTCCAATGGATACAGTAAACCTGCAGAAGTGCTTCGGAATGTAAAATTGATGACACAGGAAACGCTCAAATCATAGACAGTAGGAAGACTCATTCTTCCTGTACTTAAGTCGGCATTGTGTCTCTTATATTTAATTCCTATGCAATTTCTGTATTTCATCGTCACTTTGAAGGTCCAAGGGATACAGTAAACCTGCAGAGGTGCATCAAAATGGAAAACTGATGACACAGGAAACGCTCAAAACATAGACAGTAGGAAGATTCAGTCTTCCTGTACCTAAGTTGGCATTGTGTCTCTTATATTTAATTCCGATGCAATTTCTGTGTTTCATCGTCACTGCGAAGGTCCAATGGATACAGTAAACCTGCAGAGGTGCATCGGAATGTAAAACTGGTGACACAGGAAACGCTCAAAACATAGACAGTAGAAAGACTCAGTCTTCCTGTACTTAAGTCGGCATTGTGTCTTTTATATTTAATTCCGATGCAATTTCTGTGTTTCATCGTCAATGAGGGGGTCCAATGGATACAGTAAACCTGCAGAGGTGCATCGGAATGTAGAACTGATGACACAGGAAACCCTCAAAACATAGACAGTAGGAAGACTCAGTCTTCCTGTACTTAAGTCAGCATTGTGTCTCTTATATTTAATTCCGATGCAATTTCTGTGTTTCATCGTTAATGGGAATGTCGAAGGAAAACACTATACATGCAGAGGTGCATCGGAATGTAAAACTGGTGACACAGGAAACGCTCAAAACATAGACAGTAGGAAGGCTCAGTCTTCCTGTACTTAAGTCGGCATTTTGTCTCTTATATTTAATTCTGATGCAATTTCTGTGTTTCATCGTCACTTTGAACGTCCAAGGGATACAGGAAAACCTGCAGAGGTGCATGGGAATGTAAAACTGGTGACACAGGAAACGCTCAAAACATAGACAGTTGGAAGACTCTGTCTTCCTGTACTCAAGTCGGCATTGTGTCTCTTATATTTCATTCCGATGCAATTTCTGTGTTTCATCATCAATTGGAAGATCCAAGCGATACAGTAAACCTGCAGAGGTGCTCGGAATGTAAAACTGGTGCCACAGGAAATGCTCAAAACATAGACAGTAGGAAGACTCAGCATTCCTGTACTTATGTCGGCATTGTGTCTCTTATATTTAATTCCGGTGCAATTTCTGGGTTCCATCGTCAATGGGAAGGACCAATGGATACAGTAAACGTGCAGAGGTCCATCGTAATGAAAAACTGGTGACACAGGCAACGATCAAAACATAGACAGTAGGAATACCCAGTCTTCCTGTACTTAAGTCGCCATTGTGACTCTTATATTTAAATCCGAAGCAATTTCTGTGTTTCGTCGTCAATGGTAAGGTCCAAGGTATATAGTAAACCTGCAGAGATGCATTGGAATGTAATAATGGTGACACAGGAAACGCTCAAATCATAGACCGTACGAAGACTCAGTTTTCTTGTACTTAAGTCGGCGTTGTGTCTCTTATATTTAATTCCGATGCAATTTCTGTGCTTCGTCGTCAAAGGAAAGGTCCAATGGATACAGTAAACCTGCAGAGGTGAATCGGAATGTAAAACTGGTGACACAGGAAACGCTCAAAGCTATAGACAATAGAAAGACACACTCTTCCTGAACTTAAGTCGCATTGTGTCTCTTATATTTCATTCCGATGCAATTTCTGTGTCTCATTATCACTGTGAAAGTCCAATGGATACAGTAAACCTGCAGAGGTGCAAAGGAATGAAAAGCTGATGACACAGGAAACGCTCGAAACATAGACAGTAGGAAGACTCAGTCTTGCTGTACTTAAGTCGGCATTGTGTCTCTTATATGTAATTCCGATGCAATTTCTGTGTTTCATCGTCAATGGGAAAGTCGAAGGGAAACAGTATACCTGCAGAGGTGCATCAGAATGTAAAACTGGTGACACAGGAAACGCTCGAAACATAGACAGTAGGAAGACTCAGTCTTCCTGTACTTAAGTCGGCATTGTGTCTCTTATATTTAATTCCGATGCAATTTCTGTTTTTCATCGTCACTTTGAAGGTCCAAGGGATACAGTAAACCTGCAGAGGTGCATCAAAATGGAAAACTGATGACACAGGAAACGCTCAAAACATAGTCAGTAGGAAGACTCAGTCTTCCTGTACTTAAGTCGGCATTGTGTCTCTTATATTTAATTCCGATGCAATTTCTGTGTTTCATCGTCACTTTGAAGGTCCAAGGGATACAGTAAACCTGCAGAGGTGCATCAAAATGGAAAACTGATGACACAGGAAACGCTAAAACATAGACAGTAGGAAGACTCAGTCTTCCTGTACCTAAGTCGGCATTGTGTCTCTTATATTTAATTCCGATGCAATTTCTGTGTTTCATCGACACTGTGAAGGTCCAATGGATACAGTAAACCTGCAGAGGTGCATCGGAATGTAAAACTGGTGACACAGGAAACGCTCAAAATATAGACAGTAGAAAGACTCAGTCTTCCTGTACTTAAGTCGGCATTGTGTCTTTTATATTTAATTACGATGCAATTTCTGTGTTTCATCGTCAATGGGGGGGGGGGGGGGTCCAATGTATACAGTAGACCTGCAGAGGTGCATCGGAATGTAGAACTGATAACACAGGAAACGCTCAAAACATAGACAGTAGGAAGACTCAGTCTTCCTGTACTTAAGTCAGCATTGTGTCTCTTATATTTAATTCCGATGCAATTTCTGTGTTTCATCGTCAATGGGAATGTCCAAGGAAAACAGTATACCTGCAGAGGTGCATCGGAATGTAAAACTGGTGACACAGGAAACGCTCAAAACATAGACAGTAGGAAGGCTCAGTCTTCCTGTACTTAAGTCGGCATTTTGTCTCTTATATTTAATTCCGATGCAATTTCTCTGTTTCATCGTCACTTTGAACGTCCAAGGGATACAGGAAAACCTGCAGAGGTGCATGGGAATATAAAACTGGTGACACAGGAAACGCTCAAACATAGACAGTTGGAAGACTCTGTCTACCTGTACTTAACACGTCATTGTGTCTCTTATATTTAATTCCGATGTAATTTATGGGTTTCATCGTCAATGGGAAGGTCCGATGTATACAGTAAACCTGCAGAGGTGCATCGGAATGTAAAACTGGTGACGCAGGAAACGCTCAAAACATAGACCGTAAGAAGACTCAGTTTTCTTGTACTTATGTCGGCGTTGTGTCTCTTATATTTAATTCCGATGCAATTTCTGTGTTTCATCGTCACTGTGAAGGTCCAAGGGATACAGTAAACCTGCAGAGGTGCATGAAATAGGAAAACTGATGACACAGGAAACGCTCAAAACGTAGACAGTAGGAAGACTCATTCTTCCTGTACTTAAGTCGGCATTGTGTCTCTTATATTTAATTCCGATGCAATTTCTGTGTTTCATCGTCCATGGGAAGGTCCAATGGATACAGTAAACCTGCAGAGGTGCATCGGAATGTAAAACTGGTGACACAGGAAACGCTCAAAACATATACAATATAAAGACACACTCTTCCCGTACTTAAGTCGACATTGTGTCTCTTATATTTCATTCCGATGCAATTTCTGTGTTTCATCGTCACTGTGAAGGTCCAATGGATACAGTAAACCTGCAGAGGTGCATCGGAATGAAAAACTGGTGACACAGGAAACGCTCAAAGCTATAGACAATTGAAAGACACACTCTACCTGTACTTAAGTCGCATTGTGTCTCTTATATTTCATTCCGCTGCAATTTCTGTGTCTCATTATCACTGTGAAAGTCCAATGGATACAGTAAACCTGCAGAAGTGCTTCGGAATGTAAAATTGATGACACAGGAAACGCTCAAATCATAGACAGTAGGAAGACTCATTCTTCCTGTACTTAAGTCGGCATTGTGTCTCTTATATTTAATTCCTATGCAATTTCTGTATTTCATCGTCACTTTGAAGGTCCAAGGGATACAGTAAACCTGCAGAGGTGCATCAAAATGGAAAACTGATGACACAGGAAACGCTCAAAACATAGACAGTAGGAAGATTCAGTCTTCCTGTACCTAAGTTGGCATTGTGTCTCTTATATTTAATTCCGATGCAATTTCTGTGTTTCATCGTCACTGCGAAGGTCCAATGGATACAGTAAACCTGCAGAGGTGCATCGGAATGTAAAACTGGTGACACAGGAAACGCTCAAAACATAGACAGTAGAAAGACTCAGTCTTCCTGTACTTAAGTCGGCATTGTGTCTTTTATATTTAATTCCGATGCAATTTCTGTGTTTCATCGTCAATGAGGGGGTCCAATGGATACAGTAAACCTGCAGAGGTGCATCGGAATGTAGAACTGATGACACAGGAAACCCTCAAAACATAGACAGTAGGAAGACTCAGTCTTCCTGTACTTAAGTCAGCATTGTGTCTCTTATATTTAATTCCGATGCAATTTCTGTGTTTCATCGTCAATGGGAATGTCGAAGGAAAACAGTATACATGCAGAGGTGCATCGGAATGTAAAACTGGTGACACAGGAAACGCTCAAAACATAGACAGTAGGAAGCTCAGTCTTCCTGTACTTAAGTCGGCATTTTGTCTCTTATATTTAATTCCGATGCAATTTCTGTGTTTCATCGTCACTTTGAACGTCCAAGGGATACAGGAAAACCTGCAGAGGTGCATGGGAATGTAAAACTGGTGACACAGGAAACGCTCAAAACATAGACAGTAGGAAGACTCTGTCTTCCTGTACTCAAGTCGGCATTGTGTCTCTTATATTTCATTCCGATGCAATTTCTGTGTTTCATCATCAATTGGAAGATCCAAGCGATACAGTAAACCTGCAGAGGTGCTCGGAATGTAAAACTGGTGCCACAGGAAATGCTCAAAACATAGACAGTAGGAAGACTCAGCATTCCTGTACTTATGTCGGCATTGTGTCTCTTATATTTAATTCCGGTGCAATTTCTGGGTTCCATCGTCAATGGGAAGGACCAATGGATACAGTAAACGTGCAGAGGTCCATCGTAATGAAAAACTGGTGACACAGGCAACGATCAAAACATAGACAGTAGGAATACCCAGTCTTCCTGTACTTAAGTCGCCATTGTGACTCTTATATTTAAATCCGATGCAATTTCTGTGTTTCGTCGTCAATGGTAAGGTCCAAGGTAGATAGTAAACCTGCAGAGATGCATTGGAATGTAATAATGGTGACACAGGAAACGCTCAAATCATAGACCGTACGAAGACTCAGTTTTCTTGTACTTAAGTCGGCGTTGTGTCTCTTATATTTAATTCCGATGCAATTTCTGTGCTTCGTCGTCAAAGGGAAGGTCCAATGGATACAGTAAACCTGCAGAGGTGAATCGGAATGTAAAACTGGTGACACAGGAAACGCTCAAAGCTATAGACAATAGAAAGACACACTCTTCCTGAACTTAAGTCGCATTGTGTCTCTTATATTTCATTCCGATGCAATTTCTGTGTCTCATTATCACTGTGAAAGTCCAATGGATACAGTTAACCTGCAGAGGTGCAAAGGAATGAAAAGCTGATGACACAGGAAACGCTCGAAACATAGACAGTAGGAAGACTCAGTCTTGCTGTACTTAAGTCGGCATTGTGTCTCTTATATGTAATTCCGATGCAATTTCTGTGTTTCATCGTCAATGGGAAAGTCGAAGGGAAACAGTATACCTGCAGAAGTGCATCAGAATGTAAAACTGGTGACACAGGAAACGCTCGAAACATAGACAGTAGGAAGACTCAGTCTTCCTGTACTTAAGTCGGCATTGTGTCTCTTATATTTAATTCCGATGCAATTTCTGTTTTTCATCGTCACTTTGAAGGTCCAAGGGATACAGTTAACCTGCAGAGGTGCATCAAAATGGAAAACTGATGACACAGGAAACGCTCAAAACATAGTCAGTAGGAAGACTCAGTCTTCCTGTACCTAAGTCGGCATTGTGTCTCTTATATTTAATTCCGATGCAATTTCTGTGTTTCATCGTCACTGTGAAGGTCCAATGGATACAGTAAACCTGCAGAGGTGCATCGGAATGTAAAACTGGTGACACAGGAATCGCTCAAAATATAGACAGTAGAAAGACTCAGTCTTCCTGTACTTAAGCGGCATTGTGTCTTTTATATTTAATTCCGATGCAATTTCTGTGTTTCATCGTCAATGGGGGGTAGGGGTCCAATGTATACAGTAGACCTGCAGAGGTGCATCGGAATGTAGAACTGATGACACTGGAAACGCTCAAAACGTAGACAGTAGGAAGACTCAGTCTTCCTGTACTTAAGTCAGCATTGTGTCTCTTATATGTAATTCCGATGCAATTTCTGTGTTTCATCGTCAATGGGAATGTCGAAGGAAAACAGTATAACTGCAGAGGTGCATCGGAATGTAAAACTGGTGACACAGGAAACGCTCAAAACATAGACAGTAGGAAGGCTCAGTCTTCCTGTACTTAAGTCGGCATTTTGTCACTTATATTTAATTCCGATGCAATTTCTGTGTTTCATCGTCACTTTGAACGTCCAAGGGATACAGGAAAACCTGCAGAGGTGCATGGGAATGTAATACTGGTGACACTGGAAACGCTCAAAACGTGGACCGTAAGAAGACTCAGTTTTCTTGTACTTAAGTCGGCGTTGATTCTCTTATATTTAATTCCGATGCAATTTCTGTGATTCATCGTCAATGGGAAGGTCAAGGGGATACAGTAAACCTGCAGAGGTGCATCGGAATGTAAAACTGGTGACACAGGAAACGCTCAAAACATAGACAGTAGTAAGACTCAGTCTTCCTGTACTTAAGTCGTCATTGTGTCTGTTATATTTAATTCCGATGTAATTTCTGTGTTTCATTGTCAATGGGAAGGTGCAAGGGATACAGCAAACCTGCAGAGGTGAATCGGAATGTAAAACTGTTGACACAGGAAACGCTCAAAACATAGAGAGTAGCAAGACTCAGTCTTTCTGTACTTAATTCGACATTGTGTCTCTTATATTTAATTCCGATGCAATTTCTGTGTTTCATCGTCAATGGGGTGGTCCAATGGATACAGTAAACCTGCAGAGGTGCATCGGAATGTAGAACTGATGACACAGGAAACGCTCAAAACATAGACAGTAGGAAGACTCAGTCTTCCTGTACTTAAGTCGGCATTGTGTCTGTTATATTTCATTCCGATGTAATTTCTGTGTTTCACTGTCAATGGGAATGTGCAAGGGATACAGCACACCTGCAGAGGTGCATCGGAATGTAGAACTGGTGACACAGGAAACGCTCAAAGCATAGAGAGTAGGAAGACTCAGTCTTTCTGTACTTAAGTCGACATTTTGTCTCTTATATTTCATTCCGATGCAATTTCTGTGTTTCATCGTCACTATGAAGGTCCAAGGGATACTGTAGACATGCTTAGGTGCATCGGAATGTAAAACTGGTGACACAGGAAACGCTCAAATCATAGACCGTACGAAGACTCAGTTTTCTTGTACTTAAGTCGGCGTTGTGTCTCTTATATTTAATTCCGATGCAATTTCTGTGCTTCGTCGTCAAAGGAAAGGTCCAATGGATACAGTAAACCTGCAGAGGTGAATCGGAATGTAAAACTGGTGACACAGGAAACGCTCAAAGCTATAGACAATAGAAAGACACACTCTTCCTGAACTTAAGTCGCATTGTGTCTCTTATATTTCATTCCGATGCAATTTCTGTGTCTCATTATCACTGTGAAAGTCCAATGGATACAGTAAACCTGCAGAGGTGCAAAGGAATGAAAAGCTGATGACACAGGAAACGCTCGAAACATAGACAGTAGGAAGACTCAGTCTTGCTGTACTTAAGTCGGCATTGTGTCTCTTATATGTAATTCCGATGCAATTTCTGTGTTTCATCGTCAATGGGAAAGTCGAAGGGAAACAGTATACCTGCAGAGGTGCATCAGAATGTAAAACTGGTGACACAGGAAACGCTCGAAACATAGACAGTAGGAAGACTCAGTCTTCCTGTACTTAAGTCGGCATTGTGTCTCTTATATTTAATTCCGATGCAATTTCTGTTTTTCATCGTCACTTTGAAGGTCCAAGGGATACAGTAAACCTGCAGAGGTGCATCAAAATGGAAAACTGATGACACAGGAAACGCTCAAAACATAGTCAGTAGGAAGACTCAGTCTTCCTGTACTTAAGTCGGCATTGTGTCTCTTATATTTAATTCCGATGCAATTTCTGTGTTTCATCGTCACTTTGAAGGTCCAAGGGATACAGTAAACCTGCAGAGGTGCATCAAAATGGAAAACTGATGACACAGGAAACGCTAAAACATAGACAGTAGGAAGACTCAGTCTTCCTGTACCTAAGTCGGCATTGTGTCTCTTATATTTAATTCCGATGCAATTTCTGTGTTTCATCGACACTGTGAAGGTCCAATGGATACAGTAAACCTGCAGAGGTGCATCGGAATGTAAAACTGGTGACACAGGAAACGCTCAAAATATAGACAGTAGAAAGACTCAGTCTTCCTGTACTTAAGTCGGCATTGTGTCTTTTATATTTAATTACGATGCAATTTCTGTGTTTCATCGTCAATGGGGGGGGGGGGGTCCAATGTATACAGTAGACCTGCAGAGGTGCATCGGAATGTAGAACTGATAACACAGGAAACGCTCAAAACATAGACAGTAGGAAGACTCAGTCTTCCTGTACTTAAGTCAGCATTGTGTCTCTTATATTTAATTCCGATGCAATTTCTGTGTTTCATCGTCAATGGGAATGTCCAAGGAAAACAGTATACCTGCAGAGGTGCATCGGAATGTAAAACTGGTGACACAGGAAACGCTCAAAACATAGACAGTAGGAAGGCTCAGTCTTCCTGTACTTAAGTCGGCATTTTGTCTCTTATATTTAATTCCGATGCAATTTCTCTGTTTCATCGTCACTTTGAACGTCCAAGGGATACAGGAAAACCTGCAGAGGTGCATGGGAATATAAAACTGGTGACACAGGAAACGCTCAAACATAGACAGTTGGAAGACTCTGTCTACCTGTACTTAACACGTCATTGTGTCTCTTATATTTAATTCCGATGTAATTTATGGGTTTCATCGTCAATGGGAAGGTCCGATGTATACAGTAAACCTGCAGAGGTGCATCGGAATGTAAAACTGGTGACGCAGGAAACGCTCAAAACATAGACCGTAAGAAGACTCAGTTTTCTTGTACTTATGTCGGCGTTGTGTCTCTTATATTTAATTCCGATGCAATTTCTGTGTTTCATCGTCACTGTGAAGGTCCAAGGGATACAGTAAACCTGCAGAGGTGCATGAAATAGGAAAACTGATGACACAGGAAACGCTCAAAACGTAGACAGTAGGAAGACTCATTCTTCCTGTACTTAAGTCGGCATTGTGTCTCTTATATTTAATTCCGATGCAATTTCTGTGTTTCATCGTCCATGGGAAGGTCCAATGGATACAGTAAACCTGCAGAGGTGCATCGGAATGTAAAACTGGTGACACAGGAAACGCTCAAAACATATACAATATAAAGACACACTCTTCCCGTACTTAAGTCGACATTGTGTCTCTTATATTTCATTCCGATGCAATTTCTGTGTTTCATCGTCACTGTGAAGGTCCAATGGATACAGTAAACCTGCAGAGGTGCATCGGAATGAAAAACTGGTGACACAGGAAACGCTCAAAGCTATAGACAATTGAAAGACACACTCTACCTGTACTTAAGTCGCATTGTGTCTCTTATATTTCATTCCGCTGCAATTTCTGTGTCTCATTATCACTGTGAAAGTCCAATGGATACAGTAAACCTGCAGAAGTGCTTCGGAATGTAAAATTGATGACACAGGAAACGCTCAAATCATAGACAGTAGGAAGACTCATTCTTCCTGTACTTAAGTCGGCATTGTGTCTCTTATATTTAATTCCTATGCAATTTCTGTATTTCATCGTCACTTTGAAGGTCCAAGGGATACAGTAAACCTGCAGAGGTGCATCAAAATGGAAAACTGATGACACAGGAAACGCTCAAAACATAGACAGTAGGAAGATTCAGTCTTCCTGTACCTAAGTTGGCATTGTGTCTCTTATATTTAATTCCGATGCAATTTCTGTGTTTCATCGTCACTGCGAAGGTCCAATGGATACAGTAAACCTGCAGAGGTGCATCGGAATGTAAAACTGGTGACACAGGAAACGCTCAAAACATAGACAGTAGAAAGACTCAGTCTTCCTGTACTTAAGTCGGCATTGTGTCTTTTATATTTAATTCCGATGCAATTTCTGTGTTTCATCGTCAATGAGGGGGTCCAATGGATACAGTAAACCTGCAGAGGTGCATCGGAATGTAGAACTGATGACACAGGAAACCCTCAAAACATAGACAGTAGGAAGACTCAGTCTTCCTGTACTTAAGTCAGCATTGTGTCTCTTATATTTAATTCCGATGCAATTTCTGTGTTTCATCGTCAATGGGAATGTCGAAGGAAAACAGTATACATGCAGAGGTGCATCGGAATGTAAAACTGGTGACACAGGAAACGCTCAAAACATAGACAGTAGGAAGCTCAGTCTTCCTGTACTTAAGTCGGCATTTTGTCTCTTATATTTAATTCCGATGCAATTTCTGTGTTTCATCGTCACTTTGAACGTCCAAGGGATACAGGAAAACCTGCAGAGGTGCATGGGAATGTAAAACTGGTGACACAGGAAACGCTCAAAACATAGACAGTAGGAAGACTCTGTCTTCCTGTACTCAAGTCGGCATTGTGTCTCTTATATTTCATTCCGATGCAATTTCTGTGTTTCATCATCAATTGGAAGATCCAAGCGATACAGTAAACCTGCAGAGGTGCTCGGAATGTAAAACTGGTGCCACAGGAAATGCTCAAAACATAGACAGTAGGAAGACTCAGCATTCCTGTACTTATGTCGGCATTGTGTCTCTTATATTTAATTCCGGTGCAATTTCTGGGTTCCATCGTCAATGGGAAGGACCAATGGATACAGTAAACGTGCAGAGGTCCATCGTAATGAAAAACTGGTGACACAGGCAACGATCAAAACATAGACAGTAGGAATACCCAGTCTTCCTGTACTTAAGTCGCCATTGTGACTCTTATATTTAAATCCGATGCAATTTCTGTGTTTCGTCGTCAATGGTAAGGTCCAAGGTAGATAGTAAACCTGCAGAGATGCATTGGAATGTAATAATGGTGACACAGGAAACGCTCAAATCATAGACCGTACGAAGACTCAGTTTTCTTGTACTTAAGTCGGCGTTGTGTCTCTTATATTTAATTCCGATGCAATTTCTGTGCTTCGTCGTCAAAGGGAAGGTCCAATGGATACAGTAAACCTGCAGAGGTGAATCGGAATGTAAAACTGGTGACACAGGAAACGCTCAAAGCTATAGACAATAGAAAGACACACTCTTCCTGAACTTAAGTCGCATTGTGTCTCTTATATTTCATTCCGATGCAATTTCTGTGTCTCATTATCACTGTGAAAGTCCAATGGATACAGTTAACCTGCAGAGGTGCAAAGGAATGAAAAGCTGATGACACAGGAAACGCTCGAAACATAGACAGTAGGAAGACTCAGTCTTGCTGTACTTAAGTCGGCATTGTGTCTCTTATATGTAATTCCGATGCAATTTCTGTGTTTCATCGTCAATGGGAAAGTCGAAGGGAAACAGTATACCTGCAGAAGTGCATCAGAATGTAAAACTGGTGACACAGGAAACGCTCGAAACATAGACAGTAGGAAGACTCAGTCTTCCTGTACTTAAGTCGGCATTGTGTCTCTTATATTTAATTCCGATGCAATTTCTGTTTTTCATCGTCACTTTGAAGGTCCAAGGGATACAGTTAACCTGCAGAGGTGCATCAAAATGGAAAACTGATGACACAGGAAACGCTCAAAACATAGTCAGTAGGAAGACTCAGTCTTCCTGTACCTAAGTCGGCATTGTGTCTCTTATATTTAATTCCGATGCAATTTCTGTGTTTCATCGTCACTGTGAAGGTCCAATGGATACAGTAAACCTGCAGAGGTGCATCGGAATGTAAAACTGGTGACACAGGAATCGCTCAAAATATAGACAGTAGAAAGACTCAGTCTTCCTGTACTTAAGCGGCATTGTGTCTTTTATATTTAATTCCGATGCAATTTCTGTGTTTCATCGTCAATGGGGGGTAGGGGTCCAATGTATACAGTAGACCTGCAGAGGTGCATCGGAATGTAGAACTGATGACACTGGAAACGCTCAAAACGTAGACAGTAGGAAGACTCAGTCTTCCTGTACTTAAGTCAGCATTGTGTCTCTTATATGTAATTCCGATGCAATTTCTGTGTTTCATCGTCAATGGGAATGTCGAAGGAAAACAGTATAACTGCAGAGGTGCATCGGAATGTAAAACTGGTGACACAGGAAACGCTCAAAACATAGACAGTAGGAAGGCTCAGTCTTCCTGTACTTAAGTCGGCATTTTGTCACTTATATTTAATTCCGATGCAATTTCTGTGTTTCATCGTCACTTTGAACGTCCAAGGGATACAGGAAAACCTGCAGAGGTGCATGGGAATGTAATACTGGTGACACTGGAAACGCTCAAAACGTGGACCGTAAGAAGACTCAGTTTTCTTGTACTTAAGTCGGCGTTGATTCTCTTATATTTAATTCCGATGCAATTTCTGTGATTCATCGTCAATGGGAAGGTCAAGGGGATACAGTAAACCTGCAGAGGTGCATCGGAATGTAAAACTGGTGACACAGGAAACGCTCAAAACATAGACAGTAGTAAGACTCAGTCTTCCTGTACTTAAGTCGTCATTGTGTCTGTTATATTTAATTCCGATGTAATTTCTGTGTTTCATTGTCAATGGGAAGGTGCAAGGGATACAGCAAACCTGCAGAGGTGAATCGGAATGTAAAACTGTTGACACAGGAAACGCTCAAAACATAGAGAGTAGCAAGACTCAGTCTTTCTGTACTTAATTCGACATTGTGTCTCTTATATTTAATTCCGATGCAATTTCTGTGTTTCATCGTCAATGGGGTGGTCCAATGGATACAGTAAACCTGCAGAGGTGCATCGGAATGTAGAACTGATGACACAGGAAACGCTCAAAACATAGACAGTAGGAAGACTCAGTCTTCCTGTACTTAAGTCGGCATTGTGTCTGTTATATTTCATTCCGATGTAATTTCTGTGTTTCACTGTCAATGGCAATGTGCAAGGGATACAGCACACCTGCAGAGGTGCATCGGAATGTAGAACTGGTGACACAGGAAACGCTCAAAGCATAGAGAGTAGGAAGACTCAGTCTTTCTGTACTTAAGTCGACATTTTGTCTCTTATATTTCATTCCGATGCAATTTCTGTGTTTCATCGTCACTATGAAGGTCCAAGGGATACTGTAGACATGCTTAGGTGCATCGGAATGTAAAACTGGTGACACAGGAAACGCTCAAATAGTAGACAGTAGGAAGACTCAGTCTTCCTGTACTTAAGTCGACATTGTGTCTCTTATATTTAATTCCGATGCAATTTCTGTGTTTCATCGTCAATGGGGTGGTCCAATGTATACAGTAAACCTGCAGAGGTGCATCGGAATGTAGAACTGTTGACACAGGAAACCCTCAAAACATAGACAGTAGGAAGACTCAGTCTTCCTGTACTTACGTCAGCATTGTGTCTCTTATATTTAATTCCAATGCAATTTCTGTGTTTCATCGTCAATGGGAATGTCGAAGGAAAACAGTATACCTGCAGAGGTGCATCGGAATGTAAAACTGGTGACACAGGAAACGCTCAAAACATAGACAGTAGGAAGGCTCAGTCTTCCTGTACTTAAGTCGGCATTTTGTCTCTTATATTTAATTCCGATGCAATTTCTGTGTTTCATCGTCACTTTGAACGTCCAAGGGATACAGGAAAACCTGCAGAGGTGCATGGGAATGTAAAACTGATGACACAGGAAACGCTCAAAACATAGACAGTTGGAAGACTCTGTCTTCCTGTACTTAACACGTCATTGTGTCTCTTATATTTAATTCCGATGCAATTTCTGTGTTTCATCGCCAATGGGAAGGTCCAAGGGACACAGTAAACCTGCAGAGGTGCATCGGAATGTAAAACTGGTGACTTTGGAAACGCTCAAAACGTGGACCGTAAGAAGACTCAGTTTTCTTGTACTTAACTCAACGTTGTGTCTCTTATATTTAATTCCGATGTAATTTCTAAGTTTCATCGTCACTATGAAGGTCCAAGGTATACTGTAGACCTGCTTAGCTGCATCGGAATGTAAAACTGGTGACACAGGAAACGCTCAAAACGTAGACAGTATGAAGACTCAGTCCTTCTGAACTTAAGTCGGCATTGTGTCTCTTATATTTAATTCCGATGCAATTTCTGTGATTCATCGCCAATGGGAAGTTCCAAGGGACACAGTGATACTGCAGAGGTGTATCGGAATGTAAAACTGGTGACACTGGAAACGTTCAAAACGTAGACCGTAAAAAGACTCAGTTTTCTTGTACTTAACTCAACGTTGTGTCTCTTATATTTAATTCCGATGTAATTTCTGTGTTTCATCGTCAATGGGAAGGTCCAAGGGACACAGTAAACCTGCAGAGGTGCATCGGAATGTAACACTGGTGACACTAGAAACGCACAAAACATAGACCGCAAGAAGACTCAGTTTTCTTGTACTTAAGTCGGCGTTGTGTCTCTTATATTTAATTACGATGCAATTTCTGTGTTTCATCGCTAATGGGAAGCTCCAATGGATACAGTAAGCCTGCAGAGGTGGATCGGAATGTAAAACTGGTGACACAGGAAACGCTCAAAACATATACAATAGAAAGACACACTCTTCCTGTACTTAAGTCGACATTGTGTCTCTTATATTTCATTCCGATGCAATTTCTGTGTTTCATCGTCACTCTGAAGGTCCAAGGGATACAGTAAACCTGCAGAGGTGCATCAAAATGGAAAACTGATGACACAGGAAACGCTAAAACATAGACAGTCGGAAGACTCAGTCTTCCTGTACTTAAGTCGGCATTGTGTCTTTTTTATTTCATTCCGAAGCAATTTCTGTATTTCATCGTCAATGGAAGGTCCAATGGATACAGTAAACCTGCAGAGGTGCAAAGGAATGAAAAGCTGATGACACAGGAAACGCTCGAAACATAGACAGTAGGAAGACTCAGTCTTCCTGTACTTAAGTCGGCATTGCGTCTCTTATATTTAATTCTGATGCAATTTCTGTGTTTCATCGTCAATGGAAGGTCCAATGGATACAGTAAACCTGCAGTGGTGCAAAGGAATGAAAAGCTGATGACACAGGAAACGCTCGAAACATAGACAGTAGTAAGACTCAGTTTTCCTGTACTTAAGTCGGCATTGTGTCTCTTATATTTAATTCCGATGCAATTTCTGTGTTTCATCGTCAATGGGAAAGTCGAAGGGAAACAGTATACCTGCAGAGGTGCATCAGAATGTAAAACTGGTGACACAGGAAACGCTCGAAACATAGACAGTAGGAAGACTCAGTCTTCCTGTACTTAAGTCAGCATTGTGTCTCTTATATTTAATTCCGATGCAATTTGTCTGTTTCATCGTCACTTTGAACGTTCAAGGGATACAGGAAAACCTGCAGAGGTGCATGGGAATGTAAAACTGGTGACACAGGAAACGCTCAAAACATAGACAGTTGGAAGACTCTGTCTACCTGTACTTAACACGTCATTGTGTCTCTTATATTTAATTCCGATGCAATTTCTGTGATTCATCGTCAATGGGAAGGTCAAGGGGATACAGTAAACCTGCAGAGGTGTATCGGAATGTAAAACTGTTGACACAGGGAACGCTCAAAACATAGAGATTAGGAAGACTCAGTCTTTCTGTACTTAATTCGACATTGTGTCTCTTATATTTAATTCCGATGCAATTTCTGTGTTTCATCGTCAATGGGGTGGTCCAATGGATACAGTAAACCTGCAGAGGTGCATCGGAATGTAGAACTGATGACACAGGAAACGCTCAAAACATAGACAGTAGGAAGACTCAGTCTTCCTGTACTTAAGTCGGCATTGTGTCTTTTATATTTAATTCTGATGTAATTTCTGTGTTTCATTGTCAATAGGAAGGTGCAAGGGATACAGCACACCTGCAGAGGTGCATCGGAATGTAAAACTGGTGACACAGGAAACGCTCAAAACATAGAGAGTAGGAAGACTCAGTCTTTCTGTACTTAAGTCGACATTTTGTCTCTTATATTTCATTCCGATGCAATTTCTGTGTTTCATCGTCACTATGAAGGTCCAAGGGATACTGTAGACCTGCTTAGGTGCATCGGAATGTAAAACTGGTGACACAGGAAACGCTCAAAACGTAGACAGTAGGAAGACTCAGTCCTTCTGTACTTAAGTCGGCATTGTGTCTCTTATATTTAATTCCGATGCAATTTCTGTGATTCATCGCCAATGGGAAGGTCCAAGGGAGACAGTAATCCTGCAGAGGTGCATCGGAATGTAAAACTGGTGACACTGGAAACGCTCAAAACGTAGACCGTAAAAAGACTCAGTTTTCTTGTACTTAACTCTTATATTTAATTCCGATGTAATTTCTGTGGTTCATCGTCAATGGGAAGGTCCAAGGGACACAGTAAACCTGCAGAGGTGCATCGGAATGTAACACTGGTGACACTAGAAACGCTCAAAACATAGACCGTAAGAAGACTCAGTTTTCTTGTACTTAAGTCGGCGTTGTGTCTCTTATATTTAATTCCGATGCAATTTCTGTGTTTCATCGTCACTGTGAAGGTCCAAGGGATACAGTAAACCTGCAGAGGTGCATGAAAATGGAAAACTGATGACACAGGAAACGCTCAAAACATAGACAGTAGGAAGACTCATTCTTCCTGTACTTAAGTCGGCATTGTGTCTCTTATATTTAATTCCGATACAATTTCTGTGTTTCATCGTCAATGGGAAGGTCCAAGGGATACAGTAAACCTGCAGATGTGCATCGGAATGTAAAACTGGTGACACAGTAAACGCTCAAAACATATACAATAGAAAGACACACTCTTCCTGTACTTACGTTGACATTGTGTCTCTTATATTTCATTCCGATGCAATTTCTGTGTTTCATCGTCACTGTGAAGGTCCAATGGATACAGTAAACCTGCAGAGGTGCATCGGAATGTAAAACTGGTGACACAGGAAACGCTCAAATCATAGACAGTAGAAAGACTCAGTCTTCCTGTACTTAAGTCGGCATTGTGTCTTTTATATTTAATTCCGATGCAATTTCTGTGTTTCATCGTCAATGACGTGGTCCGATGGATACAGTAAACCTGCAGAGGTGCATCGGAATGTAAAACTGGTGTCGCAGGAAACGCTCAAAGAATAGACAGTAGCAAGACTCAATCTTCCTGTACTTAAGTCGGCATTGTGTCTCTTATATTTAATTCCGATGCAATTTCTGTGATTCATCGTCAATGGGAAGGTCAAAGGGATACAGTAAACCTGCAGAGGTGCATCGGAATGTAAAACTGGTGACACAGGAAACGCTCAAAACATAGACAGTAGTAAGACTCAGTCTTCCTGCACTTAAGTCGTGATTGTGTCTATTATATTTAATTCCGATGTAATTTCTGTGTTTCATTGTCAATGGGAAGGTGCAAGGGATACAGCAAACCTGCAGAGGTGCATGGGAATGTAAAACTGATGACACAGGAAACGCTCAAAACATAGACAGTTGGAAGATTCTGTCTTCCTGTACTTAACACGTCATTGTGTCTCTTATATTTAATTCCGATGCAATTTCTGTGTTTCATCGCCAATGGGAAGGTCCAAGGGACACAGTAAACCTGCAGAGGTGCATCGGAATGTAAAACTGGTGACACTGGAAACGCTCAAAACGTAGACCGTAAAAAGACTCAGTTTTCTTGTACTTAACTCAACGTTGTGTCTCTTATATTTAATTCCGATGTAATTTCTGTGTTTCATCGTCAATGGGAAGGTCCAAGGGACACAGTAAACCTGCAGAGGTGCATCGGAATGTAACACTGGTGACACTAGAAACGCTCGAAACATAGACCGTAAGAAGACTCAGTTTTCTTGTACTTAAGTCGGCGTTGTGTCTCTTATATTTAATTCCGATGCAATTTCTGTGTTTCATCGTCACTGTGAAGGTCCAAGGGATACAGTAAACCTGCAGAGGTGCATGAAAATGGAAAACTGATGACACAGGAAACGCTCAAAACATAGACAGTAGGAAGACTCATTCTTCCTGTACTTAAGTCGGCATTGTGTCTCTTATATTTAATTCCGATGCAATTTCTGTGTTTCATCGTCAATGGGAAGGTCCAATGGATACAGTAAACCTGCAGAGGTGCATCGGAATGTAAAACTGGTGACACAGCAAACGCTCAAAACATATACAATATAAAGACACACTCTTCCCGTACTTAAGTCGACATTGTGTCTCTTATATTTCATTCCGATGCAATTTCTGTGTTTCATCGTCACTGTGAAGGTTCAATGGATACAGTAAACCTGCAGAGGTGCATCGGAATGTAAAACTGGTGACACAGGAATCGCTCAAAGCTATAGACAATTGAAAGACACACTCTACCTGTACTTAAGTCGCATTGTGTCTCTTATATTTCATTCCGATGCAATTTCTGTGTCTCATTATCATTGTGAAAGTCCAATGGATACAGTAAACCTGCAGAAGTGCTTCGGAATGTAAAACTGATGACACAGGAAACGATCAAAACATAGACAGTAGAAAGACTCAGTCTTCCTGTACTTAAATCGGCATTGTGTCTTTTATATTTAATTCCGATGCAATTTCTGTGTTTCATCGTCAATGAGGGGGTCGAATGGATACAGTAAACCTGCAGAGGTGCATCGGAATGTAGAACTGATGACACAGGAAATCCTCAAAACATAGACAGTAGGAAGACTCAGTCTTCCTGTACTTAAGTCAGCATTGTGTCTCTTATATTTAATTCCGATGCAATTTCTGTGTTTCATCGTCAATGGGAATGTCGAAGGAAAACAGTATACCTGCAGAGGTGCATCGGAATGTAAAACTGGTGACACAGGAAACGCTCAAAACATAGACAGTAGGAAGGCTCAGTCTTCCTGTACTTATGTCGGCATTTTGTCTCTTATATTTAATTCCGATGCAATTTCTGTGTTTCATCGTCACTTTGAACATCCAAGGGATACAGGAAAACCTGCAGAGGTGCATGGGAATGTAAAACTGGTGACACAGGAAACGCTCAATACATAGACAGTTGGAAGACTCTGTCTTCCTGTACTTAAGTCGGCATTGTGTCTCTTATATTTAATTCCGGTGCAATTTCTGTGTTTCATCGTCAATGGGAAGGACCAATGGATTCAGTAAACGTGCAGAGGTCCATCGGAATGAAAAACTGGTGACTCAGGCAACGATCAAAACATAGACAGTAGGAATAATCAGTCTTCCTGTACTTAAGTCGCCATTGTGACTCTTATATTTAAATCCGATGCAATTTCTGTGTTTCGTCGTCAATGGGAAGGTCCAAGGTATATAGTAAACCTGCAGAGATGCATTGGAATGTAATAATGGTGACACAGCAAACGCTCAAATCATAGACCGTACGAAGACTCAGTTTTGTTGTACTTAAGTCGGCGTTGTGTCTCTTATATTTAATTCCGATGCAATTTCTGTGCTTCGTCGTTAAAGGGAAGGTCCAATGGATACAGTAAACCTGCAGAGGTCGATCGGAATGTAAATCTGTTGACACAGGAAACGCTCAAACATTGACAGTAGGAAGACTCAGTCTTCCTGTACTTAAGTCGGCATTATGTCTCTTATATTTAATTCCGATGCAATTTCTGTGTTTCATCGTCAATGGGAAGGTCCAATGGATTCAGTAAACCTGCAGAGGTGCATCGGAATGGTGACACAGGAAACGCTCAAACCATAGACTCTTGGAAGACTCTGTCTTCCTGTACTTAAGACGTCATTGTGTCTCTTATATTTAATTCCGATGCAATTTCTGTGTTTCATCGGAAATGGGGAGGTACAAGGGACACAGTAAACCTGCAGAGGTGCATCGGAATGTTAAACTGGTGACACTGGAAACGCTCAAAACGTAGACCGTAAGAAGACTCTGTTTTCATGTACTTAAGTCGGCGTTGTGTCTCTTATATTTAATTCCGATGTAATTTCTGTGTTTCATCGTCAATAAGAAGGTCCGATGGATACAGTAAACATGCAGCGGTGCATCGGAATGTAAAACTGGTGACGCAGAAAACGCTCAAAAAATAGACAGTAGGAAGACTCAATATTCCTGTTCTTAAGTCGGCATTGTGTCTCTTATATTTAATTCCGACGCAATTTCTGTGATTCATCGTCAATGGGAAGGTCAAAGGGATACAGTAAACCTGCAGACGTGCATCGGAATGTAAAACTGGTGACACAGGAAACGCTCAAAACATAGACAGTTGTAAGACTCAGTCTTCCTGTACTTAAGTCGGCATTGTGTCTGTTATATTTAATTCCGATGTAATTTCTGTGTTTCATTGTCAATGGGAAGGTTCAAGGGATACAGCAAACCTGCAGAGGCGCATCGGAAAGTAAAACTCGTGACACAGGAAACGCTCAAAACATAGAGAGTTGGAAGACTCAGTCTTTCTGTACTTAAGTCGACATTGTGTCTCTTTTATTTAATTCCGATGCAATTTCTGTGTTTCATCGTCACTATGAAGGTCCAAGGGATACTGTAGACCTGCTTAGGTGCATCGGAATGTAAAACTGGTGACACAGGAAACGCTCAAAACGTAGACAGTAGGAAGACTCAGTCCTTCTGTACTTAAGTCGGCATTGTGTCTCTTATATTTAATTCCGATGCAATTTCTGTGTTTCGTCGTCAATGGGAAGGTCCAAGGGTTGCAGGAAACCTGCAGAGGTGCATCGGAATGTAAAACTGGTGACACAGGAAACGCTCAAAACATAGACAGTTGGAAGACATTGTCTTCCTGTACTTAAGTCGGCATTGTGTCTCTTATATTTAATTCCGATGCAATTTCTGTGTTTCATCGTCACTTTGAAGGTACAAGGGATACAGTAAACCTGCAGAGGTGCATCAATATGGAAAACTGATGACACAGGAAACGCTCAAAACATAGACAGTAGGAAGACTCAGACTTCCTCTACCTAAGTCGGCATTGTGTCTCTTATTTTTAATTCCGATGCAATTTCTGTGTTTCATCGGCAATGGGAAAGTCCAATGGATACAGTAAACTTGCAGAGGTGCATCGGAATGTAAAACTGGTGACACAGGAAACGCTCAAAACATATACAGTAGAAAGACACACTCTTCCTGTACTTAAGTCGACATTGTGTCTCTTATATTTGATTACGATGCAATTTCTGTGTTTCATCGTCACAGTGAAGGTCCAAAGGATACAGTAAACCAACAGAGGTGCTTCGGATTGTAAAACTGGTGACACAGGAAACGCTCAAAACATAGACTGCAGAAAGACTCAGTCTTCCTGTACTTAAGTCGGCATTGTGTCTTTTACATTTAATTCCGATGCAATTTCTGTGTTTCATCGTCAATGGGGGGGTCCAATGGATACAGTAAACCTACAGAGGTGCATCGGGATGTAGAACTGATGACACAGGAAACGCTCAAATCATAGACAGTAGGAAGACTCAGTCTTCCTGTACATAAGTCAGCATTGTGTCTCCTATATTTAATTCCGATGCAATTTCTGTGTTTCATCGTCACTTTGAACGTCCAAGGGATACAGGAAAACCTGCAGAGGTGCATGGGAATGTAAAACTGGTGACACAGGAAACGCTCAAAACATAGACAGTTGGAAGACTGTCTCTTCCTGTACTTAACACGTCATTGTGTCTCTTATATTTAATTCCGATGCAATTTCTGTGTTTCATCGCCAATGGGAAGGTCCAAGGGACACAGTAAACCTCCAGAGGTGCATCGGAATGTAAAACTGGTGACACTGGAAACGCTCAAAACGTGGGCCGTAATAAGACTCAGTTTTCTTGCACTTAAGTCGGCGTTGTTTCTCTTATATTTAATTCCGATGTAATTTCTGTGTTTCATCGTCAATGGAAAGGTCCGATGGATACAGTAAACCTGCAGAGGTGCATCGGAATGTAAAACTGGTGTCGCAGGAAACGCTCAAAGAATAGACAGTAGCAAGACTCAATCTTCCTGTACTTAAGTCGGCATTGTGTCTCTTATATTTAATTCCGATGCAATTTCTGTGATTCATCGTCAATGGGAAGGTCAAAGGGATACAGTAAACCTGCAGAGGTGCATCGGAATGTAAAACTGGTGACACAGGAAACGCTCAAAACATAGACAGTAGTAAGACTCAGTCTTCCTGCACTTAAGTCGTGATTGTGTCTATTATATTTAATTCCGATGTAATTTCTGTGTTTCATTGTCAATGGGAAGGTGCAAGGGATACAGCAAACCTGCAGAGGTGCATCGGAATGTAAAACTGTTGACGCAGGAAACGCTCAAAACATAGAGAGTAGGAGGACTCAGTCTTTCTGTACTTAATTCGACATTGTGTCTCTAATATTTAATTCCGATGCAATTTCTGTGTTTCATCGTCACTATGAAACGCTCAAAACATAGACAGTAGTAAGACTCAATCTTCCTGTACTTAAGTCGGCATTGTGTCTCTTATATTTAATTCCGATGCAATTTCTGTGTTTCATCGTCAATGGGAAGGTCCAATGGATACAGTAAACCTGCAGAGGTGCATCGGAATGTAAAACTGGTGACACAGGAATCGCTCAAAGCATAGACAATAGAAAGACCCTCTCTTCCTGTACTTAAGACGACATTGTGTCTCTTTTATTTCATTCCGATGCAATTTCTGTGATTCATCGTCACTGTGAAAGTCCAATGGATACAGTAAACCTGCAGAGGTGCATCGGAATGTAAAACTAGTGACACAGCAAACGCTCAAAACATAGACAGTAGGAAGACTCAGTCTTCCTGTACTTAAGTCGGCATTGCGTCTCATATACTTAATTCCGATGCAATTTCTGTGTTTCATCGTCAATGGGAAAGTCGAAGGGAAACTGTATACCTGCAGAGGTGCATCGGAATGTAAAACTGGTGACACAGGAAACGCTCAAAACGTAGACAGTAGGACGACTCAGTCCTTCTGTATTTAAGTCGGCATTGTGTCTCTTATATTTAATTCCGATGCAATTTCTGTGTTTCATCGTCACTATGAAGGTCCAAGGGATACTGTAGACCTGCTTAGGTGCATCGGAATGTAAAACTGGTGACACAGGAAACGCTCTAAACGTAGACAGTAGGAAGACTCAGTCCTTCTGTACTTAAGTCGGCATTGTGTCTCTTATATTTAATTCCGATGCAATTTCTGTGTTTCGTCGTCAATGGAAGGTCCAAGGGATACAGGAAACCTGCAGAGGTGCATCGGAATGTAAAACTGGTGACACAGGAAACGCTCAAAACATAGACAGTTGGAAGACTTTGTCTTCCTGTACTTAAGACGTCATTGTGTCTCTTATATTTAATTCCGATGCAATTTCTGTGATTCATCGCCAATGGTAAGGTCCAAGGGACAAAGTAAACCTGCAGAGGTGCATCGGAATGTAACACTGGTGACACTAGAAACGCTCAAAACATAGACCGTAAGAAGACTCAGTTTTCTTGTAATTAACTCAACGTTATGTCTCTTATATTTAATTCCGATGTAATTTCTGTGTTTCATCGTCAATGGGAAGGTCCGATGGATACAGTAAACCTGCAGAGGCCCATCGGAATGTAAAACTGGTGACACAGGAAACGCTCAAATCATATACAATAGAAAGACACACTCTCCCTGTACTTAAGTCGACATTGTGTCTCTTATATTTCATTCCGATGCAATTTCTGTGTTTCATTGTCACTATGAAGGTCCAAGGGATACTGTAGAACTGCTTAGCTGCATCGGAATGTAAAACTGGTGACACAGGAAACGCTCAAATCGTAGACAGTATGAAGACTCAGTCCTTCTGTACTTAAGTCGGCATTAAGTCTCTTATATATAATTCCGATGCAATTTCTGTGATTCATCGCCAATGGGAAGTTCCAAGGGACACAGTAATCCTGCAGAGGTGCATCGGAACGTAAAACTGGTGACACTGGAAACGCTCAAATCGTAGACCGTAAAAAGACTCAGTTTTCTTGTACTTAACTCAACGTTGTGTCTCTTATATTTAATTCCGATGTAATTTCTGTGTTTCATCGTCAATGGGAAGACCCAAGGGACACAGTAAACCTGCAGAGGTGCATCGGAATGTAACACCGGTGACACTAGAAACGCTCAAAACATAGACCGTAAGAAGACTCAGTTTTCTTGTACTTAAGTCGGCGTTGTGTCTCTTATATTTAATTCCGATGCAATTTCTGTGTTTCATCGTCACTGTGAAGGTCCAAGGGATACAGTAAACCTGCAGAGGTGCATGAAAATGGAAAACTGATGACACAGGAAACGCTCAAAACATAGACAGTAGGAAGACTCATTCTTCCTGTACTTAAGTTGGCATTGAGTCTCTTATATTTAATTCCGATGCAATTTCTGTGTTTCATCGTCAATGGGAAGGTCCAATGGATACAGTAAGCCTGCAGAGGTGCATCGGAATGTAAAACTGGTGATACAGGAAACGCTCAAACATGTACAATAGAAAGTGACACTCTTCCTGTACTTAAGTCGACATTGTGTCTCTTATATTTAATTCCGATGCAATTTCTGTGTTTCATCGTAGATGGGGAAGTCGAAGGGAAACAGTGTACCTGCAGAGGTGCATCAGAATGTAAAACTGGTGACACAGGAAACACTGGAAACACAGACAGTAGGAAGACTCAGTCTTCCTGTACTTAAGTCGGCATTGTGTCTATTATATTTAATTCCGATGCAATTTCTTTGTTTCAGCGTCACTTTGAAAGTCCAAGGGATACAGTAAACCTGCAGAGGTGCATCAAAATGGAAAACTGATTACACAGGAAACGCTCAAAACATAGACAGTAGGAAGACTCAGTCTTCCTGTACCTAAGTTGGCTTTGTGTCTCTTATATTTAATTCCGATGCAATTTCTGTGTTTCATCGACACTGTGAGGTCCAATGGATACAGTAAACCTGCAGAGGTGCATCGGAATGTAAAACTGGTGACACAGGACACGCTCAAAATATAGACAGTAGAAAGACTCAGTCTTCCTGTACATAAGTCGGCATTGTGTCTTTTATATTTAATTCCGATGCAATTTCTGTGTTTCATCGTCAATGGGGGGGTCCAATGTATACAGTAGACCTGCAGAGGTGCATCGGAATGTAGAGCTGATGACACAGGAAACGCTCAAAACATAGACAGTAGGAAGACTCACTCTTCCTGTACTTAAGTCAGCATTGTGTCTCTTATATTTAATTCCGATGCAATTTCTGTGTTTCATCGTCAATGGGAATGCCGAAGGAAAACAGTATACCTGCAGAGGTGCATCGGAATGTAAAACTGGTGACACAGGAAACGCTCAAAACATAGACAGTAGGAAGGCTCAGTCTTCCTGTACTTAAGTCGGCATTTTGTCTCTTATCTTCAATTCCGATGCAATTTCTGTGTTTCATCGTCACTTTGAACGTCCAAGGGATACAGGAAAACCTGCAGAGGTGCATGGGAATGTAAAACTGCTGACACAGGAAACGCTTAAAACATAGACAGTAGGAAGACTCAATCTTCCTGTACTTAAGTCGGCATTTTGTCTCTTATATTTAATTCCGATGCAATTTCTGTGATTCATCGTCAATGGGAAGGTCAAGGGGATACAGTAAACCTGCAGAGGTGCATCGGAATGTAAAACTGGTGACACAGGAAACGCTCAAAACATAGACAGTAGTAAGACTCAGTCTTCCTGTACTTAAGTCGTCATTGTGTCAGTTATATTTAATTCCGATGTAATTATTGTGTTTCATTGTCAATGGGAAGGTGCAAGGGATACAGCAAACCTGCAGAGGTGCATCGGAATGTAAAACTGTTGACACAGGAAACGCTCAAAACATAGAGAGTAGGAAGACTCAGTCTTTCTGTACTTAATTCGACATTGTGTCTCTTATATTTAATTCCGATGCAATTTCTGTGTTTCATCGTCAATGGGAAAATCCAAGGGATACAGTAAACCCGCAGAGGTGCATCGGAATGTAGAACTGATGACACAGGAAACGCTCAAAACATAGACGGTAGGAAGACTCAGTCTTCCTGTACTTAAGTCGGCATTGTGTCTGTCTTATTTAATTCCGATGTAATTTCTGTGTTTCATTGTCAATGGGAAGGTGCAAGGGATACAGCACACCTGCAGAGGTGCATCGGAATGTAAAACTGGTGACACAGGAAACGCTCAAAACATAGAGAGTAGGAAGACTCAGTCTTTCTGTACTTAAGTCGACATTTTGTCTCTTATATTTCATTCCGATGCAATTTCTGTGTTTCATCGTCACTATGAAGGTCCGAGGGATACTGTAGACCAGCTTAGGTGCATCGGAATGTAAGACTGGTGACACAGGACACGCTCAAAACGTAGACAGTAGAAAGACTTAGTCCTTCTGTACTTAAGTCGGCATTGTGTCTCTTATATTTAATTCCGATGCATTTTCTGTGATTCATCGCCAATGAGAAGGTCCAAGGGAGACAGTAATCCTGCATAGGTGCATCGGAATGTAAATCTAATGACACTGGAAACGCTCAAAACATAGACCGTAAAAAGACTCAGTTTTCTTGTACTTAACTCAACGTTGTGTCTCTTATATTTAATTCCGATGTAATTTCTGAGTTTCATCGTCAATGGAAAGGTCCAAGGGACACAGTAAACCTGCAGAGGTGCATCGGAATGTAACACTGGTGACACTAGAAACGCTCAAAACATAGACCGTAAGAAGACTCAGTTTTCTTGTATTTAAGTCGGCGTTGTGTCTCTAATATTTAATTCCGATGCAATTTCTGTGTTTCATCGTCACTGTGAAGGTCCAAGGGATACAGTAAACCTGCAGAGGTGCATCAAAATGGAAAGCTGATGACACAGGAAACGCTCAAAACATAGACAGTAGGAAGACTCATTCTTCCTGCACTTAAGTCGGCATTGTGTCTCTTATATTTAATTCCGATGCAATTTTTGTGTTTCATCGTCAATGGGAAGGTCCAATAGATACAGTAAACCTGCAGAGGTGCATCGGAATGTAAAACTGGTGACACAGGAAACGCTCAAAACATATACAATAGAAAGACACACTCTTCCTGTACTTAAGTCGGCATTGTGTCTTTTTTATTTAATTCCGATGCAATTTCTGTGTTTCATCGTCACTGTGAAGGTCCAATGGATACAGTAAACCTGCAGAGGTGCATCGGAATGTAGAACTGATGACACAGGAAACGCTCAAAACATAGACAGTGGGAAGACTCAGTCTTCCTGTACTTAAGTCAGCATTGTGTCTCTTATATTTAATTCCGATGCAATTTCTGCGTTTCATCGTCAATGGGAATGTCGAAGGAAAACAGTATACCTGCAGAGGTGCATCGGAATGTAAAACTGGTGACACAGGAAACGCTCAAAACATAGACAGTAGGAAGGCTCAGTCTTCCTGTACTTAAGTCGGCATTTTGTCTCTTATATTTAATTCCGATGCAATTTCTGTGTTTCATCGTCACTTTCAACGTCCAAGGGATACAGTAAACCTGCAGAGGTGCATCGGAATGTAAAACTGGTGACACAGTAAACGCTCAATACATAGACAGTTGGAAGACTCTGTCTTCCTGTACTTAAGTCGGCATTGTGTCTCTTATATTTAATTCCGGTGCAATTTCTGTGTTTCATCGTCAATGGGAAGGACCAATGGATACAGTAAACGTGCAGAGGTCCATCGGAATGAAAAACTGTTGACACAGGAAACGCTCAAAACATAGAGAGTAGGAAGACTCAGTCTTTCTGTACTTAATTCGACATTGTGTCTCTTATATTTAATTCCGATGCAATTTCTGTGTTTCATCGTCAATGGGAAAATCCAAGGGATACAGTAAACCTGCAGAGGTGCATCGGAATGTAGAACTGATGACACAGGAAACGCTCAAAACATAGACGGTAGGAAGACTCAGTCTTCCTGTACTTAAGTCGGCATTGTGTCTGTCTTATTTAATTCCGATGTAATTTCTGTGTTTCATTGTCAATGGGAAGGTGCAAGGGATACAGCACACCTGCAGAGGTGCATCGGAATGTAAAACTGGTGACACAAGAAACGCTCAAAACATAGAGAGTAGGAAGACTCAGTCATTCTGTACTTAAGTCGACATTTTGTCTCTTATATTTCATTCCGATGCAATTTCTGTGTTTCATCGTCACTATGAAGGTCCGAGGGATACTGTAGACCTGCTTAGGTGCATCGGAATGTAAGACTGGTGACACAGGAAACGCTCAAAACGTAGACAGTAGAAAGACTCAGTCCTTCTGTACTTAAGTCGGCATTGTGTCTCTTATATTTAATTCCGATGCATTTTCTGTGATTCATCGCCAATGGGAAGGTCCAAGGGAGACAGTAATCCTGCATAGGTGCATCGGAATGTAAAACTAATGACACTGGAAACGCTCAAAACGTAGACCGTAAAAAGACTCAGTTTTCTTGTACTTAACTCAACGTTGTGTCTCTTATATTTCATTCCGATGTAATTTCTGTGTTTCATCGTCAATGGAAAGGTCCAAGGGACACAGTAAACCTGCAGAGGTGCATCGGAATGTAACACTGGTGACACTAGAAACGCTCAAAACATAGACCGTAAAAAGACTCAGTTTTCTTGTACTTAAGTTGGCGTTGTGTCCCTAATATTTAATTCCGATGCAATTTCTGTGTTTCATCGTCACTGTGAAGGTCCAAGGGATACAGTAAACCTGCAGAGGTGCATCAAAATGGAAAACTGGTGACAGGAAACGCTCAAAACATATACAATAGAAAGACACACTCTTCCTATACTTAAGTCGACATTGTGTCTCTTATATTTCATTCCGATGCAATTTCTGTGTTTCATCGTCACTGTGAAGGTCCAATGGATACAGCAAACATGCAGAGGTGCATCGGAATGTAAAGCTGGTGACACAGGAAACGCTCAAAGCTATAGACAATTGAAAGACACACTCTTCCTGTACTTAAGTTGCATTGTGTCTCTTATATTTCATTCCGATGCATTTTCTGTGTCTCATTATCACTGTGAAAGACCAATGGATACAGTAAACCTGCAGAGGTGCTTCGGAATGTAAAACTGATGACACAGGAAACGCTCAAAACTTTGACAGTCGGAAGACTCAGTCTTCCTGTACTTAAGTCGGCATTGTGTCTTTTTTATTTAATTCCGATGCAATTTCTGTGTTTCATCGTCAATGGGAAGGTCCAATGGAAACAGTAAACCTGCAGAGGTGCATCGGAATGTAGAACTGATGACACACGAAACGCTCAAAACATAGACATTGGGAAGACTCAGTCTTCCTGTACTTAAGTCAGCATTGTGTCTCTTATATTTAATTCCGATGCAACTTCTGTGTATCATCGTCAATGGGAATGTCGAAGGAAAACAGTATACCTGCAGAGGTGCATCGGAATGTAAAACTGGTGACACAGGAAACGCTCAAAACATAGACAGTAGGAAGGCTCAGTCTTCCTGTACTTAAGTCGGCATTTTGTCTCTTATATTTAATTCCGATGCAATTTCTGTGTTTCATCGTCACTTTCAACGTCCAAGGGATACAGGAAAACCTGCAGAGGTGCATGGGAATGTAAAACTGGTGACACAGGAAACGCTCAAATTATAGACAGTTGGAAGACTCTGTCTTCCTGTACTTAACACGTCATTGTGTCTCTTATATTTAATTCCGATGCAATTTCTCTGTTTCATCGCAAATGGGAAGGTCCAAGGGACACAGTAAACCTGCAGAGGTGCATCGGAATGTAAAACTATTGACACTGGAAACGCTCAAAACGTGGACCGTAAGAAGACACAGTTTTCTTGTACTTAAGTCGGCGTTGTTTCTCTTATATTTAATTCAGATGCAATTTCTGTGATACATCGTCAATGGGAAGGACAAAGGGATACAGTAAACCTGCAGAGGTGCATCGGAATGTAAAACTGGTGACACAGGTAACGCTCAAAACATAGACAGTAGTAAGACTCAGTCTTCCAGTACTTTAGTCGTCATTGTGTCTGTTATATTTAATTCCGATGTAATTTCTGTGTTTCATTGTCAATGGGAAGGTGCATGGGATACAGCAAACCTGCAGAGGTGCATCGGAATGTAAAACTGTTGACACAGGAAACGCTCAAAACATAGAGAGTAGGAAGACTCAGTATTTCTGTACTTAATTCGACATTGTGTCTCTTATATTAAATTCCGATGCAATTTCTGTGTTTCAACGTCACTATGAAACGCTCAAAACATAGACAGTAGGAAGACACAATCTTCCTGTACTTAAGTCGGCATTGTGTCTCTTATATTTAAATCCGATGCAATTTCTGTGTTTCGTTGTCAATGGGAAGATCCAAGGTATATAGTAAACCTGCATACATGCATTGGAATGTAATAATGGTGACACAGGAAACGCTCAAAACATAGACAGTTGGAAGACTCTGTCTTCCTGTACTTAAGACGTCATTGTGTCTCTTATATTTAATGGCGATGTAATTTCTGTGTTTCATCGTCAATGAGAAGGTCCGAATGAAACAGTAAACATGCAGAGGTGCATCGGAATGTAAAACTGGTGACGCAGAAAACGCTCAAATAATAGACAGTAGGAAGACTCAATCTTCCTGTTCTTAAGTCGGCATTGTGTCTCTTATATTTAATTCCGACGCAATTTCTGTGATTCATCGTCAATGGGAAGGTCGAAGGGATACAGTAAACCTGCAGAGGTGCATCGGAATGTAAAACTGGTGACACAGTAAACGCTCAAAACATAGACAGTTGTAAGACTCAGTCTTCCTGTACTTAAGTCGGCATTGTGTCTGTTATATTTCATTCCGATGTAATTTCTGTGTTTCATTGTCAATGGGAATGTGCAAGGGATACAGCAAACCTGCAGAGGTGCATCGGAATGTAAAACTCGTGACACAGGAAACGCTCAAAACATAGAGAGTTGGAAGACTCAGTCTTTCTGTACTTAAGTCGACATTGTGTATCTTATATTTAATTCCGATGCAATTTCTGTGTTTCATCGTCACTATGAAGGTCCAAGGGATACTGTAGACCTGCTTAGTTGCATCGGAATGTAAAACTGGTGACACAGGAAACGCTCAAAACGTAGACAGTAGGAAGACTCAGTCCTTCTGTACTTAAGTCGGCATTGTGTCTCTTATATTTAATTCCGATGCAATTTCTGTGTTTCGTCGTCAATGGGAAGGTCCAAGGGATGCAGGAAACCTGCAGAGGTGCATCGGAATGTGAAACTGGTGACACAATAAACGCACAAAACATAGACAGTTGGAAGACTTTGTCTTCCTGTACCTAAGACGTCATTGTGTCTCTTATATTTAATTCCGATGCAATTTCTGTGATTCATCGCCAATGGTAAGGTCCAAGGGGCTTAGTAATCCTGCAGAGGTGCATCGGAATGTAAAACTGGTGACACTGGAAACGCTGAAAACGTTGACCGTAAGAAGACTCAGTTTTCTTGTACTTAACTCAACGTTGTGTCTCTTATATTTAATTCCGATGTAATTTCTGTGTTTCATCGTCAATGGGAAGGTCCAAGGGACACAGTAAACCTGCAGAGGTGCATCGGAATGTAACACTGGTGACACTAGAAACGCTCAAAACATAGACCGTAAGAAGACTCAGTTTTCTTGTACTGAAGTCGGCGTTATGTCTCTTATATTTAATTCCGATGTAATTTCTGTGTTTCATCGTCAATGGGAAGGTCCGATGGATACAGTAAACCTGCAGAGGTGCATCGGAATGTAAAACTCGTGACACAGGAAACGCTCAAAACATATACAATAGAAAGATACACTCTTCCTGTACCTAGGTCGACATTGTGTCTCTTATATTTCATTCCGATGCAATTTCTGTGTTTCATCGTCACTGTGAAGGTCCAATGGATACAGTGAACCTGCAGAGGTGCATCGGAATGTAAAACTGGTGAAACAGGTAACGCTAAAAACATAGACAGTAGAAAGACTCAGTCTTCCTGTACTTAAGTCGGCATTGTGTCTTTTATATTTAATTCCGATGTAATTTCTGTGTTTCATCGTCAATTGGGGGGGGGGGGGGGGTCCAATGGATACAGTAAACCTGCAGAGGTGCATCGTAATGTAGAACTGATAACACAGGAAACGCTCAAAACATAGACAGTAGGAAGACTCAGTCTTCCTGTACTTAAGTCGGCATTGTGTCTGTTATATTTAATTCCGATGTAATTTCTGTGTTTCATTTTCAATGGAAAGGTGCAAGGGATACAGCAAACCTGCAGAGGTGCATCGGAATGTAAAACTGGTGACACAGGAAACGCTCAAAACGTAGAGGGTAGGAAGACTCAGTCTTTCTGTACTTAAGTCGACATTGTGTCTCTTATATTTCATTCCCATGCAATTTCTGTGTTTCATCGTCACTATGAAGGCCCAAGGGATACTGTAGACCTGCTTAGCTGCATCGGAATGTAAAACTGGTGACACAGGAAACGCTCAAAACGTAGACAGTAGGAAGACACAGTCCTTCTGTACTTAAGTCGGCATTGTGTCTCTTATATTTAATTCTGATGCAATTTCTGTGATTCATCGCCAATGGGAAGGTCCAAGGGACACAGTAATCCAGCAGAGGTGCATCGGAATGTAAAACTGGTGACACTGGAAACGCTCAAAACGTAGACCGTAAAAAGACTCAGTTTTCTTGTACTTAACTCAACGTTGTGCCTCTTATATTTAATTCCGATGTAATTTCTGTGTTTCATCGCCAATGGGAAGGTCCAAGGGACACAGTAAACCTGCAGAGGTGCATCGGAATGTAACACTGGTGACACTAGAAACGCTCAAAACATAGACCGTAAGAAGACTCAGTTTTCTTGTACTTAAGTCGGCGTTGTGTCTCTTATATTTAATTCCGATGTAATTTCTGTGTTTCATCGTCACTGTGAAGGTCCAAGGGATACAGTAAACCTGCAGAGGTGCATGAAAATGGAAAACTGATGACACAGGAAACGCTCAAAACATAGACAATAGGAAGACTCATTCTTCCTGTACTTCAGTTGGCATTGTGTCGCTTATATTTAATTCGGATGCAATTTCTGTGTTTCATCGTCAATGGGAAGGTCCAATGACTACAGTAAACCTGCAGAAGTGCATCGGAATGTAAAACTGGTGACACAGGAAGCGCTCAAAACATATACAATAGATAGACACACTCTTCCTGTACTTATGTCGACGTTGTGTCTCTTATATTTCATTCCGATGCAATTTCTGTGTTTCATCGTCACTGTGAAGGTCCAATGGATACAGTAAACCTGCAGAGGTGCATCGGAATGTAAAACTGGTGACACAGGAAACGCTCAAAACTATAGACAATTGAAAGACACACTCTTCCTGTACTTAAGTCGCACTGTGTCTCTTATATTTCATTCCGATGCAATTTCTGTGTCTCATTATCACTGTGAATGTCCAATGGATACAGAAAACCTGCAGAGGTGCTTCGGAATGTAAAACTGAAGACACAGGAAACGCTCAAAACATAGACAGTCGGAAGACTCAGTCTTCCTTTACTTAAGTCAGCATTGTGTCTTTTTTATTTCATTCCGATGCAATTTCTGTGTTTCATCGTCAATGGGAAGGTCCAATGGATACAGTAAACCTGCAGAGGTGCAAAGGAATGTAAAACTGATGACACAGGAAACGCTCGAAACATAGACAGTAGGAAGACTCAGTCTTCCTGTACTTAAGTCGGCATTCTGTCTCTTATATTTAATTCCGATGCAATTTCTGTGTTTCATCGTCAATGGGAAAGTCGAAGAGAAACAGTTTACCTGCAGAGGTGCATCGGAATGTAAAACTGGTGACACAGGAAACGCTCGAAACATAGACAGTAGGAAGACTGAGTCTTCCTGTACTTAAGTCGGCATTGTGTCTGTTATATTTAATTCCGATGCAATTTCTGTGTTTCATCGTCACCTTGAAGGTCCAAGGGATACAGTAAACCTGCAGAGGTGCATCAAAATGGAAAACTGATGACACAGGAAACGCTCAAATCATAGACAGTAGGAAGACTCTGTCTTCCTGTACTTAACACGTCATTGTGTCTCTTATATTTAATTCCGATGCAATTTCTGTGTTTCATCGTCAATGGGAAGGTCCAAGGGATACAGTAAACCTGCAGAGGTGCTTCGGAATGTAAAACTGGTGACACAGGAAACGCTCAAAGCATAGACAGTAGTAAGACTCAGTCTTCCTGTACTTAAGTCGTCATTGTGACTGTTATATTTAATTCCGATGTAATTTCTGTGTTTCATTGTCAATAGGAAGGTGCAAGGGATACAGCAAACCTGCAGAGGTGCATCGGAATGTAAAACTGTTGACACAGGAAACGCTCAAAACATAGCGAGTAGGAAGACTCAGTCTTTCTGTACTTAATTCGACATTGTGTCTCTTATATTTAATTCCGATGCAATTTCTGTGTTTCATCGTAAATGGGGGGGGGGGGGTTCAATGGTTACAGTAAACCTGCAGAGGTGCATCGGAATGTAAAACTGGTGACACTGGAAACGCTCAAAACGTGGACCGTAAGAAGACTCAGTTTTCTTGTACTTAGGTCGGCGTTGTTTCTCTTATATTTAATTCCGATGTAATTTCTGTGTTTCATCGTCAATGGGAAGGTCCGATGGATACAGTAAAACTGCAGAGGTGCATCGGAATGTAAAACTGGTGACGCAGGAAACGCTCAAAGAATAGACAGTAGGAAGACTCAATCTTCCTGTACTTAAGTCGGCATTGTGTCTCTTATATTTAATTCCGATGCAAGTTCTGTGTTTCATCGTCAATGTGAAAGTCGAAGAGAAACAGTTTACCTGCAGAGGTGCATCGGAAACACAGGTGACACAGGAAACGCTCGAAACATAGACAGTAGGAAGACTGAGTCTTCATGTACTTAAGTCGGCATTGTGTCTCTTATATTTAATTCCGATGCAATTTCTGTGTTTCATCGTCACTTTGAAGGTCCAAGGGATACAGTAAACCTGCAGAGGTGCATCAAAATGGAAAACTGATGACACAGGCAACGCTCAAATCATAGACAGTAGGAAGACTCAGTCTTCCTGTACCTAAGTCGGCATTGTGTCTCTTATATTTAATTCCGATGCAATTTCTGTGTTTCATCGTCACTGTGAAGGTCCAATGGATACAGTATACCTGCAGAGGTGCATCGGAATGTAAAACTGGTGACACAGGAAACGCTCAAATCATAGACAGTTGGAAGACTCGGTCTTCCTGTACTTAACACGTCATTGTGTCTCTTATATTTAATTCCGATGCAATTTCTGTGTTTCATCGCCAATGGGAAGGTCCAAGGGACAAAGTAAACCTGCAGAGGTGCATCGGAATGTAAAACTGGTGACACTGGAAACGCTCAAAACGTGGACCGTAAGAAGACTCAGTTTTCTTGTACTTAAGTCTGCGTTGTTTCCCTTATATTTAATTCCGATGTAATTTCTGTGTTTCATCGTCAATGGGAAGGTCCGATGGATACAGTAAACCTGCAGAGGTGCATCGGAATGTAAAACTGGTGACACAGGAAACGCTCAAAACGTAGACAGTAGGAAGACTCAGTCCTTCTGTACTTAAGTCGGCATTGTGTCTCTTATATTTAATTCCGATGCAATTTCTGTGATTCATCGCCAATGGGAAGGTCTAAGGGACACAGTAATCCTGCAGAGGTGCATCGGAATGTAAAACTGGTGACACTGGAAACGCTCAAAACGTAGACCGTAAAAAGACTCAGTTTTCTTGTACTTAACTCAACATTGTGACTCTTATATTTAATTCCGATGTAATTTCTGTGTTTCATCGTCAATGGGAAGGTCCAAGGGACACAGTAAACCTGCAGAGGTGCATCGGAATGTAACACTGGTGACACTAGAAACGCTCAAAACATAGAGAGTAGGAAGACTCAGTCATTCTGTACTTAAGTCGATATTTTGTCTCTTATATTTAATTCCGGTGCAATTTCTGTGTTTCATCGTCAATGGGAAGGACCAATGGATACAGTAAACGTGCAGAGGTCCATCGGAATGAAAAACTGTTGACACAGGAAACGCTCAAATCATAGAGAGTAGGAAGACTCAGTCTTTCTGTACTTAATTCGACATTGTGTCTCTTATATTTAATTCCGATGCAATTTCTGTGTTTCATCGTCAATGGGAAAATCCAAGGGATACAGTAAACCTGCAGAGGTGCATCGGAATGTAGAACTGATGACACAGGAAACGCTCAAAACATAGACGGTAGGAAGACTCAGTCTTCCTGTACTTAAGTCGGCATTGTGTCTTTTTTATTTAATTCCGATGCAATTTCTGTGTTTCATCGTCAATGGGAAGGTCCAATGGAAACAGTAAACCTGCAGAGGTGCATCGGAATGTAGAACTGATGACACAGGAAACGCTCAAAACATAGACAGTGGGAAGACTCAGTCTTCCTGTACTTAAGTCAGCATTGTGTCTCTTATATTTAATTCCGATGCAATTTCTGTGTTTCATCGTCAATGGGAATGTCGAAGGAAAACAGTATACCTGCAGAGGTGCATCGGAATGTAAAACTGGTGACACAGGAAACGCTCAAAACATAGACAGTAGGAAGGCTCAGTCTTCCTGTACTTAAGTCGGCATTTTGTCTCTTATATTTAATTCCGATGCAATTTCTGTGTTTCATCGTCACTTTCAACGTCCAAGGGATACAGTAAACCTGCAGAGGTGCATCGGAATGTAAAACTGGTGACACAGGAAACGCTGAATACATAGACAGTTGGAAGACTCTGTCTTCCTGTACTTAAGTCGGCATTGTGTCTCTTATATTTAATTCCGGTGCAATTTCTGTGTTTCATCGTCAATGGGAAGGACCAATGGATACAGTAAACGTGCAGAGGTCCATCGGAATGAAAAACTGTTGACACAGGAAACGCTCAAAACATAGAGAGTAGGAAGACTCAGTCTTTCTGTACTTAATTCGACATTGTGTCTCTTATATTTAATTCCGAAGCAATTTCTGTGTTTCATCGTCAATGGGAAAATCCAAGGGATACAGTAAACCTGCAGAGGTGCATCGGAATGTAGAACTGATGACACAGGAAACGCTCAAAACATAGACGGTAGGAAGACTCAGTCTTCCTGTACTTAAGTCGGCATTGTGTCTGTCTTATTTAATTCCGATGTAATTTCTGTGTTTCATTGTCAATGGGAAGGTGCAAGGGATACAGCACACCTGCAGAGGTGCATCGGAATGTAAAACTGGTGACACAAGAAACGCTCAAAACATAGAGAGTAGAAAGACTCAGTCCTTCTGTACTTAAGTCGGCATTGTGTCTCTTATATTTAATTCCGATGCATTTTCTGTGATTCATCGCCAATGGGAAGGTCCAAGGGAGACAGTAATCCTGCATAGGTGCATCGGAATGTAAAACTAATGACACTGGAAACGCTCAAAACGTAGACCGTAAAAAGACTCAGTTTTCTTGTACTTAACTCAACGTTGTGTCTCTTATATTTAATTCCGATGTAATTTCTGTGTTTCATCGTCAATGGAAAGGTCCAAGGGACACAGTAAACCTGCAGAGGTGCATCGGAATGTAACACTGGTGACACTAGAAACGCTCAAAACATAGACCGTAAAAAGACTCAGTTTTCTTGTACTTAAGTTGGCGTTGTGTCTCTAATATTTAATTCCGATGCAATTTCTGTGTTTCATCGTCAATGGGAATGTCGAAGGAAAACAGTATACCTGCAGAGGTGCATCGGAATGTAAAACTGGTGACACAGGAAACGCTCAAAACATAGACAGTAGGAAGGCGCAGTCTTCCTGTACTTAAGTCGGCATTTTGTCTCTTATATTTAATTCCGATGCAATTTCTGTGTTTCATCGTCACTTTCAACGTCCAAGGGATACAGGAAAACCTGCAGAGGTGCATGGGAATGTAAAACTGGTGACACAGGATACGCTCAAATTATAGACAGTTGGAAGACTCTGTCTTCCTGTACTTAACACGTCATTGTGTCTCTTATATTTAATTCCGATGCAATTTCTGTGTTTCATCGCAAATGGGAAGGTCCAAGGGACACAGTAAACCTGCAGAGGTGCATCGGAATGTAAAACTATTGACACTGGAAAGGCCAAAACGTGGACCGTAAGAAGACACAGTTTTCTTGTACTTAAGTCGGCGTTGTTTCTCTTATATGTAATTCAGATGTAATTTCTGTGTTTCATCGTCAATATGAAGGTCCGATGGATACAGTAAACCTGCACAGGTGCATCGGAATGTAAAACTGGTGACGCAGGAAACGCTAAAAATATAGACAGTAGGAAGACTCAATCTTCCTGTACTTAAGTCGGCATTGTGTCTCTTATATTTAATTCCGATGCAATTTCTGTGATACATCGTCAATGGGAAGGACAAAGGGATACAGTAAACCTGCAGAGGTGCATCGGAATGTAAAACTGGTGACACAGGTAACGCTCAAAACATAGACAGTAGTAAGACTCAGTCTTCCAGTACTTTAGTCGTCATTGTGTCTGTTATATTTAATTCCGATGTAATTTCTGTGTTTCATTGTCAATGGGAAGGTGCATGGGATACAGCAAACCTGCAGAGGTGCATCGGAATGTAAAACTGTTGACACAGGAAACGCTCAAAACATAGAGAGTAGGAAGACTCAGTATTTCTGTACTTAATTCGACATTGTGTCTCTTATATTAAATTCCGATGCAATTTCTGTGTTTCAACGTCACTATGAAACGCTCAAAACATAGACAGTAGGAAGACACAATCTTCCTGTACTTAAGTCGGCATTGTGTCTCTTATATTTAAATCCGATGCAATTTCTGTGTTTCGTTGTCAATGGGAAGATCCAAGGTATATAGTAAACCTGCATAGATGCATTGGAATGTAATAATGGTGACACAGGAAACGCTCAAAACATAGACAGTTGGAAGACTCTGTCTTCCTGTACTTAAGACGTCATTGTGTCTCTTATATTTAATGGCGATGTAATTTCTGTGTTTCATCGTCAATGAGAAGGTCCGAATGAAACAGTAAACATGCAGAGGTGCATCGGAATGTAAAACTGGTGACGCAGAATACGCTCAAATAATAGACAGTAGGAAGACTCAAACTTCCTGTTCTTAAGTCGGCATTGTGTCTCTTATATTTAATTCCGACGCAATTTCTGTGATTCATCGTCAATGGGAAGGTCGAAGTGATACAGTAAACCTGCAGAGGTGCATCGGAATGTAAAACTGGTGACACAGTAAACGCTCAAAACATAGACAGTTGTAAGACTCAGTCTTCCTGTACTTAAGTCGGCATTGTGTCTGTTATATTTCATTCCGATGTAATTTCTGTGTTTCATTGTCAATGGGAATGTGCAAGGGATACAGCAAACCTGCAGAGGTGCATCGGAATGTAAAACTCGTGACACAGGAAACGCTCAAAACATAGAGAGTTGGAAGACTCAGTCTTTCTGTACTTAAGTCGACATTGTGTATCTTATATTTAATTCCGATGCAATTTCTGTGTTTCATCGTCACTATGAAGGTCCAAGGGTTACTGTAGACCTGCTTAGTTGCATCGGAATGTAAAACTGGTGACACAGGAAACGCTCAAAACGTAGACAGTAGGAAGACTCAGTCCTTCTGTACTTAAGTCGGCATTGTGTCTCTTATATTTAATTCCGATGCAATTTCTGTGTTTCGTCGTCAATGGGAAGGTCCAAGGGATGCAGGAAACCTGCAGAGGTGCATCGGAATGTGAAACTGGTGACACAATAAACGCACAAAACATAGACAGTTGGAAGACTTTGTCTTCCTGTACCTAAGACGTCATTGTGTCTCTTATATTTAATTCCGATGCAATTTCTGTGATTCATCGCGAATGGTAAGGTCCAAGGGGCTTAGTAATCCTGCAGAGGTGCATCGGAATGTAAAACTGGTGACACTGGAAACGCTGAAAACGTTGACCGTAAGAAGACTCAGTTTTCTTGTACTTAACTCAACGTTGTGTCTCTTATATTTAATTCCGATGTAATTTCTGTGTTTCATCGTCAATGGGAAGGTCCAAGGGACACAGAAAACCTGCAGAGGTGCATCGGAATGTAACACTGGTGACACTAGAAACGCTCAAAACATAGACCGTAAGAAAACTCAGTTTTCTTGTACTGAAGTCGGCGTTATGTCTCTTATATTTAATTCCGATGTAATTTCTGTGTTTCATCGTCAATGGGAAGGTCCGATGGATACAGTAAACCTGCAGAGGTGCATCGGAATGTAAAACTGGTGAAACAGGAAACGCTAAAAGCATAGACAGTAGAAAGACTCAGTCTTCCTGTATTTAAGTCGGCATTGTGTCTTTTATATTTAATTCCGATGTAATTTCTGTGTTTCATCGTCAATTGGGGGGGGGGGGGGTCCAATGGATACAGTAAACCTGCAGAGGTGCATCGTAATGTAGAACTGATAACACAGGAAACGCTCAAAACATAGACAGTAGGAAGACTCAGTCTTCCTGTACTTAAGTCGCATTGTGTCTGTTATATTTAATTCCGATGTAATTTCTGTGTTTCATTTTCAATGGAAAGGTGCAAGGGATACAGCAAACCTGCAGAGGTGCATCGGAATGTAAAACTGGTGACACAGGAGCGCTCAAAACATAGAGGGTAGGAAGACTCAGTCTTTCTGTACTTAAGTCGACATTGCTTCTCTTATATTTCATTCCCATGCAATTTCTGTGTTTCATCGTCACTATGAAGGCCCAAGGGATACTGTAGACCTGCTTAGCTGCATCGGAATGTAAAACTGGTGACACAGGAAACGCTCAAAACGTAGACAGTAGGAAGACTCAGTCCTTCTGTACTTAAGTCGGCATTGTGTCTCTTATATTTAATTCTGATGCAATTTCTGTGATTCATCGCCAATGGGAAGGTCCAAGGGACACAGTAATCCTGCAGAGGTGCATCGGAATGTAAAACTGGTGACACTGGAAACGCTCAAAACGTAGACCGTAAAAAGACTCAGTTTTCTTGTACTTAACTCAACGTTGTGCCTCTTATATTTAATTCCGATGTAATTTCTGTGTTTCATCGCCAATGGGAAGGTCCAAGGGACACAGTAAACCTGCAGAGGTGCATCGGAATGTAACACTGGTGACACTAGAAACGCTCAAAACATAGACCGTAAGAAGACTCAGTTTTCTTGTACTTAAGTCGGCGTTGTGTCTCTTATATTTAATTCCGATGTAATTTCTGTGTTTCATCGTCACTGTGAAGGTCCAAGGGATACAGTAAACCTGCAGAGGTGCATGAAAATGGAAAACTGATGACACAGGAAACGCTCAAAACATAGACAATAGGAAGACTCATTCTTCCTGTACTTAAGTTGGCATTGTGTCGCTTATATTTAATTCGGATGCAATTTCTGTGTTTCATCGTCAATGGGAAGGTCCAATGGCTACAGTAAACCTGCAGAAGTGCATCGGAATGTAAAACTGGTGACACAGGAAACGCTCAAAACTATAGACAATTGAAAGACACACTCTTCCTGTACTTAAGTCGCATTGTGTCTCTTATATTTCATTCCGATGCAATTTCTGTGTCTCATTACCACTGTGAATGTCCAATGGATACAGAAAACCTGCAGAGGTGCTTCGGAATGTAAAACTGAAGACACAGGAAACGCTCAAAACATAGACAGTCGGAAGACTCAGTCTTCCTTTACTTAAGTCAGCATTGTGTCTTTTTTATTTCATTCCGATGCAATTTCTGTGTTTCATCGTCAATGGGAAGGTCCAATGGATACAGTAAACCTGCAGAGGTGCAAAGGAATGTAAAACTGATGACACAGGAAACGCTCGAAACATAGACAGTAGGAAGACTCAGTCTTCCTGTACTTACGTCGGCATTCTGTCTCTTATATTTAATTCCGATGCAATTTCTGTGTTTCATCGTCAATGGGAAAGTCGAAGAGAAACAGTTTACCTGCAGAGGTGCATCGGAATGTAAAACTGGTGACACAGGAAACGCTCGAAACATAGACAGTAGGAAGACTGAGTCTTCCTGTACTTAAGTCGGCATTGTGTCTGTTATATTTAGTTCCGATGCAATTTCTGTGTTTCATCGTCACCTTGAAGGTCCAAGGGATACAGTAAACCTGCAGAGGTGCATCAAAATGGAAAACTGATGACACAGGAAACGCTCAAATCATAGACAGTAGTAAGACTCAGTCTTCCTGTACTTAAGTCGTCATTGTGACTGTTATATTTAATTCCGATACAATTTCTGTATTTCATTGTCAATAGGAAGGTGCAAGGGATACAGCAAACCTGCAGAGGTGCATCGGAATGTAAAACTGTTGACACAGGAAACGCTCAAAACATAGAGAGTAGGAAGACTCAGTCTTTCTGTACTTAATTCGACATTGTGTCTCTTATATTTAATTCCGATGCAATTTCTGTGTTTCATCGTAAATGGGGGGGGGGGGGGTTCAATGGTTACAGTAAACCTGCAGAGGTGCATCGGAATGTAAAACTGGTGACACTGGAAACGCTCAAAACGTGGACCGTAAGAAGACTCAGTTTTCTTGTACTTAGGTCGGCGTTGTTTCTCTTATATTTAATTCCGATGTAATTTCTGTGTTTCATCGTCAATGGGAAGGTCCGATGGATACAGTAAAACTGCAGAGGTGCATCGGAATGTAAAACTGGTGACGCAGGAAACGCTCAAAGAATAGACAGTAGGAAGACTCAATCTTCCTGTACTTAAGTCGGCATTGTGTCTCTTATATTTAATTCCGATGCAATTTCTGTGTTTCATCGTCAATGTGAAAGTCGAAGAGAAACAGTTTACCTGCAGAGGTGCATCGGAAACAGAGGTGACACAGGAAACGCTCGAAACATAGACAGTAGGAAGACTGAGTCTTCATGTACTTAGGTCGGCATTGTGTCTCTTATATTTAATTCCGATGCAATTTCTGTGTTTCATCGTCACTTTGAAGGTCCAAGGGATACAGTAAACCTGCAGAGGTGCATCAAAATGGAAAACTGATGACACAGGCAACGCTCAAATCATAGACAGTAGGAAGACTCAGTCTTCCTGTACCTAAGTCGGCATTGTGTCTCTTATATTTAATTCCGATGCAATTTCTGTGTTTCATCGTCACTGTGAAAGTCCAATGGATACAGTAAACCTGCAGAGGTGCATCGGAATGTAAAACTGGTGACACAGGAAACGCTCAAATCATAGACAGTTGGAAGACTCTGTCTTCCTGTACTTAACACGTCATTGTGTCTCTTATATTTAATTCCGATGCAATTTCTGTGTTTCATCGCCAATGGGAAGGTCCAAGGGACAAAGTAAACCTGCAGAGGTGCATCGGAATGTAAAACTGGTGACACTGGAAACGCTCAAACCGTGGACCGTAAGAAGACTCAGTTTTCTTGTACTTAAGTCTGCGTTGTTTCTCTTATATTTAATTCCGATGTAATTTCTGTGTTTCATCGTCAATGGGAAGGTCCGATGGATACAGTAAACCTGCAGAGGTGCATCGGAATGTAAAACTGGTGACACTGGAAACGCTCAAAACGTAGACCGTAAAAAGACTCAGTTTTCTTGTACTTAACTCAACATTGTGACTCTTATATTTAATTCCGATGTAATTTCTGTGTTTCATCGTCAATGGGAAGGTCCAAGGGACACAGTAAACCTGCAGAGGTGCATCGGAATGTAACACTGGTGACACTAGAAACGCTCAAAACATAGACCGTAAGAAGCCTCAGCTTCCTTGTACTTAAGTCGGCGTTGTGTCTCTTATATTTAATTCCGACGCAATTTCTGTGTTTCATCGTCACTGTGAAGGTCCAAGGGATACAGTAAACCTGCAGAGGTGCATGAAAATGGAAAACTGATGACACAGGAAACGCTCAAAACATAGACAATAGGAAGACTCATTCTTCCTGTACTTAAGTTGGCATTGTGTCGCTTATATTTAATTCGGATGCAATTTCTGTGTTTCATCGTCACTGTGAAGGTCCAATGGATACAGTAAACCTGCAGAGGTGCATCGGAATGTAAAACTGGTGACACAGGAAACGCTCGAAACTATAGACAATTGAAAGACACACTCTTCCTGTACTTAAGTCGGCATTGTGTCTCTTATATTCAATTCCGATGCAATTTCTGTGTTTCATCGTCAATGGGAAGGTCCAATGGATACAGAAAACCTGCAGAGGTGCATCGGAATGTAAAACTGGTGACACAGGAAACGCTCAAAGCATAGACAATAGAAAGACACACTCTTCCTGTACTTAAGTCGACATTGTGTCTCTTTTATTTCATTCCGATGGAATTTCTGTGTTTCATCGTCACTGTGAAAGACCAATGGATACAAGTAACCTGCAGGGGTGCATCGGAATGTAAAACTGGTGACACAGGAACCGCTCAAAGCATAGACAATAGAAAGACACACTCTTCCTGTACTTAAGTCGGCATTGTGTCTTTTATATTTAATTCCGATGTAATTTCTGTGTTTCATCGTCAATGAGAAGGTCCGATGGATACAGTAAACATGCAGAGGTGCATCGGAATGTAAAACTGGTGACGCAGAAAAAGCTCAAAAAATAGACAGTAGGAAGACACAATCTTCCTGTTCTTAAGTCGGCATTGTGCCTCTTATATTTAATTCCGACGCAATTTCTGTGATTCATCGTCAATGGGAAGGTCAAAGGGATACAGTAAACCTGCAGAGATGCATCGGAATGTAAAACTGGTGACACAGGAAACGCTCAAAACATAGACAGTAGTAAGACTCAGTCTTCCTGTACTTAAGTCGTCATTGTGTCTGTTATATTTAATTCCGATGTAATTTCTGTGTTTCATTGTCAATGGGAAGGTGCAAGGGATACAGCAAACCTGCAGAGGTGCATCGGAATGTAAAACTGTTGACACAGGAAACGCTCAAAACATAGAGAGTAGGAAGACTCAGTCTTTCTGTACTTAATTCGACATTGTGTCTCTTATATTTAATTCCGATGCAATTTCTGTGTTTCATCGTCACTATGAAAGGCTCAAAACATAGACAGTAGGAAGACTCAATCTTCCTGTACTTAAGTCGGCATTGTGTATCTTATATTTAATTCCGATGCAATTTCTGTGTTCCATCGTCAATTGGAAGATCCAAGCGATACAGTAAACCTGCAGAGGTGCATCGGAATGTAAAACTTGTGACACAGGAAATGCTCAAAACATAGACAGTAGGAAGACTCAGCATTCCTGTTCTTATGTCGGCATTGTGTCTCTTATATTTAATTCCGATGCAATTTCTGTGTTTCATCGTCAATGGGAAGGTCCAATGGATACAGTAAACGTGCAGAGGTGCATCGGAATGAAAAACTGGTGACACAGGAAACGATCAAAACATAGACAGTAGGAAAACTCAGTCTTCCTGTACTTAAGTCGCCATTGTGTCTCTTATATTTAAATCCGATGCTATTTCTGTGTTTCGTCGTCATTGGGAAGGTCCAAGGTATATAGTAAACCTGCAGACATGCATTGGAATGTAATAATGGTGACACAGGAAGCGCTCATAACATAGACCCTAAGAAGACTCAGTTTTCTTGTACTTAAGTCGGCATTGTGTCTCTTATATTTCATTCCCATGCAATTTCTGTGTTTCATCGTCACTATGAAGGCCCAAGGGATACTGTAGACCTGCTTAGCTGCATCGGAATGTAAAACTGGTGACACAGGAAACGCTCAAAACGTAGACAGTAGGAAGACTCAGTCCTTCTGTACTTAAGTCGGCATTGTGTGTCTTACATTTAATACTGATGCATTTTCTCTGATTCATCGCCAATGGGAAGGTCCAAGGGACACAGTAATCCTGCAGAGGTGCACCGGAATGTAACACTGGTGACACTAGAAACGCTCAAAACATAGACCGTAAGAAGACTCAGTTTTCTTGTACTTAAGTCGGCGATGGATACAAGTAACCTGCAGGGGTGCATCGGAATGTAAAACTGGTGACACAGGAACCGCTCAAAGCATAGACAATAGAAAGACACACTCTTCCTGTACTTAAGTCGGCATTGTGTCTTTTATATTTAATTCCGATGTAATTTCTGTGTTTCATCGTCAATGAGAAGGTCCGATGGATACAGTAAACATGCAGAGGTGCATCGGAATGAAAAACTGGTGACGCAGAAAACGCTCAAAAAATAGACAGTAGGAAGACTCAATCTTCCTGTTCTTAAGTCGGCATTGTGTCTCTTATATTTAATTCCGACGCAATTTCTGTGATTCATCGTCAATGGGAAGGTCAAAGGGATACAGTAAACCTGCAGAGGTGCATCGGAATGTAAAACTGATGACACAGGAAACGCTCAAAACATATACAATAGAAAGACACACTCTTCCTGTACTTAAGCCGACATTGTGTCTCTTATCTTTCATTCCGATGCAATTTCTGTGTTTCATCGTCACTGTGAAGGTCCAATGGATACAGTAAACCTGCAGAGGTGCATCGGAATGTAAAACTGGTGACACAGGAAACGCTAAAAACATAGACAGTAGAAAGACTCAGTCTTCCTGTACTTAAGTCGGCATTGTGTCTTTTATATTTAATTCCGATGCAATTTCTGTGTTTCATCGTCAATGGGGGGGGGGGGGGGTCCAATAGATACAGTAAACCTGTAGAGGTGCATCGGAATGTAGAACTGATGACACAGGAAACGCTCAAAGCATAGACAGTAGGAAGACTCAGTCTTCCCGTACTTAAGTCGGCATTGTGCCTGTTTTATTTAATTCCGATGTAATTTCTGTGTTTCATTGTCAATGGGAAGGTGCAATGGATACAGCAAACCTGCAGAGATGCATCGGAATGTAAAACTGGTGACACAGGAAACGCTCAAATCATAGACAGTAGGAAGACTCAGTCTTCCTGTACTTCAGTCAGCATTGTGTGTCTTATATTTAAATCCGATGCAATTTCTGTGTTTCATCGTCCATGGGAAGGTCCAAGGTATACAGTAACCCTGCAGAGGTGCATCGTAATGTAAATCTGGTGACACAGGAAGCGCTCATAACATAGACCCTAAGAAGACTCAGTTTTCTTGTACTTAAGTCGGCATTGTGTCTTTTATATTTAATTCCGATGCAATTTCTGTGTTTCGTCGTCACTGGGAAGGTCCAAGGGTTACAGTAAACCTGCTGAAGTGCATCGGAATGTAAAACTGGTGACGCAGGACACGCTCAAAGCATAGACAGTAGGAAGACTCAGTCTTCCTGTACCTAAGAGTGAATTGTGTCTCTTATATTTAATTCCGATGCAATTTCTGTGTTTCATCGTCCATGGGAAGGTCCAATGGATACAGTAAACCTGCAGAGGTGCATCGGGATGTAAAACTGGTGACACAGGAAACGCTCAAAACATAGACCGTAAGAAGACTCAGTTTTCTTGTACTTAACTCAACGTTGTGTCTCTTATATTTAATTCCGATATAATTTCTGTGTTTCATCGTGAATGGGAAGGTCCAATGGATACAGTAAACCTCCAGAGGTGCATCGGAATGTAAAACTGGTGACGCAGGAAACGCTCAAAACATAGACAGTAGGAAGACTCAATGTTCCTGTAATTAAGTCGGCATTGTGCCTCTTATATTTAATTCCAATGCAATTTCTGTGTTTCATCGTCAATGAGAAGATCCAAGGGATACATTAAACCTGCAGAGGTGCATCGGAATGTAAAACTGGTGGCACAGGAAACGCTCAAAACATAGACAGTAGGAAGACTCAGTCTTTCTGTACTTAAGTCGGCATTGTGTCTCTTATATATAATTCCGATGCTATTTCTGTGTATCATCGTCAATGGGAAGGTCCAATGGATACAGTAAACCTGCAGAGGAGGATCGGAATGTAAAACTGGTGGCACAGGAAACGCTCAAAACATAGACAGCATGAAGACTCAGTCTTCCTGTACTTCAGTCGGCATTGTGTCTCTTATATTTAATTCCGATGCATTTTCTGTGTTTCATCGTCAATGGGAAGGTCCAAGGGATACAGTAACCCTGCAGAGGTGCATAATAATGTAAAACTGGTGACACAGGAAACGCTCAAACATAGAGGGTAGGAAGACTCAGTCTTTCTGTACTTAAGTCGACATTGTGTCTCTTATATTTAATTCCGACGCAATTTCTGTGATTCATCGTCACTATGAAGGCCCAAGGGATACTGTAGACCTGCTTAGCTGCATCGGAATGTAAAACTGGTGACACAGGAAACGCTCAAAACGTAGACAGTAGGAAGACTCAGTCCTTCTGTACTTAAGTCGGCATTGTGTCTCTTATATTTAATACTGATGCAATTTCTGTGATTCATCGCCAACGGGAATGTCCAAGGGACACAGTAAACCTGCAGAGGTGCATCGGAATGTAAAACTGGTGGCACAGGAAACGTTTAAAACATAGTCAGTAGGAAGACTCAGTCTTTCTGTACTTAAGTCGGCATTGTGTCTCCTATATATAATTCCGATGCTATTTCTGTGTTTCATCGTCAGTGGGAAGGTCCAATGGATACAGTAAACCTGCAGAGGGCATCGGAATGTAAAACTGTTGACACAGGAAACGCTCAAACTTTGACAGTAGGAAGACTCAGTCTTCCTGTACTTAAGTCGTCATTGTGTCTCTTATATTTAATTCCGATGCAATTTCTGTGTTTCATCGTTAATGGGAAGGTCCAAGGGATACAGTAACCCTGCAGAGGTGCATAAAAATGTAAAACTGGTGACACAGGAAACGCTCAAATCATAGAGGGTAGGAAGACTCAGTCTTTCTGTACTTAAGTCGACATTGTGTCTCTTATATTTAATTCCGACGCAATTTCTGTGATTCATCGTCAATGGGAAGGTCAAAGGGATACAGTAAACCTGCAGAGGTGCATCGGAATGTAAAATTGGTGACACAGGAAACGCTCAAAACATAGACAGTAGTAAGACTCAGTCTTCCTGTACTTAAGTCGTCATTGTGTCTGTTATATTTAATTCCGACGCAATTTCTGTGATTCATCGTCAATGGGAAGGACAAAGGGATACAGTAAACCTGCAGAGGTGCATCGGAATGTAAAACTGGTGACACAGGAAACGCTCAAAACATATACAATAGAAAGACACACTCTTCCTGTACTTAAGTCGACGTTGTGTCTCTTATATTTCATTCCGATGCAATTTCTGTGTTTCATCGTCACTGTGAAGGTCCAATGGATACAGTAAACCTGCAGAGGTGCATCGGAATGTAAAACTGGTGACACAGGAAACGCTGAAAACTATAGACAATTGAAAGACACACTCTTCCTGTACTTAAGTCGCATTATGTCTCTTATATTTCATTCCGATGCAATTTCTGTGTTTCATCGTCCATGGGAAGGTCCAATGGATACAGTAAACCTGCAGAGGTGCATCGGAATGTAAAACTGGTGACGCAGGAAACGCTCAAAACATAGACAGTAGGAAGACTCAATGTTCCTGTACTTAAGTCGGCATTGTGCCTCTTATATTTAATCCCAATGCAATTTCTGTGTTTCATCGTCAATGGGAAGATCCAAGGGATACAGTAAACCTGCAGAGGTGCATCGGAATGTAAAACTGGTGGCACAGGAAACGCTCAAAACATAGACAGTAGGAAGACTCAGACTTTCTGTACTTAAGTCGGCATTGTGTCTCTTATATATAATTCCGATGCTATTTCTGTGTTTCATCGTCAATGGGAAGGTCCAATGGATACAGTAAACCTGCAGAGGAGGATCGGAATGTAAAACTGGTGGTACAGGAAACGCTCAAAACATAGACAGTAGGGAGACTCAGTCTTCCTGTACTTCAGTCGGCATTGTGTCTCTTATATTTAATTCCGATGCATTTTCTGTGTTTCATCGTCAATGGGAAGGTCCAATGGATACAGTAAACCTGCAGAGGGCATCGGAATGTAAAACTGTTGACACAGGAAACGCTCAAACTTTGACAGTAGGAAGACTCAGTCTTCCTGTACTTAAGTCGGCATTGTGTCTCTTATATTTAATTCCGATGCAATTTCTGTGTTTCATCGTTAATGGGAAGGTCCAAGGGATACAGTAACCCTGCAGAGGTGCATAAAAATGTAAAACTGGTGACACAGGAAACGCTCAAAACATAGAGGGTAGGAAGACTCAGTCTTTCTGTACTTAAGTCGACATTGTGTCTCTTATATTTAATTCCGACGCAATTTCTGTGATTCATCGTCAATGGGAAGGTCAAAGGGATACAGTAAACCTGCAGAGGTGCATCGGAATGTAAAATTGGTGACACAGGAAACGCTTAAAACATAGACAGTAGTAAGACTCCGTCTTCCTGTACTTAAGTCGTCATTGTGTCTGTTATATTTAATTCCGATGCAATATCTGTGTTTCATCGTCACTATGAAGGCCCAAGGGATGCTGTAGACTTGCTTAGCTGCATCGGAATGTAAAACTGGTGACACAGGAAACGCTCAAAACGTAGACAGTAGGGAGACTCAGTCCTTCTGTACTTACGTCGGCATTGTGTCTCTTATATTTAATTCCGATGCAATTTCTGTGATTAATCGCCAATGGGAAGGTCTAAGGGACACAGTAATCCTGCAGAGGTGCATCGGAATGTAAAACTGGTGACACTGGAAACGTTCAAAACGTAGACCGTAAAAAGACTCAGTTTTCTTGTACTTCACTCAACGTTGTGCCTCTTATATTTAATTCCGATGTAATTTTTGTGTTTCATCGTCACTGTGAAGGTCCAATGGATACAGTAAACCTGGAGAGGTGCATCGGAATGTAAAACTGTTGACACAGGAAACGCTCAAAACATAGAGATTAGGAAGACTCAGTCTTTCTGTACTTAATTCGACATTGTGTCTCTTATATTTAATTCCGATGCAATTTCAGTGTTTCATCGTCAATGGGGGGGGGGGAGTTCAATGTATACAGTACACCTGCAGAGGTGCATCGGAATGTAGATCTGATGACACAGGAAAAGCTCAAAACATAGTACAGTAGGAAGACTCAGTCTTCCTGTACTTAAGTCGGCATTGTGTCTTTTTTATTTAATTCCGATGCAATTACTGTGTTTCATCGTCAATGGGAAGGTCCAATGGATACCGTAAACCTGCAGAGGTGCATCGGAATGTAACACTGGTGACACTAGAAACGCTCAAAACATAGACCGTAAGAAGACTCAGTTTTCTTGTACTTAAGTCGGCGTTGTGTCTCTTATATTTAATTCCGATGCAATTTCTGTGTTTCATCGTCACTGTGAAGGTGCAAGGGATACAGTAAATCTGCAGAGGTGCATGAAAATGGAAAACTGATGACACAGGAAACGCTCAAAACATAGACAGTAGGAAGACTCATTCTTCCTGTACTTAAGTCGGCATTGTGTCTCTTATATTAAATTCCGATGCAATTTCTGTGTTTCATCGTAAATGGGAAGGTCCAATGGATACAGTAAACCTGCAGAGGTGCATCGGAATGTAAAACTGGTGACACAGGAAACGCTCAAAACATATACAATAGAAAGACACACTCTTCCTGTACTTAAGTCGACATTGTGTCTCTTATATTTCATTCCGATGCAATTTCTGTGTTTCATCGTCACTGTGAAGGTCCAATGGATACAGTAAACCTGCAGAGGTGCATCGGAATGTAAAACTGGTGACACAGGAAAAGCTTAAAACTACTGACAATTGAAAGACACACTCTTCCTGTACTTAAGTCGCATTGTGTCTCTTATATTTCATTCCAATGCAATTTCTGTGTCTCATTATCACTGTGAAAGTCCAATGGATACAGTAAACCTGCAGAGGTGCTTCGGAATGTAAAACTGATGACACAGGAAACGCTCAAAACATAGACAGTCGGAAGACTCAGTCTTCCTGTACTTAAGTCGGCATTGTGTCTTTTTTATTTAATTCCGATGCAATTACTGTGTTTCATCGTCAATGGGAAGGTCCAATGGATACAGTAAACCTGCAGAGGTGCAAAGGAATGTAAAACTGATGACACAGGAAACGCTCGAAACATAGACAGTAGGAAGACTCAGTCTTCCTGTACTTAAGTCGGCATTGTGTCTCTTATACTTAATTCCGATGCAATTTCTGTGTTTCATCGTCTATGGGAAAGTCGAAGGGAAACAGTGTACCTGCAGAGGTGCATCGGAATGTAAAACTGGTGACACAGGAAACGCTCGAAATATAGACAGTAGGAAGACTCAGTTTTCTTGTACTTAAGTCGGCGTTGTGTCTCTTATATTTAATTCCGATGCAATTTCTGTGTTTCATCGTCACTGTGAAGGTCCAAGGGATACAGTAAATCTGTAGAGGTGCATGAAAATGGAAAACTGATGACACAGGAAACGCTCAAAACATAGACAGTAGGAAGACTCATTCTTCCTGTACTTAAGTCGGCATTGTGTCTCTTATATTAAATTCCGATGCAATTTCTGTGTTTCATCGTAAATGGGAAGGTCCAATGGATACAGTAAACCTGCAGAGGTGCATCGGAATGTAAAACTGGTGACACAGGAAACGCTCAAAACATATACAATAGAAAGACACACTCTTCCTGTACTTAAGTCGACATTGTGTCTCTTATATTTCATTCCGATGCAATTTCTGTGTTTCATCGTCACTGTGAAGGTCCAATGGATACAGTAAACCTGCAGAGGTGCATCGGAATGTAAAACTGGTGACACAGGAAAAGCTTAAAACTACAGACAATTGAAAGACACACTCTTTTTGTACTTAAGTCGCATTGTGTCTCTTATATTTCATTCCAATGCAATTTCTGTGTCCCATTATCACTGTGAAAGTCCAATGGATACAGTAAACCTGCAGAGGTGCTTCGGAATGTAAAACTGATGACACAGGAAACGCTCAAAACATAGACAGTCGGAAGACTCAGTCTTCCTGTACTTAAGTCGGCATTGTGTCTTTTTTATTTAATTCCGATGCAATTACTGTGTTTCATCGTCAATGGGAAGGTCCAATGGATACAGTAAACCTGCAGAGGTGCAAAGGAATGTAAAACTGATGACACAGGAAACGCTCGAAACATAGACAGTAGGAAGACTCAGTGTTCCTGTACTTAAGTCGGCATTGTGTCTCTTATACTTAATTCCGATGCAATTTCTGTGTTTCATCGTCTATGGGAAAGTCGAAGGGAAACAGTGTACCTGCAGAGGTGCATCGGAATGTAAAACTGGTGACACAGGAAAAGCTCAAAACATAGACAGTAGGAAGACTCAGTCTTCCTGTACTTAAGTCGGCATTGTGTCTTTTTTATTTAATTCCGATGCAATTACTGTGTTTCATCGTCAATGGGAAGGTCCAATGGATACCGTAAACCTGCAGAGGTGCATCGGAATGTAACACTGGTGACACTAGAAACGCTCAAAACATAGACCGTAAGAAGACTCAGTTTTCGTGTACTTATGTCGGCGTTGTGTCTCTTATATTTATTTCCGATGCAATTTCTGTGTATCATCGTCACTGTGAAGGTCCAATGGATACAGTAAACCTGCAGAGGTGCATCGGAATGTAGAACTGATGACACAGGAAACGCTCAAAACATAGACATTAGGAAGACTCAGTCTTCCTGTACTTAAGTCAGCATTGTGTCTCTTATATTTAATTACGATGCAATTTCTGTGTTTCGTCGTCAATGGGAATGTCGAAGGAAAACAGTATACCTGCAGAGGTGCATCGGAATGTAAAACTGGTGACACAGGAAACGCTCAAAACATAGACAGTAGGAAGGCTCAGTCTTCCTGTACTTAAGTCGGCATTTTGTCTCTTATATTTAATTCCGATGCAATTTCTGTGTTTCATCGTCACTTTGAACGTCCAAAGGATACAGGAAAACCTGCAGAGGTGCATGGGAATGTAAAACTGGTGACACAGGAAACGCTCAAAACATAGACAGTTGGAAGACTCTGTCTTCCTGTACTTAATACGTCATTGTGTCTCATATATTTAATTCTGATGCAATTTCTGTGTTTCATCCAAGGGACACAGTAAACCTGCTGAGGTGCAACGGAATGTAAAACTGGTGACACTGGAAACGCTCAAAACGTGGACCGTAAGAAGACTCAGTTTTCTTGTACTTAAGTCGGCGTTGTTTCTCATGTATTTAATTCCAATATAATTTCTGTGTTTCATCGTCAATATGAAGGTCCGATGGATACAGTAAACCTGCAGAGGTGCATCGGAATGTAAAACTGGTGACGCAGGAAACGCTCAAAAAATAGACAGTAGGAAGACTCAATCTTCCTGTACTTAGGTCGGCATTGTGTCTCTTATATTTAATTCCGATGCAATTTCTGTGATTCATCGTCAATGGGAAGGACAAAGGGATACAGTAAACCTGCAGAGGTGCATCGGAATGTAAAACTGGTGACACAGGAAACGCTCAAAACATAGACAGTAGTAAGACTCAGTCTTCCTGTACTTAAGTCGTCATTGTGTCTCTTATATTTAATTCCGATGTAATTTCTGTGTTTCATTGTCAATGGGAAGGTGCTAGGGATACAGCAAACCTGCAGAGGTGCATCGGAATGTAAAACTGTTGACACAGGAAACGCTCAAAACATAGAGAGTAGGAAGACTCAGTCTTTCTGTACTTAATTCGACATTGTGTCTCTTATATTTAATTCCGATGCAATTTCTGTGTTTCATCGTCACTATGAAACGCTCAAAACATAGACAGTAGGAAGACTCAATCTTCCTGTACTTAAGTCGGCATTGTGTCTCTTATATTTAATTCCGATGCAATTTCTGTGTTTCATCGTCAATTGGAAGATCCAAGCGATACAGTAAACCTGCAGAGGTGCATCGGAATGTAAAACTGGTGACACAGGAAACGCTCAAAACATATACAATAGAAAGACACACTCTTCCTGTACTTAAGTCGACGTTGTGTCTCTTATATTTAAATCCGATGCAATATCTGTGTTTCATCGTCAATGGGAAAGTCGAAGGGAAACAGTATACCTGCAGAGGTGCATCGGAATGTAAAACTGGTGACACAGGAAACGCTCAAAACATAGACAGTAGGAAGACTCAGCATTCCTGTTCTTATGTCGGCATTGTGTCTCTTATATTTAATTCCGATGCAATTTCTGTGTTTCATCGTCAATGGGAATGTCCAATGGATACAGTAAACGTGCAGAGGTGCATCGGAATGAAAAACTGGTAACACAGGAAACGATCAAAACATAGACAGTAGGAATACTCAGCCTTCCTGTACTTAAGTCGCCATTGTGTCTCTTATATTTAAATCCGATGCAATTTCTGTGTTTCGTCGTCAATGGGAAGGTCCAAGGTATATAGTAAACCTGCAGACATGCATTGGAATGTAATAATGGTGACACAGGAAACGCTCAAATCATAGACCGTACGAAGACTCAGTTTTCTTGTACTTAAGTCGGCGTTGTGTCTCTTATATTTAATTCCGATGCAATTTCTGTGCTTCGTCGTCAAAGGGAAGGTCCAATGGATACAGTAAACCTGCAGAGGTCGATCGGAATGTAAAACTGGTGACACAGGAAATGCTCAAAACTATAGACAATTGAAAGACACACTCTTCCTGTACTTAAGTCGCATTGTGTCTCTTATATTTCATTCCGATGCAATTTCTGTGTCTCATTATCACTGTGAACGTCCAATGGATACAGTAAACCTGCAGAGGTGCTTCGGAATGTAAAACTGATGACACAGGAAACGCTCAAAACATAGACAGTCGGAAGACTCAGTCTTCCTGTACTTAAGTCAGCATTGTGTCTTTTTTATTTCATTCCGATACAATTTCTGTGTTTCATCGTCAATGGGAAGGTCCAATGGATACAGTAAACCTGGAGAGGTGCAAAGGAATGTAAAACTGATGACACAGGAAACGCTCGAAACATAGACGGTAGGAAGACTCAGTCTTCCTGTACTTAAGTCGGCATTGTGTCTCTTATATTTAATTCCGATGCAATTTCTGTGTTTCATCGCCGATGGGAACGTCCAAGGGACACAGTAAACCTGCAGAGGTGCATCGGAATGTAAAACTGGTGACACTGGAAACACTCAAAACGTGGACCGTAAGAAGACTCAGTTTTCTTGTACTTAAGTCGGCGTTGTTTCTCTTATATTTAATTCCGATGTAATTTCTGCGTTTCATCGTCAATGGGAAGGTCCGATGGATACAGTTAACCTGCAGAGGTGCATCGGAATGTAAAACTGGTGACGCAGGAAACGCTCAAAAAATAGACAGTAGGAAGACTCAATCCTCCTGTTCTTAAGTCGGCATTGTGTCTCTTATATTTAATTCCGACGCAATTTCTGTGATTCATCGACAATGGGAAGGTCAAAGGGATACAGTAAACCTGCAGAGGTGCATCGGAATGTAAAACTGGTGACACAGGAAACGCTCAAAACATAGACAGTAGTAAGACTCAGTCTTCCTGTACTTAAGTCGTCATTGTGTCTGTTATATTTAATTCCGATGTAATTTCTGTGTTTCATTGTCAATGGGAAGGTGCATGGGATACAGCAAACCTGCAGAGGTGCATCGGAATGTAAAACTGTTGACACAGGAAACGCTCAAAACATAGAGAGTAGGAAGACTCAGTCTTTCTATACTTAATTCGACATTGTGTCTCTTATATTTAATTCCGATGCAATTTCTGTGTTTCATCGTCAATGGGGGGGGGGGGGGTTCAATGGATACAGTAAACCTGCAGAGGTGCATCGGAATGTAGAACTGGTGACACTGGAAACGCTAAAAACGTAGACCGTAAAAAGACTCAGTTTTCTTGTACTTAACTCAACGTTGTATCTCTTATATTTAATTCCGATGTAATTTCTGTGTTTCATCGTCAATAGGAATGTCCAAGGGACACAGTAAACCTGCAGAGGTGCATCGGAATGTAACACTGGTGACACTAGAAACGCTCAAAACATAGACCGTAAGAAGACTCAGTTTTCTTGTACTTAAGTCGGCGTTGTGTCTCTTATATTTAATTCCGATGCAATTTCTGTGTTTCATCGTCACTGTGAAGGTCCAAGGGATACAGTAAATCTGCAGAGGTGCATGAAAATGGAAAACTGATGACACAGGAAACGCCCAAAACATAGACAGTGGGAAGACTCATTCTTCCTGTACTTAAGTCGGCATTGTGTCTCTCATATTAAATTCCGATGCAATTTCTGTGTTTCATCGTAAATGGGAAGGTCCAATGGATACAGTAAACCTGCAGAGGTGCATCGGAATGTAAAACTGGTGACACAGGAAACGCTCAAAACATAGACAGTAGGAAGACTCAGTCTTCCTGTACCTAAGTCGGCATTGTGTTTCTTATATTAAAATCCGATGCAATTTCTGTGTTTCATCGTCAATGGGAATGTCGAAGGAAAACAGTATACCAGCAGAGGTGCATCGGAATGTAAAACTGGTGACACAGGAAACGCTCAAACCATAGAGAGTAGGAAGGCTCAGTCTTCCTGTACTTAAGTCGGCATTTTGTCTCTTATATTTAATTCCGATGCAATTTCTGTGTTTCATCGTCACTTTGAACGTCCAAAGGATACAGGAAAACCTGCAGAGGTGCATGGGAATGTAAAACTGTTGACACAGGAAACGCTCAAAACATTGACCGTTGGAAGACTCTGTCTTCCTGTACTTAATACGTCATTGTGTCTCATATATTTAATTCCGATGCAATTTCTGTGTTTCATCGCCAATGGGAAGGTCCAAGGGACACAGTAAACCTGCAGAGGTGCATCGGAATGTAAAACTGGTGACACTGGAAACGCTCAAAACGTGGACCGTAAGAAGACTCAGTTTTCTTGTACTTAAGTCAGCGTTGTTTCTCTTATATTTAATTCCAATATAATTTCTGTGTTTCATCGTCAATATGAAGGTCCGATGGATACAGTAAACCTGCAGAGGTGCATCGGAATGTAAAACTGGTGACGCAGGAAACGCTCAAAAAATAGATAGTAGGAAGACTCAATCTTCCTGTACTTAAGTCGGCATTGTGTCTCTTATATTTAATTCCGATGCAATTTCTGTGATTCATCGTCAATGGGAAGGTCAAAGGGATACAGTAAACCTGCAGAGGTGCATCGGAATGTAAAACTGGTGACACAGGAAACGCTCAAAACATAGACAGTCGCAAGACTCAGTCTTCCTGTACTTAAGTCGGCATTGTGTCTTTTTTATTTAATTCCGATGCAATTTCTGTGTTTCATCGTCAATGGGAAGGTCCAATGGATACAGTAAATCTGCATGGGTGCAAAGGAATGTAAAACTGATGGCACAGGAAACGCTCGAAGCATAGACAGTAGGAAGACTCAGTCTTCCTGTACTTAAGTCGGCATTGTGTCTCTTATATTTAATTCCGATGCAATTTCTGTGTTTCATCGTCTATGGGAAAGTCGAAGGGAAACAGTATACCTGCAGAGGTGCATCGGAATGTGAAACTGGTGACACAGGAAACGCTCGAAACATAGACAGTAGGAAGACTCAGTCTTCCTGTACTTAAGTCGGCATTGTGTCTCTTATATTTAATTCCGATGCAATTTCTGTGTTTCATCGTCACTTTGAAGGTCCAAGGGATACAGTAAACCTGCAGAGGTGCATCAAAATGGAAAACTGATGACACAGGAAGCGCTCAAAGCATAGACAGTAGGAAGACTCAGTCTTCCTGTACCTAAGTCGGCATTGTGTCTCTTATATTTAATTCCGATGCAATTTTTCTGTTTCATCGTCACTGTGAAGGTCCAATGGATACAGTAAACCATCAGAGGTGCATCGGAATGCAGAACTGATGACACAGGAAACGCTCAAAACATAGACATTAGGAAGACTCAGTCTTCCTGTACTTAAGTCAGCATTGTGTCTCTTATATTTAATTCCGATGCAATTTCTGTGTTTCATCGTCAATGGGAAAGTCGAAGGGAAACAGTATACCTGCAGAGGTGCATCGGAATGTAAAACTGGTGACACAGGAAACCCTCAAAACATAGACAGTGGGAAGGCTCAGTCTTCCTGTACTTATGTCGGCATTTTGTCTCTTATATTTAATTCCGATGCAATTTCTGTGTTTCGTCGTCACTTTGAACGTCCAAAGGATACAGGAAAACCTGCAGAGGTGCATGGGAATGTAAAACTGGTGACACAGGAAACGCTCAAAACATAGACATTTGGAAGACTCTGTCTTCCTGTACTTAATACGTCATTGTGTCTCATATATTTAATTCCGATGCAATTTCTGTGTTTCATCGCCAATGGGAAGGTCCAAGGGACACAGTAAACCTGCAGAGGTGCATCGGAATGTAAAACTGGTGACACTGGAAACGCTCAAAACGTGGACCGTAAGAAGACTCAGTTTTCTTGTACTTAAGTCGGCGTTGTTTCTCTTATATTTAATTCCAATATTATTTTCTGTGTTTCATTGTCAATATGAAGGTCCGATGGATACAGTAAACCTGCAGAGGTGCATCGGAATGTAAAACTGGTGACGCAGGAACGCTCAAAAAATAGACAGTAGGAAGACTCAGTTTTCTTGTACTTAAGTCGGCGTTGTGTCTCTTATATTTAATTCCGATGCAATTTCTGTGATTCATCGTCAATGGGAAGGACAAAGGGATACAGTAAACCTGCCGAGGTGCATCGGAATGTAAAACTGGTGACACAGGAAACGCTCAAAACATAGACAGTCGGAAGACTCAGTCTTCCTGTACTTAAGTCGGCATTGTGTCTTTTTTATTTAATTCCGATGCAATATCTGTGTTTCATCGTCAATGGGAAGGTCCAATGGATACAGTAAACCTGCAGAGGTGCAAAGGAATGTAAAACTGATGGCACAGGAAACGCTCGAAACATAGACAGTAGGAAGACTCAGTCTACCTGTACTTAAGTCGGCATTGTGTCTCTTATATTTAATTCCGATGCAATTTCTGTGTTTCATCGTCTATGGGAAAGTCGAAGGGAAACAGTATACCTGCAGAGGTGCATCGGAATGTAAAACTGGTGACACAGGAAACGCTCGAAACATAGACAGTAGGAAGACTCAGTCTTCCTGTACTTAAGTCGTCATTGTGTCTGTTATATTTAATTCCGATGTAATTTCTGTGTTTCATTGTCAATGGGAAGGTGCAAGGGATACAGCAAACCTGCAGAGGTGCATCGGAATGTAGAACTGATGACACAGAAAACGCTCAAAACATAGACAGTAGGAAGACTCAGTCTTAGTGTACTTCAGTCAGCATTGTGTCTCTTATAATTAATTCCGATGCAATTTCTGTTATTCATCGTCAATGGGAAGGACAAAGGGATACAGTAAACCTGCAGAGGTGCATCGGAATGTAAAACTGGTGACACAGGAAACGCTCAAAACATAGACAGTAGTAAGACTCAGTCTTCCTGTACTTAAGTCGTCATTGTGTCTGTTATATTTAATTCCGATGTAATTTCTGTGTTTCATTGTCAATGGGAAGGTGCAAGGGATACAGCAAACCTGCAGAGGTGCATCGGGATGTAAAACTGTTGACACAGGAAACGCTCAAAACATAGAGAGTAGGAAGACTCAGTCTTTCTGTACTTAATTCGACATTGTGTCTCTTATATTTAATTCCGATGCAATTTCTGTGTTTCATCGTCACTATGAAACGCTCAAAACATAGACAGTAGGAAGACTCAATCTTCCTGTACTTAAGTCGGCATTGTGTCTCTTATATTTAATTCCGATGCAATTTCTGTGTTTCATCGTCAATTGGAAGATCCGAGCGATAGAGTAAACCTGCAGAGGTGCATCGGAATGTAAAACTGGTGACACAGGAAACGCTCAAAACATAGACAGTAGGAAGACTCAATGTTCCTGTAATTAAGTCGGCATTGTGCCTCTTATATTTAATTCCAATTCAATTTCTGTGTTTCATCGTCAATGGGAAGGTCCAAGGGACACAGTAAACCTGCAGAGGTGCATCGGAAAGTAACACTGGTGACACTAGAAACGCTCAAAACATAGACCGTAAGAAGACTCAGTTTTCTTGTACTTAAGTCGGCGTTGTGTCTCTTATATTTAATTCCGATGTAATTTCTCTGTTTCATCGTCACTGTGAAAGTCCAAGGGATACAGTAAACCTGCAGAGGTGCATCGGAATGTAAAACTGGTGGCACAGGAAACGCTCAAAACATAGTCAGTAGGAAGACTCAGTCTTTCTGTACTTAAGTCGGCATTGTGTCTCTTATATATAATTCCGATGCTATTTCTGTGTTTCATCGTCAATGGGAAGGTCCAATGGATACAGTAAACCTGCAGAGGAGGATCGGAATGTAAAGCTGGTGGCACAGGAAACGCTCAAAACATAGACAGTAGGGAGACTCAGTCTTCCTGTACTTCAGTCGGCATTGTGTCTCTTATATTTAATTCCGATGCATTTTCTGTGTTTCATCGTCAATGGGAAGGTCCAATGGATACAGTAAACCTGCAGAGGAGGATCGGAATGTAAAGCTGGTGGCACAGGAAACGCTCAAAACTTTGACAGTAGGAAGACTCAGTCTTCCTGTACTTAAGTCGGCATTGTGTCTCTTATATTTAATTCCGATGCAATTTCTGTGTTTCATCGTTAATGGGAAGGTCCAAGGGATACAGTAACCCTGCAGAGGTGCATAAAAATGTAAAACTGGTGACACAGGAAACGCTCAAAACATAGAGGGTAGGAAGACTCAGTCTTTCTGTACTTAAGTCGACATTGTGTCTCTTATATTTAATTCCGACGCAATTTCTGTGATTCATCGTCAATGGGAAGGTCAAAGGGATACAGTAAACCTGCAGAGGTGCATCGGAATGTAAATTTGGTGACACAGGAAACGCTCAAAACATAGGCAGTAGTAAGACTCAGTCTTCCTGTACTTAAGTCGTCATTGTGTCTGTTATATTTAATTCCGACGCAATTTCTGTGATTCATCGTCAATGGGAAGGACAAAGGGATACAGTAAACCTGCAGAGGTGCATCGGAATGTAAAACTGGTGACACAGGAAACGCTCAAAACATATACAATAGAAAGACACACTCTTCCTGTACTTAAGTCGACGTTGTGTCTCTTATATTTCATTCCGATGCAATTTCTGTGTTTCATCGTCACTGTGAAGGTCCAATGGATACAGTAAACCTGCAGAGGTGCATCGGAATGTAAAACTGGTGACACAGGAAACGCTGAAAACTATAGACAATTGAAAGACACACTCTTCCTGTACTTAAGTCGCATTATGTCTCTTATATTTCATTCCGATGCAATTTCTGTGTTTCATCGTCCATGGGAAGGTCCAATGGATACAGTAAACCTGCAGAGGTGCATCGGAATGTAAAACTGGTGACACAGGAAACGCTCAAAACATAGACCGTAAGAAGATTCAGTTTTCTTGTACTTAACTCAACGTTGTGTCTCTTATATTTAATTCCGATGTAATTTCTGTGTTTCATCGTCAATGGGAATGTCCAATGGATACAGTAAACCTCCAGAGGTGCATCGGAATGTAAAACTGGTGACGCAGGAAACGCTCAAAACATAGACAGTAGGAAGACTCAATGTTCCTGTACTTAAGTCGGCATTGTGCCTCTTATATTTAATCCCAATGCAATTTCTGTGTTTCATCGTCAATGGGAAGATCCAAGGGATACAGTAAACCTGCAGAGGTGCATCGGAATGTAAAACTGGTGGCACAGGAAACGCTCAAAACATAGACAGTAGGGAGACTCAGTCTTCCTGTACTTCAGTCGGCATTGTGTCTCTTATATTTAATTCCGATGCATTTTCTGTGTTTCATCGTCAATGGGAAGGTCCAATGGATACAGTAAACCTGCAGAGGGCATCGGAATGTAAAACTGTTGACACAGGAAACGCTCAAACTTTGACAGTAGGAAGACTCAGTCTTCCTGTACTTAAGTCGGCATTGTGTCTCTTATATTTAATTCCGATGCAATTTCTGTGTTTCATCGTTAATGGGAAGGTCCAAGGGATACAGTAACCCTGCAGAGGTGCATAAAAATGTAAAACTGGTGACACAGGAAACGCTCAAAGCATAGAGGGTAGGAAGACTCAGTCTTTCTGTACTTAAGTCGACATTGTGTCTCTTATATTTAATTCCGACGCAATTTCTGTGATTCATCGTCAATGGGAAGGTCAAAGGGATACAGTAAACCTGCAGAGGTGCATCGGAATGTAAAATTGGTGACACAGGAAACGCTTAAAACATAGACAGTAGTAAGACTCAGTCTTCCTGTACTTAAGTCGTCATTGTGTCTGTTATATTTAATTCCGATGCAATATCTGTGTTTCATCGTCACTATGAAGGCCCAAGGGATGCTGTAGACTTGCTTAGCTGCATCGGAATGTAAAACTGGTGACACAGGAAACGCTCAAAACGTAGACAGTAGGAAGACTCAGTCCTTCTGTACTTATGTCGGCATTGTGTCTCTTATATTTAATTCCGATGCAATTTCTGTGATTCATCGCCAATGGGAAGGTCTAAGGGACACAGTAATCCTGCAGAGGTGCATCGGAATGTAAAACTGGTGACACTGGAAACGCTCAAAACGTAGACCGTAAAAAGACTCAGTTTTCTTGTACTTCACTCAACGTTGTGCCTCTTATATTTAATTCCGATGTAATTTTTGTGTTTCATCGTCACTGTGAAGGTCCAATGGATACAGTAAACCTGGAGAGGTGCATCGGAATGTAAAACTGTTGACACAGGAAACGCTCAAAAGATAGAGATTAGGAAGACTCAGTCTTTCTGTACTTAATTCGACATTGTGTCTCTTATATTTAATTCCGATGCAATTTCAGTGTTTCATCGTCAATGGGGGGGGGGGGAGTTCAATGTATACAGTACACCTGCAGAGGTGCATCGGAATGTAGATCTGATGACACAGGAAAAGCTCAAAACATAGACAGTAGGAAGACTCAGTCTTCCTGTACTTAAGTCGGCATTGTGTCTTTTTTATTTAATTCCGATGCAATTACTGTGTTTCATCGTCAATGGGAAGGTCCAATGGATACCGTAAACCTGCAGAGGTGCATCGGAATGTAACACTGGTGACACTAGAAACGCTCAAAACATAGACCGTAAGAAGACTCAGTTTTCTTGTACTTATGTCGGCGTTGTGTCTCTTATATTTATTTCCGATGCAATTTCTGTGTTTCATCGTCACTGTGAAGGTGCAAGGGATACAGTAAATCTGCAGAGGTGCATGAAAATGGAAAACTGATGACACAGGAAACGCTCAAAACATAGACAGTAGGAAGACTCATTCTTCCTGTACTTAAGTCGGCATTGTGTCTCTTATATTAAATTCCGATGCAATTTCTGTGATTCATCGTAAATGGGAAGGTCCAATGGATACAGTAAACCTGCAGAGGTGCATCGGAATGTAAAACTGGTGACACAGGAAACGCTCAAAACATATACAATAGAAAGACACACTCTTCCTGTACTTAAGTCGACATTGTGTCTCTTATATTTCATTCCGATGCAATTTCTGTGTTTCATCGTCACTGTGAAGGTCCAATGGATACAGTAAACCTGCAGAGGTGCATCGGAATGTAAAACTGGTGACACAGGAAACGCTCGAAATATAGACAGTAGGAAGACTCAGTCTTCCTGTACTTAAGTCGGCATTGTGTCTCTTATATTTAATACCGATGCAATTTCTGTGTTTCATCGTCACTTTGAAGGTCCAAGGGATACAGTAAACCCTCAGAGGTGCATCAAAATGGAAAACTGATGACACAGGAAACGCTCAAAACATAGACAGTAGGAAGACTCAGTCTTCCTGTACCTAAGTCGGCATTGTGTCTCTTATATTTAATTCCGATGCAATTTCTGTGTATCATCGTCACTGTGAAGGTCCAATGGATACAGTAAACCTGCAGAGGTGCATCGGAATGTAGAACTGATGACACAGGAAACGCTCAAAACATAGACATTAGGAAGACTCAGTCTTCCTGTACTTAAGTCAGCATTGTGTCTCTTATATTTAATTACGATGCAATTTCTGTGTTTCGTCGTCAATGGGAATGTCGAAGGAAAACAGTATACCTGCAGAGGTGCATCCGAATGTAAAACTGGTGACACAGGAAACGCTCAAAACATAGACAGTAGGAAGGCTCAGTCTTCCTGTACTTAAGTCGGCATTTTGTCTCTTATATTTAATTCCGATGCAATTTCTGTGTTTCATCGTCACTTTGAACGTCCAAAGGATACAGGAAAACCTGCAGAGGTGCATGGGAATGTAAAACTGGTGACACAGGAAACGCTCAAAACATAGACAGTTGGAAGACTCTGTCTTCCTGTACTTAATACGTCATTGTGTCTCATATATTTAATTCTGATGCAATTTCTGTGTTTCATCCAAGGGACACAGTAAACCTGCTGAGGTGCAACGGAATGTAAAACTGGTGACACTGGAAACGCTCAAAACGTGGACCGTAAGAAGACTCAGTTTTCTTGTACTTAAGTAGGCGTTGTTTCTCTTATATTTAATTCCAATATAATTTCTGTGTTTCATCGTCAATATGAAGGTCCGATGGATACAGTAAACCTGCAGAGGTGCATCGGAATGTAAAACTGGTGACGCAGGAAACGCTCAAAAAATAGACAGTATGAAGACTCAATCTTCCTGTACTTAGGTCGGCATTGTGTCTCTTATATTTAATTCCGATGCAATTTCTGTGATTCATCGTCAATGGGAAGGACAAAGGGATACAGTAAACCTGCAGAGGTGCATCGGAATGTAAAACTGGTGACACAGGAAACGCTCAAAACATAGACAGTAGTAAGACTCAGTCTTCCTGTACTTAAGTCGTCATTGTGTCTCTTATATTTAATTCCGATGTAATTTCTGTGTTTCATTGTCAATGGGAAGGTGCTAGGGATACAGCAAACCTGCAGAGGTGCATCGGAATGTAAAACTGTTGACACAGGAAACGCTCAAAACATAGATAGTAGGAAGACTCAGTCTTTCTGTACTTAATTCGACATTGTGTCTCTTATATTTAATTCCGATGCAATTTCTGTGTTTCATCGTCACTATGAAACGCTCAAAACATAGACAGTAGGAAGACTCAATCTTCCTGTACTTAAGTCGGCATTGTGTCTCTTATATTTAATTCCGATGCAATTTCTGTGTTTCATCGTCAATTGGAAGATCCAAGCGATACAGTAAACCTGCAGAGGTGCATCGGAATGTAAAACTGGTGACACAGGAAACGCTCAAAACATATACAATAGAAAGACACACTCTTCCTGTACTTAAGTCGACGTTGTGTCTCTTATATTTAAATCCGATGCAATATCTGTGTTTCATCGTCAGTGGGAAAGTCGAAGGGAAACAGTATACCTGCAGAGGTGCATCGGAATGTAAAACTGGTGACACAGGAAACGCTCAAAACATAGACAGTAGGAAGACTCAGCATTCCTGTTCTTATGTCGGCATTGTGTCTCTTATATTTAATTCCGATGCAATTTCTGTGTTTCATCGTCAATGGGAATGTCCAATGGATACAGTAAACGTGCAGAGGTGCATCGGAATGAAAAACTGGTGACACAGGAAACGATCAAAACATAGACAGTAGGAATACTCAGCCTTCCTGTACTTAAGTCGCCATTGTGTCTCTTATATTTAAATCCGATGCAATTTCTGTGTTTCGTCGTCAATGGGAAGGTCCAAGGTATATAGTAAACCCTGCAGACATGCATTGGAATGTAATAATGGTGACACAGGAAACGCTCAAATCATAGACCGTACGAAGACTCAGTTTTCTTGTACTTAAGTCGGCGTTGTGTCTCTTATATTTAATTCCGATGCAATTTCTGTGCTTCGTCGTCAAAGGGAAGGTCCAATGGATACAGTAAACCTGCAGAGGTCGATCGGAATGTAAAACTGGTGACACAGGAAATGCTCAAAACATAGACAGTCGGAAGACTCAGTCTTCCTGTACTTAAGTCAGCATTGTGTCTTTTTTATTTCATTCCGATACAATTTCTGTGTTTCATCGTCAATGGGAAGGTCCAATGGATACAGTAAACCTGGAGAGGTGCAAAGGAATGTAAAACTGATGACACAGGAAACGCTCGAAACATAGACGGTAGGAAGACTCAGTCTTCCTGTACTTAAGTCGGCATTGTGTCTCTTATATTTAATTCCGATGCAATTTCTGTGTTTCATCGCCGATGGGAACGTCCAAGGGACACAGTAAACCTGCAGAGGTGCATCGGAATGTAAAACTGGTGACACTGGAAACACTCAAAACGTGGACCGTAAGAAGACTCTGTTTTCTTGTACTTAAGTCGGTGTTGTTTCTCTTATATTTAAATCCGATGTAATTTCTGCGTTTCATCGTCAATGGGAAGGTCCGATGGATACAGTAAACCTGCAGAGGTGCATCGGAATGTAAAACTGGTGACGCAGGAAACGCTAAAAAAATAGACAGTAGGAAGACTCAATCCTCCTGTTCTTAAGTCGGCATTGTGTCTCTTATATTTAATTCCGACGCAATTTCTGTGATTCATCGACAATGGGAAGGTCAAAGGGATACAGTAAACCTGCAGAGGTGCATCGGAATGTAAAACTGGTGACACAGGAAACGCTCAAAACATAGACAGTAGTAAGACTCAGTCTTCCTGTACTTAAGTCGTCATTGTGTCTGTTATATTTAATTCCGATGTAATTTCTGTGTTTCATTGTCAATGGGAAGGTGCATGGGATACAGCAAACCTGCAGAGGTGCATCGGAATGTAAAACTGTTGACACAGGAAACGCTCAAAACATAGAGAGTAGGAAGACTCAGTCTTTCTGTACTTAATTCGACATTGTGTCTCTTATATTTAATTCCGATGCAATTTCTGTGTTTCATCGTCAATGGGGGGGGGGGGGTTCAATGGATACAGTAAACCTGCAGAGGTGCATCGGAATGTAGAACTGGTGACACTGGAAACGCTCAAAACGTAGACCGTAAAAAGACTCAGTTTTCTTGTACTTAACTCAACGTTGTATCACTTATATATAATTCCGATGTAATTTCTGTGTTTCATCGTCAATAGGAATGTCCAAGGGACACAGTAAACCTGCAGAGGTGCATTGGAATGTAACACTGGTGACACTAGAAACGCTCAAAACATAGACCGTAAGAAGACTCAGTTTTCTTGTACTTAAGTCGGCGTTGTGTCTCTTATATTTAATTCCGATGCAATTTCTGTGTTTCATCGTCACTGTGAAGGTCCAAGGGATACAGTAAATCTGCAGAGGTGCATGAAAATGGAAAACTGATGACACAGTAAACGCTCAAAACATAGACAGTAGGAAGACTCATTCTTCCTGTACTTCAGTCGGCATTGTGTCTCTCATATTAAATTCCGATGCAATTTCTGTGTTTCATCGTAAATGGGAAGGTCCAATGGATACAGTAAACCTGCAGAGGTGCATCGGAATGTAAAACTGGTGACACAGGAAACGCTCAAAACATAGACAGTAGGAAGACTCAGTCTTCCTGTACCTAAGTCGGCATTGTGTTTCTTATATTAAAATCCGATGCAATTTCTGTGTTTCATCGTCAATGGGAATGTCGAAGGAAAACAGTATACCAGCAGAGGTGCATCGGAATGTAAAACTGGTGACACAGGAAACGCTCAAACCATAGACAGTAGGAAGGCTCAGTCTTCCTGTACTTAAGTCGGCATTTTGTCTGTTATATTTAATTCCGATGCAATTTCTGTGTTTCATCGTCACTTTGAACGTCCAAAGGATACAGGAAAACCTGCAGAGGTGCATGGGAATGTAAAACTGTTGACACAGGAAACGCTCAAAACATTGACCGTTGGAAGACTCTGTCTTCCTGTACTTAATACGTCATTGTGTCTCATATATTTAATTCCGATGCAATTTCTGTGTTTCATCGCCAATGGGAAGGTCCAAGGGACACAGTAAACCTGCAGAGGTGCATCGGAATGTAAAACTGGTGACACTGGAAACGCTCAAAACGTGGACCGTAAGAAGACTCAGTTTTCTTGTACTTAAGTCAGCGTTGTTTCTCTTATATTTAATTCCAATATAATTTCTGTGTTTCATCGTCAATATGAAGGTCCGATGGATACAGTAAACCTGCAGAGGTGCATCGGAATGTAAAACTGGTGACGCAGGAAACGCTCAAAAAATAGATAGTAGGAAGGCTCAATCTTCCTGTACTTAAGTCGGCATTGTGTCTCTTATATTTAATTCCGATGCAATTTCTGTGTTTCATCGTCAATGGGAAGGTCCAATGGATACAGTAAATCTGCAGAGGTGCAAAGGAATGTAAAACTGATGGCACAGGAAACGCTCGAAACATAGACAGTAGGAAGACTCAATCTTCCTGTACTTAAGTCGGCATTGTGTCTCTTATATTTAATTCCGATGCAATTTCTGTGTTTCATCGTCTATGGGAAAGTCGAAGGGAAACAGTATACCTGCAGAGGTGCATCGGAATGTGAAACTGATGACACAGGAAACGCTCGAAACATAGACAGTAGGAAGACTCAGTCTTCCTGTACTTAAGTCGGCATTGTGTCATTTATATTTAATTCCGATGCAATTTCTGTGTTTCATCGTCACTTTGAAGATCCAAGGGATACAGTAAACCTGCAGAGGTGCATCAAAATGGAAAACTGATGACACAGGAAGCGCTCAAAGCATAGACAGTAGGAAGACTCAGTCTTCCTGTACCTAAGTCGGCATTGTGTCTCTTATATTTAATTCCGATGCAATTTTTCTGTTTCATCGTCACTGTGAAGGTCCAATGGATACAGTAAACCATCAGAGGTGCATCGGAATGCAGAACTGATGACACAGGAAACGCTCAAAACATAGACATTAGGAAGACTCAGTCTTCCTGTACTTAAGTCAGCATTGTGTCTCTTATATTTAATTCCGATGCAATTTCTGTGTTTCATCGTCAATGGGAATGTCGAAGGAAAACAGAATACCTGCAGAGGTGCATCGGAATGTAAAACTGGTGACACAGGAAACCCTCAAAACATAGACAGTGGGAAGGCTCAGTCTTCCTGTACTTATGTCGGCATTTTGTCTCTTATATTTAATTCCGATGCAATTTCTGTGTTTCGTCGTCACTTTGAACGTCCAAAGGATACAGGAAAACCTGCAGAGGTGCATGGGAATGTAAAACTGGTGACACAGGAAACGCTCAAAACATAGACATTTGGAAGACTCTGTCTTCCTGTACTTAATACGTCATTGTGTCTCATATATTTAATTCCGATGCAATTTCTGTGTTTCATCGCCAATGGGAAGGTCCAAGGGACACAGTAAACCTGCAGAGGTGCATCGGAATGTAAAACTGGTGACACTGGAAACGCTCAAAACGTGGACCGTAAGAAGACTCAGTTTTCTTGTACTTAAGTCGGCGTTGTTTCTCTCATATTTAATTCCAATATTATTTTCTGTATTTCATTGTCAATATGAAGGTCCGATGGATACAGTAAACCTGCAGAGGTGCATCGGAATGTAAAACTGGTGACGCAGGAACGCTCAAAAAATAGACAGTAGGAAGACTCAGTTTTCTTGTACTTAAGTCGGCGTTGTGTCTCTTATATTTAATTCCGATGCAATTTCTGTGATTCATCGTCAATGGGAAGGACAAAGGGATACAGTAAACCTGCCGAGGTGCATCGGAATGTAAAACTGGTGACACAGGAAACGCTCAAAACATAGACAGTCGGAAGACTCAGTCTTCCTGTACTTAAGTCGGCATTGTGTCTTTTTTATTTAATTCCGATGCAATATCTGTGTTTCATCGTCAATGGGAAGGTCCAATGGATACAGTAAACCTGCAGAGGTGCAAAGGAATGTAAAACTGATGGCACAGGAAACGCTCGAAACATAGACAGTAGGAAGACTCAGTCTTCCTGTACTTAAGTCGGCATTGTGTCTCTTATATTTAATTCCGATGCAATTTCTGTGTTTCATCGTCTATGGGAAAGTCGAAGGGAAACAGTATACCTGCAGAGGTGCATCGGAATGTAAAACTGGTGACACAGGAAACGCTCGAAACATAGACAGTAGGAAGACTCAGTCTTCCTGTACTTAAGTCGGCATTGTGTCTCTTATATTTAATTCCGATGCAATTTCTGTGTTTCATCGTCACTTTGAAGGTCCAAGGGATACAGTAAACCTTGAGGTGCATCAAAATGGAAAACTGATGACACAGGAAACGCTCAAAACATAGACAGTAGGAAGACTCAGTCTTCCCGTACCTAAGGCGGCATTGTGTCTCTTATATTTAATTCCGATGCAATTTCTCTGTTTCATCGTCACTGTGAAGGTCCAATGGATACAGTAAACCTGCAGAGGTGCATCGGAATGTAGAACTGATGACACAGAAAACGCTCAAAACATAGACAGTAGGAAGACTCAGTCTTCCTGTACTTCAGTCAGCATTGTGTCTCTTATAATTAATTCCGATGCAATTTCTGTTATTCATCGTCAATGGGAAGGACAAAGGGATACAGTAAACCTGCAGAGGTGCATCGGAATGTAAAACTGGTGACACAGGAACCGCTCAAAACATAGACAGTAGTAAGACTCAGTCTTCCTGTACTTAAGTCGTCATTGTGTCTGTTATATTTAATTACGATGTAATTTCTATGTTTCATTGTCAATGGGAAGGTGCAAGGGATACAGCAAACCTGCAGAGGTGCATCAGGATGTAAAACTGTTGACACAGGAAACGCTCAAAACATAGAGAGTAGGAAGACTCAGTCTTTCTGTACTTAATTCGACATTGTGTCTCTTATATTTAATTCCGATGCAATTTCTGTGTTTCATCGTCACTATGAAACGCTCAAAACATAGACAGTAGGAAGACTCAATCTTCCTGTACTTAAGTCGGCATTGTGTCTCTTATATTTAATTCCGATGCAATTTCTGTGTTTCATCGTCAATTGGAAGATCCGAGCGATAGAGTAAACCTGCAGAGGTGCATCGGAATGTAAAACTGGTGACACAGGAAACGCTCAAAGCATAGACAATAGAAAGACACACTCTTCCTGTACTTAAGTCGGCATTGTGTCTTTTATATTTAATTCCGATGTAATTTCTGTGTTTCATCGTCAATGGGGGGGGGGGTCCAATGGATACAGTAAACCTGCAGAGATGCTTCGGAATGTAGAACTGATGACACAGGAAACGCTCAAAACATAGACAGTAGGAAGACTCAGTCTTCCTGTACTTAAGTCGGCATTGTGTCTCTTATATTTAATTCCGATGCAATTTCTGTGTTTCATCGTCAATGGGAAAGTTGAAGGGAAACAGTATACCTGCAGAGTTGCATCGGAATGTAAAACTGGTGACACAGGAAACGCTCAAAACATAGACAGTAGGAAGACTCAGTCTTCCTGTACTTAAGTCGGCATTGTGTCTCTTATATTTAATTCCGTTGCAATTTCTGTGTTTCATCGTCAATTGGAAGATCCAAGCGATACAGTAAACCTGCAGAGGTGCATCGGAATGTAAAACTGGTGACACAGGAAATGCTCAAAACATAGACAGTAGGAAGACTCAGCATTCCTGTACTTATGTCGGCATTGTGTCTCTTATATTTAATTCCGATGCAATTTCTGTCTTTCATCGTCAATGGGAAGGTCCAATGGATACAGTAAACGTGCAGAGGTGCATCGGAATGAATAACTGGTGACACAGGAAACGATCAAAACATAGACAGTAGGAATACTCAGTCTTGCTGTTCTTAAGTTGCCATTGTGTCTCTTATATTTAAATCCGATGCAATTTCTGTGTTTCGTCGTCAATGGGAAGGTCCAAGGTATATAGTAAACCTGCAGACATGCATTGGAATGTAATAATGGTGACACAGGAAACGCTCAAATCATAGACCGTACGAAGACTCAGTTTTCTTGTACTTAAGTCGGCGTTGTGTCTCTTATATTTAATTCCGATGCAATTTGTGTGCTTCGTCGTCAAAGGGAAGGTCCAATGGATACAGTAAACCTGCAGAGGTCGATCGGAATGTAAAACTGGTGACACAGGAAACGCTAGAAACATAGACAGTAGGAAGACTCAGTCTTCCTGTACTTAAGTCAGCATTGTGTCTCTTATGTTTAAATCCGATGCATTTTCTGTATTTCATCGTCAATGGGAAGGTCCAATGGATACAGTAAACCTGCAGAGGTGCATCAGAAAGTAAAACAGTTGACACAGGAAACGCTCAAACATTGAAAGTAGGAAGTATCAGTCTTCCTGTACTTAAGTCGGCATTGTGTCTCTTATATTCAATTCCGATGCAATTTCTGTGTTTCATCGTCAATGGGAAGGTCCAATGGATACAGTAAACCTGCAGAGGTGCATCGGAATGAATAACTGGTGACACAGGAAACGCTCAAAGCATAGACAATAGAAAGACACACTCTTCCTGTACTTAAGTCGGCATTGTGTCTTTTATATTTAATTCCGATGTAATTTCTGTGTTTCATCGTCAATGGGGGGGGGGGGGTCCAATGGATACAGTAAACCTGCAGAGATGCTTCGGAATGTAGAACTGATGACACAGGAAACGCTCAAAACATAGACAGTAGGAAGACTCAGTCTTCCTGTACTTAAGTCGGCATTGTGTCTCTTATATTTAATTCCGATGCAATTTCTGTGTTTCATCGTCAATGGGAAAGTTGAAGGGAAACAGTATACCTGCAGAGTTGCATCGGAATGTAAAACTGGTGACACAGGAAACGCTCAAAACATAGACAGTAGGAAGACTCAGTCTTCCTGTACTTAAGTCGGCATTGTGTCTCTTATATTTAATTCCGATGCAATTTCTGTGTTTCATCGTCAATTGGAAGATCCAAGCGATACAGTAAACCTGCAGAGGTGCATCGGAATGTAAAACTGGTGACACAGGAAATGCTCAAAACATAGACAGTAGGAGGACTCAGCATTCCTGTTCTTATGTCGGCATTGTGTCTCTTATATTTAATTCCGATGCAATTACTGTGTTTCATCGTCAATGGGAAGGTCCAATGGATACAGTAAACGTGCAGAGGTGCATCGGAATGAAAAACTGGTGACACAGGAAACGATCAAAACATAGACAGTAGGAATACTCAGTCTTCCTGTACTTAAGTCGCCATTGTGTCTCTTATATTTAATTCCGTTGCAATTTCTGTTCTTCGTCGTCAAAGGGAAGGTCCAATGGATGTAGTAATCCTGCGGAGGTCGATCGGAATGTAAAACTAATGACACAGGAAACGCTCAAAACATAGACAGTAGGAAGACTCAGTCTTCCTGTACTTAAGTCGGCATTGTGTCTCTTATATTTAATTCCGATGCAATTTCTGTGTTTCATCGTCACTTTGAAGGTCCAAGGGATACAGGAAAACCTGCAGAGGTGCATGGGAATGTAAAACTGGTGACACAGGAACCGCTCAAAAAATAGACAGTTGGAAGACTCTGTCTTCCTGTACTTAAGACGTCATTGTGTCTTTTGTATTTAATTCCGATGCAATTTCTGTGTTTCATCGCAAATGGGAAGGTCCAAGGGACACAGTAAACCTGCAGAGGTGCATCGGAATGTTAAACTGGTGACACTGGAAACGCTCAAAACGTAGACCGTAAGAAGACTCTGTTTTCATGTACTTAAGTTGGCGTTGTGTCTCTTATATTTAATTCCGATGTAATTTCTGTGTTTCATCGTCAATGAGAAGGTCCGATGGATACAGTAAACATGCAGAGTTGCATCGGAATGTAAAACTGGTGAGGCAGTAAACGCTCAAAAAATAGACAGTAGGAAGACTCAATCTTCCTGTTCTTAAGTCGGCATTGTGTCTCTTATATTTAATTCCGACGCAATTTCTGTGATTCATCGTCAATGGGAAGGTCAAAGGGATACAGTAAACCTGCAGAGGTGCATCGGAATGTAAAACTGGTGACACAGGAAACGCTCAAAACATAGAGAGTTGGAAGAATCAGTCTTTCTGTACTTAAGTCGACATTGTGTCTCTTATATTTAATTCCGATGCAATTTCTGTGTTTCATCGTCACTATGAAGGTCCAAGGGATACTGTAGACCTGCTTAGGTGCATCGGAATGTAAAACTGGTGACACAGGAAACGCTCAAATCGTAGACAGTAGGAAGACTGAGTCCTTCTGTACTTAAGTCGGCATTGTGTCTCTTATATTTAATTCCGATGCAATTTCTGTGTTTCGTCGTCAATGGGAAGGTCCAAGGGATACAGGAAACCTGCAAAGGTTCATCGGAATGTAAAACTGGTGACACAGGAAACGCTCAAAACATAGACAGTTGGAAGACTTTGTCTTCCTGTACTTAAGACGTCATTGTGTCTCTTATATTAAATTCCGATGCAATTTCTGTGATTCATCGGCAATGGGAAGGTCCAAGGGACACAGTAATCCTGCAGAGGTGCATCGGAATGTAAAACTGGTGACACTGGAAACGCTCAAAACGTCGACCGTAAGAAGACTCAGTTTTCTTGTACTTAACTCAACGTTGTGTCTCTTATATTTAATTCCGATGTAATTTCTGTGTTTCATCGTCAATGGGAAGGTCCAAGGGACACTGTAAACCTGCAGTGGTGCATCGGAATGTAACACTGGTGACACTAGAAACGCTCAAAACATAAACCGTAAGAAAACTCAGTTTTCTTGTACTTAAGTCGGCGTTGTGTCTCTTATATTTAATTCCGATGTAATTTCTGTGTTTCATCGTCAATGGGAAGGTCCGATGGATCCAGTAAACCTGCAGAGGTGCATCGGAATGTAAAACTGGTGACACAGGAAACGCTCAAAACATATACAATAGAAAGACCCACTCTTCCTGTACTTAAGTCGACATTGTGTCTCTTATATTTCATTCCGATGCAATTTCTGTGTTTCATCGTCACTGTGAAGGTCCAATGGATACAGTAAACTTGCAGAGGTGCATCGGAATGTAAAACTGGTGACACAGGAAACGCTAAAAACATAGACAGTAGAAAGACTCAGTCTTCCTGTACTTAAGTCGGCATTGTGTCTCTTATATTTAATTCCGATGCAATTTCTGTGTTTCATCGTCACTTTGAAGGTCCAAGGGATACAGGAAAACCTGCAGAGGTGCATGGGAATGTAAAACTGGTGACACAGGAACCGCTCAAAACATAGACAGTTGGAAGACTCTGTCTTCCTGTACTTAAGACGTCATTGTGTCTTTTGTATTTAATTCCGATGCAATTTCTGTGTTTCATCGCAAATGTGAAGGTGCAAGGGACACAGTAAACCTGCAGAGGTGCATCGGAATGTAAAACTGGTGACACAGGAAACGCTCAAAACATAGACAGTTGTAACACTCAGTCTTCCTGTACATAAGTCGGCATTGTGTCTGTTATATTTAATTCCGATGTAATTTCTGTGTTTCATTCTCAATGGGAAGGTGCAAGGGATACAGCAAACCTGCAGAGGTGCATCGGAATGTAAAACTGGTGACACAGGAAACGCTCAAAACATAGAGAGTTGGAAGACTCAGTCTTTCTGTACTTAAGTCGACATTGTGTCTCTTATATTTAATTCCGATGCAATTTCTGTGTTTCATCGTCACTATGAAGGTCCAAGGGATACTGTAGACCTGCTTAGGTGCATCGGAATGTAAAACTGCTGACACAGGAAACGCTCAAAACGTAGACAGTAGGAAGACTGAGTCCTTCTGTACTTAAGTCGGCATTGTGTCTCTTATATTTAATTCCGATGCAATTTCTGTGTTTCGTCGTCAATGGGAAGGTCCAAGGGACACAGGAAACCTGCAGAGGTGCATCGGAATGTAAAACTGGTGACACAGGAAACGCTCAAAACATAGACAGTTGGAAGACTTTGTCTTCCTGTACATAAGACGTCATTTTGTCTCTTATATTTAATTCCGATGCAATTTCTGTGATTCATCGGCAATGGGAAGGTCCAAGGGACACAGTAATCCTGCAGAGGTGCATCGGAATGTAAAACTGGTGACACTGGAAACGCTCAAAACGTAGACCGTAAGAAGACTCAGTTTTCTTGTACTTAACTCAACGTTGTGTCTCTTATATTTAATTCCGATGTAATTTCTGTGTTTCATCGTCAATGGGAAGGTCCAAGGGACACAGTAAACCTGCAGTGGTGCATCGGAATGTAACACTGGTGACACTAGAAACGCTCAAAAGATAGACCGTAAGAAAACTCAGTTTTCTTGTACTTAAGTCGGCGTTGTGTCTCTTATATTTAATTCCGATGTAATTTCTGTGTTTCATCGTCAATGGGAAGGTCCGATGGATCCAGTAAACCTGCAGAGGTGCATCGGAATGTAAAACTGGTGACACAGGAAACGCTCAAAACATATACAATAGAAAGACCCACTCTTCCTGTACTTAAGTCGACATTGTGTCTCTTATATTTCATTCCGATGCAATTTCTGTGTTTCATCGTCACTGTGAAGGTCCAATGGATACAGTAAACCTGCAGAGGTGCATCGGAATGTAAAACTGGTGACACAGGAAACGCTAAAAACATAGACAGTAGAAAGACTCAGTCTTCCTGTACTTAAGTCGTCATTGTGTCTTTTATATTTAATTCCGATGCCATTTCTGTGTTTCATCGTCAATGGGGGGGGGGGGGGGGGGTCCAATGGATACAGTAAACCTGTAGAGGTGCATCGGAATGTAGAACTGATGACACAGGAAACGCTCAAAGCATAGACAGTAGGAAAACTCAGTCTTCCTGTACTTAAGTCGGCATTGTGTCTGTTTTATTTAATTCCGATGTAATTTCTGTGTTTCATTGTCAATGGGAAGGTGCAATGGATACACCAAACCTGCAGAGGTGCATCGGAATGTAAAACAGGTGACCCTAGAAACGCTCAAATCATAGACCGTAAGAAAACTCAGTTTTCTTGTACTTAAGTCGGCGTTGTGTCTCTTATATTTAATTCCGATGTAATTTCTGTGTCTCATCGTCAATGGGAAGGTCCGATGGATCCAGTAAACCTGCAGAGGTGCATCGGAATGTAAAACTGGTGACACAGGAAACGCTCAAAACATCTACAATAGAAAAGACCCACTCTTCCTGTACTTAAGTCGACATTGTGTCTCTTATATTTCATTCCGATGCAATTTCTGTGTTTCATCGTCACTGTGAAGGTCCAATGGATACAGTAAACCAGCAGAGGTGCATCGGAATGTAAAACTGGTGACGCAGGAAACGCTAAAAACATAGACAGTAGAAAGACTCAGTCTTCCTGTACTTAAGTCGGCATTGTGTCTTTTATATTTAATTCCGATGCCATTTCTGTGTTTCATCGTCAATGGGGGGGGGGGGGGGGGGTCCAATGGATACAGTAAACCTGTAGAGGTGCATCGGAATGTAGAACTGATGACACAGGAAACGCTCAAAGCATAGACAGTAGGAAAACTCAGTCTTCCTGTACTTAAGTCGGCATTGTGTCTGTTTTATTTAATTCCGATGTAATTTCTGTGTTTCATTGTCAATGGGAAGGTGCAATGGATACACCAAACCTGCAGAGGTGCATCGGAATGTAAAACTGGTGACACAGGAAACGCTCAAAACATAGAGAGTAGGAAGACTCAGTCTTTCTGTACTTAAGTCGACATTGTGTGTCTTATATTTAATACCGATGCTATTTCTGTGTTTCATCGTCACTATGAAGGTCCAAGGGATACTGTAGACCTGCTTAGGTGCATCGGAATGTAATACTGGTGACACAGGAAACGCTCAAAACGTAGACAGTAGGAAGACTCAGTGTATCTGTACTTAAGTCGGCACTGTGTCTCTTATATTTAATTCCGATGCAATTTCTGTGTTTCGTTGTCAATGGGAAAGTCGAAGGGAAACAGTATACCTGCAGAGGTGCATCGGAATGTAAAACTGGTGACACAGGAAACGCTCAAAACATAGACAGTAGGAAGACTAAGTCTTCCTGTACTTAAGTCGGCATTGTGTCTCTTATATTTAATTCCGATGCAATTTCTGTGTTTCATCGTCAATTGGAAGATCCAAGCGATACAGTAAACCTGCAGAGGTGCATCGGAATGTAAAACTGGTGACACAGGAAATGCTCAAAACATAGACAGTAGGAAGACTCAGCATTCCTGTCCTTATGTCGGCATTGTGTCTCTTATATTTAATTCCGATGCAATTACTGTGTTTCATCGTCAATGGGAAGGTCCAATGGATACAGTAAACGTGCAGAGGTGCATCGGAATGAAAAACTGGTGACACAGGAAACGATCAAAACATAGGCAGTAGGAATACTCCGTCTTCCTGTACTTAAGTCGCCATTGTGTCTCTTATATTTAAATCCGATGCAATTTCTGTGTTTCGTCGTCAATGGGAAGGTCCAAGGTATATAGTAAACCTGCAGACATGCATTGGAATGTAATAATGGTGACACAGGAAACGCTCAAATCATAGACCGTACGAAGACTCAGTTTTCTTGTACTTCAGTCGGCGTTGTGTCTCTTATATTTAATTCCGTTGCAATTTCTGTTCTTCGTCGTCAAAGGGAAGGTCCAATGGATGTAGTAATCCTGCGGAGGTCGATCGGAATGTAAAACTTGTGACACAGGAAACGCTCAAAACATAGACAGTAGGAAGACTCAGTCTTCCTGTACTTAAGTCGGCATTGTGTCTCTTATATTTAATTCCGACGCAATTTCTGTGATTCATCGTAATGGGAAGGTCAAAGGGATACAGTAAACCTGCAGAGGTGCATCGGAATGTAAAACTGGTGACACAGGAAACGCTCAAAACATAGACAGTTGTAACACTCAGTCTTCCTGTACTTCAGTCGGCATTGTGTCTGTTATATTTAATTCCGATGTAATTTCTGTGTTTCATTCTCAATGGGAAGGTGCAAGGGATACAGCAAACCTGCAGAGGTGCATCGGAATGTAAAACTGGTGACACAGGAAACGCTCAAAACATAGAGAGTTGGAAGAATCAGTCTTTCTGTACTTAAGTCGACATTGTGTCTCTTATATTTAATTCCGATGCAATTTCTGTGTTTCATCGTCACTATGAAGGTCCAAGGGATACTGTAGACCTGCTTAGGTGCATCGGAATGTAAAACTGGTGACACAGGAAACGCTCAAAACGTAGACAGTAGGAAGACTGAGTCCTTCTGTACTTAAGTCGGCATTGTGTCTCTTATATTTAATTCCGATGCAATTTCTGTGTTTCGTCGACAATGGGAAGGTCCAAGGGATACAGGAAACCTGCAAAGGTGCATCGGAATGTAAAACTGGTGACACAGGAAACGCTCAAAACATAGACAGTTGGAAGACTTTGTCTTCCTGTACTTAAGACGTCATTGTGTCTCTTATATTTAATTCCGATGCAATTTCTGTGATTCATCGGCAATGGGAAGGTCCAAGGGACACAGTAATCCTGCAGAGGTGCATCGGAATGTAAAACTGGTGACACTGGAAACGCTCAAAACGTCGACCGTAAGAAGACTCAGTTTTCTTGTACTTAACTCAACGTTGTGTCTCTTATATTTAATTCCGATGTAATTTCTGTGTTTCATCGTCAATGGGAAGGTCCAAGGGACACAGTAAACCTGCAGTGGTGCATCGGAATGTAACACTGGTGACACTAGAAACGCTCAAAACATAAACCGTAAGAAAACTCAGTTTTCTTGTACTTAAGTCGGCGTTGTGACTCTTATATTTAATTCCGATGTAATTTCTGTGTTTCATCGTCAATGGGAAGGTCCGATGGATCCAAAAAACCTGCAGAGGTGCATCGGAATGTAAAACTGGTGACACAGGAAACGCTCAAAACATATACAATAGAAAGACCCACTCTTCCTGTACTTAAGTCGACATTGTGTCTCTTATATTTCATTCCGATGCAATTTCTGTGTTTCATCGTCACTGTGAAGGTCCAATGGATACAGTAAACTTGCAGAGGTGCATCGGAATGTAAAACTGGTGACACAGGAAACGCTAAAAACATAGACAGTAGAAAGACTCAGTCTTCCTGTACTTAAGTCGGCATTGTGTCTCTTATATTTAATTCCGATGCAATTTCTGTGTTTCATCGTCACTTTGAAGGTCCAAGGGATACAGGAAAACCTGCAGAGGTGCATGGGAATGTAAAACTGGTGACACAGGAACCGCTCAAAACATAGACAGTTGGAAGACTCTGTCTTCCTGTACTTAAGACGTCATTGTGTCTTTTGTATTTAATTCCGATGCAATTTCTGTGTTTCATCGCAAATGGGAAGGTGCAAGGGACACAGTAAACCTGCAGAGGTGCATCGGAATGTTAAACTGGTGACACTGGAAACGCTCAAAACGTAGACCGTAAGAAGACTCTGTTTTCATGTACTTAAGTTGGCGCTGTGTCTCTTATATTTAATTCCGATGTAATTTCTGTGCTTCATCGTCAATGAGAAGGTCCGATGGATACAGTAAACATGCAGAGTTGCATCGGAATGTAAAACTGGTGAGGCAGAAAACGCTCAAAACGTAGACAGTAGGAAGACTGAGTCCTTCTGTACTTAAGTCGGCATTGTGTCTCTTATTTTTAATTCCGATGCAATTTCTGTGTTTCGTCGTCAATGGGAAGGTCCAAGGGACACAGGAAACCTGCAGAGGTGCATCGGAATGTAAAACTGGTGACACAGGAAACGCTCAAAACATAGACAGTTGGAAGACTTTGTCTTCCTGTACTTAAGACGTCATTGTGTCTCTTATATTTAATTCCGATGCAATTTCTGTGATTCATCGGCAATGGGAAGGTCCAAGGGACACAGTAGTCCTGCAGAGGTGCATCGGAATGTAAAACTGGTGACACTGGAAACGCTCAAAACGTAGACCGTAAGAAGACTCAGTTTTCTTGTACTTAACTCAACGTTGTGTCTCTTATATTTAATTCCGATGTAATTTCTGTGTTTCATCGTCAATGGGAAGGTCCAAGGGACACAGTAAACCTGCAGTGGTGCATCGGAATGTAACACTGGTGACACTAGAAACGCTCAAATCATAAACCGTAAGAAAACTCAGTTTTCTTGTACTTAAGTCGGCGTTGTGTCTCTAATATTTAATTCCGATGTAATTTCTGTGTTTCATCGTCAATGGGAAGGTCCGATGGATCCAGTAAACCTGCAGAGGTGCATCGGAATGTAAAACTGGTGACACAGGAAACGCTCAAAACATATACAATAGAAAGACCCACTCTTCCTGTACTTAAGTCGACATTGTGTCTCTTATATTTCATTCCGATGCAATTTCTGTGTTTCATCGTCACTTTGAAGGTCCAAGGGATACAGGAAAACCTGCAGAGGTGCATGGGAATGTAAAACTGGTGACACAGGAACCGCTCAAAGCATAGACAGTTGGAAGACTCTGTCTTCCTGTACTTAAGACGTCATTGTGTCTTTTGTATTTAATTCCGATGCAATTTCTGTGTTTCATCGCAAATGGGAAGGTGCAAGGGACACAGTAAACCTGCAGAGGTGCATCGGAATGTTAAACTGGTGACACTGGAAACGCTCAAAACGTAGACCGTAAGAAGACTCTGTTTTCATGTACTTAAGTTGGCGCTGTGTCTCTTATATTTAATTCCGATGTTATTTCTGTGCTTCATCGTCAATGAGAAGGTCCGATGGATACAGTAAACATGCAGAGTTGCATCGGAATGTAAAACTGGTGAGGCAGAAAACGCACAAAAAATAGACAGTAGGAAGACTCAATCTTCCTGTTCTTAAGTTGGCATTGTGTCTCTTATATTTAATTCCGACGCAATTTCTGTGATTCATCGTCAATGGGAAGGTCAAAGGGATACAGTAAACCTGCAGAGGTGCATCGGAATGTAAAACTGGTGACACAGGAAACGCTCAAAACATAGACAGTTGTAACACTCAGTCTTCCTGTACATAAGTCGGCATTGTGTCTGTTATATTTAATTCCGTTGTAATTTCTGTGTTTCATTCTCAATGGGAAGGTGCAAGGGATACAGCAAACCTGCAGAGGTGCATCGGAATGTAAAACTGGTGACACAGGAAACGCTCAAAACATAGAGAGTTGGAAGACTCAGTCTTTCTGTACTTAAGTCGACATTGTGTCTCTTATATTTAATTCCGATGCAATTTCTGTGTTTCATCGTCACTATGAAGGTCCAAGGGATACTGTAGACCTGCTTAGGTGCATCGGAATGTAAAACTGCTGACACAGGAAACGCTCAAAACGTAGACAGTAGGAAGACTGAGTCCTTCTGTACTTAAGTCGGCATTGTGTCTCTTATATTTAATTCCGATGCAATTTCTGTGTTTCGTCGTCAATGGGAAGGTCCAAGGGACACAGGAAACCTGCAGAGGTGCATCGGAATGTAAAACTGGTGACACAGGAAACGCTCAAAACATAGACAGTTGGAAGACTTTGTCTTCCTGTACTTAAGACGTCATTGTGTCTCTTATATTTACTTCCGATGCAATTTCTGTGATTCATCGGCAATGGGAAGGTCCAAGGGACACAGTAATCCTGCAGAGGTGCATCGGAATGTAAAACTGGTGACACTGGAAACGCTCAAAACGTAGACCGTAAGAAGACTCAGTTTTCTTGTACTTAACTCAACGTTGTGTCTCTTATATTTAATTCCGATGTAATTTCTGTGTTTCATCGTCAATGGGAAGGTCCAAGGGACACAGTAAACCTGCAGTGGTGCATCGGAATGTAACACTGGTGACACTAGAAACGCTCAAAACATAGACCATAAGAAAACTCAGTTTTCTTGTACTTAAGTCGGCGTTGTGTCTCTTATATTTAATTCCGATGTAATTTCTGTGTTTCATCGTCAATGAGAAGGTCCGATGGATCCAGTAAACCTGCAGAGGTGCATCGGAATGTAAAACTGGTGACACAGGAAACGCTCAAAGCATATACAATAGAAAGACCCACTCTTCCTGTACTTAAGTCGACATTGTGTCTCTTATATTTCATTCCGATGCAATTTCTGTGTTTCATCGTCACTGTGAAGGTCCAATGGATACAGTAAACCTGCAGAGGTGCATCGGAATATAAAACTGGTGACACAGGAAACGCTAAAAACATAGACAGTAGAAAGACTCAGTCTTCCTGTACTTAAGTCGGCATTGTGTCTTTTATATTTAATTCCGATGCCATTTCTGTGTTTCATCGTCAATGGGGGGGGGGGGGTCCAATGGATACAGTAAACCTGTAGAGGTGCATCGGAATGTAGAACTGATGACACAGGAAACGCTCAAAGCATAGACAGTAGGAAGACTCAGTCTTCCTGTACTTAAGTCGGCATTGTGTCTGTTTTATTTAATTCCGATGTAATTTCTGTGTTTCATTGTCAATGGGAAGGTGCAATGGATACACCAAACCTGCAGAGGTGCATCGGAATGTAAAACTGGTGACACAGGAAACGCTCAAAACATAGAGAGTAGGAAGACTCAGTCTTTCTGTACTTAAGTCGACATTGTGTCTCTTATATTTAATACCGATGCAATTTCTGTGTTTCATCCTCACTATGAAGGTCCAAGGGATACTGTAGACCTGCTTAGGTGCATCGGAATGTAATACTGGTGACACAGGAAACGCTCTAAACGTAGACAGTAGGAAGACTCAGTGTTTCTGTACTTAAGTCGGCACTGTGTCTCTTATATTTAATTCCGATGCAATTTCTGTGTTTCGTTGTCAATGGGAAGGTCCAAGGGATACAGTAAACCTGCAGAGGTGCATCAAAATGGAAAACTGATGACACAGGAAACGCTCAAAACAAAGACAGTAGGAAGACTCATTCTTCCTGTACCTAAGTCGGCATTGTGTCTCTTATATTTAATTCCGATGCAATTTCTGTGTTTCATCGTCAATAGGGGGGTCCAATGGATATAGTAAACCTGCAGAGGTGCATCGGAATGTAAAACTGGTGACGCAGGAAACGCTCAAAACATAGACAGTAGGAAGACTCAATGTTCCTGTACTTAAGTCGGCATTGTGTCTCTTATATTTAATTCCGATGCAATTTCTGTGATTCATCGGCAATGGGAAGGTCCAAGGGACACAGTAATCCTGCAGAGGTGCATCGGAATGTAAAACTGGTGACACTGGAAACGCTCAAAACGTAGACCGTAAGAAGACTCAGTTTTCTTGTACTTAACTCAACGTTGTGTCTCTTATATTTAATTCCGATGTAATTTCTGTGTTTCATCGTCAATGGGAAGGTCCAAGGGACACAGTAAACCTGCAGTGGTGCATCGGAATGAAACACTGGTGACACTAGAAACGCTCAAATCATAGACCGTAAGAAAACTCAGTTTTCTTGTACTTAAGTCGGCGTTGTGTCTCTTATATTTAATTCCGATGTAATTTCTGTGTCTCATCGTCAATGGGAAGGTCCGATGTATCCAGTAAACCTGCAGAGGTGCATCGGAATGTAAAACTGGTGACACAGGAAACGCTCAAAACATATACAATAGAAAAGACCCACTCTTCCTGTACTTAAGTCGACATTGTGTCTCTTATATTTCATTCCGATGCAATTTCTGTGTTTCATCGTCACTGTGAAGGTCCAATGGATACAGTAAACCTGCAGAGGTGCATCGGAATGTAAAACTGGTGACACAGGAAACGCTAAAAACATAGACAGTAGAAAGACTCAGTCTTCCTGTACTTAAGTCGGCATTGTGTCTTTTATATTTAATTCCGATGCCATTTCTGTGTTTCATCGTCAATGGGGGGGGGGGGGGTCCAATGGATACAGTAAACCTGTAGAGGTGCATCGGAATGTAGAACTGATGACACAGGAAACGCTCAAAGCATAGACAGTAGGAAGACTCAGTCTTCCTGTACTTAAGTCGGCATTGTGTCTGTTTTATTTAATTCCGATGTAATTTCTGTGTTTCATTGTCAATGGGAAGGTGCAATGGATACACCAAACCTGCAGAGGTGCATCGGAATGTAAAACTGGTGACACAGGAAACGCTCAAAACATAGAGAGTAGGAAGACTCAGTCTTTCTGTACTTAAGTCGACATTGTGTCTCTTATATTTAATACCGATGCAATTTCTGTGTTTCATCGTGACTATGAAGGTCCAAGGGATACTGTAGACCTGCTTAGGTGCATCGGAATGTAATACTGGTGACACAGGAAACGCTCAAAACGTAGACAGTAGGAAGACTCAGTGTATCTGTACTTAAGTCGGCACTGTGTCTCTTATATTTAATTCCGATGCAATTTCTGTGTTTCGTTGTCAATGGGAAGGTCCAAGGGATACAGTAAACCTGCAGAGGTGCATCAAAAGGGAAAACTGATGACACAGGAAACGCTCAAAACAAAGACAGTAGGAAGACTCATTCTTCCTGTACATAAGTCGGCATTGTGTCTCTTATATTTAATTCCGATGCAATTTCTGTGTTTCATCGTCAATGGGAAGGGCCAATGGATACAGTAAACCTGCAGAGGTCCATCGGAATGTAAAACTGTTGACACAGTAAACGCTCAAAACATATACAATAGAAAGACACTCTCTTCCTGTACTTAAGTCGACATTGTGTCTCTTATATTTCATTCCGATGCAATTTCTGTGTTTCATCGTCACTGTGAAGGTAAAATGGATATAGTAAACCTGCAGAGGTGCATCGGAATGTAAAACTGGTGACGCAGGAAACGCTCAAAACATAGACAGTAGGAAGACTCAATGTTCCTGTACTTAAGTCGGCATTGTGTCTCTTATATTTAATTCCGATGCAATTTCTGTGTTTTATTGTCACTTTGAAGGTCCAAGGGATACAGGAAACCTGCAGAGGGGCATCGGAATGTAAAACTGGTGACACAGGAAACGCTCAAAACATAGAGAGTTGGAAGACTTTGTCTTCCTTTACTTAAGACGTCATTGTGTCTCTTATATTTATTTCCGATGCAATTTCTGTGTTTCATCGTCACTGTGGAGGTCCAAGGGTTACAGTAAACCTGCAGAGGTGCACCGGAATGTAAAACTGGTTACACAGGACACGCTCAAAACATAGACTGTAGGAAGACTCAGTCTTCGTGTACCTTAAGTCGGCATTGTGTCTCTTAAATTTAATTCCGATGTATTTCTGTGTTTCATCGTCCATGGGAAGGTCCAATGGATACAATAAACCCTTAGAGGTGCATCGGAATGTAAAACTGGTGAGACAGGAAACGCTCAAAGCATAGACCGTAAGAAGACCCAGTTTTCTTGTACTTAACTCAACGTTGTGTCTCTTATATTTAATTCCGATGTAATTTCTGTGTTTCATCGTCAATGGGAAGGTCCAATGGATACAGTAAACCTGCAGGGGTGCATCGGAATGTAAAACTGGTGACACAGGAAACGCTCAAAACATAGACAGTAGGAAGACTCAGCCTTCCTGTACTTAAGTCGGCATTGTGTCTCTTATATTTAATTCCGATGCAATTTCTGTGTTTCGTTGTCAATGGGAAGGTCCAAGGGATACAGTAAACCTGCAGAGGTGCATCAAAAGGGAAAACTGATGACGCAGGAAACGCTCAAAACATACACAGTAGGAAGACTCAATGTTCCTGTACTTAAGTCGGCATTGTGTCTCTTAAATTTAATTCCGATGCAATTTCTGTGTTTCATCGTCAATGGGAAGATCCAAGGGATACAGTAAACCTGCAGAGGTGCATCGGAATGTACAACTGGTGACACAGGAAACGCTCAAAACATAGACAGCAGGAAGACTCAGCCTTCCTGTACTTAAGTCGGCATTGTGTCTCTTATATTTAATTCCAATGCTATTTCTGTGTTTCATCGTCAATGGGAAGGTCCAATGGATACAGTAAACCTGCAGTGGTGGATCGGAATATAAAACTGGTGACACAGGAAACGCTCAAATCATAGACAGTAGGAAGACTCAGTCTTCCTGTACTTCAGTCGGCATTGTGTCTCTTATATTTAATTCCGATGCAATTTCTGTTTTTCATCGTCCATGGGAAGGTCCAAGGGATACAGTAACCCTGCAGAGGTGCATCGGAATGTAAACCTGGTGACACAGGAAGCGCTCATAACATAGACCCTAAGAAGACTCAGTTTTCTTGTACTTAAGTCGGCATTGTGTCTTTTATATTTAATTCCGATGCAATTTCTGTGTTTCGTCGTCACTGTGAAGGTCCAAGGGTTACAGTAAACCTGCAGAGGTGAATCGGAATGTAAAACTGGTGACGCAGGACAAGCTCAAAACATAGACAGTAGGAAGACTCAGTCTTCCTGTACCTCAGAGTGAATTGTGTCTCTTATATTTAATTCCGATGCAATTTCTGTGTTTCATCGCCATGGGAAGGTCCAATGGATACAGTAAACCTGCAGAGGTGCATCGGAATGTAAAACTGGTGACACAGGAAACGCTGAAAACATAGACCGTAAGAAGACTCAGTTTTCTTGTACTTAACTCAACGTTGTGTCTCTTATATTTAATTCCGATGTAATTTCTGTGTTTCATCGTCAATGGGAAGGTCCAATGGATACAGTAAACCTCCAGAGGTGCATCGGAATGTAAAACTGGTGACGCAGGAAACGCTCAAAACATAGACAGTAGGAAGACTCAATGTTCCTGTACTTAAGTCGGCATTGTGTCTCTTATATTTAATTCCAATGCATTTTCTGTGTTTCATCGTCAATGGGAAGATCCAAGGGATACAGTAAACCTGCAGAGGTGCATCGGAATGTAAAACTGGTGGCACAGCAAACGCTCAAAGCATACACAGTAGGAAGACTCAGTCTTTGTGTACTTAAGTCGGCATTGTGTCACTTATATATAATTCCGATGCTATTTCTGTGTTTCATCGTCAATGGGAAGGTCCAATGGATACAGTAAACCTGCAGAGGTGGATCGGAATGTAAAACTGGTGGCACAGGAAACGCTCAAAACATAGACATTAGGAAGACTCAGTCTTCCTGTACTTCAGTCGGCATTGTGTCTCTTATATTTAATTCCGATGCATTTTCTGTGTTTCATCGTCAATGGGAAGGTCCAATGGATACAGTAAACCTGCAGAGGGCATCGGAATGTAAAACTGTTGACACAGGAAACGCTCAAACATTGACAGTGGGAAGACTCAGTCTTCCTGTACTTAAGTCGGCATTGTGTCTCTTATATTTAATTCCGATGCAATTTCTGTGTTTCATCGTCAATGGGACGGTCCAAGGGATACAGTAACCCTGCAGAGGTGCATAAAAATGTAAAACTGGTGACACAGGAAGCACTCCTAACACAGACCCTAAGAAGACTCAGTTTTCTTGTACTTATGTCGGCATTGTGTCTTTTATATTTAATTCCGATGCAATTTCTGTGTTTCATCGTCACTGTGAAAGTCGAATGGATACAGTAAACCTGCAGAGGTGCATCGGAAAGTAAAACTGGTGACACAGGAAACGCTCAAAGCATAGACAATAGAAAGACACAATCTTCCTGTACTTAAGTCGGCATTGTGTCTTTTTTTTAATTCCGATGTAATTTCTGTGTTTCATCGTCAATGGGGGGGGAGGGGGGGTCCAATGGATACAGTAAACCTGCAGAGGTGCATCGGAATGTAGAACTGATGACACAGGAAACGCTCAAAACATAGACAGTAGGAAGACTCAGTCTTCCTGTTCTTAAGTCGGCATTGTGTCTCTTATATTTAATTCTGATGCAATTTCTGTGTTTCATCGTCAATGGGAAAGTCGAAGGGAAACAGTATACCTGCAGAGGTGCATCGGAATGTAAAACTGGTGACACAGGAAACGCTCAAAACATAGACAGTAGGAAGACTCAGTCTTCCTGTACTTAAGTCGGCATTGTGTCTCTTATATTTAATTCCGATGCAATTTCTGTGTTTCATCGTCACTTTGAAGGTCCAAGGGATACAGGAAAACCTGCAGAGGTGCATGGGAATGTAAAACTGGTGACACAGGAACCGCTCAAAACATAGACAGTTGGAAGACTCTGTCTTCCTGTACTTAAGACGTCATTGTGTCTTTTGTATTTAATTCCGATGCAATTTCTGTGTTTCATCGCAAATGGGAAGGTCCAAGGGACACAGTAAACCTGCAGACGTGCATCGGAATGTTAAACTGGTGACACTGGAAACGCTCAAAACGTAGACCGTAAGAAGACTCTGTTTTCATGTACTTAAGTTGGCGTTGTGTCTCTTATATTTAATTCCGATGTAATTTCTGTGTTTCATCGTCAATGAGAAGGTCCGATGGATACAGTAAACATGCAGAGGTGCATCGGAATGTAAAAGTGGTGACGCAGAAAACGCTCAAAAAATAGACAGTAGGATGACTCAATCTTCCTGTTCTTAAGTCGGCATTGTGTCTCTTATATTTAATTCGGACGCAATTTCTGTGATTCATCGTCAATGGGAAGGTAAAAGGGATACAGTAAACCTGCAGAGGTGCATCGGAATGTAAAACTGGTGACACAGGAAACGCTCAAAACATAGACAGTTGTAACACTCAGTCATCCTGTACTTAAGTCAGCATTGTGTCTGTTATATTTAATTCCGATGTAATTTCTGTGTTTCATTCTCAATGGGAAGGTGCAAGGGATACAGAAAACCTGCAGAGGTGCATCGGAATGTAAAACTGGTGACACAGGAAACGCTCAAAACATAGAGAGTTGGAAGACTCAGTCTTTCTGTACTTAAGTCGACATTGTGTCTCTTATATTTAATTCCGATGCAATTTCTGTGTTTCATCGTCACTATGAAGGTCCAAGGGATACTGTAGACCTGCTTAGGTGCATCGGAATGTAAAACTGGTGACACAGGAAACGCTCAAAACATAGACAGTTGGAAGACTTTGTCTTCCTGTACTTAAGACGTCATTGTGTCTCTTATATTTAATTCCGATGCAATGTCTGTGATTCATCGGCAATGGGAAGGTCCAAGGGACACAGTAATCCTGCAGAGGTGCATCGGAATGTAAAACTGGTGACACTGGAAACGCTCAAAACGTAGACCGTAAGAAGACTCAGTTTTCTTGTACTTAACTCAACGTTGTGTCTCTTATATTTACTTCCGATGTAATTTCTGTGTTTCATCGTCAATGGGAAGGTCCAAGGGCCACAGTAAACCTGCAGTGGTGCATCGGAATGTAAAACTGGTGACACAGGAAACGCTAAAAACATAGACAGTAGAAAGACTCAGTCTTCCTGTACTTAAGTCGGCATTGTGTCTTTTATATTTAATTCCGATGCCATTTCTGTGTTTCATCGTCAATGGGGGGTGGGGGGGTCCAATGGAAACAGTAAACATGTAGAGGTGCATCGGAATGTAGAACTGATGACACAGGAAACGCTCAAAGCGTAGACAGTAGGAAGACTCAGTCTTCCTGTATTTAAGTCGGCATTGTGTCTGTTTTATTTAATTCCGATGTAATTTCTGTGCTTCATTGTCAATGGGAAGGTGCAATGGATACACCAAACCTGCAGAGGTGCATCGGAATGTAAAACTGGTGACACAGGAAACGCTCAAATCATAGAGAGTAGGAAGACTCAGTCTTTCTGTACTTAAGTCGATATTGTGTCTCTTATATTTAATACCGATGCAATTTCTGTGTTTCATCGTCACTGTGAAGATCCAATGGATACAGCAAACCTGCAGAGTTGCATCGGAACGTAAAACTGGTGACACAGGAAACGCTAAAAACATAGACAGTAGAAAGACTCAGTCTTCCTGTACTTAAGTCGGCACTGTGTCTCTTATATTTAATTCCGATGCTATTTCTGTGTTTCGTTGTCAATGGGAAGGTCCAAGGGATACAGTAAACCTGCAGAGGTGCTTAAAAATGGAAAACTGATGACACAGGAAACTTTCAAAACAAAGACAGTAGGAAGACTCATTCTTCCTGTACCTAAGTCGGCATTGTGTCTCTTATATTTAATTCCGATGCAATTTCTGTGTTTCATCGTCACTGTGAAGGTCCAATGGATACAGTAAACCTGCAGAGGTGCATCGGAATGTAAAACTGGTGACACAGGAAACGCTCAAAACATAGACAGTAGGAAGACTCAGTCTTCCTGTACCTAAGTCGGCATTGTGTCTCTTATATTTAATTCCGATGCAATTTTTCTGTTTCATCGTCACTGTGAAGGTCGAATGGATACAGTAAACCATCAGAGGTGCATCGGAATGCAGAACTGATGACACAGGAAACGCTCAAAACATAGACATTAGGAAGACTCAGTCTTCCTGTATTTAAGTCAGCATTGTGTCTCTTATATTTAATTCCGATGCAATTTCTGTGTTTCATCGTCAATAGGGGTTTCCAATGGATATAGTAAACCTGCAGAGGTGCATGGGAATGTAGAACTGATGACACAGGAAACGCTCAAAACAGAGACAGTGGGAAGACTCAGTCTTCCTGTACTTAAGTCGGCATTGTGTCTCTTATATTTAATTGCGATGCAATTTCTGTGTTTCATCGTCACTTTGAAGGTCCGAGGGATACAGGAAACCTGCAGAGGTGCATCGGAATGTAAAACTGTTGACACAGGAAACGCTCAAAACATAGACAGTTGGATGACTTTGACTTCCTGTAATTAAGACGACATTGTGTCTCTTATATATAATTCCGATGCAATTTCTGTGTTTCATCGTTAATGGGAAGGTTCAAGGGATACAGTAAACCTGCAGAGGTGCATCGGAATGTAAAACTGGTGACACTGGACACGCTCAAAACATAGACAGTTGGATGACTTTGTCTTCCTGTACTTAACACGACATTGTGTCTCTTATATTTAATTCCGATGCAATTTCTGTGTTTCATCGTCAATGGGAAGGTCCAATGGATACAGTAAACCTGCAGAGGTGCATCGGAATGTAAAACTGGTGACACAGGAAACGCTCAAACATAGACAGTAGGAAGACTCAGTCTTCCTGTACTTAAGTCGGCATTGTGTCTCTTATATTTAATTCCGATGCAATTTGTGTGATTCTTCGTCAATGGGAAGATCCAAGGGATACAGTAAACCTGCAGAGGTGCATCGGAATGTAAAACTGGAGACACAGGAAACGCTCAAAAATAGACAGTAGGAATACTCAGTCTTCCTGTACTTAAGACGGCATTGTGTCTCTTATATTTAAATCCGATGCAATTTCTGTGTTTCGTCGTCAATGGGAAGGTGAAAGGGATACAGCAAACCTGCAGAGGTGCATCGGAATGTAAAACTGGTGACACAGGAAACGCTCAAAACATAGAGAGTTGGATGACTCTGTCTTCCTGTACTTAAGACGACATTGTGTCTCTTATATATAATTCCGATGCAATTTCTGTGTTTCATCGTCAATGGGAAGGTCCAAGGGATACAGTAACCCTGCAGAGGTGCATCCGAATGTAAAACTGGTGACACAGGAGACGCTCAAAACATAGACAATAGAAAGACTCAATCTTCCTGTACTTAAGTCGGCATTGTGTCTCTTACATTTAATTCCGATGCAATTTCTGTGTTTCTTCGTCAATGGGAAGGTCCAATGGATACAGTAAACCTGCAGAGGTTGATCGGAATGTAAAACTGGTGACAAAGGAAACGCTCAAAAAATAGACAGTAGGAAGCCTCATTCTTCCTGTACTTAAGTCGGCATTGTGTCTGTTATATTTAATTCCTATGCATTTTCTGTGTTTCATCGTCAATGGGGAAGTCCAATGGATACAGTAAACCTGCAGAGGTGTATCGGAATGTAAAACTGGTGACACAGGAAACGCACAAACATAGACAGTAGGAAGACTCAGTCTTCCTGTACTTAAGTCGGCATTGTGTCTCTTATATTTAATTCCGATGCAATTTCTGCGATTCATCGTCAATGGGAAGATCCAAGGGATACAGTAAACCTGCAGAGGTGCATCGGAATGTAAAACTGGAGACACAGGAAACGCTCAAAAATAGACAGTAGGAATACTCAGCCTGCATGTACTTAAGACGGCATTATGTCTCTTATATTTAAATCCGATGCAATTTCTGTGTTTCGTCGTCAATGGGAAGGTGAAAGGGATACAGCAAACCTGCAGAGGTGCATCGGAATGTAAAACTGGTGACACAGGAAACGCTCAAAACATAGACAGGTGGATGACTTTGTCTTCCTGTACTTAAGACGACATTGTGTCTCTTATATTTAATTCCCATGCAATTTCTGTGTTTCTTCGTCAATGGGAAGGTCCAATGGATACAGTAAACCTGCAGAGGTCCATCGGAATGTGAAACTGGTGACACAGGAAACGCTCAAAAATATACAATAGAAAGACACACTCTTCCTGTACTTAAGTCGACATTGTGTCTCTAATATTTCATTCCGATGCAATTTCTGTGTTTCATCGTCACTGTGAAGGTCCAATGGATACAGTAAACCTGCAGAGGTGCATCGGAATGTAAAACTGGCGACACAGGAAACGCTCAAAACATAGATAGTAGAAAAACTCAGTCTTCCTGTACTTAAGTCGGCATTGTGTCTGTTATATTTAATTCCGATGCAATTTCTGTGTTTCATCGTCAATAGGGGGGTCCAATGGATGTAGTAAACCTGCAGAGGTGCATCGGAATGTAGAACTGATGACACAGGAAACGCTCAAAACAGAGACAGTGGGAAGACTCAGTCTTCCTGTACTTAAGTCGGCATTGTGTCTCTTATATTTAATTGCGATGCAATTTCTGTGTTTCATCGTCACTTTGAAGGTCCAAGGGATACAGGAAACCTGCAGAGGGGTATCGGAATGTAAAACTGGTGACACAGGAAACGCTCAAAACATAGACAGTTGGAAGACTTTGTCTTCCTGTACTTAAGACGTCATTGTGTCTCTTATATTTATGTCCGATGCAATTTCTGTGTTTCATCGTCACTGTGGAGTTCCAAGTGTTACAGTAAACCTGCAGAGGTGCATCGGAATGTTAAACTGGTGACACAGGACACGCTCAAAACATATACTGTAGGAAGACTCAGTCTTCGTGTACCTTAAGTCGGCATTGTGTCTCTTATATTTAATTCCGATGTATTTCTGTGTTTCATCGTCCATGGTAAGGTCCAATGGATACAATAAACCCTTAGAGGTGCATCGGAATGTAAAACTGGTGAGACAGGAAACGCTCAAAGCATAGACCGTAAGAAGACAGTTTTCTTGTACTTAACGTTGTGTCTCTTATATTTAATTCCGATGTAATTTCTGTGTTTCGTCGTCAATGGGAAGGTGAAAGGGATACAGAAAACCTGCAGAGGTGCATCGGAATGTAAAACTGGTGACACAGGAAACGCTCAAAACATAGACAGTTGGATGACTTTGACTTCCTGTAATTAAGACGACATTGTGTCTTATATATATAATTCCGATGCAATTTCTGTGTTTCATCGTTAATGGGAAGGTCCAAGGGATACAGTAAACCTGCAGAGGTGCATCGGAATGTAAAACTGGTGACACTGGACACGCTCAAAACATAGACAGTTGGATGACTTTGTCTTCCTGTACTTAAGTCGGCATAGTGTCTCTTACATTTAATTCCGATGCAATTTCTGTGCTTCTTCGTCAATGGGAAGGTCCATTGGATACAGTAAACCTGCAGAGGTTGATCGGAATGTAAAACTGGTGACAAAGGAAACGCTCAAAAAATAGACAGTAGGGAGACTCATTCTTCCTGTACTTAAGTCGGCATTGTGTCTGTTATATTTAATTCCTATGCATTTTCTGTGTTTCATCGTCAATGGGAAGTCCAATGGATACAGTAAACCTGCAGAGGTGTATCGGAATGCAAAACTGGTGACACAGGAAACGCACAAACATAGACAGTAGGAAGACTCAGTCTTCCTGTACTTAAGTCGGCATTGTGTCTCTTATATTTAATTCCGATGCAATTTCTGCGATTCATCGTCAATGGGAAGATCCAAGGGATACAGTAAACCTGCAGAGGTGCATCGGAATGTAAAACTGGAGACACAGGAAACGCTCAAAAATAGACAGTAGGAATACTCAGCCGCCATGTACTTAAGACGGCATTGTGTCTCTTATATTTAAATCCGATGCAATTTCTGTGTTTCGTCGTCAATGGGAAGGTGAAAGGGATACAGCAAACCTGCAGAGGTGCATCGGAATGTAAAACTGGTGACACAGGAAACGCTCAAAACATAGACAGTTGGATGACTTTGTCTTCCTGTACTTAAGACGACATTGTGTCTCTTATATTTAATTCCGATGCAATTTCTGTGTTTCTTCGTCAATGGGAAAGTCCAATGGATACAGTAAACCTGCAGAGGTGCATCGGAATGTAAAACTGGTGACACAGGAAACGCTCAAAACATAGACAGTTGGATGACTTTGTCTTCCTGTACTTAAGACGACATTGTGTCTCTTATATTTAATTCCGATGAAATTTCTGTGCTTCATCGTCAATGGGGGGGGGGGGTTCAATGGATACAGTAAACCTGCACAGGTGTCTCGGAATGTAAAACTGGTGACACAGGAAACGCTGAAACATAGACAGTAGGAAGACTCAGTCTTCCTGTACTTAAGTCGGCATTGTGTCTCTTATATTTAATTCCGATGCAATTTCTGTGATTCTTCGTGAATGGGAAGATCCAAGGGATACAGTAAACCTGCAGAGGTGCATCGGAATGTAAGATTGGAGACACAGGAAACGCTCAAAAATAGACAGTAGGAATACTCAGTCTTTCTGTACTTAAGACGGCATTGTGTCTCTTATATTTAAATCCGATGCAATTTCTGTGTTTCGTCGTCAATGGGAAGGTGAAAGGGATACAGCAAACCTGCAGAGGTGCATCGGAATGTATAACTGGTGACACAGGAAACGCTCAAAACATAGACAGTTGGATGACTTTGTCTTCCTGTACTTAAGACGACATTGTGTCTCTTATACATAATTCCGATGCAGTTTCTGTGTTTCATCGTCAATGGGAAGATCCAAGGGATACAGTAACCCTGCAGAGGTGCATCCGAATGTAAAACTGGTGACACAGGAGACGCTCAAATCATAGACAATAGGAAGACTCAATCTTCCTGTACTTAAGTCGGCATTGTGTCTCTTACTTTTAATTCCGATGCAATTTCTGTGTTTCTTCGTCAATGGGAAGGTCCAATGGATACAGTAAACCTGCAGAGGTGGATCGGAATGTACAACTGGTGACAAAGGAATCGCTCAAAAAATAGACAGTAGGAAGACTCATTCTTCCTGTACGTAAGTCGGCATTGTGTCTCTTATATTTAATTCCTATGCATTTTCTGTGTTTCATCGTCAATGGGATAGTCCAATGGATACAGTAAACCTGCAAGGGTGTATCGGAATGTAAAACTGGTGACACAGGAAACGCTCAAACATAGACAGTAGGAAGACCCAGTCTTCCTGTACTTAAGTCGGCATTGTGTCTCTTATATTTAATTCTGATGCAATTTCTGTGATTCATCGTCAATGGGAAGATCCAAGGGATACAGTAAACCTGCAGAGGTGCATCGGAATGTAAAACTGGAGACACAGGAAACGCTCAAAAATATACAGTAGGAATACTCAGTCTTCCTGTACTTAAGAAGGCAATGTGTCTCTTATATTTAAATCCGATGCAATTTCTGTGTTTCGTCGTCAATGGGAAGGTGAAAGGGATACAGCAAACCAGCAGAGGTGCATCGGAATGTAAAACTGGTGACACAGGGAACGCTCAAAACATAGACAGTTGGATGACTTTGTCTTCCTGTACTTAAGACGACATTGTGTCTCTTATATATAATTCCGATGCAATTTCTGTGTTTCATCGTCAGTGGGAAGGTCCAAGGGATACAGTAACCCTGCAGAGGTGCATCCGAATGTAAAACTGGTGACACAGGAGACGCTCAAAACTTAGACAATAGGAAGACTCAGTCTACCTGTACATAAGTCGGCATTGTGTCTCTTATATTTAATTCCTATGCATTTTCTGTGGTTCAGCGTCAATGGGAAAGTCCAATGGATACAGTAAACCTGCAGAGGTGCATCGGAATGTAAAACTGATGACACAGGAAACGCACAAACATAGACAGTAGGAAGACTCAGTCTTCCTGTACTTAAGTCGGCATTGTGTCTCTTATATTTAATTCCGATGCAATTTCTGCGATTCATCGTCAATGGGAAGATCCAAGGGATACAGTAAACATGCAGAGGTGCATCGGAATGTAAAACTGGAGACACAGGAAACGCTCAAAAATAGACAGTAGGAATACTCAGCCTCCATGTACTTAAGACGGCATTGTGTCTCTTATATTTAAATCCGATGCAATTTCTGTGTTTCGTCGTCAATGGGAAGGTGAAAGGGATACAGCAAACCTGCAGAGGTGCATCGGAATGTAAAACTGGTGACACAGGAAACGCTCAAAACATAGACAGTTGGATGACTTTGTCTTCCTGTACTTAAGACGACATTGTGTCTCTTATATTTAATTCCGATGCAATTTCTGTGCTTCTTCGTCAATGGGAAAGTCCAATGGATACAGTAAACCTGCAGAGGTGCGTATGAATGTAAGACTGTTGACACAGGAAACGCTCAAAACATAGAGAGTAGGAATACTCAGTCTTTCTGTACTTAATTCGACATTGTGTCTCTTATATTTAATTCCGATGAAATTTCTGTGCTTCATCGTCAATGGGGGGGGGGGGGGGTTCAATGGATACAGTAAACCTGCAGAGGTGCATCGGAATGTAGATCTGATGACACAGGAAACGCTCAAAACATAGACAGTAGGAAGACTCATTCTTCCTGTACTTAAGTCGGCATTGTGTCTCTTATATTTAATTCCTATGCATTTTCTGTGTTTCATCGTCAATGGGAAGGTCCAATGGATACAGTAAACCTGCAGAGGTGTCTCGGAATGTAAAACTGGTGACACAGGAAACGCTCAAACATAGACAGTAGGAAGACTCAGTCTTCCTGTACTTAAGTCGGCATTGTGTCACTTATATTTAATTCCGATGCAATTTCTGTGATTCTTCGTGAATGGGAAGATCCAAGGGATACAGTAAACCTGCAGAGGTGCATCGGAATGTAAAACTGGTGACACAGGAGACGCTCAAAACATAGACAATAAGAAGACTCAGTCTACCTGTACATAAGTCGGCATTGTGTCTCTTATATTTAATTCCTATGCATTTTCTGTGGTTCAGCGTCAATGGGAAAGTCCAATGGATACAGTAAACCTGCAGAGGTGCATCGGAATGTAAAACTGGTGACACAGGAAACGCTCAAACGTAGACAGTAGGAAGAATCATTCTTCCTGTACTTAAGTCGGCATTGTGTCTCTTATATTTCATTCCGATGCAATTTCTGTGTTTCATCGTTAATGGGAATGTCCAAGGGATACAGTAAACCTGCAGAGGTGCATCGGAATGTAAAACTGGTGACACAGGAAACGCTCAAACATAGACAGTAGGAAGACTCAGTCTTCCTGTACTTAAGTCGGCATTGTGTCTCTTATATTTAATTCCGATGCAATTTCTGCGATTCATCGTCAATGGGAAGATCCAAGGGATACAGTAAACCTGCAGAGGTGCATCGGAATGTAAAACTGGAGACACAGGAAACGCTCAAAAATAGACAGTAGGAATACTCAGCCTCCATGTACCTAAGACGGCATTGTGTCTCTTATATTTAAATCCGATGCAATTTCTGTGTTTCGTCGTCAATGGGAAGGTGAAAGGGATACAGCAAACCTGCAGAGGTGCATCGGAATGTAAAACTGGTGACACAGGAAACGCTCAAAACATAGACAGTTGGATGACTTTGTCTTCCTGTACTTAAGACGACATTGTGTCTCTTATATTTAATTCCGATGCAATTTCTGTGTTTCTTCGTCAATGGGAAGGTCCAATGGATACAGTAAACCTGCAGAGGTGCGTCGGAATGTAAAACTTTTGACACAGGAAACGCTCAAAACATAGAGAGTAGGAAGACTCAGTCTTTCTGTACTTAATTCGACATTGTGTCTCTTATATTTAATTCCGATGAAATTTCTGTGCTTCATCGTCAATGGGGGGGGGGGGGGGGTTCAATGGATACAGTAAACCTGCAGAGGTGCATCGGAATGTAGATCTGATGACACAGGAAACGCTCAAAACATAGACAGTAGGAAGACTCATTCTTCCTGTACTTAAGTCGGCATTGTGTCTCTTATATTTAATTCCTATGCATTTTCTGTGTTTCATCGTCAATGGGAAGGTCCAATGGATACAGTAAACCTGCAGAGGTGTCTCGGAATGTAAAACTGGTGACACAGGAAACGCTCAAACATAGACAGTAGAAAGACTCAGTCTTCCTGTACTTAAGTCGGCATTGTGTCTCTTATATTTAATTCCGATGCAATTTCTGTGATTCTTCGTGAATGGGAAGATCCAAGGGATACAGTAAACCTGCAGAGGTGCATCGGAATGTAAGACTGGAGACACAGGAAACGCTCAAAAATAGACAGTAGGAATACTCAGTCTTTCTGTACTTAAGACGGCATTGTGTCTCTTATATTTAAATCCGATGCAATTTCTGTGTTTCGTCGTCAATGGGAAGGTGAAAGGGATACAGCAAACCTGCAGAGGTGCATCGGAATGTAAAACTGGTGACACAGGAAACGCTCAAAACATAGACAGTTGGATGACTATGTCTTCCTGTACTTAAGACGACATTGTGTCTCTTATATATAATTCCGATGCAGTTTCTGTGTTTCATCGTCAATGTGAAGGTCCAAGGGATTCAGTAACCTTGCAGAGGTGCATCCGAATGTAAAACTGGTGACACAGGAGACGCTCAAATCATAGACAATAGGAAGACTCAATCTTCCTGTACTTAAGTCGGCATTGTGTCTCTTACATTTAATTCCGATGCAATTTCTGTGTTTCTTCGTCAATGGGAAGGTCCAATGGATACAGTAAACCTGCAGAGGTGGATCGGAATGTAAAACTGGTGACAAAGGAAACGCTCAAAAAATAGACAGTAGGAAGACTCATTCTTACTCTACGTAAGTCGACATTGTGTCTCTTATATTTAATTCCTATGCATTTTCTGTGTTTCATCGTCAATGGGATAGTCCAATGGATACAGTAAACCTGCAAGGGTGTATCGGAATGTAAAACTGGTGACACAGGAAACGCTCAAACATAGACAGTAGGAAGACTCAGTCTTCCTGTACTTAAGAAGGCATTGTGTCTCTTATATTTAAATCCGATGCAATTTCTGTGTTTCGTCGTCAATGGGAAGGTGAAAGGGATACAGCAAACCTGCAGAGGTGCATCGGAATGTAAAACTGGTGACACAGGGAACGCTCAAAACATAGACAGTTGGATGACTTTGTCTTCCTGTACTTAAGACGACATTGTGTCTCTTATATATAATTCCGATGCAATTTCTGTGTTTCATCGTCAATGGGAAGGTCCAATGGATACAGTAAACCTGCAGAGGTGCATCGGAATGTAAAACTGGTGACCCAGGAAACGCTCAAAACATAGACAGTTGGATGACTTTGTCTTCCTGTACTTAAGACGACATTGTGTCTCTTATATATAATTCCGATGCAGTTTCTGTGTTTCATCGTCAATGGGAAGGTCCAAGGGATACAGTAACCCTGCAGAGGTGCATCCGAATGTAAAACTGGTGACACAGGAGACGCTCAAATCATAGACAATAGGAAGACTCAATCTTCCTGTACTTAAGTCGGCATTGTGTCTCTTACATTTAATTCCGATGCAATTTCTGTGTTTCTTCGTCAATGGGAAGGTCCAATGGATACAGTAAACCTGCAGAGGTTGATCGGAATGTAAAACTGGTGACAAAGGAAACGCTCAAAAAATAGACAGTAGGAAGACTCATTCTTCCTGTACTTAAGTCGGCATTGTGTCTGTTATATTTAATTCCTATGCATTTTCTGTGTTTCATCGTCAATGGGAAAGTCCAATGGATAGAGTAAACCTGCAGAGGTGTATCGGAATGTAAAACTGGTGACACAGGAAACGCACAAACATAGACAGTAGGAAGACTCAGTCTTCCTGTACTTAAGTCGGCATTGTGTCTCTTATATTTAATTCCGATGCGATTTCTGCGATTCGTCGTCAATGGGAAGATCCAAGGGATACAGTAAACCTGCAGAGGTGCATCGGAATGTAAAACTGGAGACACAGGAAACGCTCAAAAATAGACAGTAGGAATATTCAGTCTTTCTGTACTTAAGACGGCCTTGTGTCTCTTATATTTTAATCCGATGCAATTTCTGTGTTTCGTCGTCAATGGGAAGGTGAAAGGGATACAGCAAACCTGCAGAGGTGCATCGGAATGTAAAACTGGTGACACAGGGAACGCTCAAAACATAGACAGTTGGATGACTTTGTCTTCCTGTACTTAAGACGACATTGTGTCTCTTATATATAATTCCGATGCAATTTCTGTGTTTCATCGTCAATGGGAAGGTCCAAGGGATACAGTAACCCTGCAGAGGTGCATCCGAATGTAAAACTGGTGACACAGGAGACGCTCAAATCATAGACAATAGGAAGACTCAGTCTTCCTGTACTTAAGTCGGCATTGTGTCTCTTATATTTAATTCCGATGCAATTTCTGTGTTTCATCGTCAATGGGAAGGTCCAAGGGATACAGTAACCCTGCAGAGGTGCATCCGAATGTAAAACTGGTGACACAGGAGACGCTCAAATCATAGACAATAGGAAGACTCAATCTTCCTGTACTTAAGTCGGCATTGTGTCTCTTACATTTAATTCCTATGCATTTTCTGTGTTTCATCGTCAATGGGAAGGTCCAAGGGATACAGTAAACCTGCAGAGGTGGATCGGAATGTAAAACTGGTGACAAAGGAAACGCTCAAAAAATAGACAGTAGGAAGACTCATTCTTCCTGTACGTAAGTCGGCATTGTGTCTCTTATATTTAAATCCTATGCATTTTCTGTGTTTCATCGTCAATGGGATAGTCCAATGGATACAGTAAACCTGCAAGGGTGTATCGGAATGTAAAACTGGTGACACAGGGAACGCTCAAACATAGACAGTAGGAAGACTCAGTCTTCCTGTACTTAATTCGGCATTGTGTCTCTTATATTTAATTCCGATGCAATTTCTGTGATTCATCGTCAATGGGAAGATCCAAGGGATACAGTAAACCTGCAGAGGTGCATCGGAATGTAAAACTGGAGACACAGGAAACGCTCAAAAATAGACAGTAGGAATACTCAGTCTTCCTGTACTTAAGAAGGCATTGTGTCTCTTATATTTAAATCCGATGCAATTTCTGTGTTTCGTCGTCAATGGGAAGGTGAAAGGGATACAGCAAACCTGCAGAGGTGCATCGGAATGTAAATCTGGTGACACAGGGAACGCTCAAAACATAGACAGTTGGATGACTTTGTCTTCCTGTACTTAAGACGACATTGTGTCTCTTATATACAATTCCGATGCAATTTCTGTGTATCATCGTCAATGGGAAGGTCCAAGAGATACAGTAACCCTGCAGAGGTGCATCCGAATGTAAAACTGGTGACACAGGAGACGCTCAAAACATAGACAATAGGAAGACTCAGTCTTCCTGTACATAAGTCGGCATTGTGTCTCTTATATTTAATTCCTATGCATTTTCTGTGGTTCAGCGTCAATGGGAAAGTCCAATGGATACAGTAAACCTGCAGAGGTGCATCGGAATGTAAAACTGGTGACACAGGAAACGCTCAAACATAGACAGTAGGAAGAATCATTCTTCCTGTACTTAAGTCGGCATTGTGTCTCTTATATTTCATTCCGATGCAATTTCTGTGTTTCATCGTTAATGGGAAGGTCCAAGGTATACAGTAAACCTGCAGAGGTGCATCGGAATGTGAAACTGGTGACACTGGAAACGCTCAAAACATAGACAGTTGGATGACTTAGTCTTCCTGTACTTAACACGACATTGTGTCTCTTATATTTAATTCCGATGCAATTTCTGTGTTTCATCGTCAATGGGAAGGTCCAATGGATACAGTAAACCTGCAGAGGTGCATCGGAATGTAAAACTGGTGACACAGGAAACGCTCAAACATAGACAGTAGGAAGACTCATTCTTCCTGTACGTAAGTCGGCATTGTGTCTCTTATATTTAAATCCTATGCATTTTCTGTGTTTCATCGTCAATGGGATAGTCCAATGGATACAGTAAACCTGCAAGGGTGTATCGGAATGTAAAACTGGAGACACAGGAAACGCTCAAAAATAGACAGTAGGAATACTCAGTCTTCCTGTACTTAAGAAGGCATTGTGTCTCTTATATTTAAATCCGATGCAATTTCTGTGTTTCGTCGTCAACGGGAACGTGAAAGGGATACAGCAAACCTGCAGAGGTGCATCGGAATGTAAAACTGGTGACACAGGGAACGCTCAAAACATAGACAGTTGGATGACTTTGTCTTCCTGTACTTAAGACGACATTGTGTCTCTTATATATAATTCCGATGCAATTTCTGTGTTTCATCGTCAATGGGAAGGTCCAACCGATACAGTAACCAGGCAGAGGTGCATCCGAATGTAAAACTGGTGACACAGGAGACGCTCAAAACATAGACAATAGGAAGACTCAATCTTCCTGTACTTAAGTCGGCATTGTGTCTGTTACATTTAATTCCGATGCAATTTCTGTGTTTCTTCGTCAATGGGAAGGTCCAATGGATACAGTAAACCTGCAGAGGTTGATCGGAATGTAAAACTGGTGACAAAGGAAACGCAAAAAAAATAGACAGTAGGAAGACTCATTCTTCCTGTACTTAAGTCGGCATTGTGTCTGTTATATTTAATTCCTATGCATTTTCTGTGTTTCATCGTCAATGGGAAAGTCCAATGGATACAGTAAACCTACAGAGGTGTATCGGAATGTAAAACTGGTGACACAGGAAACGCACAAACATAGACAGTAGGAAGACTCAGTCTTCCTGTACTTAAGTCGGCATTGTGTCTCTTATATTTAATTCCGATGCGATTTCTGCGATTCATCGTCAATGGGAAGATCCAAGGGATACAGTAAACCTGCAGAGGTGCATCGGAATGTAAAACTGGAGACACAGGAAACGCTCAAAAATAGACAGTAGCAATACTCAGCCTCCATGTACTTAAGACGGCATTGTGTCTCTTATATTTAAATCCGATGCAATTTCTGTGTTTCGTCGTCAATGGGAAGGTGAAAGGGATACAGCAAACCTGCAGAGGTGCATCGGAATGTAAAACTGGTGACACAGGAAACGCTCAAAACATAGACAGTGGGATGACTTTGTCTTCCTGTACTTAAGACGACATTGTGTCTCTTATATTTAATTCCGATGCAATTTCTGTGTTTCTTCGTCAATGGGAAGGTCCAATGGATACAGTAAACCTGCAGAGGTGCATCGGAATGTAAAACTGTTGACACAGGAAACGCTCAAAACATAGAGAGTAGGAAGACTCAGTCTTTTGTACTTAATTCGACATTGTGTCTCTTATATTTAATTCCGATGAAATTTCTGTGCTTCATCGTCAATGGGGGGGGGGGGGGGTTCAATGGATACAGTAATCCTGCAGAGGTGCATCGGAATGTAGATCTGATGACACAGGAAACGCTCAAAACATAGACAGTAGGAAGACTCATTCTTCCTGTACTTAAGTCGGCATTGTGTCTCTTATATTTAATTCCTATGCATTTTCTGTGTTTCATCGTCAATGGGAAGGTCCAATGGATACAGTAAACCTGCAGAGGTGTCTCGGAATGTAAAACTGGTGACACAGGAAACGCTCAAACATAGACAGTAGGAAGACTCAGTCTTCCTGTACTTAAGTCGGCATTGTGTCTCTTATATTTAATTCCGATGCAATTTCTGTGATTCTTCGTGAATGGGAAGATCCAAGGGATACAGTAAACCTGCAGAGGTGCATCGGAATGTAAGACTGGAGACATAGGAAACGCTCAAAAATAGACAGTAGGAATACTCAGTCTTTCTGTACTTAAGACGGCATTGTGTCTCTTATATTTAAATCCGATGCAATTTCTGTGTTTCGTCGTCAATGGGAAGGTGAAAGGGATACAGCAAACCTGCAGAGGTGCATCGGAATGTAAAGCTGGTGACACAGGAAACGCTCAAAACATAGACAGTTGGATGACTTTGTCTTCCTGTACTTAAGACGACATTGTGTCTCTTATATATAATTCCGATGCAATTTCTGTGTTTCATCGACAATGGGAAGCTCCAAGGGATACAGTAACCCTGCAGAGGTGCATCCGAATGTAAAACTGGTGACACAGGAGACGCTCAAATCATAGACAATAGGAAGACTCAATCTTCCTGTACTTAAGTCGGCATTGTGTCTCTTACATTTAATTCCGATGCATTTTCTGTGTTTCTTCGTCAATGGGAAGGTCCAATGGATACAGTAAACCTGCGGAGGTGGATCGGAATGTAAAACTGGTGACAAAGGAAACGCTCAAAAAATAGACAGTAGGAAGACTCATTCTTCCTGTACGTAAGTCGGCATTGTGTCTCTTATATTTAATTCCTATGCATTTTCTGTGTTTCATCGTCAATGGGATAGTCCAATGGATACGGTAAACCTGCAAGGGTGTATCGGAATGTAAAACTGGTGACACAGGAAACGCTCAAACATAGACAGTAGGAAGACTCAGTCTTCCTGTACTTAAGTCGGCATTGTGTCTCTTATATTTAATTCCGATGCAATTTCTGTGTTTCGTCTTCAATGGGAAGGTGAAAGGGATACAGCAAACCTGCAGAGGTGCATCGGAATGTAAAACTGGTGACACAGGAAACGCTCAAAACATAGACAGTAGGAAGACTCAGTCTTCCTGTACCTAAGTCGGCATTGTGTCTCTTATATTTAATTCCGATGCAATTTCTGTGTTTCATCGTCAATGGGATGGTCCAAGGGATACAGTAACCCTGCAGAGGTGCATCCGAATGTAAAACTGGTGACACAGGAGACACCCAAATCATAGACAATAGGTAGACTCAATCTTCCTGTACTTAAGTCGGCATTTTGTCTCTTATATTTAATTCCTATGCATTTTCTGTGTTTCATCGTCAATGGGAAGGTCCAATGGATACAGTAAACCTGCAGAGGTGTCTCGGAATGTAAAACTGGTGACACAGGAAACGCTCAAACATAGACAGTAGGAAGACTCAGTCTTCCTGTACTTAAGTCGGCATTGTGTCTCTTATATTTAATTCCGATGCAATTTCTGTGTTTCATCGTCAATGGGAAGGTCCAAGGGATACAGTAACCCTGCAGAGGTGCATCCGAATGTAAAACTGGTGACACAGGAGACACTCAAATCATAGACAATAGGAAGACTCAATCTTCCTGTACTTAAGTCGGCATTGTGTCTCTTACATTTAATTCCGATGCATTTTCTGTGTTTCTTCGTCAATGGGAAGGTCCAATGGATACAGTAAACCTGCGGAGGTGGATCGGAATGTAAAACTGGTGACAAAGGAAACGCTCAAAAAATAGACAGTAGGAAGACTCATTCTTCCTGTACGTAAGTCGGCATTGTGTCTCTTACATTTAATTCCTATGCATTTTCTGTGTTTCATCGTCAATGGGAAGGTCCAAGGGATACAGTAACCCTGCAGAGGTGCATCCGAATGTAAAACTGGTGACACAGGAGACACCCAAATCATAGACAGTAGGTAGACTCAATCTTCCTGTACTTAAGTCGGCATTTTGTCTCTTATATTTAATTCCTATGCATTTTCTGTGTTTCATCGTCAATGGGAAGGTCCAATGGATACAGTAAACCTGCAGAGGTGTCTCGGAATGTAAAACTGGTGACACAGGAAACGCTCAAACATAGACAGTAGGAATACTCAGTCTTCCTGTACTTAAGAAGGCATTGTGTCTCTTATATTTAAATCCGATGCAATTTCTGTGTTTCGTCGTCAATGCGAAGGTGAAAGGGATACAGCAAACCTGCAGAGGTGCATCGGAATGTAAAACTGGTGACACAGGGAACGCTCAAAACATAGACAGTTGGATGACTTTGTCTTCCTGTACTTAAGACGACATTGTGTCTCTTATATATAATTCCGATGCAATTTCTGTGTTTCATCGTCAATGGGAAGGTCCAAGGGATACAGTAACCCTGCAGAGGTGCATCCGAATGTAAAACTGGTGACACAGGAGACGCTCAAATCATAGACAATAGGAAGACTCAGTCTTCCTGTACTTAAGTCGGCATTGTGTCTCTTATATTTAATTCCGATGCAATTTCTGTGTTTCATCGTCAATGGGAAGGTCCAAGGGATACAGTAAACCCGCAGAGGTTCATCGGAATGTAAAACTGGTGACACAGGAAACGCTCAAACATAGACAGTAGGAAGACTCAGTCTTCCTGTACTTAAGTCGGCATTGTGTCTCTCATATTTAATTCCGATGCAATTTCTGTGATTCTTCGTCAATGGGAAGATCCAAGGGATACAGTAAACCTGCAGAGGTGCATCGGAATGTAAAACTGGAGACACAGGAAACGCTCAAAGATAGACAGTAGGAATACTCAGTCGTCCTGTACTTAAGACGGCATTGTGTCTCTTATATTTAAATCCGATGCAATTTCTGTGTTTCGTCTTCAATGGGAAGGTGAAAGGGATACAGCAAACCTGCAGAGGTGCATCGGAATGTAAAACTGGTGACACAGGAAACGCTCAAAACATAGACAGTAGGAAGACTCAGTTTTCCTGTACCTAAGTCGGCATTGTGTCTCTTATATTTAATTCCGATGCAATTTCTGTGTTTCATCGTCAATGGGAAGGTCCAAGGGATACAGTAACCCTGCAGAGGTGCATCCGAATGTAAAACTGGTGACACAGGAGACACCCAAATCATAGACAATAGGTAGACTCAATCTTCCTGTACTTAAGTCGGCATTTTGTCTCTTATATTTAATTCCTATGCATTTTCTGTGTTTCATCGTCAATGGGAAGGTCCAATGGATACAGTAAACCTGCAGAGGTGTCTCGGAATGTAAAACTGGTGACACAGGAAACGCTCAAACATAGACAGTAGGAAGACTCAGTCTTCCTGTACTTAAGTCGGCATTGTGTCTCTTATATTTAATTCCGATGCAATTTCTGTGATTCTTCGTCAATGGGAAGATCCAAGGGATACAGTAAACCTGCAGAGGTGCATCGGAATGTAAGACTGGAGACACAGGAAACGCTCAAAAATAGACAGTAGGAATACTCAGTCTTTCTGTACTTAAGACGGCATTGTGTCTCTTATATTTAAATCCGATGCAATTTCTGTGTTTCGTCGTCAATGGGAAGGTGAAAGGGATACAGCAAACCTGCAGAGCTGCATCGGAATGTAAAACTGGTGACACAGGAAACGCTCAAAACATAGACAGTTGGATGACTTTGTCTTCCTGTACTTAAGACGACATTGTGTCTCTTATATATAATTCCGATGCAATTTCTGTGTTTCATCGTCAATGGGAAGGTCCAAGGGATACAGTAACCCTGCAGAGGTGCATCCGAATGTAAAACTGGTGACACAGGAGACACTCAAATCATAGACAATAGGAAGACTCAATCTTCCTGTACTTAAGTCAGCATTGTGTCTCTTACATTTAATTCCGATGCATTTTCTGTGTTTCATCGTCAATGGGAAGGTCCAATGGATACAGTAAACCTGCAGAGGTGGATCGGAATGTAAAACTGGTGACAAAGGAAACGCTCAAAAAATAGACAGTAGGAAGACTCATTCTTCCTGTACGTAAGTCGGCATTGTGTCTCTTATATTTAAATCCTATGCATTTTCTGTGTTTCATCGTCAATGGGATAGTCCAATGGATACAGTAAACCTGCAAGGGTGTATCGGAATGTAAAACTGGTGACACAGGAAACGCTCAAACATAGACAGTAGGAAGACTCAGTCTTCCTGTACTTAAGTCGGCATTGTGTCTCTTATATTTAATTCCAATGCAATTTCTGTGATTCATCGTCAATAGGAAGATCCAAGGGATACAGTAAACCTGCAGAGGTGCATCGGAATGTAAAACTGGAGACACAGGAAACGCTCAAAAATAGACAGTAGGAATACTCAGTCTTCCTGTACTTATGAAGGCATTGTGTCTCTTATATTTAAATCCGATGCAATTTCTGTGTTTCGTCGTCAATGGGAAGGTGAAAGGGATACAGCAAACCTGCAGAGGTGCATCGGAATGTAAAACTGGTGACACAGGGAACGCTCAAAACATAGACAGTTGGATGACTTTGTCTTCCTGTACTTAAGACGACATTGTGTCTCTTATATATAATTCCGATGCAATTTCTGTGTTTCATCGTCAATGGGAAGGTCCAAGGGATACAGTAACCCTGCAGAGGTGCATCCGAATGTAAAACTGGTGACACAGGAGACGCTCAAATCATAGACAATAGGAAGACTCAATCTTCCTGTACTTAAGTCGGCATTGTGTCTCTTACATTTAATTCCTATGCATTTTCTGTGTTTCATCGTCAATGGGAAGGTCCAATGGATACAGTAAACCTGCCGAGGTTCATCGGAATGTAAAACTGGTGACACAGGAAACGCTCAAACATAGACAGTAGGAAGACTCAGTCTTCCTGTACTTTAGTCGGCATTGTGTCTCTGATATTTAATTCCGATGCAATTTCTGTGATTCTTCGTCAATGGGAAGATCCAAGGGATACAGTAAACCTGCAGAGGTGCATCGGAATGTATAACTGGAGGCACAGGAAACGCTCAAAGATAGACAGTAGGAATACTCAGTCTTCCTGTACTTAAGACGGCATTGTGTCTCTTATACTTAAATCCGATGCATTTTCTGTGTTTCGTCTTCAATGGGAAGGTGAAAGGGATACAGCAACCCTGCAGAGGTGCATCGGAATGTAAAACTGGTGACACAGGAAACGCTCAAAACATAGACAGTAGGAAGACTCAGTCTTCCTGTACCTAAGTCGGCATTGTGTCTCTTATATTTAATTCCGATGTAATTTCTGTGTTTTTTCATCAATGGGAAGGTCCAAGGGATACAGTAAACCTGAAGAGGTGAATTGGAATGTAAAACTGGTGACTCAGGAAACGCTCAAATCAAAGACCGTAAGAAGACTCAGTTCTCTTGTACTTAAGTCGGCGTTGTGTCTCTTATATTTAATTGCGATGCAATTTCTGTGTTTCAACGTCAATGGGAAGGTCCAATGGATACAGTAAACCTGCAGAGGTGCATCGGAATGTAAAACTGGTGACACAGGAAACGCTCAAACCATAGACAATTGAAAGACACACTCTTCCTGTACTTAAGTCGCATTGTGTCTCTTATATATAATTCCGATGCAATTTCTGTGTTTCATCGTCAATGGGAAGGTCCAAGGGATACAATAACCCTGCAGAGCTGCATCCGAATGTAAAACTGGTGACACAGGAGACGCTCAAAACATAGACAATACGAAGACTCAATCTTCCTGTACTTAAGTCGGCATTGTGTCTCTTACATTTAATTCCGATGCAATTTCTGTGTTTCTTCGTCGATGGGAAGGTCCAATGGATACAGTAAACCTGCAGAGGTTGATCGGAATGTAAAACTGGTGACAAAGGAAACGCTCAAAAAATAGACAGTAGGAAGACTCATTCTTCCTGTACTTAAGTCGGCATTGTGTCTGTTATATTTAATTCCTATGCATTTTCTGTGTTTCATCGTCAATGGGAAAGTCCAATGGATACAGTAAACCTGCAGAGGTGTATCGGAATGTAAAACTGGTGACACAGGAAACGCACAAACATAGACAGTAGGAAGACTCAGTCTTCCTGTACTTAAGTCGGCATTGTGTCTCTTATATTTAATTCCGATGCAATTTCTGCGATTCATCGTCAATGGGAAGCTCCAAGGGATACAGTAAACCTGCAGAGGTGCATCGGAATGTAAAACTGGAGACACAGGAAACGCTCAAAAATAGACAGTAGCAATACTCAGCCTCCATGTACTTAAGACGGCATTGTGTCTCTTATATTTAAATCCGATGCAATTTCTGTGTTTTGTCGTCAATGGGAAGGTGAAAGGGATACAGCAAACCTGCAGAGGTGCATCGGAATGTAAAACTGGTGACACAGGAAACGCTCAAAACATAGACAGTGGGATGACTTTGTCTTCCTGTACTTAAAAAGACATTGTGTCTCTTATATTTAATTCCGATGCAATTTCTGTGTTTCTTCGTCAATGGGAAGGTCCAATGGATACAGTAAACCTGCAGAGGTGCATCGGAATGTAAAACTGTTGACACAGGAAACGCTCAAAACATAGAGATTAGGAAGACTCAGTCTTTCTGTACTTAATTCGACATTGAGTCTCTTATATTTAATTCCGATTAAATTTCTGTGCTTCATCGTCAATGGGGGGGGGGGGGGGTTCAATGGATACAGTAAACCTGCAGAGGTGCATCGGAATGTGGATCTGATGACACAGGAAGCGCTCAAAACATAGACAGTAGGAAGACTCATTCTTCCTGTACTTAAGTCGGCATTGTGTCTCTTATATTTAATTCCGATGCAATTTCTGTGATTCTTCGTCAATGGGAAGATCCAAGGGATACAGTAAACCTGCAGAGGTGCATCGGAATGGAAGACTGGAGACACAGGAAACGCTCAAAAATAGTCAGTAAGAATACTCAGTCTTTCTGTACTTAAGACGGCATTGTGTCTCTTATATTTAAATCCGATGCAATTTCTGTGTTTCGTCGTCAATGGGAAGGTGAAAGGGATACAGCAAACCTGCAGAGGTGCATCGGAATGTAAAACTGGTGACACAGGAAACGCTCAAAACATAGACAGTTGGATGACTTTGTCTTCCTGTACTTAAGACGACATTGTGTCTCTTATATATAATTCCGATGCAATTTCTGTGTTTCATCGTCAATGGGAAGGTCCAAGGGATACAGTAACCCTGCAGAGGTGCATCCGAATGTAAAACTGGTGACACAGGAGACACTCAAATCATAGACAATAGGAAGACTCAATCTTCCTGTACTTAAGTCGGCATTGTGTCTCTTACATTTAATTCCGATGCAATTTCTGTGTTTCTTCGTCAATGGGAAGGTCCAATGGATACAGTAAACCTGCAGAGGTGGATCGGAATGTAAAACTGGTGACAAAGGAAACGCTCAAAAAATAGACAGTAGGAAGACTCATTCTTCCTGTACGTAAGTCGGCATTGTGTCTCTTATATTTAAATCCTATGCATTTTCTGTGTTTCATCGTCAATGGGATAGTCCAATGGATACAGTAAACCTGCAAGGGTGTATCGGAATGTAAAACTGGTGACACAGGAAACGCTCAAACATAGACAGTAGGAAGACTCAGTCTTCCTGTACTTAAGTCGGCATTGTGTCTCTTATATTTAATTCCGATGCAATTTCTGTGATTCATCGTCAATGGGAAGATCCAAGGGATACAGTAAACCTGCAGAGGTGCATCGGAATGTAAAACTGGAGACACAGGAAACGCTCAAAAATAGACAGTAGCAATACTCAGTCTTCCTGTACTTAAGAAGGCATTGTGTCTCTTATATTTAAATCCGATGCAATTTCTGTGTTACGTCGTCAATGGGAAGGTGAAAGGGATACAGCAAACCTGCAGAGGTGCATCGGAATGTAAAACTGGTGACACAGGAAACGCTCAAACATAGACAGTAGGAAGAATCATTCTTCCTGTACTTAAGTCGGCATTGTGTCTCTTATATTTCATTCCGATGCAATTTCTGTGTTTCATCGTTAATGGGAAGGTCCAAGGGATACAGTAAACCTGCAGAGGTGCATCGGAATGTAAAACTGGTGACACTGGAAACGCTCAAAACATAGACAGTTGGATGACTTAGTCTTCCTGTACTTAACACGTCATTGTGTCTCTTATATTTAATTCCGATGCAATTTCTGTGTTTCATCGTCAATGGGAAGGTCCAATGGATACAGTAAACCTGCAGAGGTGTCTCGGAATGTAAAACTGGTGACACAGGAAACGCTCAAACATAGACAGTAGGAAGACTCAGTCTTCCTGTACTTAACTCGGCATTGTGTCTCTTATATTTAATTCCGATGCAATTTCTGTGATTCTTCGTCAATGGGAAGATCCAAGGGATACAGTAAACCTGCAGAGGTGCATCGGAATGTAAAACTGGAGACACAGGAAACGCTCAAAAATAGACAGTAGGAATACTCAGTCTTCCTACACTTAAGACGGCATTGTGTCTCTTATATTTAAATCCGATGCAATTTCTGTGTTTCGTCGTCAATGGGAGGGTGAAAGGGATACAGCAAACCTGCAGAGGTGCATCGGAATGTAAAACTGGTGACACAGGAAACGCTCAAAACATAGACAGTTGGATGACTTTGTCTTCCTGTACTTAAGACGACATTGTGTCTCTTATATATAATTCCGATGCAATTTCTGTGTTTCATCGTCAATGGGAAGGTCCAAGGGATACAGTAACCCTGCAGAGGTGCATCCGAATGTAAAACTGGTGACACAGGAGACGCTCAAATCATAGACAATAGGAAGACTCAATCTTCCTGTACTTAAGTCGCCATTGTGTCTCTTACATTTAATTCCGATGCAATTTCTGTGTTTCTTCGTCAATGGGAAGGTCCAATGGATACAGTAAACCTGCAGAGGTTGATCGGAATGTAAAACTGGTGACAAAGGAAACGCTCAAAAAATAGACAGTAGGAAGACTCATTCTTCCTGTAGTTAAGTCGGCATTGTGTCTGTTATATTTAATTCCTATGCATTTTCTGTGTTTCATCGTCAATGGGAAAGTCCAATGGATACAGTAAACTTGCAGAGGTGTATCGGAATGTAAAACTGGTGACACAGGAAACGCACAAACATAGACAGTAGGAAGACTCAGTCTTCCTGTACTTAAGTCGGCATTGTGTCTCTTATATTTAATTCCGATGCGATTTCTGCGATTCATCGTCAGTGGGAAGATCCAAGGGATACAGTAAACCTGCAGAGGTGCATCGGAATGTAAAACTGGAGACACAGGAAACGCTCAAAAATAGACAGTAGCAATACTCAGCCTCCGTGTACTTAAGACGGCATTGTGTCTCTTATATTTAAATCCGATGCAATTTCGGTGTTTCGTCGTCAATGGGAAGGTGAAAGGGATACAGCAAACCTGCAGAGGTGCATCGGAATGTAAAACTGGTGACACAGGAAACGCTCAAAACATAGACAGTGGGATGACTTTGTCCTCCTGTACTTAAGACGACATTGTGTCTCTTATATTTAATTCCGATGCAATTTCTGTGTTTCTTCGTCAATGGGAAGGTCCAATGGATACAGTAAACCTGCAGAGGTGCATCGGAATGTAAAACTGTTGACACAGGAAACGCTCAAAACATAGAGAGTAGGAAGACTCAGTCTTTCTGTACTTAATTCGACATTGTGTCTCTTATATTTAATTCCGATGAAATTTCTGTGATTCTTCGTCAATGGGAAGATCCAAGGGATACAGTAAACCTGCAGAGGTGCATCGGAATGTAAGACTGGAGACACAGGAAACGCTCAAAAATAGACCGTAGGAATACTCAGTCTTTCTGTACTTAAGACGGCCTTGTGTCTCTAATATTTAAATCCGATGCAATTTCTGTGTTTCGTCGTCAATGGGAAGGTGAAAGGGATACAGCAAACCTGCAGAGGTGCATCGGAATGTAAAACTGGTGACACAGGGAACGCTCAAAACATAGACAGTTGGATGACTTTGTCTTCCTGTACTTAAGACGACATTGTGTCTCTTATATATAATTCCGATGCAATTTCTGTGTTTCATCGTCAATGGGAAGGTCCAAGGGATACAGTAACCCTGCAGAGGGGCATCCGAATGTAAAACTGGTGACACAGGAGACGCTCAAATCATAGACAATAGGAAGACTCAGTCTTCCTGTACTTAAGTCGGCATTGTGTCTCTTATATTTAATTCCGATGCAATTTCTGTGTTTCATCGTCAATGGGAAGGTCCAAGGGATACAGTAACCCTACAGAGGTGCATCCGAATGTAAAACTGGAGACACAGGAGACGCTCAAATCATAGACAATAGGAAGACTCAATCTTCCTGTACTTAAGTCGGCATTGTGTCTCTTACATTTAATTCCTATGCATTTTCTGTGTTTCATCGTCAATGGGAAGGTCCAAGGGATACAGTAAACCTGCAGAGGTGGATCAGAATGTAAAACTGGTGACAAAGGAAACGCTCAAAGAATAGACAGTAGGAAGACTCATTCTTCCTGTACGTAAGTCGGCATTGTGTCTCTTATACTTAAATCCTATGCATTTTCTGTGTTTCATCGTCAATGGGATAGTCCAATGGATACAGTAAACCTGCAAGGGTGTATCGGAATGTAAAACTGGTGACACAGGAAACGCTCAAACATAGACAGTAGGAAGACTCAGTCTTCCTGTACTTAAGTCGGCATTGTGTCTCTTATATTTAATTCCGATGCAATTTTTGTGATTCATCGTCAATGGGAGGATCCAAGGGATACAGTAAACCTGCAGAGGTGCATCGGAATGTAAAACTGGAGACACAGGAAACGCTCAAAAATAGACAGTAGGAATACTCAGTCTTCCTGTACTTAAGAAGGCATTGTGTCTCTTATATTTAAATCCGATACAATTTCTGTGTTTCGTCGTCAATGGGAAGGTGAAAGGGATACAGCAAACCTGCAGAGGTGCATCGGAATGTAAAACTGGTGACACAGGGAACGCTCAAAACATAGACAGTTGGATGACTTTGTCTTCCTGTACTTAAGACGACATTGTGTCTCTTATATATAATTCCGATGCAATTTCTGTGTTTCATCGTCAATGGGAAGGTCCAAGGGGTACAGTAACCCTGCAGAGGTGCATCCGAATGTAAAACTGGTGACACAGGAGACGCTCAAAACATAGACAATAGGAAGACTCAGTCTTCCTGTACATAAGTCGGCATTGTGTCTCTTATATTTAATTCCTATGCATTTTCTGTGGTTCAGCGTCAATGGGAAAGTCCAATGGATACAGTAAACCTGCAGAGGTGCATCGGAATGTAAAACTGGTGACACAGGAAACGCTCAAACATAGACAGTAGGAAGAATCATTCTTCCTGTACTTAAGTCGGCATTGTGTCTCTTATATTTCATTCCGATGCAATTTCTGTGTTTCATCGTTAATGGGAAGGTCCAAGGGGTACAGTAAACCTGCAGATTTGCATCGGAATGTAAAACTGGTGACACTGGAAACGCTCAAAACATAGACAGTTGGATGACTTAGTCTTCCTGTACTTAACACGACATTGTGTCTCTTATATTTAATTCCGATGCAATTTCTGTGTTTCATCGTCAATGGGAAGGTCCAATGGATACAGTAAACCTGCAGAGGTGCATCGGAATGTAAAACTGGTGACACAGGAAACGCTCAAACATAGACAGTAGGAAGACTCAGTCTTCCTGTACTTAAGTCAGCATTGTGTCTCTTATATTTAATTCCGATGAAATTTCTGTGCTTCATCGTCAATGGGGGGGGGGGGGGGGTTCAATGGATACAGTAAACCTGCAGAGGTGCATCGGAATGTAGATCTGATGACACAGGAAACGCTCAAAACATAGACAGTAGGAAGACTCATTCTTCCTGTACTTAAGTCGGCATTGTGTCTCTTATATTTAATTCCGATGCAATTTCTGTGTTTCATCGTCAATGGGAAGGTCCAAGGGATACAGTAACCCTGCAGAGGTGCATCCGAATGTAAAACTGGTGACACAGGAGACGCTCAAATCATAGACAATAGGAAGACTCAATCTTCCTGTACTTAAGTCGGCATTGTGTCTCTTACATTTAATTCCTATGCATTTTCTGTGTTTCATCGTCAATGAGAAGGTCCAATGGATACAGTAAACCTGCAGAGGTTCATGGGAATGTAAAACTGGTGACACAGGAAACGCTCAAACATAGACAGTATGAAGACTCAGACTTCCTGTACTTAAGTCGGCATTGTGTCTCTCATATTTAATTCAGATGCAATTTCTGTGATTCTTCGTCAATGGGAAGATCCAAGGGATACAGTAAACCTGCAGAGGTGCATCGGAATGTAAAACTGGAGACACAGGAAACGCTCAAAGATAGACAGTAGGAATACTCAGTCTTCCTGTACTTAAGACGGCATTGTGTCTCTTATATTTAAATCCGATGCAATTTCTGTGTTTCGTCTTCAATGGGAAGGTGAAAGGGATACAGCAAACCTGCAGAGGTGCATCGGAATGTAAAACTGGTGACACAGGAAACGCTCAAAACATAGACAGTAGGAAGACTCAGTCTTCCTGTACCTAAGTCATCATTGTGTCTCTTATATTTAATTCCGATGCAATTTCTGTGTTTCATCGTCAATGGGAAGGTCCAAGGGATACAGTAACGCTGCAGAGGTGCATCCGAATGTAAAACTGGTGACACAGGAGACGCTCAAATCATAGACAATAGGAAGACTCAATCTTCCTGTACTTAAGTCGGCATTGTGTCTCTTATATTTAATTCCTATGCATTTTCTGTGTTTCATCGTCAATGGGAAGGTCCAATGGATACAGTAAACCTGCAGAGGTGTCTCGGAATGTAAAACTGGTGACACAGGAAACGCTCAAACACAGACAGTAGGAAGACTCAGTCTTCCTGTACTTAAGTCGGCATTGTGTCTCTTATATTTAATTCCGATGCAATTTCTGTGATTCTTCGTCAATGGGAAGATCCAAGGGATGCAGTAAACCTGCAGAGGTGCATCGGAATGTAAGACTGGAGACACAGGAAACGCTCAAAAATAGACAGTAGGAATACTCAGTCTTTCTGTACTTAAGACGGCATTGTGTCTCTTATCTTTAAATCCGATGCAATTTCTGTGTTTCGTCGTCAATGGGAAGGTGAAAGGGATACAGCAAACCCGCAGAGGTGCATCGGAATGTAAAACTGGTGACACAGGAAACGCTCTAAACATAGACAGTTGGATGACTTTGTCTTCCTGTACTTAAGACGACATTGTGTCTCTTATATATAATTCCGATGCAATTTCTGTGTTTCATCGTCAATGGGAAGGTCCAAGGGATACAGTAAACCTGCAGAGGTGCATCCGAATGTAAAACTGGTGACACAGGAGACACTCAAATCATAGACAATAGGAAGACTCAATCTTCCTGTACTTAAGTCGGCATTGTGTCTCTTACATTTAATTCCGATGCAATTTCTGTGTTTCTTCGTCAATGGGAAGGTCCAATGGATACAGTAAACCTGCAGAGGTGGATCGGAATGTAAAACTGGTGACAAAGGAAACGCTCAAAAAATAGACAGTAGGAAGACTCATTCTTCCTGTACGTAAGTCGGCATTGTGTCTCTTATATTTAAATCCTATGCATTTTCTGTGTTTCATCGTCAATGGGATAGTCCAATGGATACAGTAAACCTGCAAGGGTGTATCGGAATGTAAAACTGGTGACACAGGAAACGCTGAAACATAGACAGTAGGAAGACTCAGTCTTCCTGTACTTAAGTCGGCATTGTGTCTCTTATATTTAATTCCGATGCAATTTCTGTGATTCATCGTCAATGGGAAGATCCAAGGGATACAGTAAACCTGCAGAGGTGCATCGGAATGTAAAACTGGAGACACAGGAAACGCTCAAAAATAGACAGTAGGAATACTCAGTCTTCCTGTACTTAAGAAGGCATTGTGTCTCTTATATTTAAATCCGATGCAACTTCTGTGTTTCGTCGTCAATGGGAAGGTGAAAGGGATACAGCAAACCTGCAGAGGTGCATCGGAATGTAAAACTGGTGACACAGGGAACGCTCAAAACATAGACAGTTGGATGACTTTGTCTTCCTGTACTTAAGACGACATTGTGTCTCTTATATATAATTCCGATGCAATTTCTGTGTTTCATCGTCAATGGGAAGGTCCGAGGGATACAGTAACCCTGCAGAGGTGCATCCGAATGTAAAACTGGTGACACAAGAGACGCTCAAATCATAGACAATAGGAAGACTCAGTCTTCCTGTACTTAAGTCGGCATTGTGTCTCTTATATTTAATTCCGATGCAATTTCTGTGTTTCATCGTCAATGGGAAGGTCCAAGGGATACAGTAACCCTGCAGAGGTGCATCCGAATGTAAAACTGGTGACACAGGAGACGCTCAAATCATAGACAATAGGAAGACTCAATCTTCCTGTACGTAAGTCGGCATTGTGTCTCTTATATTTAAATCCTATGCATTTTCTGTGTTTCATCGTCAATGGGATAGTCCAATGGATACAGTAAACCTGCAAGGGTGTATCGGAATGTAAAACTGGTGACACAGGAAACGCTCAAACATAGGCAGTAGGAAGACTCAGTCTTCCTGTACTTAATAAGGCATTGTGTCTCTTATATTTAAATCCGATGCGATTTCTGTGTTTCGTCGTCAATGGGAAGGTGAAAGGGATACAGCAAACCTGCAGAGGTGCATCGGAATGTAAAACTGGTGACACAGGGAACGCTCAAATCATAGACAATTGAATGACTTTTCCTTCCTGTACTTAAGACGACATTGTGTCTCTTATATATAATTCCGATGCAATTTCTGTGTTTCATCGTTAATGCGAAGGTCCAAGGGATACAGTTACCCTGCAGAGGTGCATCCGAATGTAAAACTGGTGACACAGGAGACGCTCAAAACATAGACAATAGGAAGACTCAGTCTTCCTGTACATAAGTCGGCATTGTGTCTCTTATATTTAATTCCTATGCATTTTCTGTGGTTCAGCGTCAATGGGAAAGTCCAATGGATACAGTAAACCTGCAGAGGTGCATCGGAATGTAAAACTGGTGACACAGGAAACGCTCAAACATAGACAGTAGGAAGAATCATTCTTCCTGTACTTAAGTCGGCATTGTGTCTCTTATATTTCATTCCGATGCAATTTCTGTGTTTCATCGTTAATGGGAAGGTCCAAGGGATACAGTAAACCTGCAGACGTGCATCGGAATGTAAAACTGGTGACACTGGAAACGCTCAAAACATAGTTGGATGACTTAGTCTTCCTGTACTTAACACGACATTGTGTCTCTTATATTTAATTCCGATGCAATTTCTGTGTTTCATCGTCAATGGGAAGGTCCAATGGAATACAGTAACCCTGCAGAGGTGCATCCGAATGTAAAACTGGTGACACAGGAGACGCTCAAAACATAGACAATAGGAGGACTCAATCTTCCTGTACTTAAGTCGGCATTGTGTCTCTTACATTTAATTCCGATGCAATTTCTGTGTTTCTTCGTCAATGGGAAGGTCCAATGGATACAGTAAACCTGCAGAGGTTGATCGGAATGTAAAACTGGTGACAAAGGAAACGCTCAAAAAATAGACAGTAGGAAGACTCATTCTTCCTGTACTTAAGTCGGCATTGTGTCTGTTATATTTAATTCCTATGCATTTTCTGTGTTTCATCGTCAATGGGAAAGTCCAATGGATACAGTAAACCTGCAGAGGTGTATCGGAATGTAAAACTGGTGACGCAGGAAACGCAGAAACATAGACAGTAGGAAGACTCAGTCTTCCTGTACTTAAGTCGGCATTGTGTCTCTTATATTTAATTCCGATGCGATTTCGGCGATTCATCGTCAATGGGAAGATCCAAGGGATACAGTAAACCTGCAGAGGTGCATCGGAATGTAAAACTGGAGACACAGGAAACGCTCAAAAATAGACAGTAGCAATACTCAGCCTCCATGTACTTAAGACGGCATTGTGTCTCTTATATTTAAATCCGATGCAATTTCTGTGTTTCGTCGTCAATGGGAAGGTGAAAGGGATACAGCAAACCTGCAGAGGTGCATCGGAATGTAAAACTGGTGACACAGGAAACGCTCAAAACATAGACAGTGGGATGACTTTGTCTTCCTGTACTTAAGACGACATTGTGTCTCTTATATTTAATTCCGATGCAATTTCTGTGTTTCTTCGTCAATGGGAAGGTCCAATGGATACAGTAAACCTGCAGAGGTGGATCGGAATGTAAAACTGGTGACAAAGGAAACGCTCAAAAAATAGACAGTAGGAAGACTCATTCTTCCTGTACGTAAGTCGGCATTGTGTCTCTTATATTTAAATCCTATGCATTTTCTGTGTTTCATCGTCAATGGGATAGTCCAATGGATACAGTAAACCTGCAAGGGTGTATCGGAATGTAAAACTGGTGACACAGGAGACGCTCAAATCATAGACAATAGGAAGACTGAATCTTCCTGTACTTAAGTCGGCATTGTGGCTCTTACATTTAATTCCTATGCATTTTCTGTGTTTCATCGTCAATGGGAAGGTCAAATGGATACAGTAAACCTGCAGAGGTTCATCGGAATGTAAAACTGGTGACACAGGAAACGCTCAAACATAGACAGTAGGAAGACTCAGTCTTCCTGTACTTAAGTCGGCATTGTATCTCTCATATTTAATTCCGATGCAATTTCTGTGATTCTTCGTCAATGGGAAGATCCAAGGGATACAGTAAACCTGCAGAGGTGCATCGGAATGTAAAACTGGAGACACAGGAAACGCTCAAAGATAGACAGTAGGAATACTCAGTCTTCCTGTACTTAAGACGGCATTGTGTCTCTTATATTTAAATCCGATGCATTTTCTGTGTTTCGTCTTCAATGGGAAGGTGAAAGGGATACAGCAACCCTGCAGAGGTGCATCGGAATGTAAAACTGGTGACACAGGAAACGCTCAAAACATAGACAGTAGGACGACTCAGTCTTCCTGTACCTAAGTCGGCATTGTGTCTCTTATATTTAATTCCGATGTAATTTCTGTGTTTTTTCATCAATGGGAAGGTCCAAGGGATACAGTAAACCTGAAGAGGTGAATTGGAATGTAAAACTGGTGACTCAGGAAACGCTCAAATCAAAGACCGTAAGAAGACTCAGTTCTCTTGTACTTAAGTCGGCGTTGTGTCTCTTATATTTAATTGCGATGCAATATCTGTGTTTCAACGTCAATGGGAAGGTCCAATGGATACAGTAAACCTGCAGAGGTGCATCGGAATGTAAAACTGGTGACACAGGAAAAGCTCAAACCATAGGCAATTGAAAGACACACTCTTCCTGTACTTAAGTCGCATTGTGTCCCTTATATTTCATTCCGATGCAATTTCTGTGTTTCATCGTCAATGGGAAAGTCAAAAGGAAACAGTATACCTGCAGAGGTGCATCGGAATGTAAAACTGGTGACACAGGAAACGCTCAAAACATAGACAGTTGGATGACTTTGTCTTCTTGTACTTAAGACGACATTGTGTCTCTTATATATAATTCCGATGCAATTTCTGTGTTTCATCGTCAATGGGAAGGTCCAAGGGATACAGTAACCGTGCAGAGGTGCATCCGAATGTAAAACTGGTGACACAGGAGACGCTCAAAACATAGACAATAGGAAGACTCAATCTTCCTGTACTTAAGTCGCCATTGTGTCTCTTACATTTAATTCCGATGCAATTTCTGTGTTTCTTCGTCAATGGGAATGTCCAATGGATACAGTAAACCTGCAGAGGTTGATCGGAATGTAAAACTGGTGACAAAGGAAACGCTCAAAAAATAGTAGGAAGACTCATTCTTCCTGTACTTAAGTCGGCATTGTGTCTGTTATATTTAATTCCTATGCATTTTCTGTGTTTCATCGTCAATGGGAAAGTCCAATGGATACAGTAAACCTGCAGAGGTGTATCGGAATGTAAAACTGGTGACACAGGAAACGCACAAACATAGACAGTAGGAAGACTCAGTCTTCCTGTACTTAAGTCGGCATTGTGTCTCTTATATTTAATTCCGATGCAATTTCTGCGATTCATCGTCAATGGGAAGATCCAAGGGATACAGTAAACCTGCAGAGGTGCATCGGAATGTAAAACTGGAGAGACAGGAAACGCTCAAAGATAGAGAGTAGCAATACTCAGCCTCCATGTACTTAAGACGGCATTGTGTCTCTTATATTTAAATCCGATGCAATTTCTGTGTTTCGTCGTCAATGGGAAGGTGAAAGGGATACAGCAAACCTGCAGAGGTGCATCGGAATGTAAAACTGGTGACACAGGAAACGCTCAAAACATAGACAGTGGGATGACTTTGTCTTCCTGTACTTAAAAAGACATTGTGTCTCTTATATTTAATTCCGATGCAATTTCTGTGTTTCATCGTCAATGGGAAGGTCCAATGGATACAGTAAACCTGCAGAGGTGCATCGGAATGTAAAACTGTTGACACAGGAAACGCTCAAAACATAGAGATTAGGAAGACTCAGTCTTTCTCTACTTAATTCGACATTGAGTCTCTTATATTTAATTCCGATGAAATTTCTGTGCTTCATCGTCAATTGGGGGGGGGGGGGTTCAATGGATACAGTAAACCTGCAGAGGTGCATCGGAATGTATATCTGATGACACAGGAAACGCTCAAAACATAGACAGTAGGAAGACTCAGTCTTCCTGTACTTAAGTCGGCATTGTGTCTCTTATATTTAATTCCGATGCAATTTCTGTGATTCTTCGTCAATGGGAAGATCCAAGGGATACAGTAAACCTGCAGAGGTGCATCGGAATGTAAGACTGGAGACACAGGAAACGCTCAAAAATAGACAGTAGGAATACTCAGTCTTTCTGTACTTAAGACGGCATTGTGTCTCTTATATTTGAATCCGATGCAATTTCTGTGTTTCGTCGTCAATGGGAAGGTGAAAGGGATACAGCAAACCTGCAGAGGTGCATCGGAATGTAAAACTGATGACACAGGAAACGCTCAAAGCATAGCCAGTTGGATGACTTTGTCTTCCTGTACTTAAGACGACATTGTTTCTCTTATATATAATTCCGATGCAATTTCTGTGTTTCATCGTCAATGGGAAGGTCCAAGGGATACAGTAACCCTGCAGAGGTGCATCCGAATGTAAAACTGGTGACACAGGAGACACTCAAATCATAGACAATAGGAAGACTCAATCTTCCTGTACTTAAGTCGGCATTGTGTCTCTTACATTTAATTCCGATGCAATTTCTGTGTTTCTTCGTCAATGGGAAGGTCCAATGGATACAGTAAACCTGCAGAGGTGGATCGGAATGTAAAACTGGTGACAAAGGAAACGCTCAATAAATAGATAGTAGGAAGACTCATTCTTCCTGTACGTAAGTCGGCATTGTGTCTCTTATATTTAAATCCTATGCATTTTCTGTGGTTCATCGTCAATGGGATAGTCCAATGGATACAGTAAACCTGCAAGGGTGTATCGGAATGTAAAACTGGTGACACAGGAAACGCTCAAACATAGACAGTAGGAAGACCCAGTCTTCCTGTACTTAAGTCGGCATTGTGTCTCTTATATTTAATTCCGATGCAATTTCTGTGATTCATCGTCAATGGGAAGATCCAAGGGATACAGTAAACCTGCAGAGGTGCATCGAAATGTAAAACTGGAGACACAGGAAACGCTCAAAAATAGACAGTAGGAATACTCAGTCTTCCTGTACTTAAGAAGGCATTGTGTCTCTTATATTTAAATCCGATGCAATTTCTGTGTTTCGTCGTCAATGGGAAAGTGAAAGGGATACAGCAAACCTGCAGAGGTGCATCGGAATGTAAAACTGGTGACACAGGGAACGCTCAAAACATAGACAGTTGGATGACTTTGTCTTCCTGTACTTAAGACGACATTGTGTCTCTTATATATAATTCCGATGCAATTTCTGTGTTTCATCGTCAATGGGAAGGTCCAAGGGATACAGTAACCCTGCAGAGGTGCATCCGAATGTAAAACTGGTGACACAGGAGACGCTCAAATCATAGACAATAGGAAGACTCAGTCTTCCTGTACTTAAGTCGGCATTGTGTCTCTTATATTTAATTCCGATGCAATTTCTGTGTTTCATCGTCAATGGGAAGGTCCAAGGGATACAGTAACCCTGCAGAGGTGCATCCGAATGTAAAACTGGTGACACAGGAGACGCTCAAATCATAGACAATAGGAAGACTCAATCTTCCTGTACTTAAGTCGGCATTGTGTCTCTTACATTTAATTCCTATGCATTTTCTGTGTTTCATCGTCAATGGGAAGGTCCAATGGATACAGTAAACCTGCAGAGGTTCATCCTAATGTAAAACTGGTGACACAGGAAACGCTCAAACATAGACAGTCTCAAGACTCAGTCTTCCTGTACTTAAGTCGGCATTGTGTCTCTCATATTTAATTCCGATGCAATTTCTGTGATTCTTCGTCAATGGGAAGATCCAAGGGATACAGTAAACCTGCAGAGGTGCATCGGAATGTAAAACTGGAGACACAGGAAACGCTCAAAGATAGACAGTAGGAATACTCTGTCTTCCTGTACTTAAGTCGGCATTGTGTCTCTCATATTTAATTCCGATACAATTTCTGTGTTTTTTCATCAATGGGAAGGTCCAAGGGATACAGTAAACCTGAAGAGGTGAATTGGAATGTAAAACTGGTGACTCAGGAAACGCTCAAATCAAAGACCGTAAGAAGACTCAGTTCTCTTGTACTTAAATCGGCGGTGTGTATCTTATATTTAATTGCGATGCAATTTCTGTGTTTCAACGTCAATGGGAAGGTCCAATGGATACAGTAAACCTGCAGAGGTGCATCGGAATGTAAAACTGGTGACACAGGAAACGCTCAAAACATAGACAATTGAAAGACACACTCTTCCTGTACTTAAGTCGCATTGTGTCTCTTATATTTCATTCCGATGCAATTTCTGTGTTTCATCGTCAATGGGAAAGTCGAAAGGAAACAGTATACCTGCAGAGGTGCATCGGAATGTAAAACTGGTGACACAGGAAACGCTCAAATCATAGACAGTAGGAAGACTCAGTCTTCCTGTACTTAAGTCGGCATTGCGTCTCATATATTTAATTCCGATGCAATTTCTGTGTTTCATCGTCACTGTGAAGGTCCAAGGGATACAGTAACCCTGCAGAGGTGCACCCGAATGTAAAACTGGTGACACAGGAGACGCTCAAAACATAGACAATAGGAAGACTCAGTCTTCCTGTACTTAAGTCGGCATTGTGTCTCTTATATTTAATTCCGATGCAATTTCTGTGTTTCTTCGTAAATGGGATGGTCCAATGGATACAGTAAAGCTGCAGAGGTGGATCGGAATGTAAAACTGGTGATAAAGGAAACGCTCAAAAAATAGACAGTAGGAAGACTCATTCTTCCTGTACTTTAGTCGGCATTGTGTCTCTTATATTTAATTCCTATGCATTTTCTGTGTTTCATCGTCAATGGGAAGGTCCAATGGATACAGTAAACCTGCAGAGGTTCATCGGAATGTAAAACTGGTGACACAGGAAACGCTCAAACATAGACAGTAGGAAGACTCAGTCTTCCTGTACTTAAGTCGGCATTGTGTCTCTTATATTTAATTCCGATGCAATTTCTGTGATTCTTCGTCAATGGGAAGATCCAAGGGATACAGTAAACCTGCAGAGGTGCATCGGAATGTAAAACTGGTGACACAGGAAACGCTCAAAACATAGACAGAAGGAAGACTCAGTCTTCCTGTACCTAAGTCGGCATTGTGTCACTTATATTTAATTCCGATGCAGTTTCTGTGTTTTTTCATCAATGGGAAGGTCCAAGGGAAAAAGTAAACCTGAAGAAGTGAATTGGAATGTAAAACTGGTGACTCAGGAAACGCGCAAATCAAAGACCGTAAGAAGACTCAGTTCTCTTGTACTTAAGTCGGCGTTGTGTATCTTATATTTAATTGCGATGCAATTTCTGTGTTTCAACGTCAATGGGAAGGTCCAATGGATACAGTAAACCTGCAGAGGTGCATCGGAATGTAAAACTGGTGACACAGGAAACGCTCAAAATATAGACAATTGAAAGACACACTCTTCCTGTACTTAAGTCGCATTGTGTTTCTTATATTTCATTCCGATGCAATTTCTGTGATTCATCGTCAATGGGAAAGTCGAAAGGAAACAGTATACCTGCAGAGGTGCATCGGAATGTAAAACTGGTGACACAGGAAGCGCTCATAGCATAGACCCTAAGAAGACTCAGTTTTCTTGTACTTATGTCAGCATTGTGTCTTTTATATTTAATTCCTATGCAATTTCTGTGTCTCATCGTCACTGTGAAGGTGCAAGGGATACAGTAGCTCTGCAGAGGTGCGTCGGAATGTAAAACTGGTGACACAGGAAGCGCTCATAACATAGACCCTAAGAAGACTCAGTTTTCCTGTACTTAAGTCGGCATTGTGTCTCTTATATTTAATTCCGATGCAATTTCTGTGTTTCATCGTCAATGGGAAGGTCCAAGGGATACAGTAACCCTGCAGAGGTGCATCCGAATGTAAAACTGGTGACACAGGAGACGCTCAAATCATAGACAATAGGAAGACTCAATCTTCCTGTACTTAAGTCGGCATTGTGTCTCTTACATTTAATTCCTATGCATTTTCTGTGTTTCATCGTCAATGGGAAGGTCCAATGGATACAGTAAACCTGCAGAGGTTCATCCTAATGTAAAACTGGTGACACAGGAAACGCTCAAACATAGACAGTAGGAAGACTCAGTCTTCCTGTACTTAAGTCGGCATTGTGTCTCTGATATTTAATTCCGATGCAATTTCTGTGATTCTTCGTCAATGGGAAGATCCAAGGGATACAGTAAACCTGCAGAGGTGCATCGGAATGTAATACTGGAGACACAGGAAACGCTCAAAGATAGACAGTAGGAATACTCAGTCTTCCTGTACTTAAGACGGCATTGTGTCTCTTATATTTAAATCCGATGCAATTTCTGTGTTTCGTCTTCAATGGGAAGGTGAAAGGGATACAGCAAACCTGCAGAGGTGCATCGGAATGTAAAACTGGTGACACAGGAAACGCTCAAAACATAGACAGTAGGAAGACTCAGTCTTCCTGTACCTAAGTCGGCATTGTGTCTCTTATATTTAATTCCGATGCAATTTCTGTGTTTTTTCATCAATGGGAAGGTCCAAGGGATACAGTAACCCTGAAGAGGTGAAGTGGAATGTAAAACTGGTGACTCAGGAAACGCTCAAATCAAAGACCGTAAGAAGACTCAGTTCTCTTGTACTTAAGTCGGCGTTGTGTATCTTATATTTAATTGCGATGCAATTTCTGTGTTTCAACGTCAATGGGAAGGTCCAATGGATACAGTAAACCTGCAGAGGTGCATCGGAATGTAAAACTGGTGACACAGGAAACGCTCAAAACATAGACAATTGAAAGACACACTCTTCCTGTACTTAAGTCGCATTGTGTCTCTTATATTTCATTCCGATGCAATTTCTGTGTTTCATCGTCAATGGGAAAGTCGAAAGGAAACAGTATACCTGCAGAGGTGCATCGGAATGTAAAACTGGTGACACAGGAAACGCTCAAATCATAGACAGTAGGAAGTCTCAGTCTTCCTGTACTTAAGTCGGCATTGCGTCTCATATATTTAATTCCGATGCAATTTCTGTGTTTCATCGTCACTGTGAAGGTCCAAGGGATACAGTAACCCTGCAGAGGTGCACCCGAATGTAAAACTGGTGACACAGGAGACGCTCAAAACATAGACAATAGGAAGACTCAGTCTTCCTGTACTTAAGTCGGCATTGTGTCTCTTATATTTAATTCCGATGCAATTTCTGTGTTTCTTCGTAAATGGGAAGGTCCAATGGATACAGTAAACCTGCAGAGGTGGATCGGAATGTAAAAGTGGTGACAAAGGAAACGCTCAAAAAATAGACAGTAGGAAGACTCATTCTTCCTGTACTTAAGTCGGCATTGTGTCTCTTATATTTAATTCCTATGCATTTTCTGTGTTTCATCGTCAATGGGAGGGTCCAATGGATACAGTAAACCTGCAGAGGTTCATCGGAATGTAAAACTGGTGACACAGGAAACGCTCAAACATAGACAGTGGGAAGACTCAGTCTTCCTGTACTTAAGTCGGCATTGTGTCTCTCATATTTAATTCCGATGCAATTTCTGTGATTCTTCGTCAATGGGAAGATCCAAGGGATACAGTAAACCTGCAGAGGTGCATCGCAATGTAAAACTGGAGACACAGGAAACGCTCAAAGATAGACAGTAGGAATACTCAGTCTTCCTGTACTTAAGACGGCATTGTGTCTCTTATATTTAAATCCGATGCAATTTCTGTGTTTCGTCTTCAATGGGAAGGTGAAAGGGATACAGCAAACCTGCAGAGGTGCATCGGAATGTAAAACTGGTGACACAGGAAACGCTCAAAACATAGACAGTAGGAAGACTCAGTCTTCCTGTACCTAAGTCGGCATTGTGTCTCTTATATTTAATTCCGATGTAATTTCTGTGTTTTTTCATCAATGGGAAGGTCCAAGGGATACAGTAAACCTGAAGAGGTGAATTGGAATGTAAAACTGGTGACTCAGGAAACGCTCAAATCAAAGACCGTAAGAAGACTCAGTTCTCTTGTACTTAAGTCGGCGTTGTGTCTCTTATATTTAATTGCGATGCAATTTCTGTGTTTCAACGTCAATGGGAAGGTCCAATGGATACAGTAAACCTGCAGAGGTGCATCGGAATGTAAAACTGGTGACACAGGAAACGCTCAAAACATAGACAGTTGGATGACTTTGTCTTCCTGTACTTAAGACGACATTGTGTCTCTTATATATAATTCCGATGCAATTTCTGTGTTTCATCGTCAATGGGAAGGTCCAAGGGATACAGTAACCCTGCAGAGGTGCATCCGAATGTAAAACTGGTGACACAGGAGACGCTCAAAACATAGACAATAGGAAGACTCAATCTTCCTGTACTTAAGTCGGCATTGTGTCTCTTACATTTAATTCCGATGCAATTTCTGTGTTTCTTCGTCAATGGGAAGGTCCAATGGATACAGTAAACCTGCAGAGGTTGATCAGAATGTAAAACTGGTGACAAAGGAAACGCTCAAAAAATAGACAGTAGGAAGACTCATTCTTCCTGTACTTAAGTCGGCATTGTGTCTGTTATATTTAATTCCTATGCATTTTCTGTGTTTCATCGTCAATGGGAAAGTCCAATGGATACAGTAAACCTGCAGAGGTGTATCGGAATGTAAAACTGGTGACACAGGAAACGCACAAACATAGACAGTAGGAAGACTCAGTCTTCCTATACTTAAGTCGGGATTGTGTCTCTTATATTTAATTCCGATGCAATTTCTGCGCTTCATCGTCAATGGGAAGATCCAAGGGATACAGTAAACCTGCAGAGGTGCATCGGAATGTAAAACTGGAGACACAGGAAACGCTCAAAAATAGACAGTAGCAATACTCAGCCTCCATGTACTTATGACGGCATTGTGTCTCTTATATTTAAATCCGATGCAATTTCTGTGTTTCCTCGTCAATGGGAAGGTGAAAGGGATACAGCAAACCTGCAGAGGTGCATCGGAATGTAAAACTGGTGACACAGGAAACGCTCAAAACATAGACAGTGGGATGACTTTGTCTTCCTTTACTTAAAAAGACATTGTGTCTCTTATATTTAATTCCGATGCAATTTCTGTGTTTCTTCGTCAATGGGAAGGTCCAATGGATACAGTAAACCTGCAGAGGTGCATCGGAATGTAAAACTGTTGACACAGGAAACGCTCAAAACATAGAGAGTAGGAAGACTCAGTCTTTCTGTACTTAATTCGACATTGAGTCTCTTATATTTAATTCCGATGAAATTTCTGTGCTTCATCGTCAATGGGGGGGGGGGGTTCAATGGATACAGTAAACCTGCAGAGGTGCATCGGAATGTAGATCTGATGACACAGGAAACGCTCAAAACATAGACAGTAGGAAGACTCAGTCTTCCTGTACTTAAGTCGGCATTGTGTCTCTTATATTTAATTCCGATGCAATTTCTGTGATTCTTCGTCAATGGGAAGATCCAAGGGATACAGTAAACCTGCAGAGGTGCATCGGAATGTAAGACTGGAGACACAGGAAACGCTCAAAAATAGACAGTAGGAATACTCAGTCTTTCTGTACTTAAGACGGCATTGTGTCTCTTATATTTAAATCCGATGCAATTTCTGTGTTTCGTCGTCAATGGGAAGGTGAAAGGGATACAGCAAACCTGCAGAGGTGCATCGGAATGTAAAACTGTTGACACAGGAAACGCTCAAAACATAGACAGTTGGATGACTTTGTCTTCCTGTACTTAAGACGACATTGTGTCTCTTATATATAATTCCGATGCAATTTCTGTGTTTCATCGTCAATGGGAAGGTCCAAGGGATACAGTAACCCTGCAGAGGTGCATCCGAATGTAAAACTGGTGACACAGGAGACACTCAAATCATAGACAATAGGAAGACTCAATCTTCCTGTACTTAAGTCGGCATTGTGTCTCTTACATTTAATTCCGATGCAATTTCTGTGTTTCTTCGTCAATGGGAAGGTCCAATGGATACAGTAAACCTGCAGAGGTGGATCGGAATGTAAAACTGGTGACAAAGGAAACGCTCAAAGAATAGACAGTAGGAAGACTCATTCTTCCCGTACGTAAGTCGGCATTGTGTCTCTTATATTTAAATCCTATGCATTATCTGTGTTTCATCGTCAATGGGATAGTCCAATGGATACAGTAAACCTGCAAGGGTGTATCGGAATGTAAAACTGGAGACACAGGAAACGCTCAAAAATAGACAGTAGGAATACTCAGTCTTCCTGTACTTAAGAAGGCATTGTGTCTCTTATATTTGAATCCGATGCAATTTCTGTGTTTCGTCGTCAATGGGAACGTGAAAGGGATACAGCAAACCTGCAGAGGTGCATCGGAATGTAAAACTGGTGACACAGGGAACGCTCAAAACATAGACAGTTGGATGACTTTGTCTTCCTGTACTTAAGACGACATTGTGTCTCTTATATATAATTCCGATGCAATTTCTGTGTTTCATCGTCAATGGGAAGGTCCAAGGGATACAGTAACCCTGCAGAGGTGCATCCGAATGTAAAACTGGTGACACAGGAGACGCTCAAATCATAGACAATAGGAAGACCCAGTCTTCCTGTACTTAAGTCGGCATTGTGTCTCTTATAATTAATTCCGATGCAATTTCTGTGTTTCATCGTCAATGGGAAGGTCCAAGGGATACAGTAACCCTGCAGAGGTGCATCCGAATGTAAAACTGGTGACACAGGAGACGCTCAAATCATAGACAATAGGAAGACTCAATCTTCCTGTACTTAAGTCGGCATTGTGTCTCTTACATTTAATTCCTATGCATTTTCTGTGTTTCATCGTCAATGGGAAGGTCCAATGGATACAGTAAACCTGCAGAGGTTCATCCTAATGTAAAACTGGTGACACAGGAAACGCTCAAACATAGACAGTATCAAGACTCAGTCTTCCTGTACTTAAGTCGGCATTGTGTCTCTCATATTTAATTCCGATGCAATATCTGTGATTCTTCGTCAATGGGAAGATCCAAGGGATACAGTAAACCTGCAGAGGTGCTTCGGAATGTAAAACTGGAGACACAGGAAACGCTCAAAGATAGACAGTATGAATACTCTGTCTTCCTGTACTTAAGACGGCATTGTGTCTCTTATATTTAAATCCGATGCAATTTCTGTGTTTCGTCTTCAATGGGAAGGTGAAAGGGATAAAGCAAACCTGCAGAGGTGCATCGGAATGTAAAACTGGTGACACAGGAAACGCTCAAAACATAGACAGTAGGAAGACTCAGTCTTCCTGTACATAAGTCGGCATTGTGTCTCTTATATTTAATTCCGATACAATTTCTGTGTTTTTTCATCAATGGGAAGGTCCAAGGGATACAGTAAACCTGAAGAGGTGAATTGGAATGTAAAACTGGTGACTCAGGAAACGCTCAAATCAAAGACCGTAAGAAGACTCAGTTCTCTTGTACTTAAGTCGGCGTTGTGTATCTTATATTTAATTGCGATGCAATTTCTGTGTTTCAACGTCAATGGGAAGGTCCAATGGATACAGTAAACCTGCAGAGGTTCATCGGAATGTAAAACTGGTGACACAGGAAACGCTCAAAACATAGACAATTGAAAGACACACTCTTCCTGTACTTAAGTCGCATTGTATCTCTTATATTTCATTCCGATGCAATTTCTGTGTTTCATCGTCAATGGGAAAGTCGAAAGGAACAGTATACCTGCAGAGGTGCATCGGAATGTAAAACTGGTGACACAGGAAACGCTCAAATCATAGACAGTAGGAAGACTCAGTCTTCCTGTACTTAAGTCGGCATTGCGTCTCATATATTTAATTCCGATGCAATTTCTGTGTTTCATCGTCACTGTGAAGGTCCAAGGGATACAGTAACCCTGCAGAGGTGCACCCGAATGTAAAACTGGTGACACAGGAGACGCTCAAAACATAGACAATAGGAAGACTCAGTCTTCCTGTACTTAAGTCGGCATTGTGTCTCTTATATTTAATTCCGATGCAATTTCTGTGATTCTTCGTCAATGGGAAGATCCAAGGGATACAGTAAACCTGCAGAGGTGCATCGGAATGTAAAACTGGTGACACAGGAAACGCTCAAAACATAGACAGTAGGAAGACTCAGTCTTCCTGTACCTAAGTCGGCATTGTGTCACTTATATTTAATTCCGATGCAGTTTCTGTGTTTTTTCATCAATGGGAAGGTCCAAGGGATACAGTAAACCTGAAGAAGTGAATTGGAATGTAAAACTGGTGACTCAGGAAACGCTCAAATCAAAGACCGTAAGAAGACTCAGTTCTCTTGTACTTAAGTCGGCGTTGTGTATCTTATATTTAATTGCGATGCAATTTCTGTGTTTCAACGTCAATGGGAAGGTCCAATGGATACAGTAAACCTGCAGAGGTGCATCGGAATGTAAAACTGGTGACACAGGAAACGCTCAAAATATAGACAATTGAAAGACACACTCTTCCTGTACTTAAGTCGCATTGTGTTTCTTATATTTCATTCCGATGCAATTTCTGTGATTCATCGTCAATGGGAAAGTCGAAAGGAAACAGTATACCTGCAGAGGTGCATCGGAATGTAAAACTGGTGACACAGGAAACGCTCAAATCATAGACAGTAGGAAGACTCAGTCTTCCTGTACTTAAGTCGGCATTGCGTCTCATATATTTAATTCCGATGCAATTTCTGTGTTTCATCGTCACTGTGAAGGTCCAAGGGATACAGTAACCCTGCAGAGGTGCATCCGAATGTAAAACTGGTGACACAGGAGACGCTCAAATCATAGACAATAGGAAGACTCAATCTTCCTGTACTTAAGTCGGCATTGTGTCTCTTACATTTAATTCCTATGCATTTTCTGTGTTTCATCGTCAATGGGAAGGTCCAATGGATACAGTAAACCTGCAGAGTTTCATCCTAATGTAAAACTGGTGACACAGGAAACGCTCAAACATAGACAGTAGGAAGACTCAGTCTTCCTGTACTTAAGTCGGCATTGTGTCTCTCATATTTAATTCCGATGCAATTTCTGTGATTCTTCGTCAATGGGAAGATCCAAGGGATACAGTAAACCTGCAGAGGTGCATCGGAATGTAATACTGGAGACACAGGAAACGCTCAAAGATAGACAGTAGGAATACTCAGTCTTCCTGTACTTAAGACGGCATTGTGTCTCTTATATTTAAATCCGATGCAATTTCTGTGTTTCGTCTTCAATGGGAAGGTGAAAGGGATACAGCAAACCTGCAGAGGTGCATCGGAATGTAAAACTGTTGACACAGGAAACGCTCAAAACATAGACAGTAGGAAGACTCAGTCTTCCTGTACCTAAGTCGGCATTGTGTCTCTTATATTTAATTCCGTTGCAATTTCTGTGTTTTTTCATCAATGGGAAGGTCCAAGGGATACAGTAAACCTGAAGAGGTGAATTGGAATGTAAAACTGGTGACTCAGGAAACGCTCAAATCAAAGACCGCAAGAAGACTCAGTTCTCTTGTACTTAAGTCGGCGTTGTGTATCTTATATTTAATTGCGATGCTATTTCTGTGTTTCAACGTCAATGGAGGTCCAATGGATACAGTAAACCTGCAGAGGTGCATCGGAATGTAAAACTGGTGACACAGGAAACGCTCAAAACATAGACAATTGAAAGACACACTCTTCCTGTACTTAAGTCGCATTGTGTCTCTTATATTTCATTCCGATGCAATTTCTGTGTTTCATCGTCAATGGGAAAGTCGAAAGGAAACAGTATACCTGCAGAGGTGCATCGGAATGTAAAACTGGTGACACAGGAAACGCTCAAATCATAGACAGTAGGAAGACTCAGTCTTCCTGTACTTAAGTCGGCATTGCGTCTCATATATTTAATTCCGATGCAATTTCTGTGTTTCATCGTCACTGTGAAGGTCCAAGGGATACAGTAACCCTGCAGAGGTGCACCCGAATGTAAAACTGGTGACACAGGAGACGCTCAAAACATAGACAATAGGAAGACTCATTCTTCCTGTACTTAAGTCGGCATTGTGTCTCTTATATTTAATTCCGATGCAATTTCTGTGTTTCTTCGTAAATGGGAAGGTCCAATGGATACAGTAAACCTGCAGAGGTGGATCGGAATGTAAAAGTGGTGACAAAGGAAACGCTCAAATCATAGACAGTAGGAAGACTCAGTCTTCCTGTACTTAAGTCGGCATTGCGTCTCATATATTTAATTCCGATGCAATTTCTGTGTTTCATCGTCACTGTGAAGGTCCAAGGGATACAGTAACCCTGCAGAGGTGCATCCGAATGTAAAACTGGTGACACAGGAGACGCTCAAATCATAGACAATAGGAAGACTCAATCTTCCTGTACTTAAGTCGGCATTGTGTCTCTTACATTTAATTCCTATGCATTTTCTGTGTTTCATCGTCAATGGGAAGGTCCAATGGATACAGTAAACCTGCAGAGTTTCATCCTAATGTAAAACTGGTGACGCAGGAAACGCTCAAACATAGACAGTAGGAAGACTCAGTCTTCCTGTACTTAAGTCGGCATTGTGTCTCTCATATTTAATTCCGATGCAATTTCTGTGATTCTTCGTCAATGGGAAGATCCAAGGGATACAGTAAACCTGCAGAGGTGCATCGGAATGTAATACTGGAGACACAGGAAACGCTCAAAGATAGACAGTAGGAATACTCAGTCTTCCTGTACTTAAGACGGCATTGTGTCTCTTATATTTAAATCCGATGCAATTTCTGTGTTTCGTCTTCAATGGGAAGGTGAAAGGGATACAGCAAACCTGCAGAGGTGCATCGGAATGTAAAACTGTTGACACAGGAAACGCTCAAAACATAGACAGTAGGAAGACTCAGTCTTCCTGTACCTAAGTCGGCATTGTGTCTCTTATATTTAATTCCGTTGCAATTTCTGTGTTTTTTCATCAATGGGAAGGTCCAAGGGATACAGTAAACCTGAAGAGGTGAATTGGAATGTAAAACTGGTGACTCAGGAAACGCTCAAATCAAAGACCGCAAGAAGACTCAGTTCTCTTGTACTTAAGTCGGCGTTGTGTATCTTATATTTAATTGCGATGCAATTTCTGTGTTTCAACGTCAATGGAGGTCCAATGGATACAGTAAACCTGCAGAGGTGCATCGGAATGTAAAACTGGTGACACAGGAAACGCTCAAAACATAGACAATTGAAAGACACACTCTTCCTGTACTTAAGTCGCATTGTGTCTCTTATATTTCATTCCGATGCAATTTCTGTGTTTCATCGTCAATGGGAAAGTCGAAAGGAAACAGTATACCTGCAGAGGTGCATCGGAATGTAAAACTGGTGACACAGGAAACGCTCAAATCATAGACAGTAGGAAGACTCAGTCTTCCTGTACTTAAGTCGGCATTGCGTCTCATATATTTAATTCCGATGCAATTTCTGTGTTTCATCGTCACTGTGAAGGTCCAAGGGATACAGTAACCCTGCAGAGGTGCACCCGAATGTAAAACTGGTGACACAGGAGACGCTCAAAACATAGACAATAGGAAGACTCAGTCTTCCTGTACTTAAGTCGGCATTGTGTCTCTTATATTTAATTCCGATGCAATTTCTGTGTTTCTTCGTAAATGGGAAGGTCCAATGGATACAGTAAACCTGCAGAGGTGGATCGGAATGTAAAAGTGGTGACAAAGGAAACGCTCAAAAAATAGACAGTAGGAAGACTCATTCTTCCTGTGCTTAAGTCGGCATTGTGTCTCTTATATTTAATTCCTATGCATTTTCTGTGTTTCATCGTCAATGGGAGGGTCCAATGGATACAGTAAACCTGCAGAGGTTCATCGGAATGTAAAACTGGTGACACAGGAAACGCTCAAACATAGACAGTGGGAAGACTCAGTCTTCCTGTACTTAAGTCGGCATTGTGTCTCTCATATTTAATTCCGATGCAATTTCTGTGATTCTTCGTCAATGGGAAGATCCAAGGGATACAGTAAACCTGCAGAGGTGCATCGCAATGTAAAACTGGAGACACAGGAAACGCTCAAAGATAGACAGTAGGAATACTCAGTCTTCCTGTACTTAAGACGGCATTGTGTCTCTTATATTTAAATCCGATGCAACTTCTGTGTTTCGTCTTCAATGGGAAGGTGAAAGGGATACAGCAAACCTGCAGAGGTGCATCGGAATGTAAAACTGGTGACACAGGAAACGCTCAAAACATAGACAGTAGGAAGACTCAGTCTTCCTGTACCTAAGTCGGCATTGTGTCTCTTATATTTAATTCCGAAGTAATTTCTGTGTTTTTTCATCAATGGGAAGGTCCAAGGGATACAGTAAACCTGAAGAGGTGAATTGGAATGTAAAACTGGTGACTCAGGAAACGCTCAAATCAAAGACCGTAAGAAGACTCAGTTCTCTTGTACTTAAGTCGGCGTTGTGTCTCTTATATTTAATTGCGATGCAATTTCTGTGTTTCAACGTCAATGGGAAGGTCCAATGGATACAGTAAACCTGCAGAGGTGCATCGGAATGTAAAACTGGTGACACAGGAAACGCTCAAAACATAGACAGTTGGATGACTTTGTCTTCCTGTACTTAAGACGACATTGTGTCTCTTATATATAATTCCGATGCAATTTCTGTGTTTCATCGTCAATGGGAAGGTCCAAGGGATACAGTAACCCTGCAGAGGTGCATCCGAATGTAAAACTGGTGACACAGGAGACGCTCAAAACATAGACTATAGGAAGACTCAATCTTCCTGTACTTAAGTCGGCATTGTGTCTCTTACATTTAATTCCGATGCAATTTCTGTGTTTCTTCGTCAATGGGAAGGTCCAATGGATACAGTAAACCTGCAGAGGTTGATCGGAATGTAAAACTGGTGACAAAGGAAACGCTCAAAAAATAGACAGTAGGAAGACTCATTCTTCCTGTACTTAAGTCGGCATTGTGTCTGTTATATTTAATTCCTATGCATTTTCTGTGTTTCATCGTCAATGGGAAAGTCCAATGGATACAGTAAACCTGCAGAGGTGTATCGGAATGTAAAACTGGTGACACAGGAAACGCACAAACATAGACAGTAGGAAGACTCAGTCTTCCTATACTTAAGTCGGGATTGTGTCTCTTATATTTAATTCCGATGCAATTTCTGCGATTCATCGTCAATGGGAAGATCCAAGGGATACAGTAAACCTGCAGAGGTGCATCGGAATGTAAAACTGGAGACACAGGAAACGCTCAAAAATAGACAGTAGCAATACTCAGCCTCCATGTACTTATGACGGCATTGTGTCTCTTATATTTAAATCTGATGCAATTTCTGTGTTTCCTCGTCAATGGGAAGGTGAAAGGGATACAGCAAACCTGCAGAGGTGCATCGGAATGTAAAACTGGTGACACAGGAAACGCTCAAAGCATAGACAGTGGGATGACTTTGTCTTCCTTTACTTAAAAAGACATTGTGTCTCTTATATTTAGTTCCGATGCAATTTCTGTGTTTCTTCGTCAATGGGAAGGTCCAATGGATACAGTAAACCTGCAGAGGTGCATCGGAATGTAAAACTGTTGACACAGGAAACGCTCAAAACATAGAGAGTAGGAAGACTCAGTCTTTCTGTACTTAATTCGACATTGAGTCTCTTATATTTAATTCCGATGAAATTTCTGTGCTTCATCGTCAAGGGGGGGGGGGGGTTTCAATGGATACAGTAAACCTGCAGAGGTGCATCGGAATGTAGATCTGATGACACAGGAAACGCTCAAAACATAGACAGTAGGAAGACTCAGTCTTCCTGTACTTAAGTCGGCATTGTGTCTCTTATATTTAATTCCGATGCAATTTCTGTGTTTCTTCGTCAATGGGAAGGTCCAATGGATACAGTAAACCTGCAGAGGTGGATCGGAATGTAAAACTGGTGACAAAGGAAACGCTCAAAGAATAGACAGTAGGGAGACTCATTCTTCCTGTACGTAAGTCGGCATTGTGTCTCTTATATTTAAATCCTATGCATTTTCTGTGTTTCATCGTCAATGGGATAGTCCAATGGATACAGTAAACCTGCAAGGGTGTATCGGAATGTAAAACTGGAGACACAGGAAACGCTCAAAAATAGACAGTAAAAATACTCAGTCTTCCTGTACTCAAGAAGGCATTGTGTCTCTTATATTTAAATCCGATGCAATTTCTGTGTTTCGTCGTCAATGGGAACGTGAAAGGGATACAGCAAACCTGCAGAGGTGCATCGGAATGTAAAACTGGTGACACAGGAAACGCTCAAAACATAGACAGTTGGATGACTTTGTCTTCCTGTACTTAAGACGACATTGTGTCTCTTATATATAATTCCGATGCAATTTCTGTGTTTCATCGTCAATGGGAAGGTCCAAGGGATACAGTAACCCTGCAGAGGTGCATCCGAATGTAAAACTGGTGACACAGGAGACGCTCAAATCATAGACAATAGGAAGACTCAGTCTTCCCGTACTTAAGTCGGCATTGTGTCTCTTATATTTAATTCCGATGCAATTTCTGTGTTTCATCGTCAATGGGAAGGTCCAAGGGATACAGTAACCCTGCAGAGGTGCATCCGAATGTAAAACCGGTGACACAGGAGACGCTCAAATCATAGACAATAGGAAGACTCAATCTTCCTGTACTTAAGTCGGCATTGTGTCTCTTACATTTAATTCCTATGCATTTTCTGTGTTTCATCGTCAATGGGAAGGTCCAATGGATACAGTAAACCTGCAGAGGTTCATCCTAATGTAAAACTGGTGACACAGGGAACGCTCAAACATAGACAGTAGGAAGACTCAGTCTTCCTGTACTTAAGTCGGCATTGTGTCTCTCATATTTAATTCCGATGCAATTTCTGTGATTCTTCGTCAATGGGAAGATCCAAGGGATACAGTAAACCTGCAGAGGTGCATCGGAATGTAAAACTGGAGACACAGGAAACGCTCAAAGATAGACAGTAGGAATACTCAGTCTTCCTGTACTTAAGACGGCATTGTGTCTCTTATATTTAATTCCGATGCAATTTCTATGTTTCGTCTTCAATGGGAAGGTGAAAGGGATACACCAAACCTGCAGAGGTGCATCGGAATGTAAAACTGGTGACACAGGAAACGCTCAAAACATAGACAGTAGGAAGACTCAGTCTTCCTGTACCTAAGTCGGCATTGTGTCTCTTATATTTAATTCCGATGCAATTTCTGTGTTTTTTCATCAATGGGAAGGTCCAAGGGATACAGTAAACCTGAAGAGGTGAATTGGAATGTAAAACTGGTGACTCAGGAAACGCTCAAATCAAAGACCGTAAGAAGACTCAGTTCTCTTGTACTTAAGTCGGCGTTGTGTATCTTATATTTAATTGCGATGCAATTTCTGTGTTTCAACGTCAATGGGAAGGTCCAATGGATACAGTAAACCTGCAGAGGTGCATCGGAATGTAAAACTGGTGACACAGGAAACGCTCAAAACATAGACAATTGAAAGACACACTCTTCCTGTACTTAAGTCGCATTGTGTCTCTTATATTTCATTCCGATGCAATTTCTGTGTTTTATCGTCAATGGGAAAGTCGAAAGGAAACAGTATACCTGCAGAGGTGCATCGGTATGTAAAACTGGTGACACAGGAAACGCTCAAATCATAGACAGTAGGAAGACACAGTCTTCCTGTACTTAAGTCGGCATTGCGTCTCATATATTTAATTCCGATGCAATTTCTGTGTTTCATCGTCACTGTGAAGGTCCAAGGGATACAGTAACCCTGCAGAGGTGCACCCGAATGTAAAACTGGTGACACAGGAGACGCTCAAAACATAGACAATAGGAAGACTCATTCTTCCTGTACTTAAGTCGGCATTGTGTCTCTTATATTTAATTCCTATGCATTTTCTGTGTTTCATCGTCAATGGGAAGGTCCAATGGATACAGTAAACCTGCAGAGGTTCATCGGAATGTAAAACTGGTGACACAGGAAACGCTCAAACATAGACAGTAGGAAGACTCAGTCTTCCTGTACTTAAGTCGGCATTGTGTCTCTTATATTTAATTCCGATGCAATTTCTGTGATTCTTCGTCAATGGGAAGATCCAAGGGATACAGTAAACCTGCAGAGGTGCATCGGAATGTAAAACTGGAGACACAGGAAACGCTCAAAGATAGACAGTAGGAATACTCAGTCTTCCTGTACTTAAGACGGAATTGTGTCTCTTATATTTAAATCCGATGCAATTTCTGTGTTTCGTCTTCAATGGGAAGGTGAAAGGGATACAGCAAACCTGCAGAGGTGCATCGGAATGTAAAACTGGTGACACAGGACACGCTCAAAACATAGACAGTAGGAAGACTCAGTCTTCCTGTACCTAAGTCGGCATTGTGTCTCTTATATTTAATTCCGATGTAATTTCTGTGTTTTTTCATCAATGGGAAGGTCCAAGGGATACAGTAAACCTGAAGAGGTGAATTGGAATGTAAAACTGGTGACTCAGGAAACGCTCAAATCAAAGACCGTAAGAAGACTCAGTTCTCTTGTACTTAAGTCGGCGTTGTGTCTCTTATATTTTATTGCGATGCAATTTCTGTGTTTCAACGTCAATGGGAAGGTCCAATGGATACAGTAAACCTGCAGAGGTGCATCGGAATGTAAAACTGGTGACACAGGAAACGCTCAAAACATAGACAGTTGGATGACTTTGTCTTCCTGTACTTAAGACGACATTGTGTCTCTTATATATAATTCCGATGCAATTTCTGTGTTTCATCGTCAATGGGAAGGTCCAAGGGATACAGTAACCCTGCAGAGGTGCATCCGAATGTAAAACTGGTGACACAGGAGACGCTCAAAACATAGACTATAGGAAGACTCAATCATCCTGTACTTAAGTCGGCATTGTGTCTCTTACATTTAATTCCGATGCAATTTCTGTGTTTCTTCGTCAATGGGAAGGTCCAATGGATACAGTAAACCTGCAGAGGTTGATCGGAATGTAAAACTGGTGACAAAGGAAACGCTCAAAAAATAGACAGTAGGAAGACTCATTCTTCCTGTACTTAAGTCGGCATTGTGTCTGTTATATTTAATTCCTATGCATTTTCTGTGTTTCATCGTCAATGGGAAAGTCCAATGGATACAGTAAACCTGCAGAGGTGTATCGGAATGTAAAACTGGTGACACAGGAAACGCACAAACATAGACAGTAGGAAGACTCAGTCTTCCTATACTTAAGTCGGGATTGTGTCTCTTATATTTAATTCCGATGCAATTTCTGCGATTCATCGTCAATGGGAAGATCCAAGGGATACAGTAAACCAGCAGAGGTGCATCGGAATGTAAAACTGGAGACACAGGAAACGCTCAAAAATAGACAGTAGCAATACTCAGCCTCCATGTACTTATGACGGCATTGTGTCTCTTATATTTAAATCTGATGCAATTTCTGTGTTTCCTCGTCAATGGGAAGGTGAAAGGGATACAGCAAACCTGCAGAGGTGCATCGGAATGTAAAACTGGTGACACAGGAAACGCTCAAAACATAGACAGTGGGATGACTTTGTCTACCTTTACTTAAAAAGACATTGTGTCTCTTATATTTAATTCCGATGTAATTTCTGTGTTTCTTCGTCAATGGGAAGGTCCAATGGATACAGTAAACCTGCAGAGGTGCATCGGAATGTAAAACTGTTGACACAGGAAACGCTCAAAACATAGAGAGTAGGAAGACTCAGTCTTTCTGTACTTAATTCGACATTGAGTCTCTTATATTTAATTCCGATGAAATTTCTGTGCTTCATCGTCAATGGGGGGGGGGGGGGGGGGGGGTTTCAATGGATACAGTAAACCTGCAGAGGTGCATCGGAATGTAGATCTGATGACACAGGAAACGCTCAAAACATAGACAGTAGGAAGACTCAGTCTTCCTGTACTTAAGTCGGCATTGTGTCTCTTATATTTAATTCCGATGCAATTTCTGTGTTTCTTCGTCAATGGGAAGGTCCAATGGATACAGTAAACCTGCAGAGGTGGATCGGAATGTAAAACTGGTGACAAAGGAAACGCTCAAAGAATAGACAGTAGGGAGACTCATACTTCCTGTACGTAAGTCGGCACTGTGTCTCTTATATTTAAATCCTATGCATTTTCTGTGTTTCATCGTCAATGGGATAGTCCAATGGATACAGTAAACCTGCAAGGGTGTATCGGAATGTAAAACTGGAGACACAGGAAACGCTCAAAAATAGACAGTAGGAATACTCAGTCTTCCTGTACTTAAGAAGGCATTGTGTCTCTTATATTTAAATCCGATGCAATTTCTGTGTTTCGTCGTCAATGGGAACGTGAAAGGGATACAGCAAACCTGCAGAGGTGCATCGGAATGTAAAACTGGTGACACAGGGAACGCTCAAAACATAGACAGTTGGATGACTTTGTCTTCCTGTACTTAAGACGACATTGTGTCTCTTATATATAATTCCGATGCAATTTCTGTGTTTCATCGTCAATGGGAAGGTCCAAGGGATAGAGTAACCCTGCAGAGGTGCATCCGAATGTAAAACTGGTGACACAGGAGACGCTCAAATCATAGACAATAGGAAGACTCAGTCTTCCTGTACTTAAGTCGGCATTGTGTCTCTTATATTTAATTCCGATGCAATTTCTGTGTTTCATCGTCAATGGGAAGGTCCAAGGGATACAGTAACCCTGCAGAGGTGCATCCGAATGTAAAACTGGTGACACAGGAGACGCTCAAATCATAGACAATAGGAAGACTCAATCTTCCTGTACTTAAGTCGGCATTGTGTCTCTTACATTTAATTCCTATGCATTTTCTGTGTTTCATCGTCAATGGGAAGGTCCAATGGATACAGTAAACCTGCAGAGGTTCATCCTAATGTAAAACTGGTGACACAGGAAACGCTCAAACATAGACAGTAGGAAGACTCAGTCTTCCTGTACTTAAGTCGGCATTGTGTCTCTCATATTTAATTCCGATGCAATTTCTGTGATTCTTCGTCAATGGGAAGATCCAAGGGATACAGTAAACCTGCAGAGGTGCATCGGAATGTAAAACTGGAGACACAGGAAACGCTCAAAGATAGACAGTAGGAATACTCAGTCCTCCTGTACTTAAGACGGCATTGTGTCTCTTATATTTAATTCCGATGCAATTTCTGTGTTTCGTCTTCAATGGGAAGGTGAAAGGGATACACCAAACCTGCAGAGGTGCATCGGAATGTAAAACTGGTGACACAGGAAACGCTCAAAACATAGACAGTAGGAAGACTCAGTCTTCCTGTACCTAAGTCGGCATTGTGTCTCTTATATTTAATTCCGATGCAATTTCTGTGTTTTTTCATCAATGGGAAGGTCCAAGGGATACAGTAAACCTGAAGAGGTGAATTGGAATGTAAAACTGGTGACTCAGGAAACGCTCAAATCAAAGACCGTAAGAAGACTCAGTTCTCTTGTACTTAAGTCGGCGTTGTGTATCTTATATTTAATTGCGATGCAATTTCTGTGTTTCAACGTCAATGGGAAGGTCCAATGGATACAGTAAACCTGCAGAGGTGCATCGGAATGTAAAACTGGTGACACAGGAAACGCTCAAAACATAGACAATTGAAAGACACACTCTTCCTGTACTTAAGTCGCATTGTGTCTCTTATATTTCATTCTGATGCAATTTCTGTGTTTTATCGTCAATGGGAAAGTCGAAAGGAAACAGTATACCTGCAGAGGTGCATCGGTATGTAAAACTGGTGACACAGGAAACGCTCAAATCATAGACAGTAGGAAGACTCAGTCTTCCTGTACTTAAGTCGGCATTGCGTCTCATATATTTAATTCCGATGCAATTTCTGTGTTTCATCGTCACTGTGAAGGTCCAAGGGATACAGTAACCCTGCAGAGGTGCACCCGAATGTAAAACTGGTGACACAGGAGACGCTCAAAACATAGACAATAGGAAGACTCATTCTTCCTGTACTTAAGTCGGCATTGTGTCTCTTATATTTAATTCCTATGCATTTTCTGTGTTTCATCGTCAATGGGAAGGTCCAATGGATACAGTAAACCTGCAGAGGTTCATCGGAATGTAAAACTGGTGACACAGGAAACGCTCAAACATAGACAGTAGGAAGACTCAGTCTTCCTGTACTTAAGTCGGCATTGTGTCTCTTATATTTAATTCCGATGCAATTTCTGTGATTCTTCGTCAATGGGAAGATCCAAGGGATACAGTAAACCTGCAGAGGTGCATCGGAATGTAAAACTGGAGACACAGGAAACGCTCAAAGATAGACAGTAGGAATACTCAGTCTTCCTGTACTTAAGACGGAATTGTGTCTCTTATATTTAAATCCGATGCAATTTCTGTGTTTCGTCTTCAATGGGAAGGTGAAAGGGATACAGCAAACCTGCAGAGGTGCATCGGAATGTAAAACTGGTGACACAGGACACGCTCAAAACATAGACAGTAGGAAGACTCAGTCTTCCTGTACCTTAGTCGGCATTGTGTCTCTTATATTTAATTCCGATGCAATTTCTGTGTTTCATCGTCAATGGGAAGGTCCAATGGATACAGTAAACCTGCAGAGGTTGATCGGAATGTAAAACTGGTGACAAAGGAAACGCTCAAAAAATAGACAGTAGGAAGACTCATTCTCCTTTACTTAAGTCGGCATTGTGTCTGTAATATTTAATTCCTATGCATTTTTTGTGTTTCATCGTCAATGGGAAAGTCCAATGGATACAATAAACCTGCAGAGGTGTATCGGAATGTAAAACTGGTGACACAGGAAACGCTCAAACATAGACAGTAGGAAGACTCAGTCTTCCTGTACTTAAGTCGGCATTGTTTCTCTTATATTTAATTCCGATGCAATTTCTGCGATTCATCGTCAATGGGAAGATCCAAGGGATACAGTAAACCTGCAGAGGTGCATCGGAATGTAAAACTGGAGACACAGGAAACGCTCAAAAATAGACAGTAGGAATACTCAGCCTCCCTGTACTTAAGACGGCATTGTGTCTCTTATATTTAAATCCGATGCAATTTCTGTGTTTCGTCGTCAATGGGAAGGTGAAAGGGATACAGCAAACCTGCAGAGGTTCATCGGAATGTAAAACTGGTGACAAAGGAAACGCTCAAAAAATAGACAGTAGGAAGACTCATTCTCCTTTACTTAAGTCGGCATTGTGTCTGTAATATTTAATTCCGATGCAATTTCTGTGTTTCTTCGTCAATGGGAAGGTCCAATGGATACAGTAAACCTGCAGGGGTGGATCGGAATGTAAAACTGGTGACAAAGGAAACGCTCAAAAAATAGACAGTAAGAAAACTCATTCTTCCTGTACTTAAGTCGGCATTGTGTCTCTTATATTTAATTCCTATGCATTTTCTGTGTTTCATCGTCAATGGGAAGGTCCAATGGATACAGTAATCCTGCAGAGGTTCATCGGAATGTAAAACTGGTGACACAGGAAACGCTCAAACATAGACAGTAGGAAGACTCAGTCTTCCTGTACTTAAGTCGTCATGTGTCTCTTATATTTAATTCCGATGCAATTTCTGTGATTCTTCGTCAATGGGACGATCCAAGGGATTCAGTAAACCTGAAGAGGTGCATCGGAATGTAAAACTGGAGACACAGGAAACGCTCAAAAATAGACAGTAGGAATACTCAGCGTCCATGTACTTAAGACGGCATTGTGTCTCTTATATTTAAATCCGATGCAATTTCTGTGTTTCGTCGTCAATGGGAAGGTGAAAGGGATACAGCAAACCTGCAGAGGTGCATCGGAATGTAAAACTGGTGACACAGGAAACGCTCAAAACATAGACAGTTGGATGACTTTGTCTTCCTGTACTTAAGACGACATTGTGTCTCTTATATTTAATTCCGATGCAATTTCTGTGTTTCTTCGTCAATGGGAAGGTCCAATGGATACATTAAACCTGCAGAGGTGCGTCGGAATGTAAAACAGTTGACACAGGAAACGCTCAAAACATAGAGAGTAGGAAGACTCAGTCTTTCTGTACTTAATTCGACATTGTGTCTCTCATATTTAATTCCGATGCAATTTCTGTGATTCTTCGTCAATGGGAAGATCCAAGGGATACAGTAAACCTGCAGAGGTGCATCGGAATGTAAAACTGGAGACACAGGAAACGCTCAAACATAGACAGTAGGAAGACTCAGTCTTCCTGTACTTAAGTCGGCATTGTGTCTCTTATATTTAATTCCGATGCAATTTCTGTGATTCTTCGTCAATGGGAAGATCCAAGGGATACAGTAAACCTGCAGAGGTGCATCGGAATGTAAAACTGGAGACACAGGAAACGCTCAAAGATAGACAGTAGGAATACTCAGTCTTCCTGTACTTAAGACGGAATTGTGTCTCTTATATTTAAATCCGATGCAATTTCTGTGTTTCGTCTTCAATGGGAAGGTGAAAGGGATACACAAAACCTGCAGAGGTGCATCGGAATGTAAAACTGGTGACACAGGACACGCTCAAAACATAGACAGTAGGAAGACTCAGTCTTCCTGTACCTTAGACGGCATTGTGTCTCTTATATTTAATTCCGATGCAATTTCTGTGTTTCATCGTCAATGGGAAGGTCCAATGGATACAGTAAACCTGCAGAGGTTGATCGGAATGTAAAACTGGTGACAAAGGAAACGCTCAAAAAATAGACAGTAGGAAGACTCATTCTCCTTTACTTAAGTCGGCATTGTGTCTGTAATATTTAATTCCTATGCATTTTTTGTGTTTCATCGTCAATGGGAAAGTCCAATGGATACAATAAACCTGCAGAGGTGTATCGGAATGTAAAACTGGTGACACAGGAAACGCTCAAACATAGACAGTAGGAAGACTCAGTCTTCCTGTACTTAAGTCGGCATTGTTTCTCTTATATTTAATTCCGATGCAATTTCTGCGATTCATCGTCAATGGGAAGATCCAAGGGATACAGTAAACCTGCAGAGGTGCATCGGAATGTAAAACTGGAGACACAGGAAACGCTCAAAAATAGACAGTAGGAATACTCAGCCTCCCTGTACTTAAGACGGCATTGTGTCTCTTATATTTAAATCCGATGCAATTTCTGTGTTTCGTCGTCAATGGGAAGGTGAAAGGGATACAGCAAACCTGCAGAGGTGCATCGGAATGTAAAACTGGTGACACAGGAAACGCTCAAAACATAGACAGTTGGATGACTTTGTCTTCCTGTACTTAAGACGACATTGTGTCTCTTATATTTAATTCCGATGCAATTTCTGTGTTTCTTCGTCAATGGGAAGGTCCAATGGATACAGTAAACCTGCAGGGGTGGATCGGAATGTAAAACTGGTGACAAAGGAAACGCTCAAAAAATAGACAGTAAGAAAACTCATTCTTCCTGTACTTAAGTCGGCATTGTGTCTCTTATATTTAATTCCTATGCATTTTCTGTGTTTCATCGTCAATGGGAAGGTCCAATGGATACAGTAATCCTGCAGAGGTTCATCGGAATGTAAAACTGGTGACACAGGAAACGCTCAAACATAGACAGTAGGAAGACTCAGTCTTCCTGTACTTAAGTCGTCATGTGTCTCTTATATTTAATTCCGATGCAATTTCTGTGATTCTTCGTCAATGGGACGATCCAAGGGATTCAGTAAACCTGAAGAGGTGCATCGGAATGTAAAACTGGAGACACAGGAAACGCTCAAAAATAGACAGTAGGAATACTCAGCCTCCATGTACTTAAGACGGCATTGTGTCTCTTATATTTAAATCCGATGCAATTTCTGTGTTTCGTCGTCAATGGGAAGGTGAAAGGGATACAGCAAACCTGCAGAGGTGCATCGGAATGTAAAACTGGTGACACAGGAAACGCTCAAAACATAGACAGTTGGATGACTTTGTCTTCCTGTACTTAAGACGACATTGTGTCTCTTATATTTAATTCCGATGCAATTTCTGTGTTTCTTCGTCAATGGGAAGGTCCAATGGATACATTAAACCTGCAGAGGTGCGTCGGAATGTAAAACAGTTGACACAGGAAACGCTCAAAACATAGAGAGTAGGAAGACTCAGTCTTTCTGTACTTAATTCGACATTGTGTCTCTCATATTTAATTCCGATGCAATTTCTGTGATTCTTCGTCAATGGGAAGATCCAAGGGATACAGTAAACCTGCAGAGGTGCATCGGAATGTAAAACTGGAGACACAGGAAACGCTCAAACATAGACAGTAGGAAGACTCAGTCTTCCTGTACTTAAGTCGGCATTGTGTCTCTTATATTTAATTCCGATGCAATTTCTGTGATTCTTCGTCAATGGGAAGATCCAAGGGATACAGTAAACCTGCAGAGGTGCATCGGAATGTAAAACTGGAGACACAGGAAACGCTCAAAGATAGACAGTAGGAATACTCAGTCTTCCTGTACTTAAGACGGAATTGTGTCTCTTATATTTAAATCCGATGCAATTTCTGTGTTTCGTCTTCAATGGGAAGGTGAAAGGGATACAGCAAACCTGCAGAGGTGCATCGGAATGTAAAACTGGTGACACAGGAAACGCTCAAAACATAGACAGTAGGAAAACTCAGTCTTCCTGTACCTAAGTCGGCATTGTGTCACTTATTTTTAATTCCGATGCAGTTTCTGTGTTTTTTCATCAATGGGAAGGTCCAAGGGATACAGTAAACCTGAAGAAGTGAATTGGAATGTAAAACTGGTGACTCAGAAAACGCTCAAATCAAAGACCGTAAGAAGACTCAGTTCTCTTGTACTTAAGTCGGCGTTGTGTCTCTTATATTTAATTGCGATGCAATTTCTGTGTTTCAACGTCAATGGGAAGGTCCAATGGATACAGTAAACCTGTAGAGGTGCATCGGAATGTAAAACTGGTGACACAGGAAACGCTCAAAACATAGACAATTGAAAGACACACTCTTCCTGTACTTAAGTCGCATTGTGTTTCTTATATTTCATTCCGATGCAATTTCTGTGATTCATCGTCAATGGGAAAGTCGAAAGGAAACAGTATACCTGCAGAGGTGCATCGGAATGTAAAACTGGTGACACAGGAAGCGCTCGTAACATAGACCCTAAGAAGACTCAGTTTTCTTGTACTTATGTCAGCATTGTGTCTTTTATATTTAATTCCGATGCAATTTCTGCGTCTCATCGTCATTGTGAAGGTGCAAGGGATACAGTAGCTCTGCAGAGGTGCGTCGGAATGTAAAACTGGTGACACAGGAAGCGCTCATAACATAGACCCTAAGAAGACTTAGTTTTCTTGTACTTAAGTCGGCATTGTGTCTTTTATATTTAATTCCGATGCAATTTCTGTGTTTCATCGTCACTGTGAAGGTCCATGGGATACAGTAATCCTGCAGAGGTGCATCGGAATGTAAAACTGGTGACACAGGACACGCTCAAAACATAGACAGTAGGAAGACTCAGTCTTCCTGTACCTTAGTCGGCATTGTGTCTCTTATATTTAATTCCGATGCAATTTCTGTGTTTCATCGTCAATGGGAAGGTCCAATGGATACAGTAAACCTGCAGAGGTTGATCGGAATGTAAAACTGGTGACAAAGGAAACGCTCAAAAAATAGACAGTAGGAAGACTCATTCTCCTTTACTTAAGTCGGCATTGTGTCTGTAATATTTAATTCCTATGCATTTTTTGTGTTACATCGTCAATGGGAAAGTCCAATGGATACAATAAACCTGCAGAGGTGTATCGGAATGTAAAACTGGTGACACAGGAAACGCTCAAACATAGAGAGTAGGAAGACTCAGTCTTCCTGTACTTAAGTCGGCATTGTTTCTCTTATATTTAATTCCGATGCAATTTCTGCGATTCATCGTCAATGGGAAGATCCAAGGGATACAGTAAACCTGCAGAGGTGCATCGGAATGTACAACTGGAGACACAGGAAACGCTCAAAAATAGACAGTAGGAATACTCAGCCTCCCTGTACTTAAGACGGCATTGTGTCTCTTATATTTAAATCCGATGCAATTTCTGTGTTTCGTCGTCAATGGGAAGGTGAAAGGGATACAGCAAACCTGCAGAGGTGCATCGGAATGTAAAACTGGTGACACAGGAAACGCTCAAAACATAGACAGTTGGATGACTTTGTCTTCCTGTACTTAAGACGACATTGTGTCTCTTATATTTAATTCCGATGCAATTTCTGTGTTTCTTCGTCAATGGGAAGGTCCAATGGATACAGTAAACCTGCAGGGGTGGATCGGAATGTAAAACTGGTGACAAAGGAAACGCTCAAAAAATAGACGGTAAGAAAACTCATTCTTCCTGTACTTAAGTCGGCATTGTGTCTCTTATATTTAATTCCGATGCATTTTCTGTGTTTCATCGTCAATGGGAAGGTCCAATGGATACAGTAATCCTGCAGAGGTTCATCGGAATGTAAAACTGGTGACACAGGAAACGCTCAAACATAGACAGTAGGAAGACTCAGTCTTCCTGTACTTAAGTCGTCATGTGTCTCTTATATTTAATTCCGATGCAATTTCTGTGATTCTTCGTCAATGGGACGATCCAAGGGATTCAGTAAACCTGAAGAGGTGCATCGGAATGTAAAACTGGAGACACAGGAAACGCTCAAAAATAGACAGTAGGAATACTCAGCCTCCATGTACTTAAGACGGCATTGTGTCTCTTATATTTAAATCCGATGCAATTTCTGTGTTTCGTCGTCAATGGGAAGGTGAAAGGGATACAGCAAACCTGCAGAGGTGCATCGGAATGTAAAACTGGTGACACAGGAAACGCTCAAAACATAGACAGTTGGATGACTTTGTCTTCCTGTACTTAAGACGACATTGTGTCTCTTATATTTAATTCCGATGCAATTTCTGTGTTTCTTCGTCAATGGGAAGGTCCAATGGATACATTAAACCTGCAGAGGTGCGTCGGAATGTAAAACAGTTGACACAGGAAACGCTCAAAACATAGAGAGTAGGAAGACTCAGTCTTTCTGTACTTAATTCGACATTGTGTCTCTCATATTTAATTCCGATGCAATTTCTGTGATTCTTCGTCAATGGGAAGATCCAAGGGATACAGTAAACCTGCAGAGGTGCATCGGAATGTAAAACTGGAGACACAGGAAACGCTCAAAGATAGACAGTAGGAATACTCAGTCTTCCTGTACTTAAGACGGCATTGTGTCTCTTATATTTAAATCCGATGCAATTTCTGTGTTTCGTCTTCAATGGGAAGGTGAAAGGGATACAGCAAACCTGCAGAGGTGCATCGGAATGTAAAACTGGTGACACAGGAAACGCTCAAACCATAGACAGTAGGAAGACTCAGTCTTCCTGTACCTAAGTCGGCATTGTGTCTCTTATATTTAATTCCGATGCAATTTCTGTGTTTTTTCATCAATGGGAAGGTCCAAGGGATACAGTAAACCTGAAGAGGTGAATTGGAATGTAAAACTGGTGACTCAGGAAACGTTCAAATCAAAGACCGTAAGAAGACTCAGTTCTCTTGTACTTAAGTCGGCGTTGTGTCTCTTATATTTAATTGCGATGCAATTTCTGTGTTTCAACGTCAATGGGAAGGTCCAATGGATACAGTAAACCTGCAGAGGTGCATCGGAATGTAAAACTGGTGACACAGGAAACGCTCAAAACATAGACAATTGAAAGACACACTCTTCCTGTACTTAAGTCGCATTGTGTCTCTTATATTTCATTCCGATGCAATTTCTGTGTTTCATCGTCAATGGGAAAGTCGAAAGGAAACAGTATACCTGCAGAGGTGCATCGGAATGTAAAACTGGTGACACAGGAAACGCTCAAATCATAGACAGTAGGAAGACTCAGTCTTCCTGTACTTAAGTCGGCATTGCGTCTCATATATTTAATTCCGATGCAATTTCTGTGTTTCATCGTCACTGTGAAGGTCCAAGGGATACAGTAACCCTGCAGAGGTGCACCCGAATGTAAAACTGGTGACACAGGAGACGCTCAAAACATAGACAATAGGAAGACTCAGTCTTCCTGTACTTAAGTCGGCATTGTGTCTCTTATATTTAATTCCGATGCAATTTCTGTGTTTCCTCGTAAAAGGGAAGGTCCAATGGATACAGTAAACCTGCAGAGGTGGATCGGAATGTAAAACTGGTGACAAAGGAAACGCTCAAAAAATAGACAGTAGGAAGACTCATTCTTCCTGTACTTAAGTCGGCATTGTGTCTCTTATATTTAATTCCTATGCATTTTCTGTGTTTCATCGTCAATGGGAAGGTCCAATGGATACAGTAAACCTGCAGAGGTTCATCGGAATGTATAACTGGTGACACAGGAAACGCTCAAACATAGACAGTAGGAAGACTCAGTCTTCCTGTACTTAAGTCGGCATTGTGTCTCTTATATTTAATTCCGATGCAATTTCTGTGATTCTTCGTCAATGGGAAGATCCAAGGGATACAGTAAACCTGCAGAGGTGCATCGGAATGTACAACTGGAGACACAGGAAACGCGCAAAGATAGACAGTAGGAATACTCAGTCTTCCTGTACTTAAGACGGAATTGTGTCTCTTATATTTAAATCCGATGCAATTTCTGTGTTTCGTCTTCAATGGGAAGGTGAAAGGGATACAGCAAACCTGCAGAGGTGCATCGGAATGTAAAACTGGTGACACAGGAAACGCTCAAAACATAGACAGTAGGAAGACTCAGTCTTCCTGTACCTAAGTCGGCATTGTGTCACTTATATTTAATTCCGATGCAGTTTCTGTGTTTTTTCATCAATGGGAAGGTCCAAGGGATACAGTAAACCTGAAGAAGTGAATTGGAATGTAAAACTGGTGACTCAGGAAACGCTCAAATCACAGACCGTAAGAAGACTCAGTTCTCTTGTACTTAAGTGGCGTTGTGTCTCTTATATTTCATTGCGATGCAATTTCTGTGTTTCAACGTCAATGGGAAGGTCCAATGGATACAGTAAACCTGCAGAGGTGCATCGGAATGTACAACTGGAGACACAGGAAACGCGCAAAGATAGACAGTAGGAATACTCAGCCTCCCTCTACTTAAGACGGCATTGTGTCTCTTATATTTAAATCCGATGCAATTTCTGTGTTTCGTCGTCAATGGGAAGGTGAAAGGGATACAGCAAACCTGCAGAGGTGCATCGGAATGTAAAACTGGTGACACAGGAAACGCTCAAAACATAGACAGTTGGATGACTTTGTCTTCCTCTACTTAAGACGACATTGTGTCTCTTATATTTAATTCCGATGCAATTTCTGTGTTTCTTCGTCAATGGGAAGGTCCAATGGATACAGTAAACCTGCAGAGGTGGATCGGAATGTAAAACTGGTGACAAAGGAAACGCTCAAAAAATAGACAGTAAGAAAACTCATTCTTCCTGTACTTAAGTCGGCATTGTGTCTCTTATATTTAATTCCTATGCATTTTCTGTGTTTCATCGTCAATGGGAAGGTCCAATGGATACAGTAAACCTGCAGAGGTTCATCGGAATGTGAAACTGGTGACACAGGAAACGCTCAAACATAGACAGTAGGAAGACTCAGTCTTCCTGTACTTAAGTCGGCATTGTGTCTCTTATATTTAATTCCGATGCAATTTCTGTGATTCTTCGTCAATGGGAAGGTCCAAGGGATACAGTAACCCTGCAGAGGTGCATCCGAATGTAAAACTGGTGACACAGGAGAAACTCAAATCATAGACAATAGGAAGACTCAATCTTCCTGTACTTAAGTCGGCATTGTGTCTCTTACATTTAATTCCGATGCAATTTCTGTGTTTCTTCGTCAATGGGAAGGTCCAATGGATGCAGTAAACCTGCAGAGGTGGATCGGAATGTAAAACTGGTGACAAAGGAGACGCTCAAAAAATAGACAGTAGGAAGACTCATTCTTCCTGTACGTAAGTAGGCATTGTGTCTCTTATATTTAATTCCTATGCATTTTCTGTGTTTCATCGTCAATGGGATAGTCCAATGGATACAGTAAACCTGCAAGGGTGTATCGGAATGTAAAACTGGTGACACAGGAAACGCTCAAATATAGACAGTAGGAAGACTCAGTCTTCCTGTACTTAAGTCGGCATTGTGTCTCTTATATTTAATTCCGATGCAATTTCTGTGATTCATCGTCAATGGGAAGATCCAAGGGATACAGTAAACCTGCAGAGGTGTATCGGAATGTAAAACTGGAGACACAGGAAACGCTCAAAAATAGACAGTAGGAATACTCAGTCTTCTTGTACTTAAGAAGGCATTGTGTCTCTTATATTTAAATCCGATGCAATTTCTGTGTTTCGTCGTCAATGGGAAGGTGAAAGGGATACAGCAAACCTGCAGAGGTGCATCGGAATGTAAAACTGGTGACACAGGGAACGCTCAAAACATAGACAGTTGGATGACTTTGTCTTCCTGTACTTAAGACGACATTGTGTCTCTTTTATATAATTCCGATGCAATTTCTGTGTTTCATCGTCAATGGGAAGGTCCAAGGGATACAGTAACCCTGCAGAGGTGCATCCGAATGTAAAACTGGTGACACAGGAGACGCTCATAACATAGACAATAGGAAGACTCAGTCTTCCTGTACATAAGTCGGCATTGTGTCTCTTATATTTAATTCCTATGCATTTTCTGTGGTTCAGCGTCAAAGGGAAAGTCCAATGGATACAGTAAACCTGCAGAGGTGCATCGGAATGTAAAACTGGTGACACAGGAAACGCTCAAACATAGACAGTAGGAAGAATCATTCTTCCTGTACTTAAGTCGGCATTGTGTCTCTTATATTTCATTCCGATGCAATTTCTGTGTTTCATCGTTAATGGGAAGGTCCAAGGGATACAGTAAACCTGCAGAGGTGCATCGGAATGTAAAACTGGTGACACTGGAAACGCTCAAAACATAGAAGTTGGATGACTTAGTCTTCCTGTACTTAACACGACATTGTGTCTCTTATATTTAATTCCGATGCAATTTCTGTGTTTCATCGTCAATGGGAAGGTCCAATGGATACAGTAAACCTGCAGAGGTGCATCGGAATGTAAAACTGGTGACCCAGGAAACGCTCAAAACATAGACAGTTGGATGACTTTGTCTTCCTGTACTTAAGACGACATTGTGTCTCTTATATATAATTCCGATGCAGTTTCTGTGTTTCATCGTCAATGGGAAGGTCCAAGGGATACAGTAACCCTGCAGAGGTGCATCCGAATGTAAAACTGGTGACACAGGAGACGCTCAATCATAGACAATAGGAAGACTCAATCTTCCTGTACTTAAGTCGGCATTGTGTCTCTTACATTTAATTCCGATGCAATTTCTGTGTTTCTTCGTCAATGGGAAGGTCCAATGGATACAGTAAACCTGCAGAGGTGGATCGGAATGTAAAACTGGTGACAAAGGAAACGCTCAAAAAATAGACAGATGGAAGACTCATTCTTCCTGTACGTATGTCGGCATTGTGTCTCTTATATTTAATTCCTATGCATTTTCTGTGTTTCATTGTCAATGGGATAGTCCAATGGATACAGTAAACCTGCAAGGGTGTATCGGAATGTAAAACTGGTGACACAGGAAACGCTCAAACACAGACAGTAGGAAGACTCAGTCTTCCTGTACTTAAGTCGTCATTGTGTCTCTTATATTTAATTCCGATGCAATTTCTGTGATTCATCGTCAATGGGAAGATCCAAGGGATACAGTAAACCTGCAGAGGTGCATCGGAATGTAAAACTGGAGACACAGGAAACGCTCAAAAATAGACAGTAGGAATACTCAGTCTTCCTGTACTTAAGAAGGCATTGTGTCTCTTATATTTAAATCCGATGCAATTTCTGTGTTTCGTCGTCAATGGGAAGGTGAAAGGGATACAGCAAACCTGCAGAGGTGCATCGGAATGTAAAACTGGTGACACAGGGAACGCTCAAAACATAGACAGTTGGATGACTTTGTCTTCCTGTACTTAAGACGACATTGTGTCTCTTATATATAATTCCGATGCAATTTCTGTGTTTCATCGTCAATGGGAAGGTCCAAGGGATACAGTAACCCTGCAGAGGTGCATCCGAATGTAAAACTGGTGACACAGGAGACGCTCAAAACATAGACAATAGGAAGACTCAGTCTTCCTGTACATAAGTCGGCATTGTGTCTCTTATATTTAATTCCTATGCATTTTCTGTGGTTCAGCGTCAATGGGAAAGTCCAATGGATACAGTAAACCTGCAAAGGTGCATCGGAATGTAAAACTGGTGACGCAGGAAACGCTCAAACATAGACAGTAGGAAGAATCATTCTTCCTGTACTTAAGTCGGCGTTGTGTCTCTTATATTTCATTCCGATGCAATTTCTGTGTTTCATCGTTAACGGGAAGGTCCAAGGGATACAGTAAACCTGCATAGGTGCATCGGAATGTAAAACTGGTGACACTGGAAACGCTCAAAACATAGACAGTTGGATGACTTAGTCTTCCTGTACTTAACACGACATTGTGTCTCTTATATATAATTCCGATGCAATTTCTGTGTTTCATCGTCAATGGGAAGGTCCAATGGATACAGTAAACCTGCAGAGGTGCATCGGAATGTAAAACTGGTGACACAGGAAACGCTCAAACATAGACAATAGGAAGACTCAGTCTTCCTGTACTTAAGTCGGCATTGTGTCTCTTATATTTAATTCCGATGCAATTTCTGTGATTCATCGTCAATGGGAAGATCCAAGGGATACAGTAAACCTGCAGAGGTGCATCGGAATGTAAAACTGGAGACACAGGAAACGCTCAAAAATAGACAGTAGCAATACTCAGCCGCCATGTACTTAAGACGGCATTGTGTCTCTTATATTTAAATCCGATGCAATTTCTGTGTTTCGTCGTCAATGGGAAGGTGAAAGGGATACAGCAAACCTGCAGAGGTGCATCGGAATGTACAACTGGTGACACAGGAACGCTCAAAACATAGACAGTGGGATGACTTTGTCTTCCTGTACTTAAGACGACATTGTGTCTCTTATATTTAATTCCGATGCAATTTCTGTGTTTCTTCGTCAATGGGAAGGTCCAATGGATACAGTAAACCTGCAGAGGTGCATCGGAATGTAAAACTGTTGACACAGGAAACGCTCAAAACATAGAGAGTAGGAAGACTCAGTCTTTCTGTACTTAATTCGACATTGTGTCTCTTATATTTAATTCCGATGAAATTTCTGTGCTTCATCGACAATGGGGGGGGAGGGGTTCAATGGATACAGTAAACCTGCAGAGGTGCATCGGAATGTAGATCTGATGACACAGGAAACGCTCAAAACATAGACAGTAGGAAGACTCATTCTTCCTGTACTTAAGTCGGCATTGTGTCTCTTATATTTAATTCCTATGCATTTTCTGTGTTCCATCGTCAATGGGAAGGTCCAATGGATACAGTAAACCTGCAGAGGTGTCTCGGAATGTAAAACTGGTGACACAGGAAACGCTCAAACATAGACAGTAGGAAGACTCAGTCTTCCTGTACTTAAGTCGGCATTGTGTCTCTTATATTTAATTCCGATGCAATTTCTGTGATTCTTCGTCAATGGGAAGATCCAAGGGATACAGTAAACCTGCAGAGGTGCATCGGAATGTAAGACTGGAGACACAGGAAACGCTCAAAAATAGACAGTAGGAATACTCAGTCTTTCTGTACTTAAGACGGCTTTGTGTCTCTTATATTTAAATCCGATGCAATTTCTGTGTTTCGTCGTCAATGGGAAGGTGAAAGGGATACAGCAAACCTGCAGAGGTGCATCGGAATGTAAAACTGGTGACACAGGAAACGCTCAAAACATAGACAGTTGGATGACTTTGTCTTCCTGTACTTAAGACGACATTGTGTCTCTTATATATAATTCCGATGCAATTTCTGTGTTTCATCGTCAATGGGAAGGTCCAAGGGATACAGTAACCCTGCAGAGGTGCATCCGAATGTAAAACTGGTGACACAGGAGACACTCAAATCATAGACAATAAGAAGACTCAATCTTCCTGTACTTAAGTCGGCATTGTGCCTCTTACATTTAATTCCGATGCAAATTCTGTGTTTCTTCGTCAATGGGAAGGTCCAATGGATACAGTAAACCTGCAGAGGTGGATCGGAATGTAAAACTGGTGACAAAGGAAACGCTCAAAAAATAGACAGTAGGAAGACTCATTCTTCCTGTACGTAAGTCTGCATTGTGTCTCTTATATTTAAATCCTATGCATTTTCTGTGTTTCATCGTCAATGGGATAGTCCAATGGATACAGTAAGCCTGCAAGGGTGTATCGGAATGTAAAACTGGTGACACAGGAAACGCTCAAACATAGACAGTAGGAAGACTCAGTCTTCCTGTACTTAAGTCGGCATTGTGTCTCTTATATTTAATTCCGATGCAATTTCTGTGATTCATCGTCAATGGGAAGATCCAAGGGATACAGTAAACCTGCAGAGGTGCATCGGAATGTAAAACTGGAGACACAGGAAACGCTCAAAAATAGACAGTAGGAATACTCAGTCTTCCTGTACTTAAGAAGGCATTGTGTCTCTTATATTTAATTCCGATGCAATTTCTGTGTTTCATCGTCAATGGGAAGGTCCAAGGGATACAGTAACCCTGCAGAGGTGCATCCGAATGTAAAACTGGTGACACAGGAGACGCTCAAATCATAGACAATAGGAAGACTCAATCTTCCTGTACTTAAGTCGGCATTGTGTCTCTTACATTTAATTCCTATGCATTTTCTGTGTTTCATCGTCAATGGGAAGGTCCAATGGGTACAGTAAACCTGCAGACGTTCATCGGAATGTAAAACTGGTGACACAGGAAACGCTCAAACATAGACAGTAGGAAGACTCAGTCTTCTTGTACTTAAGTCGGCATTGTGTCTCTCATATTTAATTCCGATGCAATTTCTGTGATTCTTCGTCAATGGGAAGATCCAAGGGATACAGTAAACCTGCAGAGATGCATCGGAATGTAAAACTGGAGACACAGGAAACGCTCAAACATAGACAGTAAGAATACTCAGTCTTCCTGTACTTAAGACGGCATTGTGTCTCTTATATTTAAATCCGAAGCAATTTCTGTGTTTCGTCTTCAATGGGAAGGTGAAAGGGATACAGCAAACCTGCAGAGGTGCATCGGAATGTAAAACTGGTGACACAGGAAACACTCAAAACATAGACAGTAGGAAGACTCAGTCTTCCTGTACCTAAGTCGGCATTGTGTCTCTTATATTTAATTCCGATGCAATTTCTGTGTTTTTTCATCAATGGGAAGGTCCAAGGGATACAGTAAACCTGAAGAGGTGAATTGGAATGTAAAACTGGTGACTCAGGAAACGCTCAAATCAAAGACCGTAAGAAGACTCAGTTCTCTTGTACTTAAGTCGGCGTTGTGTCTCTTATATTTAATTGCGATGCAATTTCTGTGTTTCAACGTCAATGGGAAGGTCCAATGGATACAGTAAACCTGCAGAGGTGCATCGGAATGTAAAACTGGTGACACAGGAAACGCTCAAAACATAGACAGTTGAAAGACACACCCTTCCTGTACTTAAGTCGCATTGTGTCTCTTATATTTCATTCCGATGCAATTTCTGTGTTTCATTGTCAATGGGAAAATCGAAAGGAAACTGTATACCTGCAGAGGTGCATCGGAATGTAAAACTGGTGACACAGGAAACGCTCAAAACATAGACAGTTGGATGACTTTGTCTTCCTGTACTTAAGACGACATTGTGTCTCTTATATATAATTCCGATGCAGTTTCTGTGTTTCATCGTCAATGGGAAGGTCCAAGGGATACAGTAACCCTGCAGAGGTGCCTCCGAATGTAAAACTGGTGACACAGGAGACGCTCAATCATAGACAATTGGAAGACTCAATCTTCCTGTACTTAAGTCGGCATTGTGTCTCTTACATTTAATTCCGATGCAATTTCTGTGTTTCTTCGTCAATGGGAAGGTCCAATGGATACAGTAAACCTGCAGAGGTTGATCGGAATGTAAAACTGGTGACAAAGGAAACGCTCAAAAAATAGACAGTAGGAAGACTCATTCTTCCTGTACTTAAGTCGGCATTGTGTCTGTTATATTTAATTCCTATGCATTTTCTGTGTTTCATCGTCAATGGGAAAGTCCAATGGATACAGTAAACCTGCAGAGGTGCATCGGAATGTAAAACTGTTGACACAGGAAACGCTCAAAACATAGAGAGTAGGAAGACTCAGTCTTTCTGTACTTAATTCGACATTGTGTCTCTTATATTTAATTCCGATGAAATTTCTGTGCTTCATCGTCAATGGGGGGGGGGGGGGGTTCAATGGATACAGTAAACCTGCAGAGGTGCATCGGAATGTAGATCTGATGACACAGGAAACGCTCAAAACATAGACAGTAGGAAGACTCATTCTTCCTGTACTTAAGTCGGCATTGTGTCTCTTATATTTAATTCCTATGCATTTTCTGTGTTTCATCGTCAATGGGAAGGTCCAATGGATACAGTAAACCTGCAGAGGTTCATCGGAATGTAAAACTGGTGACACAGGAAACGCTCAAACATAGACAGTAGGAAGACTCAGTCTTCCTGTACTTAAGTCGGCATTGTGTCTCATATATTTAATTCTGATGCAATTTCTGTGTTTCATCGTCAATGGGAAGGTCCAAGGGATACAGTAACCCTGTAGAGGTGCATCCGAATGTAAAACTGGTGACACAGGAGACGCTCAAATCATAGACAATAGGAAGACTCAATCTTCCCGTACTTAAGTCGGCATTGTGTCTCTTACATTTAATTCCTATGCATTTTCTGTGTTTCAACGTCAATGGGAAGGTCCAATGGATACAGTAAACCTGCAGAGGTTCATCGGAATGTAAAACTGGTGACACAGGAAACGCTCAAACATAGACAGTAGGAAGACTCAGTCTTCCTGTACTTAAGTCGGCATTGTGTCTCTCATATTTAATTCCGATGCAATTTCTGTGATTCTTCGTCAATGGGAAGATCCAAGCGATACAGTAAACCTGCAGAGGTGCATCGGAATGTAAAACTGGAGACACAGGAAACGCTCAAAGATAGACAGTAGGAATACTCGGTCTTCCTGTACTTAAGACGGCATTGTGTCTCTTATATTTAAATCCGATGCTATTTCTGTGTTTCGTCTTCAATGGGAAGGTGAAAGTGATACAGCATACCTGCAGAGGTGCATCGGAATGTAAAACTGGTGACACAGGAAACGCTCAAAACATAGACAGTAGGAAGACTCAGTCTTCCTGTACCTAAGTCGGCATTGTGTCTCTTATATTTAAATCCTATGCATTTTCTGTGTTTCATCGTCAATGGGATAGTCCAATGGATACAGTAAACATGCAAGGGTGTATCGGAATGTAAAACTGGTGACACAGGAAACGCTCAAACATAGACAGTAGGAAGACTCAGTCTTCCTGTACTTAAGTCGGCATTGTGTCTCTTATATTTAATTCCGATGCAATTTCTGTGATTCATCGTCAATGGGAAGATCCAAGGGATACAGTAAACCTGCAGAGGTGCATCGGAATGTAAAACTGGAGACACAGGAAACGCTCAAAAATAGACAGTAGGAATACTCAGTCTTCCTGTACTTAAGAAGGCATTGTGTCTCTTATATTTAAATCCGATGCAATTTCTGTGTTTCGTCGTCAATGGGAAGGTGAAAGGGATACAGCAAACCTGCAGAGGTGCATCGGAATGTAAAACTGGTGACACAGGGAACGCTCAAAACATAGACAGTTGGATGACTTTTTCTTCCTGTACTTAAGACGACATTGTGTCTCTTATATATAATTCCGATGCAATTTCTGTGTTTCATCGTCAATGGGAAGGTCCAAGGGATACAGTAACCCTGCAGAGGTGCATCCAAATGTAAAACTGGTGACACAGGAGACGCTCAAAACATAGACAATAGGAAGACTCAGTCTTCCTGTACTTAAGTCGGCATTGTGTCTCTCATATTTAATTCCGATGCAATTTCTGTGATTTTTCGTCAATGGGAAGATCCAAGCGATACAGTAAACCTGCAGAGGTGCATCGGAATGTAAAACTGGAGACACAGGAAACGCTCAAAGATAGACAGTAGGAATACTCAGTCTTCCTGTACTTAAGACGGCATTGTGTCTCTTATATTTAAATCCGATGCTAGTTCTGTGTTTCGTCTTCAATGGGAAGGTGAAAGGGATACAGCATACCTGCAGAGGTGCATCGGAATGTAAAACTGGTGACACAGGAAACGCTCAAAACATAGACAGTAGGAAGACTCAGTCTTCCTGTACCTAAGTCGGCATTGTGTCTCTTATATTTAAATCCTATGCATTTTCTGTGTTTCATCGTCAATGGGATAGTCCAATGGATACAGTAAACCTGCAAGGCTGTATCGGAATGTAAAACTGGTGACACAGGAAACGCTCAAACATAGACAGTAGGAAGACTCAGTCTTCCTGTACTTAAGTCGGCATTGTGTCTCTTATATATAATTCCGATGCAATTTCTGTGTTTCAAGGTCAATGGGAAGGTCCAAGGGATACAGTAACCCTGCAGAGGTGCATCCGAATGTAAAACTGGTGACACAGGAGACGCTCAAATCATAGACAATAGGAAGACTCAGTCTTCCTGTACTTAAGTCGGCATTGTGTCTCTTATATTTAATTCTGATGCAATTTCTGTGTTTCATCTTCAATGGGAAGGTCCAAGGGATACAGTAACCCTGCAGAGGTGCATCGGAATGTAAAACTGGAGACACAGGAAACGCTCAAAGATAGACAGTAGGAATACTCAGTCTTCCTGTACTTAAGACGGCATTGTGTCTCTTATATTTAAATCCGATGCAATTTCTGTGTTTCGTCTTCAATGGGAAGGTGAAAGGGATACAGCAAACCTGCAGAGGTGCATCGGAATGTAAAACTGGTGACACAGGAAACGCTCAAAACATAGACAGTAGGAAGACTCAGTCTTCCTGTACCTAAGTCGGCATTGTGTCTCTTATATTTAATTCCGATGCAATTTCTGTGTTATTTCATCAATGGGAAGGTCCAAGGGATACAGTAAACCTGAAGAGGTGAATTGGAATGTAAAACTGGTGACTCAGGAAACGCTCAAATCAAAGACCGTAAGAAGACTCAGTTCTCTTGTACTTAAGTCGGCGTTGTGTCTCTTATATTTAATTGTGATGCAATTTCTGTGTTTCAACGTCAATGGGAAGGTCCAATGGATACAGTAAACCTGCAGAGGTGCATCGGAATGTAAAACTGGTGACACAGGAAACGCTCAAAACATAGACAATTGAAAGACACACTCTTCCTGTACTTAAGTCGCATTGTGTCTCTTATATTTCATTCCGATGCAATTTCTGTGTTTCATCGTCAATGGGAAAGTCGAAAGGAAATAGTATACCTGCAGAGGTGCATCGGAATGTAAAACTGGTGACACAGGAAACGCTCAAATCATAGACAGTAGGAAGACTCAGTCTTCCTGTACTTAAGTCGGCATTGCGTCTCATATATTTAATTCCGATGCAATTTCTGTGTTTCATCGTCACTGTGAAGGTCCAAGGGATACAGTAACCCTGCAGAGGTGCACCCGAATGTAAAACTGGTGACACAGGAGACGCTCAAAACATAGACAATAGGAAGACTCAGTCTTCCTGTACTTAAGTCGGCATTGTGTCTCTTATATTTAATTCCTATGCATTTTCTGTGTTTCATCGTTAATGGGAAGGTCCAATGGATACAGTACACCTGCAGAGGTTCATCGGAATGTAAAACTGGTGACACAGGAAACGCTCAAACATAGACAGTAGGAAGACTCAGTCTTCCTGTACTTAAGTCGGCATTGTGTCTCTTATATTTAATTCCTATGCAGTTTCTGTGTTTCATCGTCAATGGGAAGGTCCAATGGATACAGTAACCCTGCAGAGGTGCATCCGAATGTAAAACTGGTGACACAGGAGACGCTCAAATCATAGACAATAGGAAGACTCAATCTTCCCGTACTTAAGTCGGCATTGTGTCTCTTACATTTAATTCCTATGCATTTTCTGTGTTTCATCGTCAATGGGGAGGTCCAATGGATACAGTAAACCTGCAGAGGTTCATCGGAATGTAAAACTGGTGACACAGGAAACGCTCAAACATAGACAGTAGGAAGACTCAGTCTTCCTGTACTTAAGTCGGCATTGTGTCTCTCATATTTAATTCCGATGCAATTTCTGTGATTCTTCGTCAATGGGAAGATCCAAGCCATACAGTAAACCTGCAGAGGTGCATCGGAATGTAAAACTGGAGACACAGGAAACGCTCAAAGATAGACAGTAGGAATACTCAGTCTTCCTGTACTTAAGACGGCATTGTGTCTCTTATATTTAAATCCGATGCTATTTCTGTGTTTCGTCTTCAATGGGAAGGTGAAAGGGATACAGCATACCTGCAGAGGTGCATCGGAATGTAAAACTGGTGACACAGGAAACGCTCAAAACATAGACAGTAGGAAGACTCAGTCTTCCTGTACCTAAGTCGGCATTGTGTCTCTTATATTTAAATCCTATGCATTTTCTGTGTTTCATCGTCAATGGGATAGTCCAATGGATACAGTAAATCTCCAAGGCTGTATCGGAATGTAAAACTGGTGACACAGGAAACGCTCAAACATAGACAGTAGGAAGACTCAGTCTTCCTGTACTTAAGTCGGCATTGTGTCTCTTATATTTAATTCCGATGCAATTTCTGTGATTCATCGTCAATGGGAAGATCCAAGGGATACAGTAAACCTGCAGAGGTGCATCGGAATGTAAAACTGGAGACACAGGAAACGCTCAAAAATAGACAGTAGGAATACTCAGTCTTCCTGTACTTAAGAAGGCATTGTGTCTCTTATATTTAAATCCGATGCAATTTCTGTGTTTCGTCGTCAATGGGAAGGTGAAAGGGATACAGCAAACCTGCAGAGGTGCATCGGAATGTAAAACTGGTGACACAGGGAACGCTAAAAACATAGACAGTTGGATGACTTTGTCTTCCTGTACTTAAGACGACATTGTGTCTCTTATATATAAATCCGATGCAATTTCTGTGTTTCATCGTCAATGGGAAGGTCCAAGGGATACAGTAACCCTGCAGAGGTGCATCCGAATGTAAAACTGGTGACACAGGAGACGCTCAAATCATAGACAATAGGAAGACTCAGTCTTCCTGTACTTAAGTCGGCATTGTGTCTCTTATGTTTAATTCTGATGCAATTTCTGTGTTTCATCGTCAATGGGAAGGTCCAAGGGATACAGTAACCCTGCAGAGGTGCATCGGAATGTAAAACTGGAGACACAGGAAACGCTCAAAGATAGACAGTAGGAATACTCAGTCTTCCTGTACTTAAGACGTCCTTGTGTCTCTTATACTTAAATCCGATGCAATTTCTGTGTTTCGTCTTCAATGGGAAGGTGAAAGGGATACAGCAAACCTGCAGAGGTGCATCGGAATGTAAAACTGGTGACACAGGAAACGCTCAAAACATAGACAGTAGGAAGACTCAGTCTTCCTGTACCTAAGTCGGCATTGTGTCTCTTATATTTAATTCCGATGAAATTTCTGTGTTTTTTCATCAATGGGAAGGTCCAAGGGATACAGTAAACCTGAAGAGGTGAATTGGAATGTAAAACTGGTGACACAGGAAACGCTCAAATCAAAGACCGTAAGAAGACTCAGTTCTCTTGTACTTAAGTCGGCGTTTGTCTCTTATATTTAATTGCGATGCAATTTCTGTATTTCAACGTCAATGGGAAGGTCCAATGGATACAGTAAACCTGCAGAGGTGCATCGGAATGTAAAACTGGTGACACAGGAAACGCTCAAAACATAGACAATTGAAAGACACACTCTTCCTGTACTTCAGTCGCATTGTGTCTCTTATATTTCATTCCGATGCAATTTCTGTGTTTCATCGTCAATGGGAAAGTCGAAAGGAAACAGTATACCTGCAGAGGTGCATCGGAATGTAAAACTGGTGACACAGGAAACGCTCAAATCATAGACAGTAGGAAGACTCAGTCTTCCTGTACCTAAGTCGGCATTGTGTCTCTTATATTAAATTCCGATGAAATTTCTGTGTTTTTTCATCAATGGGAAGGTCCAAGGGATACAGTAAACCTGAAGAGGTGAATTGGAATGTAAAACTGGTGACACAGGAAACGCTCAAATCAAAGACCGTAAGAAGACTCAGTTCTCTTGTACTTAAGTCGGCATTGTGTCTCTTATATTTAATTCTGATGCAATTTCTGTGTTTCATCGTCAATGGGAAGGTCCAAGGGATACAGTAACCCTGCAGAGGTGCATCCGAATGTAAAACTGGTGACACAGGAGACGCTCAAATCATAGACAATAGGAAGACTTAATCTTCCCGTACTTAAGTCGGAATTGTGTCTCTTACATTTAATTCCTATGCATTTTCTGTGTTTCATCGTCAATGGGAAGGTCCAATGGATACAGTAAACCTGGAGAGGTTCATCGGAATGTAAAACTGGTGACACAGGAAACGCTCAAACATAGACAGTAGGAAGACTCAGTCTTCCTGTACTTAAGTCGGCATTGTGTCTCTCATATTTAATTCCGATGCAATTTCTGTGATTTTTCGTCAATGGGAAGATCCAAGCGATACAGTAAACCTGCAGAGGTGCATCGGAATGTAAAACTGGAGACACAGGAAACGCTCAAAGATAGACAGTAGGAATACTCAGTCTTCCTGTACTTAAGACGGCATTGTGTCTCTTATATTTAAATCCGATGCTAGTTCTGTGTTTCGTCTTCAATGGGAAGGTGAAAGGGATACAGCATACCTGCAGAGGTGCATCGGAATGTAAAACTGGTGACACAGGAAACGCTCAAAACATAGACAGTAGGAAGACTCAGTCTTCCTGTACCTAAGTCGGCATTGTGTCTCTTATATTTAAATCCTATGAATTTTCTGTGTTTCATCGTCAATGGGATAGTCCAATGGATACAGTAAACCTGCAAGGCTGTATCGGAATGTAAAACTGGTGACACAGGAAACGCTCAAACATAGACAGTAGGAAGACTCAGTCTTCCTGTACTTAAGTCGGCATTGTGTCTCTTATATATAATTCCGATGCAATTTCTGTGTTTCATCGTCAATGGGAAGGTCCAAGGGATACAGTAACCCTGCAGAGGTGCATCCGAATGTAAAACTGGTGACACAGGAGACGCTCAAATCATAGACAATAGGAAGACTCAGTCTTCCTGTACTTAAGTCGGCATTGTGTCTCTTATATTTAATTCTGATGCAATTTCTGTGTTTCATCTTCAATGGGAAGGTCCAAGGGATACAGTAACCCTGCAGAGGTGCATCGGAATGTAAAACTGGAGACACAGGAAACGCTCAAAGATAGACAGTAGGAATACTCAGTCTTCCTGTACTTAAGACGGCATTGTGTCTCTTATATTTAAATCCGATGCAATTTCTGTGTTTCGTCTTCAATGGGAAGGTGAAAGGGATACAGACAACCTGCAGAGGTGCATCGGAATGTAAAACTGGTGACACAGGAAACGCTCAAAACATGGACAGTAGGAAGACTCAGTCTTCCTGTACCTAAGTCGGCATTGTGTCTCTTATATTTAATTCCGATGCAATTTCTGTGTTTTTTCATCAATGGGAAGGTCCAAGGGATACAGTAAACCTGAAGAGGTGAATTGGAATGTAAAACTGGTGACTCAGGAAACGCTCAAATCGAAGACCGTAAGAAGACTCAGTTCTCTTGTACTTAAGTCGGCGTTGTGTCTCTTATATTTAATTGTGATGCAATTTCTGTGTTTCAACGTCAATGGGAAGGTCCAATGGATACAGTAAACCTGCAGAGGTGCATCGGAATGTAAAACTGGTGACACAGGAAACGCTCAAAACATAGACAATTGAAAGACACACTCTTCCTGTACTTAAGTCGCATTGTGTCTCTTATATTTCATTCCGATGCAATTTCTGTGTTTCATCGTCAATGGGAAAGTCGAAAGGAAATAGTATACCTGCAGAGGTGCATCGGAATGTAACACTGGTGACACAGGAAACGCTCAAATCATAGACAGTAGGAAGACTCAGTCTTCCTGTACTTAAGTCGGCATTGCGTCTCATATATTTAATTCCGATGCAATTTCTGTGTTTCATCGTCACTGTGAAGGTCCAAGGGATACAGTAACCCTGCAGAGGTGCACCCGAATGTAAAACTGGTGACACAGGAGACGCTCAAAACATAGACAATAGGAAGACTCAGTCTTCCTGTACTTAAGTCGGCATTGTGTCTCTTATATTTAATTCCTATGCATTTTCTGTGTTTCATCGTTAATGGGAAGGTCCAATGGATACAGTACACCTGCAGAGGTTCATCGGAATGTAAAACTGGTGACACAGGAAACGCTCAAACATAGACAGTAGGAAGACTCAGTCTTCCTGTACTTAAGTCGGCATTGTGTCTCTTATATTTAATTCCTATGCATTTTCTGTGTTTCATCGTCAATGGGAAGGTCCAATGGATACAGTAACCCTGCAGAGGTGCATCCGAATGTAAAACTGGTGACACAGGAAACGCTCAAACATAGACAGTAGGAAGACTCAGTCTTCCTGTACTTAAGTCGGCATTGTGTCTCTTATATTTAATTCCTATGCATTTTCTGTGTTTCATCGTCAATGGGAAGGTCCAATGGATACAGTAACCCTGCAGAGGTTCATCAGAATGTAAAACTGGTGACACAGGAAACGCTCAAACATAGACAGTAGGAAGACTCAGTCTTCCTGTACTTAAGTCGGCATTGTGTCTCTCATATTTAATTCCGATGCAATTTCTGTGATTCTTCGTCAATGGGAAGATCCAAGCCATACAGTAAACCTGCAGAGGTGCATCGGAATGTAAAACTGGAGACACAGGAAACGCTCAAAGATAGACAGTAGGAATACTCAGTCTTCCTGTACTTAAGACGGCATTGTGTCTCTTATATTTAAATCCGATGCTATTTCTGTGTTTCGTCTTCAATGGGAAGGTGAAAGGGATACAGCATACCTGCAGAGGTGCATCGGAATGTAAAACTGGTGACACAGGAAACGCTCAAAACATAGACAGTAGGAAGACTCAGTCTTCCTGTACCTAAGTCGGCATTGTGTCTCTTATATTTAAATCCTATGCATTTTCTGTGTTTCATCGTCAATGGGATAGTCCAATGGATACAGTAAACCTGCAAGGCTGTATCGGAATGTAAAACTGGTGACACAGGAAACGCTCAAATGTAGACAGTAGGAAGACTCAGTCTTCCTGTACTTAAGTCGGCATTGTGTCTCTTATATTTAATTCCGATGCAATTTCTGTGATTCATCGTCAATGGGAAGATCCAACGGATACAGTAAACCTGCAGAGGTGCATCGGAATGTAAAACTGGAGACACAGGAAACGCTCAAAAATAGACAGTAGGAATACTCAGTCTTCCTGTACTTAAGTCGGCATTGTGTCTCTTATATTTAAATCCGATGCAATTTCTGTGTTTCGTCGTCAATGGGAAGGTGAAAGGGATACAGCAAACCTGCAGAGGTGCATCGGAATGTAAAACTGGTGACACAGGGAACGCTAAAAACATAGACAGTTGGATGACTTTGTCTTCCTGTACTTAAGACGACATTGTGTCTCTTATATATAAATCCGATGCAATTTCTGTGTTTCATCGTCAATGGGAAGGTCCAAGGGATACAGTAACCCTGCAGAGGTGCATCCGAATGTAAAACTGGTGACACAGGAGACGCTCAAATCATAGACAATAGGGAGACTCAGTCTTCCTGTACTTAAGTCGGCATTGTGTCTCTTATATTTAATTCTGATGCAATTTCTGTGTTTCATCGTCAATGGGAACGTCCAAGGGATACAGTAACCCTGCAGAGGTGCATCGGAATGTAAAACTGGAGACACAGGAAACGCTCAAAGATAGACAGTAGGAATACTCAGTCTTCCTGTACTTAAGACGGCATTGTGTCTCTTATACTTAAATCCGATGCAATTTTTGTGTTTCGTCTTCAATGGGAAGGTGAAAGGGATACAGCAAACCTACAGAGGTGCATCGGAATGTAAAACTGGTGACACAGGAAACGCTCAAAACATAGACAGTAGGAAGACTCAGTCTTCCTGTACCTAAGTCGGCATTGTGTCTCTTATATTTAATTCCGATGAAATTTCTGTGTTTTTTCATCAATGGGAAGGTCCAAGGGATACAGTAAACCTGAAGAGGTGAATTGGAATGTAAAACTGGTGACACAGGAAACGCTCAAATCAAAGACCGTAAGAAGACTCAGTTCTCTTGTACTTAAGTCGGCGTTGTGTCTCTTATATTTAATTGCGATGCAATTTCTGTGTTTCAACGTCAATGGGAAGGTCCAATGGATACAGTAAACCTGCAGAGGTGCATCGGAATGTAAAACTGGTGACACAGGAAACGCTCAAATCATAGACAATTGAAAGACACACTCTTCCTGTACTTCAGTCGCATTGTGTCTCTTATATTTCATTCCGATGCAATTTCTGTGTTTCATCGTCAATGGGAAAGTCGAAAGGAAACAGTATACCTGCAGAGGTGCATCGGAATGTAAAACTGGTGACACAGGAAACGCTCAAATCATAGACAGTAGGAAGACTCAGTCTTCCTGTACTTAAGTCGGCATTGCGTCTCATATATTTATTTCCGATGCAATTTCTGTGTTTCATCGTCACTGTGAAGGTCCAAGGGATACAGTAACCCTGCAGAGGTGCACCCGAATGTAAAACTGGTGACACAGGAGACGCTCAAAACATAGACAATAGGAAGACTCAGTCTTCCTGTACTTAAGTCGGCATTGTGTCTCTTATATTTAATTCCGATGCAATTTCTGTGTTTCTTCGTAAATGGGAAGGTCCAATGGATACAGTAAACTTGCAGAGGTGGATCGGAATGTAAAACTGGTGACAAAGGAAACGCTCAAAAAATAGACGTAGGAAGACTCATTCTTCCTGTACTTAAGTCGGCATTGTGTCTCTTATATTTAATTCCTATGCATTTTCTGTGTTTCATCGTCAATGGGAAGGTCCAATGGATACAGTAAACCTGCAGAGGTTCATCGGAATGTAAAACTGGTGACACAGGAAACGCTCAAACATAGACAGTAGGAAGACTCAGTCTTCCTGTACTTAAGTCGGCATTGTGTCTCTTATATTTAATTCCGATGCAATTTCTGTGATTCTTCGTCAATGGGAGGATCCAAGGGATACAGTAAACCTGCAGAGGTGCATCGGAATGTAAACCTGGAGACACAGGAAACGCTCAAAGATAGACAGTAGGAATACTCAGTCTTCCTGTACTTAAGACGGAATTGTGTCTCTTATATTTAAATCCGATGCAATTTCTGTGTTTCGTCTTCAATGGGAAGGTGAAAGGGATACAGCAAACCTGCAGAGGTGCATCGGAATGTAAAACTGGTGACACAGGAAACGCTCAAAACATAGACAGTAGGAAGACTCAGTCTTCCTGTACCTAAGTCGGCATTGTGTCTCTTATATTTAATTCCGATGCAGTTTCTGTGTTTTTTCATCAATGGGAAGGTCCAAGGGATACAGTAAACCTGAAGAAGTGAATTGGAATGTAAAACTGGTGACTCAGGAAACGCTCAAATCAAAGACCGTTAGAAGACTCAGTTCTCTTGTACTTAAGTCGGCGTTGTGTCTCTTATATTTAATTGCGATGCAATTTCTGTGTTTCAACGTCAATGGGAAGGTCCAATGGATACAGTAAACCTGCAGAGGTGCATCGGAATGTAAAACTGGTGACACAGGAAACGCTCAAAACATAGACAATTGAAAGACACACTCTTCCTGTACTTAAGTCGCATTGTGTCTCTTATATTTCATTCCGATGCAATTTCTGTGATTCATCGTCAATGGGAAAGTCGAAAGGAAACAGTATACCTGCAGAGGTGCATCGGAATGTAAAACTGGTGACACAGGAAGCGCTCATAACATAGACCCTAAGAAGACTCAGTTTTCTTTTACTTATGTCAGCATTGTGTCTTTTATATTTAATTCCGATGCAATTTCTGTGTCTCATCGTCACTGTGAAGGTGCAAGGGATACAGTAGCTCTGCAGAGGTGCGTCGGAATGAAAAACTGGTGACACAGGAAGCGCTCATAACATAGACCCTAAGAAGACTCAGTTTTCTTGTACTTAAGTCGGCATTGTGTCTTTTATATTTAATTCCGATGCAATTTCTGTGTTTCATCGTCACTGTGAAGGTCCATGGGATACAGTAAACCTGCAGAGGTGCATCGGAATGTAAAACTGGTGACACAGGACACGCTCAAAACATAGACAGTAATAAGACTCAGTCTTCCTGTACCTTAGTCGGCATTGTGTCTCTTATATTTAATTCCGATGCAATTTCTGTGTTTCATCGTCAATGGGAAGGTCCAAGGGATACAGTAACCCTGCAGAGGTGCATCCGAATGTAAAACTGGTCACACAGGAGACGCTCAAAACATAGACAATAGGAAGACTCAATCTTCCTGTACTTAAGTCGGCATTGTGTCTCTTACATTTAATTCCGATGCAATTTCTGTGTTTCTTCGTCAATGGGAAGGTCCAAATGATACAGTAAACCTGCAGAGGTTGATCGGAATGTAAAACTGGTGACAAAGGAAACGCTCAAAAAATAGACAGTAGAAAGACTCATTCTCCTTTACTTAAGTCGGCATTGTGTCTGTTATATTTAATTCCTATGCATTTTCTGTGTTTCATCGTCAATGGGAAAGTCCAATGGATACAATAAACCTGCAGAGGTGTATCGGAATGTAAAACTGGTGACACAGGAAACGCTCAAACATAGACAGTAGGAAGACTCAGTCCTCCTGTACTTAAGTCGGCATTGTTACTCTTATATTTAATTCCGATGCAATTGCTGCGATTCATCGTCAATGGGAAGATCCAAGGGATACAGTAAACCTGCAGAGGTGCATCGGAATGTAAAACTGGAGACACAGGAAACGCTCAAAAATAGACAGTAGGAATACTCAGCCTCCCTGTACTTAAGACGGCATTGTGTCTCTTATATTTAAATCCGATGCAATTTCTGTATTTCGTCGTCAATGGGAAGGTGAAAGGGATACAGCAAACCTGCAGAGGTGCATCGGAATGTAAAACTGGTGACACAGGAAACGCTCAAAACATAGACAGTTGGAAGACTTTGTCTTCCTGTACTTAAGACGACATTGTGTCTCTTATATTTAATTCCGATGCAATTTCTGTGTTTCTTCGTCAATGGGAAGGTCCAATGGATACAGTAAACCTGCAGAGGTGGATCGGAATGTAAAACTGGTGACAAAGGAAACGCTCAAAAAATAGACAGTAAGAAAACTCATTCTTCCTGTACTTAAGTCGGCATTGTGTCTCTTATATTTAATTCCTATGCATTTTCTGTGTTTCATCGTCAATGGGAAGGTCCAATGGATACAGTAAACCTGCAGAGGTTCATCGGAATGTAAAACTGGTGACACAGGAAACGCTCAAACATAGACAGTAGGAAGACTCAGTCTTTCTGTACTTAAGTCGGCATTGTGTCTCTTATATTTAATTCCGATGCAATTTCTGTGATTCATCGTCAATGGGAAGATCCAAGGGATACAGTAAACCTGCAGAGGTGCATCGGAATGTAGAACTGGAGATACAGGAAACGCTCAAAAATAGACAGTAGGAATACTCAGTCTTCCTGTACTTAAGACGGCATTGTGTCTCTTATATTTAAATCCGATGCAATTTCTGTGTTTCGTCGTCAATGGGAAGGTGAAAGGGATACAGCAAACCTGCAGAGGTGCATTGGAATGTAAAACTGGTGACACAGGAAACGCTCAAAACATAGACAGTTGGATGACTTTGTCTTCCTGTACTTAAGACGACATTGTGTCTCTTATATATAATTCCGATGCAATTTCTGTGTTTCATCGTCAATGGGAAGGTCCAAGGGATACAGTAACCCTGCAGAGGTGCATCCGAATGTAAAACTGGTGACACAGGAGACGCTCAAAACATAGACAATAGGAAGACTCAGTCTTCCTGTACTTAAGTCGGCATTGTGTCTCTTATATTTAATTCCGATGCAATTTCTGTGTTTCTTCGTAAATGGGAAGGTCCAATGGATACAGTAAACCTGCAGAGGTGGATCGGAATGTAAAACTGGTGACAAAGGAAACGCTCAAAAAATAGACAGGAGGAAGACTCATTCTTCCTGTACTTAAGTCGGCATTGTGTCTCTTATATTTAATTCCTACGCATTTTCTGTGTTTCATCGTCAATGGGAAGGTCCAAAGGATACCGTAAACCTGCAGAGGTGCATCGGAATGTAAAACTGGTCACACAGGAAACGCTCAAACATAGACAGTAGGAAGACTCAGTCTTCCTGTACTTAAGTCGGCATTGTGTCTCTTATATTTAATTCCGATGCAATTTCTGTGTTTTTTCATCAATGGGAAGGTCCAAGGGATACAGTAAACCTGAAATGGTGAATTGGAATGTAAAACTGGTGACTCAGGAAACGCTCAAATCAAAGACCGTAAGAAGACTCAGTTCTCTTGTACTTAAGTCGGCGTTGTGTCTCTTATATTTAATTGCGATGCAATTTCTGTGTTTCAACGTCAATGGGAAGGTCCAATGGATACAGTAAACCTGCAGAGGTGCATCGGAATGTAAAACTGGTGACACAGGAAACGCTCAAAACATAGACAATTGAAAGACACACTCTTCCTGTACTTAAGTCGCATTGTGTCTCTTATGTTTCATTCCGATGCAATTTCTGTGTTTCATCGTCAATGGGAAAGTCGAAAGGAAACAGTATACCTGCAGAGGAGCATCGGAATGTAAAACTGGTGACACAGGAAACGCTCAAATCATAGACAGTAGGAAGACTCAGTCTTCCTGTACTTAAGTCGGCATTCCGTCTCATATATTTAATTCCGATGCAATTTCTGTGTTTCATCGTCACTGTGAAGGTGCAAGGGATACAGTAAACCTACAGAGGTGCATCAAAATGGAAAACTGATGACACAGGAAACGCTCAAAACATAGACAGTAGGAAGACTCAGTATTCCTGTACCTAAGTCGGCATTGTGTCTCTTATATTTAATTCCGATGCAATTTAGTGTTTCATCGTCAATGGGAAAATCCAAGGGATACAGTAAACCTGCAGAGGTGCATCAAAATGTAAAACTTGTGACACAGGAAGCGCTCATAAGATAGACCCTAAGAAGACTCAGTTTTCTTGTACTTAAGTCGGCATTGTGTCTTTTATATTTAATTCTGATGCAATTTCTGTGTTTCATCGTCACTGTGAAGGTCCATGGGATACAGTAATTCTGCAGAGGTGCATCGGCATGTAAAACTGGTGACACAGGACACGCTCAAAACATAGACAGTAGGAAGACTCAGTCTTCCTGTACCTTAGTCGGCATTGTGTCTCTTATATTTAATTCCGATGCAATTTCTGTGTTTCATCGTCCATGGGAAGGTCCAATGGATACAGTAAACCTGCAGAGGTGCATCGGAAGGTAAAACTGGTGACACTGGAAACGCTCAAAACATAGACCGTAAGAAGACTCAGTTTTCTTGTACTTAAGTCAACGTTGTGTCTCTTATATTTAATTCCGATTTAATTTCTGTGTTTCATCGTCAATGGGAAGGTCCAATGGATACAGTAAACCTGCAGAGGTGCATCGGAATTTAAAACTGGTGACGCAGGAAACGCTCATAACATAGACAGTAGGAAGACTCAATGTTCCTGTACTTAAGTCGTTATTGTGTCTATTACATTTAATTCCGATGTAATTTCTGTGTTTCATCGTCATTGGGAAGATCCAAGGGATACAATAAACCTGCAGAGGTGCATCGGAATGTAAAACTGATGACACAGGAAACGCTCAAAATATAGACAGTAGGAAGACTCAGCCTTCCTGTACTTAAGTCGGCATTGTTTCTCTTATATTTCATTCCGATGCAATTTCTGTGATTCATCGTCAATGGGAAGATCCAAGAGATACAGTAAACCTGCAGAGGTGCATCGGAATGTAAAACTGGTGACACAGGAAACGCTCAAAACATAGACATTAGGAATACTCAGTCTTCCTGTACTTAAGTCGGCATTGTGTCTCTTATATTTAATTCCGATGCAATTTCTGTGTTTCAACGTCAATGGGAAGGTCCAAGGGATACAGTAACCCTGCATAGGTGCACCAAAATGTAAAACTGGTGACACAGGAAGCGCTCATAACATAGACCCTAAGGAGACTCAGTTTTCTTGTACTTATGTCGGCATTGTGTCTTTTATATTTAAGTCCGATGCAATTTCTGTGTTTCATCGTCACTGTGAAGGTTCAAGGGATACAGTAAAACTGCAGAGGTTCATCGGAATGTAAAACTGGTGACACAGGACACGCTCAAAACGTAGACAGTAGGAAGACTCATGTCTTCCTGTACCTAAGTCGTCATTGTGTCTCTTATATTTAATTTCGATGCAATTTCTGTGTTCCATCGTCCATGGGAAGGTCCAATGGATACAGTAAACCTGCAGAGGTGCATCGGAATGTAAAACTGGTGACACTGGAAACGCTCAAAACATAGACAGTTGGATGACTTTGTCTTCCTGTACTTAAGACGACATTGTGTCTCTTATATATAATTCCGATGCAATTTCTGTGTTTCATCGTCAATGGGAAGGTCCAAGGGATACAGTAAACCTGCAGAGGTGCATCGGAATGTAAAACTGTCGACACAACAAACGCTCAAAACATAGACAGTAGGAAGACTCAGTCTTCCTGTACTTAAGTCGGCATTGTGTCTCTTATATTTAATTCCGATGCAATTTCTGTGATTCATCGTTAATGGGAAGGTCCAAGGAATACAATAAACCTGCAGAGGTGCATCGGAATGTAAAACTGGTGACACAGGAAACGCTCAAAACATAGACAGTAGGAAGACTCATTCTTCCTGTACTTAAGACGGCATTGTGACTCTTATATTTAAATCTGATGCAATTTCTATGTTTCGTCGTCAATGGGAAGGTGAAAGGGATACATCAAACTTGCAGAGGTGCATCGGAATGTAAAACTGGTGACACAGGAAACGCTCAAAACATAGACAGTTGGATGACTTTGTCCTCCTGTACTTAAGACGACATTGTGTCTCTTATATATAATTCCGAAGCAATTTCTGTGTTTCAACGTCAATGGGAAGGTCCAAGGGATACAGTAACCCTGCATAGGTGCATCCGAATGTAAAACTGGTGACACAGGAGACGCTCAAAACATAGACAATAGGAAGAGTCAGTCTTCCTGTACTTAAGTCGGCATTGTGTCTCTTATATTTAATTCCGATGCAATTTCTGTGTTTCTTCGTAAATGGTAAGGTCCAATGGATACAGTAAACCTGCAGAGGTGGATCGGAATGTAAAACTGGTGACAAAGGAAACGCTCAAAAAAAAGACAGTAGGAAGACTCATTCTTCCTGTACTTCCATCGGCATTGTGTCTCTTATATTTAATTCCTATGCATTTTCTGTGTTTCATCGTCAATGGGAAAGTCCAATGGATACAGTAAACCTGCAGAGGTGCATCGGAATATAAAACTGGTGACACAGGAAACGCTCAAAAGATAGACAGTAGGAAGACTCATTCTTCCTGTACTTAAGTCGGCATTGTGTCTCTTATATTTAATTCCGATGCAATTTCTGTGTTTTTTCATCAATGGGAAGGTCCAAGGGATACAGTAAACCTGAAGAGGTGAATTGGAAAGTAAAACTGGTGACTCAGGAAACGCTCAAATCAAAGACCGTAAGAAGACTCAGTTCTCTTGTACTTAAGTCGGCGTTGTGTCTCTTATATTTAATTGCGATACAATTTCTGTGTTTCAACGTCAATGGGAAGGTCCAATGGATACAGTAAACCTGCAGAGTTGCATCGGAATGTAAAACTGGTGACACAGGAAACGCTCAAAACATAGACAATTGAAAGACACACTCTTCCTGTACTTAAGTCGCATTGTATCTCTTATATTCCATTCCGATGCAATTTCTGTGCTTCATTGTCAATGGGAAAATCCAAGGGATACAGTAAACCTGCAGAGGTGCATCAAAATGTAAAACTCGTGACACAGGAAGCGCTCATAACATAGACCCTAAGAAGACTCAGTTTTCTTGTACTTATGTCAGCATTGTGTCTTTTATATTTAATTCCGATGCAATTTCTGTGTCTCATCGTCACTGTGAAGGTGCAAGGGATACAGTAACTCTGAAGAGGTGCGTCGGAATGTAAAACTGGTGACACAGGAAGCGCTCATAATATAGACCCTGAGAAGACTCAGTTTTCTTGTACTTAAGTCGGCATTGTGTCTTTTATATTTAATTCCGATGCAATTTCTGTGTTTCATCGCCACTGTGAAGGTCCATGGGATACAGTAATCCTGCAGAGGTGCATCGGAATGTAAAACTGGTGACACAAGACACGCTCAAAACATAGACAGTAGGAAGACTCAGTCTTCCTGTACTTTAGTCGGCATTGTGTCTCTTATATTTAATTCCGATGCAATTTCTGTGTTTCATCGTCCATGGGAAGGTCCAATGGATACAGTAAACCTGCAGAGGTGCATCGGAATGTAAAACTGGTGACACTGGAAACGCTCAAAACATAGACAGTTGGATGACTTTGTCTTCCTGTACTGAAGACGACATTGTGTCTCTTATATATAATTCCGATGCAATTTCTGTGTTTCATCGTCAATGGGATGGTCCAAGGGATGCAGTAAACCTGCAGAGGTGCATCGGAATGTAAAACTGTCGACACAAGAAACGCTCAAAACATAGACAGTAGGAAGATTCAGTCTTCCTGTACTTAATTCGGCATTGTGTCTCTTATATTTAATTCCGATGCAATTTCTGTGTTTCATCGTTAATGGGAAGGTCCAAGGGATACAGTAAACCTGCAGAGGTGCATCGGAATGTAAAACTGGTGACACAGGAAACGCTCAAACCATAGACAGTAGGAAGACTCATTCTTCCTGTACTTAAGACGGCATTGTGCCTCTTATATTTAAATCTGATGCAATTTCTATGTTTCGTCGTCAATGGGAAGGTGAAAGGGATACAGCAAGCTTGCAGAGGTGCATCGGAATGTAAAACTGGTGACACAGGAAACGCTCAAAACATAGACAGTTGGATGACTTTGTCTTCCTGTACTTAAGACGACATTGTGTCTCTTATATATAATTCCGAAGCAATTAATGTGTTTCATCGTCAATGGGAAGGTCCAAGGGATACAGTAACCCTGCATAGGTGTATGCGAATGTAAAACTGGTGACACAGGAGACGCTCAAAACATAGACAATAGGAAGAGTCAGTCTTACTGTACTTAAGTCGGCATTGTGTCTCTTATATTTAATTCCGATGCAATTTCTGTGTTTCTTCGTCAATGTTAAGGTCCAATGGATACAGTAAACCTGCAGAGGTGGATCGGAATGTAAAACTGGTGACAAAGGAAACGCTCAAAAAAAAAGACAGTAGGAAGACTCATTCTTCCTGTACTTAAGTCGGCATTGTGTCTCTTATATTTAATTCCTATGCATTTTCTGTGTTACATCGTCAATGGGAAAGTCCAATGGATACAGTAAACCTGCAGAGGTGTATCGGAATGTAAAACTGGTTACACAGGAAACGCTCAAACATAGACAGTAGGAAGACTCATTCTTCCTGTACTTAAGTCGGCATTGTGTCTCTTATATTTAATTCCGATGCAATTTCTTTGTTTCATCGTTAATGGGAAGGTCCAAGGGATACAGTAAACCTGCAGAGGTGCATCGGAATGTAAAACTGTCGACACAAGAAACGCTCAAAACATAGACAATTGAAAGACACACTCTTCCTGCACTTAAGACGGCATTGTGTCTCTTATATTTATTCCGATGCAATTTCTGTGTTTCATCGTCACTGTGAAGGTCCAAGGAATACAGTAAACCTGCAGAGTTGCATCAAAATGTAACACTGATAACACAGGAAACGCTCAAAACATAGACAGTAGGAAGACTCAGTCTCCCTGTACCTAAGTCGGCATTGTGTCTCTTATATTTAATTCCGATGCAATTTCTGTGCTTTTTCATCAATGGGAAGGTCCAAGGGATACAGTAAACCTGAAGAGCTGAATTGGAATGTAAAACTGGTGACTCAGGAAACGCTCAAATCAAAGACCGTAAGAAGACTCAGTTCTCTTGTACTTAAGTCGGCGTTGTGTCTCCTATATTTAATTGCGATACAATTTCTGTGTTTCAACGTCAATGGGAAGGTCAAATGGATACAGTAAACCTGCAGAGGTGCATCAGAATGTAAAACCGGTGACACAGGAAACGCTCAAAACATAAACAATTGAAAGACACACTCTTCCTGTACTTAGGTCGCATTGTGTCTCTTATATTCCATTCCGATGCAATTTCTGTGTTTCATCGTCAATGGGAAAGTCGAAAGGAAACAGTATACCTGCAGAGGTGCATCGGAATGTAAAACTGGTGACACAGGAAACGCTCAAATCATAGACAGTAGGAAGACTCAGTCTTCCTGTACTTATGTCGGCATTGTGTCTCTTATATTTAATTCCGATGCAATTTCTGTGTTTCATCGTCACTGTGAAGGTGCAAGGCATACAGTAAACCTGCAGAGGTGCATCAAAATGGAAAACTGATGACACAGGAAACGCTCAAAACATAGACAGTAGGTAGACTCAGTCTTCCTGTACCTAAGTCGGCATTGTGTCTCTTATATTTAATTCCGATGCAATTTCTGTGTTTCATCGTCAATGGGAAAATCCAAGGGATACAGTAAACCTGCAGATGTGCATCAAAATGTGAAACTGGTGACACAGGAAGCGCTCATAACATAGACCCTAAGAAGACTCAGTTTTCCTGTACTTATGTCGGCATTGTGTCTTTTATATTTAATACCGATGCAATTTCTGTGTCCCATCGTCACTGTGAAGGTGCAAGGGATACAGTAACCCTGCAGAGGTGCGTCGGAATGTAAAACTGGTGACACAGGTAGCGCTCATAACATAGACCCTAAGAAGACTCAGTTTTCTTGTACATAAGTCGGCTTGTGTCTTTTATATTTAATTCCGATGCAATTTCTGTGTTTCATCGTCACTGTGAAGGTCCATGGGATACAGTAATCCTGCAGAGGTGCATCGGAATGAAAAACCGGTGACACAGGACACGCTCAAAACATAGACAGTAGGAAGACTCAGTCTTCCTGTACCTTAGTCGGCATTGTGTCTCTTATATTTAAATCCGATGCAATTTTTGTGTTTCATCGTCCATGGGAAGGTCCAATGGATACAGTAAACCTGCAGAGGTGCATCGGAATGTAAAACTGGTGACGCAGGAAACGCTCAAAACATAGACAGTAGGAAGACTCAATGTTCCTGTACTTAAGTCGGTATTGTGTATCTTACATTTAATTCCGATGCAATTTCTGTGTTTCATCGTCAATGGGAAGATCCAAGGGATACAATAAACCTGCAGAGGTGCATCGGAATGTAAAACTGGTGACACAGGAAACGCTCAGAACATTTACAGTAGGAAGACTCAGCCTTCCTGTACTTAAGTCGGCATTGTGTCTCTTGTATTTAATTCCGATGCAATTTCTGTGATTCATCGTCAATGGGAAGATCCATGAGATACAGTAAACCTGCAGAGGTGCATCGGAATGTTAAACTGGTGACACAGGAAACGCCCAAAACATAGTCATTAGGAATACTCAGTCTTCCTGTACTTAAGTCGGCATTGTGTCTCTTATATTTAATTCCGATGCAATTTCTGTGTTTCATCGTCAATGGGAAGGTCCAAGGGATACAGTAACCCTGCAGAGGTGCACCAAAATGTAAAACTGGTGACACAGGAAGCGCTCATAACATAGACCCTAAGAAGACTCAGTTTTCTTGTACTTATGTCGGCATTGTGTCTTTTATATTTAATTCCGATGCAATTTCTGTGTTTCATCGTCACTGTGAAGGTTCAAGGGATACAGTAAAACTGCAGAGGTTCATCGGAATGTAAAACTGGTGACACAGGACACGCTCAAAACATAGACAGTAGGAAGACTCAGTCTTCCTGTACTTAAGTCGGCGTTGTGTCTCTTATATTTAATTCCGATGCAATTTCTGTGTTTCATCGTCCATGGGAAGGTCCAATGGATACAGTAAACCTGCAGAGGTGCATCGGAATGTAAAACTGGTGACACAGGAAACGCTCAAAACATAGACAGTTGGATGACTTTGTCTTCCTGTACTTAAGACGACATTGTGTCTCTTATATATAATTCCGATGCAATTTCTGTGTTTCATCGTCAATGGGAAGGTCCAATGGATACAGTAAACCTGCAGAGGTGCATCGGAATGTAAAACTGGTGACGCAGGAAACGCTCAAAACATAGACAGTAGGAAGACTCAATGTTCCTGTACTTAAGTCGGCATTGTGTCTCTTATATTTAATTCCGATGCAATTTCTGTGTTTCATCGTCACTGTGAAGGTCCTAGGAATACAGTAAACCTTCAGAGGTGCATCAAAATGTAACACTGATGACACAGGAAACGCTCAAAACATAGACAGTAGGAAGACTCAGTCTTCCTGTACCTAAGTCGGCATTGTGTCTCTTATATTTAATTCCGATGCAATTTCCGTTTTTTCATCAATGGGAAGGTCCAAGGGATACAGTAAACCTGAAGAGATGAATTGGAACGTAAATCTGGTGACTCAGGAAACGCTCAAATCAAAGACCGTAAGAAGACTCAGTTCTCTCGTACTTAAGTCGGCGTTGTGTCTCTTATATTTAATTGCGATGCAATTTCTGTGTTTCAACGTCAATGGGAAGGTCCATGGGATACAGTAATCCTGCAGAGGTGCATAGGAATGTAAAACTGGTGACTCAGGAAACGCTCAAATCAAAGACCGTAAGAAGACTCAGTTCTCTTGTACTTAAGTCGGCGTTGTGTCTCTTATATTTAATTGCGATGCAATTTCTGTGTTTCAACGTCAATGGGAAGGTCCAATGGATACAGTAAACCTGCAGAGGTGCATCGGAATGTAAAACTGGTGACACAGGAAACGCTCAAATCATAGACATTACATTGTGTCTCTTACCTTTAATTCCGATGCAATTTCTGTGTTTCATCGTCACTGTGAAGGTCCATGGGATACAGTAATCCTGCAGAGGTGCATAGGAATGTAAAACTGGTGACACTGGAAACGCTCAAAACATAGACAGTTGGATGACTTTGTCTTCCTGTACTTAAGACGACATTGTGTCTCTTATATATAATTCCGATGCAATTTCTGTGTTTCATCGTCAATGGGAAGGTCCAATGGATACAGTAAACCTGCAGAGGTGCATCGGAATGTAAAACTGGTGACGCAGGAAACGCTCAAAACATAGACAGTAGGAAGACTCAATGTTCCTGTACTTAAGTCGGCATTGTGTCTCTTATATTTAATTCCGATGCAATTTCTGTGTTTCATCGTCACTGTGAAGGTCCTAGGAATACAGTAAACCTTCAGAGGTGCATCAAAATGTAACACTGATGACACAGGAAACGCTCAAAACATAGACAGTAGGAAGACTCAGTCTTCCTGTACCTAAGTCGGCATTGTGTCTCTTATATTTAATTCCGATGCAATTTCTGTTTTTTCATCAATGGGAAGGTCCAAGGGATACAGTAAACCTGAAGAGGTGAATTGGAACGTAAAACTGGTGACTCAGGAAACGCTCAAATCAAAGACCGTAAGAAGACTCAGTTCTCTTGTACTTAAGTCGGCGTTGTGTCTCTTATATTTAATTGCGATGCAATTTCTGTGTTTCAACGTCAATGGGAAGGTCCAATGGATACAGTAAACCTGCAGAGGTGCATCGGAATGTAAAACTGGTGACACAGGAAACGCTCAAATCATAGACATTACATTGTGTCTCTTATATTTAATTCCGATGCAATTTCTGTGTTTCATCGTCACTGTGAAGGTCCATGGGATACAGTAATCCTGCAGAGGTGCATCGGAATGTAAAACTGGAGACACAGGAAACGCTCAAAAAATAGACAGTAGGAATACTCAGTCTTCCTGTACTTAAGATGGCATTGTGTCTCTTATATTTAAATCCGATGCAATTTCTGTGTTTCGTCGTCAATGGGAAGGTGAAAGGGATGCAGCAAACATGCAGAGGTGCATCGTAATGTAAAACTGGTGACACAGGAAACGCTCCAAACATAGACATTAGGAATACTCAGTCTTCCTGTACTTAAGTCGGCATTGTGTCTCTTATATGTAAATCCGATGCAATTTCTGTGTTTGGTCGTCAATGGGAAGGTCAAACGGATACAGTAAACCTGCAAAGGTGCATCGGAATGTAAAACTGGTGACACAGGAAGTGTTCAACACATAGACCCTAATGGGAAGGTCCAATGGTTATAGTAAACCGGCAGAGGTTCATCGGAATGTAAAACTGATGACACAGGAAACGTTCAAAACTTAGACATTAGATAGACTCAGTCTTCCTGTACTTAAGTCGGCATTGTGTCTCTTATATTTAATTCCGATGCAATTTCTGTGTTTCATCGTCACTGTGAAGGTGCAAGGGATACAGTAAACCTGCAGAGGTGCATCAAAATGTAAAACTGGTGACACAGGAAGCGCTCATAACATAGACCCTAAGAAGACTCAGTTTTCTTGTACTTATGTCGGCGTTGTGTCTTTTATATTTAATTCCGATGCAATTTCTATGTCTCATCGTCACTGTGAAGGTGCAAGCGATACAGTAACCCTGCAGAGGTGCGTCGGAATGTAAAACTGGTGACACAGGAAGCGCTCATAACATAGACCCTAAGAAGACTCAGTTTTCTTGTAGTTATGTCGGCATTGTGTCTTTTATATTTAATTCCGATGCAATTTCTGTGTTTCATCGTCACTGTGAAGGTCCATGGGATACAGTAATCCTGCAGAGGTGCATAGGAATGTAAAACTGGTGACACAGGACACGCTCAAAACATAGACAGTAGGAAGACTCAGTCTTCCTGTACCTTAGTCGGCATTTTGTCTCTTATATATAATTCCGATGCAATTTCTGTGTTTCATCGTCCATGGGAAGGTCCAATGGATACAGTAAACCTGCAGAGGTGCATCGGAATGTAAAACTGGGGACACTGGAAACGCTCAAAACATAGACAGTTGGATGACTTTGTCTTCCTGTACTTAAGACGACATTGTGTCTCTTATATATAATTCCGATGCAATTTCTGTGTTTCATCGTCAATGGGAAGGTCCAATGGATACAGTAAACCTGCAGAGGTGCATCGGAATTTAAAACTGGTGACGCAGGAAACGCTCAAATCATAGACAGTAGGAAGACTCAATGTTCCTGTACTTAAGTCGGCATTGTGACTCTTATATTTAATTCCGATGCAATATCTGTGATTCATCGTCAATGGGAAGATCCAAGGGATACAGTAAACCTGCAGAGGTGCATCGGAATGTAAAACTGGAGACACAGGAAACGCTCAAAAAATAGACAGTAGGAATACTCAGTCTTCCTGTACTTAAGATGGCATTGTGTCTCTTATATTTAAATCCGATGCAATTTCTGTGTTTCGTCGTCAATGAAAGGGATACAGCAAACCTGCAGAGGTGCATCGTAATGTAAAACTGGTGACACAGGAAACGCTCAAAACATAGACAGTTGGATGACTTTGTCTTCCTGTACTTAAGACGACATTGTGTCTCTTATATATAATTCCGAAGCAATTTCTGTGTTTCATCGTCAATGGGAAGGTCCAAGGGATACAATAACCCTGCAGAGGTGCATCCGAATGTAAAACTGGTGACACAGGAGACGCTCAAAACATAGACAATAGGAAGACTCAGTCTTCCTATACTTAAGTCGGCATTGTGCCTCTCATATTTAATTCCGATGCAATTTCTGTGTTTGTTCGTCAATTGGAAGGTCCAATGGATACAGTAAACCTGCAGAGGTGGATCGGAATGTAAAACTGGTGACAAAGGAAACGCTCAAAAAATAGACAGTAGGAAGACTCATTCTTCCTGTACTTAAGTCGGCATTGTGTCTCTTATATTTAATTCGGATGCAATTTCTGTGTTTCATCGTTAATGGGAAGGTCCAAGGGATACAGTAACCTTGCAGAGGTGCATCGGAATGTAAAACTGGTGACACAGGAAACGCTCAAAACATAGACAGTAGGAAGACTCAGTGTTCCTGTACTTAAGTCGGCATTGTGCCTGTTATATTTAATTCAGATGCAATTTCTGTGTTTCATTGTCACTGTGAAGGTCCAATGGTTATAGTAAACCGGCAGAGGTGCATCGGAATGTAAAACTGATGACACAGGAAACGTTCAAAACATAGACAGTAGGAAGACTCAGTCTTCCTGTACTAAAGTCGGCATTGTAACTCTTATATTTAATTCCGATGCAATTTCTGTGGTTCATCGTCAATGGGAAAATCCAAGGGATACAGTAAACCTGCAGAGGTGCTTCGGAATGTAAAACTGGAGACACAGGAAACGCTCAAAACATAGACAGTAGGAAGACTCAGCCTTCCTGTTCTTAAGTCGGCATTGTGTCTCTTATATTTAATTCCGATGCAATTTCTGTGTTTCATCGTCAATGGGAAAAATCCAAGGGATACAGTAAACCTGCAGAGGTGCATCGGAATGTAAACTTGGTGACTCAGGATACGCTCAAAACATAGACAGTAGGAAGACCCAGTCTTTCTGTACTTAAGTCCACATTGTGTCTCTTATATTTAATTCCGCTGTAATTTCTGTGTTTCATCGTCAATGGGAAGGTCCAATGGATACAGTAAACCTGCAGAGGTGCATCGGAATGTAAAACTGGTGACGCAGGAAACGCTCAAACATAGACAGTAGGAAGACTCAATGTTCCTGTACGTAAGTCGGCATTGTGTCTCTTATATTTAATTTCGATGCAATTTCTGTGTTTCAGTGTCAATGGGAAGATCCAAGAGGTACAGTAAACCTGCAGAGGTGCATCGGAATGTAAAACTTGTGACACAGGAAACGCTCCAAACATAGACATTAGGAATACTCAGTCTTCCTGTACTTAAGTCGGCATTGTGTCTCTTATATGTAAATCCGATGCAATTTCTGTGTTTGGTCGTCAATGGGAAGGTCAAACGGATACAGTAAACCTGCAAAGGTGCATCGGAATGTAAAACTGGTGACACAGGAAGTGTTCAACACATAGACCCTAAGAAGACTCAGTGTTCTTGTACTTAAGTCGGCGTTGTGTCTCTTATATTTAATTCCGATGCAATTTCTGTGTTTCTTCGTCAATGAGAAGGTCCAATGGATACAGTAAACCTGCAGAGGTGTATCGGAATGTAAAACTGGTGACACAGGAAACGCTCAAAACATAGACAGTAGGAAGACTAATTCTTCCTGTACTTAATTCGGCATTGTGTCTGTTATATTTAATTCCGATGCAATTTCTGTGTTTCATTGTCACTGTGAAGGCCCAATGGCTATAGTAAACCGGCAGAGGTGCATCGGAATGTAAAACTGGTGACGCAGGAAACGCTCAAAACATAGACAGTAGGAAGACTCAATGTTCCTGTACTTAAGTCGGCATTGTGTCTCTTATATTTAATTCCGATGCAATTTCTGTGTTTCATCGTCACTGTGAAGGTCCTAGGAATACAGTAAACCTTCAGAGGTGCATCAAAATGTAACACTGATGACACAGGAAACGCTCAAAACATAGACAGTAGGAAGACTCAGTCTTCCTGTACCTAAGTCGGCATTGTGTCTCTTATATTTAATTCCGATGCAATTTCTGTTTTTTCATCAATGGGAAGGTCCAAGGGATACAGTTTACCTGAAGAGGTGAATTGGAACGTAAAACTGGTGACTCAGGAAACGCTCAAATCAAAGACCGTAAGAAGACTCAGTTCTCTTGTACTTAAGTCGGCGTTGTGTCTCTTATATTTAATTGCGATGCAATTTCTGTGTTTCATCGTCACTGTGAAGGTCCATGGGATACAGTAATCCTGCAGAGGTGCATCGGAATGTAAAACTGGAGACACAGGAAACGCTCAAAAAATAGACAGTAGGAATACTCAGTCTTCCTGTACTTAAGATGGCATTGTGTCTCTTATATTTAAATCCGATGCAATTTCTGTGTTTCGTCGTCAATGGGAAGGTGAAAGGGATACAGCAAACCTGCAGAGGTGCATCGTAATGTAAAACTGGTGACACAGGAAACGCTCAAAACATAGACAGTTGGATGACTTTGTCTTCCTGTACTTAAGACGACATTGTGTCTCTTATATATAATTCCGAAGCAATTTCTGTGTTTCATCGTCAATGGGAAGGTCAAATGGTTATAGTAAACCGGCAGAGGTGCATCGGAATGTAAAACTGATGACACAGGAAACGTTCAAAACTTAGACATTAGATAGACTCAGTCTTCCTGTACTTAAGTCGGCATTGTGTCTCTTATATTTAATTCCGATGCAATTTCTGTGTTTCATCGTCACTGTGAAGGTGCAAGGGATACAGTAAACCTGCAGAGGTGCATCAAAATGTAAAACTGGTGACACAGGAAGCGCTCATAACATAGACCCTAAGAAGACTCAGTTTTCTTGTACTTATGTCGGCGTTGTGTCTTTTATATTTAATTCCGATGCAATTTCTATGTCTCATCGTCACTGTGAAGGTGCAAGGGATACAGTAACCCTGCAGAGGTGCGTCGGAATGTAAAACTGGTGACACAGGGAGCGCTCATAACATAGACCCTAAGAAGACTCAGTTTTCTTGTAGTTATGTCGGCATTGTGTCTTTTATATTTAATTCCGATGCAATTTCTGTGTTTCATCGTCACTGTGAAGGTCCATGGGATACAGTAATCCTGCAGAGGTGCATAGGAATGTAAAACTGGTGACACAGGACACGCTCAAAACATAGACAGTAGGAAGACTCAGTCTTCCTGTACCTTAGTCGGCATTTTGTCTCTTATATTTAATTCCGATGCAATTTCTGTGTTTCATCGTCCATGGGAAGGTCCAATGGATACAGTAAACCTGCAGAGGTGCATCGGAATGTAAAACTGGGGACACTGGAAACGCTCAAAACATAGACAGTAGGATGACTTTGTCTTCCTGTACTTAAGACGACATTGTGTCTCTTATATATAATTCCGATGCAATTTCTGTGTTTCATCGTCAATGGGAAGGTCCAATGGATACAGTAAACCTGCAGAGGTGCATCGGAATTTAAAACTGGTGACGCAGGAAACGCTCAAATCATAGACAGTAGGAAGACTCAATGTTCCTGTACTTAAGTCGGCATTGTGACTCTTATATTTAATTCCGATGCAATATCTGTGATTCATCGTCAATGGGAAGATCCAAGGGATACAGTAAACCTGCAGAGGTGCATCGGAATGTAAAACTGGAGACACAGGAAACGCTCAAAAAAGAGACAGTAGGAATACTCAGTCTTCCTGTACTTAAGATGGCATTGTGTCTCTTATATTTAAATCCGATGCAATTTCTGTGTTTCGTCGTCAATTGGAAGGTGAAAGGGATACAGCAAACCTGTAGAGGTGCATCGTAATGTAAAACTGGTGACACAGGAAACGCTCAAAACATAGACAGTTGGATGACTTTGTCTTCCTGTACTTAAGACGACATTGTGTCTCTTTTATATAATTCCGAAGCAATTTCTGTGTTTCATCGTCAATGGGAAGGTCCAAGGGATACAATAACCCTGCAGAGGTGCATCCGAATGTAAAACTGGTGACACAGGAGACGCTCAAAACATAGACAATAGGAAGACTCAGTCTTCCTATACTTAAGTCGGCATTGTGCCTCTCATATTTAATTCCGATGCAATTTCTGTGTTTGTTCGTCAATTGGAAGGTCCAATGGATACAGTAAACCTGCAGAGGTGGATCGGAATGTAAAACTGGTGACAAAGGAAGCGCTCAAAAAATAGACAGTAGGAAGACTCATTCTTCCTGTACTTAAGTCGGCATTGTGTCTCTTATATTTAATTCGGATGCAATTTCTGTGTTTCATCGTTAATGGGAAGGTCCAAGGGATACAGTAACCCTGCAGAGGTGCATCGGAATGTAAAACTGGTGACACAGGAAACGCTCAAAACATAGACAGTAGGAAGACTCAGTGTTCCTGTACTTAAGTCGGCATTGTGCCTTTTATATTTAATTCCGATGCAATTTCTGTGTTTCATTGTCACTGTGAAGGTCCAATGGTTATAGTAAACCGGCAGAGGTGCATCGGAATGTAAAACTGATGACACAGGAAACGTTCAAAACATAGACAGTAGGAAGACTCAGTCTTCCTGTACTAAAGTCGGCATTGTAACTCTTATATTTAATTCCGATGCAATTTCTGTGGTTCATCGTCAATGGGAAAATCCAAGGGATACAGTAAACCTGCAGAGGTGCTTCGGAATGTAAAACTGGAGACACAGGAAACGCTCAAAACATAGACAGTAGGAAGACTCAGCCTTCCTGTTCTTAAGTCGGCATTGTGTCTCTTATATTTAATTCCGATGCAATTTCTGTGTTTCATCGTCAATGGGAAAAATCCAAGGGATACAGTAAACCTGCAGAGGTGCATCGGAATGTAAACTTGGTGACTCAGGAAACGCTCAAAACATAGACAGTAGGAAGACCCAGTCTTTCTGTACTTAAGTCGGCATTGTGTCTCTTATATTTAATTCCGATGCAATTTCTGTGTTTCATCGTCAATGGAAGGTCCAAGGAATACAGTAACCCTGCAGAGGTGCATCGGAATATAAAACTGGTGACACTGGAAACGCTCAAAACATAGAACGTAAGAAGACTCAGTTTTCTTGTACTTAAGTCCACATTGTGTCTCTTATATTTAATTCCGATGTAATTTCTGTGTTTCATCGTCAATGGGAGGGTCCAATGGATACAGTAAACCTGCAGAGGTGCATCGGAATGTAAAACTGGTGACACAGGAAGTGTTCAACACATAGACCCTAAGAAGACTCAGTGTTCTTGTACTTAAGTCGGCGTTGTGTCTCTTATATTTAATTCCGATGCAATTTCTGTGTTTCTTCGTCAATGAGAAGGTCCAATGGATACAGTAAACCTGCAGAGGTGTATCGGAATGTAAAACTGGTGACACAGGAAACGCTCAAAACATAGACAGTAGGAAGACTAATTCTTCCTGTACTTAATTCGGCATTGTGTCTGTTATATTTAATTCCGATGCAATTTCTGTGTTTCATTGTCACTGTGAAGGCCCAATGGCTATAGTAAACCGGCAGAGGTGCATCGGAATGTAAAACTGATGACACAGGAAACGTTCAAAAGATAGACAGTAGGAAGACTCAGTCTTCCTGTACTAAAGTCGGCATTGTGGCTCTTATATTTAATTCCGATGCAATTTCTGTGGTTCATCGTCAATGGGAAAATCCAAGGGATACAGTAAACCTGCAGAGGTGGATCGGAATGTAAACTTGGTGACTCAGGAAACGCTCAAAACATAGACAGTAGGAAGACCCAGTCATTCTGTACTTAAGTCGGCATTGTGTCTCTTATATTTAATTCCGATGCAATTTCTGTGTTTCATCGTCAATGGAAGGTCCAAGGGATACTGTAACCCTGCAGAGGTGCATCGGAATGTAAAACTGGTGACACAGGAAGCGCCCTCAACATAGACCCTAAGAAGTCTCAGTTTTCTTGTACTTAAGTCGGCATTGTGTCTCTTATATTTAATTCCGATGCAATTTCTGTGTTTGGTCGTCAATGGGAAGGTCAAACGGATACAGTAAACCTGCAAAGGTGCATCGGAATGTAAAACTGGTGACACAGGAAGTGTTCAACACATAGACCCTAAGAAGACTCAGTGTTCTTGTACTTAAGTCGGCGTTGTGTCTCTTATATTTAATTCCGATGCAATTTCTGTGTTTCATCGTCACTGTGAAGGTCCATGGGATAAAGTAAACCTGCAGAGGTGCATCGGAATGTAAAACTGGTGACACAGGACACGCTCAAAACATAGACAGTAGGAAGACTCAGTCTTCCTGTACCTTAGTCGGCATTGTGTCTCTTACATTTAGTTCCGATGCAATTTCTGTGTTTCATCGATCATGGGAAGGTCCAATGGATACAGTAAACCTGCAGAGGTGCATCGGAATATAAAACTGGTGACACTGGAAACGCTCAAAACATAGACCGTAAGAAGACTCAGTTTTCTTGTACTTAAGTCAACATTGTGTCTCTTATATTTAATTCCGATGTAATTTCTGTGTTTCATCGTCAATGGGAAGGTCCAATGGATACAGTAAACCTGCAGAGGTGCATCGGAATGTAAAACTGGTGACGCAGGAAACGCTCAAACATAGACAGTAGGAAGACTCAATGTTCCTGTACTTAAGTCGGCATTGTGTCTCTTATATTTAATTTCGATGCAATATCTGTGTTTCACTGTCAATGGGAAGATCCAAGGGATACAGTAAACCTGCAGAGGTGCAACGGAATGTAAAACTGGTGACACAGGAAACACTCAAAACATAGACAGTAGGAAGACTCAGCCTTCCTGTACTTAAGTCGGCATTGTGTCTCTTATATTTAATTCCGATGGAATTTCTGTGATTCATCGTCAATGGAAAGATCCAAGAGATACAGTAAACCTGCAGAGGTGCATCGGAATGTAAAACTGGGGACACCGGAAACGCTCAAAACATAGACAGTTGGATGACTTTGTCTTCCTGTACTTAAGACGACATTGTGTCTCTTATATATAATTCCGATGCAATTTCTGTGTTTCATCGTCAATGGGAAGGTCCAATGGATACAGTAAACCTGCAGAGGTGCATCGGAATTTAAAACTGGTGACGCAGGAAACGCTCAAATCATAGACAGTAGGAAGACTCAATGTTCCTGTACTTAAGTCGGCATTGTGACTCTTATATTTAATTCCGATACAATATCTGTGATTCATCGTCAATGGGAAGATCCAAGGGATACAGTAAACCTGCAGAGGTGCATCGGAATGTAAAACTGGAGACACAGGAAACGCTCAAAAAATAGACAGTAGGAATACTCAGTATTCCTGTACTTAAGATGGCATTGTGTCTCTTATATTTAAATCCGATGCAATTTCTGTGTTACGTCGTCAATGGGAAGGTGAAAGGGATACAGCAAACCTGCAGAGGTGCATCGTAATGTAAAACTGGTGACACAGGAAACGCTCAAAACATAGACAGTTGGATAACTTTGTCTTCCTGTACTTAAGACGACATTGTGTCTCTTATATATAATTCCGAAGCAATTTCTGTGTTTCATCGTCAATGGGAAGGTCCAAGGGATACAACAACCCTGCAGAGGTGCATCCGAATGTAAAACTGGTGACGCACGAAACGCTCAAATCATAGACAGTAGGAAGACTCAATGTTCCTGGACTTAAGTCGGCATTGTGACTCTTATATTTAATTCCGATGCAATATCTGTGATTCATCGTCAATGGGAAGATCCAAGGGATACAGTAAACCTGCAGAGGTGCATCGGAATGTAAAACTGGAGACACAGGAAACGCTCAAAAAATAGACAGTAGGAATACTCAGTCTTCCTGCACTTAAGATGGCATTGTGTCTCTTATATTTAAATCCGATGCAATTTCTGTGTTTCGTCGTCAATGGGAAGGTGAAAGGGATACAGCAAACCTGCAGAGGTGCTTCGTAATGTAAAACTGGTGACACAGGAAACGCTCAAAACATAGACAGTTGGATGACTTTGTCTTCCTGTACTTAAGACGACATTGTGTCTCTTATATATAATTCCGAAGCAATTTCTGTGTTTCATCGTCAATGGGAAGGTCCAAGGGATACAATAACCCTGCAGAGGTGCATCCGAGTGTAAAACTGGTGACACAGGAGACGCTCAAAACATAGACAATAGGAAGACACAGTCTTCCTATACTTAAGTCGGAATTGTGCCTCTCATATTTAATTCCGATGCAATTTCTGTGTTTGTTCGTCAATTGGAAGGTCCAATGGATACAGTAAACCTGCAGAGGTGGATCGGAATGTAAAACTGGTTTCAAAGGAAACGCTCAAAAAATAGACAGTAGGAAGACTCATTCTTCCTGTACTTAAGTCGGCATTGTGTCTCTTATATTTAATTCCTATGCATTTTCTGTGGTTCATCGTCAATGGGAAAGTCCAATGGATACAGTAAACCTGCAGAGGTGCATCGGAATGTAAAACTGGTGACACAGGAAACGCTTAAACATAGACAGTAGGAAGACTCATTCTTCCTGTACTTAAGTCGGCATTGTGTCTCTTATATTTAATTCGGATGCAATTTCTGTGTTTCATCGTTAATGGGAAGGTCCAAGGGATACAGTAACCCTGCAGAGGTGCATCGGAATGTAAAACTGGTGACACAGGAAACGCTCAAAACATAGACAGTAGGAAGACTCAGTGTTCCTGTACTTAAGTCGGCATTGTGTCTATTATATTTAATTCCGATGCAATTTCTGTGTTTCATAGTCACTGTGAAGGTCCAATGGTTATAGTAAACCGGCAGAGGTGCATCGGAATGTAAAACTGATGACACAGGAAACGTTCAAAACATAGACAGTAGGAAGACTCAGTCTTCCTGTACTAAAGTCGGCATTGTAACTCTAATATTTAATTCCGATGCAATTTCTGTGGTTCATCGTCAATGGGAAAATCCAAGGGATACAGTAAACCTGCAGAGGTGCTTCGGAATGTAAAACTGGAGACACAGGAAACGCTCAAAACATAGACAGTAGGAAGACTCAGCCTTCCTGTTCTTAAGTCGGCATTGTGTCTCTTATATTTAATTCCGATGCAATTTCTGTGTTTCATCGTCAATGGGAAAAATCCAAGGGATACAGTAAACCTGCAGAGGTGCATCGGAATGTAAACTTGGTGACTCAGGAAACGCTCAAAACATAGACAGTAGGAAGAGCCAGTCTTTCTGTACTTAAGTCGGCATTGTGTCTCTTATATTTAATTCCGATGCAATTTCTGTGTTTCATCGTCAATGGAAGGTCCAAGGGATACAGTAACCCTGCAGAGGTGCATCGGAATATAAAACTGGTGACACTGGAAACGCTCAAAACATAGACCGTAAGAAGACTCAGTTTTCTTGTACTTAAGTCCACATTGTGTCTCTTATATTTAATTCCGATGTAATTTCTGTGTTTCATCGTCAATGGGAAGGTCCAATGGATACAGTAAACCTGCAGAGGTGCATCGGAATATAAAACTGGTGACGCAGGAAACGCTCAAACATAGACAGTAGGAAGACTCAATGTTCCTGTACTTAAGTCGGCATTGTGTCTCTTATATTTAATTTCGATGCAATTTCTGTGTTTCACCGTCAATGGGAATATCCAAGGGATACAGTAAACCTGCAGAGGTGCATCGGAATGTAAAACTGGTGACACAGGAAACGCTCAAAACATAGACAGTAGGAAGACTCAGCCTTCCTGTGATTAAGTCGGCATTGTGTCTCTTATATTTAATTCCGATGCAATTTCTGTGATTCATAGTCAATGGGAAGATCCAAGAGATACAGTAAACCTGCAGAGGTGCATCGGAATGTAAAACTGGTGACACAGGAAACGCTCAAAGCACAGACATTAGGAATACTCAGTCTTCCTGTACTTAAGTCGGCATTGTGTCTCTTATATGTAAATCCGATGCAATTTCTGTGTTTGGTCGTCAATGGGAAGGTCAAACGGATACAGTAAACCTGCAAAGGTGCATCGGAATGTAAAACTGGTGACACAGGAAGTGTTCAATACATAGACCCTAAGAAGACTCAGTGTTCTTGTACTTAAGTCGGCGTTGTGTCTCTTATATTTAATTCCGATGCAATTTCTGTGTTTCTTCGTCAATGAGAAGGTCCAATGGATACAGTAAACCTGCAGAGGTGTATCGGAATATAAAACTGGTGTCACAGGAAACGCTCAAAACATAGACAGTAGGAAGACTAATTCTTCCTGTACTTAATTCGGCATTGTGTCTGTTATATTTAATTCCGATGCAATTTCTGTGTTTCATTGTCACTGTGAAGCCCCAATGGCTATAGTAAACCGGCAGAGGTGCATCGGAATGTAAAACTGATGACACAGGAAACGTTCAAAAGATAGACAGTAGGAAGACTCAGTCTTCCTGTACTAAAGTCGGCACTGTGACTCTTATATTTCATTCCGATGCAATTTCTGTGGTTCATCGTCAATGGGAAAATCCAAGGGATACAGTAAACCTGCAGAGGTGCATCGGAATGTAAACTTGGTGACTCAGGAAACGCTCAAAACATAGACAGTAGGAAGACCCAGTCTTTCTGTACTTAAGTCGGCATTGTGTCTCTTATATTTAATTCCGATGCAATTTCTGTGTTTCATCGTCAATGGAAGGTCCAAGGGATACAGTAACCCTGCAGAGGTGCATCGGAATGTAAAACTGGTGACACAGGAAGCGCCCACAACATAGACCCTAAGAAGTCTCAGTTTTCTTGTACTTAAGTCGGCATTGTGTCTTTTATATTTAATTCCGATGCAATTTCTGTGTTTCATCGTCACTGTGAAGGTCCATGGGATAAAGTAAACCTGCACAGGTGCATCGGAATGTAAAACTGGTGACACAGGACACGCTCAAAACATAGACAGTAGGAAGACTCAGTCTTCCTGTACCTTAGTCGGCATTGTGTCTCTTACATTTAGTTCCGATGCAATTTCTGTGTTTCATCGACCATGGGAAGGTCCAATGGATACAGTAAACCTGCAGAGGTGCATCGGAATATAAAACTGGTGACACTGGAAACGCTCAAAACAGAGACCGTAAGAAGACTCAGTTTTCTTGTACTTAAGTCAACATTGTGTCTCTTATATTTAATTCCGATGTAATTTCTGTGTTTCATCGTCAATGGGAAGGTCCAATGGATACAGTAAACCTGCAGAGGTGCATCGGAATAAAAAACTGGTGACGCAGGAAACGCTCAAACATAGACAGTAGGAAGACTCAATGTTCCTGTACTTAAGTCGGCATTGTGTCTCTTATATTTAATTTCGATGCAATATCTGTGTTTCACTGTCAATGGGAAGATCCAAGGGATACAGTAAACCTGCAGAGGTGCATCGGAATGTAAAACTGGTGACACAGGAAACACTCAAAACATAGACAGTAGGAAGACTCAGCCTTCCTGTACTTAAGTCGGCATTGTGTCTCTTATATTTAATTCCGATGCAATTTCTGTGATTCATCGTCAATGGAAAGATCCAAGAGATACAGTAAACCTGCAGAGGTGCATCGGAATGTAAAACTGGAGACACAGGAAACGCTCAAAAAATAGACAGTAGGAATACTCAGTCTTCCTGTACTTAAGACGGCATTGTGTCTCTTATATTTAAATCCGATGCAATTTCTGTGTTTGGTCGTCAATGGGAAGGTCAAACGGATACAGTAAACCTGCAAAGGTGCATCGGAATGTAAAACTGGAGGCACAGAAAACGCTCAAAAAATAGACAGTAGGAATACTCAGTCTTCCTGTACTTAAGACGGCATTGTGTCTCTTATATTTAAATCCGATGCTATTTCTGTGTTTCGTCGTCAATGGGAAGGTGAAAGGGATACAGCAAACCTGCAGAGGTGCATCGGAATGTAAAACTGGTGACACAGGAAACGCTCAAAACATAGACAGTTGGATGACTTTGTCTTCCTGTACTTAAGACGACATTGTGTCTCTTATATATAATTCCGATGCAATTTCTGTGTTTCATCGTAAATGCGAAGGTCCAAGGGATACAGTAACCCGGCAGAGGTGCATCCGAATGTAAAACTGGTGACACAGGAGACGCTCACAACATAGACAATAGGAAGACTCAGTCTTCCTGTACTTAAGTAGGCATTGTGTCTCCTATATTTAATTCCGATGCAATTTCTGTGTTTCTTCGCAATGGGAGGGTCCAATGGATACAGTAAACCTGCAGAGGTGGATCGGAATGTAAAACTGGTGACAAAGGAAACGCTCAAAAAATAGACAGTAGGAAGACTCATTCTTCCTTTACTTAAGTCGGCAATGTGACTCTTATATTTAATTCCGATGCAATTTCTGTGTTTCATCGTCACTGTGAGGGTTCAATGGATACAGTAAACCTGCAGAGGTGGATCGGAATGTAAAACTGGTGACACAGGACACGCTCAAAACTTAGACAGTAGGAAGACTCTATCTTCCTGTACCTTAGTCGGCATTTTGTCTCTTATAATTAATTCCGATGCCATTTCTGTGTTTCATCGTCACTGTGAAGGTGCAAGGGATACAGTAACCCTGCAGAGGTGCGTCGGAATGTAAAACTGGTGACACAGGAAGCGCTCATAACATAGACCCTAAGAAGACTCAGTTTTCTTGTAGTTATGTCGGCATTGTGTCTTTTATATTTAATTCCGATGCAATTTCTGTGTTTCATCGTCCATGGGAAGGTCCAATGGATACAGTAAACCTGCAGAGGTGCATCGGAATGTAAAACTGGGGACACTGGAAACGCTCAAAACATAGACAGTTGGATGACTTTTTCTTCCTGTACTTAAGACGACATTGTGTCTCTTATATATAATTCCGATGCAATTTCTGTGTTTCATCGTCAATGGGAAGGTCCAATGGATACAGTAAACCTGCAGAGGTGCATCGGAATTTAAAACTGGTGACGCAGGAAACGCTCAAATCATAGACAGTAGGAAAAATCAATGTTCCTGTACTTAAGTCGGCATTGTGACTCTTATATTTAATTCCGATGCAATATCTGTGATTCATCGTCAATGGGAAGATCCAAGGGATACAGTAAACCTGCAGAGGTGCATCGGAATGTAAAACTGGAGACACAGGAAACGCTCAAAAAAGAGACAGTAGGAATACTCAGTCTTCCTGTACTTAAGATGGCATTGTGTCTCTTATATTTAAATCCGATGCAATTTCTGTGTTTCGTCGTCAATTGGAAGGTGAAAGGGATACAGCAAACCTGCAGAGGTGCATCGTAATGTAAAACTGGTGACACAGGAAACGCTCAAAACATAGACAGTTGGATGACTTTGTCTTCCTGTACTTAAGACGACATTGTGTCTCTTATATATAATTCCGAAGCAATTTCTGTGTTTCATCGTCAATGGGAAGGTCCAAGGGATACAATAACCCAGCAGAGGTGCATCCGAATGTAAAACTGGTGACACAGGAGACGCTCAAAACATAGACAATAGGAAGACTCAGTCTTCCTATACTTAAGTCGGCATTGTGCCTCTCATATTTAATTCCGATGCAATTTCTGTGTTTGTTCGTCAATTGGAAGGTCCAATGGATACAGTAAACCTGCAGAGGTGGATCGGAATGTAAAACTGGTGACAAAGGAAACGCTCAAAAAATAGACAGTAGGAAGACTCATTCTTCCTCTACTTAAGTCGGCATTGTGTCTCTTATATTTAATTCCTATGCATTTTCTGTGGTTCATCGTCAATGGGAAAGTCCAATGGATACAGTAAACCTGCAGAGGTGCATCGGAATGTAAAACTGGTGACACAGGAAACGCTTAAACATAGACAGTAGGAAGACTCATTCTTCCTGTACTTAAGTCGGCATTGTGTTTCTTATATTTAATTCGGATGCAATTTCTGTGTTTCATCGTTAATGGGAAGGTCCAAGGGATACAGTAACCCTGCAGAGGTGCATCGGAATGTAAAACTGGTGACACAGGAAACGCTCAAAACATAGACAGTAGGAAGACTCACTGTTCCTGTACTTAAGTCGGCATTGTGTCTGTTATATTTAATTCCGATGCAATTTCTGTGTTTCATTGTCACTGTGAAGCTCCAATGGTTATAGTAAACCGGCAGATTCATATTTAATTCCGATGCAATTTCTGTGTTTGTTCGTCAATTGGAAGGTCCAATGGATACAGTAAACCTGCAGAGGTGGATCGGAATGTAAAACTGGTGACAAAGGAAACGCTCAAAAAATAGACAGTAGGAAGACTCATTCTTCCTGTACTTAAGTCGGCATTGTGTCTCTTATATTTAATTCCTATGCATTTTCTGTGGTTCATCGTCAATGGGAAAGTCCGATGGATACAGTAAACCTGCAGAGGTGCATCGGAATGTAAAACTGGTGACACAGGAAACGCTTAAACATAGACAGTAGGAAGACTCATTCTTCCTGTACTTAAGTCGGCATTGTGTCTCTTATATTTAATTCGGATGCAATTTCTGTGTTTCATCGTTAATGGGAAGGTCCAAGGGATACAGTAACCCTGCAGAGGTGCATCGGAATGTAAAACTGGTGACACAGGAAACGCTCGAAACATAGACAGTAGGAAGACTCAGTGTTCCTGTACTTAAGTCGGCATTGTGTCTATTATATTTAATTCCGATGCAATTTCTGTGTTTCATTGTCACTGTGAAGGTCCAATGGTTATAGTAAACCGGCAGAGGTGCATCGGAATGTAAAACTGATGACACAGGAAACGTTCAAAACATAGACAGTAGGAAGACTCAGTCTTCCTGTACTAAAGTCGGCATTGTAAATCTTATATTATTTAATTCCGATGCAATTTCTGTGGTTCATCGTCAATGGGAAAATCCAAGGGATACAGTAAACCTGCAGAGGTGCTTCGGAATGTAAAACTGGAGACACAGGAAACGCTCAAAACATAGACAGTAGGAAGACTCAGCCTTCCTGTTCTTAAGTCGGCATTGTGTCTCTTATATTTAATTCCGATGCAATTTCTGTGTTTCATCGTCAATGGGAAAAATCCAAGGGATACAGTAAACCTGCAGAGGTGCATCGGAATGTAAAACTGGTGACGCAGGAAACGCTCAAACATAGACAGTAGGAAGACTCAATGTTCCTGTACTTAAGTCGGCATTGTGTCTCTTATATTTAATTTCGATGCAATTTCTGTGTTTCACCGTCAATGGGAAGATCCAAGGGATATAGTAAACCTGCAGAGGTGCATCGGAATGTAAAACTGGTGACACAGGAAACACTCAAAACATAGACAGTAGGAAGACTCAGCCTTCCTGTGATTAAGTCGGCATTGTGTCTCTTATATTTAATTCCGATGCAATTTCTGTGATTCATAGTCAATGGGAAGATCCAAGAGATACAGTAAACCTGCAGAGGTGCATCGGAATGTAAAACTGGTGACACAGGAAACGCTCAAAACATAGACATTAGGAATACTCAGTCTTCCTGTACTTAAGTCGGCATTGTGTCTCTTATATGTAAATCCGATGCAATTTCTGTGTTTGGTCGTCAATGGGAAGGTCAAACGGATACAGTAAACCTGCAAAGGTGCATCGGAATGTAAAACTGGTGACACAGGAAGTGTTCAACACATAGACCCTAAGAAGACTCAGTGTTCTTGTACTTAAGTCGGCGTTGTGTCTCTTATATTTAATTCCGATGCAATTTCTGTGTTTCTTCGTCAATGAGAAGGTCCAATGGATACAGTAAACCTGCAGAGGTGTATCGGAATGTAAAACTGGTGACACAGGAAACGCTCAAAACATAGACTGTAGGAAGACTAATTCTTCCTGTACTTAATTCGGCATTGTGTCTGTTATATTTAATTCCGATGCAATTTCTGTGTTTCATTGTCACTGTGAAGGCACAATGGCTATAGTAAACCGGCAGAGATGCATCGGAATGTAAAACTGATGACACAGGAAACGTTCAAAAGATAGACAGTAGGAAGACTCAGTCTTCCTGTACTAAAGTCGGCATTGTGGCTCTTATATTTAATTCCGATGCAATTTCTGTGGTTCATCGTCAATGGGAAAATCCAAGGGATACAGTAAACCTGCAGAGGTGCATCGGAATGTAAACTTGGTGACTCAGGAAACGCTCAAAACATAGACAGTAGGAAGACCCAGTCTTTCTGTACTTAAGTCGGCATTGTGTCTCTTATATTTAATTCCGATGCAATTTCTGTGTTTCATCGTCAATGGAAGGTCCAAGGGATACAGTAACCCTGCAGAGGTGCATCGGAATGTAAAACTGGTGACACAGGAAGCGCCCACAACATAGACCCTAAGAAGTCTCAGTTTTCTTGTACTTAAGTCGGCAATGTGTCTTTTATATTTAATTCCGATGCAATTTCTGGGTTTCATCGTCACTGTGAAGGTCCATGGGGTAAAGTAAACCTGCAGAGGTGCATCGGAATGTAAAACTGGTGACACAGGACACGCTCAAAACATAGACAGTAGGAAGACTCAGTCTTCCTGTACCTTAGTCGGCATTGTGTCTCTTACATTTAGTTCCGATGCAATTTCTGTGTTTCATCGATCATGGGAAGGTCCAATGGATAAAGTAAACCTGCAGAGGTGCATCGGAATGTAAAACTGGTGACGCAGGAAACGCTCAAACATAGACAGTAGGAAGACTCAATGTTCCTGTACTTAAGTCGGCATTGTGTCTCTTACATTTAATTTCGATGCAATATCTGTGTTTCACTGTCAATGGGAAGATCCAAGGGATACAGTAAACCTGCAGAGGTACATCGGAATGTAAAACTGGTGACACAGGAAACACTCAAAACATAGACAGTTGGAAGACTCAGCCTTCCTGTACTTAAGTCGGCTTTTGTGTCTCTTATATTTAATTCCGATGCAATTTCTGTGATTCATCGTCAATGGAAAGATCCAATAGATACAGTAAACCTGCAGAGGTGCATCGGAATGTAAAACTGGAGACACAGGAAACGCTCAAAAAATAGACAGTAGGAATACTCAGTCTTCCTGTACTTAAGACGGCATTGTGTCTCTTATATTTAAATCCGATGCAATTTCTGTGTTTGGTCGTCAATGGGAAGGTCAAACGGATACAGTAAACCTGCATAGGTGCATCGGAATGTAAAACTGGAGGCTCAGGAAACGCTCAAAAAATAGACAGTAGGAATACTCAGTCTTCCTGTACTTAAGACGGCATTGTGTCTCTTATATTTAAATCCGATGCAATTTCTGTAATTCGTTGTCAATGGGAAGGATAAAGGGATACAGCAAACCTGCAGAGGTGCATCGGAATGTAAAACTGGTGACACAGGAAACGCTCAAAACATAGACAGTTGGATGACTTTGTCTTCCTGTACTTAAGACGACATTGTGTCTCTTATATATAATTCCGATGCAATTTCTGTGTTTCATCGTAAATGCGAAGGTCCAAGGGATACAGTAACCCGGCAGAGGTGCATCCGAATGTAAAACTGGTGACACAGGAGACGCTCACAACATAGACAATAGGAAGACTCAGTCTTCCTGTACTTAAGTCGGCATTGTGTCTCCTATATTTAATTCCGATGCAATTTCTGTGTTTCTTCGCAATGGGAGGGTCCAATGGATACAGTAAACCTGCAGAGGTGGATCGGAATGTAAAACTGGTGACAAAGGAAACGCTCAAAAAATAGACAGTAGGAAGACTCATTCTTCCTGTACTTAAGTCGGCATTGTGACTCTTATATTTAATTCCGATGCAATTTCTGTGTTTCATCGTCACTGTGAAGGTTCAATGGATACAGTAAACCTGCAGAGGTGGATCGGAATGTAAAACTGGTGACACAGGACACGCCCAAAACATAGACAGTAGGAAGACTCAGTCTTCATGTACCTTAGTCGGCATTTTGTCTCTTATATTTAATTCCGATGCAATTTCTGTGTTTCATCGTCACTGTGAAGGTCCATGGGATACCGCAATCCTGCAGAGGTGCATAGGAATGTAAAACAGGTGACACAGGACACGCTCAAAACATAGACAGTAAGAAGACTCAGTCTTCCTGTACCTTAGTCGGCATTTTGTCTCTTATATTTAATTCCGATGCAATTTCTGTGTTTCATCGTCCATGGGAAGGTCCAATGGATACAGTAAACCTGCAGAGGTGCATCGGAATGTAAAACTGGGGACACTGGAAACGCTCAAAACATAGACAGTTGGATGACTTTGTCTTCCTGTACTTAAGACGACATTGTGTCTCTTATATATAATTCCGATGTAATTTCTGTGTTTCATCGCCAATGGGAAGGTCCAATGGATACAGTAAACCTGCAAAGGTGCATCGGAATGTAAAACTGGTGACGCAGGAAACGCTCAAATCATAGACAGTAGGAAGACTCAATGTTCCTGTACTTAAGTCGGCATTGTGACTCTTATATTTAATTCCGATGCAATATCTGTGATTCATCGTCAATGGGAAGATCCAAGGGATACAGTAAACCTGCAGAGGTGCATCGGAATGTAAAACTGGTGACACAGGAAACGCTCAAAACATAGACAGTAGGAAGACTCAGCCTTCCTGTGATTAAGTCGGCATTGTGTCTCTTATATTTAATTCCGATGCAATTTCTGTGATTCATAGTCAATGGGAAGATCCAAGAGATACAGTAAACCTGCAGAGGTGCATCGGAATGTAAAACTGGTGACACAGGAAACGCTCAAAACATAGACATTAGGAATACTCAGTCTTCCTGTACTTAAGTCGGCATTGTGTCTCTTATATGTAAATCCGATGCAATTTCTGTGTTTGGTCGTCAATGGGAAGGTCAAACGGATACAGTAAACCTCCAAAGGTGCATCGGAATGTAAAACTGGTGACAAAGGAAGTGTTCAACACATAGACAATAGGAAGACTCAGTCTTCCTATACTTAAGTCGGCATTGTGCCTCTCATATTTAATTCCGATGCAATTTCTGTGTTTGTTCGTCAATTGGAAGGTCCAATGGATACAGTAAACCTGCAGAGGTGGATCGGAATGTAAAACTGGTGACAAAGGAAACGCTCAAAAAATAGACAGTAGGAAGACTCATTCTTCCTGTACTTAAGTCGGCATTGTGTCTCTTACATTTAATTCCTATGCATTTTCTGTGGTTCATCGTCAATGGGAAAGTCCAATGGATACAGTAAACCTGCAAAGGTGCATCGGAATGTAAAACTGGTGACACAGGAAACGCTTAAACATAGACCGTAGGAAGACTCATTCTTCCTGTACTTAAGTCGGCATTGTGTCTCTTATATTTAATTCGGATGCAATTTCTGTGTTTCATCGTTAATGGGAAGGTCCAAGGGATACAGTAAACCTGCAGAGGTGCATCCGAATGTAAAACTGATGACACAGGAAACGTTCAAAACATAGACAGTAGGAAGACTCAGTCTTCCTGTACTAAAGTCGGCATTGTAACTCTTATATTTAATTCCGATGCAATTTCTGTGGTTCATCGTCAATGGGAAAATCCAAGGGATACAGTAAACCTGCAGAGGTGCTTCGGAATGTAAAACTGGAGACACAGGAAACGCTCAAAACATAGACAGTAGGAAGACTCAGCCTTCCTGTTCTTAAGTCGGCATTGTGTCTCTTATATTTAATTCCGATGCAATTTCTGTGTTTCATCGTCAATGGGAAAAATCCAAGGGATACAGTAAACCTGCAGAGGTGCATCGGAATGTAAACTTGATGACTCAGGAAACGCTCAAAACATAGACAGTAGGAAGACCCAGTCTTTCTGTACTTAAGTCGGCATTGTGTCTCTTATATTTAATTCCGATGCAATTTCTGTGTTTCATCGTCAATGGAAGGTCCAAGGGATACAGTAACCCTGCAGAGGTGCATCGGAATGTAAAACTGGTGACACAGGAAGCGCTCATAACTTAGACCCTAAGAAGTCTCAGTTTTCTTGTACTTAAGTCGGCATTATGTCTTTTATATTTAATTCCGATGCAATTTCTGTGTTTCATCGTCACTGTGAAGGTCCATGGGATAAAGTAAACCTGCAGAGGTGCATCGGAATGTAAAACTGGTAACACAGGAAACGCTCAAAACATAGACAGTAGGAAGACTCAGCCTTCCTGTGCTTAAGTCGGCATTGTGTCTCTTATATTTAATTCCGATGCATTTTCTGTGATTCATAGTCAATGGGAAGATCCAAGAGATACAGTAAACCTGCAGAGGTGCATCGGAATGTAAAACTGGTGACACAGGAAACGCTCAAAACATAGACATTAGGAATACTCAGTCTTCCTGTACTTAAGTCGGCATTGTGTCTCTTATATTTAAATCCGATGCAATTTCTGTGTTTCATCGTCAATGGAAGGTCCAAGGGATACAGTAAACCTGCAGAGGTGCATCGGAATGTAAAACTGGTGACACAGGAAACGCTCAAAACATAGACAGTAGGAAGACTCAGCCTTCCTGTGCTTAAGTCGGCATTGTGTCTCTTATATTTAATTCCGATGCATTTTCTGTGATTCATAGTCAATGGGAAGATCCAAGGGATACAGTAAACCTGCAGAGGTGCATCGGAATGTAAAACTGGTGACACAGGAAACGCTCAAAACATAGACATTAGGAATACTCAGTCTTCCTGTACTTAAGTCGGCATTGTGTCTCTTATATTTAAATCCGATGCAATTTCTGTGTTTGGTCGTCAATGGGCAGGTCAAACGGATACAGTAAACCTGCAAAGGTGCATCGGAATGTAAAACTGGTGACACAGGAAGTGTTCAACACATAGACCCTAAGATGACTCAGTGTTCTTGTACTTAAGTCGGCGTTGTGTCTCTTATATTTAATTCCGATGCAATTTCTGTGTTTCTTCGTCAATGAGAAGGTCCAATGGATACAGTAAACCTGCAGAGGTGTATCGGAATGTAAAACTGGTGACACAGGAAACGCTCAAAACATAGACAGTAGGAAGACTAATTCTTCCTGTACTTAAGTCGGCATTGTGTCTGTTATATTTAATTCCGATGCAATTTCTGTGTTTCATTGTCACTGTGAAGGCCCAATGGTTATAGTAAACCGGCAGAGGTGCATCGGAATGTAAAACTGATGACACAGGAAACGTTCAAAAGATAGACAGTAGGAAGACTCAGTCTTCCTGTACTAAAGTCGGCATTGTGACTCTTATATTTAATTCCGATGCAATTTCTGTGGTTCATCGTCAATGGGAAAATCCAAGGGATACAGTAAACCTGCAGAGGTGCATCGGAATGTAAACTTGATGACTCAGGAAACGCTCAAAACATAGACAGTAGGAAGACCCAGTCTTTCTGTACTTAAGTCGGCATTGTGTCTCTTATATTTAATTCCGATGCAATTTCTGTGTTTCATCGTCAATGGAAGGTCCAAGGGATACAGTAACCCTGCAGAGGTGCATCGGAATGTAAAACTGGTGACACAGGAAGCGCTCATAACTTAGACCCTAAGAAGTCTCAGTTTTCTTGTACTTAAGTCGGCATTATGTCTTTTATATTTAATTCCGATGCAATTTCTGTGTTTCATCGTCACTGTGAAGGTCCATGGGATAAAGTAAACCTGCAGAGGTGCATCGGAATGTAAAACTGGTAACACAGGAAACGCTCAAAACATAGACAGTAGGAAGACTCAGCCTTCCTGTGCTTAAGTCGGCATTGTGTCTCTTATATTTAATTCCGATGCATTTTCTGTGATTCATAGTCAATGGGAAGATCCAAGAGATACAGTAAACCTGCAGAGGTGCATCGGAATGTAAAACTGGTGACACAGGAAACGCTCAAAACATAGACATTAGGAATACTCAGTCTTCCTGTACTTAAGTCGGCATTGTGTCTCTTATATTTAAATCCGATGCAATTTCTGTGTTTCATCGTCAATGGAAGGTCCAAGGGATACAGTAAACCTGCAGAGGTGCATCGGAATGTAAAACTGGTGACACAGGAAACGCTCAAAACATAGACAGTAGGAAGACTCAGCCTTCCTGTGCTTAAGTCGGCATTGTGTCTCTTATATTTAATTCCGATGCATTTTCTGTGATTCATAGTCAATGGGAAGATCCAAGAGATACAGTAAACCTGCAGAGGTGCATCGGAATGTAAAACTGGTGACACAGGAAACGCTCAAAACATAGACATTAGGAATACTCAGTCTTCCTGTACTTAAGTCGGCATTGTGTCTCTTATATTTAAATCCGATGCAATTTCTGTGTTTGGTCGTCAATGGGCAGGTCAAACGGATACAGTAAACCTGCAAAGGTGCATCGGAATGTAAAACTGGTGACACAGGAAGTGTTCAACACATAGACCCTAAGATGACTCAGTGTTCTTGTACTTAAGTCGGCGTTGTGTCTCTTATATTTAATTCCGATGCAATTTCTGTGTTTCTTCGTCAATGAGAAGGTCCAATGGATACAGTAAACCTGCAGAGGTGTATCGGAATGTAAAACTGGTGACACAGGAAACGCTCAAAACATAGACAGTAGGAAGACTAATTCTTCCTGTACTTAAGTCGGCATTGTGTCTGTTATATTTAATTCCGATGCAATTTCTGTGTTTCATTGTCACCGTGAAGGCCCAATGGTTATAGTAAACCGGCAGAGGTGCATCGGAATGTAAAACTGATGACACAGGAAACGTTCAAAAGATAGACAGTAGGAAGACTCAGTCTTCCTGTACTAAAGTCGGCATTGTGACTCTTATATTTAATTCCGATGCAATTTCTGTGGTTCATCGTCAATGGGAAAATCCAAGGGATACAGTAAACCTGCAGAGGTGCATCGGAATGTAAACTTGGTGACTCAGGAAACGCTCAAAACATAGACAGTAGGAAGATCCAGTCTTTCTGTACTTAAGTCGGCATTGTGTCTCTTATATTTAATTCCGATGCAATTTCTGTGTTTCATCGATCATGGGAAGGTCCAATGGATACAGTAAACCTGCAGAGGTGCATCGGAATATAAAACTGGTGACACTGGAAACGCTCAAAACATAGACCGTAAGAAGACTCAGTTTTCTTGTACTTAAGTCAACATTGTGTCTCTTATATTTAATTTCGATGTAATTTCTGTTTTTTATCGTCAATGGGAAGGTCCAATGGATACAGTAAACCTGCAGAGGTGGATCGGAATGTAAAACTGGTGACAAAGGAAACGCTCAAAAAATAGACAGTAGGAAGACTCATTCTTCCTCTACTTAAGTCGGCATTGTGCCTCTTATATTTAATTCCGATGCAATTTCTGTGTTTCATCGTCACTGTGAAGGTTCAATGGATACAGTAAACCTGCAGAGGTGAATCGGAATGTAAAACTGGTGACAAAGGAAACGCCCAAATCATAGACAGTAGGAAGACTCAGTCTTCCTGTACTTAAGTCGGCATTGTGTATCTTATATTTAATTCCGATGCAATTTCTGTGTTTCATCGTCACTGTGAAGGTGCAAGGGATACAGTAAACCTGCAGAGGTGCTTCAAAATGGAAAACTGATGACACAGGAAACGCTCAATCATAGACAGTAGGAAGACTCTGTCTTCCTGTACCTAAGTCGGCATTGTGTCACTTATATTTAATTCCGATGCAATTTCTGTGTTTCATCAACACTATGAAGGTCCAAGGGATACTGTAGACCTGCGTAGGTGCATCGGAAAGTAAAACTGGTGACACAGGAAACGCTTAAAACATAGACAGTAGGAAGACTCAGTCCTTCTGTAATTAAGTCGGCATTGTGCCTCTTATATTTAATTGCGATGCAATTTCTGTGTTTCATCGTCACTGTGAAGGTGCAAGGGATACAGTAAACCTGCAGAGGTGCATCAAAATGGAAAACTGATGACACAGGAAACGCTCCAACATAGACAGTAAGAAGACTCTTTCTTCCTGTACCTAAGTCGGCATTGTGTATCTTATATGTAATTCCGATGCAATTTCTGTGTTTCATCGTCAATGGGAAGATCCAATGGATACAGTAAACCTGCAGAGGTGCATCGAAATGTAAAACTGGTGACGCAGGAGACGCTCAAAACATAGACAGTAGGAAGTCTCAATGTTCCTGTACTTAAGTCGGCATTGTGTCTCATATATTTAATTCCGATAAAATTTCTGTGTTTCATCGTCAATGGGAAGATCCAAGGGATACAGTAAACCTGCAGAGGTGCATTGGAATGTATAACTGGTGACACAGGAAGCGGTCAAAACATAGACCCTAAGAGGACTCAGTTTTCTTAAATGGAAGTCGGCATTGTGTCTCTTATATTTAATTTAGATGCAATTTCTGTGTTTCATCGTCACTGTGAAGGTCCAAGGGATACAGTAAACCTGCAGAGGTGCATCAAAATGGAAAACTGATGACACAGGAAACGCTCAAACATAGACAGTAGGAAGACTCTGTCTTCATGTACCTAAGTCGGCATTGTGTCTCTTATATTTAAATCCGATGCAATTTCTGTGTTTCGTCGTCAATGGGAAGGTGAAAGGGATACAGCAAACCTGCAGAGGTGCATCGGAATGTAAAACTGGTGACACAGGAAACGCTCAAAACATAGACAGTTGGATGACTTTGTCTTCCTGTACTTAAGACGACATTGTGTCTCTTATATATAATTCCGATGCAATTTCTGTGTTTCATCGTAAATGCGAAGGTCCAAGGGATACAGTAACCCGGCAGAGGTGCATCCGAATGTAAAACTGGTGACACAGGAGACGCTCACAACATAGACAATAGGAAGACTCAGTCTTCCTGTACTTAAGTCGGCATTGTGTCTCCTATATTTAATTCCGATGCAATTTCTGTGTTTCTTCGCAATGGGAAGGTCCAATGGATACAGTAAACCTGCAGAGGTGGATCGGAATGTAAAACTGGTGACAAAGGAAACGCTCAAAAAATAGACAGTAGGAAGACTCATTCTTCCTCTACTTAAGTCGGCATTGTGCCTCTTATATTTAATTCCGATGCAATTTCTGTGTTTCATCGTCACTGTGAAGGTTCAATGGATACAGTAAACCTGCAGAGGTGGATCGGAATGTAAAACTGGTGACAAAGGAAACGCCCAAATCATAGACAGTAGGAAGACTCAGTCTTCCTGTACTTAAGTCGGCATTTTGTATCTTATATTTAATTCCGATGCAATTTCTGTGTTTCATCGTCACTGTGAAGGTGCAAGGGATACAGTAAACCTGCAGAGGTGCTTGAAAATGGAAAACTGATGACAGAGGAAACGCTCAAACATAGACAGTAGGAAGACTCTGTCTTCCTGTACCTAAGTCGGCATTGTGTCTCTTATATTTAATTTCGATGCAATTTCTGTGTTTCATCGTCAATGGGAAGGTCCAATGGATACAGTAAACCTGCAGAGGTGCATCGGAATGTAAAACTGGTGACACAGGAAACGCTCAAAACATAGACAGTAGGAAGACTCAGTCTTCCTGTACTTAAGTCGGCATTGTGTCTCTTATATTTAATTCCGATGCAATTTCTGTGTTTCATCGTCAATGGGAATTTCGAAGGAAAGCAGTATACCTGCAGAGGTGCTTCGGAATGTAAAACTGGTGACACAGGAAACGCTCAAAGCATAGACAGTAGGAAGGCTCAGTCTTCCTGTATTTAAGTCGGCATTGTGTCTATTATATTTAATTCCGATGCAATTTCTGTGTTTCATCGTCACTTTGAAAATCCAAGGGATACAGGAAAACCTGCAGAGGTGCATGGGAGTGTAAAACTGGTGACACAGGAAACGCTCAAAGCATAGACAGTTGGAAGACTCTGTCTTCCTGTACTTAAGACGTCATTGTGTCTCTTATATTTAATTCCGATGCAATTTCTGTGTTTCATCATCACTATGAAGGTCCAAGGGATACTGTAGACCTGCGTAGGTGCATCGGAAAGTAAAACTGGTGACACAGGAAACGCTTAAAACATAGACAGTAGGAAGACTCAGTCCTTCTGTATTTAAGTCGGCATTGTGTCTCTTATATTTAATTGCGACGCAATTTCTGTGTTTCTTCGTCACTGTGAAGGTCCAAGGGATTCAGTAAACCTGCAGAGGTGCATCGGAATGTAGAACTGGAGACACAGGATACGCTCAAAACATAGACAGTAGGAAGACTCAGTCTTCCTCTACTTGAGACGTCATTGTGTCTCTTATATTTAATTGCGGTGCAATCTCTGTGTTACATCGCCAATGGGAAGGTCCAAGGAACACAGGAAACCTGCAGAGGTGCATCGGGATGTAACACTGGTGACACTGGAAACGCTCAAAACATAGACCGTAAGAAGACTCAGTTTTCTTGTACTTAAGTCCACATTGTGTCTCTTATATTTAATTCCGATGTAATTTCTGTGTTTCATCGTCAATGGGAAGGTCCAATGGATACAGTAAACCTGCAGAGGTGCATCGGAATGTGAAACTGGTGACGCAGGAAACGCTCAAAACATAGACAGTAGGAAGTCTCAATGTTCCTGTACTTAAGTCGGCATTGTGTCACATATATTTAATTCCGATAAACTTTCTGTGTTTCATCGTCAATGGGAAGATCCAAGGGATACAGTAAACCTGCAGAGGTGCATCGGAATGTAAAACTGGTGACACAGGAAACGCTCAAAACATGGACAGTAGGAAGACTCAGCATTCCTGTTCTTATGTCGGCATTGTGTCTCTTATATTTAATTCGGATGCAATTTCTGTGTTTCATCGTAAATGGGAAGGTCCAAGGGATACAGTAACCCGCCAGAGGTGCATCCGAATGTAAAACTGGTGACACAGGAGACGCTCACAACATAGACAATAGGAAGACTCAGTCTTCCTGTACTTAAGTCGGCATTGTGTCTCCTATATTTAATTCCGATGCAATTTCTGTGTTTCTTCGCTATGGGAAGGTCCAATGGATACAGTAAACCTGCAGAGGTGGATCGGAATGTAAAACTGGTGACAAAGGAAACGCTCAAAAAATAGACAGTAGGAAGACTCATTCTTCCTGTACTTAAGTCGGCATTGTGTCTCTTATATTTAATCCGGTGCAATTTCTGTGCAGAGGTGCATCGGAATGTAAAACTGGTGACACAGGAAACGCTCAAAACATATGCAATAGAAAGACACACTTTTCCTGTACTTAAGTCGACATTGTGTCTCTTATATTTAATTCCGATGCAATTTCTGTGTTTCATCGTCAATGGGAATTTCGAAGGAAAGCAGTATACCTGCAGAGGTGCATCGGAATGTAAAACTGGTGACACAGGAAACGCTCAAAGTATAGACAGTAGTAAGACTCAGTCTTCCTGTACTTAAGTCGGCATTGTGTCTGTTATATTCAATTCCGATGTAATTTCTGTGTTTCATTGTCAATGGGAAGGTGCAATGGATACAGCAAACCTGCAGAGGTGCATCGGAATGTAAAACTGGTGACACATGAAACGCTCAAAACATAGAGAAGTGGAAGACTCAGCCTTTCTGTACTTAAGTTGACATTGTGTCTCTTATATTTAATTCCGATGCAATTTCTGTGTTCCATCATCACTATGAAGGTCCAAGGGATACTGTAGACCTGCGTAGGTGCATCGGAAAGTAAAACTGGTGACACAGGAAACGCTTAAAACATAGACAGTAGGAAGACTCAGTCCTTCTGTACTTAAGTCGGCATTGTGCCTCTTATATTTAATTGCGATGCAATTTCTGTGTTTCTTCGTCACTGTGAAGGTCCAAGGGATTCAGTAAACCTGCAGAGGTGCATCGGAATGTAAAACTGGAGACACAGGATACGCTCAAAACATAGACAGTAGGAAGACTCAGTCTTCCTCTACTTGAGACGTCATTGTGTCTCTTATATTTAATTGCGGTGCAATCTCTGTGTTTCATCGCCAATGGGAAGGTCCAAGGAAAGCAGGAAACCTGCAGAGGTGAATCGGGATGTAACACTGGTGACACTGGAAACGCTCAAAACATAGACCGTAAGAAGACTCAGTTTTCTTGTACTTAAGTCGGCGTTGTGTCTCTTATATTTAATTCCGATGTAATTTCTGTGTTTCATCGTCAATGGGAAGGTCCAATGGATACAGTAAACCTGCAGAGGTGCATCGGAATGTAAAACTGGTGACGCAGGAGACGCTCAAAACATAGACAGTAGGAAGTCTCAATGTTCCTGTACTTAAGTCGGTATTGTGTCTCATATATTTAATTCCGATAAAATTTCTGTGTTTCATCGTCAATGGGAAGATCCAAGGGATACAGTAAACCTGCAGAGGTGCATTGGAATGTAAAACTGGTGACACAGGAAGCGGTCAAAACATAGACCCTAAGAAGACTCAGTTTTCTTAAACTGAAGTCGGCATTGTGTCTCTTATATTTAATTTAGATGCAATTTCTGTGTTTCATCGTCACTGTGAAGGTCCAAGGGATACAGTAAACCTGCAGAGGTGCATCAAAATGTAAAACTGATGACATAGGAAACGCTCAAAACATAGACAGTAGGTAGACTCAGTCTTCCTGTACCTAAATCGGCATTGTATCTATTATATTTAATTCCGATGCAATTTCTGTGTTTTTTCGTCAATGGGAAGGTCCAAGGTATATAGTAAACCTGCAGAGGTGCATTGGAATGTAAAACTGGTGACACAGATAACGATCAAAACATAGAGAGTAGGAATACTCAGTCTTCCTGTACTTAAGTCGGCATTGTGTCTCTTATATATAATTCCGATGCATTTTCTGTGTTTCATCGTCAATGGGGGTGTCCAATGGATACAGTAAACCTGCAGAGGTGCATCGGAATGTAGAACTGATGACACAGGAAACGCTCAAAACATAGACTGTAGGAAGACTCAGTCTTCCTGTACTTAAGTCGGCATTGTGTCTCTTATATTTAATTCCGATGCAATTTCTGTGTTTCATCGTCAATGGGAAAGTCGAAGGGAAACAGTATACCTGCAGAGGTGCATCGGAATGTAAAACTGGTGACACAGGAAAGGCTCAAAACATAGACAGTAGGAAGACTCAGTCTTCCTGTACTTAAGTCGGCGTTGTGTCTCTTATATTTAATTCCGATGCAATTTCTGTGTTTCATCGTCACTTTGAAAGTCCAAGGGATACAGGAAAACCTGCAGGGGTGCATGGGAATGTAAAACTGGTGACACAGGAAACGCTCAAAACATAGACAGTAGTAAGACTCAGTCTTCCTGTACTTAAGTCGGCATTGTGTCTGTTATATTTAATTCCGATGTAATTTCTGTGTTTCATTGTCAATGGGAAGGTGCAAGGGATACAGCAAACCTGCAGAGGTGCATCGGAATGTAAAACTGGTGACACAGGAAACGCTCAAAACATAGAGAAGAGGAAGACTCAGTCTTTCTGTACTTAAGTTGACATTGTGTCTCTTATATTTAATTCCGATGCAATTTCTGTGTTTCATCATCACTATGAAGGTCCAAGGGATACTGTAGACCTGCGTAAGTGCATCGGAAAGTAAAACTGGTGACACAGGAAACGCTTAAAACATAGACAGTAGGTAGACTCAGTCCTTCTGTACTTAAGTCGGCATTGTGTCTCTTATATTTAATTCCGATGCAATTTCTGTGTTTCTTCGTCAATGAGAAGGTCCAATGGATACAGTAAACCTGCAGAGGTGTATCGGAATGTAATACTGGTGACATAGGAAACGCTCAAAACATAGACAGTAGGAAGACTCATTCTTCCTGTACTTAAGTCGGCATTGTGTCTCTTATATTTAATTCTCATGCATTTTCTGTGTTTCATCGTCAATGGGGAAGTCCGGCTGGATACAGTAAACCTGCAGAGGTGCATCGGAATGTAAAACTGGTGACACAGGAAACGCTCAAACATAGACAGTAGGAAGACTCAGTCTTCCTGTACTAAAGTCGACATTGTGTCTCTTATATTTAATTTCGATGCAATTTCTGTGATTCATCGTCAATGGGAAGATCCAAGGGATACAGTAAACCTGCACAGGTGCATCGGAATATAAAACTGGAGACACAGGAAACGCTCAAAAAATAGACAGTAGGAATACTCAGTCTTCCTGTACTTAAGACGGCATTGTGTCTCTTATATTTAAATCCGATGCAATTTCTGTGTTTCGTCGTCAATGGGAAGGTGAAAGGGATACAGCAAACATGCAGAGGTGCATCGGAATGTAAAACTGGTGACAAAGGAAACGCTCAAAAAATAGACAGTAGGAAGACTCATTCTTCCTGTACTTAAGTCGGCATTGTGTCTCTTATATTTAATCCGATGCAATTTCTGTGCAGAGGTGCATCGGAATGTAAAACTGGTGACACAGGAAACGCTCAAAACATATGCAATAGAAAGACACACTTTTCCTGTACTTAAGTCGACATTGTGTCTCTTATATTTAATTCCGATGCAATTTCTGTGTTTCATCGTCAATGGGAATTTCGAAGGAAAGCAGTATACCTGCAGAGGTGCATCGGAATGTAAAACTGGTGACACAGGAAACGCTCAAAACATAGACAGTAGTAAGACTCAGTCTTCCTGTACTTAAGTCGGCATTGTGTCTGTTATATTCAATTCCGATGTAATTTCTGTGTTTCATTGTCAATGGGAAGGTGCAATGGATACAGCAAACCTGCAGAGGTGCATCGGAATGTAAAACTGGTGACACATGAAACGCTCAAAACATAGAGAAGAGGAAGACTCAGTCTTTCTGTACTTAAGTTGACATTGTGTCTCTTATATTTAATTCCGATGAAATTTCTGTGTTTCATCATCACTATGAAGGTCCAAGGGATACTGTAGACCTGCGTAGGTGCATCGGAAAGTAAAACTGGTGACACAGGAAACGCTTAAAACATAGACAGTAGGAAGACTCAGTCCTTCTGTACTTAAGTCGGCATTGTGTCTCTTATATTTAATTGCGATGCAATTTCTGTGTTTCTTCGTCACTGTGAAGGTCCAAGGGATTCAGTAAACCTGCAGAGGTGCATCGGAATGTAAAACTGGAGACACAGGATACGCTCAAAACATAGACAGTAGGAAGACTCAGTCTTCCTCTACTTGAGACGTCATTGTGTCTCTTATATTTAATTGCGGTGCAATCTCTGTGTTTCATCGCCAATGGGAAGGTCCAAGGAACACAGGAAACCTGCAGAGGTGCATCCGAATGTAAAACTGGTGACACAGGAGACGCTCAAATCATAGACAATAGGAAGACTCAGTCTTCCTGTACTTAAGTCGGTATTGTGTCTCATATTTTTAATTCCGGTAAAATTTCTGTGTTTCAACGTCAATGGGAAGATCCAAGGGATACAGTAAACCTGCAGAGGTGCATCGGAATGTAAAACTGGTGACACAGGATATGCTCAAAACATAGACAGTAGGAAGACTAAGCATTCCTGTTCTTATGTCGGCATTGTGTCTCTTATATTTAATTCCGATGCAACTTCTGTGTTTCATCGTCAATGGGAAGGTCCAATGGATACAGTAAACGTGCAGAGGTGAATCGGAATGAAATACTGGTGACACAGGAAACGATCAAAGCATAGACAGTAGGAATACTCAGTCTTATTGTACTTAAGTCGGCGTTGTGTGTCTTATATTTAAATCCGATGCAATTTCTGTATTTCGTCGTCAATGGGAAGGTCCAAGGGATAGAATAAACCTGCAGAGGTGCATCGGAATGTAAAACTGTTGACACAGGAAACGCTCAAACATTGACAGTAGGAAGAGCCAGTCTTCCTGTACTTAAGTCGGCATTGTGTCTCTTATATTTAATTCCGATGCAATTTCTGTGTTTCATCGTCAATGGGGGTGTCCAATGGATACAGTAAACCTGCAGAGGTGCATCGGAATGTAGTACTGATGACGCAGGAAACGCTCAGAACATAGACTGTAGGAAGACTCAGTCTTCCTGTACTTAAGTCGGCATTGTGTCTCTTATATTTAATTCCGATGCAATTTCTGTGTTTCATCGTCAATGGGAAAGTCGAAGGGAAACAGTATCCCAGCAGAGGTGCATCGGAATGTAAAACTGGTGACACAGGAAACGCTCAAAACATAGACAGTAGGAAGACTCAGTCTTCCTGTACTTAAGTCGGCATTGTGTCTCTTATATTTAATTCCGATGCAATTTCTGTGTTTCATCGTCACTTTGAAAGTCCAAGGGATACAGGAAAACCTGCAGAGGTGCATGGGAATGTAAAACTGGTGACACAGGAAACGCTCAAAGCATAGACAGTTGGAAGACTCTGTCTTCCTGTACTTAAGTCGGCTTTGTGTCTCTTATATTTAATTTAGATGCAATTTCTGTGCTTCATCGTCACTGTGAAGGTTCAAGGGATACAGTAAACCTGCAGGGGTGCATCAAAATGTAAAACTGATGACACAGGAAATGCTCAAAACATAGACAGTAGGAAGACGCAGCATTCCTGTTCTTATGTCGGCATTGTGTCTCTTATATATAATTCTGATGCAATTTCTGTGATTCATCGTCAATGGGAAGATCCAAGGGATACAGTAAACCTGCAGAGGTGCATCGGAATGTAAAACTGGTGACACAGGAAACGCTCAAAACATAGACATTAGGAATACTCAGTCTTCCTGTACTTAAGTCGGCATTGTGTCTCTTATATTTAAATCCGATGCAATTTCTGTGTTTTGTCGTCAATGGGAAGGTCAAAGGGATACAGTAAACCTGCAGAGGTGCATCGGAATGTAAAACTGGTGACACAGGAAGCGTTCAAAACATAGACCCTAAGAAGACTCAGTGTTCTTGTACTTAAGTCGGCATTGTGTCTCTTATATTTAATTCCTATGCATTTTCTGTGTTTCATCGTCAATGGGATGGTCCAATGGATACAGAAAACCTGCAGAGGTGCATCGGAATGTAAAACTGATGACACAGAATACGCTCAAAGCATAGACAGTAGGAAGACTCAGTCTTCCTGTACTTAAGTCGGTATTGTGTCTCTTATATTCAAATCCGATGCAATTTCTGTGTTCCGTCGTCAATGGGAAGGTGAAAGTGATACAGCAAACCTGCAGAGGTGCATCGGAATGTAAAACTGGTGACACAGGAAACGCTCAAAACATAGACAGTTGGATGACTTTATCTTCCCGTACTTAAGACGACATTGTGTCTCTTATATATAATTCCGACGCAATTTCTGTGTTTCATCGTCAATGGGAAGGTCCAAGGGATTCAGTAACCCTGCAGAGGTGCATCCGAATGTAAAACTGGTGACACAGGAGACGCTCAAAACATAGACAATAGGAAGACTCAGTCTTCCTGTACTTAAGTCGGCATTGTGTCTCTTATATTTAATTCCTATGCATTTTCTGTGTTTCATCGTCAATGGGAAAGTCCAATGGCTACAGTAAACCTGCAGATGTGTATCGGAATGTAAAACTGGTGACACAGGAAACGCTCAAACATAGACAGTAGGAAGACTCATTGTTCCTGTACTTAAGTCGGCATTGTGTCTCTTATATTTAATTCCGATGCAATTTCTGTGTTTCATCGTTAATGGGAAGGTCCAAGGGATACAGTAAACCTGCAGAGGTGAATCGGAATGTAAAACTGGTGACACAGGAAACGCTCGAATCATAGACAGTAGGAAGACTCAGTCTTCCTGTACTTAAGTCGGCATTGCGTCTCTTATATTTAATTCCGATGCAATTTCTGTGTTTCATCGTCACTGTGAAGGTCCAAGGAATACAGTAAACCTGCAGAGGTGCATCAAAATGTAACAGTGATGACACACGAAACGCTCAAAACATAGACACTAGGAAGACAACTGTACCTAAGTCGGCATTGTGTCTCTTATATTTAATTCCGATGCAATTTCTGTGTTTTTTCATCAATGGGAAGGTCAAAGGGATACAGTAAACCTGAAGAGGTGAATTGGCATGTAAATCTGGTGACTCAGGAAACGCTCAAATCAAAGACCGTAAGAAGACTCAGTTGTCTTGTACTTAAGTCGGCGTTGTGTATCTTATATTTAATTGCGATGCAATTTCTGTGTTTCAACGTCAATTGGAAGGTCCAATGGATACACTAAACCTGCAGAGGTACATCGGAATGTACAACTGGTGACACAGGAAACGCTCAAAACATAGACAATTGAAAGACACACTCTTCCTGTACTTAAGTCGCATTGTGTCTCTTATATTTCATACCGATGCAATTTCTGTGTCTCATCGTCACTGAGAAAGTCAATGGATACAGTAAACCTGCAGAGGTGCATCGGAATGTAAAACTTATGACACAGGAAACGCTCAAAGCATAGACAGTAGGAAGACTCAGTCATCCTGTACTTAAGCCGGCATTGTGTCTCTTATATTTAATTCCGAGGCAATTTCTGTGTTTCATCGTCAATGGGAAAGTCGAAAGGAAACAGTATACCTGCAGAGGTGCATCGGAATGTAAAACTGGTGACACAGGAAACGCTCAAATCATAGACAGTAGGAAGACTCAGTCTTCCTGTACTTAAGTCGGCATTGTGTCTCTTATATTTAATTCCGATGCAATTTCTGTGTTTCATCGTCACTGTGAAGGTGCAAGGGATACAGTAAAACTGCAGAGGTGCATCGGAATGTAAAACTGGTGACACAGGACACGCTCAAAACATAGACAGTAGGATGACTCAGTCTTCCTGTTCCTAAGTCGGAATTGTGTCTCTTATATTTAATTACGATGCAATTTCTGTGATTCATCGTCAATGGGAAGGTCCAATGGATACAGTAAACCTGCAGAGGTGCATTGGAATGTAAAACTGGTGACACTGGAAACGCTCAAAACACAGCCCGTAAGAAGACTCAGTTTTCTTGTACTTAAGTGAACGTTGTGTCTCTTATATTTAATTCCGATGTAATTTCTGTGTTTCAACGTCAATGGGAAGGTCCAATGGATACAGTAAACCTGCAGAGGTGCATCGGAATGTAAAACTGGTGACGCAGGAAACGCTCAAAGCGTAGACAGTAGGAAGACTCAATGTTCCATTACTTAAGTCGGCATTGTGTCTCTTATATTTAATTCCAATGCAATTTCTGTGGTTCATCGTCAATGGGATGGTCCAATGGATACAGTAAACCTGCAGAGGTGCATCGGAATGTAACATTGGTGACGCAGGAAACGCTCAAACATACACAGTAGGAAGACTCAATCTTCCTGTACTTAACTCGGCATTGTGTCTCTTATATTTAATTCCGATGCAATTTCTGTGTTTCATCGTCAATGTGAAAATCGAAGGTATACAGTAAACTTGCAGAGGTGCATCGGAATGTAAAACTGGTGACACAGGAAGCGCTCATAACATAAACCCTAAGAAGACTCAATTTTCTTGTACTTAAGTCGGCATTGTGTCTTTTATATTTAATTCCGATGCAATTTCTGTGTTTCATCGTCACTGTGAAGGTCCAAGGGATACAGTAAACCTGCAGAGGTGCATCGGAATGTAAAACTGGTGACACAGGACACGCTCAAAACATAGACAGTAGGAAGACTCAGTCTTCCTGTACCTAAGTCAGCATTGTGCCTCTTATATTTAATTCCGATGTAATTTCTGTGTTTCATCTTCTATGGGAAGGTCCAATGGATACAGTAAACCTGCAGAGTTGCATCAGAATGTAAAACTGGTGACACAGGAAACGCTCAAAACATAGACCGTAAGAAGACTCAGTTTTCTTGTAATACCTCAACGTTGTGTCTCTTATATTTAATTCCGATGTAATTTCTGTGTTTCATCGTCAATGGGAAGGTCCAATGGATACAGTAAACCTGCAGAGGTGCATCGGAATGTAAAACTGGTGACGCAGGAAACGCTCAAAACATAGACAGTAGGAAGACTCAATGTTCCTGTACTTAAGTCGGCATTGTGTCTCTTATATTCAATTCCGATGCAATTTCTGTGGTTCATCGTCAATGCGAATATCCAAGGGATACAGTAAACCTACGGAGGTGCATCGGAATGTAAAACTGGTGACACAGGAAACGCCCAAAACATAGACAATAGGAAGACTCAGCCTTCCTGTACTTAAGTCGGCATTGTGTCTCTTATATTTAATTCCGATGCTATTTCTGTGTTTCATCGTCAATGGGAAGGTCCAATGGATACAGTAAACCTGCAGAGGTGGATCGGAATGTAAAACTGGTGACACAGGGAACGCTCAAAACATAGACAGTAGGAAGACTCAGTCTTCCTGTACTTCAGCCGGCATTGTGTCTCTTATATTTAATTCCGATGCATTTTCTGTGTTTCATCGTCAATGGGAAGGTCCAAGGGATACAGTAAACCTGCAGAGGTGCATCGGAATGTAAAACTGTTGACACAGGAAACGCTCAAACATTGACAGTAGGAAGACTCTGTCTTCCTGTACTGAAGTCGGCATTGTGTCATATACTTAATTCCGATGCAATTTCTGTCTTTTTTCCTCAATGGGAAGGTCCAAGGGATACAGTAACCCTGCAGAGGTGCATCGGAATGTAAAACTGGTGACACAGGAAGCGCTCATATCATAAACCCTAAGAAGACTCAGTTTTCTTGTACTTAAGTCGGCATTGTGTCTTTTATATTTAATTCCGATGCAATTTCTGTGTTTCATCGTCACTGTGAAGGTCCATGGGATACAGTAATCCTGCAGAGGTGCATCGGAATGTAAAACTGGTGACACAGGACACGCTCAAAACATAGACAGTAGGAAGACTCAGTCTTCCTGTACCTTAGTCGGCATTGTGTCTCTTATATTTAATTCCGATGCATTTTCTGTGATTCATCGGCAATGGGAAGGTCCAACGGATACAGTAAACCTGCAGAGGTGCATCGGAATGTAAAACTGGTGACACAGGACACGCTCAAAACATAGACAGTAGGAAGACTCAGTCTTCCTGTACCTAAGTCGGAATTGTGTCTCTTATATTTAATTCCGATGCAATTTCTGTGTTTCATCGTCAATGGGAAGGTCCAGTGGATACAGTAAACCTGCAGAGGTGCATCGTAATGTAAAACTGGTGACACTGGAAACACTCAAAACATAGACCGTAAGAAGACTCAGTTTTCTTGTACTTAACTCAACGTTGTGTCTCTTATATTTAATTCCGATATAATTTCTGTGTTTCATCGTCAATGGGAAGGTCCAATGGATACAGTAAACCTGCAGAGGTGCATCGAAATGTAAAACTGGTGACGCAGGAAACGCTCAAAACATAGACAGTAGGAAGACTCAATGTTGCATTACTTAAGTCGGCATTGTGTCTCATATATTTAATTCCGATGCAATTTCTGTGGTTCGTCGTCAATGGGAAGATCCAAGGGATACAGTAAACCTGCAGAGGTGCATCGGAATGTAAAAGTGGTGACACAGGAGATGCTCAAAACATAGACAGTAGGAAGACTCAGCCTTCCTGTTCTTAAGTCGGCGTTGTGTCTCTTATACTAATTCCGATGCTATTTCTGTGTTTCATCGTCAATGGGAAGGTCCAATGGATACAGTAAACCTGCAGAGGTGCATCGGAATGTAAAATTGGTGACGCAGGAAACGCTCAAAGCATACACAGTAGGAAGACTCAATCTTCCTGTACTTAAGTCAGCATTGTGTCTCTTATATTTAATTCCGATGCAATTTCTGTGTTTCATCGTCAATGTGAAAATCCAAGGGATACAGTAAACCTGCAGAGGTGCACCGGAATGTAAACCTGGTGACTCAGGAAACGCTCAAACATAGACAGTAGGAAGACTCAGTCTTTCTGTACTTAAGTCGGCATTGTGTCTCTTATATTTAATTCCGATGCAATTTCTGTGTTTCATCGTCAATGGGAAGGTCCAAGGGATACATTAACCCTGCAGAGGTGCATCGGAATGTAAAGCTGGTGACACAGGAAGCGCTCATAACATAGACCCTAAGAAGACTCAGTTTTCTTGTACTTAAGTCGGCATTGTGCTTTTATAATTAATTCCGATGCAATTTCTGTGTTTCATCGTCACTGTGAAGGTCCAAGGGATACAGTAAACCTAAAGAGGTGCATCGGAATGTAGAACTGATGACACAGGAAACGCTCAAAACATAGACAGTAGGAAGACTCAGTCTTCCTGTACCTAAGTCGGCATTGTGTCTCTTATATTTCATTCCGATGCAATTTCTGTGTTTCATCGTCAATGGGAAAGTCGAAAAGAAACAGTATACCTGCAGAGGTGCATCGGAATGTAAAACAGGTGACACAGGACACGCTCAAATCATAGACAGTAGGAAGGCTCAGTCTTCCTGTACTTAAGTCGGCATTGCGTCTCATATATTTAATTCCGATGCAATTTCTGTGTTTCATCGTCACTGTGAAGGTGCAAGGGATACAGTAAACCTGCAGAGGTGCATCAAAATGGAAAACTGATGACACAGGAAACGCTCAAAACATAGACAGTAGGAAGACTCAGTCTTCCTGTACCTAAGACGGCATTGTGTCTCTTATATTTAATTCCGATGCAATTTCTGTGTTTCATCGTCAATGGGAAAATCCAAGGGATACAGTACCCCTGCAGAGGTGCATCAAAATGTAAAACTGGTGACACATTAAGCGCTCATAACATAGACCCTAAGAAGACTCAGTTTTCTTGTACTTAAGTCGGCATTGTGTCTTTTATATTTAATTCCGATGCAATTTCTGTGTTTCATCGTCACTGTGAAGGTCCATGGGATACAGTGATCCTGCAGAGGTGCATCGGAATGTAAAACTGGTGACACAGGACACGCTCAAAACATAGACTGTAGGAAGACTCAGTCTTCCTGTACCTTAGTCGGCATTGTGTCTCTTATATTTAATTCCGATGCTATTTCTGTGTTTCATCGTCCATGGGAAGGTCCAATGGATACAGTAAACCTGCAGAGGTGCATCGGAATGTAAAACTGGTGACCCTGGAAACGCTCAAAACATAGACTGTAAGAAGACTCAGTTTTCTTGTACTTAAGTCGGCATTGTGTCTCTTATATTTGATTCCGATGCAATTTCTGTGTTTCATCGTTAATGGGAAGGTCCAATGGATACAGTAAACCTGCAGAGGTGCATCGGAATGTAAAACTGTTGACACAGGAAACGCTCAAACATTGACAGTAGGAAGACTCTGTCTTCCTGTACTGAAGTCGGCATTGTGTCATATACTTAATTCCGATGCAATTTCTGTCTTTTTTCCTCAATGGGAAGGTCCAAGGGATACAGTAACCCTGCAGAGGTGCATCGGAATGTAAAACTGGTGACACAGGAAGCGCTCATATCATAAACCCTAAGAAGACTCAGTTTTCTTGTACTTAAGTCGGCATTGTGTCTTTTATATTTAATTCCGATGCAATTTCTGTGTTTCATCGTCACTGTGAAGGTCCATGGGATACAGTAATCCTGCAGAGGTGCATCGGAATGTAAAACTGGTGACACAGGACACGCTCAAAACATAGACAGTAGGAAGACTCAGTCTTCCTGTACCTTAGTCGGCATTGTGTCTCTTATATTTAATTCCGATGCATTTTCTGTGATTCATCGGCAATGGGAAGGTCCAACGGATACAGTAAACCTGCAGAGGTGCATCGGAATGTAAAACTGGTGACACAGGACACGCTCAAAACATAGACAGTAGGAAGACTCAGTCTTCCTGTACCTAAGTCGGAATTGTGTCTCTTATATTTAATTCCGATGCAATTTCTGTGTTTCATCGTCAATGGGAAGGTCCAGTGGATACAGTAAACCTGCAGAGGTGCATCGGAATGTAAAACTGGTGACACTGGAAACACTCAAAACATAGACCGTAAGAAGACTCAGTTTTCTTGTACTTAACTCAACGTTGTGTCTCTTATATTTAATTCCGATATAATTTCTGTGTTTCATCGTCAATGGGAAGGTCCAATGGATACAGTAAACCTGCAGAGGTGCATCGAAATGTAAAACTGGTGACGCAGGAAACGCTCAAAACATAGACAGTAGGAAGACTCAATGTTGCATTACTTAAGTCGGCATTGTGTCTCATATATTTAATTCCGATGCAATTTCTGTGGTTCGTCGTCAATGGGAAGATCCAAGGGATACAGTAAACCTGCAGAGGTGCATCGGAATGTAAAAGTGGTGACACAGGAGATGCTCAAAACATAGACAGTAGGAAGACTCAGCCTTCCTGTTCTTAAGTCGGCGTTGTGTCTCTTATACTAATTCCGATGCTATTTCTGTGTTTCATCGTCAATGGGAAGGTCCAATGGATACAGTAAACCTGCAGAGGTGCATCGGAATGTAAAATTGGTGACGCAGGAAACGCTCAAATCATACACAGTAGGAAGACTCAATCTTCCTGTACTTAAGTCAGCATTGTGTCTCTTATATTTAATTCCGATGCAATTTCTGTGTTTCATCGTCAATGTGAAAATCCAAGGGATACAGTAAACCTGCAGAGGTGCACCGGAATGTAAACCTGGTGACTCAGGAAACGCTCAAACATAGACAGTAGGAAGACTCAGTCTTTCTGTACTTAAGTCGGCATTGTGTCTCTTATATTTAATTCCGATGCAATTTCTGTGTTTCATCGTCAATGGGAAGGTCCAAGGGATACAGTAACCCTGCAGAGGTGCATCGGAATGTAAAGCTGGTGACACAGGAAGCGCTCATAACATAGACCCTAAGAAGACTCAGTTTTCTTGTACTTAAGTCGGCATTGTGCTTTTATAATTAATTCCGATGCAATTTCTGTGTTTCATCGTCACTGTGAAGGTCCAAGGGATACAGTAAACCTAAAGAGGTGCATCGGAATGTAGAACTGATGACACAGGAAACGCTCAAAACATAGACAGTAGGAAGACTCAGTCTTCCTGTACCTAAGTCGGCATTGTGTCTCTTATATTTCATTCCGATGCAATTTCTGTGTTTCATCGTCAATGGGAAAGTCGAAAAGAAACAGTATACCTGCAGAGGTGCATCGGAATGTAAAACAGGTGACACAGGACACGCTCAAATCATAGACAGTAGGAAGGCTCAGTCTTCCTGTACTTAAGTCGGCATTGCGTCTCATATATTTAATTCCGATGCAATTTCTGTGTTTCATCGTCACTGTGAAGGTGCAAGGGATACAGTAAACCTGCAGAGGTGCATCAAAATGGAAAACTGATGACACAGGAAACGCTCAAAACATAGACAGTAGGAAGACTCAGTCTTCCTGTACCTAAGACGGCATTGTGTCTCTTATATTTAATTCCGATGCAATTTCTGTGTTTCATCGTCAATGGGAAAATCCAAGGGATACAGTACCCCTGCAGAGGTGCATCAAAATGTAAAACTGGTGACACATTAAGCGCTCATAACATAGACCCTAAGAAGACTCAGTTTTCTTGTACTTAAGTCGGCATTGTGTCTTTTATATTTAATTCCGATGCAATTTCTGTGTTTCATCGTCACTGTGAAGGTCCATGGGATACAGTGATCCTGCAGAGGTGCATCGGAATGTAAAACTGGTGACACAGGACACGCTCAAAACATAGACAGTAGGAAGACTCAGTCTTCCTGTACCTTAGTCGGCATTGTGTCTCTTATATTTAATTCCGATGCTATTTCTGTGTTTCATCGTCCATGGGAAGGTCCAATGGATACAGTAAACCTGCAGAGGTGCATCGGAATGTAAAACTGGTGACCCTGGAAACGCTCAAAACATAGACTGTAAGAAGACTCAGTTTTCTTGTACTTAAGTCGGCATTGTGTCTCTTATATTTGATTCCGATGCAATTTCTGTGTTTCATCGTTAATGGGAAGGTCCAATGGATACAGTAAACCTGCAGAGGTGCATCGGAATGTAAAACTGGTGACACAGGAAACGCTCAAAACATAGACAGTAGGAAGACTCATTCTTCCTGTCCTTAAGACGGCATTGTGCCTCTTATTTTTAAATCTGATGCAATTTCTATGTTTCGTTGTCAATGGGAAGGTGAAAGGGATACAGCAAACTTGCAGGGGTGCATCGGAATGTAAAACTGGTGACACAGGAAACGCTCAAAACATAGACTGTTGGATGACTTTGTCTTCCTGTACTTAAGACGACATTGTGTCTCTTATATATAATTCCTAAGCAATTTCTGTGTTTCATCGTCAATGGGAAGGTCCAAGGGATACAGTAACCCTGCATAGGTGAATCCGAATGTAAAACTGGTGACAGAGGGGACGCTCAAAACATAGACAATAGGAAGACTCAGTCTTCGTGTACTTAAGTCGGCAATGTGTCTCTTATATTTAATTCCGATGCAATTTCTGTGTTTCTCCGTCAATGGGAAGGTCCAATTAATACAGTAAACCTGCAGAGGTGGATCGGAATGTAAAACTGGTGACACAGGAAACGCTCAAACATAGACAGTAGGAAGACTCATTCTTCCTGTACTTAAGTCGGTATTGTGTCTCTTATATTTAATTCCGATGCAATTTCTGTGGTTCATCGTTAATGGGAATGTCCAAGGTATACAGTAAACCTGCAGAGGTGCATCGGAATATAAAACTGCTGACACAGGAAACGCTCAAAACATAGACAGTAGGAAGACTCAGTCTCCCTGTACCTATGTCGGCATTGAGTCTCATATATTTAATTGCGATACAATTTCTGTGTTTCAACGTCAATGGGAAGGTCCAATGGATACAGTAAACCTGCAGAGGTGCATCGGAATGTAAAATTGGTGACGCAGGAAACGCTCAAAGCATACACAGTAGGAAGACTCAATCTTCCTGTACTTAAGTCAGCATTGTGTCTCTTATATTTAATTCCGATGCAATTTCTGTGTTTCATCGTCAATGTGAAAATCCAAGGGATACAGTAAACCTGCAGAGGTGCATCGGAATGTAAACCTGGTGACTCAGGAAACGCTCAAACATAGACAGTAGGAAGACTCAGTCTTTCTGTACTTAAGTCGGCATTGTGTCTCTTATATTTAATTCCGATGCAATTTCTGTGTTTCATCGTCAATGGGAAGGTCCAAGGGATACAGTAACCCTGCAGAGGTGCATCGAAATGTAAAGCTGGTGACACAGGAAGCGCTCATAACATAGACCCTAAGAAGACTCAGTTTTCTTGTACTTAAGTCGGCATTGTGTCTTTTATAATTAATTCCGATGCAATTTCTGTGTTTCATCGTCACTGTGAAGGTCCAAGGGATACAGTAAACCTAAAGAGGTGCATCGGAATGTAGAACTGATGACACAGGAAACGCTCAAAACATAGACAGTAGGAAGACTCAGTCTTCCTGTACCTAAGTCGGCATTGTGTCTCTTATATTTCATTCCGATGCAATTTCTCTGTTTCATCGTCAATGGGAAAGTCGAAAAGAAACAGTATACCTGCAGAGGTGCATCGGAATGTAAAACTGGTGACACAGGACACGCTCAAATCATAGACAGTAGGAAGGCTCAGTCTTCCTGTACTTAAGTCGGCATTGCGTCTCATATATTTAATTCCGATGCAATTTCTGTGTTTCATCGTCACTGTGAAGGTGCAAGGGATACAGTAAACCTGCAGAGGTGCATCAAAATGGAAAACTGATGACACAGGAAACGCTCAAAACATAGACAGTAGGAAGACTCAGTCTTCCTGTACCTAAGACGGCATTGTGTCTCTTATATTTAATTCCGATGCAATTTCTGTGTTTCATCGTCAATGGGAAAATCCAAGGGATACAGTACCCCTGCAGAGGTGCATCAAAATGTAAAACTGGTGACACATTAAGAGCTCATAACATAGACCCTAAGAAGACTCAGTTTTCTTGTACTTAAGTCGGCATTGTGTCTTTTATATTTAATTCCGATGCAATTTCTGTGTTTCATCGTCACTGTGAAGGTCCATGGGATACAGTGATCCTGCAGAGGTGCATCGGAATGTAAAACTGGTGACACAGGACACGCTCAAAACATAGACAGTAGGAAGACTCAGTCTTCCTGTACCTTAGTCGGCATTGTGTCTCTTATATTTAATTCCGATGCTATTTCTGTGTTTCATCGTCCATGGGAAGGTCCAATGGATACAGTAAACCTGCAGAGGTGCATCGGAATGTAAAACTGGTGACCCTGGAAACGCTCAAAACATAGACTGTAAGAAGCCTCAGTTTTCTTGTACTTAAGTCAACGTTGTGTCTCTTATATTTAATTCCGATGTAATTTCTGTGTTTCATCGTCAATGGGAAGGTCCAATGGATACAGTAAACCTGCAGAGGTGCATCGGAATGTAAAACTGGTGACGCAGGAAACGCTCAAAACATAGACAGTAGGAAGACTCAATGTTCCTGTACTTAAGTCGGTATTGTGTCTATTACATTTAATTCCGATGCAATTTCTGTGTTTCATCGTCAATGGGAAGATCCAAGGGATACAATAAACCTGCAGAGGTGCATCGGAATGTAAAACTGATGACACTGGAAACGCTCAAAACATAGACAGTTGGATGACTTTGTCTTCCTGTACTTAAGACGACATTGTGTCTCTTATATATAATTCCGATGCAATTTCTGTGTTTCATCGTCAATGGGAAGGTCCAAGGGATACAGTAAACCTGCAGAGGTGCATCGGAATGTAAAACTGTCGACACAAGAAACGCTCAAAACATAGACAGTAAGAAGACTCAGTCTTCCTGTACTTAAGTCGGCATTGTGTCTCTTATATTTGATTCCGATGCAATTTCTGTGTTTCATCGTTAATGGGAATGTCCAAGGTATACAGTAAACCTGCAGAGGTGCATCGGAATATAAAACTGCTGACACAGGAATCGCTCAAAACATAGACAGTAGGAAGACTCAGTCTCCCTGTACCTAAGTCGGCATTGTGTCTCTTATATTTAATTGCGATACAATTTCTGTGTTTCAACGTCAATGGGAAGGTCCAATGGATACAGTAAACCTGCAGAGGTGCATCGGAATGTAAAATTGGTGACGCAGGAAACGCTCAAAGCATACACAGTAGGAAGACTCAATCTTCCTGTACTTAAGTCAGCATTGTGTCTCTTATATTTAATTCCGATGCAATTTCTGTGTTTCATCGTCAATGTGAAAATCCAAGGGATACAGTAAACCTGCAGAGGTGCATCGGAATGTAAACCTGGTGACTCAGGAAACGCTCAAACATAGACAGTAGGAAGACTCAGTCTTTCTGTACTTAAGTCGGCATTGTGTCTCTTATATTTAATTCCGATGCAATTTCTGTGTTTCATCGTCAATGGGAAGGTCCAAGGGATACAGTAACCCTGCAGAGGTGCATCGGAATGTAAAGCTGGTGACACAGGAAGCGCTCATAACATAGACCCTAAGAAGACTCAGTTTTCTTGTACTTAAGTCGGCATTGTGTCTTTTATAATTAATTCCGATGCAATTTCTGTGTTTCATCGTCACTGTGAAGGTCCAAGGGATGCAGTAAACCTAAAGAGGTGCATCGGAATGTAGAACTGATGACACAGGAAACGCTCAAAACATAGACAGTAGGAAGACTCAGTCTTCCTGTACCTAAGTCGGCATTGTGTCTCTTATATTTCATTCCGATGCAATTTCTCTGTTTCATCGTCAATGGGAAAGTCGAAAAGAAACAGTATACCTGCAGAGGTGCATCGGAATGTAAAACTGGTGACACAGGACACGCTCAAATCATAGACAGTAGGAAGGCTCAGTCTTCCTGTACTTAAGTCGGCATTGCGTCTCATATATTTAATTCCGATGCAATTTCTGTGTTTCATCGTCACTGTGAAGGTGCAAGGGATACAGTAAACCTGCAGAGGTGCATCAAAATGGAAAACTGATGACACAGGAAACGCTCAAAACATAGACAGTAGGAAGACTCAGTCTTCCTGTACCTAAGACGGCATTGTGTCTCTTATATTTAATTCCGATGCAATTTCTGTGTTTCATCGTCAATGGGAAAATCCAAGGGATACAGTACCCCTGCAGAGGTGCATCAAAATGTAAAACTGGTGACACATTAAGAGCTCATAACATAGACCCTAAGAAGACTCAGTTTTCTTGTACTTAAGTCGGCATTGTGTCTTTTATATTTAATTCCGATGCAATTTCTGTGTTTCATCGTCACTGTGAAGGTCCATGGGATACAGTGATCCTGCAGAGGTGCATCGGAATGTAAAACTGGTGACACAGGACACGCTCAAAACATAGACAGTAGGAAGACTCAGTCTTCCTGTACCTTAGTCGGCATTGTGTCTCTTATATTTAATTCCGATGCTATTTCTGTGTTTCATCGTCCATGGGAAGGTCCAATGGATACAGTAAACCTGCAGAGGTGCATCGGAATGTAAAACTGGTGACCCTGGAAACGCTCAAAACATAGACTGTAAGAAGACTCAGTTTTCTTGTACTTAAGTCAACGTTGTGTCTCTTATATTTAATTCCGATGTAATTTCTGTGTTTCATCGTCAATGGGAAGGTCCAATGGATACAGTAAACCTGCAGAGGTGCATCGGAATGTAAAACTGGTGACGCAGGAAACGCTCAAAACATAGACAGTAGGAAGACTCAATGTTCCTGTACTTAAGTCGGTATTGTGTCTATTACATTTAATTCCGATGCAATTTCTGTGTTTCATCGTCAATGGGAAGATCCAAGGGATACAATAAACCTGCAGAGGTGCATCGGAATGTAAAACTGATGACACTGGAAACGCTCAAAACATAGACAGTTGGATGACTTTGTCTTCCTGTACTTAAGACGACATTGTGTCTCTTATATATAATTCCGATGCAATTTCTGTGTTTCATCGTCAATGGGAAGGTCCAAGGGATACAGTAAACCTGCAGAGGTGCATCGGAATGTAAAACTGTCGACACAAGAAACGCTCAAATCATAGACAGTAAGAAGACTCAGTCTTCCTGTACTTAAGTCGGCATTGTGTCTCTTATATTTGATTCCGATGCAATTTCTGTGTTTCATCGTTAATGGGAAGGTCCAATGGATACAGTAAACCTGCAGAGGTGCATCGGAATGTAAAACTGGTGACACAGGAAACGCTCAAAACATAGACAGTAGGAAGTCTCATTCTTCCTGTCCTTAAGACGGCATTGTGCCTCTTATATTTAAATCTGATGCAATTTCTATGTTTCGTTGTCAATGGGAAGGTGAAAGGGATACAGCAAACTTGCAGGGGTGCATCGGAATGTAAAACTGGTGACACAGGAAACGCTCAAAACATAGACTGTTGGATGACTTTGTCTTCCTGTACTTAAGACGACATTGTGTCTCTTATATATAATTCCTAAGCAATTTCTGTGTTTCATCGTCAATGGGAAGGTCCAAGGGATACAGTAACCCTGCATAGGTGAATCCGAATGTAAAACTGGTGACAGAGGGGACGCTCAAAACATAGACAATAGGAAGACTCAGTCTTCGTGTACTTAAGTCGGCAATGTGTCTCTTATATTTAATTCCGATGCAATTTCTGTGTTTCTTCGTCAATGGGAAGGTCCAATTGATACAGTAAACCTGCAGAGGTGGATCGGAATGTAAAACTGGTGACACAGGAAACGCTCAAACATAGACAGTAGGAAGACTCATTCTTCCTTTATTTAAGTCGGTATTGTGTCTCTTATATTTAATTCCGATGCAATTTCTGTGGTTCATCGTTAATGGGAATGTCCAAGGTATACAGTAAACCTGCAGAGGTGCATCGGAATATAAAACTGCTGACACAGGAAACGCTCAAAACATAGACAGTAGGAAGACTCAGTCTCCCTGTACCTAAGTCGGCATTGTGTCTCTTATATTTAATTGCGATACAATTTCTGTGTTTCAACGTCAATGGGAAGGTCCAATGGATACAGTAAACCTGCAGAGGTGCATCAGAATGTGAAACTGGTGACACAGGAAACGCTCAAAACATAGACAATTGTAAGGCACACTCTTCCTGTACTTAAGTCGCATTGTGTCTCTTATATTCCATTCCGATGCAATTTCTGTGTTTCAACGTCTATGGGAAAGTCGAAAGGAAACAGTATACCTGCAGAGGTGCATCGGAATGTAAAACTGGTGACACAGGAAACGCTCAAATCATAGACTGTAGGAAGACTCAGTCTTCCTGTACTTATGTCGGCATTGTGTCTCTTATATTTAATTCCGATGCAATTTCTGTGTTTCATCGTCACTGTGAAGGTGCAAGGGATACAGTAAACCTGCAGAGGTGCATCAAAATGGAAAACTGATGACACAGGAAACGCTCAAAACATAGACAGTAGGAAGACTCAGTCTTCCTGTACTTCAGTCGGCATTGTGTCTCTTATATTTAATTCCGATGCGTTTTCTGCGTTTCGTCGTCAATGGCAAGGTCCAAGGGATACAGTAAACCTGCAGAGGTGCATCGCAATGTAAAACTGTTGACACAGGAAACGCTCAAACATTGACAGTGGGAAGACTCTGTCTTCCTGTACTGAAGTCGGCATTGTGTCATATACTTAATTCCGATGCAATTTCTGTCTTTTTTCGTCAATGGGAAGGTCCAAGGGATACAGTAACCCTGCAGAGGTGCATCGGAATGTAAAACTGGTGACACAGGAAGCGCTCATATCATAGACCCTAAGAAGACTCAGTTTTCTTGTACTTAAGTCGGCATTGTGTCTTTTATATTTAATTCCGATGCAATTTCTGTGTTTCATCGTCACTGTGAAGGTCCATGGGATACAGTAATCCTGCAGAGGTGCATCGGAATGTAAAACTGGTGACACAGGACACGCTCAAAACATAGACAGTAGGAAGACTCAGTCTTCCCGTACCTTAGTCGCCATTGTGTGTCTTATATTTAATTCCAATGCATTTTCTGTGTTTCATCGTCAATGGGAAGGTCCAAGGGATACAGTAAACCTGCAGAGGTGCATCGGAATGTAAAACTGGTGACACAGGACACGCTCAAAACATAGACAGTAGGAAGACTCAGTCTTCCTGTACCTAAGTCGGAATTGTGTCTCTTATATTTAATTCCGATGCAATTTCTGTGTTTCATCGTCAATGGGAAGGTCCAATGGATACAGTAAACCTGCAGAGGTGCATCGGAATGTAAAACTGGTGACACTGGAAACGCTCAAATCATAGACCGTAAGAAGACTCAGTTTTCTTGTACTTAACGTTGTGTCTCTTATATTTAAATCCGATGTAATTTCTGTGTTTCATCGTCAATGGGAAGGTCCAATGGATACAGTAAACCTGCAGAGGTGCATCGATATGTAAAACTGCTGACGCAGGAAACGCTCAAATCATAGACAGTAGGAAGACTCAATGTTGCATTACTTAAGTCGGCATTGTGTCTCATATATTTAATTCCGATGCAATTTCTGTGGTTCATCGTCAATGGGAAGATCCAAGGGATACAGTAAACCTGCAGAGGTGCATCGGAATGTAAAAGTGGTGACACAGGAGATGCTCAAATCATAGACAGTAGGAAGACTCAGCCTTCCTGTTCTTAAGTCGGCGTTGTGTCTCTTATACTAATTCCGGTGCTATTTCTGTGTTTCATCGTCAATGGGAAGGTCCAATGGATACAGTAAACCTGCAGAGGTGCATCGGAATGTAAAATTGGTGACGCAGGAAACGCTTAAAGCATACAAAGTAGGAAGACTCAATCTTCCTGTACTTAAGTCGGCATTGTGTCTTTTATAATTAATTCCGATGCAATTTCTGTGTTTCATCGTCACTGTGAAGGTGCAAGGGATACAGTGAACCTGCAGAGGTGCATCAAAATGGAAAACTGATGACACAGGAAACGCTCAAACATAGACAGTAGGAAGACTCAGTCTTCCTGTATCTAAGTCGGCATTGTGTCTCTTATATTTAATTCCGATGCAATTTCTGTGTTTCATCGTCAATGGGAAAATCCAAGGGATACAGTACCCCTGCAGAGGTGCATCAAAATGTAAAACTGGTGACACAGGAAGCGCTCATAACATAGACCCTAAGAAGACTCAGTTTTCTTGTGCTTATGTCGGCATTGTGTCTTTTATATTTCATTCCGATGCAATTTCTGTGTTTCATCGTCACTGTGAAGGTCCATGGGATACAGTAATCCTGCAGAGGTGCATTGGAATGTAAAACTGTCGACACAAGAAACGCTCAAAACATAGACAGTAAGAAGACTCAGTCTTCCTGTACTTAAGTCGGCATTGTGTCTCTTATATTTAATTCCGATGCAATTTCTGTGTTTCATCGTCAATGGGAAGGTCCAAGGGATACAGTAACCCTGCAGAGGTGCACCAAAATGTAAAACTGGTGACACAGGAGGCGCTCATAACATAGACCCTAAGAAGACTCAGTTTTCTTGTACTTATGTCGGCATTGTGTCTTTTATATTTAAGTCCGATGCAATTTCTGTGTTTCATCGTCACTGTGAAGGTTCAAGGGATACAGTAAAACTGCAGAGGTTCATCGGAATGTAAAACTGGTGACACAGGACACGCTCAAAACATAGACAGTAGGAAGACTCAAGTCTTCCTGTACCTAAGTCGGCATTGTGTCTCTTGTATTTAATTCCGATGCAATTTTTGTGTTCCATCGTCAATGGGAAGGTCCAATGGATACAGTAAACCTGCAGAGGTGCATCGGAATGTAAAACTGGTGACACTGGAAACGCTCAAAACATAGACAGTTGGATGACTTTGTCTTCCTGTACTTAAGACGACATTGTGTCTCTTATATATAATTCCGATGCAATTTCTGTGTTTCATCGTCAATGGGAAGGTCCAAGGGATACAGTAAACCTGCAGAAGTGCATCGGAATGTAAAACTGTCGACACAAGAAACGCTCAAAACATAGACAGTAAGAAGACTCAGTCTTCCTGTACTTAAGTCGGCATTGTGTCTCTTATATTTAATTCCGATGCAATTTCTGTGTTTCATCGTTAATGGGAAGGTCCAAGGGATACAGTAAACCTGCAGAGGTGCATCGGAATGTAAAACTGGTGACACAGGAAACGCTCAAAACATAGACAGTAGGAAGACTCATTCTTCCTGTCCTTAAGACGGCATTGTGCCTCTTATATTTAAATCTGATGCAATTTCTATGTTTCGTCGTCAATGGGAAGGTGAAAGGGATACAGCAAACTTGCAGGGGTGCATCGGAATGTAAAACTGGTGACACAGGAAACGCTCAAAACATAGACAGTTGGATGACTTTGTCTTCCTGTACTTAAGACGACATTGTGTCTCTTATATATAATTCCGAAGCAATTTCTGTGTTTCATCGTCAATGGGAAGGTCCAAGGGATACAGTAACCCTGCATAGGTGCATCCAAATGTAAAACTGGTGACCCAGGAGACGCTCAAAACATAGACAATAGGAAGACTCAGTCTTCCTGTACTTAAGTCGGCAATGTGTCTCTTATATTTAATTCCGATGCAATTTCTGTGTTTCTTCGTCAATGGGAAGGTCCAATGGATACAGTAAACCTGCAGAGGTGGATCGGAATGTAAAACTGGTGACAAAGGAAACGCTCAAAAAAAAAGACAGTAGGAAGACTCGTTCTTCCTGTACTTAAGTCGGCATTGTGTCTCTTATATTTAATTCCTATGCATTATCTGTGTTTCATCGTCAATGGGAAAGTCCAATGGATACAGTAAACCTGCAGAGGTGCATCGGAATATAAAACTGGTGACACAGGAAACGCTCAAAACATAGACAGTAGGAAGACTCATTCTTCCTGTAATTAAGTCGGCATTGTGTCTCTTATATTTAATTCCGATGCAATTTCTGTGTTTCATCGTTAATGGGAAGGTCCAAGGGATACAGTAAACCTGCAGAGGTGCATCGGAATGTAAAACTGTCGACACAAGAAACGCTCAAAACATAGACAATTGAAAGACACACTCTTCCTGTACTTAAGTCGGCATTGTGTCCCTTATATTTAATTCCGATGCAATTTCTGTGTTTCATCGTCACTGTGAAGGTCCAAGGAATACAGTAAACCTGCAGAGGTGCATCAAAATGTAACACTGATAACACAGGAAACGCTCAAAACATAGACAGTAGGAAGACTCAGTCTCCCTGTACCTAAGTCGCCATTGTGTCTCTTATATTTAATTCGGATGCAATTTCTGTGTTTTTTCATCAATGGGAAGGTCCAAGGGATACAGTAAACCTGAAGAGGTGAATTGGAATGTAAAACTGGTGACTCAGGAAACGCTCAAAACAAAGACCGTAAGAAGACTCAGTTCTCTTGTCCTTAAGTCGGCGTTGTGTCTCTTATATTTAATTGCGATAGAATTTCTGTGTTTCAACGTCAATGGCAAGGTCCAATGGATACAGTAAACCTGAGGAGGTGCATCGGAATGTAAAACAGGTGACACAGGAAACGCTCAAAACATAGACAATTGTAAGACACACTCTTCCTGTACTTAAGTCGCATTGTGTCTCTTATATTCCATTCCGATGCAATTTCTGTGTTTCATCGTCTATGGGAAAGTCGAAAGGAAACAGTATATCTGCAGAGGTGCATCGGAATGTAAAACTGGTGACACAGGAAACACTCAAATCATAGACAGTAGGAAGACTCAGTCTTCCTGTACTTATGTCGGCATTGTGTCTCTTATATTTAATTCCGATGCAATTTCTGTGGTTCATCGTCACTGTGAAGGTGCAAGGGATACAGTAAACCTGCAGAGGTGCATCAAAATGGAAAACTGATGACACAGGAAACGCTCAAAACATAGACAGTAGGAAGACTCAGTCTTCCTGTACTGAAGTCGGCATTGTGTCATATACTTAATTCCGATGCAATTTCTGTCTTTTTTCGTCAATGGGAAGGTCCAAGGGATACAGTAACCCTGCAGAGGTGCATCGGAATGTAAAACTGGTGACACAGGAAGCGCTCATATCATAGACCCTAAGAAGACTCAGTTTTCTTGTACTTAAGTCGGCATTGTGTCTTTTATATTTAATTCCGATGCAATTTCTGTGTTTCATCGTCACTGTGAAGGTCCATGGGATACAGTAATCCTGCAGAGGTGCACCAAAATGTAAAACTGGTGACACAGGAGCCGCTCATAACATAGACCCTAAGAAGACTCAGTTTTCTTGTACTTATGTCGGCATTGTGTCTTTTATATTTAAGTCCGATGCAATTTCTGTGTTTCATCGTCACTGTGAAGGTTCAAGGGACACAGTAAAACTGCAGAGCTTCATCGGAATGTAAAACTGGTGACACAGGACACGCTCAAAACATAGACAGTAGGAAGACTCAAGTCTTCCTGTACCTAAGTCGGCATTGTGTCTCTTATATTTAATTCCGATGCAATTTCTGTGGTTCATCGTCAATGGGAAGATCCAAGGGATACAATAAACCTGCAGAGGTGCATCGGAATGTAAAACTGATGACACAGGAAACGCTCAAAACATAGACAGTAGGAAGACTCAGCCTTCCTGTACTTAAGTCGGCATTGTGTATCTTATATTTAATTCCGATGCAATTTCTGTGATTCATCGTCAATGGGAAGATCCAAGAGATACAGAAAACCTGCAGAGGTGCATCGGTATGTAAAACTGGTGACACAGGAAACGCTCAAAACATAGACATTAGGAATACTCAGTCTTCCTGTACTTAAGTCGGCATTGTGTCTCTTATATTTAATTCCGATGCAATTTCTGTGTTTCATCGTCAATGGGAAGGTCCAAGGGATACAGTAACCCTGCAGAGGTGCACCAAAATGTAAAACTGGTGACACAGGAGCCGCTCATAACATAGACCCTAAGAAGACTCAGTTTTCTTGTACTTATGTCGGCATTGTGTCTTTTATATTTAAGTCCGATGCAATTTCTTTGTTTCATCGTCACTGTGAAGGTTCAAGGGACACAGTAAAACTGCAGAGCTTCATCGGAATGTAAAACTGGTGACACAGGACACGCTCAAAACATAGACAGTAGGAAGACTCAAGTCTTCCTGTACCTAAGTCGGCATTGTGTCTCTTATATTTAATTCCGATGCAATTTCTGTGTTCCATCGTCAATGGGAAGGTCCAATGGATACAGTTAACCTGCAGAGGTGCATCGGAATGTAAAACTGGTGACACTGGAAACGCTCAAAACATAGACAGTTGGATGACTTTGTCTTCCTGTACTTAAGCCGACATTGTGTCTCTTATATATAATTCCGATGCAATTTCTGTGTTTCATCGTCAATGGGAAGGTCCAAGGGATACAGTAAACCTACAGAGGTGCATCGGAATGTGAAACTGTCGACACAAGAAACGCTCAAAACATAGACAGTAAGAAGACTCAGTCTTCCTGTACTTAAGTCGGCATTGTGTCTCTTATATTTAATTCCGATGCAATTTCTGTGTTTCATCGTTAATGGGAAGGTCCAAGGGATACAGTAAACCTGCAGAGGTGCATCGGAATGTAAAACTGGTGACACAGGAAACGCTCAAAGCATAGACAGTAGGAAGACTCATTCTTCCTGTCCTTAAGATGGCATTGTGCCTCTTATATTTAAATCTGATGCAATTTCTATGTTTCGTCGTCAATGGGAAGGTGAAAGGGATACAGCAAACTTGCAGGGGTGCATCGGAATGTAAAACTGGTGACACAGGAAACGCTCAAAACATAGACAGTTGGATGACTTTGTCTTCCTGTACTTAAGACGACATTGTGTCTCTTATATATAATTCCGAAGCAATTTCTGTGTTTCATCGTCAATGGGAAGGTCCAAGGGATACAGTAACCCTGCATAGGTGCATCCGAATGTAAAACTGGTGACACAGGAGACGCTCAAAACATAGACAATAGGAAGACTCAGTCTTCCTGTACTTAAGTCGGCAATGTGTCTCTTATATTTAATTCCGATGCAATTTCTGTGTTTCTTCGTCAATGGGAAGGTCCAATGGATACAGTAAACCTGCAGAGGTGGATCGGAATGTAAAACTGGTGAGAAAGGAAACGCTCAAAAAAAAGACAGTAGGAAGACTCGTTCTTCCTGTACTTAAGTCGGCATTGTGTCTCTTATATTTAATTCCTATGCATTATCTGTGTTTCATCGTCAATGGAAAAGTCCAATGGATACAGTAAACCTGCTGAGGTGCATCGGAATGTAAAACTGTCGACACAAGAAACGCTCAAAACATAGACAATTGAAAGACACACTCTTCCTGTACTTAAGTCGGCATTGTGTCTCTTATATTTAAATCTGATGCAATATCTATGTTTCGTCGTCAATGGGAAGGTGAAAGGGATACAGCAAACTTGCAGGGGTGCATCGGAATGTAAAACTGGTGACACAGGAAACGCTCAAAACATAGACAGCTGGATGACTTTATCTTCCTGTACTTAAGACGACATTGTGTCTCTTATATATAATTCCGAAGCAATTTCTGTGTTTCATCGTCAATGGGAAGGTCCAAGGGATACAGTAACCCTGCATAGGTGCATCCGAATGTAAAACTGGTGACACAGGAGACGCTCAAAACATAGACAATAGGAAGACTCAGTCTTCCTGTACTTAAGTCGGCAATGTGTCTCTTATATTTAATTCCGATGCAATTTCTGTGTTTCTTCGTCAATGGGAAGGTCCAATGGATACAGTAAACCTGCAGAGGTGTATCGGAATGTAAAACTGGTGACACAGGAAACGCTCAAACATAGACAGTAGGAAGACTCATTCTTCCTGTACTTAAGTCGGCATTGTGTCTCTTATATTTAATTCCGATGCAATTTCTGTGGTTCATCGTTAATGGGAATGTCCAAGGTATACAGTAAACCTGCAGAGGTGAATCGGAATATAAAACTCGTGACACAGGAAACGCTCAAAACATAGACAGTAGGAAGACTCATTCTTCCTGTACTTAAGTCGGCATTGTGTCTCTTATATTTAATTCCGATGCAATTTCTGTGTTTCATCGCTAATGGGTAGGTCCAAGGGATACAGTAAACATGCAGAGGTGCATCGGAATGTAAAACTGTCGACACAAGAAACGCTCAAAACATAGACAATTGAAAGACACACTCTTCCTGTACTTAAGTCGGCATTGTGTCTCTTATATTTAATTCCGATGCAATTTCTGTGTTTCATCGTCACTGTGAAGGTCCAAGGAATACAGTAAACCTGCAGAGGTGCATCAAAATGTAACACTGATAACACAGGAAACGCTCAAAACATAGACAGTAGGAAGACTCTGTCTCCCTGTACCTAAGTCGGCATTGTGTCTCTTATATTTAATTCCGATGCAATTTCTGTGTTTTTTCATCAATGGGAAGGTCCAAGGGATACAGTAAACCTGAAGACGTGAATTGGAATGTAAAACTGGTGACTCAGGAAACGCTCAAATCATAGACCGTAAGAAGACTCAGTTCTCTTGTACTTAAGTCGGCGTTGTGTCTCTTATGTTTAATTGCGATACAATTTCTGTGTTTCAACGTCAATGGGAAGGTCCAATGGATACAGTAAACCTGCAGAGGTGCATCGGAATGTAAAACTGGTGACACAGGAAACGCTCAAAACATAGACAATTGAAAGACACACTCTTCCTGTACTTAAGTGGCATTGTGTCTCTTATATTCCATTCCGATGCAATTTCTGTGTTTCATCGTCAATGGGAAAGTCGAAAGGAAACAGTATACCTGCAGAGGTGCATCGGAATGTAAAACTGGTGACACAGGAAACGCTCAAATCATAGACAGTAGGAAGACTCAGTCTTCCTGTACTTATGTCGGCATTGTGTCTCTTATATTTAATTCCGATGCAATTACTGTCTTTCATCGTCACTGTGAACGTGCAAGGGATACAGTAAACCTGCAGAGGTGCATCAAAATGGAAAACTGATGACACAGGAAACGCTCAAAACATAGACAGTAGGAAGACTCAGTCTTCCTGTACCTAAGTCGGCATTGTGTCTCTTATATTTCATTGCGATGCAATTTCTGTGTTTCATCGTCATTGGGAAAATCCAAGGGATACAGTAAACCTGCAGATGTGCATCAAAATGTGAAACTGGTGACACAGGAAGCGCTCATAACATAGACCATAATAAGACTCAGTTTTTGTGTACTTATGGCGGCATTGTGTCTTTTATATTTAATTCCGATGCAATTTCTGTGTCTCATCGTCACTGTGAAGGTGCAAGGGATACAGTAACCCTGCAGAGGTGCGTCTCAATGTAAAACTGGCGACACAGGAAGCGCTCAAAACATAGACCCTAAGAAGACTCAGTTTTCTTGTACTTAAGTCGGCATTGTGTCTTTTATATTTAATTCCGATGGAATTTCTGTGTTTCATCGTCACTGTGAAGGTCCAATGGATACAGTAAACCTGCAGGGGTGCATCGGAATGTAAAACTGGTGACACAGGAAACGCTCAAAACATAGACAGTTGGATGACTTTGTCTTCCTGTACTTAAGACGACATTGTGTCTCTTATATATAGCCGGCCGTTGGTGGCCGAGCGGTTCTGGCGCTACAGTCTAGAACCGCGCGACCGCTACGGTTGCAGGTTCGAATCCTGCCTCGGGCATGGCTGTGTGTGTTGTCCTTAGGTTAGTTAGGTTTAAGTAGTTCTAAGTTCTAGGGGACTTATGACCTCAGCAGTTGAGTCCCATAGTGCTCAGAGCCATTTTCTTATATATAATTCCGAAGCAATTTCTGTGTTTCATCGTCAATGGGAAGGTCCAAGGGATACAGTAACCCTGCATAGGTGCATCCGAATGTAAAACTGGTGACACAGGAGACGCTCAAAACATAGACAATAGGAAGACTCAGTCTTCCTGTACCTAAGTCGGCAATGTGTCTCTTATATTTAATTCCGATGCAATTTCTGTGTTTCTTCGTCAATGGGAAGGTCCAATGGATACAGTAAACCTGCAGAGGTGGTTCGGAATGTAAAACTGGTGACAAAGGAAACGCTCAAAAAAAAACAGACAGTAGGAAACTCGTTCTTCCTGTACTTAAGTCGGCATTGTGTCTCTTATATTTAATTCCTATGCATTATCTGTGTTTCATCGTCAATGGGAAAGTCCAATGGATACAGTAAACCTGCAGAGGTGCATCGGAATGTAAAACTGTCGACACAAGAAACGCTCAAAACATAGACAATTGAAAGACACACTCTTCCTGTACTTAAGTCGGCATTGTGTCTCTTATATTTAAATCTGATGCAATTTCTATGTTTCGTCGTCAATGGGAAGGTGAAAGGGATACAGCAAACTTGCAGGGGTGCATCGGAATGTAAAACTGGTGACACAGGAAACGCTCAAAACATAGACAATAGGAAGACTCATTCTTCCTGTACTTAAGTCGGCATTGTGTCTCTTATATTTAATTCCGATGCAATTTCTGTGTTTCATCGTCACTGTGAAGGTATAAGGAATACAGTAAACCTGCAGAGGTGCATCAAAATTTAACACTGATAACACAGTAAACGCTCAAAACATAGACAGTAGGAAGACTCTGTCTCCCTGTACCTAAGTCGGCATTGTGTCTCATATTTAATTCCGATGCAATTTCTGTGTTTTTTCATCAATGGGAAGGTCCAAGGGATACAGTAAACCTGAAGAGGTGAATTGGAATGTAAAACTGGTGACTCAGGAAACGCTCAAATCATAGACCGTAAGAAGACTCAGTTCTCTTGTACTTAAGTCGGCGTTGTGTCTCTTATCTTTAATTGCGATACAATTTCTGTGTTTCATCGTCAATGGGAGGGTCCAATGGATACAGTAAACCTGCAGAGGTGCATCGGAATGTAAAACTGGTGACGCAGGAAACGCTCAAAACATAGACAGTAGGAAGACTCAATGTTCCTGTACTTAAGTCGGCATTGTGTCTCTTATATTTAATTCCGATGCAATTTCTGTGTTTCATCGTCAATGGGAATGTCCTAGGGATACAGTAACCCTGCAGAGGTGCACCAAAATGTAAAACTGGTGACACAGGAAGCGCTCATAACATAGACCCTAAGAGGACTCAGTTTTCTTGTACTTATGTCGGCATTGTGTCTTTTATATTTAATTCCGATGCAATTTCTGTGTTTCATCGTCACTGTGAAGGTTCAAGGGATACAGTAAAACTGCAGAGGTTCATCGGAATGTAAAACTGGTGACACAGGACACGCTCAAAACATAGACAGTAGGAAGACTCAGTCTTCCTGTACCTAAGTCGGCATTGTGTCTCTTATATTTAATTCCGATGCAATTTCTGTGTTTCATCGTCCATGGGAAGGTCCAATGGATACAGTAAACCTGCAGAGGTGCATCGGAATGTAAAACTGGTGACACTGGAAACGCTCAAAACATAGACAGTTGGATGACTTTATCTTCCTGTACTTAAGACGACATTGTGTCTCTTATATATAATTCCGATGCAATTTCTGTGTTTCATCGTCAATGGGAAGGTCCAATGGATACAGTAACCTGCAGAGGTGCATCGGAATGTAAAACTGGTGACGCAGGAAACGCTCAAAACATAGACAGTAGGAAGACTCAATGTTCCTGTACTTAAGTCGGCATTGTGACTCTTATATTTAATTCCGATGCAATTTCTGTGATTCATCGTCAATGGGAAGATCCAAGGGATACAGTAAAGCTGCAGAGGTGCATCGGAATGTAAATCTGGAGACACAGGAAACGCTCAAAAAATAGACAGTAGGAATACTCAGTCTTCCTGTACTTAAGTCGGCATTGTGTCTCTTATATTTAATTCCGATGCAATTTCTGTGTTTGTTCGTCAATTGGAAGGTCCAATGGATACAGTAAACCTGCAGAGGTGGATCGGAATGTAAAACTGGTGACAAAGGAAACGCTCAAAAAATAGACACTAGGAAGACTCATTCTTCCTGTACTTAAGTCTGGCATTGTGTCTCTTATATTTAATTCCTATGTATTTTCTGTGCTTCATCGTTAATGGGAAGGTCCAAGGGATACAGTAAACCTGCAGAGGTGCATCGGAATGTAAAACTGGTGACACAGGAAACGCTCAAAACATAGACAGTAGGAAGACTCATTCTTCCTGTACTTAAGTCGGCATTGTGTCTCTTATACTTAATTCCGATGCAATTTCTGTGTTTCATCGTTAATGGGAAGGTCTAAGGGATGCAGTAAACCTGCAGAGGTGCATCGGAATGTAAAACTGTCGACACAAGAAACGATCAAAACATAGACAGTAGGAAGACTCAGTCTTCCTGTACTTAAATCGGCATTGTGTCTCTTATATTTAATTCCGATGCAATTTCTGTGTTTCATCGTCAATGTGAAGGTCCTAGGAATACAGTAAACCTGCAGAGGTGCATCAAAATGTAACACTGATGACACAGGAAACGCTCAAAACATAGACAGTAGGAAGACTCAGTCTTCCTGTACCTAAGTCGGCATCGTGTCTCTTATATTTAATTCCGATGCAATTTCTGTTTTTTCATCAATGGGAAGGTCCAAGGGATTCAGTAAACCTGAAGAGGTGTATTGGAACGTAAAACTGGTGACTCAGGAAACGCTGAAATCAAAGACCGTAAGAAGACTCAGTTCTCTTGTACTTAAGTCGGCGTTGTGTCTCTTATATTTAATTGCGATGCAATTTCTGTGTTTCATCGTCACTGTGAAGGTGCAAGGGATACAGTAAACCTGCAGAGGTGCATCAAAATGGAAAACTGATGACACAGGAAACGCTCAAAACATAGACAGTAGGAAGACTCAGTCTTCCTAAACCTAAGTCAGCATTGTGTCTCTTATATTTAATTCCGATGCAATTTCTGTGTTTCATCGTCCATGGGAAGGTCCAATGGATACAGTAAACCTGCAGAGGTGCATCGGAATGTAAAACTGGTGACACAGGACACGCTCAAAACATAGACAGTAGGAAGACTCAGTCTTCCTGTACCTTAGTCGGCATTGTGTCTCTTATATTTAATTCCGATGCAATTTCTGTGTTTCATCGTCCATGGGAAGGTCCAATGGATACAGTAAACCTGCAGAGGTGCATCAGAATGTAAAACTGGTGACACTGGGAACGCTCAAAACATAGACAGTTGGATGACTTTGTCTTCCTGTACTTAAGACGACATTGTGTGTCTTATATTTAATTCCGATGCAATTTCTGTGTTTCATCGTCAATGGGAAGGCCCAATGGATACAGTAAACCTGCAGAGGTGCATAGGAATGTAAAACTGGAGACACTGGAAACGCTCAAAAAATAGACAGTAGGAATGCTCAGTCTTCCTGTACTTAAGATGGCATTGTGTCTCTTATATTTAAATCCGATGCAATTTCTGTGTTTCGTCGGCAATGGGAAGGTGAAAGGGATACAGCAAACCTGCAGAGGTGCATCGGAATGTAAAACTGGTGACACAGGAAACGCTCAAAACATAGACGGTTGGCTGACTTTGTCTTCCTGTACTTAAGACGACATTGTGTCTCTTATATATAATTCCGAAGCAATTTCTGTGTTTCATCGTCAATGGGAAGGTCCAAGGGAAACAATAACCCTGCAGAGATGCATCCGAATGTAAAACTGGTGTTACAGGAGACGCTCAAAACATAGACAATAGGAAGACTCAGTCTTCCTGTACTTAAGCCGGCATTGTGTCTCTTATATTTAATTCCGATGCAATGTCTGAGTTTGTTCGTCAATTGGAAGGTCCAATGGATACAGTAAACCTGCAGAGTTGGATCGGAATGTAAAACTGGTGACAAAGGAAACGCTCAAAAAATAGACAGTAGGAAGACTCTTCTTCCTGTACTTAAGTCGGCATTGTGTCTCTTATATTTAACACCTATGCATTTTCTGTGGTTCATTGTCAATGGGAAAGTCCAATGGATACAGTAAACCTGCAGAGGTGGATCGGAATGTAAAACTGGTGAAACGGTCGAGCATAGACAGTAGGAAGACTCATTCTTCCTGTACTTAAGTCGGCATTGTGTCTCTTATATTTAATTCCGATGCAATTTCTGTGTTTCATCGTTAATGGGAAGGTCCAAGGGATACAGTAAACCTGCAGAGGTGCATCGGAATGTAAAACTGGTGACACAGGAAACGCTCAAAACATAGACAGTAGGAAGACTCAGTGTTCCTGTACTTAAGTCGGCATTGTGTCTGTTATATTTAATTCCGAAGCAATTTCTGTGTTTCATTGTCACTGTGAAGGTCCAATGGTTATAGTAAACCGGCAGAGGTGCATCGGAATGTAAAACTGATGACACAGGAAACGCTCAAAACATAGACAGTAGGAAGACTCAGTCTTCCTGTACTAAAGTCGGCATTGTGACTCTTATATTTAATTCCGATGCAATTTCTGTTTTTCATCGTCAATGGGAAAATCCAAGGGATACAGTAAACCTGCAGAGTTGCATCGGAATGTAAAACTGGAGACACAGGAAACGCTCAAAACATAGACAGTAGGAAGACTCAGCCTTCCTGTTCTTAAGTCGGCATTGTGTCTCTTATATTTAATTCCGATGCAATTTCTGTGTTTCATCGTCAATGGGAAAAATCCAAGGGATACAGTAAACCTGCAGAGGTGCATCGGAATGTAAATTGGTGACTCAGTAAACGCTCAAAACATAGACAGTAGGAAGACCCAGTCTTTCTGTACTTAAGTCGGCATTGTGTCTCTTATATTTAATTCCGATGCAATTTCTGTGGTTCTTCGTCAATGGGAAAATCCAAGGGATACAGTAAACCTGCAGAGGTGCATCGGAATGTAAAACTGGAGACACAGGAAACGCTCAAAACATAGACAGTAGGAAGACTCAGCCTTCCTGTTCTTAAGTCGGCATTGTGTCTCTTATATTTAATTCCGATGCAATTTCTGTGCTTCATCGTCAATGGAAGGTCCAATGGATACAGTAAACCTGCAGAGGTGCATCGGAATATAAAACTGGTGACACTGGAAACGCTCAAAACATAGACCGTAAGAAGACTCAGTTTTCTTGTACTTAAGTCAACATTGTGTCTCTTATATTTAATTCCGATGTAATTTCTGTGTTTCATCGTCAATGGGAAGGTCCAATGGATACAGTAAACCTGCAGAGGTGCATCGAAATGTAAAACTGGTGACGCAGGAAACGCTCAAACATAGACAATAGGAAGACTCAATGTTCCTGTACGTAAGTCGGCATTGTGTCTCTTATATTTAATTCCGATGCAATTTCTGTGGTTCATCGTCAATGGGAAAATCCAAGGGATACAGTAAACCAGCAGAGGTGCATCGGAATGTAAAACTGGAGACACAGGAAACGCTCAAACATAGACAGTAGGAAGACTCAGCCTTCCTGTTCTTAAGTCGGCATTGTGTCTCTTATATTTAATTCCGATGCAATTTCTGTGTTTCATCGTCAATGGGAATAATCCAAGGGATACAGTAAACCTGCAGAGGTGCATCGGAATGTAAACTTGGTGACTCAGGAAACGCTCAAAACATAGACAGTAGGAAGACACAGTCTTTCTGTACTTAAGTCGGCATTGTGTCTCTTATATTTAATTCCGATGCAATTTCTGTGTTTCATCGTCAATGGAAGGTCCAAGGGATACAGTAACCCTGCAGAGGTGCATCGGAATGTAAAACTGGTGACACAGGAAGCGCTCATAACATAGAACCTAAGAAGTCTCAGTTTTCTTGTACTTAAGTCGGCATTGTGTCTTTTATATTTAATTCCGATGCAATTTCTGTGTTTCATCGTCACTGTGAAGGTCCATGGGATAAAGTAAACATGCAGAGGTGCATCGGAATGTAAAAGTGGTGACACAGGACACGCTCAAAACATAGACAGTAGGAAGACTCAGTCTTCCTGTACCTTAGTCGGCATTGTGTCTCTTACATTTAATTCCGATGCAATTTCTGTGTTTCATCGTCCATGGGAAGGTCCAATGGATACAGTAAACCTGCAGAGGTGCATCGGAATATAAAACTGGTGACACTGGAAACGCTCAAAACATAGACCGTAAGAAGACTCAGTTTTCTTGTACTTAAGTCAACATTGTGTCTCTTATATTTAATTCCGATGTAATTTCTGTGTTTCATCGTCAATGGGAAGGTCTAATGGATACAGTAAACCTTCAGAGGTGCATCGGAATGTAAAACTGGTGACGCAGGAAACGTTCAAACATAGACAGTAGGAAGACTCAATGTTCCTGTACTTAAGTCGGCATTGTGTCTCTTATATTTAATTTCGATGCAATTTCTGTGTTTCACTGTCAATGGGAAGATCCAAGGGATACAGTAAACCTGCAGAGGTGCATCGGAATGTAAAACTGGTGACACAGGAAACGCTCAAAACATAGACAGTAGGAAGACTCAGCCTTCCTGTACTTAACTCGGCATTGTGTCTCTTATATTTAATTCCGATGCAATTTCTGTGATTCATCGTCATTGGGAAGATCCAAGAGATACAGTAAACCTGCAGAGGTGCATCGGAATGTAAAACTGGTGACACAGGAAACGCTCAAAACATAGACATTAGGAATACTCAGTCTTCCTGTACTTAAGTCGGCATTGTGTCTCTTATATTTAAATCCGATGCAATTTCTGTGTTTGGTCGTCAATGGGAAGGTCAAACGGATACAGTAAACCTGCAAAGGTGCATCGGAATGTAAAACTGGTGACACAGGAAGCGTTCAAAACATAGACCCTAAGAAGACTCAGTGTTCTTGTACTTAAGTCGGCGTTGTGTCTCTTATATTTAATACCGATGCAATTTCTGTGTTTCTTCGTCAATGAGAAGGTCCAATGGATACAGTAAACCTGCAGAGGTGTATCGGAATGTAAAACTGGTGACACAGGAAACGCTCAAAACATAGACAGTAGGAAGACTCATTCTTCCTGTACTTAAGTCGGCATTGTGTCTCTTATATTTAATTCCTATGCATTTTCTGTGTTTCATCGTCAATGGGAAGGTCCAATGGATACAGTAAACCTGCAGAGGTGCATCGGAATGTAAAACTGGTGACACAGGAAACGCTCAAACATAGACAGTAGGAAGACTCAGTCTTCCTGTACTTAAGTCGGCATTGTGTCTCTTATATTTAATTTCGATGCAATTTCTGTGATTCATCGTCAATGGGAAGATCCAAGGGATACAGTAAACCTGCAGAGGTGCATCGTAATGTAAAACTGGAGACACAGGAAACGCTCAAAAGATAGACAGTAGGAATACTCAGTCTTCCTGTACTTAAGACGGCATTGTGTCTCTTATATTTAAATCCGATGCAATTTCTGTGTTTCGTCGTCAATGGGAAGGTGAAAGGGATATAGCAAACCTGCAGAGGTGCATCGGAATGTAAAACTGGTGACACAGGAAACGCTCAAAACATAGACAGTTGGATGACTTTGTCTTCCTGTACATAAGACGACATTGTGTCTCTTACATATAATTACGATGCAATTTCTGTGTTTCATCGTCAATGGGAAGGTGCAAGGGATACAGTAACCCGGCAGAGGTGCATCCGAATGTAAAACTGGTGACACAGGAGACGCTCACAACATAGACAATAGGAAGACTCAGTCTTCCTGTACTTAAGTCGGCATTGTGTCTCTTATATTTAATTCCGATGCAATTTCTGTGTTTCTTCGTCAATGGGAAGGTCCAATGGATACAGTAAACCTGCAGAGGTGGATCGGAATGTAAAACTGGTGACAAAGGAAACGCTCAAAAAATAGACAGTAGGAAGACTCATTCTTCCTGCACTTAAGTCGGCATTGTGTCTCTTATATATAATTCGGATGCAATTTCTGTGTTTTATCGTCACTGTGAAGGTTCAATGGATACAGTAAACTTGCAGAGGTGGATCGGAATGTAAAACTGGTGACATAGAAAACGCCCAAATCATAGACAGTAGGAAGACTCAGTCTTCCTGTACTTAAGTCGGCATTGTGTCTCTTATATTTAATTCCGATGCAATTTCTGTGTTTCATCGTCAATGGGAAGATCCAATGGATACAGCAAACCTGCAGAGGTGCATCGGAATGTAAAACTGGTGACACAGGAAACGCTCAAAACATAGAGAAGAGGAAGACACAGTCTTTCTGTATTTAAGTTGACATTGTGTCTCTTATATTTAATTCCGATGAAATTTCTGTTTTTCTTCGCCACTGTGAAGGTCCAAGGGATACAGTACACCTGCAGAGGTGCCTCGGAATGTAAAACTGGAGACACAGGATACGCTCAAAACATAGACATTAGGAAGACTCAGTCTTCCTCTACTTAAGACGTCATTGTGTCTCTTATATTTAATTGCGGTGCAATCTCTGTGTTTCATCGCCAATGGGAAGGTCCAAGGAACACAGGAAACCTGCAGAGGTGCATCGGGATGTAACACTGGTGACACTGGAAACGCTCAAAACATAGACCGTAAGAAGACTCAGTTTTCTTGTACTTAAGTCGGCGTTGTGTCTCTTATATTTAATTCCGATGTAATTTCTGTGTTTCATCGTCAATGGGAAGGTCCAATGGATACAGTAAACCTGCAGAGGTGCATCGGAATGTAAAACTGGTGACGCAGGAAACGCTCAAAACATAGACAGTAGGAAGACTCAACGTTCCTGTACTTGAGTCGGCATTTTGTCTCATATATTTAATTCCGATAAAATTTCTGTGTTTCATCGTCAATGGGAAGATCTAAGGGATACAGTAAACCTGCAGAGGTGCATCGGAATGTAAAACTGGTGACACAGGAAATGCTCAAAACATAGACAGTAGGAAGACTCAGCGTTCCTGTTCTTATGTCGGCATTGTGCCTCTTATATTTAATTCCGATGCAATTTCTGTGTATCATTGTCTATGGTAAGGTCCAATGGATACAGTAAACGTGCAGAGGTGCATCGGAATGAAAAACTGGTGACACAGGAAACGATCAAAACATAGACAGTAGGAATACTCAGTCTTCCTGTACTTAAGTCGGCGTTGTGTGTCTTATATTTAAATCCGATGCAATTTCTGTATTTCGTCGTCAATGGGAAGGTCCAAGGGATAGAGTAAACCTGCAGAGGTGCATTGGAATGTAAAACTGGTGACACAGGAAGCGGTTAAAACATAGACCCTAAGAAGACTCAGTTTTCTTATACTGAAGTCGGCATTGAGTCTCTTATATTTAATTTAGATGCAATTTCTGTGTTTCATCGTCACTGTGAAGGTCCAAGGGATACAGTAAACCTGCAGAGGTGCATCAAAATGTAAAACTGATGACATAGGAAACGCTCAAAACATAGACAGTAGGAAGACTCAGACTTCCTGTACCTAAATCGGCATTGTATCTCTTATATTTAATTCCGATGCAATTTCTGTGTTTTTTCGTCAATGGGAAGGTCCAAGGTATATAGTAAACCTGCAGAGGTGCATTGGAATGTAAAACTGGTGACACAGGAAACGATCAAAACATAGAGAGTAGGAATACTCAGTCTTCCTGTACTTAAGTCGGCATTGTGTCTCTTATATTTAATTCCGATGCATTTTCTGTGTTTCAACGTCAATGGGAAGGTCCAATGGATACAGTAAACCTGCAGAGGTGCATCGGAATGTAAAACTGGTCACACAGGAAACGCTCAAACATTGACAGTAGGAAGAATCAGTCTTCCTGTTCTTAAGTCGGCATTGTGTCTCTTATATTTAATTCCGATGCAATTTCTGTGTTTCATCGACAATGGGGGTGTCCAATGGATACAGTAAACCTGCAGAGGTGCATCGGAATGTAGAACTGATGACACAGGAAACGCTCAAAACATAGACTGTAGGAACACTCAGTCTTCCTGTACTTAAGTCGGCATTGTGTCTCATATTTAATTCCGATGCAATTTCTGTGTTTCATCATCAATGGGAAAGTCGAAGGGAAACAGTACACCTGCAGAGGTGCATCGGAATGCAAAACTGGTGACACAGGAAACGCTCAAAACATAGACAGTAGGAAGACTCAGTCTTCCTGTACTTAAGTCGGCATTGTGTCTCTTATATTTAATTCCGATGCAATTTCTGTGATTCATCGTCACTTTGAAGGTCCAAGGGACACAGGAAAACCTGCAGAGGTGCATGGGAATGTAAAACTGGTGACACAGGAAACTCTCAAAGCATAGACAGTTGGAAGACTCTGTCTTCCTGTACTTAAGACGTCGTTGTGTCTCTTATATTTAATTCCGATGCAATTTCTGTGTTTCATCGCAAATGGGAAGGTCCAAGGGACACAAAAACCTGCAGAGGTGCAACGGAATGTAAAACTGGTGACACTGGAAACGCTCAAAACATAAACATTAGGAATACTCAGTCTTCCTGTACTTAAAACGGCATTGTGTCTCTTATATTTAAATCCGATGCAATTTCTGTGTTTTGTCGTCAAATGAATACAGTAAACCTGCAGAGGTGCATCGGAATGTAAAACTGGTGACACAGGAAGCGTTCAAAACATAGACCCTAAGAAGACTCAGTGTTCTTGTACTTAAGTCGGCGTTGTGTCTCTTATATTTAATTCCGATGCAATTTCTGTGTTTCATCGTCAATGGTAAAGTCCAAGGGATACAGTAAACCTGCAGAGGTGCATCGGAATGTAAAACTGGTGATACAGGAAACGCTCAAAACATAGACAGTAGGAAGACTCAGTCTTCCTGTACTTAAGTCGGCATTGTGTCTCTTATATTTAATTCCGATGCAATTTCTGTGTTTCATCGTCAATGGGAATGTCAAAGGAAAACAGTATACCTGCAGAGGTGCATCGGAATGTAAAACTGTTGACACAGGAAACGCTCAAAAAATAGACAGTAGGAATACTCAGTCTTCCTATACTTAAGACGGCATTGTGTCTCTTATATTTAAATCCGATGCAATTTCTGTGTTCCGTCGTCAATGGGAAGGTGAAAGTGATACAGCACACCTGCAGAGGTGCATCGGAATGTAAAACTGGTGACACAGTAAACGCTCAAAACATAGACAGTTGGATGACTTTGTCTTCCTGTACTTAAGACGACATTGTGTCTCTTATATATAATTCCGACGCAATTTCTGTGTTTCATCGTCAATGGGAAGGTTCAAGGGATACAGTAACCCTGCAGAGGTGCATCCGAATGTAAAACTGGTGACACAGGAGACGCTCAAAACGTAGACAATAGGAAGACTCAGTCTTCCTGTACTTAAGTCGGTATTGTGTCTCTTATATTTAATTCCGATGCAATTTCTGTGTTTCTTCGTCAATGGGAAGGTCCAATGGATACAGTAAACCTGCAGAGGTGCATCGAAATGTAAAACTGGTGACGCAGGAAACGCTCAAACATAGACAGTAGGAAGATTCAATGTTCCTGTACTTAAGTCGGCATTGTGTCTCTTATATTTAATTTCGATGCAATTTCTGTGTTTCATCGTCAATGGGAAGATCCAAGGGATACAGTAAACCTGCAGAGGTGCATCGGAATGTAAAACTGGTGACACAGGAAACGCTCAAAACATAGACAGTAGGAAGACTCAGCCTTCCTGTACTTAAGTCGGCATTGTTTCTCTTATATTTAATTCAGATGCAATTTGTGTGAATCATCGTCAATGGGAAGATCCAAGAGATACAGTAAACCTGCAGAGGTGCATCGGAATGTAAAACTGGTGACACAGGAAACGCTCAAAATATATACATTAGGAATACTCAGTCTTCCTGTACTTAAGTCGGCATTGTGTCTCTTATATTTAAATCCGATGCAATTTCTGTGTTTTGTCGTCAATGGGAAGGTCAAAGGGATACATTAAACCTGCAGAGGTGCATCGGAATGTAAAACTGGTGACACAAGAAACGCTCAAAACATAGACAATTGAAAGACACACTCTTCCTGTACTTAAGTCGGCATTGTGTCTCTTATATTTAATTCCGATGCAATTTCTGTGTTTCATCGTCACTGTGAAGGTCCAAGGAATACAGTAAACCTGCAGAAGTGCATCAAAATGTAACACTGATAACACAGGAAACGCTCAAAACATAGACAGTAGGAAGACTCTGTCTCCCTGTACCTAAGTCGGCATTGTGTCTCTTATATTTAATTCCGATGCAATTTCTGTGTTTTTTCATCAATGGGAAGGTCCAAGGGATACAGTAAACCTGAAGACGTGAATTGGAATGTAAAACTGGTGACTCAGGAAACGCTCAAATCATAGACCGTAAGAAGACTCAGTTCTCTTGTACTTAAGTCGGCGTTGTGTCTCTTATTTTTAATTGCGATACAATTTCTGTGTTTCAACGTCAATGGTAAAGTCCAAGGGATACAGTAAACCTGCAGAGGTGCATCGGAATGTAAAACTGGTGATACAGGAAACGCTCAAAACATAGACAGTAGGAAGACTCAGTCTTCCTGTACTTAAGTCGGCATTGTGTCTCTTATATTTAATTCCGATGCAATTTCTGTGTTTCAACGTCAATGGGAATGTCAAAGGAAAACAGTATACCTGCAGAGGTGCATCGGAATGTAAAACTGGTGACACAGGAAACGCTCAAAAAATAGACAGTAGGAATACTCAGTCTTCCTATACTTAAGACGGCATTGTGTCTCTTATATTTAAATCCGATGCAATTTCTGTGTTCCGTCGTCAATGGGAAGGTGAAAGTGATACAGCAAACCTGCAGAGGTGCATCGGAATGTAAAACTGGTGACACAGTAAACGCTCAAAACATAGACAGTTGGATGACTTTGTCTTCCTGTACTTAAGACGACATTGTGTCTCTTATATATAATTCCGACGCAATTTCTGTGTTTCATCGTCAATGGGAAGGTTCAAGGGATACAGTAACCCTGCAGAGGTGCATCCGAATGTAAAACTGGTGACACAGGAGACGCTCAAAACGTAGACAATAGGAAGACTCAGTCTTCCTGTACTTAAGTCGGTATTGTGTCTCTTATATTCCATTCCGATGCAATTTCTGTGTTTCATCGTCAATGGGAAAGTCGAAAGGAAACAGTATACCTGCAGAGGTGCATCGGAATGTAAAACTGGTGACACAGGAAACGCTCAAATCATAGACAGTAGGAAGACTCAGTCTTCCTGTACTTATGTCGGCATTGTGTCTCTTATATTTAATTCCGATGCAATTACTGTCTTTCATCGTCACTGTGAACGTGCAAGGGATACAGTACACCTGCAGAGGTGCATCAAAATTGGAAAACTGATGACACAGGAAACGCTCAAAACATAGACAGTAGGAAGACTCAGTCTTCCTGTACCGAAGTCGGCATTGTGTCTCTTATATTTCATTGCGATGCAATTTCTGTGTTTCATCGTCATTGGGAAAATCCAAGGGATACAGTAAACCTGCAGATGTGCATCAAAATGTGAAACTGGTGACACAGGAAGCGCTCATAACATAGACCATAATAAGACTCAGTTTTTGTGTACTTATGGCGGCATTGTGTCTTTTATATTTAATTCCGATGCAATTTCTGTGTCTCATCGTCACTGTGAAGGTGCAAGGGATACAGTAACCCTGCAGAGGTGCGTCTCAATGTAAAACTGGCGACACAGGAAGCGCTCATAACATAGACCCTAAGAAGACTCAGTTTTCTTGTACTTAAGTCGGCATTGTGTCTTTTATATTTAATTCCGATGCAATTTCTGTGTTTCATCGTCCATGGGAAGGTCCAATGGATACAGTAAACCTGCAGAGGTGCATCGGAATGTAAAACTGGTGACACTGGAAACGCTCAAAACATAGACCGTAAGAAGACTCAGTTTTCTTGTACTTAAGTCAACGTTGGGTCTCTTATATTTAATTCCGATGTAATTTCTGTGTTTCATCGTCAATGGGAAGGTTCAAGGGATACAGTAAACCTGCAGAGGTGCATCGGAATGTAAAACTGGTGACGCAGGAAACGTTCAAAACATAGACAGTCGGAAGACTCAATGTTCCTGTACTTAAGTCGGTATTGTGTCTCTTACATTTAATTCCGATGCAATTTCTGTGTTTCATCGTCAATGGGAAGATGCAAGGGATACAATAAACCTGCAGAGGTGCATCGGAATGTAAAACTGGTGACACAGGAAACGCTCAAAACATTTACAGTAGGAAGACTCAGCCTTCCTGTACTTAAGTCGGCATTGTGTCTCTTATATTTAATTCCGATGCAATTTCTGTGATTCATCGTCAATGGGAAGATCCAAGAGATACAGTAAACCTGCAGAGGTGCATCGGAATGTAAAACTGGTGACACAGGAACCGCTCAAAACATAGACAGTAGGAAGACTCAGTCTTCCTGTACCTAAGTCGGCATTGTGTCTCTTATATTTAATTCCGATGCAATATCTGTGTTTCATCGTCCATGGGAAGGTCCAATGGATACAGTAAACCTGCAGGGGTGCATCGGAATGTAAAACTGGTGACACAGGAAACGCTCAAAACATAGACAGTTGGATGACTTTGTCTTCCTGTACTTAAGACGACATTGTGTCTCTTATATATAATTACGAAGCAATTTCTGTGTTTCATCGTCAATGGGAAGGTCCAAGGGATACAGTAACCCTGCATAGGTGCATCCGAATGTAAAACTGGTGACACAGGAGACGCTCAAAACATAGACAATAGGAAGACTCAGTCTTCCTGTACTTAAGTCGGCAATGTGTCTCTTATATTTAATTCCGATGCAATTTCTGTGTTTCTTCGTCAATCTGAAGGTCCAATGGATACAGTAAACCTGCAGAGGTGGATCGGAATGTAAATCTGGTGACAAAGGAAACGCTCAAAAAAAAAAGACAGTAGGAAGACTCGTTCTTCCTGTACTTAAGTCGGCATTGTGTCTCTTATATTTAATTCCTATGCATTATCTGTGTTTCATCGTCAATGGGAAAGTCCAATGGATACAGTAAACCTGCAGAGGTGCATCGGAATGTAAAACTGTCGACACAAGAGACGCTCAAAACATAGACAATTGAAAGACACACTCTTCCTGTACTTAAGTCGGCAATGTGTCTCTTATATTTAAATCTGATGCAATTTCTCTGTTTCGTCGTCAATGGGAAGGTGAAAGGGATACAGCAAACTTGCAGGGGTGCATCGGAATGTAAAACTGGTGACACAGGAAACGCTCAAAACATAGACAATAGGAAGACTCAGTCTTCATGTACTTAAGTCGGCAATGTGTCTCTTATATTTAATTCCGATGCAATTTCTGTGTTTCTTCGTCAATGGGAAGGTCCAATGGATACAGTAAACCTGCAGAGGTGAATCGGAATGTAAAACTGGTGACACAGGAAACGCTCAAACATAGACAGTAGGAAGACTCATTCTTCCTGTACTTAAGTCAGCATTGTGTCTGTTATATTTAATTCCGATGCAATTTCTGTGGTTCATCGTTAATGGGAATGTCCAAGGTATACAGTAAACCTGCAGAGGTGAATCGGAATATAAAACTCGTGACACAGGAAACGCTCAAAACATAGACAGTAGGAAGACTCATTCTTCCTGTACTTAAGTCGGCATTGTGTCTCTTATATTTAATTCCGATGCAATTTCTGTGTTTCATCGTTAATGGGAAGGTCCAAGGGATACAGTAAACCTGCAGATGTGCATCGGAATGTAAAACTGTCGACACAAGAAACGCTCAAAACATAGACAATTGAAAGACACACTCTTCCTGTACTTAGGTCGGCATTGTGTCTCTTATATTTAATTCCGATGCAATTTCTGTGTTTCATCGTCACTGTGAATGTATAAGGAATACAGTAAACCTGCAGAGGTGCATCAAAATGTAACACTGATAACACAGGAAACGCTCAAAACATAGACAGTAGGAAGATTCTGTCTCCCTGTACCTAAGTCGGCATTGTGTCTCTTATATTTAATTCCGATGCAATTTCTGTGCTTTTTCATCAATGGGAAGGTCCAAGGGATACAGTAAACCTGAAGAGGTGAATTGGAATGTAAAACTGGTGACTCAGGAAACGCTCAAATCATAGACCGTAAGAAGACTCAGTTCTCTTGTACTTAAGTCGGCGTTGTGTCTCTTATATTTAATTGCGATACAATTTGTGTGTTTCATCGTCAATGGGAGGGTCCAATGGATACAGTAAACCTGCAGAGGTGCGTCGGAATGTAAAACTGGTGACACAGGAAACGCTCAAAACATAGAAAATTGAAAGACACACTCTTCCTGTACTTAAGTCGCATTGTGTCTCTTATATTCCATTCCGATGCAATTTCTGTGTTTCATCGTCAATGGGAAAGTCGAAAGGAAACAGTATACCTGCAGAGGTGCATCGGAATGTAAAACTGGTGTCACTGGAAACGCTCAAAACATAGACAGTTGGATGACTTTATCTTCCTGTACTTAAGACGACATTGTGTCTCTTATATATAATTCCGATGCAATTTCTGTGTTTCATCGTCAATGGGAAGGTCCAATGGATACAGTAACCTGCAGAGGTGCATCGGAATGTAAAACTGGTGACGCAGGAAACGCTCAAAACATAGACAGTAGGAAGACTCAATGTTCCTGTACTTAAGTCATCATTGTGACTCTTATATTTAATTCCGATGCAATTTCTGTGATTCATCGTCAATGGGAAGATCCAAGGGATACAGTAAAGCTGCAGAGGTGCATCGGAATGTAAATCTGGAGACACAGGAAACGCTCAAAAAATAGACAGTAGGAATACTCAGTCTTCCTGTACTTAAGTCGGCATTGTGTCTCTTATATTTAATTCCGATGCAATTTCTGTGTTTGTTCGTCAATTGGAAGGTCCAATGGATACAGTAAACCTGCAGAGGTGGATCGGAATGTAAAACTGGTGACAAAGGAAACGCTCAAAAAATAGACACTAGGAAGACTCATTCTTCCATACTTAAGTCTGGCATTGTGTCTCTTATATTTAATTCCTATGTATTTTCTGTGGTTCATCGTTAATGGGAAGGTCCAAGGGATACAGTAAACCTGCAGAGGTGCATCGGAATGTAAAACTGGTGACACAGGAAACGCTCAAAACATAGACAGTAGGAAGACTCATTCTTCCTGTACTTAAGTCGGCATTGTGTCTCTTATACTTAATTCCGATGCAATTTCTGTGTTTCATCGTTAATGGGAAGGTCCAAGGGATACAGTAAACCTGCAGAGGTGCATCGGAATATAAAACTGTCGACACAAGAAACGATCAAAACATAGACAGTAGGAAGACTCAGTCTTCCTGTACTTAAATCGGCATTGTGTCTCTTATATTTAATTCCGATGCAATTTCTGTGTTTCATCGTCACTGTGAAGGTCCTAGGAATACAGTAAACCTGCAGAGGTGCATCAAAATGTAACACTCATGACACAGGAAACGCTCAAAACATAGACAGTAGGAAGACTCAGTCTTCCTGTACCTAAGTCGGCATCGTGTCTCTTATATTTAATTCCGATGCAATTTCTGTTTTTTCATCAATGGGAAGGTCCAAGGGATACAGTAAACCTGAAGAGGTGAATTGGAACGTAAAACTGGTGACTCAGGAAACGCTGAAATCAAAGACCGTAAGAAGACTCAGTTCTCTTGTACTTAAGTCGGCGTTGTGTCTCTTATATTTAATTGCGATGCAATTTCTGTGTTTCAACGTCAATGGGAAGGTCCAAGGGATACAGTAAACCTGCAGAGGTGCATCGGAATGTAAAACTGGTGACACAGGAAACGCTCAAAACATAGACAGTAGGAAGACTCAGTCTTCCTAAACCTAAGTCAGCATTGTGTCTCTTATATTTAATTCCGATGCAATTTCTGTGTTTCATCGTCCATGGGAAGGTCCAATGGATACAGTAAACCTGCAGAGGTGCATCGGAATGTAAAACTGGTGACACAGGACACGCTCAAAACATAGACAGTAGGAAGACTCAGTCTTCCTGTACCTTAGTCGGCATTGTGTCTCTTATATTTAATTCCGATGCAATTTCTGTGTTTCATCGTCACTGTGAAGGTGCAAGGGATACAGTAAACCTGCAGAGGTGCATCAAAATGGAAAACTGATGACACGGGAAACGCTCAAAACATAGACAGTAGGAAGACTCAGTCTTCCTAAACCTAAGTCAGCATTGTGTCTCTTATATTTAATTCCGATGCAATTTCTGTGTTTCATCGTCCATGGGAAGGTCCAATGGATACAGTAAACCTGCAGAGGTGCATCGGAATGTAAAACTGGTGACACAGGACACGCTCAAAACATAGACAGTAGGAAGACTCAGTCTTCCTGTACCTTAGTCGGCATTGTGTCTCTTATATTTAATTCCGATGCAATTTCTGTGTTTCATCGTCCATGGGAAGCTCCAATGGATACAGTAAACCTGCAGAGGTGCATCGGAATGTAAAACTGGTGACACTGGGAACGCTCAAAACATAGACAGTTGGATGACTTTGTCTTCCTGTACTTAAGACGACATTGTGTGTCTTATATATAATTCCGATGCAATTTCTGTGTTTCATCGTCAATGGGAAGGTCCAATGGATACAGTAAACCTGCAGAGGTGCATAGGAATGTAAAACTGGAGACACTGGAAACGCTCAAAAAATAGACAGTAGGAATACTCAGTCTTCCTGTACTTAAGATGGCATTGTGTCTCTTATATTTAAATCCGATGCAATTTCTGTGTTTCGTCGTCAATGGGAAGGTGAAAGGGATACAGCAAACCTGCAGAGGTGCATCGGAATGTAAAACTGGTGACACAGGAAACGCTCAAAACATAGACGGTTGGCTGACTTTGTCTTCCTGTACTTAAGACGACATTGTGTCTCTTATATATAATTCCGAAGCAATTTCTGTGTTTCATCGTCAATGGGAAGGTCCAAGGGAAACAATAACCCTGCAGAGATGCATCCGAATGTAAAACTGGTGTTACAGGAGACGCTCAAAACATAGACAATAGGAAGACTCTTCTTCCTGTACTTAAGTCGGCATTGTGTCTCTTATATTTAATTCCTATGCATTTTCTGTGGCTCATTGTCAATGGGAAAGTCCAATATATACAGTAAACCTGCAGAGGTGGATCGGAATGTAAAACTGGTGAAACGGTCAAGCATAGACAGTAGGAAGACTCATTCTTCCTGTACTTAAGTCGGCATTGTGTCTCTTATATTTAATTCCGATGCAATTTCTGTGTTTCATCGTTAATGGGAAGGTCCAAGGGATACAGTAAACCTGCAGAGGTGCATCGGAATGTAAAACTGGTGACACAGGAAACGCTCAAAACATAGACAGTAGGAAGACTCAGTGTTCCTGTACTTAAGTCGGCATTGTGTCTGTTATATTTAATTCCGAAGCAATTTCTGTGTTTCATTGTCACTGTGAAGGTCCAATGGTTATAGTAAACCGGCAGATGTGCATCGGAATGTAAAACTGATGACACAGGAAACGCTCAAAACATAGACAGTAGGAAGACTCAGTCTTCCTGTACTAAAGTCGGCATTGTGACTCTTATATTTAATTCCGATGCAATTTCTGTGGTTCATCGTCAATGGGAAAATCCAAGGGATACAGTAAACCTGCAGAGGTGCATCGGAATGTAAAACTGGAGACACAGGAAACGCTCAAAACATAGACAGTAGGAAGACTCAGCCTTCCTGTTCTTAAGTCGGCATTGTGTCTCTTATATTTAATTCCGATGCAATTTCTGTGTTTCATCGTCAATGGGAAAAATCCAAGGGATACAGTAAACCTGCAGAGGTGCATCGGAATGTAAATTGGTGACTCAGTAAACGCTCAAAACATAGACAGTAGGAAGACCCATTCTTTCTGTACTTAAGTCGGCATTGTGTCTCTTATATTTCATTCCGATGCAATTTCTGTGTTTCATCGTCAATGGAAGGTCCAATGGATACAGTAAACCTGCAGAGGTGCATAGGAATGTAAAACTGGAGACACAGGAAACGCTCAAAAAATAGACAGTAGGAATACTCAGTCTTCCTGTACTTAAGATGGCATTGTGTCTCTTATATTTAAATCCGATGCAATTTCTGTGTTTCGTCGTCAATGGGAAGGTGAAAGGGATACAGCAAACCTGCAGAGGTGCATCGGAATGTAAAACTGGTGACACAGGAAACGCTCAAAACATAGACAGTTGGATGACTTTGTCTTCCTGTACTTAAGACGACATTGTGCCTATATATATAATTCCGAAGCAATTTCTGCGTTTCATCGTCAATGGGAAGGTCCAAGGGAAGCAATAACCCTGCAGAGATGCATCCGAATGTAAAACTGGTGTTACAGGAGACGCTCAAAACATAGACAATAGGAAGACTCAGTCTTCCTGTACTTAAGTCGGCATTGTGTCTCTTATATTTAATTCCGATGCAATTTCTGTGTTTGTTCGTCAATTGGAAGGTCCAATGGATACAGTAAACCTGCAGAGGTGGATCGGAATGTAAAACTGGTGACAAAGGAAACGCTCAAAAAATAGACAGTAGGAAGACTCATTCTTCCTGTACTTAAGTCGGCATTGTGTCTCTTATATTTAATTCCTATGCATTTTCTGTGGTTCATTGTCGATGGGAAAGTCCAATGGATACAGTAAACCTGCAGAGGTGCATCGGAATGTAAAACTGGTGACACAGGAAACGGTCAAACATAGACAGTAGGCAGACTCATTCTTCCTGTACTTAAGTCGGCATTGTGTCTCTTATATTTAATTCCGATGCAATTTCTGAGTTTCATCGTTAATGGGAAGGTCCAAGGGATACAGTAAACCTGCAGAGGTGCATCGGAATGTAAAACTGGTGACACAGGAAACGCTCAAAACATAGACAGTAGGAAGACTCAGTGTTCCTGTACTTAAGTCGGCATTGTGTCTGTTATATTTAATTCCGAAGCAATTTCTGTGTTTCATTGTCCCTGTGAAGGTCCAATGGTTATAGTAAACCGGCAGAGGTGCATCGGAATGTAAAACTGATGACACAGGAAACGCTCAAAACATAGACAGTAGGAAGACTCAGTCTTCCTGTACTAAAGTCGGCATTGTGACTCTTATATTTAATTCCGATGCAATTTCTGTGGTTCATCGTCAATGGGAAAATCCAAGGGATACAGTAAACCTGCAGAGGTGCATCGGAATGTAAAACTGGAGACACAGGAAACGCTCAAAACATAGACAGTAGGAAGACTCAGCCTTCCTGTTCTTAAGTCGGCATTGTGTCTCTTATATTTAATTCCGATGCAATTTCTGTGCTTCATCGTCAATGGAAGGTCCAATGGATACAGTAAACCTGCAGAGGTGCATCGGAATATAAAACTGGTGACACTGGAAACGCTCAAAACATAGACCGTAAGAAGACTCAGTTTTCTTGTACTTAAGTCAACATTGTGTCTCTTATATTTAATTCCGATGTAATTTCTGTGTTTCATCGTCAATGGGAAGGTCCAATGGATACAGTAAACCTGCAGAGGTGCATCGAAATGTAAAACTGGTGACGCAGGAAACGCTCAAACATAGACAGTAGGAAGACTCAATGTTCCTGTACGTAAGTCGGCATTGTGTCTCTTATATTTAATTCCGATGCAATTTCTGTGGTTCATCGTCAATGGGAAAATCCAAGGGATACAGTAAACCAGCAGAGGTGCATCGGAATGTAAAACTGGAGACACAGGAAACGCTCAAAACATAGACAGTAGGAAGACTCAGCCTTCCTGTTCTTAAGTCGGCATTGTGTCTCTTATATTTAATTCCGATGCAATTTCTGTGTTTCATCGTCAATGGGAATAATCCAAGGGATACAGTAAACCTGCAGAGGTGCATCGGAATGTAAACTTGGTGACTCAGGAAACGCTCAAAACATAGACAGTAGGAAGACACAGTCTTTCTGTACTTAAGTCGGCATTGTGTCTCTTATATTTAATTCCGATGCAATTTCTGTGTTTCATCGTCAATGGAAGGTCCAAGGGATACAGTAACCCTGCAAAGGTGCATCGGAATGTAAAACTGGTGACACAGGAAGCGCTCACAACATAGACCCTAAGAAGTCTCAGTTTTCTTGTACTTAAGTCGGCATTGTGTCTTTTATATTTAATTTCGATGCAATTTCTGTGTTTCATCGTCACTGTGAAGGTCCATGGGATAAAGTAAACCTGCAGAGGTGCATCGGAATGTAAAAGTGGTGACACAGGACACGCTCAAAACATAGACAGTAGGAAGACTCAGTCTTCCTGTACCTTAGTCGGCATTGTGTCTCTTACATTTAATTCCGATGCAATTTCTGTGTTTCATCGTCCATGGGAAGGTCCAATGGATACAGTAAACCTGCAGAGGTGCATCGGAATATAAAACTGGTGACACTGGAAACGCTCAAAACATAGACCGTAAGAAGACTCAGTTTTCTTGTACTTAAGTCAACATTGTGTCTCTTATATTTAATTCCGATGTAATTTCTGTGTTTCATCGTCAATGGGAAGGTCTAATGAATACAGTAAACCTGCTGAGGTGCATCGGAATGTAAAACTGGTGACGCAGGAAACGCTCAAACATAGACAGTAGGAAGACTCAATGTTCCTGTACTTAAGTCGGCATTGTGTCTCTTATATTTAATTTCGATGCAATTTCTGTGTTTCACTGTCAATGGGAAGATCCAAGGGATACAGTAAACCTGCAGAGGTGCATCGGAATGTAAAACTGGTGACACAGGAAACGCTCAAAACATAGACAGTAGGAAGACTCAGTCTTCCTGTACTTAAGTCGGCATTGTGTCTCTTATATTTAACCCTGCTGTTCTGTTCGGGTCTATATGACCCGAAACGAATATGAACGTTATTTTACATTATGTAAATACCAATATATATTTATGAAACTTTGTGACTTTGTCTGAAAATGGATGAGCAGCATGTGTTTTAAAAGGTTTTAAAAAAGTTTAAGAAGTTTGGGCTTCAACTGTAATAGTTGCATATGTAATGTTCGGGTCATAATGACCCGACACAAATATGTTTAGTGTAACTCGTATTTATTTCTAAAATCTGGAAATGGCGAAAATTATTTTTGTTGTGTTGTGTGGGAATAGTGACTGCATCATTCCAACTTACTCTCAACAATCACCTAAAGCTCCATGCGTTCACAACAATGGGCTTGTTTGTTGCTTTCCCCAGGAAATAATAATTGGCAGTTCTCAATAATTGGAATGCTTTGTTTCTGCCCAGTTTGACTTGTGACACCATGGCGATGAGACCATTGAATGATCGTGAGTTGGAAGAAATAGTAAATGCCTCACCAGATGAAGGATCACTTTCTGAGTTTGAAGATCACATCAGCAATGCATCTGAAAGCGAGTGTTCCGATGACAGTTACGACAGTCCACAGCCCATACAAAATAGTGTAGAGACTTTTCTTTCTAAAAATGGGAATATAGAATGGCAGTTGCATCCACCAGCACAACATGGTCGCCTACCAGCTTCGAACATCATCAAGAGTACCCCAGGAGTTACCAGGTATGCAGTCAGCAGAATATCTGATGTAAAATGTTCATTTGAAGCAGTATTTCACACAGCGCTTCAAAATGAAATAATAGAGATGACAAATATTGAAGGGCAGCGAGTTTATGGTGAACAGTGGACAGATATTGATGGTTCTGTTTTCCATGCATACTTAGGACTCTTACTCCTAGCGGGTGTATATCGATCTCATGGGGAGTCTACAAAAAGTTTGTGGGATAAAGATACTGGGCGAAACATATTTCGAGCAACCATGTCTCATGAAACATTCTGTAAGATATCACGTGTCCTGCGATTTGACAAGAAATCTACTAGAGAGGAAAGACGACGTACTGACAAACTTGCCGCAATTCGTAGTATTTGGGAGAAGTGGGTAGAGGTCCTTCCTAAACTGTATAATCCAGGAGAAAATGTTACTGTTGACGAGCAGTTAGTAGCATTTAGAGGTCGCTGTCCATTCAAGCAGTATATCCCAAGTAAACCGGCAAAATATGGGATCAAAATATGGACCATGTGTGACAGCAAAACTTCATACGTACTGAAAGCCCAAATTTATACAGGAAAGGTGAGTGGAGCGGCACCAGAAAGAAATCAGGGAATGAGGGTGGTATCTGATCTCACTTCTGAGTTACGTGGTCAGAATATCACGTGTGACAACTTTTTTACGTCGTACAATTTGGGGCAGCTGCTTCTGAAAAGGAAATTGACTATGTTGGGAACTATACGGAAAAATAAGCCGGAGCTTCCACACAAAATGACCAACAAGGAGGTACACAGCTCTTCATTTTACTTCACAAATGACACTACTGTGGTTAATTATATTCCTAAGAGACACAAGAATGTTGTACTTATGAGCACTCTCCACCATGATGCGGAAATCAGTGACAGGGCTGATAAGAAGCCAAAAATGATTTTGGACTATAATTCAACCAAAGGTGCTGTAGACACGCTTGATCAGTTATTAGGTACATATACATGCAAACGAAAAAGTAATAGGTGGCCAATGATAGTTTTCTACAATATTCTTGATGTTTCTGCTTATAATGCATACGTTTTGTGGATTTCGGTTGACCCTAATTGGAATGCAAGCAAATTGACTAGAAGGAGAATATTCTTGGAGGAACTTGGAAAGTCACTGATAAAAGAACATATTGCATCAAGAACGCATTTCCCAAGAACAGAAGATTCTTTGAGAATGGTCACAAGCATCCAAAACCCGAATGATGTGGGTGGTGTGTCAGAATCGGTAACAACAAGAAAATCTACAAAACGTGCACGCTGTAAGTTCTGTCCATCAAGTAATGACAATAAAACAAACATGGTGTGTGGAAAATGTAGTAAACATATTTGCAAGAAACATGTAACCTACTTGTGTCCACAGTGCAAGCAGTAAGAAAAGAACTGTAGTATTTTATAAGATGATTGTATTGAAAATTCTGTTGTTTCAAATTTATGTGAATACTTGTGCCTAAACTACAATCAGTAAGAAGAGAGGATTCTAAAGTTGTAGTGCTTTCTATGTTGGAATGTAATAAAAAAACTGTAGTGTGTTCTGTACTGTAGTGTGCTCTAAGATGAATATCTGTAATGACAACTGTCTGTTGTTAGAAAATGTCAATACTTACGTCTAAACTGTCAACAATAAGAATAGAAGTATGGAAAAACTGTAGTGCTTTCTAAGTTGAATGCCTGTAATGGAAACTGTCTGTTGTTTCAAATTTATGTGCATATTTAAATGAAAAATATCCCTCAATAAAGTTGTATGCATTGTTATTATTATTATTATTACCATTATTATTATTATTATTATTATTATTATTATTACTAACAAGGTACTGGAATAGAACAACAATGTCGATAGCTAAAACTGTACCAAAATTTATGTTTCTAAAGCATTTTGATATGTCGGGTCATATTGACCCGAACAGTATATATGTCAAGTAAAAGTGAACAGAACAGCAGGGTTAATTCCGATGCAATTTCTGTGATTCATCGTCATTGGGAAGATCCAAGAGATACAGTAAACCTGCAGAGGTGCATCGGAATGTAAAACTGGTGACACAGGAAACGCTCAAAAGATAGACAGTAGGAATACTCAGTTTTCTTGTACTTAAGTCAACATTGTGTCTCTTATATTTAATTCCGATGTAATTTCTGTGTTTCATCGTCAATGGGAAGGTCTAATGAATACAGTAAACCTGCTGAGGTGCATCGGAATGTAAAACTGGTGACGCAGGAAACGCTCAAACATAGACAGTAGGAAGACTCAATGTTCCTGTACTTAAGTCGGCATTGTGTCTCTTATATTTAATTTCGATGCAATTTCTGTGTTTCACTGTCAATGGGAAGATCCAAGGGATACAGTAAACCTGCAGAGGTGCATCGGAATGTAAAACTGGTGACACAGGAAACGCTCAAAACATAGACAGTAGGAAGACTCAGTCTTCCTGTACTTAAGTCGGCATTGTGTCTCTTATATTTAATTCCGATGCAATTTCTGTGATTCATCGTCATTGGGAAGATCCAAGAGATACAGTAAACCTGCAGAGGTGCATCGGAATGTAAAACTGGTGACACAGGAAACGCTCAAAACATAGACATTAGGAATACTCAGTCTTCCTGTACTTAAGTCGGCATTGTGTCTCTTATATTTAAATCCGATGCAATTTCTGTGTTTGGTCGTCAATGGGAAGGTCAAACGGATACAGTAAACCTGCAAAGGTGCATCGGAATGTAAAACTGGTGACACAGGAAGCGTTCAAAACATAGACCCTAAGAAGACTCAGTGTTCTTGTACTTAAGTCGGCGTTGTGTGTCTTATATTTAATACCGATGCAATTTCTGTGTTTCTTCGTCAATGAGAAGGTCCAATGGATACAGTAAACATGCAGAGGTGTATCGGAATGTAAAACTGGTGACACAGGAAACGCTCAAAACATAGACAGTGGGAAGACTCATTCTTCCTGTACTTAAGTCGGCATTGTGTCTCTTATATTTAATTCCTATGCATTTTCTGTGTTTCATCGTCAATGGGAAGGTCCAATGGATACAGTAAACCTGCAGAGGTGCATCGGAATGTAAAACTGGTGACACAGGAAACGCTCAAACATAGACAGTAGGAAGACTCAGTCTTCCTGTACTTAAGTCGGCATTGTGTCTCTTATATTTAATTTCGATGCAATTTCTGTGATTCATCGTCAATGGGAAGATCCAAGGGATACAGTAAACCTGCAGAGGTGCATCGTAATGTAAAACTGGTGACACAGGAAACGCTCAAAAGATAGACAGTAGGAATACTCAGTCTTCCTGTACTTAAGACGGCATTGTGTCTCTTATATTTAAATCCGATGCAATTTCTGTGTTTCGTCGTCAATGGGAAGGTGAAAGGGATACAGCAAACCTGCAGAGGTGCATCGGAATGTAAAACTGGTGACACAGGAAACGCTCAAAACATAGACAGTTGGATGACTTTGTCTTCCTGTACATAAGACGACATTGTGTCTCTTATATATAATTACGATGCAATTTCTGTGTTTCATCGTCAATGGGAAGGTCCAAGGGATACAGTAACCCGGCAGAGGTGCATCCGAATGTAAAACTGGTGACAAAGGAAACGCTCAAAAAATAGACAGTAGGAAGACTCATTCTTCCTGTACTTAAGTCGGCATTGTGTCTCTTATATATAATTCGGATGCAATTTCTGTGTTTCATCGTCACTGTGAAGGTTCAATGGATACAGTAAACTTGCAGAGGTGGATCGGAATGTAAAACTGGTGACACAGGAAACGCCCAAATCATAGACAGTAGGAAGACTCAGTCTTCCTGTACTTAAGTCGGCATTGTGTCTCTTATATTTAATTCCGATGCAATTTCTGTGTTTCATCGTCACTGTGAAGGTGCAAGGGATACAGTAAACCTGCAGAGGTGCATCAAAATGGAAAACTGATGACACAGGAAACGCTCAAAACATAGACAGTAGGAAGACTCTGTCTTCCTGTACCTAAGTCGGCATTGTGTCTCTTATATTTAATTCCGATGCAGTTTCTGTGTTTCATCGTCAATGGGAAGATCCAATGGATACAGTAAACCTGCAGAGGTGCATCGGAATGTAAAACTGGTTACACAGGAAACGCTCAAAACGTATACAATAGAAAGACACACTTTTCCTGTACTTAAGTCGACATTGTGTCTCTTATATTTCATTCCGATGCAATTTCTGTGTTTCATCGTCAATGGGAAGATCCAATGGATACAGCAAACCTGCAGAGGTGCATCGGAATGTAAAACTGGTGACACAGGAAACGCTCAAACATATACAATAGAAAGACACACTTTTCCTGTACTTAAGTCCACATTGTGTCTCTTATATTTCATTCCGATGCAATTTCTGTGTCTCATCGTCAATGGGGGGGGGGGTCCAATGGATACAGTAAACCTGCAGAGGTGCATCGGAATGTACAACTGATGACACAGGAAACGCTCAAAACATAGACAGTAGGAAGACTCAGTCTTCCTGTACTTAAGTGGGCATTGTGTCTCTTATATTTAATTCCGATGCAATTTCTGTGTTTCATCGTCATTGGGAATTTCGAAGGATAGCAGTATACCTGCAGAGGTGCATCGGAATGTAAAACTGGTGACACAGGAAACGCTCAAAACATAGACAGTAGGAAGGCTCAGTCTTCCTGTACTTAAGTCGGCATTGTGTCTATTATATTTAATTCCGATGCAATTTCTGTGTTTCATCGTCACTTTGAAGGCCCAAGGGATACAGGAAAACCTGCAGAGGTGCATGGGAATGTAAAACTGGTGACACAGGAAACGCTCAAAAAATAGACAGCAGGAAGACACAATCTTCCTGTACTTATGTCGGGATTGTGTCTCTTATATTTAATTCCGATGCAATTTCTGTGATTCATCGTGAATGGGAAGGTCAAAGGGATACAGTAAACCTGCAGAGGTGCATCGGAATGTAAAACTGGTGACACAGGAAACGTTCAAAACATAGACAGTCGTAAGACTCAGTCTTCCTGTACTTAAGTCGGCATTGTGTCTGTTATATCGAATTCCGATGTAATTTCTGTGTTTCATTGTCAATGGGAAGGTGCAAGGGATACAGCAAACCTGCAGAGGTGCATCGGAATGTAAAACTGGTGACACAGGAAACGCTCAAAACATAGAGAAGAGGAAGACTCAGTCTTTCTGTATTTAAGTTGACATTGTGTCTCTTATATTTAATTCCGATGCAATTTCTGTGTTTCTTCGTCACTGTGAAGGTCCAAGGGATACAGGAAACCTGCAGAGGTGCCTCGGAATGTAAAACTGGAGACACAGGATACGCTCAAAACATAGACATTAGGAAGACTCAGTCTTCCTCTACTTAAGACGTCATTGTGTCTCTTATATTTAATTGCGGTGCAATCTCTGTGTTTCATCGCCAATGGGAAGGTCCAAGGAACACAGGAAACCTGCAGAGGTGCATCGGGATGTAACACTGGTGACACTGGAAACGCTCAAAACATAGACCGTAAGAAGACTCAGTTTTCTTGTACTTAAGTCGGCGTTGTGTCTCTTATATTTAATTCCGATGTAATTTCTGTGTTTCATCGTCAATGGGAAGGTCCAATGGATACAGTAAACCTGCAGAGGTGCATCGGAATGTAAAACTGGTGACGCAGGAAACGCTCAAAACATAGACAGTAGGAAGACTCAACGTCCCTGTACTTAAGTCGGCATTTTGTCTCATATATTTAATTCCGATAAAATTTCTGTGTTTCATCGTCAATGGGAAGATCTAAGGGATACAGTAAACCTGCAGAGGTGCATCGGAATGTAAAACTGGTGACACAGGAAATGCTCAAAACATAGACAGTAGGAAGACTCAGCGTTCCTGTTCTTATGTCGGCATTGTGCCTCTTATATTTAATTCCGATGCAATTTCTGTGTAACATTGTCTATGGTAAGGTCCAATGGATACAGTAAACGTGCAGAGGTGCATCGGAATGAAAAACTGGTGACACAGGAAAAGATCAAAACATAGACAGTAGGAATACTCAGTCTTCCTGTACTTAAGTCGGCGTTGTGTGTCTTATAATTAAATCCGATGCAATTTCTGTATTTCGTCGTCAATGGGAAGGTCCAAGGGATAGAGTAAACCTGCAGAGGTGCATTGGAATGTAAAACTGGTGACACAGGAAGCGGTTAAAACATAGACCCTAAGAAGACTCAGTTTTCTTATACTGAAGTCGGCATTGAGTCTCTTATATTTAATTTAGATGCAATTTCTGTGTTTCATCGTCACTGTGAAGGTCCAAGGGATACAGTAAACCTGCAGAGGTGCATCAAAATGTAAAACTGATGACATAGGAAACGCTCAAAACATAGACAGTAGGAAGACTCAGTCTTCCTGTACCTAAATCGGCATTGTATCTCTTATATTTAATTCCGATGCAATTTCTGTGTTTTTTCGTCAATGGGAAGGTCCAAGGTATATAGTAAACCTGCAGAGGTGCATTGGAATGTAAAACTGGTGACACAGGAAACGATCAAAACATAGAGAGTAGGAATACTCAGTCTTCCTGTACTTAAGTCGGCATTGTGTCTCTTATATTTAATTCCGATGCATTTTCTGTGTTTCAACGTCAATGGGAAGGTCCAATGGATACAGTAAACCTGCAGAGGTGCATCGGAATGTAAAACTGGTCACACAGGAAACGCTCAAACATTGACAGTAGGAAGAATCAGTCTTCCTGTTCTTAAGTCGGCATTGTGTCTCTTATATTTAATTCCGATGCAATTTCTGTGTTTCATCGACAATGGGGGTGTCCAATGGATACAGTAAACCTGCAGAGGTGCATCGGAATGTAGAACTGATGACACAGGAAACACTCAAAACATAGACTGTAGGAACACTCAGTCTTCCTGTACTTAAGTCGGCATTGTGTCTCATATTTAATTCCGATGCAATTTCTGTGTTTCATCGTCGATGGGAAAGTCGAAGGGAAACAGTACACCTGCAGAGGTGCATCGGAATGTAAAACTGGTGACACAGGAAACGCTCAAAACATAGACAGTAGGAAGACTCAGTCTTCCTGTACTTAAGTCGGCATTGTGTCTCTTATATTTAATTACGATGCAATTTCTGTGATTCATCGTCACTTTGAAGGTCCAAGGGATACAGGAAAACCTGCAGAGGTGCATGGGAATGTAAAACTGGTGACACAGGAAACTCTCAAAGCATAGACAGTTGGAAGACTCTGTCTTCCTGTACTTAAGACGTCGTTGTGTCTCTTATATTTAATTCCGATGCAATTTCTGTGTTTCATCGCAAATGGGAAGGTCCAAGGGACACAAAAACCTGCAGAGGTGCAACGGAATGTAAAACTGGTGACACTGGAAACGCTCAAAGCATAAACATTAGGAATACTCAGTCTTCCTGTACTTAAAACGGCATTGTGTCTCTTATATTTAAATCCGATGCAATTTCTGTGTTTTGTCGTCAAATGAATACAGTAAACCTGCAGAGGTGCATCGGAATGTAAAACTGGTGACACAGGAAGCGTTCAAAACATAGACCCTAAGAAGACTCAGTGTTCTTGTACTTAAGTCGGCGTTGTGTCTCTTATATTTAATTCCGATGCAATTTCTGTGTTTCATCGTCAATGGTAAAGTCCAAGGGATACAGTAAACCTGCAGAGGTGCATCGGAATGTAAAACTGGTGATACAGGAAACGCTCAAAACATAGACAGTAGGAAGACTCAGTCTTCCTGTACTTAAGTCGGCATTGTGTCTCTTATATTTAATTCCGATGCAATTTCTGTGTTTCATCGTCAATGGGAATGTCAAAGGAAAACAGTATACCTGCAGAGGTGCATCGGAATGTAAAACTGGTGACACAGGAAACGCTCAAAAAATAGACAGTAGGAATACTCAGTCTTCCTATACTTAAGACGGCATTGTGTCTCTTATATTTAAATCCGATGCAATTTCTGTGTTCCGTCGTCAATGGGAAGGTGAAAGTGCAGAACTGCAGAGGTGCATCGGAATGTAAAACTGGTGACACAGTAAACGCTCAAAACATAGACAGTTGGATGACTTTGTCTTCCTGTACTTAAGACGACATTGTGTCTCTTATATATAATTCCGACGCAATTTCTGTGTTTCATCGTCAATGGGAAGGTTCAAGGGATACAGTAACCCTGCAGAGGTGCATCCGAATGTAAAACTGGTGACACAGGAGACGCTCAAAACATAGACAATAGGAAGACTCAGTCTTCCTGTACTTAAGTCGGCATTGTGTCTCTTATATTTAATTCCGATGCAATTTCTGTGTTTCTTCGTCAATTGGAAGATCCAAGGGATACAGTAAAGCTGCAGAGGTGGATTGGAATGTAAAACTGGTGACAAAGGAAACGCTCAAAAAATAGACAGTAGGAAGACTCATTCTTCCTGTACTTAAGTCGGTATTGTGTCTCTTATATTTAATTCCTATGCATTTTCTGTGTTTCATCGTCCATGGGAAAGTCCAATGGATACAGTAAACCTGCAGAGGTGTATCGGAATGTAAAACTGGTGACACAGGAAACGCTCAAACATAGACAGTAGGAAGACTCATTGTTCCTGTACTTAAGTCGGCATTGTGTCTCTTCTATTTAAATCCGATGCAATTTCTGTGTTTCATCGTTAATGGGAAGGTCCAAGGGATACAGTAAACCTGCAGAGGTGCATCGGAATGTAAAACTGGCGACACAGGAAACGCTCGAAACATAGACAGTAGGAAGACTCAGTCTTCCTGTACTTAAGTCGGCATTGTGTCTCTTATATTTAAATCCGATGCAATTTCTGTGTTTTGTCGTCAATGGGAAGGTCAAAGGGATACAGTAAACCTGCAGAGGTGCATCGGAATGTAAAACTGGTGACACAGGAAGCGTTCAAAACATAAACCCTAAGAAGACTCAGTGTTATTGTACTTAAGTCGGCATTGTGTCTCTTATATTTAATTCCTATGCATTTTCTGTGTTTCATCGTCAATGGGATGGTCCAATGGATACAGTAAACCTGCAGAGGTGCATCGGAATGTAAAACTGATGACACAGGAAACGCTCAAACATAGACAGTAGGAAGACTCAGTCTTCCTGTACGTAAGTCGGCATTGTGTCTCTTATATTTAATTCCGATGCAATTTCTGTGATTCATCGTCAATGGGAAGATCCAAGGGATACTGTAAACCTGCAGAGGTGCATCGGAATGTACAACTGGAGACACAGGAAACGCTCAAAAAATAGACAGTAGGAATACTCAGTCTTCCTATACTTAAGACGGCATTGTGTCTCTTATATTTAAATCCGATGCAATTTCTGTGTTCCGTCGTCAATGGGAAGGTGAAAGTGATACAGCAAACCTGCAGAGGTGCATCGGAATGTAAAACTGGTGACACAGTAAACGCTCAAAGCATAGACAGTTGGATGACTTTGTCTTCCTGTACTTAAGACGACATTGTGTCTCTTATATATAATTCCGACGCAATTTCTGTGTTTCATCGTCAATGGGAAGGTCCAAGGGATACAGTAAACCGGCAGAGGTGCATCGGAATGTAAAACTGGCGACACAGGAAACGCTCGAAACATAGACAGTAGGAAGACTCAGTCTTCCTGTTATTAAGTCGGCATTGCGTCTCTTATATTTAATTCCGATGCAATTTCTGGGTTTCATCGTCACTATGAAGGTCCAAGGAATACAGTTATCCTGCAGAGGTGCATCAAAATGTAACACTGATGACAAAGGAAACGCTCAAAACGTTGACAGTAGGAAGACTCAGTCTTCGTGTACCTAAGTCGGCATTGTGTCTCTTATATTTAATTCCGATGCAATTTCTGTGTTTTTTCATCAATGGGAAGGTCAAAGGGATACAGTAAACCTGAAGAGGTGAATTGGAATGTAAAACTGGTGACTCAGGAAACGCTCAAATCAAAGACCATAAGAAGACTCAGTTGTCTTGTACTTAAGTCGGCGTTGTGTATCTTATATTTAATTGCGATGCAATTTCTGTGTTTCAACGTCAATGGGAAGGTCCAATGGATGCAGTAAACCTGCAGAGGTGCATCGGAATGTAAAACTGGTGACACAGGAAACGCTCGAAACATAGACAATTGAAAGACACACTCTTCCTGTACTTAAGTCGCATTGTGTCTCTTATATTTCATTCCGATGCAATTTCTGTGTCTCATCGTCACTGAGAAAGTCAATGGATACAGTAAACCTGCAGAGGTGCATCGGAATGTAAAACTTATGACACAGGAAACGCTCAAAGCATAGACAGTAGGAAGACTCAGTCTTCCTGTACTTAAGTCGGCATTGTGTCTCTTATATTTAATTCCGATGCAATTTCTGTGTTTCATCGTCACTGTGAAGGTGCAAGCGATACAGTAAACCTGCAGAGTTGCATCGGAATGTAAAACTGGTGACACAGGACACGCTCAAAACATAGACAGTAGGAAGACTCAGTCTTCCTGTAACTTAGTCGGCATTGTGTCTCTTACATTTAATTCCGATGCAATATCTGTGTTTCATCGTCAATGGGAAGATCCAAGAGATACAGTAAACCTGCAGAGGTGCATCGGAATGTAAAACTGGTGACACAGGAAACGCTCAAAACATAGACAGTAGGAATACTCAGCCTTCCTGTACTTAAGTCGGCATTGTTCCTCATATATTTAATTCCGATGCAATTTCTGTGATTCATCGTCAATGGGAAGATCCAAGAGATACAGTAAACCTGCAGAGGTGCATCGGAATGTAAAACTGGTGACACAGGAAACGCTCAAATCATAGATATTAGGAATACTCAGTGTTCCTGTACTTAAGTCGGCATTGTGTCTCTTATATTTAAATGCGATGCAATTTCTGTATTTTGTCGTCAATGGGAAGGTCAAAGGGATACAGTAAACGTGCAGAGGTGCATCGGAATGTAAAACTGATGACACAGGAAGCGTTCAAAACATAGACCCTAAGAAGACTCAGTGTTCTTCTACTTAAGTCGGCGTTGTGTCTCTTATATTTAATTCCGATGTAATTTCTGTGTTTCTTCGTCAATGAGAAGGTCCGATGGATACAGTAAAGCTGCAGAGGTGGATCGGAATGTAAAACTGGTGACAAAGGAAACGCTCAAAACATTGACAGTTGGATGACTTTGTCCTCCTGTACTTAAGACGACATTGTGTCTCTTATATATAATTCCGACGCAATTTCTGTGTTTCATCGTCAATGGGAAGGTCCAAGGGATACAGTAACCCTGCAGAGGTGCATCCGAATGTAAAACTGGTGACACAGGAGACGCTCAAAACATAGACAATAGGAAGACTCAGTCTTCCTGTACTTAAGTCGGCATTGTGACTCTTATATTTAATTCTGATGCAATTTCTGTGTTTCTTCGTCAATGGGAAGGTCCAATGGATACAGTAAAGCTGCAGAGGTGGATCGGAATGTAAAACTGGTGACAAAGGAATCGCTCAAATAATAGACAGTAGGAAGACTCATTCTTCCTGTACTTAAGTCGGTATTGTGTCTCTTATATTTAATTCCTATGCATTTTCTGTGTTTCATCGTCAATGGGAAAGTCCAATGGATACAGTAAACCAGCAGAGGTGTATGGGAATGAAAAACTGGTGACACAGGAAACGCTCAAACATAGACGGTAGGAAGACTCATTCTTCCTGTACTTAAGTCGGCATTGTGTGTCTTATATTTAATTCCGATGCAATTTCTGTGTTTCATCGTTAATGGGAAGGTCCAAGGGATACAGTAAACCTGCAGAGGTGCATCGGTATGTTAAACTTGTGACACAGGAAACCCTCGAAACCTAGACAGTAGGAAGACTCAGTCTTCCTGTACTTAAGTCGGCATTGTGTCTCATATAATTAATTCCGATGCAATTTCTGTGTTTCATCGTCACTGTGAACGTCCAAGGAATACAGTAATCCTGCAGAGGTGCATCAAAATGTAACACTGATGACACAGGAAACGCTCAAAACATAGACAGTAGGAAGACTCAGTCTTCCTGTACCTAAGTCGGCATTGTGTCTCTTATATTTAATTCCGATGCAATTTCTGTGTTTTTTCATCAATGGGAAGGTCAAAGGGATACAGTAAACCTGAAGAGGTGAATTGGAATGTAAAACTGGTGACTCAGGAAACGCTCAAATCAAAGACCGTAAGAAGACTCAGTTCTCTTGTACTTAAGTCTGCGTTGTGTATCTTATATTTAATTGCGATGCGATTTCTGTGTTTCAACGTCAGTGGGAAGGTCCAAGGGATACAGTAAACCAGCAGAGGTGCATCGGAATGTAAAACTGGTTACACAGGAAACGCTCAATACATAGACAATTGAAAGACACACTCTTCCTGTACTTAAGTCGCATTGTGTCTCTTATATTTCATTCCGATGCATTTCCTGTGTCTCATCGTCACTGAGAAAGTAAACCTGCAGAGGTGCATCGGAATGTAAAACGTATGACACAGGAAACGCTCAAAGCATAGACAGTAGGAAGACTCAGTCTTCCTGTACTTAAGTCGGCATTGTGTCCTTTTTATTTAATTCCGCTGCAATTTCTGTGTTTCATCGTCAATGGGATAGTCGAAAGGAAACAGTATACCTGCAGAGGTGCATCGGAATGTAAAACTGGTGACACAGGAGACGCTCAAATCATAGACAGTAGGAAGACTCAGTCTTCATGTACTTAAGTCCGCATTGTGTCTCTTATATTTAATTCCGATGTAATATCTGTGTTTCATCGTCAATGTGAAGGTGCAAGGGATACAGTAAACCTGCAGAGATGCATCAAAATGGAAAACTGATGACACAGGAAACGCTCAAAACATAGACAGTAGGAAGACTCAGTCTTCCTGTACCTAAGTCGGCGTTGTGTCTCTTATATTTAATTCCGATGCAATTTCTGTGTTTAATCGTCAATGGGAAGATCCAATGGATACTATAAACCTGCAGAGGTGCATCGGAATGTAAAACTGGTGACACAGGAAACGCTCAAATCATATACAATAAAAAGACACACATTTCCTGTACTTAAGTCGACATTGTGTCCCTTATATTTCATTCCGATGCAATTTCTGTTTTTCATCGTCAATGGGAAGATCCAATGGATACAGTAAACCTGCAGAGGTGCATCGGAATGTAAAACTGGAGACACAGGAAACGCTCAGAACATATACAATAGAAAGACACACTTTTCCTGTACTTAAGTCGACATTGTATCCCTTATATTTCATTCCGATGCAATTTCTGTGTTTCATCGTCACTGTGAAGGTCCAATGGATACAGTAAAGCTGCAGAGGTGCATCGGAATGTAAAACTGGTGACACAGGAAACGCTCAAAACATAGACAGTAAAAAGACTCAGTCTTCCTGTACTTAAGTCGGCACTGTGTCTTTTATATTTAATTCCGATGCAATTTCTGTGTTTCATCGTCAATGAGAATGACGAAGGAAAACAGTATACCTGCAGAGGTGCATCGTAATGTAACACTGGTGACACTGGAAACGCTCAAAACATTGACCGTAAGAAGACTCAGTTTTCTTGTACTTAAGTCGGCGTTGTGTCTCTTATATTTAATTCCGATGTAATTTCTGTGTTTCATCGTCAATGAGAAGGTCCAATGGATACAGCAAACCTGCAGAGGTGCATCGGAATGTAAAACTGGTGACGCAGGAAACGCTCAAAACATAGACAGTAGGAAGACTCAATGTTCCTGTACTTAAGTCGGCACTGTGTCTCTTATATTTAATTCCGATGGAATTTCTGTGTTTCATCGTCGATGGGAAGGTCCAATGAATACAGTAAACGTGCAGAGGTGAATCGGAATGAAAAACTGGTGACACAGGAAACGATCAAAACACAGACAGTAGGAAGACTCAATGTTCCTGTACTTAAGTCGATATTGTGTCTCTTATATTTAAATCCGATGCAATTTCTGTATTTCGTCGTCAATGGGAAGGTCCAAGGGATAGAGTAAACCTGCAGAGGTGCATTGGAATGTAAAACTGGTGACACAGGAAGCGGTCAAAACATAGACCCTAAGAGACTCAGTTTTCTTATACTGAAGTCGGCATTGTGTCTCTTATATTTAATTTAGATGCAATTTCTGTGTTTCATCGTCACTGTGAAGGTCCAAGGGATACAGTAAACCTGCAGAGGTGCATCAAAATGTAAAACTGATGACATACGAAACGCTTAAAACATAGACAGAAGGAAGACTCAGTCTTCCTGTACCTAAATCGGCATTGTATCTCTTATATTTAATTCCGATGCAATTTCTGTGTTTTTTCGTCAATGGGAAGGTCCAAGGTATATAGTAAACCTGCAGAGGTGCATTGGAATGTAAAAATGGTCACACAGGAAACGCTCAAATCATAGACCGTAAGATGACTGAGTTTTCTTTTACTTAAGTCGGCGTTGTGTCTCTTATATTTAATTCCGATGCAATTTCTGTGCTTCGTCGTCAAAGGGAAGGTCTAATGGATACAGTAAACCTGCAGAAGTGGATCGGAATGGAAAACTGGTGACACAAGAACGATCAAAACATAGAGAGCAGGAATACTCAGTCTTCCTGTACTTAAGTCGGCATTGTGTCTCTTATATTTAATTCCGATGCATTTTCTGTGTTTCATCGTCAATGGGAAGGTCTAATGGATACAGTCAACCTGCAGAGGTGCATCAGAATGTAATACTGTTGACACAGGAAACGCTCAAACATTGACAGTTGGAAGACTCAGTCTTCCTGTACTTAAGTCGGCATTGTGTCTTTTTTATTTAATTCCGCTGCAATTTCTGTGTTTTATCGTCAATGGGAAGGTCCAATGGATACAGTAAACCTGCAGAGGTGCATCGGAATGTAAAACTGATGACACAGGAAACGCTCAAAACATAGACAGTAGGAAGACTCAGTCTTCCTGTACTTAAGTCGGCATTGTGTCTCTTATATTTAACTCCGAGGTAATTTCTGTGTTTCATCGTCAATGGGAAAGTCGAAAGGAAACAGTATACCTGCAGAGGTGCATCGGAATGTAAAACTGGTGACACAGGAAACGCTCAAATCATAGACAGTAGGAAGACTCAGTCTTCCTGTACTTATGTCGGCCTTGTGTCTCTTATATTTAATTCCGATGCAATTTCTGTGTTTCATCGTCACTGTGAAGGTGCTAGGGATACAGTTAACCTGCAGAGTTGCATCGGAATGTAAAACTGGTGACACAGGACACGCTCAAAACATAGACAGTAGGAAGACTCATTCTTCCTGTACCTTAGTCGGCATTGTGTCTCTTACATTTAATTCCGATGCAATATCTGTGTTTCATCGTCCATGGGAAGGTCCAATGGATACAGTAAACCTGCAGAGGTGCATCGGAATGTAAAACTGGTGACACTGGAAACGCTCAAAACATAGAGGTAAGAAGTCTCAGTTTTCTTGTACTTAAGTGAACGTTGTGACTCTTACATTTAATTCCGATTTAATTTCTGTGTTTCATCGTCAATGGGAAGGTCCAATGGATACAGTAAACCTGCAGAGGTGCATCGGAATGTAAAACTGGTGACACAGAAAACGCTCAAAATATAGACAGTAGGAAGACTCAGCCTTCCTGTACTTAAGTCGGCATTGTTTCTCTTATATTTAATTCCGATGCAATTTCTGTGATTCATCGTCAATGGGAAGATCCAAGAGATACAGTAAACCTGCAGAGGTGCATCGGAATGTAAAACTGTTGACACAGGAAACGCTCAAAACATAGATATTAGGAATACTCAGTCTTCCTGTACTTAAGTCGGCATTGTGACTCTTACATTTAAATGCGATGCAATTTCTGTGTTTTGTCGTCAATGGGAAGGTCAAAGGGATACAGTAAACATGCAGAGGTGCATCGGAATGTAAAACTGGTGACACAGGAAGCGTTCAAAACATAGACCCTAAGAATGCTCAGTGTTATTGTACTTAAGTCGGCGTTGTGTCTCTTATATTTAATTCCGATGCAATTTCTGTGTTTCTTCGTCAATGAGAAGGTCCAATGGATACAGTAAACTTGCAGAGGTGGATCGGAATGTAAAACTGGTGACACAGGAAACGCTCAAAACATAGACAGTAGGAAGACTCATTCTTCCTGTACTTAAGTCGGCATTGTGTCTCTTATATTTAATTCCTATGCATTTTCTGTGTTTCATCGTCAATGGGATGGTCCAATGGATACAGTAAACCTGCAGAGGTGCATCGGAATGTAAAACTGATGACACAGGAAACGCTCAAACATAGACAGTAGGAAGACTCAGTCTTCCTGTACTTAAGTCGGCATTGTGTCTCTTATATTTAATTCCGATGCAATTTCTGTGGTTCATCGTCAATGGGAAGATCCAAGGGATACAGTAAACCTGCAGAGGTGCATCGGGATGTAAAACTGGTGACACAGGAAACGCTCAATACATAGACAATTGAAAGACACACTCTTCCTGTACTTAAGTCGCATTGTGTCTCTTATATTTCATTCCGATGCATTTCCTGTGTCTCATCGTCACTGAGAAAGTAAACCTGCAGAGGTGCATCGGAATGTAAAACGTATGACACAGGAAACGCTCAAAGCATAGACAGTAGGAAGACTCAGTCTTCCTGTACTTAAGTCGGCATTGTGTCCTTTTTATTTAATTCCGCTGCAATTTCTGTGTTTCATCGTCAATGGGAAGGACCAATGGATACAGTAAACCTGCAGAGGTGCATCGGAATGTAAAACTGATGACACAGGAAACGCTCAAAACATAGACAGTAGGAAGAGTCAGTCTTCCTGTACTTAAGTCAGCATTGTGTCTCTTATATTTAATTCCGAGACAATTTCTGTGTTTCATCGTCAATGGGAAAGTCGAAAGGAAACAGTATACCTGCAGAGGTGCATCGGAATGTAAAACTGGTGACACAGGAAACGCTCAATTCATAGACAGTAGGAAGACTCAGTCTTCATGTACTTAAGTCCGCATTGTGTCTCTTATATTTAATTCCGATGTAATATCTGTGTTTCATCGTCAATGTGAAGGTGCAAGGGATACAGTAAATCTGCAGAGATGCATCAAAATGGAAAACTGATGACAGAGGAAACGCTCAAAACATAGACAGTAGGAAGACTCAGTCTTCCTGTACCTAAGTCGGCATTGTGTCTCTTATATTTAATTCCGATGCAATCTCTGTGTTTAATCGTCAATGGGAAGATCCAATGGATACTATGAACCTGCAGAGGTGCATCGGAATGTAAAACTGGTGACACAGAAAACGCTCAAATCATATACAATAAAAAGACACACTTTTCCTGTACTTAAGTCGACATTGTGTCTCTTATATTTCATTCCGATGCAATTTCTGTTTTTCATCGTCAATGGGAAGATGCAATGGATACAGTAAACCTGCAGAGGTGCATCGGAATGTAAAACTGGTGACACAGGAAACGCTCAGAACATATACAATAGAAAGACACACTTTTCCTGTACTTAAGTCGACATTGTATCCCTTATATTTCATTCCGATGCAATTTCTGTGTTTCAGCGTCACTGTGAAGTTCCAATGGATACAGTAAAGCTGCAGAGGTGCATCGGAATGTAAAATTGGTGACACAGGAAACGCTCAAAACATAGACAGTAAAAAGACTCAGTCTTCCTGTACTTAAGTCGGCATTGTGTCTTTTATATTTAATTCCGATGCAATTTCTGTGTTTCATCGTCAATGGGGGCGGTCCAATGGATACAGTAAACCGGCAGAGGTGCATCGGAATGTAGAACTGATGAAACAGGAGACGCTCAAAAACATAGACAGTAGGAAGACTCAGTCTTCCTGTACTTAAGTCGGCATTGTGTCTCTTATATTTAATTCCGATGCAATTTCTGTGTTTCATCGTCAATGAGAATGTCGAAGGAAAACAGTATACCTGCAGAGGTGCATCGGAATGTAACACTGGTGACACTGGAAACGCTCAAAACATTGACCGTAAGAAGACTCAGTTTTCTTGTACTTAAGTCGGCGTTGTGTCTCTTATATTTAATTCCGATGTAATTTCTGTGTTTCATCGTCAATGAGAAGGTCCAATGGATACAGCAAACCTGCAGAGGTGCATCGGAATGAAAAACTGGTGACACAGGAAACGATCAAAACATAGACAGTAGGAAGACTCAATGTTCCTGTACTTAAGTCGATATTGTGTCTCTTATATTTAAATCCGATGCAATTTCTGTATTTCGTCGTCAATGGGAAGGTCCAAGGGATAGAGTACACCTGCAGAGGTGCATTGGAATGTAAAACTGGTGACACAGGAAGCGGTCAAAATATAGACCCTAAGAGACTCAGTTTCCTTATACTGAAGTCGGCATTGTGTCTCTTATATTTAATTTAGATGCAATTTCTGTGTTTCATCGTCACTGTGAAGGTCCAAGGGATACAGTAAACCTGCAGAGGTGCATCAAAATGTAAAACTGATGACATACGAAACGCTTAAAACATAGACAGAAGGAAGACTCAGTCTTCCTGTACCTAAATAGGCATTGTATCTCTTATATTTAATTCCGATGCAATTTCTGTGTTTTTTCGTCAATGGGAAGGTCCAAGGTATATAGTAAACCTGCAGAGGTGCATTGGAATGTAAAAATGGTCACACAGGAAACGCTCAAAACATAGACCGTAAGATGACTGAGTTTTCTTTTACTTAAGTCGGCGTTGTGTCTCTTATATTTAATTCCGATGCAATTTCTGTGCTTCGTCGTCAAAGGGAAGGTCTAATGGATACAGTAAACCTGCAGAGGTGGATCGGAATGGAAAACTGGTGACACAAGAACGATCAAAACATAGAGAGCAGGAATACTCAGTCTTCCTGTACTTAAGTCGGCATTGTGTCTCTTATTTTTAATTCCGATGCATTTTCTGTGTTTCATCGTCAATGGGAAGGTCTAATGGATACAGTCAACCTGCAGAGGTGCATCAGAATGTAAAACTGTTGACACAGGAAACGCTCAAACATTGACAGTTGGAAGACTCAGTCTTCCTGTACTTAAGTCGGCATTGTGTCTTTTTTATTTAATTCCGCTGCAATTTCTGTGTTTTATCGTCAATGGGAAGGTCCAATGGATACAGTAAACCTGCAGAGGTGCATCGGAATGTAAAACTGATGACACAGGAAACGCTCAAAACATAGACAGTAGGAAGACTCAGTCTTCCTGTACTTAAGTCGGCATTGTGTCTCTTATATTTAATTCCGAGGTAATTTCTGTGTTTCATCGTCAATGGGAAAGTCGAAAGGAAACAGTATACCTGCAGAGGTGCATCGGAATGTAAAACTGGTGACACAGGAAACGCTCAAATCATAGACAGTAGTAAGACTCAGTCTTCCTGTACTTATGTCGGCATTGTGTCTCTTATATTTAATTCCGATGCAATTTCTGTGTTTCATCGTCACTGTGAAGGTGCTAGGGATACAGTAAACCTGCAGAGTTGCATCGGAATGTAAAACTGGTGACACAGGACACGCTCAAAACATAGACAGTAGGAAGACTCATTCTTCCTGTACCTTAGTCGGCATTGTGTCTCTTACATTTAATTCCGATGCAATATCTGTGTTTCATCGTCCATGGGAAGGTCCAATGGATACAGTAAACCTGCAGAGGTGCATCGGAATGTAAAACTGGTGACACTGGAAACGCTCAAAACATAGACCGTAAGAAGACTCAGTTTTCTTGTACTTAAGTGAACGTTGTGTCTCTTATATTTAATTCCGATGTAATTTCTGTGTTTCATCGTCAATGGGAAGGTCCAATGGATACAGTAAACCTGCAGAGGTGGATCGGAATGTAAAACTGGTGACACAGGAAACGCTCAAAATATAGACAGTAGGAAGACTCATTCTTCCTGTACTTAAGTCGACATTGTGTCCCTTATATTTAATTCCTATGCATTTTCTGTGTTTCATCGTCAATGGGATGGTCCAATGGATACAGTAAACCTGCAGAGGTGCATCGGAATGTAAAACTGATGACACAGGAAACGCTCAAACATAGACAGTAGGAAGACTCAGTCTTCCTGTACTTAAGTCGGCATTGTGTCTCTTATATTTATTTCCGATGCAATTTCTGTGATTCATCGTCAATGGGAAGATCCAAGGGATACAGTAAACCTGCAGAGGTGCATCGGAATGTAAAACTGGTGACACAGGAAACGCTCAATACATAGACAATTGAAAGACACACTCTTCCTGTACTTAAGTCGCATTGTGTCTCTTATATTTCATTCCGATGCATTTCCTGTGTTTCATCGTCACTGAGAAAGTAAACCTGCAGAGGTGCATCGGAATGTAAAACGTATGACACAGGAAACGCTCAAAGCATAGACAGTAGGAAGACTCAGTCTTCCTGTACTTAAGTCGGCATTGTGTCCTTTTTATTTAATTCCGCTGCAATTTCTGTGTTTCATCGTCAATGGGAAGGTCCAATGGATACAGTAAACCTGCAGAGGTGCATCGGAATGTAAAACTGATGACACAGGAAACGCTCAAAACATAGACAGTAGGAAGACTCAGTCTTCCTGTACCTAAGTCGGCATTGTGTCTCTTATATTTAATTCCGATGCAATTTCTGTGTTTAATCGTCAATGGGAAGATCCAATGGATACTATAAACCTGCAGAGGTGCATCGGAATGTAAAACTGGTGACACAGGAAACGCTCAAATCATATACAATAAAAAGACACACTTTTCCTGTACTTAAGTCGACATTGTGTCTCTTATATTTCATTCCGATGCAATTTCTGTTTTCCATCGTCAATGGGAAGATCCAATGGATACAGTAAACCTGCAGAGGTGCATCGGAATGTAAAACTGGTGACACAGGAAACGCTCAGAACATATACAATAGAAAGACACACTTTTCCTGTACTTAAGTCGACATTGTATCCCTTATATTTCATTCCGATGCAATTTCTGTGTTTCATCGTCACTGTGAAGGTCCAATGGATACAGTAAAGCTGCAGAGGTGCATCGGAATGTAAAACTGGTGACACAGGAAACGCTCAAAACATAGACAGTAAAAAGACTCAGTCTTCCTGTACTTAAGTCGGCATTGTGTCATTTATATTTAATTCCGATGCAATTTCTGTGTTTCATCGTCAATGGGGGGGTCCAATGGATACAGTAAACCGGCAGAGGTGCATCGGAATGTAGAACTGATGACACAGGAGACGCTCAAAAACATAGACAGTAGGAAGACTCAGTCTTCCTGTACTTAAGTCGGCATTGTGTCTCTTATATTTAATTCCGATGCAATTTCTGTGTTTCATCGTCAATGAGAATGACGAAGGAAAACAGTATACCTGCAGAGGTGCATCGGAATGTAACACTGGTGACACTGGAAACGCTCGAAACATTGACCGTAAGAAGACTCAGTTTTCTTGTACTTAAGTCGGCGTTGTGTCTCTTATATTTAATTCCGATGTAATTTCTGTGTTTCATCGTCAATGAGAAGGTCCAATGGATACAGCAAACCTGCAGAGGCGCATCGGAATGTAAAACTGGTGACGCTGGAAACGCTCAAAACATAGACAGTAGGAAGACTCAATGTTCCTGTACTTAAGTCGGCATTGTGTCTCTTATATTTAATTCCGATGGAATTTCTGTGTTTCATCGTCGATGGGAAGGTCCAATGAATACAGTAAACGTGCAGAAGTGAATCGGAATGAAAAACTGGTGACACAGGAAACGATCAAAACATAGACAGTAGGAAGACTCAATGTTCCTGTACTTAAGTCGATATTGTGTCTCTTATATTTAAATCCGATGCAATTTCTGTATTTCGTCGTCAATGGGAAGGTCCAAGGGATAGAGTAAACCTGCAGAGGTGCATTGGAATGTAAAACTGGTGACACAGGAAGCGGTCAAAACATAGACCCTAAGAGACTCAGTTTTCTTATACTGAAGTCGGCATTGTGTCTCTTATACTTAATTTAGATGCAATTTCTGTGTTTCATCGTCACTGTGAAGGTCCAAGGGATACAGTAAACCTGCAGAGGTGCATCAAAATGTAAAACTGATGACATACGAAACGCTTAAAACATAGACAGAAGGAAGACTCAGTCTTCCTGTACCTAAATCGGCATTGTATCTCTTATATTTAGTTCCGATGCAATATCTGTGTTTTTTCGTCAATGGGAAGGTCCAAGGGATATAGTAAACCTGCAGAGGTGCATTGGAATGTAAAAATGGTCACACAGGAAACGCTCAAATCATAGACCGTAAGATGACTGAGTTTTCTTTTACTTAAGTCGGCGTTGTGTCTCTTATATTTAATTCCGATGCAATTTCTGTGCTTCGTCGTCAAAGGGAAGGTCCAATGGATACAGTAAACCTGCAGAGGTGGATCGGAATGGAAAACTGGTGAAACAAGAACGATCAAAACATAGAGAGCAGGAATACTCAGTCTTCCTGTACTTAAGTCGGCATTGTGTCTCTTATATTTATTTCCGATGCATTTTCTGTGTTTCATCGTCAATGGGAAGGTCTAATGGATACAGTCAACCTGCAGAGGTGCATCGTAATGTAAAACTGGTGACACAGAAAACGCTCAAAATATAGACAGTAGGAAGACTCAGCCTTCCTGTACTTAAGTCGGCATTGTTTCTCTTATATTTAATTCCGATGCAATTTCTGTGATTCATCGTCAATGGGAAGATCCAAGAGATACAGTAAACCTGCAGAGGTGCATCGGAATGTAAAACTGGTGACACAGGAAACGCTCAAAACATAGATATTAGGAATACTCAGTCTTCCTGTACTTAAGTCGGCATTGTGCCTCTTATATTTAATTCCGATGCAATCTCTGTGTTTCTTCGTCAATGAGAAGGTCCAATGGATACAGTAAACCTGCAGAGGTGGATCGGAATGTAAAACTGGTGACACAGGAAACGCTCAAAACATAGACAGTAGGAAGACTCATTCTTCCTGTACTTAAGTCGGCATTGTGTCTCTTATATTTAATTCCGATGTAATTTCTGTGTTTCATCGTCAATGGGATGGTCCAATGGATACAGTAAACCTGCAGAGGTGCATCGGAATGTAAAACTGATAACACAGGAAACGCTCAAACATAGACAGTAGGAAGACTCAGTCTTCCTGTACTTAAGTCGGCATTGTGTCTCTTATATTTAATTCCGATGCAATTTCTGTGATTCATCGTCAATGGGAAGATCCAAGGGATACAGTAAACCTGCAGAGGTGCATCGGAATGTAAAACTGGTGACACAGGAAACGCTCAATACATAGACAATTGAAAGACACACTCTTCCTGTACTTAAGTCGCATTGTGTCTCTTATATTTCATTCCGATGCATTTCCTGTGTCTCATCGTCACTGAGAAAGTAAACCTGCAGAGGTGCATCGCAATGTAAAACTGATGACACAGGAAACGCTCAAAACATAGACAGTAAAAAGACTCAGTCTTCCTGTACTTAAGTCGGCATTGTGTCTTTTATATTTAATTCCGATGCAATTTCTGTGTTTCATCGTCAATGGGGGGGTCCAATGGATACAGTAAACCGGCAGAGGTGCATCGGAATGTAGAACTGATGACACAGGAGACGCTCAAAACATAGACAGTAGGAAGACTCATTCTTCCTGTACCTTAGTCGGCATTGTGTCTCTTACATTTAATTCCGATGCAATATCTGTGTTTCATCGTCCATGGGAAGGTCCAATGGATACAGTAAACCTGCAGAGGTGCATCGGAATGTAAAACTGGTGACACTGGAAACGCTCAAAACATAGACCGTAAGAAGACTCAGTTTTCTTGTACTTAAGTGAACGTTGTGTCTCTTATATTTAATTCCGATGTAATTTCTGTGTTTCATCGTCAATGGGAAGGTCCAATGGATACAGTAAACCTGCAGAGGTGGATCGGAATGGAAAACTGGTGACACAAGAACGATCAAAACATAGAGAGCAGGAATACTCAGTCTTCCTGTACTTAAGTCGTCATTGTGTCTCTTATATTTAATTCCGATGCAATTTCTGTGTTTCATCGTCAATGAGAATGACGAAGGAAAACAGTCTACCTGCAGAGGTGCATCGGAATGTAACACTGGTGACACTGGAAACGCTCAAAACATTGACCGTAAGAAGACTCAGTTTTCTTGTACTTAAGTCGGCGTTGTGTCTCTTATATTTAATTCCGATGTAATTTCTGTGTTTCATCGTCAATGAGAAGCTCCAATGGATACAGCAAACCTGCAGAGGTGCATCGGAATGTAAAACTGGTGACGCAGGAAACGCTCAAAACATAGACAGTAGGAAGACTCAATGTTCCTGTACTTAAGTCGGCATTGTGTCTCTTATATTTAATTCCGATGGAATTTCTGTGTTTCATCGTCGATGGGAAGGTCCAATGAATACAGTAAACGTGCAGAGGTGAATCGGAATGAAAAACTGGTGACACAGGAAACGATCAAAACATAGACAGTAGGAAGACTCAATGATCCTGTACGTAAGTCGATATTGTGTCTCTTATATTTAAATCCGATGCAATTTCTGTATTTCGTCGTCAATGGGAAGGTCCAAGGGATAGAGTAAACCTGCAGAGGTGCATTGGAATGTAAAACTGGTGACACAGGAAGCGGTCAAAACATAGACCCTAAGAGACTCAGTTTTCTTATACTGAAGTCGGCATTGTGTCTCTTATATTTAATTTAGATGCAATTTCTGTGTTTCATCGTCACTGTGAAGGTCCAAGGGATACAGTAAACCTGCAGAGGTGCATCAAAATGTAAAACTGATGACATACGAAACGCTTAAAACATAGACAGAAGGAAGACTCAGTCTTCCTGTACCTAAATCGGCATTGTATATCTTATATTTAATTCCGATGCAATTTCTGTGTTTTTTCGTCAATGGGAAGTCCAAGGTATATAGTAAACCTGCAGAGGTGCATTGGAATGTAAAAATGGTCACACAGGAAACGCTCAAATCATAGACCGTAAGATGACTGAGTTTTCTTTTACTTAAGTCGGCGTTGTGTCTCTTATATTTAATTCCGATGCAATTTCTGTGCTTCGTCGTCAAAGGGAAGGTCTAATGGATACAGTCAACCTGCAGAGGTGCATCAGAATGTAAAACTGTTGACACAGGAAACGCTCAAACATTGACAGTTGGAAGACTCAGTCTTCCTGTACTTAAGTCGGCATTGTGTCTTTTTTATTTAATTCCGATGCAATTTCTGTGTTTCATCGTCACTGTGAATGTGCTAGGGATACAGTAAACCTGCAGAGTTGCATCGGAATGCAAAACAGGTGACACAGGACACGCTCAAAACATAGACAGTAGGAAGACTCATTCTTCCTGTACCGTAGTCGGCATTGTGTCTCTTACATTTAATTCCGATGCAATATCTGTGTTTCATCGTCCATGGGAAGGTCCAATGGATACAGTAAACCTGCAGAGGTGCATCGGAATGTAAAACTGGTGACACTGGAAACGCTCAAAACATAGACCGTAAGAAGACTCAGTTTTCTTGTACTTAAGTGAACGTTGTGTCTCTTATATTTAATTCCGATGTAATTTCTGTGTTTCATCGTCAATGGGAAGGTCCAATGGATACAGTAAACCTGCAGAGGTGGATCGGAATGGAAAACTGGTGACACAAGAACGATCAAAACATAGAGAGCAGGAATACTCAGTCTTCCTGTACTTAAGTCGGCATTGTGTCTCTTATATTTAATTCCGATGCATTTTCTGTGTTTCATCGTCAATGGGAAGGTCTAATGGATACAGTCAACCTGCAGAGGTGCATCAGAATGTAAAACTGTTGACACAGGAAACGCTCAAACATTGACAGTTGGAAGACTCAGTCTTCCTGTACTTAAGTCGGCATTGTGTCTTTTTTATTTAATTCCGCTGCAATTTCTGTGTTTTATCATCAATGGGAAGGTCCAATGGATACAGTAAACCTGCAGAGGTGCATCGGAATGTAAAACTGATGACACAGGAAACGCTCAAAACATAGACAGTAGGAAGACTCAGTCTTCCTGTACTTAAGTCGGCATTGTGTCTCTTATATTTAATTCCGAGGTAATTTCTGTGTTTCATCGTCAATGGGAAAGTCGAAAGGAAACAGTATACCTGCAGAGGTGCATCGGAATGTAAAACTGGTGACACAGGAAACGCTCAAATCATAGACAGTAGGAAGACTGAGTCTTCCTGTACTTATGTCGGCATTGTGTCTCTTATATTTAATTCCGATGCAATTTCTGTGATTCATCGTCAATGGGAAGATCCAAGAGATACAGTAAACCTGCAGAGATGCATCGGAATGTAAAACTGGTGACACAGGAAACGCTCAAAACATAGATATTAGGAATACTCAGTCTTCCTGTACTTAAGTCGGCATTGTGTCTCTTACATTTAAATGCGATGCAATTTCTGTGTTTTGTCGTCAATGGGAAGGTCAAAGGGATACAGTAAACCTGCGGAGGTGCATCGGAATGTAAAACTGGTGACACAGGAAGCGTTCAAAACATAGACCCTAAGAAGACTCAGTGTTATTGTACTTAAGTCGGCGTTGTGTCTCTTATATTTAATTCCGATGCAATTTCTGTGTTTCTTCGTCAATGAGAAGGTCCAATGGATACAGTAAACCTGCAGTTGTGGATCGGAATGTAAAACTGGTGACACAGGAAACGCTCAAAACATAGACAGTAGGAAGACTCATTCTTCCTGTACTTAAGTCGGCATCGTGTCTCTTATATTTAATTCCTATGCATTTTCTGTGTTTCATCGTCAATGGGATGGTCCAATGGATACAGTAAACCTGCAGAGGTGCATCGGAATGTAAAACTGATGATACAGGAAACGCTCAAACATAGACAGTAGGAAGACTCAGTCTTCCTGTACTTAAGTCGGCATTGTGTCTCTTATATTTAATTCCGATGCAATTTCTGTGATTCATCGTCAATGGGAAGATCCAAGGGATACTGTAAACCTGCAGAGGTGCATCGGAATGTAAAACTGGAGACACAGGAAACGCTCAAAAAATAGACAGTAGGAATACGCAGTCTTCCTGTACTTAAGACGGCATTGTGTCTCATATATTTAATTACGATGCCATTTCTGTGTTTCATCGTCACTGTGAAGGTCCAAGGAATACAGTAAACCTGCAGAGGTGCATCAAAATGTAACACTGATGACACAGGAAACGCTCAAAACATAGACAGTAGGAAGACTCAGTCTTCCTGTACCTAAGTCGGCATTGTGTCTCTTATATTTAATTCCGATGGAATTTCTGTGTTTCATCGTCGATGGGAAGGTCCAATGAATACAGTAAACGTGCAGAGGTGAATCGGAATGAAAAACTGGTGACACAGGAAACGATCAAAACATAGACAGTAGGAAGACTCAATGTTCCTGTACGTAAGTCGATATTGTGTCTCTTATATTTAAATCCGATGCAATTTCTGTATTTCGTCGTCAATGGGAAAGTCCAAGGGATAGAGTAAACCTGCAGAGGTGCATTGGAATGTAAAACTGGTGACACAGGAAGCGGTCAAAACATAGACCCTAAGAGACTCAGTTTTCTTATACTGAAGTCGGCATTGTGTCTCTTATATTTAATTTAGATGCAATTTCTGTGTTTCATCGTCACTGTGAAGGTCCAAGGGATACAGTAAACCTGCAGAGGTGCATCAAAATGTAAAACTGATGACATACGAAACGCTTAAAACATAGACAGAAGGAAGACTCAGTCTTCCTGTACCTAAATCGGCATTGTATATCTTATATTTAATTCCGATGCAATTTCTGTGTTTTTTCGTCAATGGGAAGTCCAAGGTATATAGTAAACCTGCAGAGGTGCATTGGAATGTAAAAATGGTCACACAGGAAACGCTCAAATCATAGACCGTAAGATGACTGAGTTTTCTTTTACTTAAGTCGGCGTTGTGTCTCTTATATTTAATTCCGATGCAATTTCTGTGCTTCGTCGTCAAAGGGAAGGTCTAATGGATACAGTCAACCTGCAGAGGTGCATCAGAATGTAAAACTGTTGACACAGGAAACGCTCAAACATTGACAGTTGGAAGACTCAGTCTTCCTGTACTTAAGTCGGCATTGTGTCTTTTTTATTTAATTCCGATGCAATTTCTGTGTTTCATCGTCACTGTGAATGTGCTAGGGATACAGTAAACCTGCAGAGTTGCATCGGAATGTAAAACTGGTGACACAGGACACGCTCAAAACATAGACAGTAGGAAGACTCATTCTTCCTGTACCGTAGTCGGCATTGTGTCTCTTACATTTAATTCCGATGCAATATCTGTGTTTCATCGTCCATGGGAAGGTCCAATGGATACAGTAAACCTGCAGAGGTGCATCGGAATGTAAAACTGGTGACACTGGAAACGCTCAAAACATAGACCGTAAGAAGACTCAGTTTTCTTGTACTTAAGTGAACGTTGTGTCTCTTATATTTAATTCCGATGTAATTTCTGTGTTTCATCGTCAATGGGAAGGTCCAATGGATACAGTAAACCTGCAGAGGTGGATCGGAATGGAAAACTGGTGACACAAGAACGATCAAAACATAGAGAGCAGGAATACTCAGTCTTCCTGTACTTAAGTCGGCATTGTGTCTCTTATATTTAATTCCGATGCATTTTCTGTGTTTCATCGTCAATGGGAAGGTCTAATGGATACAGTCAACCTGCAGAGGTGCATCAGAATGTAAAACTGTTGACACAGGAAACGCTCAAACATTGACAGTTGGAAGACTCAGTCTTCCTGTACTTAAGTCGGCATTGTGTCTTTTTTATGTAATTCCGCTGCAATTTCTGTGTTTTATCATCAATGGGAAGGTCCAATGGATACAGTAAACCTGCAGAGGTGCATCGGAATGTAAAACTGGTGACACAGGAAACGCTCAAAACATAGACAGTAGGAAGACTCAGTCTTCCTGTACTTAAGTCGGCATTGTGTCTCTTATATTTAATTCCGAGGTAATTTCTGTGTTTCATCGTCAATGGGAAAGTCGAAAGGAAACAGTATACCTGCAGAGGTGCATCGGAATGTAAAACTGGTGACACAGGAAACGCTCAAATCATAGACAGTAGGAAGACTGAGTCTTCCTGTACTTATGTCGGCATTGTGTCTCTTATATTTAATTCCGATGCAATTTCTGTGATTCATCGTCAATGGGAAGATCCAAGAGATACAGTAAACCTGCAGAGGTGCATCGGAATGTAAAACTGGTGACACAGGAAACGCTCAAAACATAGATATTAGGAATACTCAGTCTTCCTGTACTTAAGTCGGCATTGTGTCTCTTACATTTAAATGCGATGCAATTTCTGTGTTTTGTCGTCAATGGGAAGGTCAAAGGGATACAGTAAACCTGCGGAGGTGCATCGGAATGTAAAACTGGTGACACAGGAAGCGTTCAAAACATAGACCCTAAGAAGACTCAGTGTTATTGAACTTAAGTCGGCGTTGTGTCTCCTATATTTAATTCCTATGCAATTTCTGTGTTTCTTCGTCAATGAGAAGGTCCAATGGATACAGTAAACCTGCAGTTGTGGATCGGAATGTAAAACTGGTGACACAGGAAACGCTCAAAACATAGACAGTAGGAAGACTCATTCTTCCTGTACTTAAGTCGGCATTGTGTCTCTTATATTTAATTCCTATGCATTTTCTGTGTTTCATCGTCAATGGGATGGTCCAATGGATACAGTAAACCTGCAGAGGTGCATCGGAATGTAAAACTGATGACACAGGAAACGCTCAAACATAGACAGTAGGAAGACTCAGTCTTCCTGTACTTAAGTCGGCATTGTGTCTCATATATTTAATTACGATGCCATTTCTGTGTTTCATCGTCACTGTGAAGGTCCAAGGAATACAGTAAACCTGCAGAGGTGCATCAAAATGTAACACTGATGACACAGGAAACGCTCAAAACATAGACAGTAGGAAGACTCAGTCTTCCTGTACCTAAGTCGGCATTGTGTCTCTTATATTTAATTCCGATGCAATTTCTGTGTTTTTTCATCAATGGGAAGGTCAAAGGGATACAGTAAACCTGAAGAGGTGAATTGGAATGTAAAACTGGTGACTCAGGAAACGCTCAAATCAAAGACCGTAAGAAAACTCAGTTCTCTTGTACTTAAGTCGGCGTTGTGTATCTTATTTTTAATTGCGATGCGATTTCTGTGTTTCAACGTCAATGGGAAGGTCCAATGGATACAGTAAACCTGCAGAGGTGCATCGGAATGTAAAACTGGTGACACAGGAAACGCTCAAAACATAGACAATTGAAAGACACACTCTTCCTGTACTTAAGTCGCATTGTGTCTCTTATATTTCATTCCGATGCATTTTCTGTGTCTCATCGTCACTGCGAATGTCCAATGGATACAGTAAACCTGCAGAGGTGCATCGGAATGTAAAACTTATGACACAGGAAACGCTCAAAGCATAGACAGTAGGAAGACTCAGTCTTCCTGTACTTAAGTTGGCATTGTGTCTTTTTTATTTAATTGCGCTGCAATTTCTGTGTTTCATCGTCAATGGGATGCAGGGATTGGACCAATGGACCAATGGATACAGTAAACCTGCTGAGATGCATCGGAATCTAAAACTGATGACACAGGAAACGCTCAAAAGATAGACAGTAGCAAGACTCAGTCTTCCTGTACTTAAGTCGGCATTGTGTCTCTTACATTTAATTCCGAGACAATTTCTGTGTTTCATCGTCAATGGGAAAGTCGAAAGGAAACAGTATACCTGCAGAGGTGCATCGGAATGTAAAACTGGTGACACAGGAAACGCTCAAATCATAGACAGTAGGAAGACTCAGTCTTCCTGTACTTAAGTCGGCATTGTGTCTCTTATATTAAATTCCGATGTAATTTCTGTGTTTCATCGTCAATGTGAAGGTGCAAGGGATACAGTAAACCTGCAGAGGTGCATCGGAATGTAAAACTGGTGACACAGGAAACGCTCAAAACATAGACAGTAGGAAGACTCAGTCTTCCTGTACCTAAGTCGGTATTGTGTCTCTTATATTTAATTCCGATGCAATTTCTGTGTTTAATAGTCAATGGGAAGATCCAATGTATACAGTAAACCTGCAGAGGTGCATCGTAATGTAAAACTGGTTACACAGGAAACGCTCAAAACATATACAATAGAAAGACACACTTTTCCTGTACTTAAGTCGACATTGTGTCTCTTATATTTCATTCCGATGCAATTTCTGTGTTTCATCGTCAATGGGAAGATCCAATGGATACAGTAGACCTGCAGAGGTGCATCGGAATGTATAAATGGTGACACAGGAAACGCTCAGAACATATACAATAGAAGGACACACTTTTCCTGTACTTAAGTCGACATTGTATCTCTTATATTTCATTCCGATGCAATTTCTCTTTTTCATCGTCACTGTGAAGGTCCAATGGATACAGTAAAGCTGCAGAGGTGCATCGGAATGTAAAACTGGTGACACAGGAAACGCTCAAAACATAGACAGTAGAAAGACTCAGTCTTCCTGTACTTAAGTCGGCACTGTGTCTTTTATATTTAATTCCTGCTGCAATTTCTGTGTTTCATCGTCAATGGGAAGGTCCAATGGATACAGTAAACCTGCGGAGGTGCATCGGAATGTAAAACTGATGACACAGGAAACGCTCAAAACATAGACAGTAGGAAGACTCAGTCTTCCTGTACTTAAGTCGGCATTGTGTCTCTTATATTTAATTCCGATGCAATTTCTGTGTTTCATCGTCACTGTGAAGGTGCAAGGGATACAGTAAACCTGCAGAGGTGCATCGGAATGTAAAACTGGTGACACAGGAAACGCTCAAAATATAGACAGTAGGAAGACTCAGCCTTCCTGTACTTAAGTCGGCATTGTTTCTCTTATATTTAATTCCGATGCAATTTCTGAGATTCATCGTCAATGGGAAGATCCAAGAGATACAGTAAACCTGCAGAGGTGCATCGGAATGTAAAACTGGTGACACAGGAAACGCTCAAGACATAGATATTAGGAATACTCAGTCTTCCTGTACTTAAGTCGGCATTGTGTCTCTTATATTTAAATGCGATGCAATTTCTGTAGTTTGTCGTCAATGGGAAGGTCAAAGGGATACAGTAAACCTGCAGAGGTGCATCGGAATGTAAAACTGGTGACACAGGAAGCGTTCAAAATATAGGCCCTAAGAAGACTCAGTGTTCTTGTACTTAAGTCGGCGTTGTGTCTCTTATATTTAATTCCGATGCAATTTCTGTGTTTCTTCGTCAATGAGAAGGTCCAATGGATACAGTAAACCTGCAGAGGTGGATCGGAATGTAAAACTGGTGACACAGGAAACGCTCAAAACATAGACAGTAGGAAGACTCATTCTTCCTGTACTTAAGTCGGCATTGTGTCTCTTATATTTAAATCCGATGCAATTTCTGTGTTCCGTCGTCAATGGGAAGGTGAAAGGGATACAGCAAACCTGCAGAGGTGCATCGGAATGTAAAACTGGTGACACACGAAGCGCTCAAAGCATAGACAGTTGGATGACTTTGTCTTCCTGTACTTAAGACGACATTGTGTCTCTTATATATAATTCCGACGCAATTTCTGTGTTTCATCGTCAATGGGAAGGTCCAAGGGATACAGTAACCCTGCAGAGGTGCATCCGAATGTAAAACTGGTGACACAGGAGACGCTCACAACATAGACAATAGGAAGACTCAGTCTTCCTGTACTTAAGTCGGCATTGTGTCTCTTATATATAATTCCGATGCAATTTCTGTGTTTCTTCGTCAATGGGAAGGTCCAATGGATACAGTAAAGCTGCAGAGGTGGATCGGAATGTAAAACTGGTGACAAAGGAATCGCTCAAAAAATAGACAGTAGGAAAACTCATTCTTCCTGTACTTAAGTCGGTATTGTGTCCCTTATATTTAATTCCTACGCATTTTCTGTGTTTCATCGTCAATGGGAAAGTCCAATGGATACAGTAAACCTGCAGAGGTGTATCGGAATGAAAAACTGGTGACACAGGAAACGCTGAAACATAGACAGTAGGAAGACTCATTCTTCCTGTACTTAAGTCGGCATTGTGTCTCTTATATTTAATTCCGATCTAATTTCTGTGTTTCATCGTTAATGGGAAGGTCCAAGGGATACAGTAAACCTGCAGAGGTGCATCGGAATGTAAAACTGGTGACACAGGAAACGCTCGAAACATAGACAGTAGGAAGACTCAGTCTTCCTGTACTTAAGTCGGCATTGTGTCTCATATATTTAATTCCGATGCCATTTCTGTGTTTCATCGTCACTGTGAAGGTCCAAGGAATACAGTAAACCTGCAGAGGTGCATCAAAATGGAAAACTGATGACACAGGAAACGCTCAAAACATAGACAGTAGGAAGACTCAGTCTTCCTGTACCTAAGTCGGCATTGTGTCTCTTATATTTAATTCCGATGCAATTTCTGTGTTTAATCGTCAATGGGAAGATCCAATGGATACAGTAAACCTGCAGAGGTGCATCGTAATGTAAAACTGGTGACACAGGAAACGCTCAAAACATATACAATAGAAAGACACACTTTTCCTGTACTTATGTCGACATTGTGTCTCTTATATTTCATTCCGATGCAATTTCTGTGTTTCATCGTCAATGGGAAGATCCAATGGATACAGTAAACCTGCAGAGGTACATCGGAATGTAAAACTGGTGACACAGGAAACGCTCAGAACATATACAATAGAAAGACACACTTTTCCTGTACTTAAGTCGACATTGTATCTCTTATATTTCATTCCGATGCAATTTCTGTGTTTCATCGTCACTGTGAAGGTCCAACGGATACAGTAAAGCTGCAGAGGTGCATCGGAATGTAAAGCTGGTGACACAGGAAACGCCCAAAACATAGACAGTAGAAAGACTCAGTCTTCCTGTACTTAAGTCGGCATTGTGTCTTTTATATTTAATTCCGATGCAATTTCTGTGTTTCATCGTCAATGGGGGGGTCCAATCGATACAGTAAACCTGCAGAGGTGCATCGGAATGTAGAACTGATGACACAGGAGACGCTCAAAAACATAGACAGTAGGAAGACTCAGTCTTCCTGTACTTAAGTCGCCATTGTGTCTCTTATATTTAATTCCGAGGCAATTTCTGTGTTTCATCGTCAATGGGAAAGTCGAAAGGAAACAGTATACCTGCAGAGGTGCATCGGAATGTAAAACTGGTGACACAGGAAACGCTCAAATCATAGACAGTAGGAAGACTCAGTCTTCCTGTACTTATGTCGGCATTGTGTCTCTTATATTTAATTCCGATGCAATTTCTGTGTTTCATCGTCACTGTGAAGGTGCAAGGGATACAGTAAACCTGCAGAGGTGCATCGGAATGTAAAACTGGTGACACAGGAAACGCTCAAAATATAGACAGTAGGAAGACTCAGCCTTCCTGTACTTAAGTCGGCATTGTTTCTCTTATATTTAATTCCGATGCAATTTCTGTGATTCATCGTCAATGGGAAGATCCAAGAGATACAGTAAACCTGCAGAGGTGCATCGGAATGTAAAACTGGTGACACAGGAAACGCTCAAGACATAGATATTAGGAATACTCAGTCTTCCTGTACTTAAGTCGGCATTGTGTCTCTTATATTTAAATGCGATGCAATTTCTGTAGTTTGTCGTCAATGGGAAGGTCAAAGGGATACAGTAAACCTGCAGAGGTGCATCGGAATGTAAAACTGGTGACACATGTTGTTGTTGTGGTCTTCAGTCCTGAGACTGGTTTGATGCAGCTCTCCATGCTACTCTATCCTGTGCAAGCTTCTTCATCTCCCAGTACCTACTGCAACCTACATCCTTCTGAATCTGCTTAGTGTATGCATCTCTTGGTCTCCCCCTACGATTTTTACCCTCCACACTGCCCTCCAATACTAAATTGGTGATCCCTTGATGCCTCAGAACATGTCCTACCAACCGATCCCTTCTTCTGGTCAAGTTGTGCCACAAACTCCTCCTCTCCCCAATCCTGTTCAGTACCTCCTCATTAGTTATGTGATCTACCCATCTAATCTTCAGCATCCTTCTGTAGCACCACATTTCGAAAGCTTCTATTCTCTTCTTGTCCAAACTAGTTATCGTCCATGTTTCACTTCCATACATGGCTACACTCCATACAAATACTTTCAGAAACGACTTCCTGACACTTAAATCTATACTCGATGTTAACAAATTTCTCTTCTTCAGAAACGCTTTCCTTGCCATTGCCAGTCTACATTTTATATCCTCTCTACTTCGACCATCATCAGTTATTTTGCTCCCCAAATAGCAAAACTCCTTTACTACTTTAAGTGTCTCATTTCCTAATCTAATACCCTCAACATCACCCGACTTAACTCGACTACATTCCATTATCCTTGTTTTGCTTTTGTTGATGTTCATCTTATATCCTCCCTTCAAGACACCATCCATTCCATTCAACTGCTCTTCCAAGTCCTTTGCTGTCTCTGACAGAATTACAATGTCATCGGCGAACCTCAAAGTTTTTATTTCTTCTCCATGGATTTTAATACCTACTCCGAATTTTTCTTTTGTTTCCTTTACTGCTTGCTCAATATACAGATTGAATAACATCGGGGAGAGGCTACAACCCTGTCTTACTCCCTTCCCAACCACTGCTTCCCTTTCATATCCCTCGACTCTTATAACTTCCATCTGGTTTCTGTACAAATTGTAAATAGCCTTTCGCTCCCTGTATTTTACCCCTGCCACCTTTAGAATTTGAAAGAGAGTATTCCAGTCAACATTGTCAAAAGCTTTCTCTAAGTCTACAAATGCTAGAAACGTAGGTTTGCCTTTCCTTAATCTTTCTTCTAAGATAAGTCGTAAGGTCAGTATTGCCTCACGTGTTCCAGTATTTCTACGGAATCCAAACTGATCTTCCCCGAGGTCGGCTTCTACTAGTTTTTCCATTCGTCTGTAAAGAATTCGTGTTAGTATTTTGCAGCTGTGGCTTATTAAACTGATTGTTCGGTAATTCTCACATCTGTCAACACCTGCTTTCTTTGGGATTGGAATTATTATATTCTTCTTGAAGTCTGAGGGTATTTCGCCTGTTTCATACATCTTGCTCACCAGATGGTAGAGTTTTGTCAGGACTGGCTCTCCCAAGGCCGTCAGTAGTTCCAATGGAATGTTGTCTACTCCGGGGGCCTTGTTTCGACTCAGGTCTTTCAGTGCTCTGTCAAACTCTTCACGCAGTATCGTATCTCCCATTTCATCTTCATCTACATCCTCTTCCATTTCCATAATATTGTCCTCAAGTACATCGCCCTTGTATAGACCCTCTATATACTCCTTCCACCTTTCTGCTTTCCCTTCTTTGCTTAGAACTGGGTTTCCATCTGAGCTCTTGATGTTCATACAAGTGGTTCTCTTATCTCCAAAGGTCTCTTTAATTTTCCTGTAGGCAGTATCTATCTTACCCCTAGTGAGATAAGCCTCTACATCCTTACATTTGTCCTCTAGCCATCCCTGCTTAGCCATTTTGCACTTCCTGTCGATCTCATTTTTGAGGCGTTTGTATTCCTTTTTGCCTGCTTCATTTACTGCATTTTTATATTTTCTCCTTTCATCAATTAAATTCAATATTTCTTCTGTTACCCAAGGATTTCTATTAGCCCTCGTCTTTCTACCTACTTGATCCTCTGCTGCCTTCACTACTTCATCCCTCAAAGCTACCCATTCTTCTTCTACTGTATTTCTTTCCCCCATTCCTGTCAATTGTTCCCTTATGCTCTCCCTGAAAATCTGTACAACCTCTGGTTCTTTCCGTTTATCCAGGTCCCATCTCCTTAAATTCCCACCTTTTTGCAGTTTCTTCAGTTTTAATCTACAGGTCATAACCAATAGATTGTGGTCAGAGTCCACATCTGCCCCTGGAAATGTCTTACAATTTAAAACCTGGTTCCTAAATCTCTGTCTTACCATTATATAATCTATCTGATACCTTTTAGTATCTCCAGGGTTCTTCCATGTATACAACCTTCTATCATGATTCTTAAACCAAGTGTTAGCTATGATTAAATGGTGCTCTGTGCAAAATTCTACCAGGCGGCTTCCTCTTTCATTTCTTAGCCCCAATCCATATTCACCTACTACGTTTCCTTCTCTCCCTTTTCCTACACTCGAATTCCAGTCACCCATGACTATTAAATTTTCGTCTCCCTTCACAATCTGAATAATTTCTTTTATTTCATCATACATTTCTTCAATTTCTTCGTCATCTGCAGAGCTAGTTGGCATATAAACTTGTACTACTGTAGTAGGTGTGGGCTTCGTATCTATCTTGGCCACAATAATGCGTTCACTAAGCTGTTTGTAGTAGCTTACCCGCGTTCCTATTTTCCTATTCATTATTAAACCTACTCCTGCATTACCCCTATTTGACTTTGTGTTTGTAACCCTGTAGTCACCTGACCAGAAGTCTTGTTCCTCCTGCCACCGAACTTCACTAATTCCCACTATATCTAACTTTAACCTGTCCATTTCCCTTTTTAAATTTTCTAACCTACCTGCCCGATTAAGGGACCTGACATTCCACGCTCCGATCCGTAGAACGCCAGTTTTCTTTCTCCTGATAACGACATCCTCTTGAGTAGTCCCCGCCCGGAGATCCGAATGGGGGACTATTTTACCTCCGGAATATTTTACCCAAGAGGACGCCATCATCATTTAATCATACAGTAAAGCTGCATGCCCTCGGGAAAAATTACGGCCGTAGTTTCCCCTTGCTTTCAGGAAGCGTTCAAAATATAGACCCTAAGAAGACTCAGTGTTCTTGTACTTAAGTCGGCGTTGTGTCTCTTATATTTAATTCCGATGCAATTTCTGTGTTTCGTCGTCAATGAGAAGGTCCAATGGATACAGTAAACCTGCAGAGGTGGATCGGAATGTAAAACTGGTGACACAGGAAACGCTCAAAACATAGACAGTAGGAAGACTCATTCTTCCTGTACTTAAGTCGGCATTGTGTCTCTTATATTTAATTCCTATGCATTTTCTGTGTGTCATCGTCAATGGGATGGTCCAATGGATACAGTAAACCTGCAGAGGTGCATCGGAATGTAAAACTGATGACACAGGAAACGCTCAAACATAGACAGTAGGAAGACTCAGTCTTCCTGTACTTAAGTCGGCATTGTGTCTCTTATATTTAATTCCGATGCAATTTTTGTGATTCATCGTCAATGGGAAGATCCAAGGGATACTGTAAACCTGCAGAGGTGCATCGGAATGTAAAACTGGAGACACAGGAAACGCTCAAAAAATAGACAGTAGGAATACGCAGTCTTCCTGTACTTAAGACGGCATTGTGTCTCTTATATTTAAATCCGATGCAATTTCTGTGTTCCGTCGTCAATGGGAAGGTGAAAGGGATACAGCAAACCTGCAGAGGTGCATCGGAATGTAAAACTGGTGACACAGGAAACGCTCAAAACATAGACAGTTGGATGACTTTGTCTTCCTGTACTTAAGACGACATTGTGTCTCTTATATATAATTCCGACGCAATTTCTGTGTTTCATCGTCAATGGGAAGGTCCAAGGGATACAGTAACCCTGCAGAGGTGCATCCGAATGTAAAACTGGTGACACAGGAGACGCTCAAAACATAGACAATAGGAAGACTCAGTCTTCCTGTACTTAAGTCGGCATTGTGTCTCTTATATTTAATTCCGATGCAATTTCTGTGTTTCTTCGTCAATGGGAAGGTCCAATGGATACAGTAAAGCTGCAGAGGTGGATCGGAATGTAAAACTGGTGACAAAGGAATCGCTCAAAAAATAGACAGTAGGAAAACTCATTCTTCCTGTACTTAAGACGGTATTGAGTCCCTTATATTTAATTCCTACGCATTTTCTGTGTTTCATCGTCAATGGGAAAGTCCAATGGATACAGTAAACCTGCAGAGGTGTATCGGAATGAAAAACTGGTGACACAGGAAACGCTCAAACATAGACAGTAGGAAGACTCATTCTTCCTGTACTTAAGTCGGCATTGTGTCTCTTATATTTAATTCCGATGCAATTTCTGTGTTTCATCGTTAATGGGAAGGTCCAAGGGATACAGTAAACCTGCAGAGGTGCATCGGAATGTAAAACTGGTGACACAGGAAATGCTCGAAACATAGACAGTAGGAAGACTCAGTCTTCCTGTACTTAAGTCGGCATTGTGTCTCATATATTTAATTCCGATGCCATTTCTGTGTTTCATCGTCACTGTGAAGGTCCAAGGAATACAGTAAACCTGCAGAGGTGCATCAAAATGGAAAACTGATGACACAGGAAACGCTCAAAACATAGACAGTAGGAAGACTCAGTCTTCCTGTACCTAAGTCGGCATTGTGTCTCTTATATTTAATTCCGATGCAATTTCTGTGTTTAATCGTCAATGGGAAGATCCAATGGATACAGTAAACCTGCAGAGGTGCATCGTAATTTAAACTGGTGACACAGGAAACGCTCAAAACATATACAATAGAAAGACACACTTTTCCTGTACTTAAGTCGACATTGTGTCTCTTATATTTCATTCCGATGCAATTTCTGTGTTTCATCGTCAATGGGAAGATCCAATGGATACAGTAAACCTGCAGAGGTACATCGGAATGTAAAACTGGTGGCACAGGAAACGCTCAGAACATATACAATAGAAAGACACACTTTTCCTGTACTTAAGTCGACATTGTATCTCTTATATCTCATTCCGATGCAATTTCTGTGTTTCATCGTCACTGTGAAGGTCCAATGGATACAGTAAAGCTGCAGAGGTGCATCGGAATGTAAAGCTGGTGACACAGGAAACGCTCAAAACATAGACAGTAGAAAGACTCAGTCTTCCTGTACTTAAGTCGGCATTGTGTCTTTTATATTTAATTCCGATGCAATTTCTGTGTTTCATCGGCAATGGGGGGGTCCAATCGATACAGTAAACCTGCAGAGGTGCATCGGAATGTAGAACTGATGACCCAGGAGACGCTCAAAAACATAGACAGTAGGAAGACTCAGTCTTCCTGTACTTAAGTCGCCATTGTGTCTCTTATATTTAATTCCGATGCAATTTCTGTGTTTCTTCGTCAATGGGAAGGTCCAATGGATACAGTAAACCTGCAGAGATGCATCGGAATGTAAAACTGATGACACAGGAAACGCTCAAAACATAGACAGTAGGAAGACTCAGTCTTCCTGTACTTAAGTCGGCATTGTGTCTCTTATATTTAATTCCGAGACAATTTCTGTGTTTCATCGTCAATGGGAAAGTCGATAGGAAACAGTATACCTGCAGAGGTGCATCGGAATGTAAAACTGGTGACGCAGGAAACGCTCAAATCATAGACAGTAGGAAGACTCAGTCTTCCTGTACTTAAGTCGGCATTGTGTCTCTTATATTAAATTCCGATGTAATTTCTGTGTTTCATCGTCAATGGGAAGATCCAAGGGATACTGTAAACCTGCAGAGGTGCATCGGAATGTAAAACTGGAGACACAGGAAACGCTCAAAAAATAGACAGTAGGAATACGCAGTCTTCCTGTACTTAAGTCGGCATTGTGTCTCATATATTTAATTCCGACGCCATTTCTGTGTTTCATCGTCACTGTGAAGGTCCAAGGAATACATTAAACCTGCAGAGGTGCATCAAAATGTAACACTGATGACACAGGAAACGCTCAAAACATAGACAGTAGGAAGACTCAGTCTTCCTGTACCTAAGTCGGCATTGTGTCTCTTATATTTAATTCCGATGCAATTTCTGTGTTTTTTCATCAATGGGAAGGTCAAAGGGATACAGTAAACCTGAAGAGGTGAATTGGAATGTAAAACTGGTGACTCAGGAAACGCTCAAATCAAAGACCGTAAGAAAACTCAGTTCTCTTGTACTTAAGTCGGCGTTGTGTATCTTATTTTTAATTGCGATGCGATTTCTGTGTTTCAACGTCAATGGGAAGGTCCAATGGATACAGTAAACCTGCAGAGGTGCATCGGAATGTAAAACTGGTGACACAGGAAACGCTCAAAACATAGACAATTGAAAGACACACTCTTCCTGTACTTAAGTCGCATTGTGTCTCTTATATTTCATTCCGATGCATTTTCTGTGTCTCATCGTCACTGAGAATGTCCAATGGATACAGTAGACCTGCAGAGGTGCATCGGAATGTATAAATGGTGACACAGGAAACGCTCAGAACATATACAATAGAAGGACACACTTATCCTGTACTTAATTCGACATTGTATGTCTTATATTTCATTCCGATGCAATTTCTGTTTTTCATCGTCACTGTGAAGGTCCAATGGATACAGTAAAGCTGCAGAGGTGCATCGGAATGTAAAACTGGTGACACAGGAAACGCTCAAAACATAGACAGTAGAAAGACTCAGTCTTCCTGTACTTAAGTCGGCATTGTGTCTTTTATATTTAATTCCGCTGCAATTTCTGTGTTTCATCGTCAATGGGAAGGTCCAATGGATACAGTAAACCTGCAGAGGTGCATCGGAATGTAAAACTGATGACACAGGAAACGCTCAAAACATAGACAGTAGGAAGACTCAGTCTTCCTGTACTTAAGTCGGAATTGTGTCTCTTATATTTAATTCCGATGCAATTTCTGTGTTTCATCGTCACTGTGAAGGTGCAAGGGATACAGTAAACCTGCAGAGGTGCATCGGAATGTAAAACTGGTGACACAGAAAACGCTCAAAATATAGACAGTAGGAAGACTCAGCCTTCCTGTACTTAAGTCGGCCTTGTTTCTCTTATATTTATTTCCGATGCAATTTCTGTGATTCATCGTCAATGGGAAGATCCAAGAGATACAGTAAACCTGCAGAGGTGCATCGGAATGTAAAACTGGTGACACAGGAAACGCTCAAGACATAGATATTAGGAATAATCAGTCTTCAGGTACTTAAGTCGGCATTGTGTCTCTTATATTTAAATGCGATGCAATTTCTGTAGTTTGTCGTCAATGGGAAGGTCAAAGGGATACAGTAAACCTGCAGAGGTGCATCGGAATGTAAAACTGGTGACACAGGAAGCGTTCAAAATATAGGCCCTAAGAAGACTCAGTGTTCTTGTACTTAAGTCGGCGTTGTGTCTCTTATATTTAATTCCGATGCAATTTCTGTGTTTCTTCGTCAATGAGAAGGTCCAATGGATACAGTAAACCTGCAGAGGTGGATCGGAATGTAAAACTGGTGACACAGGAAACGCTCAAAACATAGACAGTAGGAAGACTCATTCTTCCTGTACTTAAGTCGGCATTGTGTCTCTTATATTTAATTCCTATGCATTTTCTGTGTTTCATCGTCAATGGGATGGTCCAATGGATACAGTAAACCTGCAGAGGTGCATCGGAATGTAAAACTGATGACACAGGAAACGCTCAAACATAGACAGTAGGAAGACTCAGTGTTCCTGTACTTAAGTCGGCATTGTGTCTCTTATATTTAATTCCGATGCAATTTCTGTGATTCATCGTCAATGGGAAGATCCAAGGGATACTGTAAACCTGCAGAGGTGCATCGGAATGTAAAACTGGAGACACAGGAAACGCTCAAAAAATAGACAGTAGGAATACGCAGTCTTCCTGTACTTAAGACGGCATTGTGTCTCTTATATTTAAATCCGATGCAATTTCTGTGTTCCGTCGTCAATGGGAAGGTGAAAGGGATACAGCAAACCTGCAGAGGTGCATCGGAATGTAAAACTGGTGACACAGGAAGCGCTCAAAACATAGACAGTTGGATGACTTTGTCTTCCTGTACTTAAGACGACATTGTGTCTCTTATATATAATTCCGACGCAATTTCTGTGTTTCATCGTCAATGGGAAGGTCCAAGGGATACAGTAACCCTGCAGAGGTGCATCCGAATGTAAAACTGGTGACACAGGAGACGCTCAAAACATAGACAATAGGAAGACTCAGTCTTCCTGTACTTAAGTCGGCATTGTGTCTCTTATATATAATTCCGATGCAATGTCTGTGTTTCTTCGTCAATGGGAAGGTCCAATGGATACAGTAAAGCTGCAGTGGTGGATCGGAATGTAAAACTGGTGACAAAGGAATCGCTCAAAAAATAGACAGTAGGAAAACTCATTCTTCCTGTACTTAAGTCGGTATTGTGTCCCTTATATTTAATTCCTACGCATTTTCTGTGTTTCATCGTCAATGGGAAAGTCCAATGGATACAGTAAACCTGCAGAGGTGTATCGGAACGAAAAACTGGTGACACAGGAAACGCTCAAACATAGACAGTAGGAAGACTCATTCTTCCTGTACTTAAGTCGGCATTGTGTCTCATATATTTAATTCCGATGCCATTTCTGTGTTTCATCGTCACTGTGAAGGTCCAAGGAATACAGTAAACTTGCAGAGGTGCATCAAAATGGAAAACTGATGACACAGGAAACGCTCAAAACATAGACAGTAGGAAGACTCAGTCTTCCTGTACCTAAGTCGGCATTGTGTCTCTTATATTTAATTCCGATGCAATTTCTGTGTTTAATCGTCAATGGGAAGATCCAATGGATACAGTAAACCTGCAGAGGTGCATCGTAATGTAAAACTGGTGACACAGGAAACGCTCAAAACATATACAATAGAAAGACACACTTTTCCTGTACTTATGTCGACATTGTGTCTCTTATATTTCATTCCGATGCAATTTCTGTGTTTTATCGTCAATGGGAAGATCCAATGGATACAGTAAACCTGCAGAGGTACATCGGAATGTAAAACTGGTGACACAGGAAACGCTCAGAACATATACAATAGAAAGACACACTTTTCCTGTACTTAAGTCGACATTGTATCTCTTATATTTCATTCCGATGCAATTTCTGTGTTTCATCGTCACTGTGAAGGTCCAATGGATACAGTAAAGCTGCAGAGGTGCATCGGAATGTAAAACTGGTGACACAGGAAACGCTCAAAACATAGACAGTAGAAAGACTCAGTCTTCCTGTACTTAAGTCGGCATTGTGTCTTTTATATTTAATTCCGCTGCAATATCTGTGTTTCATCGTCAATGGGAAGGTCCAATGGATACAGTAAACCTGCAGAGGTGCATCGGAATGTAAAACTGATGACACAGGAAACGCTCAAAACATAGACAGTAGGAAGACTCAGTCTTCCTGTACTTAAGTCGGCATTGTGTCTCTTATATTTAATTCCGAGGCAATTTCTGTGTTTCATCGTCAATGGGAAAGTCGAAAGGAAACAGTATACCTGCAAAGGTGCATCGGAATGTAAAACTGGTGACACAGGAAACGCTCAAATCATAGACAGTAGGAAGACTCAGTCTTCCTGTACTTATGTCGGCATTGTGTCTCTTATATTTAATTCCGATGCAATTTCTGTGTTTCATCGTCACTGTGAAGGTGCAAGGGATACAGTAAACCTGCAGAGGTGCATCGGAATGTAAAACTTGTGACACAGGAAACGCTCAAAATATAGACAGTAGGAAGACTCAGCCTTCCTGTACTTAAGTCGGCATTGTTTCTCTTATATTTAATTCCGATGCAATTTCTGTGATTCATCGTCAATGGGAAGATCCAAGAGATACAGTAAACCTGCAGAGGTGCATCGGAATGTAAAACTGGTGACACAGGAAACGCTCAAGACATAGATATTAGGAATAATCAGTCTTCCTGTACTTAAGTCGGCATTGTGTCTCTTATATTTAAATGCGATGCAATTTCTGTAGTTTGTCGTCAATGGGAAGGTCAAAGGGATACAGTAAACCTGCAGAGGTGCATCGGAATGTAAAACTGGTGACACAGGAGACGCTCAAAACATAGACAATAGGAAGACTCAGTCTTCCTGTACTTAAGTCGGCATTGTGTCTCTTATATATAATTCCGATGCAATGTCTGTGTTTCTTCGTCAATGGGAAGGTCCAATGGATACAGTAAAGCTGCAGAGGTGGATCGGAATGTAAAACTGGTGACAAAGGAATCGCTCAAAAAATAGACAGTAGGAAAACTCATTCTTCCTGTACTTAAGTCGGTATTGTGTCCCTTATATTTAATTCCTACGCATTTTCTGTGTTTCATCGTCAATGGGAAGGTCGAAAGGAAACAGTATACCTGCAGAGGTGCATCGGAATGTAAAACTGGTGACACAGGAAACGCTCAAATCATAGACAGTCTTCCTGTACTTATGTCGGCATTGTGTCTCTTATATTTAATTCCGATGCAATTTCTGTGTTTCATCGTCACTGTGAAGGTGCAAGGGATACAGTAAACCTGCAGAGGTGCATCGGAATGTAAAACTGGTGACACAGGAAACGCTCAAAATATAGACAGTAGGAAGACTCAGCCTTCCTGTACTTAAGTCGGCATTGTTTCTCTTATATTTAATTCCGATGCAATTTCTGTGATTCATCGTCAATGGGAAGATCCAAGAGATACAGTAAACCTGCAGAGGTGCATCGGAATGTAAAACTGGTGACACAGGAAACGCTCAAGACATAGATATTAGGAATACTCAGTCTTCCTGTACTTAAGTCGGCATTGTGTCTCTTATATTTAAATGCGATGCAATTTCTGTAGTTTGTCGTCAATGGGAAGGTCAAAGGGATACAGTAAACCTGCAGAGGTCATCGGAATGTAAAACTGGTGACACATGTTGTTGTTGTGGTCTTCAGTCCTGAGACTGGTTTGATGCAGCTCTCCATGCTACTCTATCCTGTGCAAGCTTCTTCATCTCCCAGTACCTACTGCAACCTACATCCTTCTGAATCTGCTTAGTGTATGCATCTCTTGGTCTCCCCCTACGATTTTTACCCTCCACACTGCCCTCCAATACTAAATTGGTGATCCCTTGATGCCTCAGAACATGTCCTACCAACCGATCCCTTCTTCAGGTCAAGTTGTGCCACAAACTCCTCCTCTCCCCAATCCTGTTCAGTACCTCCTCATTAGTTATGTGATCTACCCATCTAATCTTCAGCATCCTTCTGTAGCACCACATTTCGAAAGCTTCTATTCTCTTCTTGTCCAAACTAGTTATCGTCCATGTTTCACTTCCATACATGGCTACACTCCATACAAATACTTTCAGAAACGACTTCCTGACACTTAAATCTATACTCGATGTTAACAAATTTCTCTTCTTCAGAAACGCTTTCCTTGCCATTGCCAGTCTACATTTTATATCCTCTCTACTTCGACCATCATCAGTTATTTTGCTCCCCAAATAGCAAAACTCCTTTACTACTTTAAGTGTCTCATTTCCTAATCTAATACCCTCAACATCACCCGACTTAACTCGACTACATTCCATTATCCTTGTTTTGCTTTTGTTGATGTTCATCTTATATCCTCCCTTCAAGACACCATCCATTCCATTCAACTGCTCTTCCAAGTCCTTTGCTGTCTCTGACAGAATTACAATGTCATCGGCGAACCTCAAAGTTTTTATTTCTTCTCCATGGATTTTAATACCTACTCCGAATTTTTCTTTTGTTTCCTTTACTGCTTGCTCAATATACAGATTGAATAACATCGGGGAGAGGCTACAACCCTGTCTTACTCCCTTCCCAACCACTGCTTCCCTTTCATATCCCTCGACTCTTATAACTGCCATCTGGTTTCTGTACAAATTGTAAATAGCCTTTCGCTCCCTGTATTTTACCCCTGCCACCTTTAGAATTTGAAAGAGAGTATTCCAGTCAACATTGTCAAAAGCTTTCTCTAAGTCTACAAATGCTAGAAACGTAGGTTTGCCTTTCCTTAATCTTTCTTCTAAGATAAGTCGTAAGGTCAGTATTGCCTCACGTGTTCCAGTATTTCTACGGAATCCAAACTGATCTTCCCCGAGGTCGGCTTCTACTAGTTTTTCCATTCGTCTGTAAAGAATTCGTGTTAGTATTTTGCAGCTGTAGCTTATTAAACTGATTGTTCGGTAATTCTCACATCTGTCAACACCTGCTTTCTTTGGGATTGGAATTATTATATTCTTCTTGAAGTCTGAGGGTATTTCGCCTGTTTCATACATCTTGCTCACCAGATGGTAGAGTTTTGTCAGGACTGGCTCTCCCAAGGCCGTCAGTAGTTCCAATGGAATGTTGTCTACTCCGGGGACCTTGTTTCGACTCAGGTCTTTCAGTGCTCTGTCAAACTCTTCACGCAGTATCGTATCTCCCATTTCATCTTCATCTACATCCTCTTCCATTTCCATAATATTGTCCTCAAGTACATCGCCCTTGTATAGACCCTCTATATACTCCTTCCACCTTTCTGCTTTCCCTTCTTTGCTTAGAACTGGGTTTCCATCTGAGCTCTTGATGTTCATACAAGTGGTTCTCTTATCTCCAAAGGTCTTTTTAATTTTCCTGTAGGCAGTATCTATCTTACCCCTAGTGAGATAAGCCTCTACATCCTTACATTTGTCCTCTAGCCATCCCTGCTTAGCCATTTTGCACTTCCTGTCGATCTCATTTTTGAGGCGTTTGTATTCCTTTTTGCCTGCTTCATTTACTGCATTTTTATATTTTCTCCTTTCATCAATTAAATTCAATATTTCTTCTGTTACCCAAGGATTTCTATTAGCCCTCGTCTTTCTACCTACTTGATCCTCTGCTGCCTTCACTACTTCATCCCTCAAAGCTACCCATTCTTCTTCTACTGTATTTCTTTCCCCCATTCCTGTCAATTGTTCCCTTATGCTCTCCCTGAAAATCTGTACAACCTCTGGTTCTTTCAGTTTATCCAGGTCCCATCTCCTTAAATTCCCACCTTTTTGCAGTTTCTTCAGTTTTAATCTACAGGTCATAACCAATAGATTGTGGTCAGAGTCCACATCTGCCCCTGGAAATGTCTTACAATTTAAAACCTGGTTCCTAAATCTCTGTCTTACCATTATATAATCTATCTGATACCTTTTAGTATCTCCAGGGTTCTTCCATGTATACAACCTTCTATCATGATTCTTAAACCAAGTGTTAGCTATGATTAAATGGTGCTCTGTGCAAAATTCTACCAGGCGGCTTCCTCTTTCATTTCTTAGCCCCAATCCATATTCACCTACTACGTTTCCTTCTCTCCCTTTTCCTACACTCGAATTCCAGTCACCCATGACTATTAAATTTTCGTCTCCCTTCACAATCTGAATAATTTCTTTTATTTCATCATACATTTCTTCAATTTCTTCGTCATCTGCAGAGCTAGTTGGCATATAAACTTGTACTACTGTAGTAGGTGTGGGCTTCGTATCTATCTTGGCCACAATAATGCGTTCACTAAGCTGTTTGTAGTAGCTTACCCGCGTTCCTATTTTCCTATTCATTATTAAACCTACTCCTGCATTACCCCTATTTGACTTTGTGTTTGTAACCCTGTAGTCACCTGACCAGAAGTCTTGTTCCTCCTGCCACCGAACTTCACTAATTCCCACTATATCTAACTTTAACCTGTCCATTTCCCTTTTTAAATTTTCTAACCTACCTGCCCGATTAAGGGACCTGACATTCCACGCTCCGATCCGTAGAACGCCAGTTTTCTTTCTCCTGATAACGACATCCTCTTGAGTGGTCCCCGCCCGGAGATCCGAATGGGGGACTATTTTACCTCCGGAATATTTTACCCAAGAGGACACCATCATCATTTAATCATACAGTAAAGCTGCATGCCCTCGGGAGAAATTACGGCCGTAGTTTCCCCTTGCTTTCAGGAAGCGTTCAAAATATAGACCCTAAGAAGACTCAGTGTTCTTGTACTTAAGTCGGCGTTGTGTCTCTTATATTTAATTCCGATGCAATTTCTGTGTTTCGTCGTCAATGAGAAGGTCCAATGGATACAGTAAACCTGCAGAGGTGGATCGGAATGTAAAACTGGTGACACAGGAAACGCTCAAAACATAGACAGTAGGAAGACTCATTCTTCCTGTACTTAAGTCGGCATTGTGTCTCTTATATTTAATTCCTATGCATTTTCTGTGTTTCATCGTCAATGGGATGGTCCAATGGATACAGTAAACCTGCAGAGGTGCATCGGAATGTAAAACTGATGACACAGGAAACGCTCAAACATAGACAGTAGGAAGACTCAGTCTTCCTGTACTTAAGTCGGCATTGTGTCTCTTATATTTAATTCCGATGCAATTTCTGTGATTCATCGTCAATGGGAAGATCCAAGGGATACTGTAAACCTGCAGAGGTGCATCGGAATGTAAAACTGGAGACACAGGAAACGCTCAAAAAATAGACAGTAGGAATACGCAGTCTTCCTGTACTTAAGACGGCATTGTGTCTCTTATATTTAAATCCGATGCAATTTCTGTGTTCCGTCGTCAATGGGAAGGTGAAAGGGATACAGCAAACCTGCAGAGGTGCATCGGAATGTAAAACTGGTGACACAGGAAACGCTCAAAACATAGACAGTTGGATGACTTTGTCTTCCTGTACTTAAGACGACATTGTGTCTCTTATATATAATTCCGACGCAATTTCTGTGTTTCATCGTCAATGGGAAGGTCCAAGGGATACAGTAACCCTGCAGAGGTGCATCCGAATGTAAAACTGGTGACACAGGAGACGCTCAAAACATAGACAATAGGAAGACTCAGTCTTCCTGTACTTAAGTCGGCATTGTGTCTCTTATATTTAATTCCGATGCAATTTCTGTGTTTCTTCGTCAATGGGAAGGTCCAATGGATACAGTAAAGCTGCAGAGGTGGATCGGAATGTAAAACTGGTGACAAAGGAATCGCTCAAAAAATAGACAGTAGGAAAACTCATTCTTCCTGTACTTAAGTCGGTATTGTGTCCCTTATATTTAATTCCTACGCATTTTCTGTGTTTCATCGTCAATGGGAAAGTCCAATGGATACAGTAAACCTGCAGAGGTGTATCGGAATGAAAAACTGGTGACACAGGAAACGCTCAAACATAGACAGTAGGAAGACTCATTCTTCCTGTACTTAAGTCGGCATTGTGTCTCTTATATTTAATTCCGATGCAATTTCTGTGTTTCATCGGTAATGGGAAGGTCCAAGGGATACAGTAAACCTGCAGAGGTGCATCGGAATGTAAAACTGGTGACACAGGAAACGCTCGAAACATAGACAGTAGGAAGACTCAGTCTTCCTGTACTTAAGTCGGCATTGTGTCTCATATATTTAATTCCGATGCCATTTCTGTGTTTCATCGTCACTGTGAAGGTCCAAGGAATACAGTAAACCTGCAGAGGTGCATCAAAATGGAAAACTGATGACACAGGAAACGCTCAAAACATAGACAGTAGGAAGACTCAGTCTTCCTGTACCTAAGTCGGCATTGTGTCTCTTATATTTAATTCCGATGCAATTTCTGTGTTTAATCGTCAATGGGAAGATCCAATGGATACAGTAAACCTGCAGAGGTGCATCGTAATGTAAAACTGGTGACACAGGAAACGCTCAAAACATATACAATAGAAAGACACACTTTTCCTGTACTTAAGTCGACATTGTGTCTCTTATATTTCATTCCGATGCAATTTCTGTGTTTCATCGTCAATGGGAAGATCCAATGGATACAGTAAACCTGCAGAGGTACATCGGAATGTAAAACTGGTGACACAGGAAACGCTCAGAACATATACAATAGAAAGACACACTTTTCCTGTACTTAAGTCGACATTGTATCTCTTATATCTCATTCCGATGCAATTTCTGTGTTTCATCGTCACTGTGAAGGTCCAATGGATACAGTAAAGCTGCAGAGGTGCATCGGAATGTAAAGCTGGTGACACAGGAAACGCTCAAAACATAGACAGTAGAAAGACTCAGTCTTCCTGTACTTAAGTCGGCATTGTGTCTTTTATATTTAATTCCGATGCAATTTCTGTGTTTCATCGGCAATGGGGGGGTCCAATCGATACAGTAAACCTGCAGAGGTGCATCGGAATGTAGAACTGATGACACAGGAGACGCTCAAAAACATAGACAGTAGGAAGACTCAGTCTTCCTGTACTTAAGTCGCCATTGTGTCTCTTATATTTAATTCCGATGCAATTTCTGTGTTTCTTCGTCAATGGGAAGGTCCAATGGATATAGTAAAGCTGCAGAGGTGGATCGGAATGTAAAACTGGTGACAAAGGAATCGCTCAAACAGTAGGAAGACTCATTCTTCCTGTACTTAAGTAGGCATTGTGTCTCTTATATTTAATTCCGATGCAATTCCTGTGTTTCATCGTTAATGGGAAGGTCCAAGGGATACAGTAAACCTGCAGAGGTGCATCGGAATGTACAACTGGTGACACAGGAAACGCTCGAAACATAGACAGTAGGAAGACTCAGTCTTCCTGTACTTCAGTCGGCATTGTGTCTCATATATTTAATTCCGATGCCATTTCTGTGTTTCATCGTCACTGTGAAGGTCCAAGGAATACAGTAAACCTGCAGAGGTGCATCAAAATGTAACACTGATGACACAGGAAACGCTCAAAACATAGACAGTAGGAAGACTCAGTCTTCCTGTACCTAAGTCGGCATTGTGTCTCTTATTTTTAATTCCGATGCAATTTCTGTGTTTTTCCATCAATGGGAAGGTCAAAGGGATACAGTAAACCTGAAGAGGTGAATTGGAATGTAAAACTGGTGACTCAGGAAACGCTCAAATCAAAGACCGTAAGAAGACTCAGTTCTCTTGTACTTAAGTCAGCGTTGTGTATCTCATATTTAATTGCAACTCGATTTCTGTGTTTCAACGTCAATGGGAAGGTCCTATGGATACAGTAAACCTGCAGAGGTGCATCGGAATGTAAAACTGGTGACACAGGAAACGCTTAAAACATAGACAATTGAAAGACACATTCTTCCTGTACTTAAGTCGCATTGTGTCTCTTATATTTCATTCCGATGCATTTTCTGTGTCTCATCGTCACTGAGAAAGTCCAATTGATACAGTAAACCTGCAGAGGTGCATCGGAATGTAAAACTTATGACACAGGAAACGCTCAAAGCATAGACAGTAGGAAGACTCAGTCTTCCTGTACTTAAGTCGGCATTGTGTATTTTTTATTTAATTCCGCTGCAATTTCTGTGTTTCATCGTCAATGAGAAGGTCCAATGGATACAGTAAACCTGCAGAGGTGCAAAGGAATGTAAAACTGATGACACAGGAAACGCTCAAAACATAGACAGTAGGAAGACTCAGTCTTCCTGTACTTAAGTCGGCATTGTGTCTCTTATATTTAATTCCGAGACAATTTCTGTGTTTCATCGTCAATGGGAAATTCGAAAGGGAACAGTATACCTGCAGAGGTGCATCGGAATGTAAAACTGGTGACACAGGAAACGCTCAAATCATAGACAGTAGGAAGACTCAGTCTTCCTGTACTTAAGTCGGGATTGTGTCTCTTATATTTAATTCCGATGTAATTTCTGTGTTTCATCGTCAACGTGAAGGTCCAATTGATACAGTAAACCTGCAGAGGTGCATCGGAATGTAAAACTGGTGACACAGGAAACGCTCATAACATATACGATAGAAAGACACACTTTTCCTGTACTTAAGTCGACATTGTGGCTCTTATATTTCATTCCGATGCAATTTCTGTGTTTCATCGTCAATGGGAAGATCCAATGGATACAGTAAACCTGCAGAGGTGCATCGGAATGTAAAACTGGTGACACAGGAAACGCTCAGAACATATACAATAGAAAGGCACACTTTTCCTGTACTTAAGTCGACATTGTATCTCTTATATTTCATTCCGATGCAATTTCTATGTTTCATCGTCACTGTGAAGGTCCAATGGATACAGTAAAGCTGCAGAGGTGCATCGGAATGTAAAACTGGTGACACAGGAAACGCTCAAAACATAGACAGTAGAAAGACTCAGTCTTCCTGTACTTAAGTCGGAATTGTGTCTTTTATATTTAATTCCGAAGCAATTTCTGTGTTTCATCGTCAATGGGGGGGTCCAATCGATACAGTAAACCTGCAGAGGTGCTTCGGAATGTAGAACTGATGACACAGGAGACGCTCAAAAACATAGACAGTAGGAAGACTCAGTCTTCCTGTACTTAAGTCGCCATTGTGTCTCTTATATTTAATTCCGATGCAATTTCTGTGTTTCATCGTCAATGGGAATGACGAAGGAAAACAGTATACCTGCAGAGGTGCATCGGAATGTAACACTGGTGACACTGGAAACGCTCAAAACATTGACCGTAAGAAGACTCAGTTTTCTTGTACTTAAGTCGGCGTTGTGTCTCTTATATTTAATTCCGATGTAATTTCTGTGTTTCATCGTCAATGGGAAGGTCCAATGGATACAGCAAACCTGCAGAGGTGCATCGGAATGTAAAACTGGTGACGCAGGAAACGCTCAAAACATAGACAGTAGGAAGGCTCAATGTTTCTGTACTTAAGTCGGCATTGTGTCTCTTATATTTAATTCCGATGGAATTTCTGTGTTTCATCGTCAATGGGAAGGTCCAATGGATACAGTAAACGTGCAGAGGTGAATCGGAATGAAGAACTGGTGACACAGGAAACGATCAAAACATAGACAGTATGAATACTCAGTCTTCCTGTACTTAAGTCGATATTGTGTCTCTTATATTTAAATCCGATGCAATTTCTGTATTTCGTCGTCAATGGGAAGGTCCAAGGGATAGAGTAAACCTGCAGAGGTGCATTGGAATGTAAAACTGGTGACACAGGAAGCGGTCAAAACATAGACCCTAAGAACACTCAGTTTTCTTATACTGAAGTCGGCATTGTGTCTCTTATATTTAATTTAGATGCTATTTCTGTCTTTCATCGTCACTGTGAAGGTCCAAGGGATACAGTAAACCTGCAGAGGTGCATCAAAATGTAAAACTGATGACATAGGAGACGCTCAAAACATAGACAGAAGGAAGACTCAGTCTTCCTGCACCTAAATCGGCATTGTATCTCTTATATTTAATTCCGACGCAATTTCTGTGTTTTTTCGTCAATGGGATGGTCCAAGATATATAGTAAACCTGCAGAGGTGCATTGGAATGTAAAAATGGTCACACAGGAAACGCTCAAATCATATACCGTAAGATGACTGAGTTTTCTTTTACTTAAGTCTGCGTTGTGTCTCTTATATTTAATTCCGTTGCAATTTCTGTGTTTCATCGTCAATGGGAAAGTCGAAGGGAAACAGTATACCTGCAGAGGTGCATCGGAATGTAAAACTGGTGACACAGGAAACGCTCAAAACATAGACAGTAGGAAGACTCAGTCATCCTGTACTTAAGTCGGCATTGTGTCTCTTATATTTAATTCCGATGCAATTTCTGTGTTTCATCGTCACTTTGAAGGTCCAAGGGATACAGGAAAACCTGCAGAGGTGCATGGGAATGTAAAACTGGTGACACAGGAAACGCTCAAAAAATAGACAGTAGGAAGACTCAATCTTCCTGTACTTATGTCGGCATCGTGTATCTTATATTTAATTCCGATGCAATTTCTGTGATTCATCGTCAATGGGAAGGTCAAAGGGATACAGTAAACCTGCAGTGGTGCATCGGAATGTAAAACTGGTGACACAGGGAATGCTCAAAACATAGACAGTAGTAAGACTCAGTCTTCCTGTACTTAAGTCGGCATTGTGTTTGTTATATTTAATTCCGATGTAATTTCTGTGTTTCATTGTCAATGGGAAGATCCAATGGATACAGTAAACCTGCAGAGGTGCATCGTAATGTAAAACTGGTGACACAGGAAACGCTCAAAACATATACAATAGAAAGACATACTTTTCCTGTACTTATGTCGACATTGTGTCTCTTATATTTCATTCCGATGCAATTTCTGTGTTTTATCGTCAATGGGAAGATCCAATGGATACAGTAAACCTGCAGAGGTACATCGGAATGTAAAACTGGTGACACAGGAAACGCTCAGAACATATACAATAGAAAGACACACTTTTCCTGTACTTAAGTCGACATTGTATCTCTTATATTTCATTCCGATGCAATTTCTGTGTTTCATCGTCACTGTGAAGGTCCAACGGATACAGTAAAGCTGCAGAGGTGCATCGGAATGTAAAGCTGGTGACACAGGAAACGCTCAAAACATAGACAGTAGAAAGACTCAGTCTTCCTGTACTTAAGTCGGCATTGTGTCTTTTATATTTAATTCCGATGCAATCTCTGTGTTTCATCGTCAATGGGTGGGTCCAATCGATACAGTAAACCTGCAGAGGTACATCGGAATGTAGAACTGATGACACAGGAGACGCTCAAAGACATAGACAGTAGGAAGACTCAGTCTTCCTGTACTTAAGTCGCCATTGTGTCTCTTATATTTAATTCCGATGCAATTTCTGTGTTTCATCGTCAATGGGAATGACGAAGGAAAACAGTATACCTGCAGAGGTGCATCGGAATGTAACACTGGTGACACTGGAAACGCTCAAAACATTGACCGTAAGAAGACTCAGTTTTCTTGTACTTAAGTCGGCGTTGTGTCTCTTATATTTAATTCCGATGTAATTTCTGTGTTTCATCGTCAATGGGAAGGTCCAATGAATACAGCAAACCTGCAGAGGTGCATCGGAATGTAAAACTGGTGACGCAGGAAACGCTCAAAACATAGACAGTAGGAAGGCTCAATGTTCCTGTACTTAAGTCGGCATTGTGTCTCTTATATTTAATTCCGATGGAATTTCTGTGTTTCATCGTCAATGGGAAGGTCCAATGGATACAGTAAACGTGCAGAGGTGAATCGGAATGAAGAACTGGTGACACAGGAAACGATCAAAACATAGACAGTATGAATACTCAGTCTTCCTGTACTTAAGTCGATATTGTGTCTCTTATATTTAAATCCGATGCAATTTCTGTATTTCGTCGTCAATGGGAAGGTCCAAGGGATAGAGTAAACCTGCAGAGGTGCATTGGAATGTAAAACTGGTGACACAGGAAGCGGTCAAAACATAGACCCTAAGAACACTCAGTTTTCTTATACTGAAGTCGGCATTGTGTCTCTTATATTTAATTTAGATGCAATTTCTGTCTTTCATCGTCACTGTGAAGGTCCAAGGGATACAGTAAACCTGCAGAGGTGCATCAAAATGTAAAACTGATGACATAGGAGACGCTCAAAACATAGACAGAAGGAAGACTCAGTCTTCCTGCACCTAAATCGGCATTGTATCTCTTATATTTAATTCCGACGCAATTTCTGTGTTTTTTCGTCAATGGGAAGGTCCAAGATATATAGTAAACCTGCAGAGGTGCATTGGAATGTAAAAATGGTCACACAGGAAACGCTCAATTCATATACCGTAAGATGACTGAGTTTTCTTTTACTTAAGTCTGCGTTGTGTCTCTTATATTTAATTCCGTTGCAATTTCTGTGTTTCATCGTCAATGGGAAAGTCGAAGGGAAACAGTATACCTGCAGAGGTGCATCGGAATGTAAAACTGGTGACACAGGAAACGCTCAAAATATAGACAGTAGGAAGACTCAGCCTTCCTGTACTTAAGTCGGCATTGTTTCTCTTATATTTAATTCCGATGCAATTTCTGTGATTCATCGTCAATGGGAAGATCCAAGAGATACAGTAAACCTGCAGAGGTGCATCGGAATGTAAAACTGGTGACACAGGAAACGCTCAAGACATAGATATTAGGAATACTCAGTCTTCCTGTACTTAAGTCGGCATTGTGTCTCTTATATTTAAATGCGATGCAATTTCTGTAGTTTGTCGTCAATGGGAAGGTCAAAGGGATACAGTAAACCTGCAGAGGTGCATCGGAATGTAAAACTGGTGACACATGTTGTTGTTGTGGTCTTCAGTCCTGAGACTGGTTTGATGCAGCTCTCCATGCTACTCTATCCTGTGCAAGCTTCTTCATCTCCCAGTACCTACTGCAACCTACATCCTTCTGAATCTGCTTAGTGTATGCATCTCTTGGTCTCCCCCTACGATTTTTACCCTCCACACTGCCCTCCAATACTAAATTGGTGATCCCTTGATGCCTCAGAACATGTCCTACCAACCGATCCCTTCTTCTGGTCAAGTTGTGCCACAAACTCCTCCTCTCCCCAATCCTGTTCAGTACCTCCTCATTAGTTATGTGATCTACCCATCTAATCTTCAGCATCCTTCTGTAGCACCACATTTCGAAAGCTTCTATTCTCTTCTTGTCCAAACTAGTTATCGTCCATGTTTCACTTCCATACATGGCTACACTCCATACAAATACTTTCAGAAACGACTTCCTGACACTTAAATCTATACTCGATGTTAACAAATTTCTCTTCTTCAGAAACGCTTTCCTTGCCATTGCCAGTCTACATTTTATATCCTCTCTACTTCGACCATCATCAGTTATTTTGCTCCCCAAATAGCAAAACTCCTTTACTACTTTAAGTGTCTCATTTCCTAATCTAATACCCTCAACATCACCCGACTTAACTCGACTACATTCCATTATCCTTGTTTTGCTTTTGTTGATGTTCATCTTATATCCTCCCTTCAAGACACCATCCATTCCATTCAACTGCTCTTCCAAGTCCTTTGCTGTCTCTGACAGAATTACAATGTCATCGGCGAACCTCAAAGTTTTTATTTCTTCTCCATGGATTTTAATACCTACTCCGAATTTTTCTTTTGTTTCCTTTACTGCTTGCTCAATATACAGATTGAATAACATCGGGGAGAGGCTACAACCCTGTCTTACTCCCTTCCCAACCACTGCTTCCCTTTCATATCCCTCGACTCTTATAACTGCCATCTGGTTTCTGTACAAATTGTAAATAGCCTTTCGCTCCCTGTATTTTACCCCTGCCACCTTTAGAATTTGAAAGAGAGTATTCCAGTCAACATTGTCAAAAGCTTTCTCTAAGTCTACAAATGCTAGAAACGTAGGTTTGCCTTTCCTTAATCTTTCTTCTAAGATAAGTCGTAAGGTCAGTATTGCCTCACGTGTTCCAGTATTTCTACGGAATCCAAACTGATCTTCCCCGAGGTCGGCTTCTACTAGTTTTTCCATTCGTCTGTAAAGAATTCGTGTTAGTATTTTGCAGCTGTGGCTTATTAAACTGATTGTTCGGTAATTCTCACATCTGTCAACACCTGCTTTCTTTGGGATTGGAATTATTATATTCTTCTTGAAGTCTGAGGGTATTTCGCCTGTTTCATACATCTTGCTCACCAGATGGTAGAGTTTTGTCAGGACTGGCTCTCCCAAGGCCGTCAGTAGTTCCAATGGAATGTTGTCTACTCCGGGGACCTTGTTTCGACTCAGGTCTTTCAGTGCTCTGTCAAACTCTTCACGCAGTATCGTATCTCCCATTTCATCTTCATCTACATCCTCTTCCATTTCCATAATATTGTCCTCAAGTACATCGCCCTTGTATAGACCCTCTATATACTCCTTCCACCTTTCTGCTTTCCCTTCTTTGCTTAGAACTGGGTTTCCATCTGAGCTCTTGATGTTCATACAAGTGGTTCTCTTATCTCCAAAGGTCTCTTTAATTTTCCTGTAGGCAGTATCTATCTTACCCCTAGTGAGATAAGCCTCTACATCCTTACATTTGTCCTCTAGCCATCCCTGCTTAGCCATTTTGCACTTCCTGTCGATCTCATTTTTGAGGCGTTTGTATTCCTTTTTGCCTGCTTCATTTACTGCATTTTTATATTTTCTCCTTTCATCAATTAAATTCAATATTTCTTCTGTTACCCAAGGATTTCTATTAGCCCTCGTCTTTCTACCTACTTGATCCTCTGCTGCCTTCACTACTTCATCCCTCAAAGCTACCCATTCTTCTTCTACTGTATTTCTTTCCCCCATTCCTGTCAATTGTTCCCTTATGCTCTCCCTGAAAATCTGTACCACCTCTGGTTCTTTCAGTTTATCCAGGTCCCATCTCCTTAAATTCCCACCTTTTTGCAGTTTCTTCAGTTTTAATCTACGGGTCATAACCAATAGATTGTGGTCAGAGTCCACATCTGCCCCTGGAAATGTCTTACAATTTAAAACCTGGTTCCTAAATCTCTGTCTTACCATTATATAATCTATCTGATACCTTTTAGTATCTCCAGGGTTCTTCCATGTATACAACCTTCTATCATGATTCTTAAACCAAGTGTTAGCTATGATTAAATGGTGCTCTGTGCAAAATTCTACCAGGCGGCTTCCTCTTTCATTTCTTAGCCCCAATCCATATTCACCTACTACGTTTCCTTCTCTCCCTTTTCCTACACTCGAATTCCAGTCACCCATGACTATTAAATTTTCGTCTCCCTTCACAATCTGAATAATTTCTTTTATTTCATCATACATTTCTTCAATTTCTTCGTCATCTGCAGAGCTAGTTGGCATATAAACTTGTACTACTGTAGTAGGTGTGGGCTTCGTATCTATCTTGGCCACAATAATGCGTTCACTAAGCTGTTTGTAGTAGCTTACCCGCGTTCCTATTTTCCTATTCATTATTAAACCTACTCCTGCATTACCCCTATTTGACTTTGTGTTTGTAACCCTGTAGTCACCTGACCAGAAGTCTTGTTCCTCCTGCCACCGAACTTCACTAATTCCCACTATATCTAACTTTAACCTGTCCATTTCCCTTTTTAAATTTTCTAACCTACCTGCCCGATTAAGGGACCTGACATTCCACGCTCCGATCCGTAGAACGCCAGTTTTCTTTCTCCTGATAACGACATCCTCTTGAGTAGTCCCCGCCCGGAGATCCGAATGGGGGACTATTTTACCTCCGGAATATTTTACCCAAGAGGACGCCATCATCATTTAATCATACAGTAAAGCTGTATGCCCTCGGGAGAAATTACGGCCGTAGTTTCCCCTTGCTTTCAGGAAGCGTTCAAAATATAGACCCTAAGAAGACTCAGTGTTCTTGTACTTAAGTCGGCGTTGTGTCTCTTATATTTAATTCCGATGCAATTTCTGTGTTTCGTCGTCAATGAGAAGGTCCAATGGATACAGTAAACCTGCAGAGGTGGATCGGAATGTAAAACTGGTGACACAGGAAACGCTCAAAACATAGACAGTAGGAAGACTCATTCTTCCTGTACTTAAGTCGGCATTGTGTCTCTTATATTTAATTCCTATGCATTTTCTGTGTTTCATCGTCAATGGGATGGTCCAATGGATACAGTAAACCTGCAGAGGTGCATCGGAATGTAAAACTGATGACACAGGAAACGCTCAAACATAGACAGTAGGAAGACTCAGTCTTCCTGTACTTAAGTCGGCATTGTGTCTCTTATATTTAATTCCGATGCAATTTTTGTGATTCATCGTCAATGGGAAGATCCAAGGGATACTGTAAACCTGCAGAGGTGCATCGGAATGTAAAACTGGAGACACAGGAAACGCTCAAAAAATAGACAGTAGGAATACGCAGTCTTCCTGTACTTAAGACGGCATTGTGTCTCTTATATTTAAATCCGATGCAATTTCTGTGTTCCGTCGTCAATGGGAAGGTGAAAGGGATACAGCAAACCTGCAGAGGTGCATCGGAATGTAAAACTGGTGACACAGGAAACGCTCAAAACATAGACAGTTGGATGACTTTGTCTTCCTGTACTTAAGACGACATTGTGTCTCTTATATATAATTCCGACGCAATTTCTGTGTTTCATCGTCAATGGGAAGGTCCAAGGGATACAGTAACCCTGCAGAGGTGCATCCGAATGTAAAACTGGTGACACAGGAGACGCTCAAAACATAGACAATAGGAAGACTCAGTCTTCCTGTACTTAAGTCGGCATTGTGTCTCTTATATTTAATTCCGATGCAATTTCTGTGTTTCTTCGTCAATGGGAAGGTCCAATGGATACAGTAAAGCTGCAGAGGTGGATCGGAATGTAAAACTGGTGACAAAGGAATCGCTCAAAAAATAGACAGTAGGAAAACTCATTCTTCCTGTACTTAAGTCGGCATTGTGTCTCTTATATTTAATTCCGATGCAATTTCTGTGTTTCATCGGTAATGGGAAGGTCCAAGGGATACAGTAAACCTGCAGAGGTGCATCGGAATGTAAAACTGGTGACACAGGAAACGCTCGAAACATAGACAGTAGGAAGACTCAGTCTTCCTGTACTTAAGTCGGCATTGTGTCTCATATATTTAATTCCGATGCCATTTCTGTGTTTCATCGTCACTGTGAAGGTCCAAGGAATACAGTAAACCTGCAGAGGTGCATCAAAATGGAAAACTGATGACACAGGAAACGCTCAAAACATAGACAGTAGGAAGACTCAGTCTTCCTGTACCTAAGTCGGCATTGTGTCTCTTATATTTAATTCCGATGCAATTTCTGTGTTTAATCGTCAATGGGAAGATCCAATGGATACAGTAAACCTGCAGAGGTGCATCGTAATGTAAAACTGGTGACACAGGAAACGCTCAAAACATATACAATAGAAAGACACACTTTTCCTGTACTTAAGTCGACATTGTGTCTCTTATATTTCATTCCGATGCAATTTCTGTGTTTCATCGTCAATGGGAAGATCCAATGGATACAGTAAACCTGCAGAGGTACATCGGAATGTAAAACTGGTGCCACAGGAAACGCTCAGAACATATACAATAGAAAGACACACTTTTCCTGTACTTAAGTCGACATTGTATCTCTTATATTTCATTCCGATGCAATTTCTGTGTTTCATCGTCACTGTGAAGGTCCAATGGATACAGTAAAGCTGCAGAGGTGCATCGGAATGTAAAGCTGGTGACACAGGAAACGCTCAAAACATAGACAGTAGAAAGACTCAGTCTTCCTGTACTTAGGTCGGCATTGTGTCTTTTATATTTAATTCCGATGCAATTTCTGTGTTTCATCGTCAATGGGGGGGTCCAATCGATACAGTAAACCTTCAGAGGTGCATCGGAATGTAGAACTGATGACACAGGAGACGCTCAAAAACATAGACAGTAGGAAGACTCAGTCTTCCTGTACTTAAGTCGCCATTGTGTCTCTTATATTTAATTCCGATGCAATTTCTGTGTTTCTTCGTCAATGGGAAGGTCCAATGGATATAGCAAAGCTGCAGAGGTGGATCGGAATGTAAAACTGGTGACAAAGGAATCGCTCAAACATAGACAGTAGGAAGACTCATTCTTCCTGTACTTAAGTAGGCATTGTGTCTCTTATATTTAATTCCGATGCAATTCCTGTGTTTCATCGTTAATGGGAAGGTCCAAGGGATACAGTAAACCTGCAGAGGTGCATCGGAATGTAAAACTGGTGACACAGGAAACGCTCAAATCATAGACAGTAGGAAGACTCAGTCTTCCTGTACTTAAGTCGGCATTGTGTCTCTTATATTTAATTCCGATGTAATTTCTGTGTTTCATCGTCAACGTGAAGGTCCAATTGATACAGTAAACCTGCAGAGGTGCATCGGAATGTAAAACTGGTGACACAGGAAACGCTCATAACATATACGATAGAAAGACACACTTTTCCTGTACTTAAGTCGACATTGTGGCTCTTATATTTCATTCCGATGCAATTTCTGTGTTTCAACGTCAATGGGAAGATCCAATGGATACAGTAAACCTGCAGAGGTGCATCGGAATGTAAAACTGGTGACACAGGAAACGCTCAGAACATATACAATAGAAAGGCACACTTTTCCTGTACTTAAGTCGACATTGTATCTCTTATATTTCATTCCGATGCAATTTCTATGTTTCATCGTCACTGTGAAGGTCCAATGGATACAGTAAAGCTGCAGAGGTGCATCGGAATGTAAAACTGGTGACACAGGAAACGCTCAAAACATAGACAGTAGAAAGACTCAGTCTTCCTGTACTTAAGTCGGCATTGTGTCTTTTATATTTAATTCCGATGCAATTTCTGTGTTTCATCGTCAATGGGGGGGTCCAATCGATACAGTAAACCTGCAGAGGTGCTTCGGAATGTAGAACTGATGACACAGGAGACGCTCAAAAACATAGACAGTAGGAAGACTCAGTCTTCCTGTACTTAAGTCGCCATTGTGTCTCTTATATTTAATTCCGATGCAATTTCTGTGTTTCATCGTCAATGGGAATGACGAAGGAAAACAGTATACCTGCAGAGGTGCATCGGAATGTAACACTGGTGACACTGGAAACGCTCAAAACATTGACCGTAAGAAGACTCAGTTTTCTTGTACTTAAGTCGGCGTTGTGTCTCTTATATTTAATTCCGATGTAATTTCTGTGTTTCATCGTCAATGGGAAGGTCCAATGGATACAGCAAACCTGCAGAGGTGCATCGGAATGTAAAACTGATGACGCAGGAAACGCTCAAAACATAGACAGTAGGAAGGCTCAATGTTCCTGTACTTAAGTCGGCATTGTGTCTCTTATATTTAATTCCGATGGTATTTCTGTGTTTCATCGTCAATGGGAAGGTCCAATGGATACAGTAAACGTGCAGAGGTGAATCGGAATGAAGAACTGGTGACACAGGAAACGATCAAAACATAGACAGTATGAATACTCAGTCTTCCTGTACTTAAGTCGATATTGTGTCTCTTATATTTTAATCCGATGCAATTTCTGTATTTCGTCGTCAATGGGAAGGTCCAAGGGATAGACTAAACCTGCAGAGGTGCATTGGAATGTAAAACTGGTGACACAGGAAGCGGTCAAAACATAGACCCTAAGAACACTCAGTTTTCTTATACTGAAGTCGGCATTGTGTCTCTTATATTTAATTTAGATGCAATTTCTGTCTTTCATCGTCACTGTGAAGGTCCAAGGGATACAGTAAACCTGCAGAGGTGCATCAAAATGTAAAACTGATGACATAGGAGACGCTCAAAACATAGACAGAAGGAAGACTCAGTCTTCCTGCACCTAAATCGGCATTGTATCTCTTATATTTAATTCCGACGCAATTTCTGTGTTTTTTCGTCAATGGGAAGGTCCAAGATATATAGTAAACCTGCAGAGGTGCATTGGAATGTAAAAATGGTCACACAGGAAACGCTCAAATCATATACCGTAAGATGACTGAGTTTTCTTTTACTTAAGTCTGCGTTGTGTCTCTTATATTTAATTCCGATGCAATTTCTGTGCTTCGTCGTCAAAGGGAAGGTCCAATGGATACAGTAAACCTGCAGAGGTGGATCGGAATGGAAAACTGGTGACAGAAGAACGATCAAAACATAGAGAGCAGGAATACTCAGTCTTCCTGTACTTAAGTCGGCATTGTGTCTCTTATATTTAATTCCGATACATTTTCTGTGTTTCATCGTCAATGGGAAGGTCTAATGGATACAGTCAACCTGCAGAGGTGCATCGGAATGTAAAACTGTTGACACAGGAAACGCTCAAACATTGACAGTAGGAAGAATCAGTCTTCCTGTACTTCAGTCGACATTCTGTCTCTTATATTTAATTCCGTTGCAATTTCTGTGTTTCATCGTCAATGGGAAAGTCGAAGGGAAACAGTATACCTGCAGAGGTGCATCGGAATGTAAAACTGGTGACACAGGAAACGCTCAAAACATAGACAGTAGGAAGACTCAGTCATCCTGTACTTAAGTCGGCATTGTGTCTCTTATATTTAATTCCGATGCAATTTCTGTGTTTCATCGTCACTTTGAAGGTCCAAGGGATACAGGAAAACCTGCAGAGGTGCATGGGAATCTAAAACTGGTGACACAGAAAACGCTCAAAAAATAGACAGTAGGAAGACTCAATCTTCCTGTACTTATGTCGGCATCGTGTCTCTTATATTTAATTCCGATGCAATTTCTGTGATTCATCGTCAATGGGAAGGTCAAAGGGATACAGTAAACCTGCAGTGGTGCATCGGAATGTAAAACTGGTGACACAGGGAATGCTCAAAACATAGACAGTAGTAAGACTCAGTCTTCCTGTACTTAAGTCGGCATTGTGTTTGTTATATTTAATTCCGATGTAATTTCTGTGTTTCATTGTCAATGGGAAGGTGCAAGGGATACAGCAAACCTGCAGAGGTGCATCGGAATGTAAAACTGGTGACACAGGAAACGCTCAAAACATATACAATAGAAAGACACACTTTTCCTGTACTTAAGTCGACATTGTGTCTCTTACATTTCATTCCGATGCAATTTCTGCGTTTCATCGTCACTATGAAGGTTCAAGGGATACTGTAGACCTGCGTAGGTGCATCGGAATGTAAAACTGGTGACATAGGAAACGCTCAAAACATAGACAGTAGGAAGACTCAGTCCTTCTGTACTTTAGTCGGCATTGTGTCTCTTATATTTAATTCCGATGCAAATTCTGTGTTTCTTCGTCACTGTGAAGGTCCAAAGGATACAGTAAACCTGCAGAGGTGCATCAAAATGTAAAACTGGAGACACAGGAAACGCTCAAAACATAGACAGTAGGAAGACTCAGTCTTCCTCTACTTAAGACGTCATTGTGTCTCTCAAATTTAATTGCGGTGCAATTTCTGTGTTTCATCGCCAATGGGAACGTCCAAGGAACACAGGAAACGTGCAGAGGTGCATCGGGATGTAACACTGGTGACACTGGAAACGCTCAAAACATAGACCGTAAGAAGACTCAGTTTTCTTGTACTTAAGTCGGCGTTGTGTCCCTTATATTTAATTCCGATGTAATTTCTGTGTTTCATCGTCAATGGGAAGGTCCAATGGATACAGTAAACCTGCAGAGGTGCATCGGAATGTAAAACTGGTGACGCAGGAAACGCTCAAAATATAGACAGTAGGAAGACTCAGTGTTCCTGTACTTAAGTCGGCATTGTGTCTCTTATATTTAATTCCGATGCAATTTCTGTGTTTCATCGTCAATGGGAAGGTCCAATGGATACAGTAAACATGCAGAGGTGAATCGGAATGAAGAACTGGTGACACAGGAAACGATCAAAACATAGACAGTATGAATACTCAGTCTTCCTGTACTTAAGTCGATATTGTGTCTCTTATATTTAAATCCGATGCAATTTCTGTATTTCGTCGTCAATGGGAAGGTCCAAGGGATAGACTAAACCTGCAGAGGTGCATTGGAATGTAAAACTGGTGACACAGGAAGCGGTCAAAACATAGACCCTAAGAACACTCAGTTTTCTTATACTGAAGTCGGCATTGTGTCTCTTATATTTAATTTAGATGCAATTTCTGTCTTTCATCGTCACTGTGAAGGTCCAAGGGATACAGTAAACCTGCAGAGGTGCATCAAAATGTAAAACTGATGACATAGGAGACGCTCAAAACATAGACAGAAGGAAGACTCAGTCTTCCTGCACCTAAATCGGCATTGTATCTCTTATATTTAATTCCGACGCAATTTCTGTGTTTTTTCGTCAATGGGAAGGTCCAAGATATATAGTAAACCTGCAGAGGTGCATTGGAATGTAAAAATGGTCACACAGGAAACGCTCAAATCATATACCGTAAGATGACTGAGTTTTCTTTTACTTAAGTCTGCGTTGTGTCTCTTATATTTAATTCCGATGCAATTTCTGTGCTTCGTCGTCAAAGGGAAGGTCCAATGGATACAGTAAACCTGCAGAGGTGGATCGGAATGGAAAACTGGTGACAGAAGAACGATCAAAACATAGAGAGCAGGAATACTCAGTCTTCCTGTACTTAAGTCGGCATTGTGTCTCTTATATTTAATTCCGATACATTTTCTGTGTTTCATCGTCAATGGGAAGGTCTAATGGATACAGTCAACCTGCAGAGGTGCATCGGAATGTAAAACTGTTGACACAGGAAACGCTCAAACATTGACAGTAGGAAGAATCAGTCTTCCTGTACTTCAGTCGACATTCTGTCTCTTATATTTAATTCCGTTGCAATTTCTGTGTTTCATCGTCAATGGGAAAGTCGAAGGGAAACAGTATACCTGCAGAGGTGCATCGGAATGTAAAACTGGTGACACAGGAAACGCTCAAAACATAGACAGTAGGAAGACTCAGTCATCCTGTACTTAAGTCGGCATTGTGTCTCTTATATTTAATTCCGATGCAATTTCTGTGTTTCATCGTCACTTTGAAGGTCCAAGGGATACAGGAAAACCTGCAGAGGTGCATGGGAATCTAAAACTGGTGACACAGAAAACGCTCAAAAAATAGACAGTAGGAAGACTCAATCTTCCTGTACTTATGTCGGCATCGTGTCTCTTATATTTAATTCCGATGCAATTTCTGTGATTCATCGTCAATGGGAAGGTCAAAGGGATACAGTAAACCTGCAGTGGTGCATCGGAATGTAAAACTGGTGACACAGGGAATGCTCAAAACATAGACAGTAGTAAGACTCAGTCTTCCTGTACTTAAGTCGGCATTGTGTTTGTTATATTTAATTCCGATGTAATTTCTGTGTTTCATTGTCAATGGGAAGGTGCAAGGGATACAGCAAACCTGCAGAGGTGCATCGGAATGTAAAACTGGTGACACAGGAAACGCTCAAAACATATACAATAGAAAGACACACTTTTCCTGTACATAAGTCGACATTGTGTCTCTTACATTTCATTCCGATGCAATTTCTGCGTTTCATCGTCACTATGAAGGTTCAAGGGATACTGTAGACCTGCGTAGGTGCATCGGAATGTAAAACTGGTGACATAGGAAACGCTCAAAACATAGACAGTAGGAAGACTCAGTCCTTCTGTACTTTAGTCGGCATTGTGTCTCTTATATTTAATTCCGATGCAAATTCTGTGTTTCTTCGTCACTGTGAAGGTCCAAAGGATACAGTAAACCTGCAGAGGTGCATCAAAATGTAAAACTGGAGACACAGGAAACGCTCAAAACATAGACAGTAGGAAGACTCAGTCTTCCTCTACTTAAGACGTCATTGTGTCTCTCAAATTTAATTGCGGTGCAATTTCTGTGTTTCATCGCCAATGGGAACGTCCAAGGAACACAGGAAACGTTCAGAGGTGCATCGGGATGTAACACTGGTGACACTGGAAACGCTCAAAACATAGACCGTAAGAAGACTCAGTTTTCTTGTACTTAAGTCGGCGTTGTGTCTGTTATATTTAATTCCGATGTAATTTCTGTGTTTCATCGTCAATGGGAAGGTCCAATGGATACAGTAAACCTGCAGAGGTGCATCGGAATGTAAAACTGGTGACGCAGGAAACGCTCAAAATATAGACAGTAGGAAGACTCAATGTTCCTTTACTTAAGTCGGCATTGTGTCTCTTATATTTAATTCCGATGCAATTTCTGTGTTTCATCGTCAATGGGAAGGTCCAATGGATACAGTAAACATGCAGAGGTGAATCGGAATGAAAAACTGGTGACACAGGAAACGTTCAAAACATAGACAGTATGAATACTCAGTCTTCCTGTACTTAAGTCAATATTGTGTCTCTTATATTTAAATCCGATGCAATTTCTGTATTTCGTCGTCAATGGGAAGGTCCAAGGGATAGAGTAAACCTGCAGAGGTGCATTGGAATGTAAAACTGGTGACACAGGAAGCGGTCAAAACATAGACCCTAAGAAGACTCAGTTTTCTTATACTGAAGTCGGCATTGTGTCTCTTATAATTAATTCCGATGTAATTTCTGTGTTTCATCGTCAATGGGAAGGTCCAATGGATACAGTAAACCTGCAGAGGTGCATCGGAATGTAAAAATGGTCACACAGGAAACGCTCAAAACGTAGACAGTAGGAAGACTCAGTCCCTCTGTACTTAAGTCGGCATTGTGTCTCTTATATTTAATTCCGATGCAATTTCTGTGTTTCATCGTCACTGTGAAGGTGCAAGGGATACAGTGAAACTGCAGAGGTGCATCGGAATGTAAAACTGGTGACACAGGACACGCTCAAAACATAGACAGTAGGAAGACTCAGTCTTCCTGTACCTAAGTCGGAATTGTGTCTCTTATATTTAATTCCGATGCAATTTCTGTGTTTCATCGTTACTTTGAAGTTCCAAGGGATAGAGGAAAACCTGCAGAGGTGCATGGGAATGTAAAAGTGGTGACACAGGAAACGCTCAAAACATAGACAGTTGGAAGACTCTGTCTTCCTGTACTTAAGACGTCATTGTGTCTCTTATATTTAATTCCGATGCAATTTCTGTGTTTCATCGCAAGTGGGAAGGGCCAAGGGACACAGTAAACCTGCAGAGGTGCATCGGAATGTAAAACTGTTGACACTGGAAACGCTCAAAACGTAGACCGTAAGGACACTCTGTTTTCATGTACTTAAGTCGGCGTTGTGTCTCTTATATTTAATTCCGATGTAATTTCTGTGTTTCATCGTCAATGAGAAGGTCCGATGGATACAGTAAACATGCAGAGGTGCATCGGAATGTAAAACTGGTGACGCAGGAAACGCTCAAAAAATAGACAGTAGGAAGACTCAATCTTCCTGTACTTAGGTCGGCATTGTGTCTCTTATATTTAATTCCGACGCAATTTCTGTAATTCATCGTCAATGGGAAGGTCAAAGGGATACAGTAAACCTGCAGAGGTGCATCGGAATGTAAAACTGGTGACACAGGAAACGCTCAAAACGTAGACAGTAGGAAGACTCAGTCCCTCTGTACTTAAGTCGGCATTGTGTCTCTTATATTTAATTCCGATGCAATTTCTGTGTTTCATCGTCACTGTGAAGGTGCAAGGGATACAGTGAAACTGCAGAGGTGCATCGGAATGTAAAACTGGTGACACAGGACACGCTCAAAACATAGACAGTAGGAAGACTCAGTCTTCCTGTACCTAAGTCGGAATTGTGTCTCTTATATTTAATTCCGATGCAATTTCTGTGTTTCATCGTCAATGAGAAGGTCCAATGGATACAGTAAACCTGCAGAGGTGCATCGGAATGTAACACTGGTGACACTGGAAACGCTCAAAACATAGACCGTAAGAAGACTCAGTTTTCTTGTACTTAAGTGAACGTTGTGTCTCTTATATTTAACTCCGATGTAATTTCTGTGTTTCATCGTCAATGGGAAGGTCCAATGGATACAGTAAACCTGCAGAGGTGCATCGGAATGTAAAACTGGTGACGCAGGAAACGCCAAAAGATAGACAGTAGGAAGACTCAGTCTTCCTGTACTTAAGTCTGCATTGTGCCTCTTATATTTAATTCCGATGCAATTTCTGTGTTTCATCGTCAATGGGAAAGTCGAAGGGAAACAGTATACCTGCAGAGGTGCATCGGAATGTAAAACTGGTGACACAGGAAACGCTCAAAAGATAGACAGTAGGAAGACTCAATCTTCCTGTACTTAAGTCCGCATTGTGTCTCTTATATTTAATTCCGATGCAATTTCTGTGTTTCATCGTCAATGTGAAAATCCAAGGGATACAGTAAACCTGCAGAGGTGCATCGGAATGTAAACCTGGTGACTCAGGAAACGCTCAAAACATAGAAAGTAGAATGACTCAGTCTTTCTGTACTTAAGTCGGCATTGTGTCTCTTATATTTAATTCCGATGCAATTTCTGTGTTTTATCGTCACTGTGAAGGTGCAAGGGATACAGTAAAACTGCAGAGGTGCATCGGAATGTAAAACTGGTGACACAGGACACGCTCAAATCATAGACAGTAGGAAGACTCAGTCTTCCTGTACCTAAGTCGGTAATGTGTCTCTTATATTTAATTCCGATGCAATTTCTGTGTTTCATCGTCAATCAGAAGGTCCAATGGATACAGTAAACCTGCAGAGGTGCATCGGAATGTAAAACTGGTGACACTGGAAACGCTCAAAACATAGACCGTTAGAAGACTCAGTTTTCTTGTACTTAACTCAACGTTGTGTCTCTTATATTTAATTCCGATGTAATTTCGGTGTTTCATCGTCAATGGGAAGGTCCAATGGATACAGTAAACCTGCAGAGGTGCATCGAAATGTAAAACTCGTGACGCAGGAAACGCTCAAAACATAGACAGTAGGAAGACTCAGTGTTCCATTACTTAAGTCGACATTGTGTCTCTTATATTTAATTCCGATGCAATTTCTGTGGTTCATCGTCAATGGGAAGATCCAAGGGATACAGTAAACCTGCAGAGGTGCATCGGAATGTAAAATTGGTGACGCAGGAAGCGCTCAAAGCATACACAGTAGGAAGACTCAATCTTCCTGTACTTAAGTCGGCATTGTGTCTCTTATATTTAATTCCGATGCAATTTCTGTGTTTCATCGTCAATGTGAAAATCCAAGGGATACAGTAAACTTGCAGAGGTGCATCGGAATGTAAACCTGGTGACTCAGGAAACGCTCAAAACATGGACAGTAGGAAGACTCAGTCTTTCTGTACTTTAGTCGGCATTGTGTCTCTTATATTTAATTCCGATGCAATTTCTGTGTTTCATCGTCAATGGGAAGGTCCAAGGGATACAGTAACCCTGCAGAGGTGCATCGGAATGTAAAGCTGGTGACACAGGAAGCGCTCATAACATAGCCCCTAAGAAGACTCAGTTTTCTTGTACTTAAGTCGGCATTGTGTCTTTTATATTTAATTCCGATGCAATTTCTGTGTTTCATCGTCACAGTGAAGGTCCAAGGGATACAGTAAACCTGCAGAGGTGTATCGGAATGTAGAACTGATGACACAGGAAACGCTCAAAACATAGACAGTTGGAAGACTCAGTCTTCCTGTACTTAAGTCGGTATTGTGTCTCTTATATTTAATTCCGATGCAATTTCTGTGTTTCATCGTCAATCGGAAAGTCGAAGGGAAACAGTATACCTGCAGAGGTGCATCGGAATGTAAAACTGGTGACACAGGAAACGCTCAAAACATAGACAGTAGGAAGGCTCAGTCTTCCTGTACTTAAGTCGGCATTGTGTCTCTTATGTTTAATTCCAATGCAATTTCTGTGTTTCATCGTCACTTTGAAGGTCCAAGGGATACGGGAAACCAGCAGAGGTGCATTGGAATGTAAAACTGGTGACACAGGAAACGCTCAAAACATAGACAGTTGGAAGACTTTGTCTTCCTGTACTTAAGACGTCATTGTGTCTCTTATATTTAATTCCGATGCAATTTCTGTGTTTCATCGCCAATGGGAAGGTCCAAGTGATACAGTAAACCTGCAGAGGTGCATCGGAATGTAAAACAGGTGACACAGGAAGCGCTCATAACATAGACCCTAAGAAGACTCAGTTTTCTTGTACTTAAGTCGGCATTGTGTCTTTTATATTTAATTCCGATGCAATATCTGTGTTTCATCGTCACTGTGAAGGTCCAAGTGTTACAGTAAACCTGCATGGGTGCATCGGAATGTAAAACTGGTGACACACGACACGCTCAAAACATAGACAGTAGGAAGACTCAGTCTTCCTGTACCTATGAGTGAATAGTGTCTCTTATATTTCATTCTGATGCAATGTCTGTGTTTCATCGTCCATGGGAAGGTCCAAGGGATACAGTAAACCTGCAGAGGTGAATCGGAATGTGAAACTGGTCACACAGGAAACGCTCAAAACATAGACCGTAAGAAGACTCAGTTTTCTTGTACTTTACTCAACGTCGTGTCTCTTATATTTAATTCCGATGTAATTTCTGTGTTTCATCGTCAATGGGAAGGTCCAATGGATACAGTAAACCTGCAGATGTGCATCGGAATGTAAAACTGGTGACACAGGAAACGCTCAAAACATAGACAGTAGGAAGACTCAGCCTTCCTGTACTTAAGTCGGCATTGTGTCTCTTATATTTAATTCCGATGCTATTTCTGTGTTTCATCGTCAATGGGAAGGTCCAATGGATACAGTAAACCTGCAGAGGTGGATCGGAAAGTAAAACTGGTGACACAGGAAACGCTCAAAACATAGACAGTAGGAATACTCATTCTTCCTGTACTTCAGTCGGCATTGTTTCTCTTATATTTAATTCCGATGCATTTTCTGTGTTTCATTTTCAATGGGAAGGTCCAATGGATACAGTAAACCTGCAGAGGTGCATCGGAATGTAAAAGTGGTGACACAGGAGATGCTCAAAACATAGACAGTAGGAAGACTCAGCCTTCCTGTTCTTAAGTCGGCGTTGTGTCTCTTATATTAATTCCGATGCTATTTCTGTGTTTCATCGTCAATGGGAAGGTCCAACGGATACAGTATACCTGCAGAGGTGCATCGGAATGTAAAATTGGTGACGCAGGAAGCGCTCAAAGCATACACAGTAGGAAGACTCAATCTTCCTGTACTTAAGTCGGCATTGTGTCTCTTATATTTAATTCCGATGCAATTTCTGTGTTTCATCGTCAATGTGAAAATCCAAGGGATACAGTAAACCTGCAGAGGTGCATCGGAATGTAAACCTGGTGACTCAGGAAACGCTCAAAACATAGACAGTAGGAAGACTCAGTCTTTCTGTACTTAAGTCGGCATTGTGTCTCTTATATTTAATTCCGATGCAATTTCTGTGTTTCATCGTCACTGTGATGGTCCAAGGGATACAGTAAACCTGCAGAGGTGTATCGGAATGTAGAACTGATGACACAGGACACGCTCAAAACATAGTCAGTAGGAAGACTCAGTCTTCCTGTACTTAAGTCGGTATTGTGTCTCTTATATTTAATTCCGATGCAATTTCTGTGTTTCATCGTCAATGGGAAAGTCGAAGGGAAACAGTATACCTGCAGAGGTGCATCGGAATGTAAAACTGGTGACACAGGAAACGCTCAAATCATAGACAGTAGGAAGGCTCAGTCTTCCTGTACTTAAGTCGGCATTGTGTCTCTTATGTTTAATTCCAATGCAATTTCTGTGTTTCATCGTCACTTTGAAGGTCCAAGGGATACAGGAAACCTGCAGAGGTGCATCGGAATGTAAAACTGGTGACACAGGAAACGCTCAAAACATAGACAGTTGGAAGACTTTGTCTTCCTGTACATAAGACGTCATTGTGTCTCTTATATTTAATTCCGATGCAATTTCTGTGTTTCATCGCCAATGGGAAGGTCCAAGGGATACGGTAAACCTGCAGAGGTGCATCGGAATGTAAAACAGGTGACACAGGAAGCGCTCATAACATAGACCCTAAGAAGACTCAGTTTTCTTGTACTTAAGTCGGCATTGTGTCTTTTATATTTAATTCCGATGCAATTTCTGTGTTTCATCGTCACTGTGAAGGTCCAAGTGTTACAGTAAACCTGCAGAGGTGCATCGGAATGTAAAACTGGTGACACACGACACGCTCAAAACATAGACAGTAGGAAGACTCAGTCTTCCTGTACCTATGAGTGAATAGTGTCTCTTATATTTCATTCTGATGCAATGTCTGTGTTTCATCGTCCATGGGAAGGTCCAAGGGATACAGTAAACCTGCAGAGGTGAATCGGAATGTAAAACTGGTGACACAGGAAACGCTCAAAACATAGACCGTAAAAAGACAGTTTTCTTGTACTTTACTCAACGTCGTGTCTCTTATATTTAATTCCGATGTAATTTCTGTGTTTCATCGACAATGGGAAGGTCCGATGGATACAGTTAACCTGCAGATGTGCATCGGAATGTAAAACTGGTGACACAGGAAACGCTCAAAACATAGACAGTAGGAAGACTCAGCCTTCCTGTACTTAAGTCGGCATTGTGTCTCTTATATTTAATTCCGATGCTATTTCTGTGTTTCATCGTCAATGGGAAGGTCCAATTGATACAGTAAACCTGCAGAGGTGGATCGGAAAGTAAAACTGGTGACACAGGAAACGCTCAAAACATAGACAGTAGGAACACTCATTCTTCCTGTACTTCAGTCGGCATTGTTTCTCTTATATTTAATTCCGATGCATTTTCTGTGTTTCATCGTCAATGGGAAGGTCCAATGGATACAGTAAACCTGCAGAGGTGCATCAGAATGTAAAACTTTTGACACAGGAAACGCTCAAACATTGACAGTAGGAAGACTCAGCCTTCCTGTACTGAAGTCGGCATTGTGTCATATATTTAATTCCGATGCAATTACTGTGTTTTTTCGTCAATGGGAAGGTCAAGGGATACAGTAACCCTGCAGAGGTGCATCGGAATGTAAAACTGGCGACACAGGAAGCGCTCATAACATAGACCCTAAGAAGACTCAGTTTTCTTGTACTTAAGTCGGCATTGTGTCTCTTATATTTAATTCCGATGCAATTTCTGTGTTTCATCGTCAATGAGAAGGTCCAATCGATACAGTAAACCTGCAGAGGTGCATCGGAATGTAAAACTGGTGACACTGGAAACGCTCAAAACATAGACCGTTAGAAGACTCAGTTTTCTTGTACTTAACTCAACGTTGTGTCTCTTATATTTAATTCCGATTTAATTTCGGTGCTTCATCGTCAATGGGAAGGTCCAATGGATACAGTAAACCTGCAGAGGTGCATCGAAATGTAAAACTCGTGACGCAGGAATCGCACAAAAAATAGACAGTAGGAAGACTCAATCTTCCTGTACTTAAGTCGGCATTGTGTCTCTTATGTTTAATTCCGATGCAATTTCTGTGGTTCATCGTCAATGAGAAGATCCAAGGGATACAGTAAACCTGCAGAAGTGCATCGTAATGTAAAAGTGGTGACACAGGAAACGCTCAAAACATAGACAGTAGGAAGACTCAGTCTTTCTGTACTTAAGTAGGCATTGTGTCTCTTATATTAATTCCGATGCTATTTCTGTGTTTCATCGTCAATGGGAAGGTCCAATGGATACAGTAAACCTGCAGAGGTGCATCGGAATGTAAAATTGGTGACGCAGGAAGCGCTCAAAACATACACAGTAGGAAGACTGAATCTTCCTGTACTTAAGTCGGCATTGTGTCTCTTATATTTAATTCCGATGCAATTTCTGTGTTTCATCGTCAATGTGAAAATCCAAGGGATACAGGAAACCTGCAGAGGTGCATCGGAATGTAAACCTGGTGACTCAGGAAACGCTCAAAACATAGACAGTAGGAAGTCTCAGTCTTCCTGTACTGAAGTCGGCATTGTGTCATATATTTAATTCCGATGCAATTTCTGTGTTTTTTCGTCAATGGGAAGGTCCAAGGGATACAGTAACCCTGCAGAGGTGCATCGGAATGTAAAGCTGGTGACACAGGAAGCGCTCATAACATAGCCCCTAAGAAGACTCAGTTTTCTTGTACTTAAGTCGGCATTGTGTCTTTTATATTTAATTCCGATGCAATTTCTGTGTTTCATCGTCACTGTGAAGGTCCAAGGGATACAGTAAACCTGCAGAGGTGTATCGGAATGTAGAACTGATGACACAGGAAACGCTCAAAACATAGACAATAGGAAGACTCAGTCTTCCTGTACTTAAGTCGGTATTGTGTCTCTTATATTTAATTCCGATGCAATTTCTGTGTTTCATCGTCAATGGGAAAGTCGAAGGGAAACAGTAAACCTGCAGAGGTGTATCGGAATGTAGAACTGATGACACAGGAAACGCTCAAAACATAGACAGTAGGAATACTCAGTCTTCCTGTACTTAAGGCGTCATTGTGTCTCTTCAATTTAATTCCGATGCAATTTCTGTGTTTCATCGCCAATGGGAAGGTCCAAGGGATACAGTAAACCTGCAGAGGTGCATCGGAATGTAAAACAGGTGACACAGGAAGCGCTCATAACATAGAGCCTAAGAAGACTCAGTTTTCTTGTACTTAAGTCGGCATTGTGTCTTTAATATTTAATTCCGATGCAATTTCTGTGTTTCATCGTCACTGTGAAGGTCCAAGTGTTACAGTAAACCTGCAGAAGTGCATCGGATTGTAAAACTGGTGACACACGACACGCTCAAAACATAGACAGTAGGAAGACTCAGTCTTCCTGTACCTATGAGTGAATAGTGTCTCTTATATTTCATTCTGATGCAATGTCTGTGTTTCATCGTCCATGGGAAGGTCCAAGGGATACAGTAAACCTGCAGAGGTGAATCGGAATGTAAAACTGGTGACACAGGAAACGCTCAAAACATAGACCGTAAGAAGACTCAGTTTTCTTGTACTTTACTCAACGTCGTGTCTCTTATATTTACTTCCGATATAATTTCTGTGTTTCATCGTCAATGGGAAGGTCCAATGGATACAGTAAACCTGCAGAGGTGCATCGGAATGTAAACCTGGTGACTCAGGAAACGCTCAAAACATAGACAGTAGGAAGACTCAGTCTTTCTGTACTTAAGTCGGCATTGTGTCTCTTATATTTAATTCCGATGCAATTTCTGTGTTTCATCGTCAATGGGAAGGTCCAAGGGATACAGTAACCCTGCAGAGGTGCATCGGAATGTAAAGCTGGTGACACAGGAAGCGCTCATAACATAGCCCCTAAGAAGACTCAGTTTTCTTGTACTTAAGTCGGCATTGTGTCTTTTATATTTAATTCCGATGCAATTTCTGTGTTTCATCGTCACTGTGAAGGTCCAAGGGATACAGTAAACCTGCAGAGGTGTATCGGAATGTAGAACTGATGACACAGGACACGCTCAAAACATAGACAGTAGGAAGACTCAGTCTTCCTGTACTTAAGTCGGTATTGTGTCTCTTATATTTAATTCCGATGCAATTTCTGTGTTTCATCGTCAATGGGAAAGTCGAAGGGAAACAGTATACCTGCAGAGGTGCATCGGAATGTAAAACTGGTGACACAGGAAACGCTCAAAACATAGACAGTAGGAAGGCTCAGTCTTCCTGTACTTAAGTCGGCATTGTGTCTCTTATGTTTAATTCCAATGCAATTTCTGTGTTTCATCGTCACTTTGAATGTCCAAGGGATACGGGAAACCTGCAGAGGTGCATCGGAATGTAAAACAGGTGACACAGGAAACGCTCAAAACATAGACAGTTGGAAGACTTTGTCTTCCTGTACTTAAGACGTCATTGTGTCTCTTATATTTAATTCCGATGCAATTTCTGTGTTTCATCGCCAATGGGAAGGTCCAAGGGATACAGTAAACCTGCAGAGGTGCATCGGAATGTAAAACAGGTGACACAGGAAGCGCTCATAACATAGACCCTAAGAAGACTCAGTTTTCTTGTACTTAAGTCGGCATTGTGTCTTCTATATTTAATTCCGATGCAATTTCTGTGTTTCATCGTCACTGTGAAGGTCCAAGTGTTACAGTAAACCTGCAGAGGTGCATCGGAATGTAAAACTGGTGACACACGACACGCTCAAAACATAGACAGTAGGAAGACTCAGTCTTCCTGTACCTATGAGTGAATAGTGTCTCTTATATTTCATTCTGATGCAATGTCTGTGTTTCATCGTCCATGGGAAGGTCCAATGGATACAGTAAACCTGCAGAGGTGAATCGGAATGTAAAACTGGTGACACAGGAAACGCTCAAAACATAGACCGTAAGAAGACTCAGTTTTCTTGTACTTTACTCAACGTCGTGTCTCTTATATTTAATTCCGATGTAATATCTGTGTTTCATCGACAATGGGAAGGTCCGATGGATACAGTAAACCTGCAGATGTGCATCGGAATGTAAAACTGGTGACACAGGAAACGCTCAAAACATAGGCAGTAGGAAGACTCAGCCTTCCTGTACTTAAGTCGGCATTGTGTCTCTTATATTTAATTCCGATGCTATTTCTGTGTTTCATCGTCAATGGGAAGGTCCAATGGATACAGTAAACCTGCAGAGGTGGATTGGAAAGTAAAACTGGTGACACAGGAAACGCTCAAAACATTGACAGTAGGAAGACTCAGCCTTCCTGTACTGAAGTCGGCATTTTGTCATATATTTAATTCCGATGCAATTTCTGTGTTTTTTCGTGAATGGGAAGGTCAAGGGATACAGTAACCCTGCAGAGGTGCATCGGAATGTAAAACTGGTGACACAGGAAGCGCTCATAACATAGACCCTAAGAAGACTCAGTTTTCTTGTACTTAAGTCGGCATTGTGTCTCTTATATTTAATTCCGATGCAATTTCTGTGTTTCATCGTCAATGAGAAGGTCCAATGGATACAGTAAACCTGCAGAGGTGCATCGGAATGAAAAACTGGTGACACTGGAAACGCTCAAAACATAGACCGTTAGAAGACTCAGTTTTCTTGTACTTAACTCAACGTTGTGTCTCTTATATTTAATTCCGATGTAATTTCGGTGCTTCATCGTCAATGGGAAGGTCCAATGGATACAGTAAACCTGCAGAGGTGCATCGGAATGTAAAATTGGTGACGCAGGAAGCGCTCAAAGCATACACAGTAGGAAGACTGAATCTTCCTGTACTTAAGTCGGCATTGTGTCTCTTATATTTAATTCCGATGCAATTTCTGTGTTTCATCGTCAATGTGAAAATCCAAGGGATACAGGAAACCTGCAGAGGTGCATCGGAATGTAAACCTGGTGACTCAGGAAACGCTCAAAACATAGACAGTAGGAAGACTCAGTCTTTCTGTACTTAAGTCGGCATTGTGTCTCTTATATTTAATTCCGATGCAATTTCTGTGTTTCATCGTCAATGGGAAGGTCCAAGGGATACAGTAACCCTGCAGAGGTGCATCGGAATGTAAAGCTGGTGACACAGGAAGCGCTCATAACATAGCCCCTAAGAAGACTCAGTTTTCTTGTACTTAAGTCGGCATTGTGTCTTTTAGATTTAATTCCGATGCAATTTCTATGTTTCATCGTCACTGTGAAGGTCCAAGTGATACAGTAAACCTGCAGAGGTGTATCGGAATATAGAACTGATGACACAGGAAACGCTCAAAACATAGACAATAGGAAGACTCAGTCTTACTGTACTTAAGTCGGTATTGTGTCTCTTATATTTAATTCCGATGCAATTTCTGTGTTTCATCGTCAATGGAAAAGTCGAAGGGAAACAGTAAACCTGCAGAGGTGTATCGGAATGTAGAACTGATGACACAGGAAACGCTCAAAACATAGACAGTAGGAAGACTCAGTCTTCCTGTACTTAAGACGTCATTTAGTCTCTTATATTTAATTCCGATGCAATTTCTGTGTTTCATCGCCAATGGGAAGGTCCAAGGGATACAGTAAACCTGCAGAGGTGCATCGGAATGTAAAACAGGTGACACAGGAAGCGCTCATAACATAGAGCCTAAGAAGACTCAGTTTTCTTGTACTTAAGTCGGCATTGTGTCTTTAATATTTAATTCCGATGCAATTTCTGTGTTTCATCGTCACTGTGAAGGTCCAAGTGTTGCAGTAAACCTGCAGAGGTGCATCGGAATGTAAAACTGGTGACACACGACACGCTCAAAACATAGACAGTAGGAAGTCTCAGTCTTCCTGTACCTATGAGTGAATAGTGTCTCTTATATTTCATTCTGATGCAATGTCTGTGTTTCATCGTCCATGGGAAGGTCCAAGGGATACAGTAAACCTGCAGAGGTGAATCGGAATGTAAAACTTTTGACACAGGAAACGCTCAAACATTGACAGTAGGAAGACTCAGCCTTCCTGTACTGAAGTCGGCATTGTGTCATATATTTAATTCCGATGCAATTTCTGTGTTTTTTCGTGAATGGGAAGGTCAAGGGATACAGTAACCCTGCAGAGGTGCATCGGAATGTAAAACTGGTGACACAGGAAGCGCTCATAACATAGACCCTAAGAAGACTCAGTTTTCTTGTACTTAAGTCGGCATTGTGTCTTTTATATTTAATTCCGATGCAATTTCTGTGTTTCATCGTCACTGTGAAGGTGCAAGGGATACAGTGAAACTGCAGAGGTGCATCGGAATGTAAAACTGGTGACACAGGACACGCTCAAAACATAGACAGTAGGAAGACTCAGTCTTCCTGTACCTAAGTCGGAATTTTGTCTCTTATATTTAATTCCGATGCAATTTCTGTGTTTCATCGTCTATGGGAAGGTCCAATGGATACAGGAAACCTGCAGAGGTGAATCGGAATGTAAACCTGGTGACTCAGGAAACGCTCAAAACATAGACAGTAGGAAGACTCAGTCTTTCTGTCCTTAAGTCGGCACTGTTTCTCTTATATTTAATTCCGATGCAATTTCTGTGTTTCATTGTCAATGGGAAGGACCAATGGATACAGTAAACCCGCAGAGGTGCATCGGAATGTAAAGCTGGTGACACAGGAAGCGCTCATAACATAGCCCCTAAGAAGACTCAGTTTTCTTGTACTTAAGTCGGCATTGTGTCTTTTAGATTTAATTCCGATGCAATTTCTGTGTTTCATCGTCACTGTGAAGGTCCAAGTGATACAGTAAACCTGCAGAGGTGTATCGGAATGTAGAACTGATGACACAGGAAACGCTCAAAACATAGACAATAGGAAGACTCAGTCTTACTGTACTTAAGTCGGTATTGTGTCTCTTATATTTAATTCCGATGCAATTTCTGTGTTTCATCGTCAATGGAAAAGTCGAAGGGAAACAGTAAACCTGCAGAGGTGTATCGGAATGTAGAACTGATGACACAGGAAACGCTCAAAACATAGACAGTAGGAAGACTCAGTCTTCCTGTACTTAAGACGTCATTGTGTCTCTTATATTTAATTCCGATGCAATTTCTGTGTTTCATCGCCAATGGGAAGGTCCAAGGGATACAGTAAACCTGCAGAGGTGCATCGGAATGTAAAACAGGTGACACAGGAAGCGCTCATAACATAGAGCCTAAGAAGACTCAGTTTTCTTGTACTTAAGTCGGCAATGTGTCTTTAATATTTAATTCCGGTGCAATTTCTGTGTTTCATCGTCACTGTGAAGGTCCAAGTGTTGCAGTAAACCTGCAGAGGTGCATCGGAATGTAAAACTGGTGACACACGACACGCTCAAAACATAGACAGTAGGAAGTCTCAGTCTTCCTGTACCTATGAGTGAATAGTGTCTCTTATATTTCATTCTGATGCAATGTCTGTGTTTCATCGTCCATGGGAAGGTCCAAGGGATACAGTATGCCTGCAGAGGTGAATCGGAATGTAAAACTGGTGACACAGGAAACGCTCAAAACATAGACCGTAAGAAGACTCAGTTTTCTTGTACTTTACTCAACGTCGTGTCTCTTATATTTAATTCCGATGTAATTTCTGTGTTTCATCGTCAATGGGAAGGTCCAATGGATACAGTAAACCTGCAGATGTGCATCAGAATGTAAAACTGGTGACACAGGAAACGCTCAAAACATAGACAGTAGGAAGACTCAGCCTTCCTGTACTTAAGTCGGCATTGTGTCTCTTATATTTAATTCCGATGCTATTTCTGTGTTTCATCGTCAATGGGAAGGTCCAATGGATACAGTAAACCTGCAGAGGTGGACTGGAAAGTAAAACTGGTGACACAGGAAACGCTCAAAACATAGACAGTAGGAAGACTCATTTTTCCTGTACTTCAGTCGGCATTGTTTCTCTTATATTTAATTCCGATGCATTTTCTGTGTTTCATCGTCAATGGGAAGGTCCAATGGATACAGTAAACCTGCAGAGGTGCATCGGAATGTAAAACTTTTGACACAGGAAACGCTCAAACATTGACAGTAGGAAGACTCAGCCTTCCTGTACTGAAGTCGGCATTGTGTCATATATTTAATTCCGATGCAATTTCTGTGTTTTTCGTGAATGGGAAGGTCAAGGGATACAGTAATCCTGCAGAGGTGCATCGGAATGTAAAACTGGTGACACAGGAAGCGCTCATAACATAGACCCTAAGAAGACTCAGTTTTCTTGTACTTAAGTCGGCATTGTGTCTTTTATATTTAATTCCGATGCAATTTCTGTGTTTCATCGTCACTGTGAAGGTGCAAGGGATACAGTAAAACTGCAGAGGTGCATCGGAATGTAAAACTGGTGACACAGGACACGCTCAAAACATAGACAGTAGGAAGACTCAGTCTTCCTGTACCTAAGTCGGAATTTTGTCTCTTATATTTAATTCCGATGCAATTTCTGTGTTTCATCGTCAATGGGAAGGTCCAATGGATACAGTAAAGCTGCAGAGGTGCATCGGAATGTAAAACTGGTGACACAGGAAACGCTCAAAACATAGACAGTAGAAGGACTCAGTCTTCCTGTACTTAAGTCGGCATTGTGTTTCTTATATATAATTCCGATGCAATTTCTGTGTTTCATCGTCAATGGGAAAGTCGAAGGGAAATAGTATACCTGCAGAGGTGCATCGGAATGTATAACTGGTGACACAGGAAACGCTCAAAACATAGACAGTAGGAAGGCTCAGTCTTCCTGTACTTAAGTCGGCATTGTGTCTCTTATATTTAATTCCGATGCAATTTCTGTGTTTCATCGTCACTTTGAAGGTCCAAGGCATACAGGAAACCTGCAGAGGTGCATCGGAATGTAAAACTGATGACATAGGAAACGCTCAAAACATAGACAGTTGGAAGACGTTGTCTACCTGTACTTAAGACGTCATTGCGTCTCTTATATTTAATTCCGATGCAATTTCTGTGTTTCATCGTCAATGGGAAGGTCCAAGGGATACAGTAACCCTGCAGAGGTGCATCGGAATGTAAAACAGGTGACACAGGAAGCGCTCATAACATAGACCCCAAGATGAATCAGTTTTCTTGTACTTAAGTCGGCATTGTGTCTCCTATATTTAATTCTGATGCAATTTCTGTGTTTCATCGTCAAGGGGTAGGTACAATGGATACAGTAAACCTGCAGAGGTGCATCGGAATGTAAAACTGGTGACACTGGAAACGCTCAAAACATAGACCGTAAGAAGACTCAGTTTTCTTGTACTTAACTCAACGTTGTGTCTCTTATATATAATTCCGATGTAATTTCTGTGTTTCATCGTCAATGGGAAGGTCCAATGGATACAGTAAACCTGCAGAGGTGCATCGAAATGTAAAACTGGTGACGCAGGAAACGCTCAAAACATAGACAGTAGGAAGACTCAATGTTCCATTACTTAAGCCGGCATTGTGTCTCTTATATTTAATTCCGATGCAATTTCTGTGGTTCATCGTCAATGGGAAGATCCAAGGGATACAGTAAACCTGCAGAGGTGCATCGGAATGTAAAACTGGTGACACAGGAGATGCTCAAAACATAGACAGTAGGAAGACTCAGCCTTCCTGTTCTTAAGTCGGCGTTGTGTCTCTTAAATTTAATTCCGATGCTATTTCTGTGTTTCATCGTCAATGGGAAGGTCTAATGGATAAAGTAAACCTGCAGAGGTGGATCGGAAAGTAAAACTGGTGACACAGGAAACGCTCAAAACATAGACAGTAGGAAGACTAAGTCTTCCTGTACCTATGTGTGAATAGTGTCTCTTGTATTTAATTCTGATGCAATGTCTGTGTTTCATCGTCCATGGGAAGGTCCAAGGGATACAGTAAACCTGCAGAGGTGAATCGGAATGTAAAACTGGTGACACAGGAAACGCTCAAAACATAGACCGTAAGAAGACTCAGTTTTCTTGTACTTTACTCAACGTCGTGTCTCTTATATTTAATTCCGATGTAATTTCTGTGTTTCATCGTCAATGGGAAGGTCCAATGGATACAGTAAACCTGCAGATGTGCATTGAAATGTAAAACTGGTGACACAGGAAACGCTCAAAACATAGACAGTAGGAAGACTCAGCCTTCCTGTACTTAAGTCGGCATTGTGTCTCTTATATTTAATTCCGATGCTATTTCTGTGTTTCATCGTCAATGGGAAGGTCCAATGGATACAGTAAACCTGCAGAGGTGGATCGGAAAGTAAAACTGGTGACACAGGAAACGCTCAAAGCATAGACAGTAGGAAGACTCAGTCTTCCTGTACTTCAGTCGGCATTGTTTCTCTTATATTTAATTCCGATGCATTTTCTGTGTTTCATCGCCAATGGGAAGGTCCAATGAATACAGTAAACCTGCAGGGGTGCATCGGAATGTAAAACTGTTCACACAGGAAACGCTCAAACATTGACAGTAGGAAGACTCAGTCTTCGTGTACTGAAGTCGGCATTGTGTCATATATTTAATTACGATGCAATTTCTGTGTTTTTTCGTCAATGGGAAGGTCAAGGGATACAGTAACCCTGCAGAGGTGCATCGGAATGTAAAACTGGTGACACAGGAAGCGCTCATAACATAGACCCTAAGATGACCCAGTTTTCTTGTACTTAAGTCGGCATTGTGTCTATTGTATTTAATTCCGATGCAATTTCTGTGTTTCATCGTCACTGTGAAAGTGCAAGGGATACAGTAAAACTGCAGAGGTGCATCTGAATGTAAAACTGGTGACACAGGACACGCTCAAAACATAGACAGTAGGAAGACTCAGTCTTCCTGTACCTAAGTCGGAATTGTGTCTCTTATATTTAATTCCGATGCAATTTCTGTGTTTCATCGTCAATGAGAAGGTCCAATGGATACAGTAAACCTGCAGAGGTGCATCGGAATGTAAAACTGGTGACACTGGAAACGCTCAAATCATAGACCGTAAGAAGACTCAGTTTTCTTGTACTTAAGCCAACGTTGTGTCTCTTATATTTAATTCCGATGTAATTTCTGTGTTTCATCGTCAATGGGAAGGTCCAATGGATACAGTAAACCTGCAGAGGTACATCGGAATGTAAAACTGGTGACAAACGCTCAAAACATAGACAGTAGGAAGACTCAATGTTCCTTTACTTAAGTCGGCATTGTGTCTCTTATATTTAATTCCGATGCAATTTCTGTGGTTCATCGTCAATGGGAAGATCCAAGGGATAAAGTAAACCTGCAGAGGTGCATCGGAATGTAAAAGTGGTGACACAGGAGACGCTCAAAACATAGACAGTAGGAAGACTCAGCCTTTCTGTTCTTAAGTAGGCGTTGTGTCTCTTATATTTAATTCCGATGCTATTTCTGTGTTTCATCGTCAATGGGAAGGTCCAATGGATACAGTAAACCTGCAGAGGTGCATCGGAATGTAAAATTGGTGACGCAGGAAACGCTCAAAACATACACAGTGGGAAGACTCAATCTTCCTGAACTAAAGTCGGCATTGTGTCTCTTATATTTAATTCCGATGCAATTTCTGTGTTTCATCGTCAATGGGAAGGTCCAAGGGATACAGTAAACCTGCAGAGGTGCATCGGAATGTAAAGCAGGTGACACAGGAAGCGCTCATAACATAGACCCTAAGAAGACTCAGTTTTCTTGTACTTAAGTCGGCATTGTGTCTTTAATATTTAATTCCGATGCAATTTCTGTGTTTCATCGTCACTGTGAAGGTCCAAGTGTTGCAGTAAACCTGCAGAGGTGCATCGGAATGTAAAACTGGTGACACACGACACGCTCAAAACATAGACAGTAGGAAGTCTCAGTCTTCCTGTACCTATGAGTGAATAGTGTCTCTTATATTTCATTCTGATGCAATGTCTGTGTTTCATCGTCCATGGGAAGGTCCAAGGGATACAGTAAACCTGCAGAGGTGAATCGGAATGTAAAACTGGTGACACAGGAAACGCTCAAAACATAGACCATAAGAAGACTCAGTTTTCTTGTACTTTACTCAACGTCGTGTCTCTTATATTTAATTCCGATGTAATTTCTGTGTTTCATCGTCAATGGGAAGGTCCAATGGATACAGTAAACCTGCAGATGTGCATCGGAATGTAAAACTGGTGACACAGGAAACGCTCAAAACATAGACAGTAGGAAGACTCAGCCTTCCTGTACTTAAGTCGGCATTGTGTCTCTTATATTTAATTCCGATGCTATTTCTGTGTTTCATCGTCAATGGGAAGGTCCAATGGATACAGTAAACCTGCAGAGGTGGATCGGAAAGTAAAACTGGTGACACAGGAAACGCTCAAAACATAGACAGTAGGAAGACTCATTTTTCCTGTACTTCAGTCGGCATTGTTTCTCTTATATTTAATTCCGATGCATTTTCTGTGTTTCATCGTCAATGGGAAGGTCCAATGGATACAGTAAACCTGCAGAGGTGCATCGGAATGTAAAACTTTTGACACAGGAAACGCTCAAACATTGACAGTAGGAAGACTCAGCCTTCCTGTACTGAAGTCGGCATTGTGTCATATATTTAATTCCGATGCAATTTCTGTGTTTTTTCGTGAATGGGAAGTTCAAGGGATACAGTAATCCTGCAGAGGTGCATCGGAATGTAAAACTGGTGACACAGGAAGCGCTCATAACATAGACCCTAAGAAGACTCAGTTTTCTTGTACTTAAGTCGGCATTGTGTCTTTTATATTTAATTCCGATGCAATTTCTGTGTTTCATCGTCACTGTGAAGGTGCAAGGGATACAGTAAAACTGCAGAGGTGCATCGGAATGTAAAACTGGTGACACAGGACACGCTCAAAACATAGACAGTAGGAAGACTCAGTCTTCCTGTACCTAAGTCGGAATTTTGTCTCTTATATTTAATTCCGATGCAATTTCTGTGTTTCATCGTCAATGGGAAGGTCCAATGGATACAGTAAAGCTGCAGAGGTGCATCGGAATGTAAAACTGGTGACACTGGAAACGCTCAAAACATAGACCGTAAGAAGACTCAGTTTTCTTGTACTTAACTCAACGTTGTGTCTCTTATATTTAATTCCGATGTAATTTCTGTGTTTCATCGTCAATGGGAAGGTCCAATGGATACAGTAAACCTGCAGAGGTGCATCGAAATGTAAAACTGGTGACGCAGGAAACGCTCAAAACATAGACAGTAGGAAGACTCAATGTTCCATTACTTAAGCCGGCATTGTGTCTCTTATATTTAATTCCGATGCAATTTCTGTGGTTCATCGTCAATGGGAAGATCCAAGGGATACAGTAAACCTGCAGAGGTGCATCGGAATGTAAAAGTGGTGACACAGGAGATGCTCAAAACATAGACAGTAGGAAGACTCAGCCTTCCTGTTCTTAAGTCGGCGTTGTGTCTCTTAAATTTAATTCCGATGCTATTTCTGTGTTTCATCGTCAATGGGAAGGTCTAATGGATAAAGTAAACCTGCAGAGGTGGATCGGAAAGCAAAACTGGTGACACAGGAAACGCTCAAAACATAGACAGTAGGAAGACTCAGTCTTCCTGTACCTATGTGTGAATAGTGTCTCTTATATTTAATTCTGATGCAATGTCTGTGTTTCATCGTCCATGGGAAGGTCCAAGGGATACAGTAAACCTGCAGAGGTGAATCGGAATGTAAAACTGGTGACACAGGAAACGCTCAAAACATAGACCGTAAGAAGACTCAGTTTTCTTGTACTTTACTCAACGTCGTGTCTCTTATATTTAATTCCGATGTAATTTCTGTGTTTCATCGTCAATGGGAAGGTCCAATGGATACAGTAAACCTGCAGATGTGCATTGAAATGTAAAACTGGTGACACAGGAAACGCTCAAAACATAGACAGTAGGAAGACTCAGCCTTCCTGTACTTAAGTCGGCATTGTGTCTCTTATATTTAATTCCGATGCTATTTCTGTGTTTCATCGTCAATGGGAAGGTCCAATGGATACAGTAAACCTGCAGAGGTGGATCAGAAAGTAAAACTGGTGACACAGGAAACGCTCAAAGCATAGACAGTAGGAAGACTCAGTCTTCCTGTACTTCAGTCGGCATTGTTTCTCTTATATTTAATTCCGATGCATTTTCTGTGTTTCAACGCCAATGGGAAGGTCCAATGGATACAGTAAACCTGCAGGGGTGCATCGGAATGTAAAACTGTTCACACAGGAAACGCTCAAACATTGACAGTAGGAAGACTCAGTCTTCGTGTACTGAAGTCGGCATTGTGTCATATATTTAATTACGATGCAATTTCTGTGTTTTTTCGTCAATGGGAAGGTCAAGGGATACAGTAACCCTGCAGAGGTGCATCGGAATGTAGAACTGGTGACACAGGAAGCGCTCATAACATAGACCCTAAGATGACTCAGTTTTCTTGTACTTAAGTCGGCATTGTGTCTTTTGTATTTAATTCCGATGCAATTTCTGTGTTTCATCGTCACTGTGAAAGTGCAAGGGATACAGTAAAACTGCAGAGGTGCATCTGAATGTAAAACTGGTGACACAGGAAGCGCTCATAACATAGACCCTAAGAGGACTCAGTTTTCTTGTACTTAAGTCGGCATTGTGTCTTTTACATTTAATTCCGATGCAATTTCTGTGTTTCATCGTCACTGTGAAGGTGCAAGGGATACAGTAAAACTGCATAGGTGCATCGGAATGTAAAACTAGTGACACAGGACACGCTCAAAACATAGACAGTAGGAAGACTCAGTCTTCCTGTACCTAAGTCGGAATTGTGTCTCTTATATTTAATTCCGATGCAATTTCTGTGTTTCATCGTCAATAGGAAGGTCCAATGGATACAGGAAACCTACAGAGGTGCATCCGAATGTAAACCTGGTGACTCAGGAAACGCTCAAAACATAGACAGTAGGAAGGCTCAGTCTTCCTGTACTTAAGTCTGCATTGTGACTCTTATACTTAATTCCGATGCAATTTCTGTGTTTCATCGTCACTTTGAAGGTCCAAGGCATACAGGAAACCTGCAGAGGTGCATCGGAATGTAAAACTGGTGACACAGGAAACGCTCAAAACATAGACAGTTGGAAGACGTTGTCTTCCTGTACTTAAGACGTCATTGCGTCTCTTATATTTAATTCCGATGCAATTTCTGTGTTTCATCGTCAATGGGAAGGTCCAAGGGATACAGTAAACCTGCAGAGGTGCATCGGAATGTAAAGCAGGTGACACAGGAAGCGCTCATAACATAGACCCCAAGAAGAATCAGTTTTCTTGTACTTAAGTCGGCATTGTGTCTCTTATATTTAATTCCGATGCAATTTCTGTGTTTCATCGTCAAGGGGTAGGTCCAATGGATACAGTAAACCTGCAGAGGTGCATCAGAATGTGAAACTGGTGACACTAGAAACGCTCAAAGCATAGACCGTAAGAAGACTCAGTTTTCTTGTACTTTACTCAACGTCGTGTCTCTTATATTTAATTCCGATGTAATTTCTGTGTTTCATCGTGAATGGGAAGGTCCAATGGATACAGTAAACCTGCAGATGTGCATCGGAATGTAAAACTGGTGACACAGGAAACGCTCAAAACATAGACAGTAGGAAGACTCAGCCTTCCTGTACTTAAGTCGGCATTGTGTCTCTTATATTTAATTCCGATGCAATTTCTGTGTTTCATTGTCAATGGGAAGGTCCAATGGATACAGTAACCCTGCAGAGGTGCATCGGAATATGAAGCTGGTGACACAGGAAGCGCTCATAACATAGACCCTAAGAAGACTCAGTTTTCTTGTACTTAAGTCGGCATTGTGTCTTTTATATTTAATTCCGATGCAATTTCTGTGTTTCATCGTCACTGTGAAGGTCCAAGGGATACAGTAAAGCTGCAGAGGTGCATCGGAATGTAAAACTGGTGACACAGGAAACGCTCAAAACATAGACAGTAGAAAGACTCAGTCTTCCTGTACTTAAGTCGGCATTGTGTCTCTTATATTTAATTCCGATGCAATTTCTGTGTTTCATCGTCAATGGGAAAGTCGAAGGGAAATAGTATACCTGCAGAGGTGCATCAGAATGTAAAACTGGTGACACAGGAAACGCTCAAAACATAGACAGTAGGAAGGCTCAGTCTTCCTGTACTTAAGTCTGCATTGTGACTCTTATATTTAATTCCGATGCAATTTCTGTGTTTCATCGTCACTTTGAAGGTCCAAGGCATACAGGAAACCTGCAGAGGTGCATCGGAATGTAAAACTGGTGACACAGGAAACGCTCAAAACATAGACAGTTGGAAGACGTTGTCTTCCTGTACTTAAGACGTCATTGCGTCTCTTATATTTAATTCCGATGCAATTTCTGTGTTTCATCGTCAATGGGAAGGTCCAAGTGATACAGTAAACCTGCAGAGGTGCATCGGAATGTAAAGCAGGTGACACAGGAAGCGCTCATAACATAGACCCAAAGAAGACTCAGTTTTCTTGTACTTAAGTCGGCATTGTGTCTTTTATATTTAATTCCGATGCAATTTCTGTGTTTCATCGTCACTGTGAAGGTCCAAGTGTTACAGTAAACCTGCAGAGGTGCATCGGAATGTAAAACTGGTGACACACGACACGCTCAAAACATAGACAGTAGGAAGACTCAGTCTTCCTGTACCTATGAGTGAATAGTGTCTCTTATATTTCATTCTGATGCAATGTCTGTGTTTTATCGTCCATGGGAAGGTCCAAGGGATACAGTAAACCTGCAGAGGTGCATCGGAATGTAAAACTGGTGACACAGGAAGCGCTCATAACATAGACCCTAAGAAGACTCAGTTTTCTTGTACTTAAGTCGGCATTGTGTCTTTTACATTTAATTCCGATGCAATTTCTGTGTTTCATCGTCACTGTGAAGGTGCAAGGGATACAGTAAAACTGCATAGGTGCATCGGAATGTAAAACTAGGGACACAGGACACGCTCAAAACATAGACAGTAGGAAGACTCAGTCTTCCTGTACCTAAGTCGGAATTGTGTCTCTTATATTTAATTCCGATGCAATTTCTGTGTTTCATCGTCAATGGGAAGGTCCAGTGGATACAGCAAATCTACAGAGGTGCATCCGAATGTAAACCTGGTGACTCAGGAAACGCTCAAAACATAGACAGTAGGAAGACTCAGTCTTTCTGTCCTTAAGTCGGCATTGTGTCTCTTATATTTAATTCCGATGCAATTTCTGTGTTTCATTGTCAATGGGAAGGAGCAATGGATACAGTAAACCTGCAGAGGTGCATCGGAATGTAAAACTGGTGACACAGGACACGCTCAAAACATAGACAGTAGGAAGACTCAGTCTTCCTGTACCTAAGTCAGAATTGTGTCCCTTATATATAATTCCGATGCACTTTCTGTGTTTCATCGTCCATGGGAAGCTCCAATGGATACAGTAAAGCTGCAGAGGTGCATCGGAATGTAAAACTGGTGGCACAGGAAACGCTCAAAACATAGACAGTAGAAAGACTCAGTCTTCCTGTACTTAAGTCGGCATTGTGTTTCTTATATTTAATTCCGATGCAATTTCTGTGTTTCATCGTCAATGGGAAAGTCGAAGGGAAATAGTATACCTGCAGAGGTACATCGGAATGTAAAACTGGTGACACTGGAAACGCTCAAAACATAGACCGTAAGAAGACTCAGTTTTCTTGTACTTTACTCAACGTCGTGTCTCTTATATTTAATTCCGATGTAATTTCTGTGTTTCATCGTCAATGGGAAGGTCCAATGGATACAGTAAACCTGCAGATGTGCATCGGAATGTAAAACTGGTGACACAGGAAACGCTCAAAACATAGACAGTAGGAAGACTCAGCCTTCCTGTACTTAAGTCGGCATTGTGTCTCTTATATTTAATTCCGATACTATTTCTGTGTTTCATCGTCAATGGGAAGGTCCAATGGATACAGTAAACCTGCAGAGGTGGATCGGAAAGTAAAACTGGTGACACAGGAAACGCTCAAAGCATAGACAGTAGGAAGACTCAGTCTTCCTGTATTTCAGTCGGCATTGTTTCTCTTATATTTAATTCCGATGCATTTTCTGTGTTTCATCGCCAATGGGAAGGTCCAATGGATACAGTATACCTGCAGAGGTGCATCGGAATGTAAAACTGTTCACACAGGAAACGCTCAAACATTGACAGTAGGAAGACTCAGTCTTCGTGTACTGAAGTCGGCATTGTGTCATATATTTAATTACGATGCAATTTCTGTGTTTTTTCGTCAATGGGAAGGTCAAGGGATACAGTAACCCTGCAGAGGTGCATCGGAATGTAAAACTGGTGACACAGGAAGCGCTCATAACATAGACCCTAAGATGACTCAGTTTTCTTGTACTTAAGTCGGCATTGTGTCTTTTGTATTTAATTCCGATGCAATTTCTGTGTTTCATCGTCACTGTGAAGGTGCAAGGGATACAGTAAAACTGCAGAGGTGCATCTGAATGTAAAACTGGTGACACAGGACACGCTCAAAACATAGACAGTAGGAAGACTCAGTCTTCCTGTACCTAAGTCGGATTGTGTCTCTTATATTTAATTCCGATGCAATTTCTGTGTTTCATCGTCAATGGGAAGGTCCAATGGATACAGTAAACCTGCAGAGGTGCATCGGAATGTAAAACTGGTGACACTGGAAACGCTCGAATCATAGACCGTAAGAAGACTCAGTTTTCTTGTACTTAAGTCGGCATTGTGTCTTTTATATTTAATTCCGATGCAATTTCTGTGTTTCATCGTCAATGTGAAGGTCCAAGGGATACAGTAAAGCTGCAGGGGTGCATCGGAAAGTAAAACTGGTGACACAGGAAACGCTCAAAACATAGACAGTAGAAAGACTCAGTCTTCCTGTACTTAAGTCGGCATTGTGTCTCTTATAATTAATTCCGATGCAATTTCTGTGTTTCATCGTCAATGGGAAAGTCGAAGGGAAATAGTATGCCTGCAGAGGTGCATCGGAATGTAAAACTGGTGACACAGGAAACGCTCAAAACATAGACAGTAGGAAGGCTCAGTCTTCCTGTACTTAAGTCGGCATTGTGTCTCTTATATTTAATTCCGATGCAATTTCTGTGTTTCATCGTCACTTTGAAGGTCCAAGGCATACAGGAAACCTGCAGAGGTGCATCGGAATGTAAAACTGGTGACACAGGAAACGCTCAAAACATAGACAGTTGGAAGGCATTGTCTTCCTGTACTTAAGACGTCATTGCGTCTCTTATATTTAATTCCGATGCTATTTCTGTGTTTCATCGTCAATGGGAAGGTCCAAGGGATACAGTACCCCTGCAGAGGTGCATCGGAATGTAAAACAGGTGACACAGGAAGCGCTCATAACATAGACCCCAAGAAGAATCAGTTTTCTTGTACTTAAGTCGGCATTGTGTCTCTTATATTTACTTCCGATGCAATTTCTGTGTTTCATCGTCAATGGGAAGGTCCAATGGATACAGTAAACCTGCAGAGGTGCATCGGAATGTAAAACTGGTGACACTGGAAACGCTCAAAACATAGACCGTAAGAAGACTCAGTTTTCTTGTACTTAACTCAACGTTGTGTCTCTTATATTTAATTCCGATGTAATTTCTGTGTTTCATCGTCAATGGGAAGATCCAATGGATACAGTAAACCTGCAGAGGTGCATCGAAATGTAAAACTGGTGACGCAGGAAACGCTCAAAACATAGACAGTAGGAAGACTCAATGTTCCATTACTTAAGTCGGCATTGTGTCTCTTATATTTAATTCCGATGCTATTTCTGTGGTTCATCGTCAATGGGAAGATCCAAGGGATACAGTAAACCTGCGGAGGTGCATCGGAATGTAAAAGTGGTGACACAGGAGATGCTCAAAACATAGACAGTTGGAAGACTCAGCCTTCCTGTTCTTAAGTCGGCGTTGTGTCTCTTATATTTGATTCCGATGTAATTTCTGTGTTTCATCGTCAATGGGAAGGTCCAATGGATACAGTAAACCTGCAGAGGTGCATCGGAATGTAAAACTGGTGACACAGGAAACTCTCAAAACGTAGACAGTAGGAAGACTCAGTCTTCCTGTACTTCAGTCGGCATTGTTTCTCGTATATTTAATTCCGATGCATTTTCTGTGTTTCATCGCCAATGGGAAGGTCCAATGGATACAGTAAACCTGCAGAGGTGCATCGGAATGTAAACTGTTGACACAGGAAACGCTCAAACATTGACAGTAGGAAGACTCAGTCTTCCTGTACTGAAGTCGGCATTGTGCCATATATTTAATTACGATGCAATTTCTGTGTTTTTTCGTCAATGGGAAGGTCAAGGGATACAGTAACCCTGCAGAGGTGCATCGGAATGTAAAACTGGTGACACAGGAAGCGCTCATAACATAGACCCTAAGAAGACTCAGTTTTCTTGTACTTAAGTCGGCATCGTGTCTTTTATATTTATTTCCGATGCAATTTCTGTGTTTCATCGTCACTGTGAAGGTGCAAGGGATACAGTAAAACTGCAGAGTTGCAACGGAATGTAAAATTGGTGTCGCAGGAAACGCTCAAAACATACACAGTAGGATGACTCAATCTTCCTGTACTTAAGTCGGCATTGTGTCTCTTATATTTAATTCCGATGCAATTTCTGTGTTTCATCGTCAATGTGAAAATCCAAGGGATACAGTAAACCTGCAGAGGTGCATCGAAATGTAAACCTGGTGACTCAGGAAACGCTCAAAACATAGACAGTAGGAAGACTCAGTCTTTCTGTACTTAAGTCGGCATTGTGTCTCTTATATTTAATTCCGATCCAATTTCTGTGTTTCATTGTCAATGGGAAGGTCCAATGGATACAGTAACCCTGCAGAGGTGCATCGGAATTTGAAGCTGGTGACACTGGAAGCGCTCATAACATAGACCCTAAGAAGAATCAGTTTTCTTGTACTTAAGTCGGCATTGTGTCTCTTATATTTAATTCCGATGCAATTTCTGTGTTTCATCGGCAATGGGAAAGTTGAAAGGAAATAGTATACCTGCAGAGGTGCATCGGAATGTAAAACAGGTGACACAGGAAGCGCTCATAACATAGACCCCAAGAAGAATCAGTTTTCTTGTACTTAAGTCGGCATTGTGTCTCTTATATTTAATTCCGATGCAATTTCTGTGTTTCATCGTCAATGGGAAGGTCTAATGGATACAGTAAACCTGCAGAAGTCCATCGGAATGTAAAATTGGTGAAGCAGGAAACGCTCAAAGCATACACAGTAGGAAGACTCCATCTTCCTGTACTTAAGTCGGCATTGTGTCTCTTATATTTAATTCCGATGCAATTTCTGTGTTTCATCGTCAATGTGAAAATCCAAGGGATACAGTAAACCTGCAGAGGTGCATCGGAATGTAAACCTGGTGACTCAGGAAACGCTCAAAACATAGACAGTAGGAAGACTCAGTCTTTCTGTACTTAAGTCGGCATTGTGTCTCTTATATTTAATTCCGATGCAATTTCTGTGTTTCATCGTCAATGGGAAGGTCCAAGGGATACAGTAAACCTGCAGAGGTGCATCGGAATGTAAAGCTGGTGACACAGGAAGCGCTCATAACATAGACCCTAAGAAGACTCAGTTTTCTTGTCGGCATTGTGTCTTTTATATTTAATTCCGATGCAATTTCTGTGTTTCATCGTCACTGTGAAGGTCCAAGGGATACAGTAAACCTGCAGAGGAGCATCGGAATGTAGAACTGATGACACAGGAAACGCTCAAAACATAGACAGTAGGAAGACTCAGTCTTCCCGTACTTAAGTCGGTATTGTGTCTCTTATATTTCATTCCGATGCAATTTCTGTGTTTCATCGTGAATGGGAAAGTCGAAGGGAAACTGTATACCTGCAGAGGTGCATCGGAATGTAAAACTGGTGACACAGGAAACGCTCAAAACATAGACAGTAGGAAGGCTCAGTCTTCCTGTACTTAAGTCGGCATTGTGTCTCTTATGTTTAATTCCGATGCAATTTCTGTGTTTCATCGTCACTTTGATGGTCCAAGGGATACAGGAAACATGCAGAGGTGCATCGGAATGTAAAACTGGTGACGCAGGAAACGCTCAAAACATAGACAGTAGGAAGACTCCATGTTCCATTACTTAAGTCGGCATTGTGTCTCTTATATTTAATTCCGATGCAATTTCTGTGTTTCATCGCCAATGGGAAGGTCCAAGGGATACAGTAACCCTGCAGAGGTGCATCGGAATGTAAAACAGGTGACACAGGAAGCGCTCACAACATAGACCCTAAGAAGACTCACTTTTCTTGTACTTAAGTCGGCATTGTGTCTTTTATATTTAATTCCGATGCAATTTCTGTGTTTCATCGTCACTGTGAAGGTCCAAGAGTTACACTAAACCTGCAGAGGTGCATCGGAATGTAGAACTGATGACACAGGAAACGCTCAAAACATAGACAGTAGGAAGACTCAGTCTTCCCGTACTTAAGTCGGTATTGTGTCTCTTATATTTCATTCCGATGCAATTTCTGTGTTTCATCGTGAATGGGAAAGTCGAAGGGAAACTGTATACCTGCAGAGGTGCATCGGAATGTAAAACTGGTGACACAGGAAACGCTCAAAACATAGACAGTAGGAAGGCTCAGTCTTCCTGTACTTAAGTCGGCATTGTGTCTCTTATGTTTAATTCCGATGCAATTTCTGTGTTTCATCGTCACTTTGATGGTCCAAGGGATACAGGAAACATGCAGAGGTGCATCGGAATGTAAAACTGGTGACGCAGGAAACGCTCAAAACATAGACAGTAGGAAGACTCCATGTTCCATTACTTAAGTCGGCATTGTGTCTCTTATATTTAATTCCGATGCAATTTCTGTGTTTCATCGCCAATGGGAAGGTCCAAGGGATACAGTAACCCTGCAGAGGTGCATCGGAATGTAAAACTGGTGACACAGGAAACGCTCAAAACATAGACAGTTGGAAGGCATTGTCTTCCTGTACTTAAGACGTCATTGCGTCTCTTATATTTAATTCCGATGCAATTTCTGTGTTTCATCGTCAATGGGAAGGTCCAAGGGATACAGTACCCCTGCAGAGGTGCATCGGAATGTAAAACAGGTGACACAGGAAGCGCTCATAACATAGACCCCAAGAAGAATCAGTTTTCTTGTACTTAAGTCGGCATTGTGTCTCTTATATTTACTTCCGATGCAATTTCTGTGTTTCATCGTCAATGGGAAGGTCCAATGGATACAGTAAACCTGCAGAGGTGCATCGGAATGTAAAACTGGTGACACTGGAAACGCTCAAAACATAGACCGTAAGAAGACTCAGTTTTCTTGTACTTAACTCAACGTTGTGTCTCTTATATTTAATTCCGATGTAATTTCTGTGTTTCATCGTCAATGGGAAGATCCAATGGATACAGTAAACCTGCAGAGGTGCATCGAAATGTAAAACTGGTGACGCAGGAAACGCTCAAAACATAGACAGTAGGAAGACTCAATGTTCCATTACTTAAGTCGGCATTGTGTCTCTTATATTTAATTCCGATGCTATTTCTGTGGTTCATCGTCAATGGGAAGATCCAAGGGATACAGTAAACCTGCGGAGGTGCATCGGAATGTAAAAGTGGTGACACAGGAGATGCTCAAAACATAGACAGTTGGAAGACTCAGCCTTCCTGTTCTTAAGTCGGCGTTGTGTCTCTTATATTTGATTCCGATGTAATTTCTGTGTTTCATCGTCAATGGGAAGGTCCAATGGATACAGTAAACCTGCAGAGGTGCATCGGAATGTAAAACTGGTGACACAGGAAACTCTCAAAACGTAGACAGTAGGAAGACTCAGTCTTCCTGTACTTCAGTCGGCATTGTTTCTCTTATATTTAATTCCGATGCATTTTCTGTGTTTCATCGCCAATGGGAAGGTCCAATGGATACAGTAAACCTGCAGAGGTGCATCGGAATGTAAACTGTTGACACAGGAAACGCTCAAACATTGACAGTAGGAAGACTCAGTCTTCCTGTACTGAAGTCGGCATTGTGCCATATATTTAATTACGATGCAATTTCTGTGTTTTTTCGTCAATGGGAAGGTCAAGGGATACAGTAACCCTGCAGAGGTGCATCGGAATGTAAAACTGGTGACACAGGAAGCGCTCATAACATAGACCCTAAGAAGACTCAGTTTTCTCGTACTTAAGTCGGCATCGTGTCTTTTATATTTATTTCCGATGCAATTTCTGTGTTTCATCGTCACTGTGAAGGTGCAAGGGATACAGTAAAACTGCAGAGTTGCAACGGAATGTAAAATTGGTGTCGCAGGAAACGCTCAAAACATACACAGTAGGATGACTCAATCTTCCTGTACTTAAGTCGGCATTGTGTCTCTTATATTTAATTCCGATGCAATTTCTGTGTTTCATCGTCAATGTGAAAATCCAAGGGATACAGTAAACCTGCAGAGGTGCATCGAAATGTAAACCTGGTGACTCAGGAAACGCTCAAAACATAGACAGTAGGAAGACTCAGTCTTTCTGTACTTAAGTCGGCATTGTGTCTCTTATATTTAATTCCGATCCAATTTCTGTGTTTCATTGTCAATGGGAAGGTCCAATGGATACAGTAACCCTGCAGAGGTGCATCGGAATTTGAAGCTGGTGACACTGGAAGCGCTCATAACATAGACCCTAAGAAGAATCAGTTTTCTTGTACTTAAGTCGGCATTGTGTCTCTTATATTTAATTCCGATGCAATTTCTGTGTTTCATCGGCAATGGGAAAGTTGAAAGGAAATAGTATACCTGCAGAGGTGCATCGGAATGTAAAACAGGTGACACAGGAAGCGCTCATAACATAGACCCCAAGAAGAATCAGTTTTCTTGTACTTAAGTCGGCATTGTGTCTCTTATATTTAATTCCGATGCAATTTCTGTGTTTCATCGTCAATGGGAAGGTCTAATGGATACAGTAAACCTGCAGAAGTCCATCGGAATGTAAAATTGGTGAAGCAGGAAACGCTCAAAGCATACACAGTAGGAAGACTCCATCTTCCTGTACTTAAGTCGGCATTGTGTCTCTTATATTTAATTCCGATGCAATTTCTGTGTTTCATCGTCAATGTGAATATCCAAGGGATACAGTAAACCTGCAGAGGTGCATCGGAATGTAAACCTGGTGACTCAGGAAACGCTCAAAACATAGACAGTAGGAAGACTCAGTCTTTCTGTACTTAAGTCGGCATTGTGTCTCTTATATTTAATTCCGATGCAATTTCTGTGTTTCATCGTCAATGGGAAGGTCCAAGGGATACAGTAAACCTGCAGAGGTGCATCGGAATGTAAAGCTGGTGACACAGGAAGCGCTCATAACATAGACCCTAAGAAGACTCAGTTTTCTTGTCGGCATTGTGTCTTTTATATTTAATTCCGATGCAATTTCTGTGTTTCATCGTCACTGTGAAGGTCCAAGGGATACAGTAAACCTGCAGAGGAGCATCGGAATGTAGAACTGATGACACAGGAAACGCTCAAAACATAGACAGTAGGAAGACTCAGTCTTCCCGTACTTAAGTCGGTATTGTGTCTCTTATATTTCATTCCGATGCAATTTCTGTGTTTCATCGTGAATGGGAAAGTCGAAGGGAAACTGTATACCTGCAGAGGTGCATCGGAATGTAAAACTGGTGACACAGGAAACGCTCAAAACATAGACAGTAGGAAGGCTCAGTCTTCCTGTACTTAAGTCGGCATTGTGTCTCTTATGTTTAATTCCGATGCAATTTCTGTGTTTCATCGTCACTTTGATGGTCCAAGGGATACAGGAAACATGCAGAGGTGCATCGGAATGTAAAACTGGTGACGCAGGAAACGCTCAAAACATAGACAGTAGGAAGACTCCATGTTCCATTACTTAAGTCGGCATTGTGTCTCTTATATTTAATTCCGATGCAATTTCTGTGTTTCATCGCCAATGGGAAGGTCCAAGGGATACAGTAACCCTGCAGAGGTGCATCGGAATGTAAAACAGGTGACACAGGAAGCGCTCACAACATAGACCCTAAGAAGACTCACATTTCTTGTACTTAAGTCGGCATTGTGTCTTTTATATTTAATTCCGATGCAATTTCTGTGTTTCATCGTCACTGTGAAGGTCCAAGAGTTACACTAAACCTGCAGAGGTGCATCGGAATGTAAAACTGGTGACACACGACACGCTCAAAACACAGACAGTAGGAAGACTCAGTCTTCCTGTAACTATGAGTGAATAGTGTCTCTTATATTTAATTCCGATGCAATGTCTGTGTTTCATCGTCCACGGGAAGGTCCAAGGGATACAGTAAACCTGCAGAGGTGAATCGGAATGTAAAACTGGTGACACAGGAAACGCTCAAGACATAGACCATAAGAAGACTCAGTTTTCTTGTACTTAACTCAACGTCGTGTCTCTTATATTTAATTCCAATGTAATTTCTGTGTTTGATCGTCAATGGGAAGGCCCAATGGATACAGTAAACCTGCAGAGCTGCATCGGAATGCTAAACTGGTGACGCAGGAAACGCTCAAAACATAGACAGTAGGAAGACTCAATGTTCCTGTACTTAAGTCGGCATTGTGTCTCTTATATTTAATTCCGATGCAATTTCTGTGGTTCATCGTCAATGCGAAGATCCAAGGGATACAGTAAACCTGCAGATGTGCATCGGAATGTAAAACTGGTGACACAGGAAACGCTCAAAACATAGACAGTAGAAAGACTCAGCCTTCCTGTACTTAAGTCGGCATTGTGTCTCTTCTATTTAATTCCGATGCTATTTCTGTGTTTCATCGTCAATGGGAAGGTCCAATGGATACAGTAAACCTGCAGAGGTGGATCGGAAAGTAAAACTGGTGACACAGGAATCGCTCAAAACATAGACAGTAGGAAGACTCAGTCTTCCTGTACTTCAGTCGGCATTGTTTCTCTTATATTTAATTCCGATGCATTTTCTGTGTTTCATCGTCAATGGGAAGGTCCAAAGGATACAGTAAACCTGCAGAGGTGCATCGGAATGTAAAACTGTTGACACAGGAAACGCTCAAACATTGACAGTAGGAAGACTCAGTCTTCCTGTACTGAAGTCGGCATTGTCTCATATATTTAATTCCGATGCAATTTATGTGTTTTTTCGTCAATGGGAAGGTCAAGGGATACAGTAACCCTGCAGAGGTGCATCGGAATGTAAAACTGGTGACACAGGAAGCGCTCATAACATAGACCCTAAGAAGACTCAGTTCTCTTGCACTTAAGTCAACGTTGTGTCTCTTATATTTAATTCCGATGTAATTTCTGTGTTTCATCGTCAATGGGAAGGTCCAATGGATACAGTAACCCTGCAGAGGTGCATCGGAGTGTGAAGCTGGTGACACAGGAAGCGCTCATAACATAGACCCGAAGAAGACTCAGTTTTTTCGACTTAAGTCGGCATTGTGTCTCTTATATTTAATTCCGATGCAATTTCTGTGTTTCATCGTCACTGTGAAGGTCCAATGGATACAGTAAACCTGCAGAGGTGCATCGGAATGTAAAACTGGTGACACAGGAAACTCTCAAAGCATAGACAGTAGGAAGGCTCAGTCTTCCTGTACTTAAGTCGGCATTGTGTCTCTTATATTTAATTCCGATGCAATTTCTGTGGTTCATCGTCAATGGGAAGATCCAAGGGATACAGTAAACCTGCAGAGATGCATCGGAATGTAAAAGTGGTGACACAGGAGACGCTCAAAACATAGACAGTAGGAAGACTCAGCCTTCCTGTTCTTAAGTCGGCGTTGTGTCTCTTATATTTAATTCCGATGCTATTTCTGTGTTTCTTCGTCAATGGGAAGGTCCAATGGATACAGTAAACCTGCAGAGGTGCATCGGAATGTAAACCTGGTGACTCAGGAAACGCTCAAAACATAGACAGTAGGAAGACTCTGTCTTTCTGTACTTAAGTCGGCATTGTGTCTCTTATATTTAATTCCGATGCAATTTCTGTGTTTCATTGTCAATGGGAAGGTCCAATGGATACAGTAACCCTGCAGAGGTGCATCGGAATGTGAAGCTGGTGACACAGGAAGCGCTCATAACATAGACCCTAAGAAGACTCAGTTTTCTTCGACTTAAGTCGGCATTGTGTCTCTTATATTTAATTCCCATGCAATTTCTGTGTTTCATCGTCACTGTGAAGGTCCAATGGATACAGTAAGCCTGCAGATGTGCATCGGAATGTAAAACTCGTGACACTTGTAACGCTCAAAACATAGACCGTAAGAAGACTCAGTTTTCTTGTACTTAAGTGAACGTTGTGTCACTTATATTTAATCCGATGTAATTTCTGTGTTTCATCGTCAATGGGAAGGACCAATGGATACAGTAAACCTGCAGAGGTGCATCGGACTGTAAAACTGGTGACGCAGGAAACGCTCAAAACATAGACAGTAGGAAGACTCAATGTTCCATTACTCAAGTCGGCATTGTGTCTCTTATATTTAATTCCGATGCAATTTCTGTGGTTCATCGTCAATGGGAAGAATGAAGGGATACAGTAAACCTGCAGAGGTGCATCGGAATGTAAAAGTGGTGACACAGGAGACGCTCAAAACATAGACAGTAGGAAGACTCAGCCTTCCTGTTCTTAAGTAGGCGTTGTGTCTCTTATATTTAATTCCGATGCTATTTCTGTGTTTCATCGTCACTCTGAAGGTCCAAGGCATACAGGAAACCTGCAGAGGTGCATGGGAATGTAAAACTGGTGACACAAGAAACGCTCAAAACATAGCCAGTTGGAAGACTTTGTCTTCCTGTACTTAAGACGTCATTGCGTCTCTTATATTTAATACCGATGCAATTTCTGTGTTTCATCGCCAATGGGAAGGTCCAAGGTTTACAGTAAACCTGCAGAGGTGCATCGGAATGTAAAACTGGTGACACAGGACACGCTCAAAACATAGACAGTAGGAAGACTCAGTCTTCCTGTACCTAAGAGTGAATAGTGTCTCTTATATTTAATTCCGATGCAATTTCTGTGTTTCATCGTCCATGGGAAGGTCCAATGGATACAGTAAACCTGCAGAGGTGCATCGGAATGTAAAACTGGTGACACAGGAAACTCTCAAAGCATAGACAGTAGGAAGGCTCAGTCTTCCTGTACTTAAGTCGGCATTGTGTCTCTTATATTTAATTCCGATGCAATTTCTGTGTTTCATCGTCACTTTGAAGGTCCAAGGCATACAGGAAACCTGCAGAGGTGCATGGGAATGTAAAACTGGTGACACAGGAAACGCTCAAAACATAGCCAGTCGGAAGACTTTGTCTTCCTGTACTTAAGACGTCATTGCGTCTCTTATATTTAATACCGATGCAATTTCTGTGTTTCATCGCCAATGGGAAGGTCCAAGGGTTACAGTAAACCTGCAGAGGTGCATCGGAATGTAAAACTGGTGACACAGGACACGCTCAAAACATAGACAGTAGGAAGACTCAGTCTTCCTGTACCTAAGAGTGAATAGTGTCTCTTATACTTAATTCCGATGCAATTTCTGTGTTTCATCGTCCATGGGAAGGTCCAATGGATACAGTAAACCTGCAGAGGTGCATCGGAATGTAAAACTGGTGACACAGGAAACGCTCAAACATAGACCGTAAGAAGACTCAGTTTTCTTGTACTTAACTCAACGCTGTGTGTCTTATATTTAATTCCGATGTAATTTCTGTGCCTCATCGTCAATGGGAAGGTCCAATGGATACAGTAAACCTGCAGAGGTGCATCGGAATGAAAAACTGGTGCCGCAGGAAACGCTCAAAACATAGACAGTAAGAAGACTCAATGTTCCTATACTTAAGTCGGCATTGTGTCTCTTATATTTAATTCCGATGCAATTTCTGTGGTTCATCGTCAATGCGAAGATCCAAGGGATACAGTAAACCTGCAGAGGTGCATCGGAATGTAAAACTGGTGACACAGGAAACGCTCAAAACATATACAGTAGGAAGACTCAGCCTTCCTGTACTTAAGTCGGCATTGTGTCTTTTATATTTAATTCCGATGCTATTCCTGTGTTTCATCGTCAATGGGAAGGTCCAATGGATACAGTAAACCTGCAGAGGTGGATCGGAATGTAAAACTGGTGACACAGGAAACGCTCAAAACATAGACAGTAGGAAGACTCAGTCTTCCTGTACTTCAGTCGGCATTGTGTCTCTTATATTTAATTCCGATGCATTTTCTGTGTTTCATCGTCAATGGGAAGGTCCAATGGATACAGGAAACCTGCAGAGGTGCATCGGAATGTAAAACTGTTGACTCAGGAAACGCTCAAACATTGACAGTAGGAAGACTCAGTCTTCCTGTACTGAAGTCGGCATTGTGTCATATATCTAATTCCGATGCAATTTCTGTGTTTTTTCGTCAATGGGAAGGTCCAAGGGATACAGTAACCCTGCAGAGGTGCATCGGAATGTAAAAGTGGTGACACAGGAAGCGCTCATAACATAGACTCTAAGAAGACTCAGTTTTCTTGTACTTCAGTTGGCATTGTGTCTTTTATATTTAATTCCTATGCAATTTCTGTGTTTCATTGTCACTGTGAATGTGCAAGTGATACAGTAAAACTGCGGAGGTGCATCGGAATGTAAAACTGGTGACGCAGGCAACGCTCAAAACATAGACCGTAAGAAGACTCAGTTTTCTTGTACTTAAGTGAACGTTGTGTCACTTATATTTAATTCCGATGTAATTTCTGTGTTTCATCGTCAATGGGAAGGTCCAATGGATACAGAAAACCTGCAGAGGTGCATCGGACTGTAAAACTGGTGACGCAGGAAACGCTCAAAACATAGACAGTAGGAAGATTCAATGTTCCATTACTCAAGTCGGCATTGTGTCTCTTATATTTAATTCCGATGCAATTTCTGTGGTTCATCGTCAATGGGAAGAATGAAGGGATACAGTAAACCTGCAGAGGTGCATCGGAATGTAAAAGTGGTGACACAGGAGACGCTCAAAACATAGACAGTAGGAAGACTTAGCCTTCCTGTTCTTAAGTAGGCGTTGTGTCTCTTATATTTAATTCCGATGCTATTTCTGTGTTTCATCGTCAATGGGGAAGTCGAAGGGAAACAGTATACCTGCAGAGGTGCAGCGGAATGTAAAACTGGTGACACAGGAAACTCTCAAAGCATAGACAGTAGGAAGGCTCAGTCTTCCAGTACTTAAGTCGGCATTGTGTCTCTTATATTTAATTCCGATGCAATTTCTGTGTTTCATCGTCACTTTGAAGGTCCAAGGCATACAGGAAACCTGCAGAGGTGCATGGGAATGTAAAACTGGTGACACAGGAAACGCTCAAAACATAGCCAGTTGGAAGACTTTGTCTTCCTGTACTTAAGACGTCATTGCGTCTCTTATATTTAATTCCGATGCAATTTCTGTGTTTCATCGCCAATGGGAAGGTCCAAGGGATACAGTAACCCTGCAGAGGTGCATCGGAATGTAAAACAGGTGACACAGGAAGCGCTCATAACATAGACCCTAAGAAGAATCAGTTTTCTTGTACTTAAGTCGGCATTGTGTCTTTTATATTTAATTCCGATGCAATTTCTATGTTTCATCGTCACTGTGAAGGTCCAAGGGTTACAGTAAACCTGCAGAGGTGCATCGGAATGTAAAACTGGTGACACAGGAAACGCTCAAAACATATACAGTATGAAGACTCAGCCTTCCTGTACTTAAGTCGGCATTGTGTCTTTTATATTTAATTCCGATGCTATTCCTGTGTTTCATCGTCAATGGGAAGGTCCAATGGATACAGTAAACCTGCAGAGGTGGATCGGAATGTAAAACTGGTGACACAGGAAACGCTCAAAACATAGACAGTAGGAAGACTCAGTCTTCCTGTACTTCAGTCGGCATTGTGTCTCTTATATTTAATTCCGATGCATTTTCTGTGTTTCATCGTCAATGGGAAGGTCCAATGGATACAGTAAACCTGCAGAGGTGCATCGGAATGTAAAACTGTTGACTCAGGAAACGCTCAAAACATAGACAGTAGGAAGACTCAGTCTTTCTGTACTTAAGTCGGCATTGTGTCTCTTATATTTAATTCCGATGCAATTTCTCTGTTTCATTGTCAATGGGAAGGTCCAATAGATACAGTAACCCTGCAGAGGTGCATCGGAGTGTGAAGCTGGTGACACAGGAAGCGCTCATAACATAGACCCTAAGAAGACTCAGTTTTCTTCGACTTAAGTCGGCATTGTGTCTCTTATATTTAATTCCGATGCAATTTCAGTGTTTCATCGTCACTGTGAAGGTCCAATGGATACAGTAAAACTGCAGAGGTGCATCGGAATGTAAAACTGGTGACACAGGAAACGCTCAAAACATAGACAGTAGGAAGACTCAGTCTTCCTGTACTTCAGTCGGCATTGTGTCTCTTATATTTAATTCCGATGCATTTTCTGTGTTTCATCGTCAATGGGAAGGTCCAATGGATACAGTAAACCTGCAGAGGTGGATCGGAATGTAAAACTGGTGACACAGGAAACGCTCAAAACATAGACAGTAGGAAGACTCAGTCTTCCTGTACTTCAGTCGGCATTGTGTCTCTTATATTTAATTCCGATGCATTTTCTGTGTTTCATCGTCAATGGGAAGGTCCAATGGATACAGTAAACCTGCAGAGGTGCATCGGAATGTAAAACTGTTGACACAGGAAACGCTCAAAACATATACAGTAGGAAGACTCAGCCTTCCTGTACTTAAGTCGGCATTGTGTCTTTTATATTTAATTCCGATGCTATTCCTGTGTTTTCATCGTCAATGGGAAGGTCCAATGGATACAGTAAACCTGCAGAGGTGGATCGGAATGTAAAACTGGTGACACAGGAAACGCTCAAACAAAAGACAGTAGGAAGACTCAGTCTTCCTGTACTTCAGTCGGCATTGTGTCTCTTATATTTAATTCCGATGCATTTTCTGTGTTTCATCGTCAATGGGAAGGTCCAATGGATACAGTAAACCTGCAGAGGTGCATCGGAATGAAAAACTGGTGCCGCAGGAAACGCTCAAAACATAGACAGTAAGAAGACTCAATGTTCCTATACTTAAGTCGGCATTGTGTCTCTTATATTTAATTCCGATGCAATTTCTGTGGTTCATCGTCAATGCGAAGATCCAAGGGATACAGTAAACCTGCAGAGGTGCATCGGAATGTAAAACTGGTGACACAGGAAACGCTCAAAACATATACAGTAGGAAGACTCAGCCTTCCTGTACTTAAGTCGGCATTGTGTCTTTTATATTTAATTCCGATGCTATTCCTGTGTTTCATCGTCAATGGGAAGGTCCAATGGATACAGTAAACCTGCAGAGGTGGATCGGAATGTAAAACTGGTGACACAGGAAACGCTCAAAACATAGACAGTAGGAAGACTCAGTCTTCCTGTACTTCAGTCGGCATTGTGTCTCTTATATTTAATTCCGATGCATTTTCTGTGTTTCATCGTCAATGGGAAGGTCCAATGGATACAGTAAACCTGCAGAGGTGCATCGGAATGTAAAACTGTTGACTCAGGAAACGCTCAAACATTGACAGTAGGAAGACTCAGTCTTCCTGTACTGAAGTCGGCATTGTGTCATATATTTAATTCCGATGCAATTTCTGTGTTTTTTCGTCAATGGGAAGGTCCAAGGGATACAGTAACCCTGCAGAGGTGCATCGGAATGTAAAAGTGGTGACACAGGAAGCGCTCTTAACATAGACTCTAAGAAGACTCAGTTTTCTTGTACTTAAGTTGGCATTGTGTCTTTTATATTTAATTCCTATGCAATTTCTGTGTTTCATTGTCACTGTGAATGTGCAAGTGATACAGTAAAACTGCGGAGGTGCATCGGAATGTAAAACTGGTGACGCAGGAAACGCTCAAAACATAGACCGTAAGAAGACTCAGTTTTCTTGTACTTAAGTGAACGTTGTGTCACTTATATTTAATTCCGATGTAATTTCTGTGTTTCATCGTCAATGGGAAGGTCCAATGGATACAGAAAACCTGCAGAGGTGCATCGGACTGTAAAACTGGTGACGCAGGAAACGCTCAAAACATAGACAGTAGGAAGATTCAATGTTCCATTACTCAAGTCGGCATTGTGTCTCTTATATTTAATTCCGATGCAATTTCTGTGGTTCATCGTCAATGGGAAGAATGAAGGGATACAGTAAACCTGCAGAGGTGCATCGGAATGTAAAAGTGGTGACACAGGAGACGCTCAAAACATAGACAGTAGGAAGACTTAGCCTTCCTGTTCTTAAGTAGGCGTTGTGTCTCTTATATTTAATTCCGATGCTATTTCTGTGTTTCATCGTCAATGGGGAAGTCGAAGGGAAACAGTATACCTGCCGAGGTGCAGCGGAATGTAAAACTGGTGACACAGGAAACTCTCAAAGCATAGACAGTAGGAAGGCTCAGTCTTCCTGTACTTAAGTCGGCATTGTGTCTCTTATATTTAATTCCGATGCAATTTCTGTGTTTCATCGTCACTTTGAAGGTCCAAGGCATACAGGAAACCTGCAGAGGTGCATGGGAATGTAAAACTGGTGACACAGGAAACGCTCAAAACATAGCCAGTTGGAAGACTTTGTCTTCCTGTACTTAAGACGTCATTGCGTCTCTTATATTTAATTCCGATGCAATTTCTGTGTTTCATCGCCAATGGGAAGGTCCAAGGGATACAGTAACCCTGCAGAGGTGCATCGGAATGTAAAACAGGTGACACAGGAAGCGCTCATAACATAGACCCTAAGAAGAATCAGTTTTCTTGTACTTAAGTCGGCATTGTGTCTTTTATATTTAATTCCGATGCAATTTCTATGTTTCATCGTCACTGTGAAGGTCCAAGGGTTACAGTAAACCTGCAGAGGTGCATCGGAATGTAAAACTGGTGACACAGGAAACGCTCAAAACATATACAGTATGAAGACTCAGCCTTCCTGTACTTAAGTCGGCATTGTGTCTTTTATATTTAATTCCGATGCTATTCCTGTGTTTCATCGTCAATGGGAAGGTCCAATGGATACAGTAAACCTGCAGAGGTGGATCGGAATGTAAAACTGGTGACACAGGAAACGCTCAAAACATAGACAGTAGGAAGACTCAGTCTTCCTGTACTTCAGTCGGCATTGTGTCTCTTATATTTAATTCCGATGCATTTTCTGTGTTTCATCGTCAATGGGAAGGTCCAATGGATACAGTAAACCTGCAGAGGTGCATCGGAATGTAAAACTGTTGACTCAGGAAACGCTCAAAACATAGACAGTAGGAAGACTCAGTCTTTCTGTACTTAAGTCGGCATTGTGTCTCTTATATTTAATTCCGATGCAATTTCACTGTTTCATTGTCAATGGGAAGGTCCAATGGATACAGTAAACCTGCAGAGGTGCATCGGAGTGTGAAGCTGGTGACACAGGAAGCGCTCATAACATAGACCCTAAGAAGACTCAGTTTTCTTCGACTTAAGTCGGCATTGTGTCTCTTATATTTATTTCCGATGCAATTTGTGTGTTTCATCGTCACTGTGAAGGTCCAATGGATACAGTAAACCTGCAGAGGTGCATCGGAATGTAAAACTGGTGACACAGGAAACTCTCAAAGCATAGACAGTAGGAAGGCTCTGTTTTCCTGTACTTAAGTCGGCATTGTGTCTCTTATATTTAATTCCGATGCAATTTCTGTGGTTCATCGTCAATGGGAAGATCCAAGGGATACAGTAAACCTGCAGAGATGCATCGGAATGTAAAAGTGGTGACACAGGAGACGCTCAAACATAGACAGTAGGAAGACTCAGCCTTCCTGTTCTTAAGTCGGCGTTGTGTCTCTTATATTTAATTCCGATGCTATTTCTGTGTTTCTTCGTCAATGGGAAGGTCCAATGGATACAGTAAACCTGCAGAGGTGCATCGGAATGTAAACCTGGTGACTCAGGAAACGCTCAAAACATAGACAGTAGGAAGACTCTGTCTTTCTGTACTTAAGTCGGCATTGTGTCTCTTATATTTAATTCCGATGCAATTTCTGTGTTTCATTGTCAATGGGAAGGTCCAATGGATACAGTAACCCTGCAGAGGTGCATCGGAATGTGAAGCTGGTGACACAGGAAGCGCTCATAACATAGACCCTAAGAAGACTCAGTTTTCTTCGACTTAAGTCGGCATTGTGTCTCTTATATTTAATTCCGATGCAATTTCTGTGTTTCATCGTCACTGTGAAGGTCCAATGGATACAGTAAGCCTGCAGATGTGCATCGGAATGTAAAACTCGTGACACTTGTAACGCTCAAAACATAGACCGTAAGAAGACTCAGTTTTCTTGTACTTAAGTGAACGTTGTGTCACTTATATTTAATCCGATGTAATTTCTGTGTTTCATCGTCAATGGGAAGGACCAATGGATACAGTAAACCTGCAGAGGTGCATCGGACTGTAAAACTGGTGACGCAGGAAACGCTCAAAACATAGACAGTAGGAAGACTCAATGTTCCATTACTCAAGTCGGCATTGTGTCTCTTATATTTAATTCCGATGCAATTTCTGTGGTTCATCGTCAATGGGAAGAATGAAGGGATACAGTAAACCTGCAGAGGTGCATCGGAATGTAAAAGTGGTGACACAGGAGACGCTCAAAACATAGACAGTAGGAAGACTCAGCCTTCCTGTTCTTAAGTAGGCGTTGTGTCTCTTATATTTAATTCCGATGCTATTTCTGTGTTTCATCGTCACTCTGAAGGTCCAAGGCATACAGGAAACTTGCAGAGGTGCATGGGAATGTAAAACTGGTGACACAGGAAACGCTCAAAACATAGCCAGTTGGAAGACTTTGTCTTCCTGTACTTAAGACGTCATTGCGTCTCTTATATTTAATACCGATGCAATTTCTGTGTTTCATCGCCAATGGGAAGGTCCAAGGTTTACAGTAAACCTGCAGAGGTGCATCGGAATGTAAAACTGGTGACACAGGACACGCTCAAAACATAGACAGTAGGAAGACTCAGTCTTCCTGTACCTAAGAGTGAATAGTGTCTCTTATATTTAATTCCGATGCAATTTCTGTGTTTCATCGTCCATGGGAAGGTCCAATGGATACAGTAAACCTGCAGAGGTGCATCGGAATGTAAAACTGGTGACACAGGAAACTCTCAAAGCATAGACAGTAGGAAGGCTCAGTCTTCCTGTACTTAAGTCGGCATTGTGTCTCTTATATTTAATTCCGATGCAATTTCTGTGTTTCATCGTCACTTTGAAGGTCCAAGGCATACAGGAAACCTGCAGAGGTGCATGGGAATGTAAAACTGGTGACACAGGAAACGCTCAAAACATAGCCAGTCGGAAGACTTTGTCTTCCTGTACTTAAGACGTCACTGCGTCTCTTATATTTAATACCGATGCAATTTCTGTGTTTCATCGCCAATGGGAAGGTCCAAGGGTTACAGTAAACCTGCAGAGGTGCATCGGAATGTAAAACTGGTGACACAGGACACGCTCAAAACATAGACAGTAGGAAGACTCAGTCTTCCTGTACCTAAGAGTGAATAGTGTCTCTTATACTTAATTCCGATGCAATTTCTGTGTTTCATCGTCCATGGGAAGGTCCAATGGATACAGTACACCTGCAGAGGTGCATCGGAATGTAAAACTGGTGACACAGGAAACGCTCAAACATAGACCGTAAGAAGACTCAGTTTTCTTGTACTTAACTCAACGCTGTGTGTCTTATATTTAATTCCGATGTAATTTCTGTGCTTCATCGTCAATGGGAAGGTCCAATGGATACAGTAAACCTGCAGAGGTGCATCGGAATGAAAAACTGGTGCCGCAGGAAACGCTCAAAACATAGACAGTAGGAAGACTCAATGTTCCTATACTTAAGTCGGCATTGTGTCTCTTATATTTAATTCCGATGCAATTTCTGTGGTTCATCGTCAATGCGAAGATCCAAGGGATACAGTAAACCTGCAGAGGTGCATCGGAATGTAAAACTGGTGACACAGGAAACGCTCAAAACATATACAGTAGGAAGACTCAGCCTTCCTGTACTTAAGTCGGCATTGTGTCTTTTATATTTAATTCCGATGCTATTCCTGTGTTTCATCGTCAATGGGAAGGTCCAATGGATACAGTAAACCTGCAGAGGTGGATCGGAATGTAAAACTGGTGACACAGGAAACGCTCAAAACATAGACAGTAGGAAGACTCAGTCTTCCTGTACTTCAGTCGGCATTGTGTCTCTTATATTTAATTCCGATGCATTTTCTGTGTTTCATCGTCAATGGGAAGGTCCAATGGATACAGTAAACCTGCATAGGTGCATCGGAATGTAAAACTGTTGACTCACGAAACGCTCAAACATTGACAGTAGGAAGACTCAGTCTTCCTGTACTGAAGTCGCCATTGTGTCATATATTTAATTCCGATGCAATTTCTGTGTTTTTTCGTCAATGGGAAGGTCCAAGGGATACAGTAACCCTGCAGAGGTGCATCGGAATGTAAAAGTGGTGACACAGGAAGCGCTCATAACATAGACTCTAAGAAGACTCAGTTTTCTTGTACTTAAGTTGGCATTGTGTCTTTTATATTTAATTCCTATGCAATTTCTGTGTTTCATTGTCACTGTGAATGTGCAAGTGATACAGTAAAACTGCGGAGGTGCATCGGAATGTAAAACTGGTGACGCAGGAAACGCTCAAAACATAGACCGTAAGAAGACCCAGTTTTCTTGTACTTAAGTGAACGTTGTGTCACTTATATTTAATTCCGATGTAATTTCTGTGTTTCATCGTCAATGGGAAGGTCCAATGGATACAGAAAACCTGCAGAGGTGCATCGGACTGTAAAACTGGTGACGCAGGAAACGCTCAAAACATAGACAGTAGGAAGATTCAATGTTCCATTACTCAAGTCGGCATTGTGTCTCTTATATTTAATTCCGATGCAATTTCTGTGGTTCATCGTCAATGGGAAGAATGAAGGGATACAGTAAACCTGCAGAGGTGCATCGGAATGTAAAAGTGGTGACACAGGAGACTCTCAAAACATAGACAGTAGGAAGACTTAGCCTTCCTGTTCTTAAGTAGGCGTTGTGTCTCTTATATTTAATTCCGATGCTATTTCTGTGTTTCATCGTCAATGGGGAAGTCGAAGGGAAATAGTATACCTGCAGAGGTGCAGCGGAATGTAAAACTGGTGACACAGCAAACTCTCAAAGCATAGACTGTAGGAAGGCTCAGTCTTCCTGTACTTAAGTCGGCATTGTGTCTCTTATATTTAATTCCGATGCAATTTCTGTGTTTCATCGTCACTATGAAGGTCCAAGGCATACAGGAAACCTGCAGAGGTACATGGGAATGTAAAACTGGTGACACAGGAAACGCTCAAAACATAGCCAGTTGGAAGACTTTGTCTTCCTGTACTTAAGACGTCATTGCGTCTCTTATATTTAATTCCGATGCAATTTCTGTGTTTCATCGCCAATGGGAAGGTCCAAGGGATACAGTAACCCTGCAGAGGTGCATCGGAATGTAAAACAGGTGACACAGGAAGCGCTCATAACATAGATCCTAAGAAGAATCAGTTTTCTTGTACTTAAGTCGGCATTGTGTCTTTTATATTTAATTCCGATGAAATTTCTATGTTTCATCGTCACTGTGAAGGACCAAGGGTTACAGTAAACCTGCAGAGGGGCATCGGAATGTAAAACTGCTGACACAGGAAACGCTCAAAACATAGACCGTAAGAAGACTCAGTTTTCTTGTACTTAACTCAACGCTGTGTGTCTTATATTTAATTCCGATGTAATTTCTGTGCTTCATCGTCAATGGGAAGGTCCAATGGATACAGTAAACCTGCAGAGGTGCATCGGAATGTAAAACTGGTGACACAGGAAACGCTCAAAACATAGACAGTAGGAAGACTCAGCCTTCCTGTACTTAAGTCGGCATTGTGTCTCTTATATTTAATTCCGATGCTATTTCTGTGTTTCATCGTCAATGGGAAGGTCCAATGGATACAGTAAACCTGCAGAGGTGGATCGGAATGTAAAACTGGTGACACAGGAAACGCTCAAAACATAGACAGTAGGAAGACTCAGTCTTCCTGTACTTCAGTCGGCATTGTGTCTCTTATATTTAATTCCGATGCATTTTCTGTGTTTCATCGTCAATGGGAAGGTCCAATGGATACAGTAAACCTGCAGAGGTGCATCGGAATGTAAAACTGTTGACTCAGGAAACGCTCAAACATTGACAGTAGGAAGACTCAGTCTTCCTGTACTGAAGTCGGAATTGTGTCATATATTTAATTCCGATGCAATTTCTGTGTTTTTTCGTCAATGGGAAGGTCCAAGGGATACAGTAACCCTGCAGAGGGTCATCGGAATGTAAAACTGGTGACACAGGAAGCGCTCATAACATAGACTCTAAGAAGACTCAGTTTTCTTGTACTTAAGTTGGCATTGTGTCTTTTATATTTAATTCCTATGCAATTTCTGTGTTTCATTGTCACTGTGAATGTGCAAGTGATACAGTGAAACTGCAGAGGTGCATCGGAATGTAAAACTGGTGACGCAGGAAGCGCTCAAAACATAGACCGTAAGAAGACTCAGTTTTCTTGTACTTAACACAACGTTGTGTCTCTTATATTTAATTCCGATGCAATTTCTGTGTTTCATCGTCAATGGGAAGGTCCAATGGATACAGTAAACCTGCAGAGGTGCATCGGAATGTAAAACTGGTGACACTGGAAACGCTCAAAACATAGACCGTAAGAAGACTCAGTTTTCTTGTACTTATGTCAACGTTGTGTTTCTTATATTTAATTCCGCTGTAATTTCTGTGTTTCATCGTCAATGGGAAAGTCCAATGGATACAGTAAGCCTGCAGAGGTGCATCGGAATGTCAAACTGGTGACACTGGAAACGCTCAAAATATAGACCGTAAGAAGACTTAGTTTTTTTGTACTTAAGTGAACGTTGTGTCACTTATATTTAATGCGATGTAATTTCTGTGTTTCATCGTCAATGGGAAGGTCCAATGGATACAGTGAACCTGCAGAGGTGCATCGGAATGTAAAAGTGGTGACACAGGAGACGCTCAAAACATAGACAGTAGGAAGACTCAGCCTTCCTGTACTTATGTAGGCGTTGTGTCTCTAATATTTAATTCCGATGCTATTTCTGTGTTTCATCGTCAATGGGAAGGTCCAATGGATACAGTAAACCTGCAGAGGTGCATCGGAATGTAAAATTGGTGACGCAGGAAACGCTAAAAACATACACAGTAGGAAGACTCAATCTTCCTGTACCTAAGTCGGCATTGTGTCTCTTATATTTAATTCCGATGCAATTTCTGTGTTTCATCGTCAATGTGAAAATCCAATGGAGACAGTAAACCTGCAGAGGTTGATCGGAATGTAAAACTGGTGACACAGGAAACGCTCAAAACATAGACAGTAGGAAGACTCTGTCTTCCTGTACTTCAGTCGGCATTGGGTCTCTTATATTTAATTCCGATGCTTTTTCTGTGTTTCATCGTCAATGGGAAGGTCCAATGGATACAGTAAACCTGCAGAGGTGCATCGGAATATAAAACTGGTGACACAGGAAACGCTCAAAACATAGACAGTAGAAAGACTCAGTCTTCCTGTACTTAAGACGGCATTGTGTCTCTTATATTTAATTCCGATGCAATTTCTGTGATTCATCGTCAATGGGAAAGTCGAAGGGAAACAGTATACCTGCAGACGTGCATCGGAATATAAAGCTGGTGACACAGGAAACGCTCAAATCATAGACAGTAGAAAGGCTCAGTATTCCTGTACTTAAGTCGGCATTGTGTCTCTTATATTTAAATCCGATGCAATTTCTGTGTTTCATCGTCAATGGGAGGGTCCAAGGGATAGTGTGTACCTGCAGAGGTGCATTGGAATGTAAAACTGGTGACACAGGAAGCGGTCAAAAGATAGTCCCTAAGAAGACTCAGTTTTCTTGTACTGAAGTCGGCATTGTGTCTCTTATATTTAATTTAGATGCAATTACTGTGTTTCATCGTCACTGTGAAGGTCCAAGGCATACAGGAAACCTGCAGAGGTGCATAGGAATGTAAAACTGGTGACACAGGAAACGCTCAAAACATAGACAGTTGGAAGACTTTGTCTTCCTGTACTTAAGACGTCATTGCGTCTCTTATATTTAATTCCAATGCATTTTCTGTGTTTCATCGTCCATGGGAAGGTCCAATGGATACAGTAAACCTGCAGAGGTGCATCGGAATGTAAAACTGGTGACACAGGAAACGCTCAAAACATAGACCGTAAGAAGACTCAGTTTTCTTGTACTTAACTCAACGTTGTGTCTCTTATATTTAATTCCGATGTAATTTCTGTGTTTCATCGTCAATGGGAAGGTCCAATGGATACAGTAAACCTGCAGAGGTGCATCGGAATGTAAAACTGGTGACGCAGGAAACGCTCAAAACATAGACAGTAGGAACACTCAATGTACCTGTACTTAAGTCGGCATTGTGTCTCTTATATTTAATTCCGATGCAATTTCTGTGGTTCATCGTCAATGCGAAGATCCAAGGGATACAGTAAACCTGCAGAGGTGCATCGGAATGTAAAACTGGTGACACAGGAAACGCTCAAAACATAGACAGTAGGAAGACTCAGCCTTCTTGTACTTAAGTCGGCATTGTGTCTCTTATATTTAATTCCGATGCTATTTGTGTGGTTCATCGTCAATGGGAAGGTCCAATGGATACAGTAAACCTGCAGAGGTGGATCGGAATGTAAAATTGGTGACGCAGGAAAAGCTCAAAACATACACAGTAGGAAGACTCAATCTTCCTGTACTTAAGTCGGCATTGTGTCTCTTATATTTAATTCCGATGCAATTTCTGTGTTTCATCGTCAATGTAAAAATCCAAGGGATACAGTAAACCTGCAGAGGTGGATCGGAATGTAAAACTGGTGACACAGGAAACGCTCAAAACATAGACAGTAGGTAGCCTCAGTCTTCCTGTACTTCAGTCGGCATTGTGTCTCTTATATTTAATTCCGATGCTATTTCTGTGTTTCATCGTCAATGGGAAGGTCCAATGGATACAGTAAACCTGCAGAGGTGCATCGGAATGTAAAACTGTTGACACAGGAAACGCTCAAACATTGACAGTGGGAAGACTCAGTCTTCCTGTACTGAAGTCGGCATTGTGTCATATATTTAATTCCGATGCAATTTCTGTGTTTTTTCGTCAATGGGAAGGTCCAATGGATACAGTAAACCTGCAGAGGTGCATCGAAATGTAAAACTGGTGACACTGGAAACGCTCAAAACATAGACTGAAAGAAGACTCAGTTTTCTTGTACTTATGTCAACGTTGTGTCTCTTATATTTAATTCCGATGTAATTTCTGTGTTTCATCGTCAATGGGAAGGTCCAATGGATACAGTAAGCCTGCAGAGGTGCATCGGAATGTAAAACTGGTGACACTGGAAACGCTCAAAACATAGACCGTAAGAAGACTCAGTTTTCTTGTACTTAAGTGAACGTTGTGTCACTTATATTTAATTCCGATGTAATTTCTGTATTTCATCGTCAATGGGAAGGTCCAATGGATACAGTAAACCTGCAGAGGTTCATCGGAATGTAAAACTGGTGACGCAGGAAACGCTCAAAACATAGACAGTAGGAAGACTCAATGTTCCATTACCCAAGTCGGCATTGTGTCTCTTATATTTAATTCCGATGCAATTTCTGTGGTTCATCGTCAATGGGAAGAATGAAGGGATACAGTAAACCTGCAGAGGTGCATCGGAATGTAAAAGTGGTGACACAGGAGACGCTCAAAACATAGACAGTAGGAAGACTCAGCCTTCCTGTTCTTAAGTAGTCGTTGTGTCTCTTATATTTAATTCCGATGCTATTTCTGTGTTTCATCGTCAATGGGAAGGTCCAATGGATACAGTAAACCTACAGAGGAGCATCGGAATGTAAAACTGTTGACACAGGAAACGCTCAAAACATAGACCGTAAGAAGAATCAGTTTTCTTGTACGTATGTCAACGTTGTGTCTCTTATATTTAATTCCGATGTAATTTCTGTGTTTCATCGTCAATGGGAAGGTCCAATGGATACAGTAAGCCTGCAGAGGTGCATCGGAATGTAAAACTCGTGACACGTGAAACGCTCAAAACTTAGACCGTAAGAAGACTCAGTTTTCTTGTACTTAAGTGAACGTTGTGTCACTTATATTTAATTCCGAAGTAATTTCTGTGTTTCATCGTCAATGGGAAGGTCCAATGGATACAGTAAACCTGCAGAGGTGCATCGGAATGTAAAACTGGTGCCGCAGGAAACGCTCAAAACATAGACAGTAGGAAGACTCAATGTTCCTATACTTAAGTCGGCATTGTGTCTCTTATATTTAATTCCGATGCTATTTCTGTGTTTCATCGTCAATGGGAAGGTCCAATGGATACAGTAAACCTGCAGAGGTGGCTCGGAATGTAAAACTGGTGACACAGGAAACGCTCAAACATAGACAGTAGGAAGACTCAGTCTTCCTGTACTTCAGTCGGCATTGGGTCTCTTATATTTAATTCCGATGCATTTTCTGTGTTTCATCGACAATGGGAAGGTCCAATGGATACAGTAAAACTGCAGAGGTGGCTCGGAATGTAAAACTGGTGACACAGGAAACGCTCAAAACATAGACAGTAGGAAGACTCAGTCTTCCTGTACTTCAGTCGGCATTGTGTCTCTTATATTTAATTCCTATGCATTTTCTGTGTTTCATCGACAATGGGAAGGTCCAATGGATACAGTAAAACTGCAGAGGTGCATCGGAATGTAAAACTGTTGACTCAGGAAACGCTCAAACATTGACAGTAGGAAGACTCAGTATTTCTGTACTGAAGTCGCCATTGTGTCATATATTTAATTCCGATGCAATTTCTGTGTTTTTTCGTCAATAGGAAGGTCCAAGGGATACAGTAACCCTGCAGAGGTGCATCGGAATGTAAAACTGGTGACACAGGAAACGCTCATAACATAGACCCTAAGAAGACTCAGTTTTCTTGTACTTAAGTTGGCATAGTGTCTTTTATATTTAATTCCTATGCAATTTCTGTGTTTCATTGTCACTGTGAATGTGCAAGTGATACAGTAAAACTGCAGAGGTGCATCGGAATGTAAAACTGGTGACGCAGGAAACGCTCAAAACATAGACCGTAAGAAGACTCAGTTTTCTTGTACTTAACTCAACGTTGTGTCTCTTATATTTAATTCCGATGCAATTTCTGTGTTTCATCGTCAATGGGAAGGTCCAATGGATGCAGTAAGCCTGCAGAGGTGCATCGGAATGTAAAACTGGTGACACTGGAAACGCTCAAAATATAGACCGTAAGAAGACTTAGTTTTCTTGTACGTATGTCAACGTTGTGTCTCTTATATTTAATTCCGATGTAATTTCTGTGTTTCATCGTCAATGGGAAGGTCCAATGGATACAGTGAACCTGCAGAGGTGCATCGGAATGTAAAACTGGTGACGCAGGAAACGCTTAAAACATAGACAGTAGGAAGACTCAATGTTCCATTACTCAAGTCGGCATTGTGTCTCTTATATTTAATTCCGATGCAATTTCTGTGGTTCATCGTCAATGGGAAGAATGAAGGGATACAGTAAACCTGCAGAGGTGCATCGGAATGTAAAAGTGGTGACACAGGAGACGCTCAAAGCATAGACAGTAGGAAGACTCAGCCTTCCTGTTCTTAAGTAGGCGTTGTGTCTCTAATATTTAATTCCGATTCTATTTCTGTGTTTCATCGTCAATGGGAAGGTCCAATGGATACAGTAAACCTGCAGAGGTGCATCGGAATGTAAAATTGGTGACGCAGGAAATGCTCAAAACATACACAGTAGGAAGACTCTATCTTCCTGCACTTAAGTCGGCATTGTGTCTCTTATATTTAATTCCGATGCAATTTCTGTGTTTCATCGTCAATGTGAAAATCCAATGGATACAGTAAACCTGCAGAGGTGGATCGGAATGTAAAACTGGTGACACAGGAAACGCTCAAAACATAGACAGTAGGAAGACTCCGTCTTCCTGTACTTCAGTCGGCATTGGGTCTCTTATATTTAATTCCGATGCATTTTCTGTGTTTCATCGTCAATGGGAAGGTCCAATGGATACAGTAAACCTGCAGAGGTGCATCGGAATATAAAACTGGTGACACAGGAAACGCTCAAAACATAGACAGTAGAAAGACTCAGTCTTCCTGTACTTAAGTCGGCATTGTGTCTCTTATATTTAATTCCGATGCAATTTCTGTGTTTCATCGTCAATGGGAAAGTCGAAGGGAAACAGTATACCTGCAGAGGTGCATCGGAATATAAAACTGGTGACACAGGAAACGCTCAAAACATAGACAGTAGGAAGGCTCAGTCTTCCTGTACTTAAGTCGGCATTGTGTCTCTTATATTTAAATCCGATGCAATTTCTGTGTTTCATCGTCAATTGGAGGGTCCAAGTGATAGTGTGTACCTGCAGAGGTGCATTGGAATGTAAAACTGGTGACACAGGAAGCGGTCAAAAGATAGACCCTAAGAAGACTCAGTTTTCTTGTACCGAAGTCGGCATTGTGTCTCTTATATTTAATTTAGATGCAATTTCTGTGTTTCATCGTCACTGTGAAGGTCCAAGGCATACAGGAAACCTGCAGAGGTGCATGGGAATGTAAAACCGGTGACACAGGAAACGCTCAAAACATAGACAGTTGGAAGACTTTGTCTTCCTGTACTTAAGACGTCATTGCGTCTCTTATATTTAATTCCGATGCAATTTCTGTGTTTCATCGCCAATGGGAACGTCTAAGGGATACAGTAACCCTGCAGAGGTGCATCGGAATGTAAAACAGGTGACACAGGAAGAGCTCATAACATAGACCCTAAGAAAAATCTGTTTTCTTGTACTTAAGTCGGCATTGTGTATTTTATATTTAATTCCGATGGAATTTCTGTGTTTCATCGTCACTGTGAAGGTCCAAGGGTTACAGTAAACCTGCAGAGGTGCATCGGAATGTAAAACTGGTGACACAGGACACGCTCAAAACATAGACACTAGGAAGACTCAGTCTTCCTGTACCTAAGAGTGAATAGTGTCTCTTATATTTAATTCCGATGCAATTTCTGTGTTTCATCGTCCATGGGAAGGTCCAATGGATACAGTAAACCTGCAGAGGTGCATCGGAATGTAAAACTGCTGACACAGGAAACGCTCAAAACATAGACCGTAAGAAGACTCAGTTTTCTTGTACTTAACTCAACGCTGTGTGTCTTATATTTAATTCCGATGTAATTTCTGTGCTTCATCGTCAATGGGAAGGTCCAATGGATACAGTAAACCTGCAGAGGTGCATCGGAATGTAAAACTGGTGACACAGGAAACGCTCAAAACATAGACAGTAGGAAGACTCAGCCTTCCTGTACTTAAGTCGGCATTGTGTCTCTTATATTTAATTCCGATGCTATTTCTGTGTTTCATCGTCAATGGGAAGGTCCAATGGATACAGTAAACCTGCAGAGGTGGATCGGAATGTAAAACTGGTGACACAGGAAACGCTCAAAACATAGACAGTAGGAAGACTCAGTCTTCCTGTACTTCAGTCGGCATTGTGTCTCTTATATTTAATTCCGATGCATTTTCTGTGTTTCATCGTCAATGGGAAGGTCCAATGGATACAGTAAACCTGCAGAGGTGCATCGGAATGTAAAACTGTTGACTCAGGAAACGCTCAAACATTGACAGTAGGAAGACTCAGTCTTCCTGTACTGAAGTCGGCATTGTGTCATATATTTAATTCCGATGCAATTTCTGTGTTTTTTCGTCAATGGGAAGGTCCAAGGGATACAGTAACCCTGCAGAGGGTCATCGGAATGTAAAACTGGTGACACAGGAAGCGCTCATAACATTGACTCTAAGAAGACTCAGTTTTCTTGTACTTAAGTTGGCATTGAGTCTTTTATACTTAATTCCTATGCAATTTCTGTGTTTCATTGTCACTGTGAATGTGCAAGTGATACAGTAAAACTGCAGAGGTGCATCGGAATGTAAAACTGGTGACGCAGGAAACGCTCAAAACATAGACCGTAAGAAGACTCATTTTTCTTGTACTTAACACAACGTTGTGTCTCTTATATTTAATTCCGATGCAATTTCTGTGTTTCATCGTCAATGGGAAGGTCCAATGGATACAGTAAACCTGCAGAGGTGCATCGGAATGTAAAACTGGTGACACTGGAAACGCTCAAAACATAGACCGTAAGAAGACTCAGTTTTCTTGTACTTATGTCAACGTTGTGTCTCTTATATTTAATTCCGATGTAATTTCTGTGTTTCATCGTCAATGGGAAAGTCCAATGGATACAGTAAGCCTGCAGAGGTGCATCGGAATGTCAAACTGGTGACACTGGAAACGCTCAAAATATAGACCGTAAGAAGACTTAGTTTTTTTGTACTTAAGTGAACGTTGTGTCACTTATATTTATTGCGATGTAATTTCTGTGTTTCATCGTCAATGGGAAGGTCCAATGGATACAGTGAACCTGCAGAGGTGCATCGGAATGTAAAAGTGGTGACACAGGAGACGCTCAAAACATAGACAGTAGGAAGACTCAGCCTTCCTGTACTTAAGTAGGCGTTGTGTCTCTAATATTTAATTCCGATGCTATTTCTGTGTTTCATCGTCAATGGGAAGGTCCAATGGATACAGTAAACCTGCAGAGGTGCATCGGAATGTAAAATTGGTGACGCAGGAAACGCTAAAAACATACACAGTAGGAAGACTCAATCTTCCTGTACTTAAGTCGGCATTGTGTCTCTTATATTTAATTCCGATGCAATTTCTGTGTTTCATCGTCAATGTGAAAATCCAATGGAGACAGTAAACCTGCAGAGGTGGATCGGAATGTAAAACTGGTGACACAGGAAACGCTCAAAACATAGACAGTAGGAAGACTCTGTCTTCCTGTACTTCAGTCGGCATTGGGTCTCTTATATTTAATTCCGATGCTTTTTCTGTGTTTCATCGTCAATGGGAAGGTCCAATGGATACAGTAAACCTGCAGAGGTGCATCGGAATATAAAACTGGTGACACAGGAAACGCTCAAAACATAGACAGTAGAAAGACTCAGTCTTCCTGTACTTAAGACGGCATTGTGTCTCTTATATTTAATTCCGATGCAATTTCTGTGATTCATCGTCAATGGGAAAGTCGAAGGGAAACAGTATACCTGCAGACGTGCATCGGAATATAAAACTGGTGACACAGGAAACGCTCAAATCATACACAGTAGAAAGGCTCAGTATTCCTGTACTTAAGTCGGCATTGTGTCTCTTATATTTAAATCCGATGCAATTTCTGTGTTTCATCGTCAATGGGAGGGTCCAAGGGATAGTGTGTACCTGCAGAGGTGCATTGGAATGTAAAACTGGTGACACAGGAAGCGGTCAAAAGATAGACCCTAAGAAGACTCAGTTTTCTTGTACTGAAGTCGGCATTGTGTCTCTTATATTTAATTTAGATGCAATTACTGTGTTTCATCGTCACTGTGAAGGTCCAAGGCATACAGGAAACCTGCAGAGGTGCATGGGAATGTAAAACTGGTGACACAGGAAACGCTCAAAACATAGACAGTTGGAAGACTTCGTCTTCCTGTACTTAAGACGTCATTGCGTCTCTTATATTTAATTCCAATGCATTTTCTGTGTTTCATCGTCCATGGGAAGGTCCAATGGATACAGTAAACCTGCAGAGGTGCATCGGAATGTAAAACTGGTGACACAGGAAACGCTCAAAACATAGACCGTAAGAAGACTCAGTTTTCTTGTACTTAACTCAACGTTGTGTCTCTTATATTTAATTCCGATGTAATTTCTGTGTTTCATCGTCAATGGGAAGGTCCAATGGATACAGTAAACCTGCAGAGGTGCATCGGAATGTAATACTGGTGACGCAGGAAACGCTCAAAACATAGACAGTAGGAAGACTCAATGTACCTGTACTTAAGTCGGCATTGTGTCTCTTATATTTAATTCCGATGCAATTTCTGTGTTTCATCGTCAATGGGAAGGTCCAATGGATACAGTAAACCTGCAGAGGTGCATCGGAATGTAAAACTGGTGACACTGGAAACGCTCAAAACATAGACCGTAAGAAGACTCAGTTTTCTTGTACTTATGTCAACGTTGTGTCTCTTATATTTAATTCCGATGTAATTTCTGTGTTTCATCGTCAATGGGAAAGTCCAATGGATACAGTAAGCCTGCAGAGGTGCATCGGAATGTCAAACTGGTGACACTGGAAACGCTCAAAATATAGACCGTAAGAAGACTTAGTTTTTTTGTACTTAAGTGAACGTTGTGTCACTTATATTTATTGCGATGTAATTTCTGTGTTTCATCGTCAATGGGAAGGTCCAATGGATACAGTGAACCTGCAGAGGTGCATCGGAATGTAAAAGTGGTGACACAGGAGACGCTCAAAACATAGACAGTAGGAAGACTCAGCCTTCCTGTACTTAAGTAGGCGTTGTGTCTCTAATATTTAATTCCGATGCTATTTCTGTGTTTCATCGTCAATGGGAAGGTCCAATGGATACAGTAAACCTGCAGAGGTGCATCGGAATGTAAAATTGGTGACGCAGGAAACGCTAAAAACATACACAGTAGGAAGACTCAATCTTCCTGTACTTAAGTCGGCATTGTGTCTCTTATATTTAATTCCGATGCAATTTCTGTGTTTCATCGTCAATGTGAAAATCCAATGGAGACAGTAAACCTGCAGAGGTTGATCGGAATGTAAAACTGGTGACACAGGAAACGCTCAAAACATAGACAGTAGGAAGACTCTGTCTTCCTGTACTTCAGTCGGCATTGGGTCTCTTATATTTAATTCCGATGCTTTTTCTGTGTTTCATCGTCAATGGGAAGGTCCAATGGATACAGTAAACCTGCAGAGGTGCATCGGAATATAAAACTGGTGACACAGGAAACGCTCAAAACATAGACAGTAGAAAGACTCAGTCTTCCTGTACTTAAGACGGCATTGTGTCTCTTATATTTAATTCCGATGCAATTTCTGTGATTCATCGTCAATGGGAAAGTCGAAGGGAAACAGTATACCTGCAGACGTGCATCGGAATATAAAACTGGTGACACAGGAAACGCTCAAATCATACACAGTAGAAAGGCTCAGTATTCCTGTACTTAAGTCGGCATTGTGTCTCTTATATTTAAATCCGATGCAATTTCTGTGTTTCATCGTCAATGGGAGGGTCCAAGGGATAGTGTGTACCTGCAGAGGTGCATTGGAATGTAAAACTGGTGACACAGGAAGCGGTCAAAAGATAGACCCTAAGAAGACTCAGTTTTCTTGTACTGAAGTCGGCATTGTGTCTCTTATATTTAATTTAGATGCAATTACTGTGTTTCATCGTCACTGTGAAGGTCCAAGGCATACAGGAAACCTGCAGAGGTGCATGGGAATGTAAAACTGGTGACACAGGAAACGCTCAAAACATAGACAGTTGGAAGACTTCGTCTTCCTGTACTTAAGACGTCATTGCGTCTCTTATATTTAATTCCAATGCATTTTCTGTGTTTCATCGTCCATGGGAAGGTCCAATGGATACAGTAAACCTGCAGAGGTGCATCGGAATGTAAAACTGGTGACACAGGAAACGCTCAAAACATAGACCGTAAGAAGACTCAGTTTTCTTGTACTTAACTCAACGTTGTGTCTCTTATATTTAATTCCGATGTAATTTCTGTGTTTCATCGTCAATGGGAAGGTCCAATGGATACAGTAAACCTGCAGAGGTGCATCGGAATGTAATACTGGTGACGCAGGAAACGCTCAAAACATAGACAGTAGGAAGACTCAATGTACCTGTACTTAAGTCGGCATTGTGTCTCTTATATTTAATTCCGATGCAATTTCTGTGGTTCATCGTCAATGCGAAGATCCAAGGGATACAGTAAACCTGCAGAGGTGCATCGGAATGTAAAACTGGTGACACAGGAAACGCTCAAAACATAGACAGTAGGAAGACTCAGCCTTCTTGTACTTAATTCGGCATTGTGTCTCTTATATTTAATTCCGATGCTATTTCTGTGTTTCATCGTCAATGGGAAGGTCCAATGGATACAGTAAACCTGCAGAGGTGGATCGGAATGTAAAATTGGTGACGCAGGAAAAGCTCAAAACATACACAGTAGGAAGACTCAATCTTCCTGTACTTAAGTCGGCATTGTGTCTCTTATATTTAATTCCGATGCAATTTCTGTGTTTCATCGTCAATGTAAAAATCCAAGGGATACAGTAAACCTGCAGAGGTGGATCGGAATGTAAAACTGGTGACACAGGAAACGCTCAAAACATAGACAGAAGGTAGACTCAGTCTTCCTGTACTTCAGTCGGCATTGTGTCTCTTATATTTAATTCCGATGCTATTTCTGTGTTTCATCGTCAATGGGAAGGTCCAATGGATACAGTAAACCTGCAGAGGTGCATCGAAATGTAAAACTGGTGACACTGGAAACGCTCAAAACATAGACTGAAAGAAGACTCAGTTTTCTTGTACTTATGTCAACGTTGTGTCTCTTATATTTAATTCCGATGTAATTTCTGTGTTTCATCGTCAATGGGAAGGTCCAATGGATACAGTAAGCCTGCAGAGGTGCATCGGAATGTAAAACTGGTGACACTGGAAACGCTCAAAACATAGACCGTAAGAAGACTCAGTTTTCTTGTACTTAAGTGAACGTTGTGTCACTTATATTTAATTCCGATGTAATTTCTGTATTTCATCGTCAATGGGAAGGTCCAATGGATACAGTAAACCTGCAGAGGTGCATCGGAATGTAAAACTGGTGACGCAGGAAACGCTCAAAACATAGACAGTAGGAAGACTCAATGTTCCATTACCCAAGTCGGCATTGTGTCTCTTATATTTAATTCCGATGCAATTTCTGTGGTTCATCGTCAATGGGAAGAATGAAGGGATACAGTAAACCTGCAGAGGTGCATCGGAATGTAAAAGTGGTGACACAGGGGACGCTCAAAACATAGACAGTAGGAAGACTCAGCCTTCCTGTTCTTAAGTAGTCGTTGTGTCTCTTATATTTAATTCCGATGCTATTTCTGTGTTTCATCGTCAATGGGAAGGTCCAATGGATACAGTAAACCTACAGAGGTGCATCGGAATGTAAAACTGTTGACACAGGAAACGCTCAAAACATAGACCGTAAGAAGAATCAGTTTTCTTGTACTTATGTCAACGTTGTGTCTCTTATATTTAATTCCGATGTAATTTCTGTGTTTCATCGTCAATGGGAAGGTCCAATGGATACAGCAAGCCTGCAGAGGTGCATCGGAATGTAAAACTCGTGACACTTGAAACGCTCAAAACTTAGACCGTAAGAAGACTCAGTTTTCTTGTATTAAGTGAACGTTGTGTCACTTATATTTAATTCCGATGTAATTTCTGTGTTTCATCGTCAATGGGAAGGTCCAATGGATACAGTAAACCTGCAGAGGTGCATCGGAATGTAAAACTGGTGCCGCAGGAAACGCTCAAAACATAGACAGTAGGAAGACTCAATGTTCCTATACTTAAGTCGGCATTGTGTCTCTTATATTTAATTCCGATGCAATTTCTGTGGTTCATCGTCAATGCGAAGATCCAAGGGATACAGTAAACCTGCAGAGGTGCATCGGAATGTAAAACTGGTGACACAGGAAACGCTCAAATCATAGACAGTAGGAAGACTCAGCCTTCCTGTACTTAAGTCGGCATTGTGTCTCTTATATTTCATTCCGATGCTATTTCTGTGTTTCATCGTCAATGGGAAGGTCCAATGGATACAGTAAACCTGCAGAGGTGGCTCGGAATGTAAAACTGGTGACACAGGAAACGCTCAAAACATAGATAGTAGGAAGACTCAGTCTTCCTGTACTTCAGTCGGCATTGTGTCTCTTATATTTAATTCCGATGCATTTTCTGTGTTTCATCGACAATGGGAAGGTCCAATGGATACAGTAAAACTGCAGAGGTGCATCGGAATGTAAAACTGTTGACTCAGGAAACGCTCAAACATTGACAGTAGGAAGACTCAGTATTCCTGTACTGAAGTCGCCATTGTGTCATATATTTAATTCCGATGCAATTTCTGTGTTTTTTCGTCAATAGGAAGGTCCAAGGGATACAGTAACCCTGCAGAGGTGCATCGGAATGTAAAACTGGTGACACAGGAAACGCTCATAACATAGACCCTAAGAAGACTCAGTTTTCTTGTACTTAAGTTGGCATAGTGTCTTTTATATTTAATTCCTATGCAATTTCTGTGTTTCATTGTCACTGTGAATGTGCAAGTGAAACAGTAAAACAGCAGAGGTGCATCGGAATGTAAAACTGGTGACGCAGGAAACGCTCAAAACATAGACCGTAAGAAGACTCAGTTTTCTTGTACTTAACTCAACGTTGTGTCTCTTATATTTAATTCCGATGCAATTTCTGTGTTTCATTGTCAATGGGAAGGTCCAATGGATACAGTAAGCCTGCAGAGGTGCATCGGAATGTAAAACTGGTGACACTGGAAACGCTCAAAATATAGAACGTAAGAAGACTTAGTTTTCTTGTACGTATGTCAACGTTGTGTCTCTTATATTTAATTCCGATGTAATTTCTGTGTTTGATCGTCAATGGGAAGGTCCAATGGATACAGTGAACCTGCAGAGGTGCATCGGAATGTAAAACTGGTGACGCAGGTAACGCTTAAAACATAGACAGTAGGAAGACTCAATGTTCCATTACTCAAGTCGGCATTGTGTCTCTTATATTTAATTCCGATGCAATTTCTGTGGTTCATCGTCAATGGGAAGAATGAAGGGATACAGTAAACCTGCAGAGGTGCATCGGAATGTAAAAGTGGTGACACAGGAGACGCTCAAAGCATAGACAGTAGGAAGACTCAGCCTTCCTGTTCTTAAGTAGGCGTTGTGTCTCTATTATTTAATTCCGATTCTATTTCTGTGTTTCATCGTCAATGGGAAGGTCCAATGGATACAGTAAACCTGCAGAGGTGCATCGGAATGCAAAATTGGTGACGCAGGAAATGCTCAAAACATACACAGTAGGAAGACTCAATCTTCCTGCACTTAAGTCGGCATTGTGTCTCTTATATTTAATTACGATGCAATTTCTGTGTTTCATCGTCAATGTGAAAATCCAATGGATACAGTAAACCTGCAGAGGTGGATCGGAATGTAAAACTGGTGACACAGGAAACGCTCAAAACATAGACAGTAGGAAGACTCAGTCTTCCTGTACTTCAGTCGGCATTGGGTCTCTTATATTTAATTCCGATGCATTTTCTGTGTTTCATCGTCAATGGGAGGGTCCAATGGATACAGTAAACCTGCAGAGGTGCATCGGAATATAAAACTGGTGACACAGGAAACGCTCAAAACATAGACAGTAGAAAGACTCAGTCTTCCTGTACTTAAGTCGGCATTGTGTCTCTTATATTTAATTCCGATGCAATTTCTGTGTTTCATCGTCAATGGGAAAGTCGAAGGGAAACAGTATACCTGCAGAGGTGCATCGGAATATAAAACTGGTGACACAGGAAACGCTCAAAACATAGACAGTAGGAAGGCTCAGTCTTCCTGTACTTAAGTCGGCATTGTGTCTCTTATATTTAAATCCGATGCAATTTCTGTGTTTCATCGTCAATTGGAGGGTCCAAGTGATAGTGTGTACCTGCAGAGGTGCATTGGAATGTAAAACTGGTGACACAGGAAGCGGTCAAAAGATAGACCCTAAGAAGACTCAGTTTTCTTGTACCGAAGTCGGCATTGTGTCTCTTATATTTAATTTAGATGCAATTTCTGTGTTTCATCGTCACTGTGAAGGTCCAAGGCATACAGGAAACCTGCAGAGGTGCATGGGAATGTAAAACCGGTTTCACAGGAAACGCTCAAAACATAGACAGTTGGAAGACTTTGTCTTCCTGTACTTAAGACGTCATTGCGTCTCTTATATTTAATTCCGATGCAATTTCTGTGTTTCATCGCCAATGGGAACGTCTAAGGGATACAGTAACCCTGCAGAGGTGCATCGGAATGTAAAACAGGTGACACAGGAAGAGCTCATAACATAGACCCTAAGAAAAATCTGTTTTCTTGTACTTAAGTCAGCATTGTGTATTTTATATTTAATTCCGATGGAATTTCTGTGTTTCATCGTCACTGTGAAGGTCCAAGGGTTACAGTAAACCTGCAGAGGTGCATCGGAATGTAAAACTGGTGACACAGGACACGCTCAAAACATAGACACTAGGAAGACTCAGTCTTCCTGTACCTAAGAGTGAATAGTGTCTCTTATATTTAATTCCGATGCAATTTCTGTGTTTCATCGTCCATGGGAAGGCCCAATGGATACAGTGAACCTGCAGAGTTGCATCGGAATGTAAAACTGGTGACACAGGAAACGCTCAAAACATAGACCGTAAGAAGACTCAGTTTTCTTGTACTTAACTCAACGTTGTGTCTCTTATATTTAATTCCGATGTAATTTCTGTGTTTCGTCGTCAATGGGAAGGTCCAATGGATACAGTAAACCTGCAGAGGTGCATCGGAATGTAAAACGGTGACGCAGGAAACGCTCAAAACATAGACAGTAGGAAGACTCAATGTTCCTGTACTTAAGTCGGCATTGTGTCTCTTACATTTAATTCCGATGCAATTTCTGTGGTTCATCGTCAATGCGAAAATCCAAGGGATACAGTAAACCTGCAGAGGTGCATCGGAATGTAAAACTGGTGACACAGGAAACGCTCAAAACATAGACAGTAGGAAGACTCAGCCTTCTTGTACTTAAGTCGGCATTGTGTCTCTTATATTTAATTCCGATGCTATTTCTGTGTTTCATCGTCAATGGGAAGGTCCAATGGATACAGTAAACCTGCAGAGGTGGATCGGAATGTAAAACTGGTGACACAGGAAACACTCAAAACATAGACAGGAGGAAGACTCAGTCTTCCTGTACTTCAGTCGGCATTGTGTCTCTTATATTTAATTCCGATGCATTTTCTGTGTTTCATCGTCAATGGGAAGGTCCAATGGATACAGTAAACCTGCAGAGGTGCATCGGAATGTAAAACTGTTGACTCAGGAAACGCTCAAACATTGACAGTAGGAAGACTCAGTCTTCCTGTACTGAAGTCGGCATTGTGTCATATATTTAATTCCGATGCAATTTCTGTCTTTTTTCGTCAACGGGAAGATCCAAGGGATACAGTAACCCTGCAGAGGTGCATCGGAATGTAAAACTGGTGACACAGGAAGCGCTCATAACATAGACCCTAAGAAGACTCAGTTTTCTTGTACTTAAGTCGGCATTGTGTCTTTTATATTTAATTCCTATGCAATTTCTGTGTTTCATCGTCACTGTGAAGGTGCAAGTGATACAGTAAAACTGCAGAGGTGCATCGGAATGTAAAACTGGTGACACAGGACACGCTCAAAACATAGACAGTAGGAACACACAGTCTTCCTGTACCTAAGTCAGAATTGTGTCTCTTATATTTAATTCCGATGCAATTTCTGTGTTTCATCGTCCATGGGAAGGTCCAATGGATACAGTAAAGCTGCAGAGGTGCATCGGAAAGTAAAACTGGTGACACAGGAAACGCTCAAAACATAGACAGTAGAAAGACTCAGTCTTCCTCGACTTAAGTCGGCATTGTGTCTCTTATATTTAATTCCGATGCAATTTCTGTGTTTCATCGTCAATGGGAAAGTTGAAGGGAAACAGTATACCTGCAGAGGTGCATCGGAATGTAAAACTGGTGACACAGGAAACGCACAAAACATAGACAGTAGGAAGGCTCAGTCTTCCTGTACTTAAGTCGGCATTGTGTCTCATATATTTAATTCCGATGCAATTTCTGTGTTTCTTCGTCACTTTGAAGGTCCAAGGCATACAGGAAACATGCAGACGTGCATCGGAATGTAAAACTGGTGACACAGGAAACGCACAAAACGTAGACAGTAGGCAGGCTCAGTCTTCCTGTACTTAAGTCGGCATTGTGTCTTTAATATTTAATTCCGATGCAATTTCTGTGTTTCATCGTCACTGTGAAGGTCCAAGGGTTACAGTAAACCTGCAGAGGTGCATCGGAATGTAAAACTGGTGACACAGGACACGCTCAAAACATAGACAGTAGGAAGACTCAGTCTTCCTGTACCTAAGAGTGAATAGTGTCTCTTATATTTAATTCCGATGCAATTTCTGTGTTTCATCCTCCATGGGAACGTCCAATGGATACAGTAAACCTGCAGACGTGCATCGGAATGTAAAACTGGTGACACAGGAAACGCACAAAACATAGACAGTAGGAAGGCTCAGTCTTCCTGTACTTAAGTCGGCATTGTGTCTCTTATATTTAATTCCGATGCTATTTCTGTGTTTCATCGTCAATGGGTAGGTCCAATGGATAAAGTAAACCTGCAGAGGTTGATCGGAATGTAAAACTGGTGACACAGGAAACGCTCAAAACATAGACAGTAGGAAGACTCAGTCTTCCTGTACTTCAGTCGGCATTGTGTCTCTGATATTTAATTCCGATGCATTTTCTGTGTTTCATCGTCAATGGGAAGGTCCAATGGATGCAGTAAACCTGCAGAGGTGCATCGGAATGTAAAACTGTTGACACAGGAAACGCTCAAACATTGACAGTAGGAAGACTCAGTCTTCCTGTACTGAAGTCGGCATTGTGTCATATATTTAATTCCGATGCAATTTCTGTGTTTTTTCGTCAATGGGAAGGTCCAAGGGATACAGTAACCCTGCAGAGGTGCATCGGAATGTAAAACTGGTGACACAGGAAGCGCTCATAACATAGACCCTAAGAAGACTCAGTTTTCTTGTACTTAAGTCGGCATTGTGTGTTTTATATTTAATTCCGATGTATTTTCTGTGTTTCATCGTCAATGGGAAGGTCCAATGTATACAGTAAACCTGTAGAGGTGCATCGGAATGTAAAACTGGTGACGCAGGAAACGCTCAAAACATAGACAGTAGGAAGACTCAATGTTCCTGTACTTAAGTCGGCATTGTGTCTCTTATATTTAATTCCGATGCAATTTCTGTGGTTCATCGTCAATGCGAAGATCCAAGGGATACAGTAAACATGCAGAGGTGCATCGGAATGTAAAACTGGTGACACAGGAAACGCTCAAAACATAGACAGTAGGAAGACTCAGCCTTCCTGTACTTAAGTCGGCATTGTGTCTCTTATATTTAATTCCGATGCTATTTCTGTGTTTCATCGTCAATGGGAGGGTGCAATGGATACAGTAAACCTGCAGAGGTGGATCGGAATGTAAAACTGGGGACACAGGAAACGCTCAAAACATAGACAGTAGGAAGACTCAGCCTTCCTGTACCTAAGTCAGCAATGTGTCTCTTATATTTAATTCCGACGCAATTTCTGTGTTTCGTCGTCCATGGGAAGGTCCAATGTATACAGTAAACCTGCAGAGGTGCATCGGAATGTAAAACTGGTGACACAGGAAACGCTCAAAACATATACCGTAAGAAGACTCAGTTTTCTTGTACTTAACTCAACGTTGTGTCTCTTATATTTAATTCCGATGTATTTTCTGTGTTTCATCGTAAATGGGAAGGTCCAATGTATACAGTAAACCTGTAGAGGTGCATCGGAATGTAAAACTGGTGACGCAGGAAACGCTCAAAAGATAGACAGTAGGAAGACTCAATGTTCCTGTACTTATGTCGGCATTGTGTCTCTTATATTTAATTCCGATGCAATTTCTGTGGTTCATCGTCAATGCGAAGATCCAAGGGATACAGTAAACATGCAGAGGTGCATCGGAATGTAAAACTGGTGACACAGGAAACGCTCAAATCATAGACAGTAGGAAGACTCAGCCTTCCTGTAATTAAGTCGGCATTGTGTCTTTTATATTTAATTCCGATGCAATTTCTGTGTTTCACTGTCAATGGGAAGGTCCAATGGATACAGTAAACCTGCAGAGGTGCATCGGAATGAAACTGGTGACACAGGAAGCGCTCTTAACATAGACCCTAAGAAGACTCAGTTTTCTTGTACTTAAGTCGGCATTGTGTCTTTTATATTTAATTCCTATGCAATTTCTGTGTTTCATCGTCACTGTGAAGGTGCAAGTGATACAGTAAAACTGCAGAGGTGCATCGGAATGTAAAACTGGTGACACAGGACACGCGCAAAACATAGACAGTAGGAAGACTCAGTCTTCCTGTACCTAAGTCGGAATTTTGTCTCTTATATTTAATTCCGATGCAATTTCTGTGTTTCATCGTCAATGGGAAGGTCCAAGGGATACAGTAACCCTGCAGAGGTGCAACGGGATGTAAAACTGGTGACACAGGAAGCGCTCATAACATAGACCCTAAGAAGACTCCGTTTTCTTGTACTTAAGTCGGCATTGTGTCTTTTATATTTAATTCCTATGCAATTTCTGTGTTTCATCGTCAATGGGAAGGTCCAAGGGATACAGTAAACCTGCAGAGGTGCATCGGAATGTAAAACTGGTGACGCAGGAAACGCTCAAAACATAGACAGTAGGAAGACTCAATGTTCCATTACTTAAGTCGGCATTGTGTCTCTTATATTTAATTCCGATGCAATTTCTGTGGTTCATCGTCAATGGGAAGATCCAAGGGATACAGTAACCCTGCAGAGGTGCATCGGAATGTAAAAGTGGTGACACAGGAGACGGTCAAAACATAGACAGTAGGAATACTCAGCCTTCCTGTTCTTAAGTAGTCGTTGTGTCTCTTATATTTAATTCCGATGCAATTTCTGTGTTTCATCGTCAATGTGAAAATCCAAGAGATACAGTAAACCTGCAGAGGTGCATCGGAATGTAAACCTGGTGACTCAGGAAACGCTCAAAACATAGGCAGTAGGAAGACTCAGTCTTTCTGTACTTAAGTCGGCATTGTGTCTCTTATTTTTAATTCCGATGCAATTTTTGTGTTTCATCGTCAATGGGAAGGTCCAAGGGATACAGTAACCCTGCAGAGGTGCATCGGAATGTAAAACTGGTGACACAAGAAGCGCTCATAACATAGACCCTAAGAAGAATCAGTTTTCTTGTACTTAAGTCGGCATTGTGTCTTTTATATTTAATTCCGATGCTATTTCTGTGTTTCATCGTCACTGTGAAGGTCCAAGGGATACAGTAAACCTGCAGAGGTGCATCGGAATGTAAAACTGGTGACGCAGGAAACGCTCAAAACATAGACAGTAGGAAGACTCAATGTTCCTGTACTTAAATCGGCATTGTGTCTCTTATATTTAATTCCGATGCAATTTCTGTGGTTCATCGTCAATGCGAAGATCCAAGGGATACAGTAAAGCTGCAGAGGTGCTTCGGAATGTAAAACTGGTGACACAGGAAACGCTCAAAACATAGACAGTAGGAAGACTCAGCCTTCCTGTACTTAAGTCGGCATTGTGTCTCTTATATTTAATTCCGATGCTATTTCTGTGTTTCATCGTCAATGGGAGGGTCCAATGGATACAGTAAACCTGCAGAGGTGGATCGGAATGTAAAACTGGTGACACAGGAAACGCTCAAAACATAGACAGTAGGAAGACTCAGTCTTCCTGTACTTCAGTCGGCATTGTGTCTCTTATATTTAATTGCGATGCATTTTCTGTGCTTCATCGTCAATGGTAAGGTCCAATGGATACAGTAAACCTGCAGAGGTGCATGGGAATGTAAAACTGTTGACACAGGAAACGCTCAAACATTGACAGTAGTAAGACTCAGTCTTCCTGTACTGAAGTCGGCATTGTGTCATATATTTAATTCCGATGCAATTTCTGTGTTTTTTCGTCAATGGGAAGGTCCAAGGGATACAGTAACCCTGCAGAGGTGCATCGGAATGTAAAACTGGTGACACAGGAAGCGCTCATAACATAGACCATAAGAAGACTCCGTTTTCTTGTACTTAAGTCGGCATTGTGTCTTTTATATTTAATTCCGATGCAATTTCTGCGTTTCATCGTCACTGTGAAGGTGCAAGGGATACAGTAAAACTGCAGAGGTGCATCGGAATGTAAAACTGGTGACACAGGACACGCTCAAATCATAGACAGTAGGAAGACTCAGTCTTACGGTACCTAAGTCGGAATTGTGTCTCTTATATTTAATTCCGATGCAATTTCTGTGTTTCATCGTCAATGGGAAGGTCCAATGGATACAGTAAACCTGCAGAGGTGCATCGGAATGTAAAATTGGTGACGCAGGAAACGCTCAAAACATACACAGTAGGAAGACTCAATGTTCCATTACTAAAGTCGGCATTGTGTCTCTTATATTTAATTCCGATGCAATTTCAGTGGTTCATCGTCAATGGGAAGATCCAAGGGATACAGTAAACCTGCAGAGGTGCATCGGAATGAAACAGGTGACACAGGAAGCGCTCATAACATAGACCCTAAGAAGACTCAGTTTTCTTGTACTTAAGTCGGCATTGTGTCTTTTATATTTAATTCCTATTCAATTTCTGTGTTTCATCGTCACTGTGAAGGTGCAAGTGATACAGTAAAACTGCAGAGGTGCATCAGAATGTAAAACTGGTGACACAGGACACGCTCAAAACATAGACAGTAGGAACACTCAGTCTTCCTGTACCTAAGTCGGAATTGTGTCTCTTATATTTAATTCCGATGCAATTTCTGTGTTTCATCGTCAATGGGAAGGTCCAAGGGATACAGTAAACCTGCAGAGGTGTATCGGAATGTAAAACTGGTGACGCAGGAAACGCTGAAAACATAGACAGTATGAAGACTCAATGTTCCATTACTTAAGTCGGCATTGTGTCTCTTATATTTAATTCCGATGCAATTTCTGTGGTTCATCGTCAATGGGAAGATCCAAGGGATACAGTAACCCTGCAGAGGTGCATCGGAATGTAAAAGTGGTGACACAGGAGACGCTCAAAACATAGACAGTAGGAAGACTCAGCCTTCCTGTTCTTAAGTAGTCGTTGTGTCTCTTATAATTAATTCCGATGCAATTTCTGTGTTTCATCGTCCATGTGAAAATCCAAGGGATACAGTAAATCTGCAGAGGTGCATCGGAGTGTAAACCTGGTGACTCAGGAAACGCTCAAAACATAGACAGTAGGAAGACTCAGTCTTTCTGTACTTAAGTCGGCATTGTGTCTTTTATATTTAATTCCGATGCTATTTCTGTGTTTCATCGTCACTGTGAAGGTCCAAGGGATACAGTAAACCTGCAGAGGTGCATCGGAATATAAAACTGGTGACACAGGACACGCTAAAAACATAGACAGTAGGAAGACACAGTCTTCGTGTACCTAAGTCAGCATTGTGTCTCTTATATTTAATTCCGACGCAATTTCCGTGTTTCGTCGTCCATGGGAAGGTCCAATGGAAACAGTAAACCTGCAGAGGTGCATCGGAATGCAAAACTGGTGACACAGGAAACGCTCAAAACATAGACCGTAAGAAGACTCAGTTTTCTTGTACTTAACTCAACGTTGTGTCTCTTATATTTAATTCCGATGAAATTTCTGTGTTTCATCGTCAAAGGGAAGGTCCAATGGATACAGTAAACCTGCAGAGGTGCATCGGAATGTAAAACTGGTGACGCAGGAAACGCTCATAACATAGACCCTAAGAAGACTCCGTTTTCTTGTACTTAAGTCGGCATTGAGTCTTTTATATTTAATTCCGATGCAATTTCTGCGTTTCATCGTCACTGTGAAGGTGCAAGGGATACAGTAAAACTGCAGAGGTGCATCGGAATGTAAAACTGGTGACACAGGACACGCTCAAATCATAGACAGTAGGAAGACTCAGTCTTACGGTACCTAAGTCGGAATTGTGTCTCTTATATTTAATTCCGATGCAATTTCTGTGTTTCATCGTCAATGGGAAGGTCCAAAGGATACAGTAAACCTGCAGAGGTGCATCGGAATGTAAAACTGTTGACACAGGAAACGCTCAAACATTGACAGTAGTAAGACTCAGTCTTCCTGTACTGAAGTCGGCATTGTGTCATATATTTAATTCCGATGCAATTTCTGTGTTTTTTCGTCAATGGGAAGGTCCAAGGGATACAGTAACCCTGCAGAGGTGCATCGGAATGTAAAACTGGTGACGCAGGAAGCGCTCATAACATAGACCCTAAGAAGACTCCGTTTTCTTGTACTTAAGTCGGCATTGTGTCTTTTATATTTAATTCCGATGCAATTTCTGCGTTTCATCGTCACTGTGAAGGTGCAAGGGATACAGTAAAACTGCAGAGGTGCATCGGAATGTAAAACTGGTGACACAGGACACGCTCAAATCATAGACAGTAGGAAGACTCAGTCTTACGGTACCTAAGTCGGAATTGTGTCTCTTATATTTAATTCCGATGCAATTTCTGTGTTTCATCGTCAATGGGAAGGTCCAATGGATACAGTAAACCTGCAGAGGTGCATCGGAATGTAAAATTGGTGACGCAGGAAACGCTCAAAACATACACAGTAGGAAGACTCAATGTTCCATTACTTAAGTCGGCATTGTGTCTCTTATATTTAATTCCGATGCAATTTCAGTGGTTCATCGTCAATGGGAAGATCCAAGGGATACAGTAAACCTGCAGAGGTGCATCGGAATGTAAAAGTGGTGACACAGGAGACGCTCAAAACATTGACAGTAGGAAGACTCAGCCTTCCTGTTCATAAGTCGGCGTTGTGTCTCTTATATTTAATTCCGATGCAATTTCTGTGTTTCATCGTCAATGTGAAAATCCAAGAGATACAGTAAACCTGCAGAGGTGCATCGGAATGTAAACCTGGTGACTCAGGAAACGCTCAAAACATAGGCAGTAGGAAGACTCAGTCTTTCTGTACTTAAGTCGGCATTGTGTCTCTTATTTTTAATTCCGATGCAATTTTTGTGTTTCATCGTCAATGGGAAGGTCCAAGGGATACAGTAACCCTGCAGAGGTGCATCGGAATGTAAAACTGGTGACACAAGAAGCGCTCATAACATAGACCCTAAGAAGAATCAGTTTTCTTGTACTTAAGTCGGCATTGTGTCTTTTATATTTAATTCCGATGCTATTTCTGTGTTTCATCGTCACTGTGAAGGTCCAAGGGATACAGTAAACCTGCAGAGGTGCATCGGAATATAAAACTGGTGACACAGGACACGCTCAAAACATAGACAGTAGGAAGACTCAGTCTTCGTGTACCTAAGTCAGCATTGTGTCTCTTATATTTAATTCCGACGCAATTTCTGTGTTTCGTCGTCCATGGGAAGGTCCAATGGAAACAGTAAACCTGCAGAGGTGCATCGGAATGTAAAACTGGTGACACAGGAAACGCTCAAAACATAGACCGTAAGAAGACTCAGTTTTCTTGTACTTAACTCAAAGTTGTGTCTCTTATATTTAATTCCGATGAAATTTCTGTGTTTCATCGTCAATGGGAAGGTCCAATGGATACAGTAAACCTGCAGAGGTGCATCGGAATGTAAAACTGGTGACGCAGGAAACGCTCAAAACATAGACAGTAGGAAGACTCAATGTTCCTGTACTTAAATCGGCATTGTGTCTCTTATATTTAATTCCGATGCAATTTCTGTGGTTCATCGTCAATGCGAAGATCCAAGGGATACAGTAAAGCTGCAGAGGTGCTTCGGAATGTAAAACTGGTGACACAGGAAACGCTCAAAACATAGACAGTAGGAAGACTCAGCCTTCCTGTACTTAAGTCGGCATTGTGTCTCTTATATTTAATTCCGATGCTATTTCTGTGTTTCATCGTCAATGGGAGGGTCCAATGGATACAGTAAACCTGCAGAGGTGGATCGGAATGTAAAACTGGTGACACAGGAAACGCTCAAAACATAGACAGTAGGAAGACTCAGTCTTCCTGTACTTCAGTCGGCATTGTGTCTCTTATATTTAATTGCGATGCATTTTCTGTGCTTCATCGTCAATGGTACGGTCCAATGGATACAGTAAACCTGCAGAGGTGCATGGGAATGTAAAACTGTTGACACAGGAAACGCTCAAACATTGACAGTAGTAAGACTCAGTCTTCCTGTACTGAAGTCGGCATTGTGTCATATATTTAATTCCGATGCAATTTCTGTGTTTTTTCGTCAATGGGAAGGTCCAAGGGATACAGTAACCCTGCAGAGGTGCATCGGAATGTAAAACTGGTGACACAGGAAGCGCTCATAACATAGACCATAAGAAGACTCCGTTTTCTTGTACTTAAGTCGGCATTGTGTCTTTTATATTTAATTCCGATGCAATTTCTGCGTTTCATCGTCACTGTGAAGGTGCAAGGGATACAGTAAAACTGCAGAGGTGCATAGGAATGTAAAACTGGTGACACAGGACACGCTCAAATCATAGACAGTAGGAAGACTCAGTCTTACGGTACCTAAGTCGGAATTGTGTCTCTTATATTTAATTCCGATGCAATTTCTGTGTTTCATCGTCAATGGGAAGGTCCAATGGATACAGTAAACCTGCAGAGGTGCATCGGAATGTAAAATTGGTGACGCAGGAAACGCTCAAAACATACACAGTAGTAAGACTCAATGTTCCATTACTAAAGTCGGCATTGTGTCTCTTATATTTAATTCCGATGCAATTTCAGTGGTTCATCGTCAATGGGAAGATCCAAGGGATACAGTAAACCTGCAGAGGTGCATCGGAATGAAACATAACATAGACCCTAAGAAGACTCAGTTTTCTTGTACTTAAGTCGGCATTGTGTCTTTTATATTTAATTCCTATTCAATTTCTGTGTTTCATCGTCACTGTGAAGGTGCAAGTGATACAGTAAAACTGCAGAGGTGCATCAGAATGTAAAACTGGTGACACAGGACACGCTCAAAACATAGACAGTAGGAACACTCAGTCTTCCTGTACCTAAGTCGGAATTGTGTCTCTTATATTTAATTCCGATGCAATTTCTGTGTTTCATCGTCAATGGGAAGGTCCAAGGGATACAGTAACCCTGCAGAGGTGCAACGGGATGTAAAACTGGTGACACAGGAAGCGCTCATAACATAGACCCTAAGAAGACTCCGTTTTCTTGTACTTAAGTCGGCATTGTGTCTTTTATATTTAATTCCGATGCAATTTCTGTGTTTCATCGTCAATGGGAAGGTCCAAGGGATACAGTAAACCTGCAGAGGTGTATCGGAATGTAAAACTGGTGACGCAGGAAACGCTGAAAACATAGACAGTATGAAGACTCAATGTTCCATTACTTAAGTCGGCATTGTGTCTCTTATATTTAATTCCGATGCAATTTCTGTGGTTCATCGTCAATGGGAAGATCCAAGGGATACAGTAACCCTGCAGAGGTGCATCGGAATGTAAAAGTGGTGACACAGGAGACGCTCAAAACATAGACAGTAGGAAGACTCAGCCTTCCTGTTCTTAAGTAGTCGTTGTGTCTCTTATAATTAATTCCGATGCAATTTCTGTGTTTCATCGTCCATGTGAAAATCCAAGGGATACAGTAAACCTGCAGAGGTGCATCGGAGTGTAAACCTGGTGACTCAGGAAACGCTCAAAACATAGACAGTAGGAAGACTCAGTCTTTCTGTACTTAAGTCGGCATTGTGTCTTTTATATTTAATTCCGATGCTATTTCTGTGTTTCATCGTCACTGTGAAGGTCCAAGGGATACAGTAAACCTGCAGAGGTGCATCGGAATATAAAACTGGTGACACAGGACACGCTAAAAACATAGACAGTAGGAAGACTCAGTCTTCGTGTACCTAAGTCAGCATTGTGTCTCTTATATTTAATTCCGACGCAATTTCCGTGTTTCGTCGTCCATGGGAAGGTCCAATGGAAACAGTAAACCTGCAGAGGTGCATCGGAATGTAAAACTGGTGACACAGGAAACGCTCAAAACATAGACCGTAAGAAGACTCAGTTTTCTTGTACTTAACTCAACGTTGTGTCTCTTATATTTAATTCCGATGAAATTTCTGTGTTTCATCGTCAAAGGGAAGGTCCAATGGATACAGTAAACCTGCAGAGGTGCATCGGAATGTAAAACTGGTGACGCAGGAAACGCTCATAACATAGACCCTAAGAAGACTCCGTTTTCTTGTACTTAAGTCGGCATTGAGTCTTTTATATTTAATTCCGATGCAATTTCTGCGTTTCATCGTCACTGTGAAGGTGCAAGGGATACAGTAAAACTGCAGAGGTGCATCGGAATGTAAAACTGGTGACACAGGACACGCTCAAATCATAGACAGTAGGAAGACTCAGTCTTACGGTACCTAAGTCGGAATTGTGTCTCTTATATTTAATTCCGATGCAATTTCTGTGTTTCATCGTCAATGGGAAGGTCCAAAGGATACAGTAAACCTGCAGAGGTCCATCGGAATGTAAAACTGTTGACACAGGAAACGCTCAAACATTGACAGTAGTAAGACTCAGTCTTCCTGTACTGAAGTCGGCATTGTGTCATATATTTAATTCCGATGCAATTTCTGTGTTTTTTCGTCAATGGGAAGGTCCAAGGGATACAGTAACCCTGCAGAGGTGCATCGGAATGTAAAACTGGTGACGCAGGAAGCGCTCATAACATAGACCCTAAGAAGACTCCGTTTTCTTGTACTTAAGTCGGCATTGTGTCTTTTATATTTAATTCCGATGCAATTTCTGCGTTTCATCGTCACTGTGAAGGTGTAAGGGATACAGTAAAACTGCAGAGGTGCATCGGAATGTAAAACTGGTGACACAGGACACGCTCAAATCATAGACAGTAGGAAGACTCAGTCTTACGGTACCTAAGTCGGAATTGTGTCTCTTATATTTAATTCCGATGCAATTTCTGTGTTTCATCGTCAATGGGAAGGTCCAATGGATACAGTAAACCTGCAGAGGTGCATCGGAATGTAAAATTGGTGACGCAGGAAACGCTCAAAACATACACAGTAGGAAGACTCAATGTTCCATTACTTAAGTCGGCATTGTGTCTCTTATATTTAATTCCGATGCAATTTCAGTGGTTCATCGTCAATGGGAAGATCCAAGGGATACAGTAAACCTGCAGAGGTGCATCGGAATGTAAAAGTGGTGACACAGGAGACGCTCAAAACATTGACAGTAGGAAGACTCAGCCTTCCTGTTCATAAGTCGGCGTTGTGTCTCTTATATTTAATTCCGATGCTATTTCTGTGTTTCATCGTCAAGGGGAAGGTCCAATGGATACAGTAAAGCTGCAGAGGTGCATCGGAATGTAAACCTGGTGACTCAGGAAACGCTCAAAACATAGACAGTAGGAAGACTCAGTGTTTCTGTACTTAAGTCGGCATTGTGCCTCTTATATTTAATTCCGATGCAATTTCTGTGTTTCATCGTCACTGGGAAGGTCCAATGGAAACAGTAAACCTGCAGAGGTGCATCGGAATGTAAAACTGGTGACACAGGAAACGCTCAAAACATAGACCGTAAGAAGTCTCAGTTTTCTTGTACTTAACTCAACGTTGTGTCTCTTATATTTAATTCCGATGAAATTTCTGTGTTTCATCGTCAATGGGAAGGTCCAATGGATACAGTAAACCTGCAGAGGTGCATCGGAATGTAAAACTGGTGACGCAGGAAACGCTCAAAACATAGACAGTAGGAAGACTCAATGTTCCTGTACTTAAGTCGGCATTGTGTCTCTTATATTTAATTCTGATGCAATTTCTGTGGTTCATCGTCAATGCGAAGATCCAAGGGATACAGTAAACCTGCAGAGGTGCTTCGGAATGTAAAACTGGTGACACAGGAAACGCTCAAAACATAGACAGTAGGAAGACTCAGCCTTCCTGTACTTAAGTCGGCATTGTGTCTCTTATATTTAATTCCGATGCTATTTCTGTGTTTCATCGTCAATGGGAGGGTCCAATGGATACAGTAAACCTGCAGAGGTGGATCGGAATGTAAAACTGGTGACACATGAAACGCTCAAAACATAGACAGTAGGAAGACTCAGTCTTCCTGTACTTCAGTCGGCATTGTGTCTCTTATATTTAATTGCGATGCATTTTCTGTGTTTCATCGTCAATGGTAAGGTTCAATGGATACAGTAAACCTGCAGAGGTGCATCGGAATGTAAAACTGTTGACACAGGAAACGCTCAAACATTGACAGTAGTAAGACTCAGTCTTCCTGTACTGAAGTCGGCATTGTGTCATATATTTAATTATGATGCAATTTCTGTGTTTTTTCGTCAATGGGAAGGTCCAAGGGATACAGTAACCCTGCAGAGGTGCATCGGAATGTAAAACTGGTGACACAGGAAGCGCTCATAACATAGACCCTAAGAGGACTTCGTTTTCTTGTACTTAAGTCGGCATTGTGTCTTTTATATTTAATTCCGATGCAATATCTGCGTTTCATCGTCACTGTGAAGGTGCAAGGGATACAGTAAAACTGCAGAGGTGCATCGGAATGTAAAACTGGTGACACAGGACACGCTCAAATCATAGACAGTAGGAAGACTCAGTCTTCCTGTACTTCTGTCGGCATTGTGTCTCTTATATTTAATTCCGATGCATTTTCTGTGTTTCATCGTCAATGGGAAGGTCCAATGGATACAGTAAACCTGCAGAGGTGCATCGGAATGAAACTGGTGACACAGGAAGCGCTCATAACATAGACCCTAAGAAGACTCAGTTTTCTTGTACTTAAGTCTGCATTGTGTCTTTTATATTTAATTCCTATGCAATTTCTGTGTTTCATCGTCACTGTGAAGGTGCAAACGATACAGTAAAACTGCAGAAGTGCATCAGAATGTAAAACTGGTGACACAGGACACGCTCAAAACATAGACAGTAGGAAGACTCAGTCTTCCTGTACCTAAGTCGGAATTGTGTCTCTTATATTTAATTCCGATGCAATTTCTGTGTTTCATCGTCAATGGGAAGGTCCAAGGGATACAGTAACCCTGCAGAGGTGCAACGGGATGTAAAACTGGTGACACAGGAAGCGCTCATAACATAGACCCTAAGAAGACTCCGTTTTCTTGTACTTAAGTCGGCATTGTGTCTTTTATATTTAATTCCTATGCAATTTCTGTGTTTCATCGTCAATGGGAAGGTCCAAGGGATACAGTAAACCTGCAGAGGTGCATCGGAATGTAAAACTGGTGACGCAGGAAACGCTGAAAACATAGACAGTAGGAAGACTAAATGTTCCATTACTTAAGTCGGCATTGTGTCTCTTATATTTAATTCCGATGCAATTTCTGTGGTTCATCGTCAATGGGAAGATCCAAGGGATACAGTAACCCTGCAGAGGTGCATCGGAATGTAAAAGTGGTGACACAGGAGAGGCTCAAAACAAAGACAGTAGGAAGACTCAGCCTTCCTGTTCTTAAGTAGTCGTTGTGTCTCTTATATTTAATTCCGATGCAATTTCTGTGTTTCATCGTCCATGTGAAAATCCAAGGGATACAGTAAACCTGCAGAGGTGCATCGGAATGTAAACCTGGTGACTCAGGAAACGCTCAAAACATAGGCAGTAGGAAGACTCAGTCTTTCTGTACTTAAGTCGGCATTGTGTCTCTTATATTTAATTCCGATGCAATTTCTGTGGTTCATCGTCAATGCTAAGATCCAAGGGATACAGTAAACCTGCAGAGGTGCTTCGGAATGTAAAACTGGTGACACAGGAAACGCTCAAAACATAGACAGTAGGAAGACTCAGCCTTCCTGTACTTAAGTCGGCATTGTGTCTCTTATATTTAATTCCGATGCTATTTCTGTGTTTCATCGTCAATGGGAGGGTCCAATGGATACAGTAAACCTGCAGAGGTGGATCGGAATGTAAAACTGGTGACACAGGAAACGCTCAAAACATAGACAGTAGGAAGACTCAGTCTTCCTGTACTTCAGTCGGCATTGTGACTCTTATATTTAATTGCGATGCATTTTCTGTGTTTCATCGTCAATGGTAAGGTCCAATGGATACAGTAAACCTGCAGAGGTGCATCGGAATGTAAAACTGTTGACACAGGAAACGCTCAAACATTGACAGTAGTAAGACTCAGTCTTCCTGTACTGAAGTCGGCATTGTGTCATATATTTAATCCCGATGCAATTTCTGTGTTTATTCGTCAATGGGAAGGTCCAAGGGATACAGTAACCCTGCAGAGGTGCATCGGAATGTAAAACTGGTGACACAGGTAGCGCTCATAACATAGACCCTAAGAAGACTCCGTTTTCTTGTACTTAAGTCGGCATTGTGTCTTTTATATTTAATTCCGATGCAATTTCTGCGTTTCATCGTCACTGTGAAGGTGCAAGGGATACAGTAAAACTGCAGAGGTGCATCGGAATGTAAAACTGGTGACACAGGACACGCTCAAATCATAGACAGTAGGAAGACTCAGTCTTCCTGTACTTCTGTCGGCATTGTGTCTCTTATATTTAATTCCGATGCATTTTCTGTGTTTCATCGTCAATGGGAAGGTCCAATGGATACAGTAAACCTGCAGAGGTGCATCGGAATGAAACTGGTGACACAGGAAGCGCTCATAACATAGACCCTAAGAAGACTCAGTTTTCTTGTACTTAAGTCGGAATTGTGTCTTTTATATTTAATTCCTATGCAATTTCTGTGTTTCATCGTCACTGTGAAGGTGCAAGTGATACAGTAAAACTGCAGAGGTGCATCGGAATGTAAAACTGGTGACACAGGACACGCTCAAAACATAGACAGTAGGAAGACTCAGTCTTCCTGTACCTAAGTCGGAATTGTGTCTCTTATATTTAATTCCGATGCAATTTCTGTGTTTCATCGTCAATGGGAAGGTCCAAGGGATACAGTAACCCTGCAGAGGTGCAACGGGATGTAAAACTGGTGACACAGGAAGCGCTCATGACATAGACCCTAAGAAGACTCCGTTTTCTAGTACTTAAGTCGGCATTGTGTCTTTTATATTTAATTCCTATGCAATTTCTGTGTTTCATCGTCAATGGGAAGTTCCAAGGGATACAGTAAGCCTGCAGAGGTGCATCGGAATGTAAAACTGGTGACGCAGGAAACGCTCAAAACATAGACAGTAGGAAGACTCAATGTTCCATTACTTAAGTCGGCATTGTGTCTCTTATATTTACTTCCGATGCAATTTCTGTGGTTCATCGTCAATGGGAAGATCCAAGGGATACAGTAACCCTGCAGAGGTGCATCGGAATATAAAAGTGGTGACACAGGAGACGCTCAAAACATAGACAGTAGGAAGACTCAGCCTTCCTGTTCTTAAGTAGTCGTTGTGTCTCTTATATTTAATTCCGATGCAATTTCTGTGTTTCATCGACAATGTGAAAATCCAAGGGATACAGTAAACCTGCAGAGGTGCATCGGAATGTAAAACTGGTGACACAGGAAGCGCTCATAACATAGACCCTAAGAAGAATCAGTTTTCTTGTACTTATGTCGGCATTGTGTCTTTTATATTTAATTCCGATGCTATTTCTGTGTTTCATCGTCACTGTGAAGGTCCAAGGGATACAGTAAACCTGCAGAGGTGCATCGGAATATAAAACTGGTGACACAGGACACGCTCAAAACGTAGACAGTAGGAAGACTCAGTCTTCGTGTACCTAAGTCAGCATTGTGTCTCTTATATTTAATTCCGACGCAATTTCTGTGTTTCGTCGTCCATGGGAAGGTCCAATGGAAACAGTAAACCTGCAGAGGTGCATCGGAATGTAAAACTGGTGACACAGGAAACGCTCAAAACATAGCCCGTAAGAAGACTCAGTTTTCTTGTACTTAACTCAAGGTTGTGTCTCTTATATTTAATTCCGATGAAATTTCTGTGTTTCATCGTCAATGGGAAGGTCCAATGGATACAGTAAACCTGCAGAGGTGCATCGGAATGTAAAACTGGTGAAGCAGGAAACGCGCAAAACATAGACAGTAGGAAGACTCAATGTTCCTGTACTTAAGTCGGCATTGTGTCTCTTATATTTAATTCCGATGCTATTTCTCTGGTTCATCGTGAATGCGAAGATCCAAGGGATACAGTAAACCTGCAGAGGTGCTTCGGAATGTAAAACTGGTGACACAGGAAACGCTCAAAACATAGACAGTAGGAAGACTCACTCTTCCTGTACTTAAGTCGGCATTGTGTCTCTTATATTTAATTCCGATGCTATTTCTGTGTTTCATCGTCAATGGGAGGGTCCAATGGATACAGTAAACCTGCAGAGGTGGATCGGAATGTAAAACTGTTGACACAGGAAACGCTCAAAACATAGACAGTAGGAAGACTCAGTCTTCCTGTACTTCAGTCGGCATTGTGTCTGTTATATTTAATTGCGATGCATTTTCTGTGTTTCATCGTCAATGGTAAGGTCCAATGGATACAGTAAACCTGCAGGGGTGCATCGGAATGTAAAACTGTTGACACAGGAAACGCTCAAACATTGACAGTAGTAAGACTCAGTCTTCCTGTACTGAAGTCGGCATTGTGTCATATATTTAATTCCGATGCAATTTCTGTGTTTTTTCGTCAATGGGAAGGTCCAAGGGATACAGTAACCCTGCAGAGGTGCATCGGAATGTAAAACTGGTGACACAGGAAGCGCTCATAACATAGACCCTAAGAAGACTCCGTTTTCTTGTACTTAAGTCGGCATTGTGTCTTTTATATTTAATTCCGATGCAATTTTTGCGTTTCATCGTCACTGTGAAGGTGCAAGGGATACAGTAAAACTGCAGAGGTGCATCGGAATGTAAAACTGGTGACACAGGTTACGCTCAAATCATAGACAGTAGGAAGACTCAGTCTTACGGTACCTAAGTCGGAATTGTGTCTCTTACATTTAATTCCGATGCAATTTCTGTGTTTCATCGTCAAGGGGAAGGTCCAATGGATACAGTAAAGTTGCAGAGTTGCGTCGGAATGTAAACCTGGTGACTCAGGAAACGCTCAAATCACAGACAGTAGGAAGGCTCAGTGTTTCTGTACTTAAGTCGGCATTGTGCCTCTTATATTTAATTCCGATGCAATTTCTGTGTTTCATCGTCACTGGGAAGGTCCAAGGGATACAGTAAACCTGCAGAGGTGCATCGGAATGTAAAACTGGTGACACAGGAAGCGCTCTTAGCACAGACCCTAAGAAGACTCAGTTTTCTTGTACTTAAGTCGGCATTGTGTCTTTTATATTTAATTCCGATGCAATTTCTGTGTTTCATCGCCAATGGGAAGGTCCAAGGGACACAGTAAACCTGCAGAGGTGCATCGGAATGTAAAACTGGTGACACTGGAAACGCTCAAAACGTGGACCGTAAGAAGACTCAGTTTTCTTGTACTTAAGTCGGCGTTGTTTTTTCTTATATTTAATTCCAATATAATTTCTGTGTTTCATTGTCAATATGAAGGTCCGATGGATACAGTAAACCTGCAGAGGTGCATCGGAATGTATAACTGGTGACGCAGGAACGCTCAAAAATAGACAGTAGGAAGACTCAGTCCTTCTGCACTTAAGTCGGCATTGTGTCTCTTATATTTAATTCCGATGCAATTTCTGTGATTCATCGTCAATGGGAAGGACAAAGGGATACAGTGAACCTGCAGAGGTGCATCGGAATGTAAAACTGGTGACACAGGAAACGCTCAAAACATAGACAGTCGGAAGACTCAGTCTTCCTGTACTTAAGTCGGCATTGTGTCTTTTTTATTTAATTCCGATGCAATTTCTGTGATTCATCGTCAATGGGAAGATCCAAGAGAAACAGTAAACCTGCAGAGGTGCGTCGGAATGTAAAACTGGTGACACAGGAAACGCTCAAAACATAGACATTAGGAATACTCAGTCTCCCTGTACTTAAGTCGGCATTGTGTCTCCTATATTTAAATCCGATGCAATTTCTGTGTTTCGTCGTCAATGGGAAGGTCAAAGGGATACAGTAAACCTGCAGAGGTGCATCGGAATGTAAAACTGGTGACACAGGACGCGTTCAAAACATAGACCCTAAGAAGACTCAGTGTTCTTGTACTTAAGTCGGCGTTGTATCTCTTATATTTAATTCCGATGCAATTTCTGTGTTTCTTCGTCAATGAGAAGGTCCAATGGATACAGTAAACCTGCAGAGGTGGATCGGAATGTAAAACTGGTGACACAGGAAACGCCGCTCAAAACATAGACAGTAGGAAGACTCGTTCTTCCTGTACTTAAGTCGGCATTGTGTCTCTTATATTTAATTCCTATTCATTTACTGTGTTTCATCGTCAATGGGAAGGTCCAATGGATACAGTAAACCTGCATAGGTGCATCGGAATGTAAAACTGGTGACACAGGAAACGCTCAAACATAGACAGTAGGTAGACTCAGTCTTCTTGTACTTAATTCGGAATTGTGTCTCTTATATTTAATTCCGATGCAATTTCTGTGATTCATCGTCAATGGCAAGATCCAAGGGATACAGTAAACCTGCAGAGGTGCATGGGAATGTAAAACTGAATACACAGGAAACGCTCCAAAAATAGACAGTAGGAATACTCAGTCTTCCTGTACTTAAGTCGGCATTGTGTCTTTCATATTTAAATCCGATGCAATTTCTGTGTTTCGTCGTCAATGGGAAGGTGAAAGGGATACAGCAAACCTGCAGCGGTGCATCGGAATGTAAAACTGGTGACACAGGAAACGCTCAAAACATAGACAGTTGGATGACTTTGTCTTCCTGTACTTAAGACGACATTGTGACACTTATATTTAATTCCGATGCAATTTCTGTGTTTCATCGTCAATGGGAAGGTCCAAGGGATACAGTAAACCTGCAGAGGTGCATCGGTATGTAAAACTGGTGACGCAGGAAACGCTCAAAACATAGACAGTAGGGAGACTCAATGTTCCTGTACTTAAGTCGGCATTGTGTCTCTTATATTTAATTCCGATGCAATTTCTGTGGTTCATCGTCAATGGGAAGATCCAAGGGATACAGTAAACCTGCAGAGGTGCATCGGAATGTAAAAGTGGTGACACAGGAGACGCTCAAAACATAGACAGTAGGAAGACTTAGCCTTCCTGTTCTTAAGTATGCGTTGTGTCTCTTATATTTAATTCCGATGCAATTTCTGTGTTTCATCGTCAATGGGGGGTTCCAATGGATACAGTAAACCTGCAGAGGTGCATCGGAATGTAGAACTGATGACACAGGAAATGCTCAAAACATAGATAGTAGGAAGACTCAGTCTTCCTGTGCTTAAGTCGGTATTGTGTCTCTTATATTTAATTCCGATGAAATTTCTGTGTTTCATCGTCAATGGGAAAGTCGAAGGGAAACAGTATACCTGCAGAGGTGCATCGGAATGTAAAACTGGTGACACAGGAAACGCTCAAAACATAGACAGTAGGAAGGCTCAGTCTTCCTGTACTTACGTCGGCATTGTGTCTCTTATATTTAATTCCGATGCAATTTCTGTGTTTCATCGTCACTTTGAAGGTCCAAGGGATACAAGGAAACCTGCGGAGGTGCATCGGAATGTAAAACTGGTGAAACAGGAAACGCTGAAAACATAGACAGTTGGAAGACTTTGTCTTCCTGTACTTAAGACGTCATTGTGTCTCTTATATTTAATTCTGATGCAATTTCTGTGTTTCATCGCCAATGGGAAGGTCCAAGGGATACAGAAACCCTGCAGAGGTGCATCGGAATGTAAAACAGGTGACACAGGAAGCGCTCATAACATAGACCCTAAGAAGACTCAGCTTTCTTGTACTTAAGTCGGCATTGTGTATTTTATATATAGTTCCGATGCAATGTCTGTGTTTCATCGTCACTGTGATGGTCCAAGGGTTACAGTAAACCTGCAGAGGTGCATCGGAATGTAAAACTGGTGACACAGGACACGCTCAAAAAATTGACAATAGGAAGACTCAGTCTTCCTGTACCTGAGATTGAATAGTGCGTCTTGTATTTAATTTCGATGCAATATCTGTGTTTCATCGTCCATGGGAAGGTCCAATGGATACAGCATACCTGCAGAGGTGCATCGGAATGTAAAACTGGTGACACAGGAAACGCTCAAAACATAGACCGTAAGAAGACTCAGTTTTCTTTTACTTAAGTAAACGTTGTGTCTCTTATATTTAATTCCGATGTAATTTCTGTGTTTCATCGTCAATGGGAAGGTCCAATGGATACAGTAAACCTGCTGAGGTGCATCGGAATGTAAAACTGGTGACGCAGGAAACGCTCAAAACATAGATAGTAGGAAGACTCAATGTTCCTGTACTTAAGTCGGCATTGTGTCTCTTATATTTAATTCCAATGCAATTTCTGTGGTTCATCGTCAATGGGAAGATGCAAGGGATACAGTAAACCTGCAGAGGTGCATCGAAATGTAAAAGTGGTGACACAGGAGACGCTCAAAACATAGACAGTAGGAAGACTCAGCCTTCCTGTTCTTAAGTCGGCGTTGTGTCTCTTATATTTAATTCCGATGCTATTTCTGTGTTTCATCGTCAATGGGAAGGTCCAATGGATACAGTAAACCTGCAGAGGTGAATCGGAATGTAAAATTGGTGACGCATGAAACGTACAAAACATACACAGTATGAAGACTCAATCTTCCTGTACATAAGTCGGCATTGTGTCCCTTATATTTAATTCCGATGCCATTTCTGTGTTTCATCGTCAATGTGAAAATCCAAGGGATACAGTAAACCTGCAGAGGTGCATCGGAATGTAAAACTGGTGACACAGGAAGCGCTCATAACATAGACCCTAAGAAGACTCAGTTTTCTTGTACTTAAGTCGGCATTGTGTCTCTTATATTTAATTCCGATGTAATTTCTGTGATTCATCGTCAATGGGAAGATTCAAGGGATACAGTAAACCTGCAGAGGTGCATCGGATAGTTAAAGTGGTGACACAGGAGACGCTCAAATCATAGACAGTAGGAAGACTCAGCCTTCCTGTTCTTAAGTAGGCGTTGTGTCTCTTATATTTAATTCCGATGCTATTTTTGTGTTTCATCGTCAATGGGAAGGTCCAATGGATACAGTAAACCTGCAGAGGTGCATCGGAATGTAAAATTGGTGACGCAGGAAACGCTCAAACCATACACAGTAGGTAGACTCAATCTTCCTGTACTTATGTCGGCATTGTGTCTCTTATATTTAATTCCGATGCAATTTCTGTGTTACATCGTCAATGTGAAAATCCAATGGATACAGTAAACCTGCAGACGTGGATCGGAATGCTAAACTGGTGACACAGGAAACGCTCAAAACATAGACAGTAGGAAGACTCAGTCTTCCTGTGCTTCAGTCGGCATTGTGTCTCTTATATTTAATTCCGATGCATTTTCTGTGTTTCATCGTCAATGGGAAGGACCAATGGATACAGTAAACCTGCAGAGGTGCATCGGAATGTAAATCTGTTGACACAGGAAACGCTCAAACATTGACAGTAGGAAGACTCAGTCTTCCTGTACTGAAGTCGGCATTGTGTCATATATTTAATTCCGATGCAATTTCTGTGTTTTTTCGTCAATGGGAAGGTCCAAGGGATACAGTAACCCTGCAGAGGTGCATCGGAATGTAAAACTGGTGACACAGGATGCGCTCATAACATAGACCCTAAGAAGACTCAGTTTTCTTGTACTTAAGTCGGCATTGTGTCTTTTATATTTAATTCCTATGCAATTTCTGTGTTTCATCGTCACTGTGAAGGTGCAAGGGATACAGTAAAACTGCAGAGGTGTATCGGAATGTAAAACTGGTGACACAGGACACGCTCAAAGCATAGAGAGTAGGAAGACTCAGTCTTCCTGTACCGAAGTCGGAATTGTGTCTCTTGTATTTAATTCCGATGCAATTTCTGTGTTTCATCGTCAATGGGAAGGTCCAATGGATACAGTAAACCTGCAGAGGTGGAACGGAATGTAAAACTGGTGACACAGGAAAAGCTCAAAACATAGACAGTAGGAAGACTTAGTGTTCCTGTACTTCAGTCGGCATTGTGTCTCTTATATTTAATTCCGATGCAATTTCTGTGTTTCATCGTCAATGGGAAGGTCCAAGGGATACAGTAACCCTGCAGAGGTGCATCGGAATGTAAAACTGGTGACACAGGAAGCGCTCATAACATAGACCCTAAGAAGAATCAGTTTTCTTGTACTTAAGTCGGCATTGTGTCTTTTATATTTAATTCCGATGCTATTTCTGTGTTTCATCGTCACTGTGAAGGTCCAAGGGATACAGTAAACCTGCAGAGGTGCATCGGAATATAAAACTGGTGACACAGGACACGCTCAAAACATAGACAGTAGGAAGACTCAGTCTTCGTGTACCTAAGTCAGCATTGTGTCTCTTATATTTAATTCCGACGCAATTTCTGTGTTTCGTCGTCCATGGGAAGGTCCAATGGAAACAGTAAACCTGCAGAGGTGCATCGGAATGTAAAACTGGTGACACAGGAAACGCTCAAAACATAGCCCGTAAGAAGACTCAGTTTTCTTGTACTTAACTCAACGTTGTGTCTCTTATATTTAATTCCGATGAAATTTCTGTGTTTCATCGTCAATGGGAAGGTCCAATGGATACAGTAAACCTGCAGAGGTGCATCGGAATGTAAAACTGGTGACGCAGGAAACGCTCAAAACATAGACAGTAGGAAGACTCAATGTTCCTGTACTTAAGTCGGCATTGTGTCTCTTATATTTAATTCCGATGCAATTTCTGTGGTTCATCGTCAATGCGAAGATCCAAGGGATACAGTAAACCTGCAGAGGTGCTTCGGAATGTAAAACTGGTGACACAGGAAACGCTCAAAACATAGACAGTAGGAAGACTCATTCTTCCTGTACTTAAGTCGGCATTGTGTCTCTTATATTTAATTCCGATGCTATTTCTGTGTTTCATCGTCAATGGGAGGGTCCAATGGATACAGTAAACCTGCAGAGGTGGATCGGAATGTAAAACTGGTGACACAGGAAACGCTCAAAACATAGACAGTAGGAAGACTCAGTCTTCCTGTACTTCAGTCGGCATTGTGTCTCTTATATTTAATTGCGATGCATTTTCTGTGTTTCATCGTCAATGGTAAGGTCCAATGGATACAGTAAACCTGCAGAGGTGCATCGGAATGTAAAACTGTTGACACAGGAAACGCTCAAACATTGACAGTAGTAAGACTCAGTCTTCCTGTACTGAAGTCGGCATTGTGTCATATATTTAATTCCGATGCAATTTCTGTGTTTTTTCGTCAATGGGAAGGTCCAAGGGATACAGTAACCCTGCAGAGGTGCATCGGAATGTAAAACTGGTGACACAGGAAGCGCTCATAACATAGACCCTAAGAAGACTCCGTTTTCTTGTGCTTAAGTCGGCATTGTGTCTTTTATATTTAATTCCGATGCAATTTCTGCGTTTCATCGTCACTGTGAAGGTGCAAGGGATACAGTAAAACTGCAGAGGTGCATCGGAATGTAAAACTGGTGACACAGGTTACGCTCAAATCATAGACAAGAGGAAGACTCAGTCTTACGGTACCTAAGTCGGAATTGTGTATCTTACATTTAATTCCGATGCAATTTCTGTGTTTCATCGTCAATGGGAAGGTCCAATGGATACAGTAAACCTGCAGAGGTGCATCGGAATGTAAAATTGGTGACGCAGGAAACGCTTAAAACATACACAGTAGGAAGACTCAATGTTCCATTACTTAAGTCGGCATTGTGTCTCTTATATTTAATTCCGATGCAATTACTGTGGTTCATCGTCAATGGGAAGATCGAAGGGATACAGTAAACCTGCAGAGGTGCATCGGAATGTAAAAGTGGTGACACAGGGGACGCTCAAAACATAGACAGTAGGAAGACTCAGCCTTCCTGTTCATAAGTCGGCGTTGTGTCTCTTATATTTAATTCCGATGCTATTTCTGTGTTTCATCGTCAAGGGGAAGGTCCAATGGATACAGTAAAGCTGCAGTGTTGCATCGGAATGTAAACCTGGTGACTCAGGAAACGCTCAAATCACAGACAGTAGGAAGACTCAGTGTTTCTGTACTTAAGTCGGCATTGTGCCTCTTATATTTAATTCCGATGCAATTTCTGTGTTTCATCGTCACTGGGAAGGTCCAAGGGATACAGTAACCCTGCAGAGGTGCATCGGAATGTAAAACTGGTGACACAGGAAGCGCTCTTAGCACAGACCCTAAGAAGACTCAGTTTTCTTGTACTTAAGTCGGCATTGTGTCTTTTATATTTAATTCCGATGCAATTTCTGTGTTTCATCGCCAATGGGAAGGTCCAAGGGACACAGTAAACCTGCAGAGGTGCATCGGAATGTAAAACTGGTGACACTGGAAACGCTCAAAACGTGGACCGTAAGAAGACTCAGTTTTCTTGTACTTAAGTCGGCGTTGTTATTTCTTATATTTAATTCCAATATAATTTCTGTGTTTCATTGTCAATATGAAGGTCCGATGGATACAGTAAACCTGCAGAGGTGCATCGGAATGTAAAACTGGTGACGCAGGAACGCTAAAAAATAGACAGTAGGAAGACTCAGTCCTTCTGTACTTATGTCGGCATTGTGTCTCTTATATTTAATTCCGATGCAATTTCTGTGATTCATCGTCAATGGGAAGGACAAAGGGATACAGTAAACCTGCAGAGGTGCATCGGAATGTAAAACTGGTGACACAGGAAACGCTCAAAACATAGACAGTCGGAAGACTCAGTCTTCCTGTACTTAAGTCGGCATTGTGTCTTTTTATTTTATTCCGATGCAATTTCTGTGATTCATCGTCAATGGGAAGATCCAAGAGAAACAGTAAACCTGCAGAGGTGCGTCGGAATGTAAAACTGGTGACACAGGAAACGCTCAAAACATAGACATTAGGAATACTCAGTCTCCCTGTACTTAAGTCGGCATTGTGTCTCCTATATTTAAATCCGATGCAATTTCTGTGTTTCGTCGTCAATGGGAAGGTCAAAGGGATACAGTAAACCTGCAGAGGTGCATCGGAATGTAAAACTGGTGACACAGGAAGCGTTCAAAACATAGACCCTAAGAAGACTCAGTGTTCTTGTACTTAAGTCGGCGTTGTATCTCTTATATTTAATTCCGATGCAATTTCTGTGTTTCTTCGTCAATGAGAAGGTCCAATGGATACAGTAAACCTGCAGAGGTGGATCGGAATGTAAAACTGGTGACACAGGAAACGCCGCTCAAAACATAGACAGTAGGAAGACTCGTTCTTCCTGTACTTAAGTCGGCATTGTGTCTCTTATATTTAATTCCTACTCATTTTCTGTGTTTCATCGTCAATGGGAAGGTCCAATGGATACAGTAAACCTGCAGAGGTGCATCGGAATGTAAAACTGGTGACACAGGAAACGCTCAAACATAGACAGTAGGTAGACTCAGTCTTCTTGTACTTAATTCGGAATTGTGTCTCTTATATTTAATTCCGATGCAATTTCTGTGATTCATCGTCAATGGGAAGATCCAAGGGATACAGTAAACCTGCAGAGGTGCATCGGAATGTAAAACTGGATACACAGGAAACGCTCCAAAAATAGACAGTAGGATGACTTAGCCTTCCTGTTCTTAAGTATGCGTTGTGTCTCTTATATTTAATTCCGATGCAATTTCTGTGTTTCATCGTCAATGGGGGGTTCCAATGGATACAGTAAACCTGCAGAGGTGCATCGGAATGTAGAACTGATGACACAGGAAATGCTCAAAACATAGATAGTAGGAAGACTCAATGTTCCTGTACTTAAGTCGGCATTGTGTCTCTTATATTTAATTCCGATGCAATTTCTGTGGTTCATCGTCAATGGGAAGATGCAAGGGATACAGTAAACCTGCAGAGGTGCATCGAAATGTAAAAGTGGTGACACAGGAGACGCTCAAAACATAGACAGTAGGAAGACTCAGCCTTCCTGTTCTTAAGTCGGCGTTGTGTCTCTTATATTTAATTCCGATGCTATTTCTGTGTTTCATCGTCAATGGGAAGGTCCAATGGATACAGTAAACCTGCAGAGGTGAATCGGAATGTAAAATTGGTGACGCATGAAACGTTCAAAACATACACAGTAGGAAGACTCAATCTTCCTGTACATAAGTCGGCATTGTGTCCCTTATATTTAATTCCGATGCCATTTCTGTGTTTCATCGTCAATGTGAAAATCCAAGGGATACAGTAAACCTGCAGAGGTGCATCGGAATGTAAAACTGGTGACACAGGAAGCGCTCATAACATAGACCCTAAGAAGACTCTGTTTTCTTGTACTTAAGTCGGCATTGTGTCTTTTATATTTAATTCCTATGCAATTTCTATGTTTCATCGTCACTGTGAAGGTGCAAGGGATACAGTTAAACTGCAGAGGTGCATCGGAATGTAAAACTGGTGACACAGGACACGCACAAAACATAGACAGTAGGAAGACTCGGTCTTCCTGTACCTAAGTCGGAATTGTGTCTCTTATATTTAATTCCGATGAAATTTCTGTGTTTCATCGTCAATGGGAAGGTCCAATGGATACAGTAAACCTGCAGAGGTGTATCGGAATGTAAAACTGGTGACACTGGAAACGCTCAAAGCATAGACCGTAAGAAGCCTCAGTTTTCTTGTACTTAAGTGAACGTTGTGTCTCTTACATTTAATTCCGATGTAATTTCTGTGTTTCATCGTCAATGGGAAGGTCCAATGGATACAGTAAACCTGCAGAGGTTCATCGGAATGTAAAACTGGTGACGCAGGAAACGCTCAAAGCATAGACAGTAGGAAGACTCAATGTTCCATTACTTAAGTCGGCATTGTGTCTCTTATATTTAATTCTGATGCTATTTCTGTGATTCATCGTCAATGGGAAGATTCAAGGGATACAGTAAACCTGCAGAGGTGCATCGGATAGTAAAAGTGGTGACACAGGAGACGTTCAAATCATAGACAGTAGGAAGACTCAGCCTTCCTGTTCTTAAGTAGGCGTTGTGTCTCTTATATTTAATCCCGATGCTATTTCTGTGTTTCATCGTCAATGGGAAGGTCCAATGGATACAGTAAACCTGCAGAGGTGCATCGGAATGTAAAATTGGTGACGCAGGAAACGCTCAAACCATACACAGTAGGTAGACTCAATCTTCCTGTACTTATGTCGGCATTATGTCTCTTATATTTAATTCCGATGCAATTTCTGCGTCACATCGTCAATGTGAAAATCCAATGGATACAGTAAACCTGCAGACGTGGATCGGAATGCTAAACTGGTGACACAGGAAACGCTCAAAACATAGACAGTAGGAAGACTCAGTCTTCCTGTACTTCAGTCGGCATTGTGTCTCTTATATTTAATTCCGATACATTTTCTGTGTTTCATCGTCAATGGGAAGGACCAATGGATACAGTAAACCTGCAGAGGTGCATCGGAATGTAAATCTGTTGACACAGGAAACGCTCAAACATTGACAGTAGGAAGACTCAGTCTTCCTGTACTGAAGTCGGCATTGTGTCATATATTTAATTCCGATGCAATTTCTGTGTTTTTTCGTCAATGGGAAGGTCCAAGGGATACAGTAACCCTGCAGAGGTGCATCGGAATGTAAAACTGGTGACACAGGATGCGCTCATAACATAGACCCTAAGAAGACTCAGTTTTCTTGTACTTCAGTCGGCATTGTGTCTTTTATATTTAATTCCTATGCAATTTCTGTGTTTCATCGTCACTGTGAAGGTGCAAGGGATACAGTAAAACTGCAGAGGTGTATCGGAATGTAAAACTGGTGACACAGGACACGCTCAAAGCATAGAGAGTAGGAAGACTCAATCTTCCTGTACTTAAGTCGGAATTGTGTCTCTTGTATTTAATTCCGATGCAATTTCTGTGTTTCATCGTCAATGGGAAGGTCCAATGGATACAGTAAACCTGCAGAGGTGGAACGGAATGTAAAACTGGTGACACAGGAAAAGCTCAAAACATAGACAGTAGGAAGACTTAGTCTTCCTGTACTTCAGTCGGCATTGTGTCTCTTATATTTAATTCCGATGCATTTTCTGTGTTTCATCGTTAATGGGAAGGTCCAATGGATACAGTAGACCTGCAGAGTTGCATCGGAATGTAGAACTGTTGACACAGGAAACGCTCAAACATTGACAGTAGGAAGACTCAGTATTCCTGTACTGAAGTCGGCATTGTGTCATATATTTAATTCAGATGCAATTTCTATGTTTTTTCGTCAATGGGATGGTCCAAGGGATACAGTAACCGTGCAGAGGTGCATCGGAATGTAAAACTGGTGACGCAGGAAGCGCTCATAACATAGACCCTAAGAAGACTCAGTTTTCTTGTACTTAAGTCGGCATTGTGTCTTTTATATTTAATTCCTATGCAATTTCTGTGTTTCATCGTCACTGTGAAGGTGCAAGGGATACAGTAAAACTGCAGAGGTGCATCGGAATGTAAAACAGATGACACAGGACACGCTCAAAACATAGACAGTAGGAAGACTCAGTCTTCCTGTACCTAAGTCGGAATTGTGTCTCTTATATTTAATTCCGATGCAATTTCTGTGTTTCATCGTCAATGGGAAGGTCCAATGGATACAGTAAACCTGCAGAGGTGCATCGGAATGTAAAACTGGTGACACTGGAAACGCTCAAATCATAGACCGTAAGAAGACTCAGTTTTCTTGTACTTAAGTGAACGTTGTTTCTCTTATATTTAATTCCGATGTAATTTCTGTGTTTCATCGTCAATGGGAAGGTCCCATGGATACAGTAAACCTGCAGAGGTGCATCGGAATGTAAAACTGGTGACGCAGGAAACGCTCAAAACTTAGACAGTAGGAAGACTCAATGTTCCATTACTTAAGTCGGCAATGTGTCTCTTATATTTAATTCCGATGCAATTTCTGTGGTTCATCGTCAATGGGAAAATCCAAGGGATACAGTAAACCTGCAGAGGTGCATCGGAATGTAAAAGTGGTGACACAGGAGACGCTCAAAACATAGACAGTAGGAAGACTCAATGTTCCTGTACTTAAGTCGGCGTTGTGTCTCTTTAATTCCGATGCTATTTCTGTGTTTCATCGTCAATGGGAAGGTCCAAGGGATACAGTAAACCTGCAGAGGTGCATCGAAATGTAAAATTGGTGACGCAGGAAACGCTCAAAACATACACAGTAGGAAGACTCAATATTCCTGTTCTTAAGTCGGCATTGTGTCTCTTATATTTAATTTCGATGCAATTTCTGTGTTTCATCGTTAATGTGAAAATCCAAGGGATACAGTAAACCTGCAGAGGTGCATCGGAATGTAAACCTGGTGACTCAGGAAACGCTCAAAACATAGACAGTAGGAAGACTCAGTCTTTCTGTACTTAAGTCGGCATTGTGTCTCTTATATTTAATTCCGATGCAATTTCTGTGTTTCATCGTCAATGGGAAAGTCCAAGGGATACAGTAACCCTGCAGAGGTGCATCGGAATGTAAAACTGGTGACACAGGAAGCGCTCATAACATATACCCTAAGAAGACTCAGTTTTCTTGTACTTAAGTCGGCATTGTGTCATTTATATTCAATTCCGATGCAATTTCTGTGTTTCATCGTCACTGTGAAGGTCCAAGGGATACAGTAAACCTGCAGAGGTGCATTGGAATGTAAAACTGGTGACACAGGACATGCTCAAAACATAGACAGTAGGAAGACTCAGTCTTCCTGTACCTAAGTCAAAATTGTGTCTCTTATATTTAATTCCGATGCAATTTCTGTGTTTCGTCGTCCATAGGAAGGTCCAATGGATACAGTAAACCTGCAGAGGTGCATCGGAATGTAAAACTGGTGACACAGGAAACGCTCAAAACATAGACCGTAAGAAAACTCAGTTTTCTTATACTTAACTCAACGTTGTGTCTCTTATATTTAATTCCGATGTAATTTCTGTGTTTCATCGTCAATGGGAAGGTCGAATGGATACAGTAAACCTGCAGAGGTGCATCGGAATGTAAAACTGGTGACGCAGGAAACGCTCAAAACATAGACAGTAGGAAGACTCAATGTTCCTGTACTTCAGACGGCATTTTGTCTCTTATATTTAATTCCGATGCAATTTCTGTGGTTCATCGTCGATGCGAACAACCAAGGGATATAGTAAACCTGCAGAGGTGCATCGGAATGTAAAACTGGTGACACAGGAAACGCTCAAAACATAGATAGTAGGAAGACTCAGCCTTCCTGTACTTAAGTCGGCATTGTGTCTCTTATATTAATTTCCGATGCTATTTCTGTGTTTCATCGTCAATGGGAAGGTCCAATGGATACAGTAAACCTGCAGAGGTGGATGGGAATGTAAAACTGGTGACACAGGAAACGCTCAAAACATAGACAGTAGGAAGACTCAGTCTTCCTGTACTTCAATCGGCATTGTGTCCCTTATATTTAATTCCGATGCATTTTCTGTGTTTCATCGTCAATGGGAAGGTCCAATGGATACAGTAAACCTGCAGAGGTTCATCGGAATGTAAAACTGGTGACGCAGGAAACACTCAAAGCATAGACAGTAGGAAGACTCAATGTTCCATTACTTAAGTCGGCATTGTGTCTCTTATATTTAATTCTGATGCTATTTCTGTGATTCATCGTCAATGGGAAGATTCAAGGGATACAGTAAACCTGCAGAGGTGCATCGGATAGTAAAAGTGGTGACACAGGAGACGCTCAAATCATAGACAGTAGGAAGACTCAGCCTTCCTGTTCTTAAGTAGGCGTTGTGTCTCTTATTTTTAATTCCGATGCTATTTCTGTGTTTCATCGTCAATGGGAAGGCCCAATGGATACAGTAAACCTGCAGAGGTGCATCGGAATGTAAAATTGGTGACGCAGGAAACGCTCAAACCATACACAGTAGGTAGACTCAATCTTCCTGTACTTATGTCGGCATTATGTCTCTTATATTTAATTCCGATGCAATTTCTGTGTCACATCGTCAATGTGAAAATCCAATGGATACAGTAAACCTGCAGAGGTGCATCGGAATGTAAAACTGGTGACACAGGAAACGCTCAAATCATAGACAGTAGGAAGACTAAGCCTTCCTGTACTTAAGTCGGCATTGTGTCTCTTATATTTAATTCCGATGCAATTTCTGTGATTCATCGTCAATGGGAAGATCCAAGAGAAACAGTAAACCTGCAGAGGTGCATCGGAATGTAAAACTGGTGACACAGGAAACGCCTAAAAGATAGACATTAGGAATACTCAGTCTCCCTGTCCTTAAGTCGGCATTGTGTCTCTTATATTTAAATCCGATGCAATTTCTGTGTTTCGTCGTCAATGGGAAGGTCAAAGGGATACAGTAAACCTGCAGAGGTGCTTCGGGATGTAAAACTGGTGACACAGGAAGCGTTCAAAACATAGACCCTAAGAAGACTCAGTGTTCTTGTACCTAAGTCGGCGTTGTGTCTCTTATATTTAATTCCGATGCAATTTCTGTGTTTATTCGTCAATGAGACGGTCCAATGGATACAGTAAACCGGCAGAGGTGCATCGGAAAGTAAAACTGGTGACACAGGAAACGCTCAAACATAGACAGTAGGTAGAGTCAGTCTTCCTGTACTTAAGTCGGAATTGTGTCTCTTATATTTAATTCCGATGCAATTTCTGTGATTCATCGTCAATGGGAAGATCCAAGGGATACAGTAAACCTGCAGAGGTGCATCGGAATGTAAAATTGGAGACACAGGAAACGCTCAAAAAATAGACAGTAGGAATACTCAGTCTTCCTGTACTTAAGTCGGCATTGTGTCTCTTATATTTAAATCCGATGCAATTTCTGTGTTTCGTCGTCAATGGGAAGGTGAAAGGGATACAGTAAACCTGCAGAGGTGCATCGGAATGTAAAACTGGTGACACAGGAAACGCTCAAAACATAGACAGTTGGATGACTTTGTCTTCCTGTTCTTAAGACGACATTGTGTCTCTTATATTTAATTCCGATGCAATTTCTGTGTTTCATCGACAATGTGAAAATCCAATGGATACAGTAAACCTGCAGAGGTGCATCGGAATGTAAAACTGGTGACGCAGGAAACGCTCAAAACATAGACAGTAGGAAGACTCAATGTTCCATTACATAAGTCGGCAATGTGTCTCTTATGTTTAATTCCGATGCAATTTCTGTGGTTCATCGTCAATGGGAAGATCCAAGGGATACAGTAAACCTGCAGAGTTGCATCGGAATGTAAAAGTGGTGACACAGTTGACGCTCAAAACATAGACAGTAGGAAGAATCTGCCTTCCTGTTCATAAGTAGGCGTTGTGTCTCTTCTATTTAATTCCGATGCTATTTCTGTGTTTCATCATCAATGGGAAGGTCCAAGGGATACAGTAAACCTGCAGAGGTGCATCGGAATGTAAAATTAGTGACGCAGGAAACGCTCAAAACATAGACAGTAGGAAGACTCAATCTTCCTGTACTTAAGTCGGCATTGTGTCTCTTATATTTAATTCCGATGCAATTTCTGTGTTTCATCGTTAATGTGAAAATCCAAGGGATACAGTAAACCTGCAGAGGTGCATCGGAATGTAAACCTGGTGACTCAGGAAACGCTCAAAACATAGACAGTAGGAAGACTCAGTCTTTCTGTACTTAAGTCGGCATTGTGTCTCTTATATTTAATTCCTATGCATTTTCTGTGTTTCATCGTCAATGGGAAGGGCCAATGGATACAGTAAACCTGCAGAGGTGCATCGGAAAGTAAAACTGGTGACACAGGAAACGCTCAAGCATAGACAGTAGGTAGACTCAGTCTTCCTGTACTTAAGTCGGAATTGTGTCTCTTATATTTAATTCCGATGCAATTTCTGTGTTTCATCGTCAACGTGAGGGTCCAAGGGATACAGTAAACCTGCAGAGGTGCATCGGAATGTAAAACTGGTGACACAGGACATGCTCAAAACATAGACAGTAGGAAGACTCAGTCTTCCTGTACCTTAGTCAGCATTGATTCTCTTATATTTAATTCCGATGCAATTCCTGTGTTTCGTCGTCCATGGGAAGGTCCAATGGATACAGTAAACCTGCAGAGGTGCATTGGAATGTAAAACTGGTGACACAGGAAACGCTAAAAACATAGACCGTAAGAAAACTCAGTTTTCTTGTACTTAACTCAACGTTGTGTCTCTTATATTTAATTCCGATGTAATTTCTGTGTTTCATCGTCAATGGGAAGGTCCAATGGATACAGTAAACCTGCAGAGGTGCATCGGAATGTAAAACTGGTGACACAGGAAACGCTCAAAACATAGACAGTAGGAAGATTCAATGTTCCTGTACTTAAGACAGCATTGTGTCTCTTATATTTAATTCCGATGCAATTTCTGTGGTTCATCGTCAATGCGAAGATCCAAGGGATACAGTAAACCTGCAGAGGTGCATCGGAATGTAAAAGTGGTGACACAGGAAACGCTCAAAACATAGATAGTAGGAAGACTCAGCCTTCCTGTACTTAAGTCGGCATTGTGTCTCTTATATTTAATTCCGATGCTATTTCTCTGTTTCATCGTCAATGGGAAGGTCCAATGGATACAGTAAACCTGCAGAGGTGGATCGGAATGTAAAACTGGTGACACAGGAAACGCTCAAAACATAGACAGTAGGAAGACTCAGTCTTCCTGTACTTCAGTCGGCATTGTGTCTCTTATATTTAATTCCGATGCATTTTCTGTGTTTCATCGTCAATGGGAAGGTCCAATGGATACAGTAAACCGGCAGAGGTGCATCGGAATGTAAAACTGTTGACACAGGAAACGCTCAAACATTGACAGTAGGAAGACTCAGTCTTCCTGTACCTAAGTCAGAATTGTGTCTCTTATATTTAATTCCGATGCAATTTCTGTGTATCATCGTCAATGGGAAGGTCCAATGGATACAGTAAAACTGCAGAGGTGCATCGGAATGTAAAATTCGTAACGCAGAAAACGCTCAAATCATACACAGTAGGAAGACTCAATATTCCTGTACTTAAGTCGGCATTGTGTCTCTTATATTTAATTCCTATGCATTTTCTGTGTTTCATCGTCAATGGGAAGGGCCAATGGATACAGTAAACCTGCAGAGGTGCATCGGAAAGTAAAACTGGTGACACAGGAAACGCTCAAGCATAGACAGTAGGTAGACTCAGTCTTCCTGTACTTAAGTCGGAATTGTGTCTCTTATATTTAATTCCGATGCAATTTCTGTGTTTCATCGTCAACGTGAGGGTCCAAGGGATACAGTAAACCTGCAGAGGTGCATCGGAATGTAAAACTGGTGACACAGGACATGCTCAAAACATAGACAGTAGGAAGACTCAGTCTTCCTGTACCTTAGTCAGCATTGAGTCTCTTATATTTAATTCCGATGCAATTTCTGTGTTTCGTCGTCCATGGGAAGGTCCAATGGATACAGTAAACCTGCAGAGGTGCATTGGAATGTAAAACTGGTGACACAGGAAACGCTAAAAACATAGACCGTAAGAAAACTCAGTTTTCTTGTACTTAACTCAACGTTGTGTCTCTTATATTTAATTCCGATGTAATTTCTGTGTTTCATCGTCAATGGGAAGGTCCAATGGATACAGTAAACCTGCAGAGGTGCATCGGAATGTAAAACTGGTGACACAGGAAACGCTCAAAACATAGACAGTAGGAAGATTCAATGTTCTTGTACTTAAGACGGCATTGTGTCTCTTATATTTAATTCCGATGCAATTTCTGTGGTTCATCGTCAATGCGAAGATCCAAGGGATACAGTAAACCTGCAGAGGTGCATCGGAATGTAAAAGTGGTGACACAGGAAACGCTCAAAACATAGATAGTAGGAAGACTCAGCCTTCCTGTACTTAAGTCGGCATTGTGTCTCTTATATTTAATTCCGATGCTATTTCTCTGTTTCATCGTCAATGGGAAGGTCCAATGGATACAGTAAACCTGCAGAGGTGGATCGGAATGTAAAACTGGTGACACAGGAAACGCTCAAAACATAGACAGTAGGAAGACTCAGTCTTCCTGTACTTCAGTCGGCATTGTGTCTCTTATATTTAATTCCGATGCATTTTCTGTGTTTCATCGTCAATGAGAAGGTCCAATGGATACAGTAAACCGGCAGAGGTGCATCGGAATGTAAAACTGTTGACACAGGAAACGCTCAAACATAGACAGTAGGTAGAGTCAGTCTTCCTGTACTTAAGTCGGCATTGTGTCTCTTATATTTAAATCCGATGCAATTTCTGTGTTTCGTCGTCAATGGGAAGGTGAAAGGGATACAGTAAACCTGCAGAGGTGCATCGGAATGTAAAACTGGTGACACAGGAAACGCTCAAAACATAGACAGTTGGATGACTTTGTCTTCCTGTTCTTAAGACGACATTGTGTCTCTTATATTTAATTCCGATGCAATTTCTGTGTTTCATCGACAATGTGAAAATCCAATGGATACAGTAAACCTGCAGAGGTGCATCGGAATGTAAAACTGGTGACGCAGGAAACGCTCAAAACATAGACAGTAGGAAGACTCAATGTTCCATTACATAAGTCGGCAATGTGTCTCTTATGTTTAATTCCGATGCAATTTCTGTGGTTCATCGTCAATGGGAAGATCCAAGGGATACAGTAAACCTGCAGAGTTGCATCGGAATGTAAAAGTGGTGACACAGTTGACGCTCAAAACATAGACAGTAGGAAGAATCTGCCTTCCTGTTCATAAGTAGGCGTTGTGTCTCTTCTATTTAATTCCGATGCTATTTCTGTGTTTCATCATCAATGGGAAGGTCCAAGGGATACAGTAAACCTGCAGAGGTGCATCGGAATGTAAAATTAGTGACGCAGGAAACGCTCAAAACATAGACAGTAGGAAGACTCAATCTTCCTGTACTTAAGTCGGCATTGTGTCTCTTATATTTAATTCCGATGCAATTTCTGTGTTTCATCGTTAATGTGAAAATCCAAGGGATACAGTAAACCTGCAGAGGTGCATCGGAATGTAAACCTGGTGACTCAGGAAACGCTCAAAACATAGACAGTAGGAAGACTCAGTCTTTCTGTACTTAAGTCGGCATTGTGTCTCTTATATTTAATTCCTATGCATTTTCTGTGTTTCATCGTCAATGGGAAGGGCCAATGGATACAGTAAACCTGCAGAGGTGCATCGGAAAGTAAAACTGGTGACACAGGAAACGCTCAAGCATAGACAGTAGGTAGACTCAGTCTTCCTGTACTTAAGTCGGAATTGTGTCTCTTATATTTAATTCCGATGCAATTTCTGTGTTTCATCGTCAACGTGAGGGTCCAAGGGATACAGTAAACCTGCAGAGGTACATCGGAATGTAAAACTGGTGACACAGGACATGCTCAAAACATAGACAGTAGGAAGACTCAGTCTTCCTGTACCTTAGTCAGCATTGAGTCTCTTATATTTAATTCCGATGCAATTTCTGTGTTTCGTCGTCCATGGGAAGGTCCAATGGATACAGTAAACCTGCAGAGGTGCATTGAAATGTAAAACTGGTGACACAGGAAACGCTAAAAACATAGACCGTAAGAAAACTCAGTTTTCTTGTACTTAACTCAACGTTGTGTCTCTTATATTTAATTCCGATGTAATTTCTGTGTTTCATCGTCAATGGGAAGGTCCAATGGATACAGTAAACCTGCAGAGGTGCATCGGAATGTAAAACTGGTGACACAGGAAACGCTCAAAACATAGACAGTAGGAAGATTCAATGTTCCTGTACTTAAGACGGCATTGTGTCTCTTATATTTAATTCCGATGCAATTTCTGTGGTTCATCGTCAATGCGAAGATCCAAGGGATACAGTAAACCTGCAGAGGTGCATCGGAATGTAAAAGTGGTGACACAGGAAACGCTCAAAACATAGATAGTAGGAAGACTCAGCCTTCCTGTACTTAAGTCGGCATTGTGTCTCTTATATTTAATTCCGATGCTATTTCTCTGTTTCATCGTCAATGGGAAGGTCCAATGGATACAGTAAACCTGCAGAGGTGGATCGGAATGTAAAACTGGTGACACAGGAAACGCTCAAAACATAGACAGTAGGAAGACTCAGTCTTCCTGTACTTCAGTCGGCATTGTGTCTCTTATATTTAATTCCGATGCATTTTCTGTGTTTCATCGTCAATGGGAAGGTCCAATGGATACAGTAAACCGGCAGAGGTGCATCGGAATGTAAAACTGTTGACACAGGAAACGCTCAAACATTGACAGTAGGAAGACTCAGTCTTCCTGTACCTAAGTCAGAATTGTGTCTCTTATATTTAATTCCGATGCAATTTCTGTGTTTCATCGTCAATGGGAAGGTCCAATGGATACAGTAAAACTGCAGAGGTGCATCGGAATGTAAAATTCGTAACGCAGAAAACGCTCAAATCATACACAGTAGGAAGACTCAATATTCCTGTACTTAAGTCGGCATTGTGTCTCTTATATTTAATTCCGATGCAATTTCTGTGTTTCATCGTCAATGTGAAAATCCAAGGGATACAGTAAACCTGCAGAGGTGCATCGGAATGTAAACCTGGTGACACAGGAAACGCTCGAAACATAGACAGTAGGATGACTCATTCTACCTGTACTTAAGTCGGCATTGTGTCTCTTATACTTAATTCCTATGCATTTTCTGTATTTCATCGTCAATGGGAAGGTCCAATGGATACAGTAAACCTGCAGAGGTGCATCGGAATGTAAAACTGGTGACGCAGGAAACGCTCAAAATATAGATAGTAGGAAGACTCAGTCTTCCTGTACTTAAGTCGGCATAGTGTCTCTTATATTTAATTCCGATGCTATTACTCTGTTTCATCGTCAATGGGAATGTGCAATAGATACAGTAAACCTGCAGAGGTGGATCGGAATGTAAAACTGGTGACCCAGGAAACGCTCAAAACATAGACAGTAGGAAGACTCAGCCTTCCTGTACTTAAGTCGGCATTGTGTCTCTTATATTTAATTCCGATGCATTTTCTGTGTTTCATCGTCAATGGGAAGGTCCAATGGATACAGTAAACCTGCAGAGGTGCATCGGAATGTAAAACTGTTGACACAGGAAACGCTCAAACATTGACAGTAGGAAGACTCAGTCTTCCTGTACCTAAGTCAGAATTGTGTCTCTTATATTTAATTCCGATGCAATTTCTCTGTTTCATCGTCCATGGGAAGGTCCAATGGATACAGTAAAACTGCAGAGCTGCATCGGAATGTAAAATTGGTGACGCAGGAAACGCTCAAAACATACACAGTAGGAAGACTCAATCTTCCTGTACTTAAGTCGGCATTGTGTCTCTTATATTTAATTCCGATGCAGTTTCTGTGTTTCATCGTCAATGTGAAAATCCAAGGGATACAGTAAACCTGCAGAGGTGCATCGGAATGTAAACCTGGTGACTCAGGAAACGCTCAAAACATAGACAGTAGGAAGACTCAGTCTTTCTGTACTTAAGTCGGCATTGTGTCTCTTATATTTAATTCCTATGCATTTTCTGTGTTTCATCGTCAATGGGAAGGGCCAATGGATACAGTAAACCTGCAGAGGTTCATCGGAAAGTAAAACTGGTGACACAGGAAACGCTCAAACATAGACAGTAGGTAGACTCAGTCTTCCTGTACTTAAGTCGGAATTGTGTCTCTTATATTTAATTCCGATGCAATTTCTGTGATTCATCGTCAATGGGAAGATCCAAGGGATACAGTAAACCTGCAGAGGTGCATCGGAATGTAAAATTGGAGACACAGGAAACGCTCAAAAAATAGACAGTAGGAATACTCAGTCTTCCTGTACTTAAGTCGGCATTGTGTCTCTTATATTTAAATCCGATGCAATTTCTATGTTTCGTCGTCAATGGGAAGGTGAAAGGGATACAGCAAACCTGCAGAGGTGCATCGGAATATAAAAGTGGCGACACAGGAAACGCTCAAAGCATTGACAGTTGGATGACTTTGTCTTCCTGTACTTAAGACGACATTGTGTCTCTTATATTAAACTCCGATGCAATTTATGTGTTTCATCGTTAATGGGAAGGTCCAAGGGATACAGTAAACCTGCAGAGGTGCATTGGAATGTAAAACTGGTGACACAGGAAACGCTAAAAACATAGACCGTAAGAAGACTGAGTTTTCTTGTACTTATGTCACGTTGTGTCTCATATATTTTATTCCGATGTAATTTCGGTGTTCCATCGTCAATGGGAAGGTCCAATGGATACAGTAAACCTGCAGAGGTGCATCGGAATGTAAATCTGGTGACGCAGGAAACGCTCAAAATATGGACAGTAGGAAGACTCAGTCTTCCTGTACTTATGTCGGCATTGTGTCTCTTATATTTAATTCCCATGCAATTTCTGTGTTTCAACGTCAATTGGAAGATCCAAGGGATACAGTAAACCTGCAGAGGTGCATCGGAATGTAAAACTGGTGACACAGGAAACGCTCAAAACATAGACAGTAGGAAGACTCAGTCTTCCTGTACTCAAGTCGTCATTGTGTCTCTTATATTAAATTCCTATGCATTTTCTGTGTTTCGTCGTCAATGGGAGGGTGAAAGGGATACAGCAAACCTGCAGAGGTGCATCGGAATGTAAAACTGGTGACACAGGAAACGCTCAAAACATAGACAGTTGGATGACTTTGTCTTCCTGTACTTAAGACGACGTTGTGCCTCTTATATTTAATTCCGATGCAATTTCTGTGTTTCATCGTCAATGGGAAAGTCCCTGGGATACAGTAACCCTGCAGAGGTGCATCCGAATGTAAAACTGGTGACACAGGAGACGCTCAAAGCATAGACAGTAGGAAGACTCATTCTTCCTGTACTTAAGTCGGCATTGTGTCTCTTATATTTAATTCCTATGCATTTTCTGTGTTTCATCGTCAATGGGAAGGTCCAATGGATACAGTAAACCTGCAGAGGGGCATCGGAATGTAAAACTGGTGACGCAGGAAACGCTCAAAATATAGACAGTAGGAAGACTCAGTCTTCCTGTACTTAAGTCGGCATAGTGTCTCTTATATTTAATTCCGATGCTATTACTCTGTTTCATCGTCAATGGGAAGGTGCAATGGATACAGTAAACCTGCAGAGGTGGATCGGAATGTAAAACTGGTGACACAGGAAACGCTCAAAACATAGACAGTAGGAAGACTCAGCCTTCCTGTACGTAAGTCGGCATTGTGTCTCTTATATTTAATTCCGATGCATTTTCTGTGTTTCATCGTCAATGGGAAGGTCCAATGGATACAGTTAACCTGCAGAGGTGCATCGGAATGTAAAACAGTTGACACAGGAAACGCTCAAACATTGACAGTAGGAAGACTCAGTCTTCCTGTACCTAAGTCAGAATTGTGTCTCTTATATTTAATTCCGATGCAATTTCTGTGTTTCATCGTCCATGGGAAGGTCCAATGGATACAGTAAAACTGCAGAGCTGCATCGGAATGTAAAATTGGTGACGCAGGAAACGCTCAAAACATACACAGTAGGAAGAATCAATCTTCCTGTACTTAAGTCGGCATTGTGTCTCTTATATTTAATTCCGATGCAATTTCTGTGTTTCATCGTCAATGTGAAAATCCAAGGGATACAGTAAACCTGCAGAGGTGCATCGGAATGTAAACCTGGTGACTCAGGAAACGCTCAAAACATACACAGTAGGAAGACTCAGTCTTTGTGTACTTAAGTCGGCATTGTGTCTCTTATATTTAATTCCGATGCAATTTCTGTGTTTCATCGTCAATGGGAAGGTCCAAGGGATACAGTAACCCTGCAGAGGTGCATCGGAATGTAAAACTAGTGACACAGGAAGCGTTCAAAACATAGACCCTAAGAAGACTCAGTGTTCTTGTACTTAAGTCGGCGTTGTGTCTCTTATATTTAATTCCGATGCAATTTCTGTGTTTCTTCGTCAATGAGAAGGTCCAATGAATACAGTAAACCTGCAGAGGTGGATCGGAATGTAAAACTGGTGACACAGGAAACGCTCGAAACATAGACAGTAGGAAGACTCATTCCTCCTGTACTTAAGTCGGAATTGTGTCTCTTATATTTAATTCCGATGCAATTTCTGTGATTCATCGTCAATGGGAAGATCCAAGGGATACAGTAAACCTGCAGAGGTGCATCGGAATGTAAAATTGGAGACACAGGAAACGCTCAAAAAATAGACAGTAGGAATACTCAGTCTTCCTGTACTTAAGTCGGCATTGTGTCTCTTATATTTAAATCCGATGCAATTTCTATGTTTCGTCGTCAATGGGAAGGTGAAAGGGATACAGCAAACCTGCAGAGGTGCATCGGAATATAAAAGTGGTGACACAGGAAACGCTCAAAGCATTGACAGTTGGATGACTTTGTCTTCCTGTACTTAAGACGACATTGTGTCCCTTATATTTAATTCCGATGCAATTTATGTGTTTCATCGTTAATGGGAAGGTCCAAGGGATACAGTAAACCTGCCGAGGTGCATCGGAATGTAAAACTGGTGACACTGGAAACGTTCAAAACATAGACCGTAAGAAGACTCAGTTTTCTTGTACTTATGTCACGTTGTGTCTCATATATTTTATTCCGATGTAATTTCTGTGTTTCATCGTCAATGGGAAGGTCCAATGGATAGAGTAAACCTGCAGAGGTGCATCGGAATGTAAATCTGGTGACGCAGGAAACGCTCAAAATATAGACAGTAGGAAGACTCAGTCTTCCTGTACTTATGTCGGCATTGTGTCTCTTATATTTAATTCCCATGCAATTTCTGTGTTTTCAACGTCAATTGGAAGATCCAAGGGATACAGTAAACCTGCAGAGGTGCATCGGAATGTAAAACTGGTGACACAGGAAACGCTCAAAACATAGACAGTAGGAAAACTCAGTCTTCCTGTACTCAAGTCGTCATTGTGTCTCTTATATTAAATTCCTATGCATTTTCTGTGTTTCATCGTCAATGGGAAGGTCCAATGGATACAGTAAACCTGCAGAGGTGCATCGGAATGTAAAACTGGTGACACAGGAAACGCTCAAAACATAGACAGTAGGAAGACTCATTCTTCCTGTACTCAAGTCGTCATTGTGTCTCTTATATTAAATTCCTATGCATTTTCTGTGTTTCATCGTCAATGGGAAGGTCCAATGGATACAGTAAACCTGCAGAGGTGCATCGGAATGTAAAACTGGTGACACAGGAAACGCTCAAAACATAGACAGTAGGAAGACTCAGCCTTCCTGTACTTAAGTCAGCATTGTGTCTCTTATATTTAATTCCGATGCAATTTCTGTGATTCATCGCCAATGGGAAGATCCAAGAGATACAGTAAACCTGCAGAGGTGCATCGGAATGTAAAACTGGTGACACAGGAAACGCTCAAAGCATAGACAGTAGGAAGACTCAGTCTTTCTGTACTTAAGTCGGCATTGTGTCTCTTATATTTAATTCCGATGCAATTTCTGTGTATCTTCGTCAATGAGAAGGTCCAATGGATACAGTATCCTTGCAGAGGTGGATCGGAATGTAAAACTGGTGACACAGGAAACGCTCAAAACATAGACAGTAGGAAGACTCATTCTTCCTGTACTCAAGTCGTCATTGTGTCTCTTATATTAAATTCCTATGCATTTTCTGTGTTTCATCGTCAATGGGAAGGTCCAATGGATACAGTAAACCTGCAGAGGTGGATCGGAATGTAAAACTGGTGACACAGGAAACGCTCAAAGCATAGACAGTTGGATGACTTTGTCTTCCGGTACTTAAGACGACATTGTGTCTCTTATATTTAATTCCGATGCAATTTATGTGTTTCATCGTCAATGGGAAGGTCCAAGGGATACAGTAAACCTGCAGAGGTGCATCGGAATGTAAAAGTGGTGACACAGGTGACGCTCAAAACATAGACAGTAGGAAGACTCAGTCTTTCTGTACTTAAGTCGGCATTGTGTCTCTTATATTTAATTCCGATGCAATTTCTGTGTTTCATCGTCAATGGGAAGGTCCAAGGGATACAGTAACCCTGCAGAGGTGCATCGGAATGTAAAACTAGTGACACAGGAAGCGTTCAAAACATAGACCCTAAGAAGACTCAGTGTTCTTGTACTTAAGTCGGCGTTGTGTCTCTTATATTTAATTCCGATGCAATTTCTGTGTTTCTTCGTCAATGAGAAGGTCCAATGAATACAGTAAACCTGCAGAGGTGGATCGGAATGTAAAACTGGTGACACAGGAAACGCTCGAAACATAGACAGTAGGAAGACTCATTCCTCCTGTACTTAAGTCGGAATTGTGTCTCTTATATTTAATTCCGATGCAATTTCTGTGATTCATCGTCAATGGGAAGAACCAAGGGATACAGTAAACCTGCAGAGGTGCATCGGAATGTAAAATTGGAGACACAGGAAACGCTCAAAAAATAGACAGTAGGAATACTCAGTCTTCCTGTACTTAAGTCGGCATTGTGTCTCTTATATTTAAATCCGATGCAATTTCTATGTTTCGTCGTCAATGGGAAGGTGAAAGGGATACAGCAAACCTGCAGAGGTGCATCGGAATATAAAAGTGGTGACACAGGAAACGCTCAAAGCATTGACAGTTGGATGACTTTGTCTTCCTGTACTTAAGACGACATTGTGTCTCTTATATTTAATTCCGATGCAATTTCTGTGTTTCATCGTTAATGGGAAGGTCCAAGGGATACAGTAAACCTGCAGAGGTGCATCGGAATGTAAAACTGGTGACACTGGAAACGTTCAAAACATAGACCGTAAGAAGACTCAGTTTTCTTGTACTTATGTCACGTTGTGTCTCATATATTTTATTCCGATGTAATTTCTGTGTTTCATCGACAATGGGAAGGTCCAATGGATAGAGTAAACCTGCAGAAGTGCATCGGAATGTAGATCTGGTGACGCAGGAAACGCTCAAAATATAGACAGTAGGAAGACTCAGTCTTCCTGTACTTATGTCGGCATTGTGTCTCTTATATTTAATTCCCATGCAATTTCTGTGTTTCAACGTCAATTGGAAGATCCAAGGGATACAGTAAACCTGCAGAGGTGCATCGGAATGTAAAACTGGTGACACAGGAAACGCTCAAAACATAGACAGTAGGAAGACTCAGTCTTCCTGTACTCAAGTCGTCATTGTGTCTCTTATATTAAATTCCTATGCATTTTCTGTGTTTCATCGTCAATGGGAAGGTCCAATTTATACAGTAAACCTGCAGAGGTGCATCGGAATGTAAAACTGGTGACACAGGAAACGCTCAAAACATAGACAGTAGGAAGACTCATTCTTCCTGTACTCAAGTCGTCATTGTGTCTCTTATATTAAATTCCTATGCATTTTCTGTGTTTCATCGTCAATGGGAAGGTCCAATGGATACAGTAAACCTGCAGAGGTGCATCGGAATGTAAAACTGGTGACACAGGAAACGCTCAAAACATAGACAGTAGGAAGACTCAGCCTTCCTGTACTTAAGTCAGCATTGTGTCTCTTATATTTAATTCCGATGCAACTTCTGTGATTCATCGCCAATGGGAAGATCCAAGAGATACAGTAAACCTGCAGAGGTGCATCGGAATGTAAAACTGGTGACACAGGAAACGCTCAAAACATAGACAGTAGGAAGACTCAGTCTTTCTGTACTTAAGTCGGCATTGTGTCTCTTATATTTAATTCCGATGCAATTTCTGTGTATCTTCGTCAATGAGAAGGTCCAATGGATACAGTATACTTGCAGAGGTGGATCGGAATGTAAAACTGGTGACACAGGAAACGCTCAAAACATAGACAGTAGGAAGACTCATTCTTCCTGTACTCAAGTCGTCATTGTGTCTCTTATATTAAATTCCTATGCCTTTTCTGTGTTTCATCGTCAATGGGAAGGTCCAATGGATACAGTAAACCTGCAGAGGTGGATCGGAATGTAAAACTGGTGACACAGGAAACGCTCAAAGCATAGACAGTTGGATGACTTTGTCTTCCTGTACTTAAGACGACATTGTGTCTCTTATATTTAATTCCGATGCAATTTATGTGTTTCATCGTCAATGGGAAGGTCCAAGGGATACAGTAAACCTGCAGAGGTGCATCGGAATGTAAAAGTGGTGACACAGGTGACGCTCAAAACGTAGACAGTAGGAAGACTCAGTCTTTCTGTACTTAAGTCGGCATTGTGTCTCTTATATTTAATTCCGATGCAATTTCTGTGATTCATCGCCAATGGGAAGATCCAAGAGATACAGTAAACCTGCAGAGGTGCATCGGAATGTAAAACTGGTGACACAGGAAACGCTCAAAACATAGACATTACTAATACTCAGTCTCCCTGTACTTAAGTCAGCCTTGTGTCTCTTATATTTAAATCCGATGCAATTTCTGTGTTTCGTCGTCAATGGGAAGGTCAAAGGGATACAGTAAACCTGCAGAGGTGCATCGGAATGTAAAACTGGTGATACAGGAAGCGTTCAAAACATAGACCCTAAGAAGACTCAGTGTTCTTGTACTTAAGTCGGCGTTGTGTCTCTTATATTTTATTCCGATGCAATTTCTGTGTTTCAACGTCAATTGGAAGATCCAAGGGATACAGTAAACCTGCAGAGGTGCATCGGAATGTAAAACTGGTGACACAGGAAACGCTCAAAACATAGACAGTAGGAAGACTCAGTCTTCCTGTACTCAAGTCGTCATTGTGTCTCTTATATTAAATTCCTATGCATTTTCTGTGTTTCATCGTCAATGGGAAGGTCCAATTTATACAGTAAACCTGCAGAGGTGCATCGGAATGTAAAACTGGTGACACAGGAAACGCTCAAAACATAGACAGTAGGAAGACTCATTCTTCCTGTACTCAAGTCGTCATTGTGTCTCTTATATTAAATTCCTATGCATTTTCTGTGTTTCATCGTCAATGGGAAGGTCCAATGGATACAGTAAACCTGCAGAGGTGCATCGGAATGTAAAACTGGTGACACAGGAAACGCTCAAAACATAGACAGTAGGAAGACTCAGCCTTCCTGTACTTAAGTCAGCATTGTGTCTCTTATATTTAATTCCGATGCAACTTCTGTGATTCATCGCCAATGGGAAGATCCAAGAGATACAGTAAACCTGCAGAGGTGCATCGGAATGTAAAACTGGTGACACAGGAAACGCTCAAAACATAGACAGTAGGAAGACTCAGTCTTTCTGTACTTAAGTCGGCATTGTGTCTCTTATATTTAATTCCGATGCAATTTCTGTGTATCTTCGTCAATGAGAAGGTCCAATGGATACAGTATACTTGCAGAGGTGGATCGGAATGTAAAACTGGTGACACAGGAAACGCTCAAAACATAGACAGTAGGAAGACTCATTCTTCCTGTACTCAAGTCGTCATTGTGTCTCTTATATTAAATTCCTATGCCTTTTCTGTGTTTCATCGTCAATGGGAAGGTCCAATGGATACAGTAAACCTGCAGAGGTGGATCGGAATGTAAAACTGGTGACACAGGAAACGCTCAAAGCATAGACAGTTGGATGACTTTGTCTTCCTGTACTTAAGACGACATTGTGTCTCTTATATTTAATTCCGATGCAATTTATGTGTTTCATCGTCAATGGGAAGGTCCAAGGGATACAGTAAACCTGCAGAGGTGCATCGGAATGTAAAAGTAGTGACACAGGTGACGCTCAAAACGTAGACAGTAGGAAGACTCAGTCTTTCTGTACTTAAGTCGGCATTGTGTCTCTTATATTTAATTCCGATGCAATTTCTGTGATTCATCGCCAATGGGAAGATCAAAGAGATACAGTAAACCTGCAGAGGTGCATCGGAATGTAAAACTGGTGACACAGGAAACGCTCAAAACATAGACATTACTAATACTCAGTCTCCCTGTACTTAAGTCAGCCTTGTGTCTCTTATATTTAAATCCGATGCAATTTCTGTGTTTCGTCGTCAATGGGAAGGTCAAAGGGATACAGTAAACCTGCAGAGGTGCATCGGAATGTAAAACTGGTGATACAGGAAGCGTTCAAAACATAGACCCTAAGAAGACTCAGTGTTCTTGTACTTAAGTCGGCGTTGTGTCTCTTATATTTTATTCCGATGCAATTTCTGTGTATCTTCGTCAATGAGAAGGTCCAATGGATACAGTAAACCTACAGAGTTGGAACGGAATGTAAAACTGGTGACACAGGAAACGCTCAAAACATAGACAGTAGGAAGACTCATTCTTCCTGTACTTAAGTCGGCATTGTGTCTCTTATATTTAATACCTATGCATTTTCTGTGTTTCATCGTCAATGGGAAGGTCCAATGGATACAGTAAACCTGCAGAGGTGCATCGGAATGTAATACTGTTGACACAGGAAACGCTCAAACATTGACAGTAGGAAGACTCAGTCTTCCTGTACCTAAGTCAGAATTGTGTCTCTTATATTTAATTCCGATGCAATTTCTGTGTTTCATCATCCATGGGAAGGTCCAATGGATACAGTAAACCTGCAGAGGTGCATCGGAATGTAAAACTGGTGACACAGGAAACGCTCAAAACATAGACAGTTGGATGACTTTGTCTTCCTGTACTTAAGACGACATTGTGCCTCTTATATTTAATTCCGATGCAATTTCTGTGTTTCATCGTCAATGGGAAAGTCCCTGGGATACAGTAACCCAGCAGAGGTGCATCCGAATGTAAAACTGGTGACACAGGAGACGCTCAAAGCATAGACAGTAGGAAGACTCATTCTTCCTGTACTTAAGTCGGCATTGTGTCTCTTATATTTAATTCCTATGCATTTTCTGTGTTTCATCGTCAATGGGAAGGTCCAGTGGATACAGTAAACCTGCAGAGGGGCATCGGAATGTAAAACTGGTGACGCAGGAAACGCTCAAAATATAGACAGTAGGAAGACTCAGTCTTCCTGTACTTAAGTCGGCATAGTGTCTCTTATATTTAATTCCGATGCTATTACTCTGTTTCATCGTCAATGGGAAGGTGCAATGGATACAGTAAACCTGCAGAGGTGGATCGGAATGTAAAACTGGTGACACAGGAAACGCTCAAAACATAGACAGTAGGAAGACTCAGCCTTCCTGTACTTAAGTCGGCATTGTGTCTCTTATATTTAATTCCGATGCAATTTCTGTGTTTCATCGTTAATGGGAAGGTCCAAGGGATACAGTAAACCTGCAGAGGTGCATCGGAATGTAAAACTGGTGACACTGGAAACGTTCAAAACATAGACCGTAAGAAGACTCAGTTTTCTTGTACTTATGTCACGTTGTGTCTCATATATTTTATTCCGATGTAATTTCTGTGTTTCATCGACAATGGGAAGGTCCAATGGATAGAGTAAACCTGCAGAAGTGCATCGGAATGTAAATCTGGTGACGCAGGAAACGCTCAAAATATAGACAGTAGGAAGACTCAGTCTTCCTGTACTTATGTCGGCATTGTGTCTCTTATATTTAATTCCCATGCAATTTCTGTGTTTCAACGTCAATTGGAAGATCCAAGGGATACAGTAAACCTGCAGAGGTGCATCGGAATGTAAAACTGGTGACACAGGAAACGCTCAAAACATAGACAGTAGGAAGACTCAGTCTTCCTGTACTCAAGTCGTCATTGTGTCTCTTATATTAAATTCCTATGCATTTTCTGTGTTTCATCGTCAATGGGAAGGTCCAATTTATACAGTAAACCTGCAGAGGTGCATCGGAATGTAAAACTGGTGACACAGGAAACGCTCAAAACATAGACAGTAGGAAGACTCATTCTTCCTGTACTCAAGTCGTCATTGTGTCTCTTATATTAAATTCCTATGCATTTTCTGTGTTTCATCGTCAATGGGAAGGTCCAATGGATACAGTAAACCTGCAGAGGTGCATCGGAATGTAAAACTGGTGACACAGGAAACGCTCAAAACATAGACAGTAGGAAGACTCAGCCTTCGTGTACTTAAGTCAGCATTGTGTCTCTTATATTTAATTCCGATGCAACTTCTGTGATTCATCGCCAATGGGAAGATCCAAGAGATACAGTAAACCTGCAGAGGTGCATCGGAATGTAAAACTGGTGACACAGGAAACGCTCAAAACATAGACAGTAGGAAGACTCCGTCTTTCTGTACTTAAGTCGGCATTGTGTCTCTTATATTTAATTCCGATGCAATTTCTGTGTATCTTCGTCAATGAGAAGGTCCAATGGATACAGTATACTTGCAGAGGTGGATCGGAATGTAAAACTGGTGACACAGGAAACGCTCAAAACATAGACAGTAGGAAGACTCATTCTTCCTGTACTCAAGTCGTCATTGTGTCTCTTATATTAAATTCCTATGCCTTTTCTGTGTTTCATCGTCAATGGGAAGGTCCAATGGATACAGTAAACCTGCAGAGGTGGATCGGAATGTAAAACTGGTGACACAGGAAACGCTCAAAGCATAGACAGTTGGATGACTTTGTCTTCCTGTACTTAAGACGACATTGTGTCTCTTATATTTAATTCCGATGCAATTCATGTGTTTCATCGTCAATGGGAAGGTCCAAGGGATACAGTAAACCTGCAGAGGTGCATCGGAATGTAAAAGTGGTGACACAGGTGACGCTCAAAACGTAGACAGTAGGAAGACTCAGTCTTTCTGTACTTAAGTCGGCATTGTGTCTCTTATATTTAATTCCGATGCAATTTCTGTGATTCATCGCCAATGGGAAGATCCAAGAGATACAGTAAACCTGCAGAGGTGCATCGGAATGTAAAACTGGTGACACAGGAAACGCTCAAAACATAGACATTACTAATACTCAGTCTCCCTGTACTTAAGTCAGCCTTGTGTCTCTTATATTTAAATCCGATGCAATTTCTGTGTTTCGTCGTCAATGGGAAGGTCAAAGGGATACAGTAAACCTGCAGAGGTGCATCGGAATGTAAAACTGGTGATACAGGAAGCGTTCAAAACATAGACCCTAAGAAGACTCAGTGTTCTTGTACTTAAGTCGGCGTTGTGTCTCTTATATTTTATTCCGATGCAATTTCTGTGTTTCAACGTCAATTGGAAGATCCAAGGGATACAGTAAACCTGCAGAGGTGCATCGGAATGTAAAACTGGTGACACAGGAAACGCTCAAAACATAGACAGTAGGAAGACTCAGTCTTCCTGTACTCAAGTCGTCATTGTGTCTCTTATATTAAATTCCTATGCAATTTCTGTGTATCTTCGTCAATGAGAAGGTCCAATGGATACAGTATACTTGCAGAGGTGGATCGGAATGTAAAACTGGTGACACAGGAAACGCTCAAAACATAGACAGTAGGAAGACTCATTCTTCCTGTACTCAAGTCGTCATTGTGTCTCTTATATTAAATTCCTATGCCTTTTCTGTGTTTCATCGTCAATGGGAAGGTCCAATGGATACAGTAAACCTGCAGAGGTGGATCGGAATGTAAAACTGGTGACACAGGAAACGCTCAAAGCATAGACAGTTGGATGACTTTGTCTTCCTGTACTTAAGACGACATTGTGTCTCTTATATTTAATTCCGATGCAATTTATGTGTTTCATCGTCAATGGGAAGGTCCAAGGGATACAGTAAACCTGCAGAGGTGCATCGGAATGTAAAAGTGGTGACACAGGTGACGCTCAAAACGTAGACAGTAGGAAGACTCAGTCTTTCTGTACTTAAGTCGGCATTGTGTCTCTTATATTTAATTCCGATGCAATTTCTGTGATTCATCGCCAATGGGAAGATCAAAGAGATACAGTAAACCTGCAGAGGTGCATCGGAATGTAAAACTGGTGACACAGGAAACGCTCAAAACATAGACATTACTAATACTCAGTCTCCCTGTACTTAAGTCAGCCTTGTGTCTCTTATATTTAAATCCGATGCAATTTCTGTGTTTCGTCGTCAATGGGAAGGTCAAAGGGATACAGTAAACCTGCAGAGGTGCATCGGAATGTAAAACTGGTGATACAGGAAGCGTTCAAAACATAGACCCTAAGAAGACTCAGTGTTCTTGTACTTAAGTCGGCGTTGTGTCTCTTATATTTTATTCCGATGCAATTTCTGTGTATCTTCGTCAATGAGAAGGTCCAATGGATACAGTAAACCTACAGAGGTGGAACGGAATGTAAAACTGGTGACACAGGAAACGCTCAAAACATAGACAGTAGGAAGACTCATTCTTCCTGTACTTAAGTCGGCATTGTGTCTCTTATATTTAATACCTATGCATTTTCTGTGTTTCATCGTCAATGGGAAGGTCCAATGGATACAGTAAACCTGCAGAGGTGCATCGGAATGTAATACTGTTGACACAGGAAACGCTCAAACATTGACAGTAGGAAGACTCAGTCTTCCTGTACCTAAGTCAGAATTGTGTCTCTTATATTTAATTCCGATGCAATTTCTGTGTTTCATCATCCATGGGAAGGTCCAATGGATACAGTAAACCTGCAGAGGTGCATCGGAATGTAAAACTGGTGACACAGGAAACGCTCAAAACATAGACAGTTGGATGACTTTGTCTTCCTGTACTTAAGACGACATTGTGCCTCTTATATTTAATTCCGATGCAATTTCTGTGTTTCATCGTCAATGGGAAAGTCCCTGGGATACAGTAACCCAGCAGAGGTGCATCCGAATGTAAAACTGGTGACACAGGAGACGCTCAAAGCATAGACAGTAGGAAGACTCATTCTTCCTGTACTTAAGTCGGCATTGTGTCTCTTATATTTAATTCCTATGCATTTTCTGTGTTTCATCGTCAATGGGAAGGTCCAGTGGATACAGTAAACCTGCAGAGGGGCATCGGAATGTAAAACTGGTGACGCAGGAAACGCTCAAAATATAGACAGTAGGAAGACTCAGTCTTCCTGTACTTAAGTCGGCATAGTGTCTCTTATATTTAATTCCGATGCTATTACTCTGTTTCATCGTCAATGGGAAGGTGCAATGGATACAGTAAACCTGCAGAGGTGGATCGGAATGTAAAACTGGTGACACAGGAAACGCTCAAAACATAGACAGTAGGAAGACTCAGCCTTCCTGTACTTAAGTCGGCATTGTGTCTCTTATATTTAATTCCGATGCATTTTCTGTGTTTCATCGTCAATGGGAAGGTCCAATGGATACAGTTAACCTGCAGAGGTGCATCGGAATGTAAAACTGTTGACACAGGAAACGCTCAAACATTGACAGTAGGAAGACTCAGTCTTCCTGTACCTAAGTCAGAATTGTATCTCTTATATTTAATTCCGATGCAATTTCTGTGTTTCATCGTCCATGGGAAGGTCCAATGGATACAGTAAAACTGCAGAGCTGCATCGGAATGTAAAATTGGTGACGCAGGAAACGCTCAAAACATACACAGTAGGAAGACTCAATCTTCCTGTACTTAAGTCGTCATTGTGTCTCTTATATTAAATTCCTATGCATTTTCTGTGTTTCATCGTCAATGGGAAGGTCCAATTTATACAGTAAACCTGCAGAGGTGCATCGGAATGTAAAACTGGTGACACAGGAAACGCTCAAAACATAGACAGTAGGAAGACTCATTCTTCCTGTACTCAAGTCGTCATTGTGTCTCTTATATTAAATTCCTATGCATTTTCTGTGTTTCATCGTCAATGGGAAGGTCCAATGGATACAGTTAACCTGCAGAGGTGCATCGGAATGTAAAACTGTTGACACAGGAAACGCTCAAACATTGACAGTAGGAAGACTCAGTCTTCCTGTACTTATGTCGGCATTGTGTCTCTTATATTTAATTCCCATGCAATTTCTGTGTTTCAACGTCAATTGGAAGATCCAAGGGATACAGTAAACCTGCAGAGGTGCATCGGAATGTAAAACTGGTGACACAGGAAACGCTCAAAACATAGACAGTAGGAAGACTCAGTCTTCCTGTACTCAAGTCGTCATTGTGTCTCTTATATTAAATTCCTATGCATTTTCTGTGTTTCATCGTCAATGGGAAGGTCCAATTTATACAGTAAACCTGCAGAGGTGCATCGGAATGTAAAACTGGTGACACAGGAAACGCTCAAAACATAGACAGTAGGAAGACTCATTCTTCCTGTACTCAAGTCGTCATTGTGTCTCTTATATTAAATTCCTATGCATTTTCTGTGTTTCATCGTCAATGGGAAGGTCCAATGGATACAGTAAACCTGCAGAGGTGCATCGGAATGTAAAACTGGTGACACAGGAAACGCTCAAAACATAGACAGTAGGAAGACTCAGCCTTCGTGTACTTAAGTCAGCATTGTGTCTCTTATATTTAATTCCGATGCAACTTCTGTGATTCATCGCCAATGGGAAGATCCAAGAGATACAGTAAACCTGCAGAGGTGCATCGGAATGTAAAACTGGTGACACAGGAAACGCTCAAAACATAGACAGTAGGAAGACTCCGTCTTTCTGTACTTAAGTCGGCATTGTGTCTCTTATATTTAATTCCGATGCAATTTCTGTGTATCTTCGTCAATGAGAAGGTCCAATGGATACAGTATACTTGCAGAGGTGGATCGGAATGTAAAACTGGTGACACAGGAAACGCTCAAAACATAGACAGTAGGAAGACTCATTCTTCCTGTACTCAAGTCGTCATTGTGTCTCTTATATTAAATTCCTATGCCTTTTCTGTGTTTCATCGTCAATGGGAAGGTCCAATGGATACAGTAAACCTGCAGAGGTGGATCGGAATGTAAAACTGGTGACACAGGAAACGCTCAAAGCATAGACAGTTGGATGACTTTGTCTTCCTGTACTTAAGACGACATTGTGTCTCTTATATTTAATTCCGATGCAATTCATGTGTTTCATCGTCAATGGGAAGGTCCAAGGGATACAGTAAACCTGCAGAGGTGCATCGGAATGTAAAAGTGGTGACACAGGTGACGCTCAAAACGTAGACAGTAGGAAGACTCAGTCTTTCTGTACTTAAGTCGGCATTGTGTCTCTTATATTTAATTCCGATGCAATTTCTGTGATTCATCGCCAATGGGAAGATCCAAGAGATACAGTAAACCTGCAGAGGTGCATCGGAATGTAAAACTGGTGACACAGGAAACGCTCAAAACATAGACATTACTAATACTCAGTCTCCCTGTACTTAAGTCAGCCTTGTGTCTCTTATATTTAAATCCGATGCAATTTCTGTGTTTCGTCGTCAATGGGAAGGTCAAAGGGATACAGTAAACCTGCAGAGGTGCATCGGAATGTAAAACTGGTGATACAGGAAGCGTTCAAAACATAGACCCTAAGAAGACTCAGTGTTCTTGTACTTAAGTCGGCGTTGTGTCTCTTATATTTTATTCCGATGCAATTTCTGTGTTTCAACGTCAATTGGAAGATCCAAGGGATACAGTAAACCTGCAGAGGTGCATCGGAATGTAAAACTGGTGACACAGGAAACGCTCAAAACATAGACAGTAGGAAGACTCAGTCTTCCTGTACTCAAGTCGTCATTGTGTCTCTTATATTAAATTCCTATGCAATTTCTGTGTATCTTCGTCAATGAGAAGGTCCAATGGATACAGTATACTTGCAGAGGTGGATCGGAATGTAAAACTGGTGACACAGGAAACGCTCAAAACATAGACAGTAGGAAGACTCATTCTTCCTGTACTCAAGTCGTCATTGTGTCTCTTATATTAAATTCCTATGCCTTTTCTGTGTTTCATCGTCAATGGGAAGGTCCAATGGATACAGTAAACCTGCAGAGGTGGATCGGAATGTAAAACTGGTGACACAGGAAACGCTCAAAGCATAGACAGTTGGATGACTTTGTCTTCCTGTACTTAAGACGACATTGTGTCTCTTATATTTAATTCCGATGCAATTTATGTGTTTCATCGTCAATGGGAAGGTCCAAGGGATACAGTAAACCTGCAGAGGTGCATCGGAATGTAAAAGTGGTGACACAGGTGACGCTCAAAACGTAGACAGTAGGAAGACTCAGTCTTTCTGTACTTAAGTCGGCATTGTGTCTCTTATATTTAATTCCGATGCAATTTCTGTGATTCATCGCCAATGGGAAGATCAAAGAGATACAGTAAACCTGCAGAGGTGCATCGGAATGTAAAACTGGTGACACAGGAAACGCTCAAAACATAGACATTACTAATACTCAGTCTCCCTGTACTTAAGTCAGCCTTGTGTCTCTTATATTTAAATCCGATGCAATTTCTGTGTTTCGTCGTCAATGGGAAGGTCAAAGGGATACAGTAAACCTGCAGAGGTGCATCGGAATGTAAAACTGGTGATACAGGAAGCGTTCAAAACATAGACCCTAAGAAGACTCAGTGTTCTTGTACTTAAGTCGGCGTTGTGTCTCTTATATTTTATTCCGATGCAATTTCTGTGTATCTTCGTCAATGAGAAGGTCCAATGGATACAGTAAACCTACAGAGGTGGAACGGAATGTAAAACTGGTGACACAGGAAACGCTCAAAACATAGACAGTAGGAAGACTCATTCTTCCTGTACTTAAGTCGGCATTGTGTCTCTTATATTTAATACCTATGCATTTTCTGTGTTTCATCGTCAATGGGAAGGTCCAATGGATACAGTAAACCTGCAGAGGTGCATCGGAATGTAATACTGTTGACACAGGAAACGCTCAAACATTGACAGTAGGAAGACTCAGTCTTCCTGTACCTAAGTCAGAATTGTGTCTCTTATATTTAATTCCGATGCAATTTCTGTGTTTCATCATCCATGGGAAGGTCCAATGGATACAGTAAACCTGCAGAGGTGCATCGGAATGTAAAACTGGTGACACAGGAAACGCTCAAAACATAGACAGTTGGATGACTTTGTCTTCCTGTACTTAAGACGACATTGTGCCTCTTATATTTAATTCCGATGCAATTTCTGTGTTTCATCGTCAATGGGAAAGTCCCTGGGATACAGTAACCCAGCAGAGGTGCATCCGAATGTAAAACTGGTGACACAGGAGACGCTCAAAGCATAGACAGTAGGAAGACTCATTCTTCCTGTACTTAAGTCGGCATTGTGTCTCTTATATTTAATTCCTATGCATTTTCTGTGTTTCATCGTCAATGGGAAGGTCCAGTGGATACAGTAAACCTGCAGAGGGGCATCGGAATGTAAAACTGGTGACGCAGGAAACGCTCAAAATATAGACAGTAGGAAGACTCAGTCTTCCTGTACTTAAGTCGGCATAGTGTCTCTTATATTTAATTCCGATGCTATTACTCTGTTTCATCGTCAATGGGAAGGTGCAATGGATACAGTAAACCTGCAGAGGTGGATCGGAATGTAAAACTGGTGACACAGGAAACGCTCAAAACATAGACAGTAGGAAGACTCAGCCTTCCTGTACTTAAGTCGGCATTGTGTCTCTTATATTTAATTCCGATGCATTTTCTGTGTTTCATCGTCAATGGGAAGGTCCAATGGATACAGTTAACCTGCAGAGGTGCATCGGAATGTAAAACTGTTGACACAGGAAACGCTCAAACATTGACAGTAGGAAGACTCAGTCTTCCTGTACCTAAGTCAGAATTGTATCTCTTATATTTAATTCCGATGCAATTTCTGTGTTTCATCGTCCATGGGAAGGTCCAATGGATACAGTAAAACTGCAGAGCTGCATCGGAATGTAAAATTGGTGACGCAGGAAACGCTCAAAACATACACAGTAGGAAGACTCAATCTTCCTGTACTTAAGTCGGCATTGTGTCTCTTATATTTAATTCCGATGCAATTTCTGTGTTTCATCGTCAATGTGAAAATCCAAGGGATACAGTAAACCTGCAGAGGTGCATCGGAATGTAAACCTGGTGACTCAGGAAACGCTCAAAACATACACAGTAGGAAGACTCAGTCTTTCTGTACTTAAGTCGGCATTGTGTCTCTTATATTTAATTCCGATGCAATTTCTGTGTTTCATCGTCAATGGGAAGGTCCAAGGGATACAGTAACCCTGCAGAGGTGCATCGGAATGTAAAACTAGTGACACAGGAAGCGTTCAAGACATAGACCCTAAGAAGACTCAGTGTTCTTGTACTTAAGTCGGCGTTGTGTCTCCTATATTTAATTCCGATGCAATTTCTGTGTTTCTTCGCAAATGAGAAGGTCCAATGAATACAGTAAACCTGCAGAGGTGGATCGGAATGTAAAACTGGTGACACAGGAAACGCTCGAAACATAGACAGTAGGAAGACTCATTCCTCCTTTACTTAAGTCGGAATTGTGTCTCTCATATTTAATTCCGATGCAATTTCTGTGATTCATCGTCAATGGGAAGATCCAAGGGATACAGTAAACCGGCAGAGGTGCATCGGAATGTAAAATTGGAGACACAGGAAACGCTCAAAAAATAGACAGTAGGAATACTCAGTCTTCCTGTACTTAAGTCGGCATTGTGTCTCTTATATTTAAATCCGATGCAATTTCTATGTTTCGTCGTCAATGGGAAGGTGAAAGGGATACAGCAAACCTGCAGAGGTGCATCGGAATATAAAAGTGGTGACACAGGAAACGCTCAAAGCATTGACAGTTGGATGACTTTGTCTTCCTGTACTTAAGAGGACATTGTGTCTCTTATATTTAATTCCGATGCAATTTATGTGTTTCATCGTTAATGGGAAGGTCCAATGGATAGAGTAAACCTGCAGAGGTGCATCGGAATGTAAATCTGGTGACGCAGGAAACGCTCAAAATATAGACAGTAGGAAGACTCAGTCTTCCTGTACTTATGTCGGCATTGTGTCTCTTATATTTAATTCCCATGCAATTTCTGTGTTTCAACGTCAATTGGAAGATCCAAGGGATACAGTAAACCTGCAGAGGTGCATCGGAATGTAAAACTGGTGACACAGGAAAAGCTCAAAACATAGACAGTAGGAAGACTCAGTCTTCCTGTATTCAAGTCGTCATTGTGTCTCTTATATTAAATTCCTATGCATTTTCTGTGTTTCATCGTCAATGGGAAGGTCCAATGGATACAGTAAACCTGCAGAGGTGCATCGGAATGTAAAACTGGTGACACAGGAAACGCTCAAAACATAGACAGTAGGAAGTCTCATTCTTCCTGTACTCAAGTCGTCATTGTGTCTCTTATATTAAATTCCTATGCATTTTCTGTGTTTCATCGTCAATGGGAAGGTCCAATGGATACAGTAAACCTGCAGAGGTGCATCGGAATGTAAAACTGGTGACACAGGAAACGCTCAAAACATAGACAGTAGGAAGACTCAGCCTTCCTGTACTTAAGTCAGCATTGTGTCTCTTATATTTAATTCCGATGCAATTACTGTGATTCATCGCCAATGGGAAGATCCAAGAGATACAGTAAACCTGCAGAGGTGCATCGGAATGTAAAACTGGTGACACAGGAAACGCTCAAAACATAGACAGTAGGAAGACTCAGTCTTTCTGTACTTAAGTCGGCATTGTGTCTCTTATATTTAATTCCGATGCAATTTCTGTGATTCATCGCCAATGGGAAGATCCAAGAGATACAGTAAACCTGCAGAGGTGCATCGGAATGTAAAACTGGTGACACAGGAAACGCTCAAAACATAGACATTACTAATACTCAGTCTCCCTGTACTTAAGTCGGCCTTGTGTCTCTTATATTTAAATCCGATGCAATTTCTGTGTTTCGTCGTCAATGGGAAGGTCAAAGGGATACAGTAAACCTGCAGAGGTGCATCGAAATGTAAAACTGGTGATACAGGAAGCGTTCAAAACATAGACCCTAAGAAGACTCAGTGTTCTTGTACTTAAGTCGGCGTTGTGTCTCTTATATTTTATTCCGATGCAATTTCTGTGTACCTTCGTCAATGAGAAGGTCCAATGGATACAGTAAACCTACATAGGTGGAACGGAATGTAAAACTGGTGACACAGGAAACGCTCAAAACATAGTAGGAAGACTCATTCTTCCTGTACTTAAGTCGGCATTGTGCCTCTTATATTTAATACCTATGCATTTTCTGTGTTTCATCGTCAATGGGAAGGTCCAATGGATACAGTAAACCTGCAGAGGTGCATCTGAATGTAAAACTGGTGACACAGGACACGCTCAAAACATAGACAGTAGGAAGACTCAGTCTTCCTGTACGTAAGATTGAATAGTGTGTCTTGTATTTAATTTCAATGCAATATCTGTGTTTCATCGTCCATGGGAAGGTCCAATGGATACAGTAAACCTGCAGAGGTGCATCGGAATGTAAAACTGGTGACACAGGAAACGCTCAAAACATAGACCGTAAGAAAACTCAGTTTTCTTTTACTTAACTAAACGTTGTGTCTCTTATATTTAATTCCGATGTAATTTCTGTGTTTCATCGTCAATGGGAAGGTCCAATGGATACAGTAAACCTGCAGAGGTGCATCGGAATGTAAAACTGGTGCCGCAGGAAACGCTCAAAACATAGACAGTAGGAAGACTCAATGTTCCTGTACTTAAATCGGCATTGTGTCTCTTATATTTCATTCCGATGCATTTTCTGTGTTTCATCGTCAATGGGAAGGTCCAATGGATACAGTAAACCTGCAGAGGTGCATCGGAATGTAAAACTGTTGACACAGGAAACGCTCAAACATTGACAGTAGGAAGACTCAGTCTTCCTGTACCTAAGTCAGAATTGTGTCTCTTATATTCAATTCCGATGCAATTTCTGTGTTTCATCATCCATGGGAAGGTCCAATGGATACAGTAAAACTGCAGAGCTGCATCGGAATGTAAAATTGGTGACGCAGGAAACGCTCAAAACATACACAGTAGGAAGACTCAATCTTCCTGTACTTAAGTCGGCATTCTGTCTCATATATTTAATTCCGATGCAATTTCTGTGTTTCATCGTCAATGGGAAGGTCCAAGGGATACAGTAACCCTGCAGAGGTGCATCGGAATGTAAAACTGGTGACACAGGAAGCGTTCAAAACATAGACCCTAAGAAGACTCAGTGTTCTTGTACTTAAGTCGGCGTTGTGTCTCTTATATTTAATTCCGATGCAATTTCTGTGTTTCTTCGTCAATGAGAAGGTCCAATGAATACAGTAAACCTGCAGAGGTGGATCGGAATGGAAAACTGGTGACACAGGAAACGCTCGAAACATAGACAGTAGGAAGACTCATTCTTCCTGTACTTAAGTCGGAATTGTGTCTCTTATATTTAATTCCTATGCATTTTCTGTGTTTCATCGTCAATGGGAAGATCCAAGGGATATAGTAAACTTGCAGGGGTGCATCGGAATGTAAAAGTGGTGACACAGGAAACGCTCAAAGCATTGACAGTTGGATGACTTTGTCTTCCTGTACTTAAGACGACATTGTGTCTCTAATATTTAATTCCGATGCAATTTATGTGTTTCATCGTTAATGGGAAGGTCCAAGGGATACAGTAAACCTGCAGAGGTGCATCGGAATGTAAAACTGGTGACACTGGAAACTTTCAAAACATAGACCGTAAGAAGACTCAGTTTTCTTGTACTTATGTCATGTTGTGTCTCATATATTTTATTCCGATGTAATTTCTGTGTTTCATCGTCAATGGGAAGGTCCAATGGATACAGTAAACCTGCAGAGGTGCATCGGAATGTAAATCTGGTGACGCAGGAAACGCTCAAAATATAGACAGTAGGAAGACTCAGTCTTCCTGTACTTATGTCGGCATTGTGTCTCTTATATTTAATTCCGATGCAATTTCTGTGTTTCAACGTCAATTGGAAGATCCAAGGGATACAGTAAACCTGCAGAGGTGCATCGGAATGTAAAACTGGTGACACAGGAAACGCTCAAACATAGACCGTAAGAAAACTCAGTTTTCTTTTACTTAACTAAACGTTGTGTCTCTTATATTTAATTCCGATGTAATTTCTGTGTTTCATCGTCAATGGGAAGGTCCAATGGATACAGTAAACCTGCAGAGGTGCATCGGAATGTAAAACTGGTGCCGCAGGAAACGCTCAAAACATAGACAGTAGGAAGACTCAATGTTCCTGTACTTAAGTCGGCATCGTGTCTCTTATATTTAATTCCGATGCAATTTCTGTGGTTCATCGTCAATGGGAAGATCCAAGGGATATAGTAAACCTGCAGAGGTGCATCGGAATGTAAAAGTGGTGACACAGGAGACGCTCAAAACATATACAGTAGGAAGACTCAGCCATCCTGTTCTTAAGTAGGCGTTGTGTCTCTTATATTTAATTCCGATGCTATTTCTGTGTTTCATCGTCAATGGGAAGGTCCAATGGATACAGTAAACCTTCAGAGGTGCATCGGAATGTAAACCTGGTGACTCAGGAAACGCTCAAAACATAGACAGTAGGAAGACTCAGTCTTTCTGTACTTAAGTCGGCATTGTGTCTCATATATTTAATTCCGATGCAATTTCTGTGTTTCATCGTCAATGAGAAGGTACAATGGATACAGTAAACCTGCAGAGGTGCATCGGAATGTAAAACTGTTGACACAGGAAACGCTCAAACATTGACAGTAGGAAGACTCAGTCTTCCTGTACTGAAGTCGGAATTGTGTCATATATTTAATTCCGATGCAATTTCTGTGTTTTTTCGTCAATGGGAAGGTCCAAGGGATACAGTAACCCTGCAGAGGTGCATCGGAATGTAAAACTGGTGACACAGGAAGCGCTCATAACATAGACCATAAGAAGACTCAGTTTTCTTGTACTTAAGTCGGCATTGTGTCTTTTATATTTAATTCCTATGCAATTTCTGGGTTTCATCGTCACTGTGAAGGTGAAAGGGCTACAGTAAAACTGCAGAGGTGCATCGGAATGTAAAACTGGTGACACAGGACACGCTCAAAACATAGACAGTAGGAAGACTCAGCCTTCCTGCACTTAAGTCGGCATTGTGTCTCTTATATTTAATTCCTATGCATTTTCTGTGTTTCATCGTCAATGGGAAGGTCCAATGGATACGGTAAACCTGCAGAGGTGCATCGGAATGTAAAACTGTTGACACAGGAAACGCTGAAACATTGACAGTAGGAAGACTCAGTCTTCCTGTACCTAAGTCAGAATTGTGTCTCTTATATTTAATTCCGATGCAATTTCTGTGTTTCATCGTCCATGGGAAGGTCCAATGGATACAGTAAAACTGCAGAGGTGCATCGGAATGTAAAATTGGTGACGCAGGAAACGCTCAAAACATACACAGTAGGAAGACTCAATCTTCCTGTACTTAAGTCGGCATTGTGTCTCTTATATTTAATTCCGATGCAATTTCTGTGTTTCATCGTCAATGTGAAAATCCAAGAGATACAGTAAACCTGCAGAGGTGCATCGGAATGTAAACCCGGTGACTCAGGAAACGCTCAAAACATACACAGTAGGAAGACTCAGTCTTTCTGTACTTAAGTCGGCATTGTGTCTCTTATATTTAATTCCGATGCAATTTCTGTGTTTTATCGTCAATGGGAAGGTCCAAGGGATACAGTAACCCTGCAGAGGTGCATCGGAATGTAAAACTGGTGACACAGGAAGCGTTCAAAACATAGACCCTAAGAAGACTCAGTGTTCTTGTACTTAAGTCGGCGTTGTGTCTCTTATATTTAATTCCGATGCAATTTCTGTGTTTCTTCGTCAATGAGAAGGTCCAATGAATACAGTAAACCTGCAGAGGTGGATCGGAATGTAAAACTGGTGACACAGGAAACGCTCGAAACATAGACAGTAGGAAGACTCATTCTTCCTGTACTTAAGTCGGCATTGTGTCTCTTATATTTAATTCCTATGCATTTTCTGTGTTTCATCGTCAATGGGAAGGGCCAATGGATACAGTAAACCTGCAGAGGTGGATCGGAAAGTAAAACTGGTGACACAGGAAACGCTCAAACATAGACAGTAGGTAGACTCAGTCTTCCTGTACTTAAGTCGGAATTGTGTCTCTTATATTTAATTCCGATGCAATTTCTGTGATTCATCGTCAATGGGAAGATCCAAGGGATACAGTAAACCTGCAGAGGTGCATCTGAATGTAAAATTGGAGACACAGGAAACGCTCAAAAAATAGACAGTAGGAATACTCAGTCTTCCTGTACTTAAGTCGGCATTGTGTCTCTTATATTTAAATCCGATGCAATTTCTATGTTTCGTCGTCAATGGGAAGGTGAAAGGGATACAGCAAACCTGCAGAGGTGCATCGGAATATAAAACTGGTGACACAGGAAACGCTCAAAACATTGACAGTTGGATGACTTTGTCTTCCTGTACTTAAGTCGGCATTGTGTCTCTTATATTTAATTCCTATGCATTTTCTGTGTTTCATCGTCAATGGGAAGGGCCAATGGATACAGTAAACCTGCAGAGGTGCATCGGAATGTAAAACTGGTGACACTGGAAACGTTCAAAACATAGACCGTAAGAAGACTCAGTTTTCTTGTACTTATGTCACGTTGTGTCTCATATATTTTATTCCGATGTAATTTCTGTGTTTCATCGTCAATGGGAAGGTCCAATGGATACAGTAAACCTGCAGAGGTGCATCGGAATGTAAATCTGGTGACGCAGGAAACGCTCAAAATATAGACAGTAGGAAGACTCAGTCTTCCTGTACTTATGTCGGCATTGTGTCTCTTATATTTAATTCCGATGCAATTTCTGTGTTTCAACGTCAATTGGAAGATCCAAGGGATACAGTAAACCTGCAGAGGTGCATCGGAATGTAAAACTGGTGACGCAGGAAACGCTCAAAACATAGACAGTAGGAAGACTCAGCCTTCCTGTACTTAAGTCAGCATTGTGTCTCTTATATTTAATTCCGATGCAATTTCTGTGATTCATCGCCAATGGAAAGATCCAAGAGATACAGTAAACCTGCAGAGGTGCATCGGAATGTAAAACTGGTGACACAGGAAACGATCAAAACATAGACATTACTAATACTCAGTCTCCCTGTACTTAAGTCGGCCTTGTGTCTCTTATATTTAAATCCGATGCAATTTCTGTGTTTCGTCGTCAATGGGAAGGTCAAAGGGATACATTAAACCTGCAGAGGTGCATCGGAATGTAAAACTGGTGATACAGGAAGCGTTCAAAACATAGACCCTAAGAAGACTCAGTGTTCTTGTACTTAATTCGGCGTTGTGTCTCTTATATTTTATTCCGATGCAATTTCTGTGTATCTTCGTCAATGAGAAGGTCCAATGGATACAGTATACCTACAGAGGTGGAACGGAATGTATAACTGGTGACACAGGAAACGCTCAAAACATAGACAGTAGGAAGACTCATTCTTCCTGTACTTAAGTCGGCATTGTGTCTCTTATATTTAATACCTATGCATTTTCTGTGTTTCATCGTCAATGGGAAGGTCCAATGGATACAGTAAACATGCAGAGGTGCATCGGAATGTAAAACTGGTGACAAAGGACACGCTCAAAACATAGACAGTAGGAAGACTCAGTCTTCCTGTACCTAAGATTGAATAGTGTGTCTTGTATTTAATTTCGATGCAATATCTGTGTTTCATCGTCCATAGGAAGGTCCAATGGATACAGTAAACCTGCAGAGGTGCATCGGAATGTAAAACTGGTGACACAGGAAACGCTCAAACATAGACCGTAAGAAAACTCAGTTTTCTTTTACTTAACTAAACGTTGTGTCTCTTATATTTAATTCCGATGTAATTTCTGTGTTTCATCGTCAATGGGAAGGTCCAATGGATACAGTAAACCTGCAGAGGTGCATCGGAATGTAAAACTGGTGCCGCAGGAAACGCTCAAAACATAGACAGTAGGAAGACTCAATGTTCTTGTACTTAAGTCGGCATCGTGTCTCTTATATTTAATTCCGATGCAATTTCTGTGGTTCATCGTCAATGGGAAGATCCAAGGGATATAGTAAACCTGCAGAGGTGCATCAGAATGTAAAAGTGGTGACACAGGAGACGCTCAAATCATAGACAGTAGGAAGACTCAGCCATCCTGTTCTTAAGTAGGCGTTGTGTCTCTTATATTTAATTCCGATGCTATTTCTGTGTTTCATCGTCAATGGGAAGGTCCAATGGATACAGTAAACCTGCAGAGGTGCATCGGAATGTAAAATTGGTGACGCAGGAAACGCTCAAAACATACACAGTAGGAAGACTCAATCTTCCTGTACTTAAATCGGCATTGTGTCTCTTATATTTCATTCCGATGCAATTTCTGTGTTTCATCGTCAATGTGAAAATCCAAGGGATACAGTAAACCTTCAGAGGTGCATCGGAATGTAAACCTGGTGACTCAGGAAACGCTCAAAACATAGACAGTAGGAAGACTCAGTCTTTCTGTACTTAAGTCGGCATTGTGTCTCTTATATTTAATTCCGATGCAATTTCTGTGTTTCATCGTCAATGAGAAGGTACAATGGATACAGTAAACCTGCAGAGGTGCATCGGAATGTAAAACTGTTGACACAGGAAACGCTCAAACATTGACAGTAGGAAGACTCAGTCTTCCTGTACTGAAGTCGGAATTGTGTCATATATTTAATTCCGATGCAATTTCTGTGTTTTTTCGTCAATGGGAAGGTCCAAGGGATACAGTAACCCTGCAGAGGTGCATCGGAATGTAAAACTGGTGACACAGGAAGCGCTCATAACATAGACCATAAGAAGACTCAGTTTTCTTGTACTTAAGTCGGCATTGTGTCTTTTATATTTAATTCCTATGCAATTTCTGTGTTTCATCGTCACTGTGAAGGTGAAAGGGCTACAGTAAAACTGCAGAGGTGCATCGGAATGTAAAACTGGTGACACAGGACACGCTCAAAACATAGACAGTAGGAAGACTCAGCCTTCCTGCACTTAAGTCGGCATTGTGTCTCTTATATTTAATTCCTATGCATTTTCTGTGTTTCATCGTCAATGGGAAGGTCCAATGGATACGGTAAACCTGCAGAGGTGCATCGGAATGTAAAACTGTTGACACAGGAAACGCTCAAACATTGACAGTAGGAAGTCTCAGTCTTCCTGTACCTAAGTCAGAATTGTGTCTATTATATTTAATTCCGATGCAATTTCTGTGTTTCATCGTCCATGGGAAGGTCCAATGGATACAGTAAAACTGCAGAGGTGCATCGGAATGTAAAATTGGTGACGCAGGAAACGCTCAAAACATACACAGTAGGAAGACTCAATCTTCCTGTACTTAAGTCGGCATTGTGTCTCTTATATTTAATTCCGATGCAATTTCTGTGTTTCATCGTCAATGTGAAAATCCAAGAGATACAGTACACCTGCAGAGGTGCATCGGAATGTAAACCTGGTGACTCAGGAAACGCTCAAAACATACACAGTAGGAAGACTCAGTCTTTCTGTACTTAAGTCGGCATTGTGTCTCTTATATTTAATTCCGATGCAATTTCTGTGTTTTATCGTCAATGGGAAGGTCCAAGGGATACAGTAAACCTGCAGAGGTGCATCTGAATGTAAAATTGGAGACACAGGAAACGCTCAAAAAATAGACAGTAGGAATACTCAGTCTTCCTGTACTTAAGTCGGCATTGTGTCTCTTATATTTAAATCCGATGCAATTTCTATGTCTCGTCGTCAATGGGAAGGTGAAAGGGATACAGCAAACCTGCAGAGGTGCATCGGAATGTAAAACTGGTGACACAGGAAACGCTCAAAACATTGACACTTGGATGACTTTGTCTTCCTGTACTTAAGACGACATTGTGTCTCTTATATTTAATTCCGATGCAATTTATGTGTTTCATCGTTAATGGGAAGGTCCAAGGGATACAGTAAACCTGCAGAGGTGCATCGGAATGTAAAACTGGTGACACTGGAAACGTTCAAAACATAGACCGTAAGAAGACTCAGTTTTCTTGTACTTATGTCACGTTGTGTCTCATATATTTTATTCCGATGTAATTTCTGTGTTTCATCGTCAATGGGAAGGTCCAATGGATACAGTAAACCTGCAGAGGTGCATCGGAATGTAAATCTGGTGACGCAGGAAACGCTCAAAATATAGACAGTAGGAAGACTCAGTCTTCCTGTACTTATGTCGCCATTGTGTCTCTTATATTTAATTCCGATGCAATTTCTGTGTTTCAACGTCAATTGGAAGATCCAAGTGGATACAGTAAACCTGCAGAGGTGCATCGGAATGTAAAACTGGTGATACAGGAAACGCTCAAATCATAGACAGTAGGAAGACTCAGCCTTCCTGTACTTAAGTCAGCATTGTGACTCTTATATTTAATTCGGATGCAATTTCTGTGATTCATCGCCAATGGGAAGATCCAAGAGATACAGTAAACCTGCAGAGGTGCATCGGAATGTAAAACTGGTGACACAGGAAACGCTCATAACATAGACAGTAGGAAGACTCAGTCTTTCTGTACTTAAGTCGGCATTGTGTCTCTTATATTTAATTCCGATGCAATTTCTGTGTATCTTCGTCAATGAGAAGGTCCAATGGATACAGTAAACTTGCTGAGGTGGACCGGAATGTAAAACTGGTGACACAGGAAACGCTCAAAACATAGACAGTAGGAAGACTCATTCTTCCTGTACTCATGTCGTCATTGTGTCTCTTATATTAAATTCCTATGCATTTTCTGTGTTTCATCGTCAATGGGAAGGTCCAATGGATACAGTAAACCTGCAGAGGTGGATCGGAATGTAAAACTGGTGACACAGGAAACGCTCAAAACATAGACAGTTGGATGACTTTGTCTTCCTGTACTTAGGACGACATTGTGTCTCTTATATTTAATTCCGATGCAATTTCTGTGTTTCATCGTCAATGGGAAGGTCCAATGGATACAGTAAACCTGCAGAGGTGCATCGGAATGTAAAACTGGTGACACAGGAAACGCTCAAAACATAGACCGTAAGAAAACTCAGTTTTCTTTTACTTAACTAAACGTTGTGTCTCTTATATTTAATGCCGATGTAATTTCTGTGTTTCATCGTCAATGGGAAGGTCCAATGGATACAGTAAACCTGCAGAGGTGCATCGGAATGTAAAGCTGGTGCCGCAGGAAACGCTCAAAACATAGACAGTAGGAAGACTCAATGTTCCTGTACTTAAGTCGGCATCGTGTCTCTTATATTTAATTTTGGTGCAATTTCTGTGGTTCATCGTCAATGGGAAGATCGAAGGGATATAGTAAACCTGCAGAGGAAGATCGGAATGTAAAACTGGTGCCGCAGGAAACGCTCAAAACATACACAGTAGGAAGACTCAATCTTCCTGTACTTAAATCGGCATTGTGTCTCTTATATTTAATTCCGATGCAATTTCTGTGTTTCATCGTCAATGTGAAAATCCAAGGGATACAGTAAACCTGCAGAGGTGCATCGGAATGTAAAACTGTTGACACAGGAGACGCTTAAACATTGACAGTAGGAAGACTCAGTCTTCCTGTACTGAAGTCGGCATTGTGTCATATATTTAATTCCGATGCAATTTCTGTGTTTTTTCGTCAATGGGAAGGTCCAACGGATACAGTAAACCTGCAGAGGTGCATCGGAATGTAAAATTGGTGACGCAGGAAACGCTCAAAACATACACAGTAGGAAGACTCTGTCTTTCTGTACCTAAGTCGGCATTGTGTATCTTATATTTAATTCCGATGCAATTTCTGTGTCTCATCGTCACTGTGAAGGTGCAAGGGATACAGTAAATTTGCAGAGGTGCATCGGAATGTAAAACAGGTGACACAGGACACGCTCAAAACATAGACAGTAGGAAGACTCAGTCTTCCTGTACCTAAGTCGGAATTGTGTCTCTTATTTTTAATTCCGTTGCAATTTCTGTGTTTCGTCGTAATGGGAAGGTCCAATGGATACAGTAAACCTGCAGAGGTGCATCGGAATGTAAAACTGGTGACACTGGAAACGCTCAAATCATAGACCGTAAGAAGACTCAGTTTTCTTGTACTTAAGTGAACGTTGTGTCTCTTATATTTAATTCCGATGTAATTTCTGTGTTTCATCGTCAATGGGAAGTTCCAATGGATACAGTAAACCTGCAGAGGTGCATCGGGATGTAAAACTGGTGACGCAGGAAACGCTCAAAACATAGACAGTAGGAAGACTCAATGTTCCATTACTTAAGTCGGCAATGTGTCTCTTATATTTAATTCCGATGCAATTTCTGTGATTGATCGTCAATGGGAAGATCCAAGGGATACAGTAAACCTGCAGAGGTGCATCGGAATGTAAAAGTGGTGACACAGGAGACGCTCAAAACATAGACAGTAGGAAGACTCTGCCTTCCTGTTCTTATGTAGGCGTTGTGTCTCTTATATTTAATTCCGATGCTATTTCTGTGTTTCATCGTCAATGGGAAGCTCCAAGGGATACAGTAAACCTGCAGAGGTGCATCGGAATGTAAAATTGGTGACGCAGGAAACGCTCAAAACGTACACAGTAGGAAGACTCTGTCTTTCTGTACCTAAGTCGGCATTGTGTATCTTATATTTAATTCCGATGCAATTTCTGTGTTTCATCGTCAATGTGAAAATCCAAGGGATACAGTAAACCTGCAGAGGTGCATCGGAATGTGAACCTGGTGACTCAGGAAACGCTCAAAACATAGACAGTAGGTAGACTCAGTCTTTCTGTACTTAAGTCGGCATTGTGACTCTTATATTTAATTCCGATGCAATTTCTGTGTTTCATCGTCAATGGGAAGGTCCAAGGCATACAGTAACCCTGCAGAGGTGCATCGGAATGTAAAACTGGTGACACAGGAAGCGCTCATAACATAGACCCTAAGAAGACTCACTTTTCTTGTACTTATGTCGGCATTGTGTCTTTTATATTTAATTCCTATGCAATTTCTGTGTTTCATCGTCACTGTGAAGGTGCAAGGGATACAGTAAAACTGTAGAAGTGCATCGGAATGTAAAACTGGTGACACAGGGCACGCTCAAAACATAGACAGTAGGAAGACTCAGACTTCCTGTACCTAAGTCGGAATTGTGTCTCTTATATTTAATTCCGATGCAATTTCTGTGTTTCATCGTCAATGGGAAGGTCCAATGGATACAGTAAACCTGCAGAGGTGCATCGGAATGTAAAACTGGTGACACAGGAAACGCTCAAAACATAGACCGTAAGAAAACTCAGTTTTCTTTTACTTAACTAAACGTTGTGTCTCTTATATTTAATGCCGATGTAATTTCTGTGTTTCATCGTCAATGGGAAGGTCCAATGGATACAGTAAACCTGCAGAGGTGCATCGGAATGTAAAACTGGTGCCGCAGGAAACGCTCAAAACATAGACAGTAGGAAGACTCAATGTTCCTGTACTTAAGTCGGCATCGTGTCTCTTATATTTAATTCCGGTGCAATTCCTGTGGTTCATCGTCAATGGGAAGATCCAAGGGATATAGTAAACCTGCAGAGGAAGATCGGAATGTAAAACTGGTGCCGCAGGAAACGCTCAAAACATACACAGTAGGAAGACTCAATCTTCCTGTACTTAAATCGGCATTGTGTCTCTTATATTTCATTCCGATGCAATTTCTGTGTTTCATCGTCAATGTGAAAATCCAAGGGATACAGTAAACCTGCAGAGGTGCATCGGAATGTAAAACTGGTGACACAGGAAGCGCTCATAACATAGACCCTAAGTAGACTCAGAGTCGGCATTGTGTCTTTTATATTTAATTCCTATGCAATTTCTGTGTTTCATCGTCACTGTGAAGGTGCAAGGGCTACAGTAAAACTGCAGAGGTGCATCGGAATGTAAAACTGGTGACACAGGACACGCTTAAAACATAGACAGTAGGGAGACTCAGTCTTCCTGTACCTAAGTCGGAATTGTGTCTCTTGTATTTAATTCCGATGCAATTTCTGTGTATCATCGTCAATGGGAAGGTCCAATGGATACAGTAAACCTGCAGAGGTGCATCGGAATGTAAAACTGGTGACACAGGAAAAGCTCAAAACATAGACAGTAGGAAGACTTAGTCTTCCTGTACTTCAGTCGGCATTGTGTCTCTTATATTTAATTCCGATGCATTTTCTGTGTTTCATCGTCAATGGGAAGGTCCAATGGATACAGTAAACCTGCAAAGGTGCATCGGAATGTAAAACTGTTGACACAGGAGACGCTTAAACATTGACAGTAGGAAGACTCAGTCTTCCTGTACTGAAGTCGGCATTGTGTCATATATTTAATTCCGATGCAATTTCTGTGTTTTTTCGTCAATGGGAAGGTCCAACGGATACGGTAAACCTGCAGAGGTGCATCGGAATGTAAAATTGGTGACGCAGGAAACGCTCAAAACATACACAGTAGGAAGACTCTGTCTTTCTGTACCTAAGTCGGCATTGTGTATCTTATATTTAATTCCGATGCAATTTCTGTGTCTCATCGTCACTGTGAAGGTGCAAGGGATACAGTAAATTTGCAGAGGTGCATCGGAATGTAAACCTGGTGACTCAGGAAACGCTCAAAACATACACAGTAGAAAGACTCAGTCTTTCTGTACTTAAGTCGGCATTGTGTCTCTTATATTTAATTCCGATGCAGTTTCTGTGTTTTATCGTCAATGGGAAGGTCCAAGGGATACAGTAACCCTGCAGAGGTGCATCGGAATGTAAAACTGGTGACACAGGAAGCGTTCAAAACATAGACCCTAAGAAGACTCAGTGTTCTTGTACTTAAGTCGGCGTTGTGTCTCTTATATTTAATTCCGATGCAATTTCTGTGTTTCTTCGTCAATGAGAAGGTCCAATGAATACAGTAAACCTGCAGAGGTGGATCGGAATGTAAAACTGGTGACACAGGAAACGCTCGAAACATAGACAGTAGGAAGACTCATTCTTCCTGTACTTAAGTCGGCATTGTGTCTCTTATATTTAATTCCTATGCATTTTCTGTGTTTCATCGTCAATGGGAAGGGCCAATGGATACAGTAAACCTGCAGAGGTGGATCGGAAAGTAAAACTGGTGACACAGGAAACGCTCAAACATAGACAGTAGGTAGACTCAATCTTCCTGTACTTAAGTCGGAATTGTGTCTCTTATATTTAATTCCGATGCAATTTCTGTGATTCATCGTCAATGGGAAGATCCAAGGGATACAGTAAACCTGCAGAGGTGCATCTGAATGTAAAATTGGAGACACAGGAAACGCTCAAAAAATAGACAGTAGGAATACTCAGTCTTCCTGTACTTAAGTCGGCATTGTGTCTCTTATATTTAAATCCGATGCAATTTCTATGTTTCGTCGTCAATGGGAAGGTGAAAGGGATACAGCAAACCTGCAGAGGTGCATCGGAATGTAAAACTGGTGACACAGGAAACGCTCAAAACATTGACAGTTGGATGACTTTGTCTTCCTGTACTTAAGACGACATTGTGTCTCTTATATTTAATTCCGATGCAATTTATGTGTTTCATCGTTAATGGGAAGGTCCAATGGATACAGTAAACCTGCAGAGGTGCATCGGAATGTAAAACTGGTGACACTGGAAACGCTCAAATCATAGACCGTAAGAAGACTCAGTTTTCTTGTACTTAAGTGAACGTTGTGTCTCTTATATTTAATTCCGATGTAATTTCTGTGTTTCATCGTCAATGGGAAGTTCCAATGGATACAGTAAACCTGCAGAGGTGCATCGGGATGTAAAACTGGTGACGCAGGAAACGCTCAAAACATAGACAGTAGGAAGACTCAATGTTCCATTACTTAAGTCGGCAATGTGTCTCTTATATTTAATTCCGATGCAATTTCTGTGGTTGATCGTCAATGGGAAGATCCAAGGGATACAGTAAACCTGCAGAGGTGCATCGGAATGTAAAAGTGGTGACACAGGAGACGCTCAAAACATAGACAGTAGGAAGACTCTGCCTTCCTGTTCTTATGTAGGCGTTGTGTCTCTTATATTTAATTCCGATGCTATTTCTGTGTTTCATCGTCAATGGGAAGCTCCAAGGGATACAGTAAACCTGCAGAGGTGCATCGGAATGTAAAATTGGTGACGCAGGAAACGCTCAAAACGTACACAGTAGGAAGACTCTGTCTTTCTGTACCTAAGTCGGCATTGTGTATCTTATATTTAATTCCGATGCAAGTTCTGTGTTTCATCGTCAATGTGAAAATCCAAGGGATACAGTAAACCTGCAGAGGTGCATCGGAATGTGATCCTGGTGACTCAGGAAACGCTCAAAACATAGACAGTAGGTAGACTCAGTCTTTCTGTACTTAAGTCGGCATTGTGTCTCTTATATTTAATTCCGATGCAATTTCTGTGTTTCATCGTCAATGGGAAGGTCCAAGGCATACAGTAACCCTGCAGAGGTGCATCGGAATGTAAAACTGGTGACACAGGAAGCGCTCATAACATAGACCCTAAGAAGACTCACTTTTCTTGTACTTATGTCGGCATTGTGTCTTTTATATTTTATTCCTATGCAATTTCTGTGTTTCATCGTCACTGTGAAGGTGCAAGGGATACAGTAAAACTGCAGAAGTGCATCGGAATGTAAAACTGGTGACACAGGGCACGCTCAAAACATAGACAGTAGGAAGACTCAGACTTCCTGTACCTAAGTCGGAATTGTGTCTCTTATATTTAATTCCGATGCAATTTCTGTGTTTCATCGTCAATGGGAAGGTCCAATGGATACAGTAAACCTGCAGAGGTGCATCGGAATGTAAAACTGGTGACACAGGAAACGCTCAAAACATAGACCGTAAGAAAACTCAGTTTTCTTTTACTTAACTAAACGTTGTGTCTCTTATATTTAATGCCGATGTAATTTCTGTGTTTCATCGTCAATGGGAAGGTCCAATGGATACAGTAAACCTGCAGAGGTGCATCGGAATGTAAAACTGGTGCCGCAGGAAACGCTCAAAACATAGACAGTAGGAAGACTCAATGTTCCTGTACTTAAGTCGGCATCGTGTCTCTTATATTTAATTCCGGTGCAATTTCTGTGGTTCATCGTCAATGGGATGATCCAAGGGATATAGTAAACCTGCAGAGGAAGATCGGAATGTAAAACTGGTGCCGCAGGAAACGCTCAAAACATACACAGTAGGAAGACTCAATCTTCCTGTACTTAAATCGGCATTGTGTCTCTTATATTTCATTCCGATGCAATTTCTGTGTTTCATCGTCAATGTGAAAATCCAAGGGATACAGTAAACCTGCAGAGGTGCATCGGAATGTAAAACTGGTGACACAGGAAGCGCTCATAACATAGACCCTAAGAAGACTCAGAGTCGGCATTGTGTCTTTTATATTTAATTCCTATGCAATTTCTGTGTTTCATCGTCACTGTGAAGGTGCAAGGGCTACAGTAAAACTGCAGAGGTGCATCGGAATGTAAAACTGGTGACACAGGACACGCTTAAAACATAGACAGTAGGGAGACTCAGTCTTCCTGTACCTAAGTCGGAATTGTGTCTCTTGTATTTAATTCCGATGCAATTTCTGTGTTTCATCGTCAATGGGAAGGTCCAATGGATACAGTAAACCTGCAGAGGTGCATCGGAATGTAAAACTGGTGACACAGGAAAAGCTCAAAACATAGACAGTAGGAAGACTTAGTCTTCCTGTACTTCAGTCGGCATTGTGTCTCTTATATTTAATTCCGATGCATTTTCTGTGTTTCATCGTCAATGGGAAGGTCCAATGGATACAGTAAACCTGCAGAGGTGCATCGGAATGTAAAACTGTTGACACAGGAGACGCTTAAACATTGACAGTAGGAAGACTCAGTCTTCCTGTACTGAAGTCGGCATTGTGTCATATATTTAATTCCGATGCAATTTCTGTGTTTTTTCGTCAATGGGAAGGTCCAACGGATACAGTAAACCTGCAGAGGTGCATCGGAATGTAAAATTGGTGACGCAGGAAACGCTCAAAACATACACAGTAGGAAGACTCTGTCTTTCTGTACCTAAGTCGGCATTGTGTATCTTATATTTAATTCCGATGCAATTTCTGTGTCTCATCGTCACTGTGAAGGTGCAAGGGATACAGTAAATTTGCAGAGGTGCATCGGAATGTAAAACAGGTGACACAGGACACGCTCAAAACATAGACAGTAGGAAGACTCAGTCTTCCTGTACCTAAGTCGGAATTGTGTCTCTTATTCTTAATTCCGTTGCAATTTCTGTGTTTCGTCGTAATGGGAAGGTCCAATGGATACAGTAAACCTGCGGAGGTGCATCGGAATGTAAATCTGGTGACACTGGAAACGCTCAAATCATAGACCGTAAGAAGACTCAGTTTTCTTGTACTTAAGTGAACGTTGTGTCTCTTATATTTAATTCCGATGTAATTTCTGTGTTTCATCGTCAATGGGAAGTTCCAATGGATACAGTAAACCTGCAGAGGTGCATCGGGATGTAAAACTGGTGACGCAGGAAACGCTCAAAACATAGACAGTAGGAAGACTCAATGTTCCATTACTTAAGTCGGCAATGTGTCTCTTATATTTAATTCCGATGCAATTTCTGTGGTTGATCGTCAATGGGAAGATCCAAGGGATACAGTAAACCTGCAGAGGTGCATCGGAATGTAAAAGTGGTGACACAGGAGACGCTCAAAACATAGACAGTAGGAAGACTCTGCCTTCCTGTTCTTATGTAGGCGTTGTGTCTCTTATATTTAATTCCGATGCTATTTCTGTGTTTCATCGTCAATGGGAAGCTCCAAGGGATACCGTAAACCTGCAGAGGTGCATCGGAATGTAAAATTGGTGACGCAGGAAACGCTCAAAACGTACACAGTAGGAAGACTCTGTCTTTCTGTACCTAAGTCGGCATTGTGTATCTTATATTTAATTCCGATGCAATTTCTGTGTTTCATCGTCAATGTGAAGATCCAAGGGATACAGTAAACCTGCAGAGGTGCATCGGAATGTGAACCTGGTGACTCAGGAAACGCTCAAAACATAGACAGTAGGTAGACTCAGTCTTTCTGTACTTAAGTCGGCATTGTGTCTCTTATATTTAATTCCGATGCAATTTCTGTGTTTCATCGTCAATGGGAAGGTCCAAGGCATACAGTAACCCTGCAGAGGTGCATCGGAATGTAAAACTGGTGACACAGGAAGCGCTCATAACATAGACCCTAAGAAGACTCACTTTTCTTGTACTTATGTCGGCATTGTGTCTTTTATATTTAATTCCTATGCAATTTCTGTGTTTCATCGTCACTGTGAAGGTGCAAGGGATACAGTAAAACTGCAGAAGTGCATCGGAATGTAAAACTGGTGACACAGGGCACGCTCAAAACATAGACAGTAGGAAGACTCAGACTTGCTGTACCTAAGTCGGAATTGTGTCTCTTATATTTAATTCCGATGCAATTTCTGTGTTTCGTCGTCAATGGGAAGGTCTAATGGATACAGTAAACCTGCAGAGGTGCATCGGAATGTAAAACAGGTGACACTGGAAAGGCTCAAAACATAGACCGTAAGAAGACTCAGTTTTCTTGTACTTAAGTGAACGTTGTGTCTCTTATATTTAATTCCGATGTAATTTCAGTGTTTCATCGTCAATGGGAAGGTCCAATGGATACAGTAAACCTGCAGAGGTTCATCGGAATGTAAAACTGGTGACGCAGGAAACGCTCAAAAAATAGACAGTAGGAAGACTCAATGTTCCATTACTTAAGTCGGCATTGTGTCTCTTATATTTAATTCCGATGCAATTTCTGTGGTTCATCGTCAATGGGAAGATCCAAGGGATACAGTAAACCTGCAGAAGTGAATCGGAATGTAAAAGTGGTGACACAGGAGACGCTCAAAACATAGACAGTAGGAAGACTCTGCCTTCCTGTTCTTAATTAGGCGTTTTGACACTTATATTTAATTCCGATGCTATTTCTGTGTTTCATCGTCAATGGGAAGGTCCAAGGGATACAGTAAACCTGCAGAGGTGAATCGGAATGTAAAATTGGTGACGCAGGAAACGCTCAAAACATAGACAGTAGGATGACTCAATGTTCCATTACTTAAGTCGGCAATGTGTCTCTTATATTTAATTCCGATGCAATTTCTGTGGTTGATCGTCAATGGGAAGATCCAAGGGATACAGTAAACCTGCAGAGGTGCATCGGAATGTAAAAGTGGTGACACAGGAGACGCTCAAAACATAGACAGTAGGAAGACTCTGCCTTCCTGTTCTTATGTAGGCGTTGTGTCTCTTATATTTAATTCCGATGCTATTTCTGTGTTTCATCGTCAATGGGAAGCTCCAAGGGATACAGTAAACCTGCAGAGGTGCATCGGAATGTAAAATTGGTGACGCAGGAAACGCTCAAAACATACACAGTAGGAAGACTCTGTCTTTCTGTACCTAAGTCGGCATTGTGTATCTTATATTTAATTCCGATGCAATTTCTGTGTTTCATCGTCAATGTGAATATCCAAGGGATACAGTAAACCTGCAGAGGTGCATCGGAATGTAAACCTGGTGACTCAGGAAACGCTCAAAACATAGACAGTAGGTAGACTCAGTCTTTCTGTACTTCAGTCGGCATTGTGTCACTTATATTTAATTCCGATGCAATTTCTGTGTTTCATCGTCAATGGGAAGGTCCAAGGCATACAGTAACCCTGCAGAGGTGCATCGGAATGTAAAACTGGTGACACAGGAAGCGCTCATAACTTAGACCCTAAGAAGACTCAGTTTTCTTGTACTTATGTCGGCATTGTGTCTTTTATATTTAATTCCTATGCAATTTCTGTGTTTCATCGTCACTGTGAAGGTGCAAGGGATACAGTAAAACTGCAGATGTGCATCGGAATGTAAAACTGGTGACACAGGGCACGCTCAAAACATAGACAGTAGGAAGACTCAGACTTCCTGTACCTAAGTCGGAATTGTGTCTCTTATATTTAATTCCGATGCAATTTCTGTCTTTCATCGTCAATGGGAAGGTCCAATGGAAACAGTAAACCTGCAGAGGTGCATCGGAATGTAAAACTGGTGACACTGGAAAGGCTCAAAACATAGACCGTAAGAAGACTCAGTTTTCTTGTACTTAAGTGAACGTTGTGTCTCTTATATTTAATTCCGATGTAATTACAGTGTTTCATCGTCAATGGGAAGGTCCAATGGATACAGTAAACCTGCAGAGGTTCATCGGAATGTAAAACTGGTGACGCAGGAAACGCTCAAAAAATAGACAGTAGGAAGACTCAATGTTCCATTACTTAAGTCGGCATTGTGTCTCTTATATTTAATTCCGATGCAATTTCTGTGGTTCATCGTCAATGGGAAGATCCAAGGGATACAGTAAACCTGCAGAGGTGAATCGGAATGTAAAAGTGGTGACACAGGAGACGCTCAAAACATAGACAGTAGGAAGACTCTGCCTTCCTGTTCTTAATTAGGCGTTTTGACTCTTATATTTAATTCCGATGCTATTTCTGTGTTTCATCGTCAATGGGAAGGTCCAAGGGATACAGTAAACCTGCAGAGGTGAATCGGAATGTAAAATTGGTGACGCAGGAAACGCTCAAAACATACACAGTAGGAAGACTCAATCTTCCTGTACTTAAGTCGGCATTGTGTCTCTTATATTTAATTCCGATGCAATTTCTGTGTTTCATCGTCAATGTGAAAATCCATGGGATACAGTAAAGCAGCAGATGTGCATCGGAATGTAAACCTGGTGACTCAGGAAACGCTCAAAACATAGACAGTAGGAAGACTCAGTCTTTCTGTACTTAAGTCGGCATTGTGTCTCTTATATTTAATTCCGATGCAATTTCTGTGTTTCATCGTCAATGGGAAAGTCCAAGGGATACACTAACCCTGCAGAGGTGCATCGGAATGTAAAACTGGTGACACAGGAAGCGCTCATAACATAGACCCTAAGAAGACTCAGTTTTCTTGTACTTCAGTCGGCATTGTGTCTTTTATATTTAATTCCGATGCAATTTCTGTGTTTTTTCGTCAATGGGAAGGTCCAAGGGATACAGTAACCCCGCAGAGGTGCATCGGAATGTAAAACTGGTGACACAGGAAGCAATCATAACATAGGCCCTAAGAAGACATAGTTTTCTTGTACTTAAGTCGGCATTGTGTCTTTTATATTTAATTCCTATGCAATATCTGTGTTTCATCGTCACTGTGAAGGTCCAAGGGATACAGTAAACCTGCAGAGGTGCATCGGAATGTAAAACTGGTGACACAGGACACGCTCAAAACATAGACAGTAGGAAGACTCAGTCTTCCTGTACCTAAGTCAGCATTGTGTCTCTTATATTTAATTCCGATGCAATTTCTGTGTTTCGTCGTCCATGGGAAGGTCCATTGGATACAGTAAACCTGCAGAGGTGCATCGAAATGTAAAACTGGTGACACAGGAGACGCTCAAAACATAGACCGTAAGAAGACTCAGTTTTCTTGTACTTAACTCAACGTTGTGTCTCTTATATTTAATTCCGATGTAATTTCTGTGTTTCATCGTCAATGGGAAGGTCCAAGGGATACAGTAAACCTGCAGAGGTGCATCGGAATGTTAAACTGGTGACGCAGGAAACGCTCAAAACATAGACAGTAGGAAGACTCAATGTTCCTGTACTTAAGACGGCATTGTGTCTCTTATATTTAATTCCGATGCAATTTCTGTGGTTCATCGTCAATGCGAAGATCCAAGGGATACAGTAAACCTGCAGAGGTGCATCGGAATGTAAAACTGGTGCCACAGCAAACGCTCAAAACATAGACAGTAGGAAGACTCAGCCTTCCTGTATTTAAGTCGGCATTGTGTCTCTCATATTTAATTCCGATGCTATTTCTGTGTTTCATCGTCAATGGGAAGGTCCAATGGATACAGTAAACCTGCAGAGGTGGATCGGAATGTAAAACTGGTGATCTAGGAAACGCTCAAAACAGAGAGAGGAGGAAGACTCAGTCTTCCTGTACTTCAGTCGGCATTGTGTCTCTTATATTTAATTCCGATGCATTTTCTGTGTTTCATCGTCAATGGGAAGGTCCAATGGATACAGTAAACCTGCAGAGGTGCATTGGAATGTAAAACTGTTGACACAGGAAACGCTCAAACATTGACAGTAGGAAGACTCAGTCTTCCTGTACCTAAGTCACAATTGTGTCTCTTATATTTAATTCCGATGCAATTTCTGTGTTTCATCGTCCATGGGAAGGTACAATGGATACAGTAAAACTGCAGAGGTGCATCGGAATGTAAAATTGGTGACGCAGGAAGCGCTCAAAACATACACAGTAGGAAGACCCATTCTTCCTGTACTTAAGTCGGCATTGTGTCTCTTATATTTAATTCCGATGGAATTTCTGTGTTTCATCGTCAATGTGAAAATCCAAGGGATACAGTAAACCTGCAGAGGTGCATCGGAATGTAAACCTGGTGACTCAGGAAACGCTCAGAACATACACAGTAGGATGACTCAGTCTTTCTGAACTTAAGTCGGCATTGTGTCACTTATATTTAACTCCGATGCAATTTCTGTGTTTCATCGTCAATGGGAAGGTCCAAGGGATACAGTAACCCTGCAGAGGTGCATCGGAATGTAAAACTGGTGACACAGGAAGTGCTCATAACATAGACCCTAAGAAGACTCAGTTTTCTTGTACTTAAGTCGGCATTGTGTCTTTTATATTTAATTCCGATGCAATTTCTGTGTTTCATCGTCACTGTGAAGGTCCAAGGGATACAGTAAACCTGCAGAGGTGCAACGGAATGTAAAACTGGTGACACAGGATACGCTCAAAACATAGACAGTAGGAAGACTAAGCCTTCCTGTACTTAAGTCGGCATTGTGTCTCTTATATTTAATTCCGATGCAATTTCTGTGATTCATCGTCAATGGGAAGATCCAAGAGAAACAGTAAACCTGCAGAGGTGCATCGGAATGTAAAACTGGTGACACAGGAAACGCTCAAAACATAGACATTAGGAATACTCACTCTCCCTGTACTTAAGTCGACATTGTGTCTCTTATATTTAAATCCGATGCAATTTCTGTGTTTCGTAGTCAATGGGAAGGTCAAAGGGATACAGTAAACCTGCAGAGGTGCTTCGGGATGTAAAACTGGTGACACAGGATGCGTTCAAAACATAGACCCTAAGAAGACTTAGTGTTCTTGTTCTTAAGTCGGCGTTGTGTCTCTTATATTTAATTTTGATGCAATTTCTGTGTTTCATCGTCAATGGGAAGGTCCAATGGATACAGTAAACCAGCAGAGGTGCATCGGAATGTAAAACTGATGACACAGGAAACGCTCAAACATAGACAGTAGGAAGACTCAGTCTTCCTGTACTGAAGTCGGCATTGTGTCTCTTATATTTAATTCCGATGCAATTTCTGTGTTTCATCGTCAGTGGGAAGGTCCCTGGGATACAGTAACCCTGCAGAGATGCATCCGAATGTAAAACTGGTGTCACAGGAGACGCTCAAAACATAGACAGTAGGAAGACTCATTCTTCCTGTACTTATGTCGGCATTGTGTCTCTTATAGTTAATTCCTATGCATTTTCTGTGTTTCATCGTCAATGGGAATGTCCAATGGATACAATAAACCTGCAGAGGTGCATCGGAATGTAAAACAGGTGACACAGGAAACGCTCAAACATAGACAGTAGGAAGACTCATTCTTCCTGTACTTAAGTCGGCCTTGTGTCTCTTATATTTAATTCCGATGCAATTTCTGTGTCTCATCGTTAATGGGAAGGTCCAAGGGATACAGTAAACCTGCAGAGGTGCATCGGAATGTTAAACTGGTGACACCGGAAACGTTCAAAACATAGACCGTAAGAAGACTCAGTTTTCTTGTACTTAAGTCACGTTGTGCCTCTTATATTGTATTCCGATGTAATTTCTGTGTTTCATCGTCAATGGGAAGGTCCAATGGATACAGTAAACCTGCAGAGGTGCATCGGAATGTAAAACTGGTGACGCAGGAAACGCTCAAAACATAGACAGTAGGAAGACTCAGTCTTCCTGTACTTAAGTCGGCATTGTGTCTCTTATATTTAATTCCGATGCAATTTCTGTGTTTCATCGTCAATGGGAAGATCCAAGGGATACAGTAAACCTGCAGAGGTGCATCGGAATGTAAAAGTGGTGACACAGGAGACGCTCAAAACATAGACATTAGGAATACTCAGTCTCCCTGTACTTAAGTCGGCATTGTGTCTCTTATATTTAAATCCGATGCAATTTCTGTGTTTCGTCGTCAATGGGAAGGTCAAAGGGATACAGTAAACCTGCAGAGGTGCATCGGAATGCAAAACTGGTGATACAGGAAGCGTTCTATAGATAGACCCTAAGAAGACTCAGTGTTCTTGTACTTAAGTCGGCGTTGTGTCTCTTATATTTAATTCCGATGCAATTTCTGTGTATCTTCGTCAATGAGAAGGTCCAATGGATACAGTAAACCTGCAGAGGTGGATCGGAATGTAAAACTGGTGACAAAGGAAACACTCAAAACATAGAAAGTAGGAAGACTCATTCTTCCTGTACTTAAGTCGGCATTGTGTCGCTTATATTTAATTCCTATGCATTTTCTGTGTTTCATCGTCAATGGGCAGGTCCAATGGATACAGTATATCTGCAGAGGTGCATCGGAATGTAAAACTGGTGACACAGGAAACGCTAAAACATAGACAGTAGCAAGACTCAGTCTTCCTGTACTTAAGTCGGCATTATGTCTCTTATAATTAATTCCGATGCAATTTCTGTGATTCATCGACAATGGAAAGATCCAAGGGATACAGTAAACCTGCAGAGGTGCATCGGAATGAAAAACTGGAGACACAGGAAACGCTCAAAAAATAGACAGTAGGAATACTCAGTCTCCCTGTACTTAAGTCGGCATTGTGTCACTTATATTTCAATCCGATGCAATTTCTGTGTTTCGTTGTCAATGGGAAGGTGAAAGGGATACAGCAAACCTGCAGAGGTGCATCGGAATGTAAAACTGGTGAAACAGGAATCGCTCAAAGCATAGACATTTGGATGACTTTGTCTTCCTGTACTTAAGACGACATTGTGTCTCTTATATTTAATTCCGATGCAATTTCTGTGTTTCATCGTCAATGGGAAGGTCCAAGGGATACAGTAACCCTGCACAGGTGCATCCGAATGTAAAACTGGTGACACAGGAGACGCTCAAAGCATAGACAGTAGGAAGACTCATTCTTCCTGTACTTAAGTGAGCATTGTGTCTCTTATATTTAATTCCTATGCAATTTCTGTGTTTGATCGTCAATGGGAAAGTCCAATGGATACAGTAAACCTGCAGAGGTGCATCGGAATGTAAAACTGGTGACACAGGAGACGCTCAAAACATAGACAGTAGGAAGACTCAGCCTTCCTGTTCTTAAGTCGGCGTTGTGTCTCTTATATTTAATTCCGATGCTATTTCTGTGTTTCATCGTCAATGGGAAGGTCCAATGGATACAGTAAACCTGCAGAGGTGCATCGGAATGTAAAATTGGTGACGCAGGAAACGCTCAAAACATACACAGTAGGAAGACTCAATCTTCCTGTACTTAAGTCGGCATTGTGTCTCTTATATTTAATTCCGATGCAATTTCTGTGTATCATCGTCAATGGGAAGGTCCAAGGGATACAGTAACCCTGCAGAGGTGCATCGGAATGTAAAACTGGTGACACAGGAAGCGCTCATAACATACTCCCTAAGAAGACTCAGTTTTCTTGTACTTAAGTCGGCATTGTGTCTTTTATACTTAATTCCGATGCAATTTCTGTGTTTCATCGTCAATGGGAAGGTCCAAGGGATACAGTAAACCTGCAGAGGTGCATCGGAATGTAACACTGGTGACACAGGAAACGATCAACACATAGACAGTAGGAAGACTAAGCCTTCCTGTACTTAAGTCGGCATTGTGTCTCTTATATTTAATTCCGATGCAATTTCTGTGATTCATCGTCAATGGGAAGTTCCAAGAGAAACAGTAAACCTGCAGAGGCGCATCGGAATGTAAAACTGGTGACACTGGAAACGCTCAAAACATAGACATTAGGAATACTCAGTCTCCCTGTACTTAAGTCGGCATTGTGTCTCTTATATTTAAATCCGATGCAGTTCCTGTGTTTCGTCGTCAATGGGAAGGTCAAAGGGATACAGTAAACCTGCAGAGGTGCTTCGGGATGTAAAACTGGTGACACAGGAAGCGTTCAAAACATAGACCCTAAGAAGACTCAGTGTTCTTGTACTTAAGTCGGCGTTGTGTCCCTTATATTTAATTCCGATGCAATTTCTGTGTTTCTTCGTCAATGGGAAGGTGAAAGGGATACAGCAAACCTGCAGAGGTGCATCGGAATGTAAAACTGGTGACACAGGAGACGCTCAATACATAGACAGTAGAAAGACTATTTCTTCCTGTACTTAAGTCGGCTTTGTGTCTCTTATATTTAATTCCTATGCATTTTCTGTGTTTCATCGTTATTGCGAAGGTCCAAGGGATACAGTAAACCTGCAGAGTTTCATCGGAATGTAAAACTGGTGACACTGGAAACGTTCAAAACATAGACCGTAAGAAGACTCAGTTTTCTTGTACTTAAGTCACGTTGTGTCTCTTATGTTTTATTCCGATGTAATTTCTGTGTTTCATCGTCATTGGGAAGGTCCAATGGATACAGTAAACCTGCAGAGGTGCATCGGAATGTAAAACTGGTGACGCAGGAAACGCTCAAAATATAGACAGTAGGATGACTCAGTCTTCCTGTACTTAAGTCGGCATTGTGTCTCTTATATTTAATTCCGATGCAATTTCTGTGTTTCATCGTCAATGGGAAGATCCAAGGGATACAGTAAACCTGCAGAGGTGCATCGGAATGTAAAACTGGTGACACAGGAAACGCTCAAAACATAGACAGTAGGAAGACTCAGCCTTCCTGTACTTACGTCAGCATTGTGTCTCTTATATTTAATTCCGATGCAATTTCTGTGGTTCATCGCCAATGGGAAGATCCAAGAGATACAGTAAACCTGCAGAGGTGCATCGGAATGTAAAACTGGTGACACAGGAAACGCTCAAAACATAGACATTAGGAATACTCAGTCTCCCTGTACTTAAGTCTGCATTGTGTCTCTTATATTTAAATCCGATGCAATTTCTGTGTTTCGTCGTCAATGGGAAGGTCAAAGGGATACAGTAAACCTGCAGAGGTGCATCGGAATGTAAAACTGGTGATACAGGAAGCGTTCAGAAGATTGACCCTAAGAAGACTCAGTGTTCTAGTACTTAAGTCGGCGTTGTGTCTCTTATATTTAATTCCGATGCAATTTCTGTGTATCTTCGTCAATGAGAAGGTCCAATGGATTCAGTAAACCTGCAGAGGTGGATCGCAATGTAAAACTGGTGACACAGGAAACGCTCAAATCATAGACAGTAGGAAGACTCATTCTTCCTGTACTTAAGTCGGCATTGTGTCCCTTATATTTAATTCCTATGCATTTTCTGTGTTTCATCGTCAATGGGAACGTCCAATGGATACAGTATATCTGCAGAGGTGCATCGGAATGTAAAACTGGTGACACAGGAAACGCTAAAACATAGACAGTAGCAAGACTCAGTCTTCCTGTACTTAAGTCGGCATTATGTCTCTTATAATTAATTCCGATGCAATTTCTGTGATTCATCGACAATGGAAAGATCCAAGGGATACAGTAAACCTGCAGAGGTGCATCGGAATGAAAAACTGGAGACACAGGAAACGCTCAAAAAATAGACAGTAGGAATACTCAGTCTCCCTGTACTTAAGTCGGCATTGTGTCACTTATATTTCAATCCGATGCAATTCTTGTGTTTCGTTGTCAATGGGACGGTGAAAGGGATACAGCAAACCTGCAGAGGTGCATCGGAATGTAAAACTGGTGAAACAGGAATCGCTCAAAACATAGACATTTGGATGACTTTGTCTTCCTGTACTTAAGACGACATTGTGTCTCTTATATTTAATTCCGATGCAATTTCTGTGTTTCATCGTCAATGGGAAGGTCCAAGGGATACAGTAACCCTGCAGAGGTGCATCCGAATGTAAAACTGGTGACACAGGAGACGCTCAAAGCATAGACAGTAGGAAGACTCATTCTTCCTGTACTTAAGTGAGCATTGTGTCTCTTATATTTAATTCCTATGCAATTTCTGTGTTTCATCGTCAATGGGAAGGTCCAAGGGATACAGTAACCCTGCAGAGGTGCATCGGAATGTAAAACTGGTGACACAGGAAGCGCTCATAACATACTCCCTAAGAAGACTCAGTTTTCTTGTACTTAAGTCGGCATTGTGTCTTTTATATTTAATTCCGATGCAATTTCTGTGTTTCATCGTGAATGGGAAGGTCCAAGGGATACAGTAAACCTGCAGAGGTGCATCGGAATGTAAAACTGGTGACACAGGAAACGATCAAAACATAGACAGTTGGAAGACTAAGCCTTCCTGTACTTAAGTCGGCATTGTGTCTCTTATATTTAATTCCGATGCAATTTCTGTGATTCATCGTCAATGGGAAGTTCCAAGAGAAACAGTAAACCAGCAGAGGTGCATCGGAATGTAAAACTGGTGACACTGGAAACGCTCAAAACATAGACATTAGGAATACTCAGTCTCCCTGTACTTAAGTCGGCATTGTGTCTCTTATATTTAAATCCGATGCAGTTTCTGTGTTTCGTCGTCAATGGGAATGTCAAAGGGATACAGTAAACCTGCAGAGGTGCTTCGGGATGTAAAACTGGTGACACAGGAAGCGTTCAAAACATAGACCCTAAGAAGACTCAGTGTTCTTGTACTTAAGTCGGCGTTGTGTCTCTTATATTTAATTCCGATGCAATTTCTGTGTTTCATCGTCAATGGGAAGGTCTAAGGGATACAGCAAACCTGCAGAGGTGCATCGGAATGTAAAACTGGTGACACAGGAAACGCTCAAAACATAGACAGTTGGATGACTTGGTCTTCCCTTACTTAAGACGACATTGTGTCTCTTATATTTAATTCCGATGCAATTTCTGTGTTTCATCGTCAATGGGAGGGTCCCTGGGATACAGTAACCCTGCAGAGGTGCATCCGAATGTAAAACTGGTGACACAGGAGACGCTCAAAACATAGACAGTAGAAAGACTATTTCTTCCTGTACTTAAGTCGGCTTTGTGTCTCTTATATTTAATTCCTATGCATTTTCTGTGTTTCATCGTTAATGGGAAGGTCCAAGGGATACAGTAAACCTGCAGAGTTTCATCGGAATGTAAAACTGGTGACACTGGAATCGTTCAAAACATAGACCGTAAGAAGACTCAGTTTTCTTGTACTTAAGTCACGTTGTGTCTCTTATATTTTATTCCGATGTAATTTCTGTGTTTCATCGTCATTGGGAAGGTCCAATGGATACAGTAAACCTGCAGAGGTGCATCGGAATGTAAAACTGGTGACGCAGGAAACGCTCAAAATATAGACAGTAGGATGACTCAGTCTTCCTGTACTTAAGTCGGCATTGTGTCTCTTATATTTAATTCCGATGCAATTTCTGTGTTTCATCGTCAATGGGAAGATCCAAGGGATACAGTAAACCTGCAGAGGTGCATCGGAATGTAAAACTGGTGACACAGGAAACGCTCAAAACATAGACAGTAGGAAGACTCAGCCTTCCTGTACTTACGTCAGCATTGTGTCTCTTATATTTAATTCCGATGCAATTTCTGTGATTCATCGCCAATGGGAAGATCCAAGAGATACAGTAAACCTGCAGAGGTGCATCGGAATGTAAAACTGGTGACACAGGAAACGCTCAAAACATAGACATTAGGAATACTCAGTCTCCCTGTACTTAAGTCTGCATTGTGTCTCTTATATTTAAATCCGATGCAACTTCTGTGTTTCGTCGTCAATGAGAAGGTCAAAGGGATACAGTAAACCTGCAGAGGTGCATCGGAATGTAAAACTGGTGATACAGGATGCGTTCAGAAGATTGACCCTAAGAAGACTCAGTGTTCTAGTACTTAAGTCGGCGTTGTGTCTCTTATATTTAATTCCGATGCAATTTCTGTGTATCTTCGTCAATGAGAAGGTCCAATGGATTCAGTAAACATGCAGAGGTGGATCGGAATGTAAAACTGGTGACACAGGAAACGCTCAAATCATAGACAGTAGGAAGACTCATTCTTCCTGTACTTAAGTCGGCATTGTGTCTCTTATATTTAATTCCTATGCATTTTCTGTGTTTCATCGTCAATGAGAAGGTCCAATGGATACAGTATACCTGCAGAGGTGCCTCGGAATGTAAAACTGGTGACACAGGAAACGCTCAAAACATAGACAGTTGGATGACTTTGTCTTCCTGTACTTAAGACGACATTGTGTCTCTTATATTTAAATCCGATGCAATTTCTGTGTTTCGTCGTCAATGGGAAGGTCAAAGGGATACAGTAAACCTGCAGAGGTGCATCGGAATGTAAAACTGGTGATACAGGAAGCGTTCAGAAGATTGACCCTAAGAAGACTCAGTGTTCTAGTACTTAAGTCTGCGTTGTGTCTCTTATATTTAATTCCGATGCAATTTCTCTGTATCTTCGTCAATGAGAAGGTCCAATGGATTCAGTAAACCTGCAGAGGTGGATCGCAATGTAAAACTGGTGACACAGGAAACGCTCAAATCATAGACAGTAGGAAGACTCATTCTTCCTGTACTTAAGTCGGCATTGTGTCGCTTATATTTAATTCCTATGCATTTTCTGTGTTTCATCGTCAATGGGAAGGTCCAATGGATACAGTATATCTGCAGAGGTGCATCGGAATGTAAAACTGGTGACACAGGAAACGCTAAAACATAGACAGTAGCAAGACTCAGTCTTCCTGTACTTAAGTCGGCATTATGTCTCTTATAATTAATTCCGATGTTATTTCTGTGATTCATCGACAATGGAAAGATCCAAGGGATACAGTAAACCTGCAGAGGTGCATCGGAATGAAAAACTGGAGACACAGGAAACGCTCAAAAAATAGACAGTAGGAATACTCAGTCTCCCTGTACTTAAGTCGGCATTGTGTCACTTATATTTCAATCCGATGCAATTTCTGTGTTTCGTTGTCAATGGGAAGGTGAAAGGGATACAGCAAACCTGCAGAGGTGCATCGGAATGTAAAACTGGTGAAACAGGAATCGCTCAAAACATAGACATTTGGATGACTTTGTCTTCCTGTACTTAAGACGACATTGTGTCTCTTATATTTAATTCCGATGCAATTTCTGTGTTTCATCGTCAATGGGAAGGTCCAAGGGATACAGTAACCCTGCAGAGGTGCATCCGAATGTAAAACTGGTGACACAGGAGACGCTCAAAGCATAGACAGTAGGAAGACTCATTCTTCCTGTACTTAAGTGAGCATTGTGTCTCTTATATTTAATTCCGATGCAATTTCTGTGTTTCATCGTCAATGGGAAGGTCCAAGGGATACAGTAACCCTGCAGAGGTGCATCCGAATGTAAAACTGGTGAAACAGGAGACGCTCAAAACATAGACAGTAGGAAGACTCAGCCTTCCTGTTCTTAAGTCGGCGTTGTGTCTCTTATATTTAATTCCGATGCTATTTCTGTGTTTCATCGTCAATGGGAAGGTCCAATGGATACAGTAAACCTGCAGAGGTGCATCGGAATGTAAAATTGGTGACGCAGGAAACGCTCAAAACATACACAGTAGGAAGACTCAATCTTCCTGTACTTAAGTCGGCATTGTGTCTCTTATATTTAATTCCGATGCAATTTCTGTGTATCATCGTCAATGGGAAGGTCCAAGGGATACAGTAACCCTGCAGAGGTGCATCAGAATGTAAAACTGGTGACACAGGAAGCGCTCATAACATACTCCCTAAGAAGACTCAGTTTTCTTGTACTTAAGTCGGCATTGTGTCTTTTATATTTAATTCCGATGCAATTTCTGTGTTTCATCGTCAATGGGAAGGTCCAAGGGATACAGTAAACCTGCAGAGGTGCATCGGAATGTAAAACTGGTGACACAGGAAACGATCAAAACATAGACAGTAGGAAGACTAAGCCTTCCTGTACTTAAGTCGGCATTGTGTCTCTTATATTTAATTCCGATGCAATTTCTGTGATTCATCGTCAATGGGAAGTTCCAAGAGAAACAGTAAACCTGCAGAGGTGCATCGGAATGTAAAACTGGTGACACTGGAAACGCTCAAAACATAGACATTAGGAATACTCAGTCTCCCTGTACTTAAGTCGGCATTGTGTCTCTTATATTTAAATCCGATGCAGTTCCTGTGTTTCATCGTCAATGGGAAGGTCAAAGGGATACAGTAAACCTGCAGAGGTGCTTCGGGATGTAAAACTGGTGACACAGGAAGCGTTCAAAACATAGACCCTAAGAAGACTCAGTGTTCTTGTACTTAAGTCGGCGTTGTGTCCCTTATATATAATTCCGATGCAATTTCTGTGTTTCTTCGTCAATGGGAAGGTGAAAGGGATACAGCAAACCTGCAGAGGTGCATCGGAATGTAAAACTGGTGACACAGGAAACGCTCAAAACATAGACATTTGGATGACTTTGTCTTCCTGTACTTAAGACGACATTGTGTCTCTTATATTTAATTCCGATGCAATTTCTGTGTTTCATCGTCAATGGGAAGGTCCCTGGGATACAGTAACACTGCAGAGGTGCATCCGAATGTAAAACTGGTGACACAGGAGACGCTCAAAACATAGACAGTAGAAAGACTATTTCTTCCTGTACTTAAGTCGGCTATGTGTCTCTTATATTTAATTCCTATGCATTTTCTGTGTTTCATCGTTAATGGGAAGGTCCAAGGGATACAGTAAACCCGCAGAGTTTCATCGGAATGTAAAACTGGTGACACTGGAAACGTTCAAAACATAGACCGTAAGAAGACTCAGTTTTCTTGTACTTAAGTCACGTTGTGTCTCTTATATTTTATTCCGATGTAATTTCTGTGTTTCATCGTCATTGGGAAGGTCCAATGGATACAGTAAACCTGCAGAGGTGCATCGGAATGTAAAACTGGTGACGCAGGAAACGCTCAAAATATAGACAGTAGGATGACTCAGTCTTCCTGTACTTAAGTCGGCATTGTGTCTCTTATATTTAATTCCGATGCAATTTCTGTGTTTCATCGTCAATGGGAAGATCCAAGGGATACAGTAAACCTGCAGAGGTGCATCGGAATGTAAAACCGGTGACACAGGAAACGCTCAAAACATAGACAGTAGGAAGACTCAGCCTTCCTGTACTTACGTCAGCATTGTGTCTCTTATATTTAATTCCGATGCAATTTCTGTGATTCATCGCCAATGGGAAGATCCAAGAGATACAGTAAACCTGCAGAGGTGCATCGGAATGTAAAACTGGTGACACAGGAAACGCTCAAAACATAGACATTAGGAATACTCAGTCTCCCTGTACTTAAGTCTGCATTGTGTCTCTTATATTTAAATCCGATGCAATTTCTGTGTTTCGTCGTCAATGGGAAGGTCAAAGGGATACAGTAAACCTGCAGAGGTGCATCGGAATGTAAAACTGGTGATACAGGATGCGTTCAGAAGATTGACCCTAAGAAGACTCAGTGTTCTAGTACTTAAGTCGGCGTTGTGTCTCTTATATTTAATTCCGATGCAATTTCTGTGTATCTTCGTCAATTAGAAGGTCCAATGGATTCAGTAAACCTGCAGAGGTGGATCGGAATGTAAAACTGGTGACACAGGAAACGCTCAAATCATAGACAGTAGGAAGACTCATTCTTCCTGTACTTAAGTCGGCATTGTGTCTCTTATATTTAATTCCTATGCATTTTCTGTGTTTCATCGTCAATGGGAAGGTCCCTGGGATACAGTAACCCCGCAGAGGTGCATCCGAATGTAAAACTGGTGACACAGGAGACGCTCAAAACATAGACAGTAGAAAGACTATTTCTTCCTGTACTTAAGTCGGCTTTGTGTCTCTTATATTTAATTCCTATGCATTTTCTGTGTTTCATCGTTAATGGGAAGGTCCAAGTGATACAGTAAACCTGCGGAGTTTCATCGGAATGTAAAACTGGTGACACTGGAATCGTTCAAAACATAGACCGTAAGAAGACTCAGTTTTCATGTACTTAAGTCACGTTGTGTCTCTTATATTTTATTCCGATGTAATTTCTGTGTTTCATCGTCATTGGGAAGGTCCAATGGATACAGTAAACCTGCAGAGGTGCATCGGAATGTAAAACTGGTGACGCAGGAAACGCTCAAAATATAGACAGTAGGATGACTCAGTCTTCCTGTACTTAAGTCGGCATTGTGTCTCTTATATTTAATTCCGATGCAATTTCTGTGTTTCATCGTCAATGGGAAGATCCAAGGGATACAGTAAACCTGCAGAGGTGCATCGGAATGTAAAACTGGTGACACAGGAAACGCTCAAAACATAGACAGTAGGAAGACTCAGCCTTCCTGTACTTACGTCCTGCATTGTGTCTCTTATATTTAATTCCGATGCAATTTCTGTGATTCATCGCCAATGGGAAGATCCAAGAGATACAGTAAACCCGCAGAGGTGCATCGGAATGTAAAACTGGTGACACAGGAAACGCTCAAAACATAGACATTAGGAATACTCAGTCTCCCTGTACTTAAGTCTGCATTGTGTCTCTTATATTTAAATCCGATGCAATTTCTGTGTTTCGTCGTCAATGGGAAGGTCAAAGGGATACAGTAAACCTGCAGAGGTGCATCGGAATGTAAAACTGGTGATACAGGATGCGTTCAGAAGATTGACCCTAAGAAGACTCAGTGTTCTAGTACTTAAGTCGGCGTTGTGTCTCTTATATTTAATTCCGATGCAATTTCTGTGTATCTTCGTCAATGAGAAGGTCCAATGGATTCAGTAAACCTGCAGAGGTAGATCGGAATGTAAAACTGGTGACACAGGAAACGCTCAAATCATAGACAGTAGGAAGACTCATTCTTCCTGTACTTAAGTCGGCATTGTGTCTCTTATATTTAATTCCTATGCATTTTCTGTGTTTCATCGTCAATGGGAAGGTCCCTGGGATACAGTAACCCTGCAGAGGTGCATCCGAATGTAAAACTGGTGACACAGGAGACGCTCAAAACATAGACAGTAGAAAGACTATTTCTTCCTGTACTTAAGTCGGCTTTGTGTCTCTTATATTTAATTCCTATGCATTTTCTGTGTTTCATCGTTAATGGGAAGGTCCAAGGGATACAGTAAACCTGCGGAGTTTCATCGGAATGTAAAACTGGTGACACTGGAATCGTTCAAAACATAGACCGTAAGAAGACTCAGTTTTCTTGTACTTAAGTCACGTTGTGTCTCTTATATTTTATTCCGATGTAATTTCTGTGTTTCATCGTCATTGGGAAGGTCCAATGGATACAGTAAACCTGCAGAGGTGCATCGGAATGTAAAACTGGTGACGCAGGAAACGCTCAAAATATAGACAGTAGGATGACTCAGTCTTCCTGTACTTAAGTCGGCATTGTGTCTCTTATATTTAATTCCGATGCAATTTCTGTGTTTCATCGTCAATGGGAAGATCCAAGGGATACAGTAAACCTGCAGAGGTGCATCGGAATGTAAAACTGGTGACACAGGAAACGCTCAAAACATAGACAGTAGGAAGACTCAGCCTTCCTGTACTTACGTCAGCATTGTGTCTCTTATATTTAATTCCGATGCAATTTCTGTGATTCATCGCCAATGGGAAGATCCAAGAGATACAGTAAACCCGCAGAGGTGCATCGGAATGTAAAACTGGTGACACAGGAAACGCTCAAAACATAGACATTAGGAATACTCAGTCTCCCTGTACTTAAGTCTGCATTGTGTCTCTTATATTTAAATCCGATGCAATTTCTGTGTTTCGTCGTCAATGGGAAGGTCAATGGGATACAGTAAACCTGCAGAGGTGCATCGGAATGTAAAACTGGTGATACAGGATGCGTTCAGAAGATTGACCCTAAGAAGACTCAGTGTTCTAGTACTTAAGTCGGCGTTGTGTCTCTTATATTTAATTCCGATGCAATTTCAGTGTATCTTCGTCAATGAGAAGATCCAATGGATTCAGTAAACCTGCAGAGGTGGATCGGAATGTAAAACTGGTGACACAGGAAACGCTCAAATCATAGACAGTAGGAAGACTCATTCTTCCTGTACTTAAGTCGGCATTGTGTCTCTTATATTTAATTCCTATGCATTTTCTGTGTTTCATCGTCAATGGGAAGGTCCCTGGGATACAGTAACCCTGCAGAGGTGCATCCGAATGTAAAACTGGTGACACAGGAGACGCTCAAAACATAGACAGTAGAAAGACTATTTCTTCCTGTACTTAAGTCGGCTTTGTGTCTCTTATATTTAATTCCTATGCATTTTCTGTGTTTCATCGTTAATGGGAAGGTCCAAGGGATACAGTAACCCTGCAGAGGAGCATCCGAATGTAAAACTGGTGACACAGGAGACGCTCAATACATAGACAGTAGAAAGACTATTTCTTCCTGTACTTAAGTCGGCTTTGTGTCTCTTATATTTAATTCCTAAGCATTTTCTGTGTTTCATCGTTAATGGGAAGGTCCAAGGGATACAGTAAACCTGCAGAATTTCATCGGAATGTAAAACTGGTGACACTGGAAACGTTCAAAACATAGACCGTAATAAGACTCAGTTTTCTTGTACTTAAGTCACGTTGTGTCTCTTATATTTTATTCCGATGTAATTTCTGTGTTTCATCGTCATTGGGTAGGTCCAATGGATACAGTAAACCTGCAGAGGTGCATCGGAATGTAAAACTGGTGACGCAGGAAACGCTCAAAATATAGACAGTAGGATGACTCAGTCTTCCTGTACTTAAGTCGGCATTGTGTCTCTTATATTTATTTCCGATGCAATTTCTGTGTTTCATCGCCAATGGGAAGATCCAAGGGATACAGTAAACCTGCAGAGGTGCATCGGAATGTAAAACTGGTGACACAGGAAACGCTCAAAACATAGACAGTAGGAAGACTCAGCCTTCCTGTACTTACGTCAGCATTGTGTCTCTTATATTTAATTCCGATGCAATTTCTGTGATTCATCGCCAATGGGAAGATCCAAGAGATACAGTAAACCTGCAGAGGTGCATCGGAATGTAAAACTGGTGACACAGGAAACGCTCAAAACATAGACATTAGGAATACTCAGTCTCCCTGTACTTAAGTCTGCATTGTGTCTCTTATATTTAAATCCGATGCAATTTCTGTGTTTCGTCGTCAATGGGAAGGTCAAAGGGATACAGTAAACCTGCAGAGGTGCATCGGAATGTAAAACTGGTGATACAGGAAGCGTTCAGAAGATTGACCCTAAGAAGACTCAGTGTTCTAGTACTTAAGTCGGCGTTGTGTCTCTTATATTTATTTCCGATGCAATTTCTGTGTATCTTCGTCAATGAGAAGGTCCAATGGATTCAGTAAACCTGCAGAGGTGGATCGCAATGTAAAACTGGTGACACAGGAAACGCTCAAATCATAGACAGTAGGAAGACTCATTCTTCCTGTACTTAAGTCGGCATTGTGTCGCTTATATTTAATTCCTATGCATTTTCTGTGTTTCATCGTCAATGGGAAGGTCCAATGGATACAGTATATCTGCAGAGGTGCATCGGAATGTAAAACTGGTGACACAGGAAACGCTAAAACATAGACAGTAGCAAGACTCAGTCTTCCTGTACTTAAGTCGGCATTATGTCTCTTATAATTAATTCCGATGCAATTTCTGTGATTCATCGACAATGGAAAGATCCAAGGGATACAGTAAACCTGCAGAGGTGCATCGCAATGAAAAACTGGAGACACAGGAAACGCTCAAAAAATAGACAGTAGGAATACTCAGTCTCCCTGTACTTAAGTCGGCATTGTGTCACTTATATTTCAATCCGATGCAATTTCTGTGTTTCGTTGTCAATGGGAAGGTGAAAGGGATACAGCAAACCTGCAGAGGTGCATGGGAATGTAAAACTGGTGAAACAGGAATCGCTCAAAACATAGACATTTGGATGACTTTGTCTTCCTATACTTAAGACGACATTGTGTCTCTTATATTTAATTCCGATGCTATTTCTGTGTTTCATCGTCAATGGGAAGGTCCAATGGATACAGTAAACCTGCAGAGGTGCATCGGAATGTAAAATTGGTGACGCAGGAAACGCTCAAAACATACACAGTAGGAAGACTCAATCTTCCTGTACTTAAGTCAGCATTGTGTCTCTTATATTTAATTCCGATGCAATTTCTGTGTATTATCGTCAATGGGAAGGTCCAAGGGATACAGTAACCCTGCAGAGGTGCATCGGAATATAAAACTGGTGACACAGGAAGCGCTCATAACATACTCCCTAAGAAGACTCAGTTTTCATGTACTTAAGTCGGCATTGTGTCTTTTATATTTAATTCCGGTGCAATTTCTGTGTTTCATTGTCAATGGGAAGGTCCAAGGGATACAGTAAACCTGCAGAGGTGCATCGGAATGTAAAACTGGTGACACAGGTAACGATCAAAACATAGACAGTAGGAAGACTAAGCCTTCCTGTACTTAAGTCGGCATTGTGTCTCTTATATTTAATTCCGATGCAATTTCTGTGATTCATCGTCAATGGGAAGTTCCAAGAGAAACAGTGAACCTGCAGAGGTGCATCGGAATGTAAAACTGGTGACACTGGAAACGCTCAAAACATAGACATTAGGAATACTCAGTCTCCCTGTACTTAAGTCGGCATTGTGTGTCTTATATTTAAATCCGATGTAGTTCCTGTGTTTCGTCGTCAATGGGAAGGTCAAAGGGATACAGTAAACCTGCAGAGGTGCTTCGGGATGTAAAACTGGTGACACAGGAAGCGTTCAAAACATAGACCCTAAGAAGACTCAGTGTTCTTGTACTTAAGTCGGCGTTGTGTCCCTTATATTTAATTCCGATGCTATTTCTGTGTTTCTTCGTCAATGGGAAGGTGAAAGGGATACAGCAAACCTGCAGAGGTGCATCGGAATGTAAAACTGGTGACACAGGAAACGCTCAAAACATAGACAGTTGGATGACTTTGTCTTCCTGTACTTAAGACGACATTGTGTCTCTTATATATAATTCCGATGCAATTTCTGTGTTTCATCGTCAATGGGAAAGTCCCTGGGATACAGTAACCCTGCAGAGGTGCATCCGAATGTAAAACTGGTGACACAGGAGACGCTCAAAACATAGACAGTAGAAAGACTATTTCTTCCTGTACTTAAGTCGGCTTTGTGTCTCTTATATTTAATTCCTATGCATTTTCTGTGTTTCATCGTTAATGGGAAGGTCCAAGGGATACAGTAAACCTGCAGAGTTTCATCAGAATGTAAAACTGGTGACACTGGAAACGTTCAAAACATAGACCGTAAGAAGACTCAGTTTTCTTGTACTTAAGTCACGTTGTGTCTCTTATATTTTATTCCGATGTAATTTCTGTGTTTCATCGTCATTGGGAAGGTCCAATGGATACAGTAAACCTGCAGAGGTGCATCGGAATGTAAAACTGGTGACGCAGGAAACGCTCAAAATATAGACAGTAGGATGACTCAGTCTTCCTGTACTTAAGTCGGCATTGTGTCTCTTATATTTAATTCCGATGCAATTTCTGTGTTTCATCGTCAATGGGAAGATCCAAGGGATACAGTAAACCTGCAGAGGTGCATCGGAATGTAAAACTGGTGACACAGGAAACGCTCAAAACATAGACAGTAGGAAGACTCAGCCTTCCTGTACTTACGTCAGCATTGTGTCTCTTATATTTAATTCCGATGCAATTTCTGTGATTCATCGCCAATGGGAAGATCCAAGAGATACAGTAAACCTGCAGAGGTGCATCGGAATGTAAAACTGGTGACACAGGAAACGCTCAAAACATAGACATTAGGAATACTCAGTCTCCCTGTACTTAAGTCTGCATTGTGTCTCTTATATTTAAATCCGATGCAATATCTGTGTTTCGTCGTCAATGGGAACGTCAAAGGGATACAGTAAACCTGCAGAGGTGCATCGGAATGTAAAACTGGTGATACAGGAAGCGTTCAGAAGATTGACCCTAAGAAGACTCAGTGTTCTAGTACTTAAGTCGGCGTTGTGTCTCTTATATTTAATTCCGATGCAATTTCTGTGTATCTTCGTCAATGAGAAGGTCCAATGGATTCAGTAAACCTGCAGAGGTGGATCGGAATGTAAAACTGGTGACACAGGAAACGCTCAAATCATAGACAGTAGGAAGACTCATTCTTCCTGTACTTAAGTCGGCATTGTGTCTCTTATATTTAATTCCTATGCATTTTCTGTGTTTCATCGTCAATGGGAAGGTCCAATGGATACAGTATACCTGCAGAGGTGCATTGGAATGTAAAACTGGTGACACAGGAAACGCTAAAACATAGACAGTAGAAAGACTCAGTCTTCCTGAACTTAAGTCGGCACTGTGTCTCTTATAATTAATTCCGATGCAATTTCTGTGTTTCATCGTCAATGGGAAGATCCAAGGGATACAGTAAACCTGCAGAGGTGCATCGGAATGAAAAACTGGAGACACAGGAAACGCTCAAAAAATAGACAGTAGGAATACTCCGTCTCCCTGTACTTAAGTCGGCAGTGTGTCACTTATATTTAAATCCGATGCAATTTCTGTGTTTCGGTGTCAATGGGAAGGTGAAAGGGATACAGCAAACCTGCAGAGGTGCATCGGAATGTAAAACTGGTGAAACAGGAATCGCTCAAAACATAGACAGTAGGAAGACTCAGCCTTCCTGTTCTTAAGTCGGCATTGTGTCTCTTATATTTAATTCCGATGCAATTTCTGTGTATCATCGTCAATGGGAAGGTCCAAGGGATACAGTAACCCTGCAGAGGTGCATCGGAATGTAAAACTGGTGACACAGGAAGCGCTCATAACATACTCCCTAAGAAGACTAAGTTTTCTTGTACTTAAGTCGGCATTGTGTCTTTTATATTTAATTCCGATGCAATTTCTGTGTTTCATCGTCAATGGGAAGGTCCAATGGATACAGTATATCTGCAGAGGTGCATCGGAATGTAAAACTGGTGACACAGGAAACGCTAAAACATAGACAGTAGCAAGACTCAGTCTTCCTGTACTTAAGTCGGCATTATGTCTCTTATAATTAATTCCGATGCAATTTCTGTGATTCATCGACAATGGAAAGATCCAAGGGATACAGTAAACCTGCAGAGGTGCATCGCAATGAAAAACTGGAGACACAGGAAACGCTCAAAAAATAGACAGTAGGAATACTCAGTCTCCCTGTACTTAAGTCGGCATTGTGTCACTTATATTTCAATCCGATGCAATTTCTGTGTTTCGTTGTCAATGGGAAGGTGAAAGGGATACAGCAAACCTGCAGAGGTGCATGGGAATGTAAAACTGGTGAAACAGGAATCGCTCAAAACATAGACATTTGGATGACTTTGTCTTCCTGTACTTAAGACGACATTGTGTCTCTTATATTTAATTCCGATGCAATTTCTGTGTTTCATCGTCAATGGGAAGGTCCAAGGGATACAGTAACCCTGCAGAGGTGCATCCGAATGTAAAACTGGTGACACAGGAGCCGCTCAAAGCACAGACAGTAGGAAGACTCATTCTTCCTGTACTTAAGTGAGCATTGTGTCTCTTATATTTAATTCCTATGCAATTTCTGTGTTTCATCGTCAATGGGAAAGTCCAATGGATACAGTAAACCTGCAGAGGTGCATCGGAATGTAAAACTGGTGACACAGGAGACGCTCAAACATAGACAGTAGGAAGACTCAGCCTTCCTGTTCTTAAGTCGGCGTTGTGTCTCTTATATTTAATTCCGATGCTATTTCTGTGTTTCATCGTCAATGGGAAGGTCCAATGGATACAGTAAACCTGCAGAGGTGCATCGGAATGTAAAATTGGTGACGCAGGAAACGCTCAAAACATACACAGTAGGAAGACTCAATCTTCCTGTACTTAAGTCAGCATTGTGTCTCTTATATTTAATTCCGATGCAATTTCTGTGTATTATCGACAATGGGAAGGTCCAAGGGATACAGTAACCCTGCAGAGGTGCATCGGAATATAAAACTGGTGACACAGGAAGCGCTCATAACATACTCCCTAAGAAGACTCAGTTTTCTTGTACTTAAGTCGGCATTGTGTCTTTTATATTTAATTCCGGTGCAATTTCTGTGTTTCATTGTCAATGGGAAGGTCCAAGGGATACAGTAAACCTGCAGAGGTGCATCGGAATGTAAAACTGGTGACACAGGTAACGATCAAAACATAGACAGTAGGAAGACTAAGCCTTCCTGTACTTAAGTCGGCATTGTGTCTCTTATATTTAATTCCGATGCAATTTCTGTGATTCATCGTCAATGGGAAGTTCCAAGAGAAACAGTGAACCTGCAGAGGTGCATCGGAATGTAAAACTGGTGACACTGGAAACGCTCAAAACATAGACATTAGGAATACTCAGTCTCCCTGTACTTAAGTCGGCATTGTGTGTCTTATATTTAAATCCGATGTAGTTCCTGTGTTTCGTCGTCAATGGGAAGGTCAAAGGGATACAGTAAACCTGCAGAGGTGCTTCGGGATGTAAAACTGGTGACACAGGAAGCGTTCAAAACATAGACCCTAAGAAGACTCAGTGTTCTTGTACTTAAGTCGGCGTTGTGTCCCTTATATTTAATTCCGATGCTATTTCTGTGTTTCTTCGTCAATGGGAAGGTGAAAGGGATACAGCAAACCTGCAGAGGTGCATCGGAATGTAAAACTGGTGACACAGGAAACGCTCAAAACATAGACAGTTGGATGACTTTGTCTTCCTGTACTTAAGACGACATTGTGTCTCTTATATATAATTCCGATGCAATTTCTGTGTTTCATCGTCAATGGGAAAGTCCCTGGGATACAGTAACCCTGCAGAGGTGCATCCGAATGTAAAACTGGTGACACAGGAGACGCTCAAAACATAGACAGTAGAAAGACTATTTCTTCCTGTACTTAAGTCGGCTTTGTGTCTCTTATATTTAATTCCTATGCATTTTCTGTGTTTCATCGTTAATGGGAAGGTCCAAGGGATACAGTAAACCTGCAGAGTTTCATCAGAATGTAAAACTGGTGACACTGGAAACGTTCAAAACATAGACCGTAAGAAGACTCAGTTTTCTTGTACTTAAGTCACGTTGTGTCTCTTATATTTTATTCCGATGTAATTTCTGTGTTTCATCGTCATTGGGAAGGTCCAATGGATACAGTAAACCTGCAGAGGTGCATCGGAATGTAAAACTGGTGACGCAGGAAACGCTCAAAATATAGACAGTAGGATGACTCAGTCTTCCTGTACTTAAGTCGGCATTGTGTCTCTTATATTTAATTCCGATGCAATTTCTGTGTTTCATCGTCAATGGGAAGATCCAAGGGATACAGTAAACCTGCAGAGGTGCATCGGAATGTAAAACTGGTGACACAGGAAACGCTCAAAACATAGACAGTAGGAAGACTCAGCCTTCCTGTACTTACGTCAGCATTGTGTCTCTTATATTTAATTCCGATGCAATTTCTGTGATTCATCGCCAATGGGAAGATCCAAGAGATACAGTAAACCTGCAGAGGTGCATCGGAATGTAAAACTGGTGACACAGGAAACGCTCAAAACATAGACATTAGGAATACTCAGTCTCCCTGTACTTAAGTCTGCATTGTGTCTCTTATATTTAAATCCGATGCAATATCTGTGTTTCGTCGTCAATGGGAACGTCAAAGGGATACAGTAAACCTGCAGAGGTGCATCGGAATGTAAAACTGGTGATACAGGAAGCGTTCAGAAGATTGACCCTAAGAAGACTCAGTGTTCTAGTACTTAAGTCGGCGTTGTGTCTCTTATATTTAATTCCGATGCAATTTCTGTGTATCTTCGTCAATGAGAAGGTCCAATGGATTCAGTAAACCTGCAGAGGTGGATCGGAATGTAAAACTGGTGACACAGGAAACGCTCAAATCATAGACAGTAGGAAGACTCATTCTTCCTGTACTTAAGTCGGCATTGTGTCTCTTATATTTAATTCCTATGCATTTTCTGTGTTTCATCGTCAATGGGAAGGTCCAATGGATACAGTATACCTGCAGAGGTGCATTGGAATGTAAAACTGGTGACACAGGAAACGCTAAAACATAGACAGTAGAAAGACTCAGTCTTCCTGAACTTAAGTCGGCACTGTGTCTCTTATAATTAATTCCGATGCAATTTCTGTGTTTCATCGTCAATGGGAAGATCCAAGGGATACAGTAAACCTGCAGAGGTGCATCGGAATGAAAAACTGGAGACACAGGAAACGCTCAAAAAATAGACAGTAGGAATACTCCGTCTCCCTGTACTTAAGTCGGCAGTGTGTCACTTATATTTAAATCCGATGCAATTTCTGTGTTTCGTTGTCAATGGGAAGGTGAAAGGGATACAGCAAACCTGCAGAGGTGCATCGGAATGTAAAACTGGTGAAACAGGAATCGCTCAAAACATAGACAGTAGGAAGACTCAGCCTTCCTGTTCTTAAGTCGGCATTGTGTCTCTTATATTTAATTCCGATGCAATTTCTGTGTATCATCGTCAATGGGAAGGTCCAAGGGATACAGTAACCCTGCAGAGGTGCATCGGAATGTAAAACTGGTGACACAGGAAGCGCTCATAACATACTCCCTAAGAAGACTAAGTTTTCTTGTACTTAAGTCGGCATTGTGTCTTTTATATTTAATTCCGATGCAATTTCTGTGATTCATCGTCAATGGGAAGTTCCAAGAGAAACAGTAAACCTGCAGAGGTGCATCGGAATGTAAAACTGGTGACACTGGAAACGCTCAAAACATAGACATTAGGAATACTCAGTCTCCCTGTACTTAAGTCGGCATTGTGTCTCTTATATTTAAATCCGATGCAGTTCCTGTGTTTCGTCGTCAATGGGAAGGTCAAAGGGATACAGTAAACCTGCAGAGGTGCTTCGGGATGTAAAACTGGTGACACAGGAAGCGTTCAAAACATAGACCCTAAGAAGACTCAGTGTTCTTGTACTTAAGTCGGCGTTGTGTCCCTTATATTTAATTCTGATGCAATTTCTGTGTTTCTTCGTCAATGGGAAGGTGAAAGGGATACAGCAAACCTGCAGAGGTGCATCGGAATGTAAAACTGGTGACACAGGAAACGCTCAAAACATAGACAGTTGGATGACTTTGTCTTCCTGTACTTAAGACGACATTGTGTCTCTTATATTTAATTCCGATGCAATTTCTGTGTTTCATCGTCAATGGGAAGGTCCCTGGGATACAGTAACCCTGCAGAGGTGCATCCGAATGTAAAACTGGTGACACAGGAGACGCTCAAAACATAGACAGTAGAAAGACTATTTCTTCCTGTACTTAAGTCGGCTTTGTGTCTCTTATATTTAATTCCTATGCATTTTCCGTGTTTCATCGTTAATGGGAAGGTCCAAGGGATACAGTAAACCTGCAGAGTTTCATCGGAATGTAAAACTGGTGACACTGGAAACGTTCAAAACATAGACCGTAAGAAGACTCAGTTTTCTTGTACTTAAGTCACGTTGTGTCTCTTATATTTTATTCCGATGTAATTTCTGTGTTTCATCGTCATTGGGAAGGTCCAATGGATACAGTAAACCTGCAGAGGTGCATCGGAATGTAAAACTGGTGACGCAGGAAACGCTTAAAATATAGACAGTAGGATGACTCAGTCTTCCTGTACTTAAGTCGGCATTGTGTCTCTTATATTTAATTCCGATGCAATTTCTGTGTTTCATCGTCAATGGGAAGATCCAAGGGATACAGTAAACCTGCAGAGGTGCATCGGAATGTAAAACTGGTGACACAGGAAACGCTCAAAACATAGACAGTAGGAAGACACAGCCTTCCTGTACTTACGTCAGCATTGTGTCTCTTATATTTAATTCCGATGCAATTTCTGTGATTCATCGCCAATGGGAAGATCCAAGAGATACAGTAAACCTGCAGAGGTGCATCGGAATGTAAAACTGGTGACACAGGAAACGCTCAAAACATAGACATTAGGAATACTCAGTCTCCCTGTACTTAAGTCTGCATTGTGTCTCTTATATTTAAATCCGATGCAATATCTGTGTTTCGTCGTCAATGGGAAGGTCAAAGGGATACAGTAAACCTGCAGAGGTGCATCGGAATGTAAAACTGGTGATACAGGAAGCGTTCAGAAGATTGACCCTAAGAGGACTCAGTGTTCTAGTACTTAAGTCGGCGTTGTGTCTCTTATATTTAATTCCGATGCAATTTCTGTGTATCTTCGTCAATGAGAAGGTCCAATGGATTCAGTAAACCTGCAGAGGTGCATTGGAATGTAAAACTGGTGACACAGGAAACGCTAAAACATAGACAGTAGGAAGACTCAGTCTTCCTGAACTTAAGTCGGCATCGTGTCTCTTATAAATAATTCCGATGCAATTTCTGTGATTCATCGTCAATGGGAAGATCCAAGGGATACAGTAAACCTGCAGAGGTGCATCGGAATGAAAAACTGGAGACACAGGAAACGCTCAAAAAATAGACAGTAGCAATACTCAGTCTCCCTGTACTTAAGTCGGCATTGTGTCACTTATATTTAAATCCGATGCAATTTCTGTGTTTCGTCGTCAATGGGTAGGTGAAAGGGATACAGCAAACCTGCAGAGGTGCATCGGATTGTAAAACTGGTGAAACAGGAGACGCTCAAAACATAGACAGTTGGATGACTTTGTCTTCCTGTACTTAAGACGACATTGTGTTTCTTATATTTAATTCCGATGCAATTTCTGTGTTTCATCGTTAATGGGAAGGTCCAAGGGATACAGTAACCCTGCAGAGGTGCATCCGAATGTAAAACTGGTGACACAGGAGACGCTCAAAGCATAGACAGTAGGAAGACTCATTCTTCCTGTACTTAAGTCGGCATTGTGTCTCTTTTATTTAATTCCTATGCAAATTCTGTGTTTCATCGTCAATGGGAAAGTCCAATGGATACAGTAAACCTGCAGAGGTGCATCGGAATGTAAAACTGGTGACACAGGAGACGCTCAAAACATAGACAGTAGGAAGACTCAGCCTTCCTGTTCTTAAGTCGGCGTTGTGTCTCTTATATTTAATTCCGATGCTATTTCTGTGTTTCATCGTCAATGGGAAGGTCAAAGGGATACAGTAAACCTGCAGAGGTGCTTCGGGATGTAAAACTGGTGACACAGGAAACGCTCAAAACATAGACAGTTGGATGACTTTGTCTTCCTGTACTTAAGACGACATTGTGTCTCTTATATTTAATTCCGATGCAATTTCTGTGTTACATCGTCAATGGGATGGTCCAAGGGATACAGTAACCCTGCAGAGGTGCATCCGAATGTAAAACTGGTGACACAGGAGACGCTCAAAGCATAGACAGTAGGAAGGCTCATTCATCCTGTACTTAAGTCGGCTTTGTGTCTCTTATATTTAATTCCTATGCATTCTCTGTGTTTCATCGTCAATGGGAATGTCCAATGGATACAGTAAACCTGCAGAGGTTCATCGGAATGTAAAACTGGTGACACTGGAAACGTTCAAAACATAGACAGTTGGATGACTTTGTCTTCCTGTACTTAAGACGACATTGTGTCTCTTATATTTAATTCCGATGCAATTTCTGTGTTTCATCGTCAATGGGAAGATCCAAGGGATACAGTAAACCTGCAGAGGTGCATCGGAATGAAAAACTGGAGACACAGGAAACGCTCAAAAAATTGACAGTAGGAATACTCAGTCTTCCTGTACTTAAGTCGGCATTGTGTCACTTATATTTAAATCCGATGTAATTTCTGTGTTTCGTCGTCAATGGGAAGTGAAAGGGATACAGCAAACCTGCAGAGGTGCATCGGAATGTAAAACTGGTGAAACAGGAAACGCTCAAAACATAGACAGTTGGATGACTTTGTCTTCCTGTACTTAAGACGACATTGTGACTCTTATATTTAATTCGATGCAATTTCTGTGTTTCATCGTCAATGGGAAGGTCCAAGGGATACAGTAACCCTGCAGAGGTGCATCGGAATGTAAAACTGGTGACACAGGAGACGCTCAAAACATAGACAGTAGGAAGACTCAGCCTTCCTGTTCTTAAGTCGGCGTTGTGTCTCTTATATTTAATTCCGATGCTATTTCTGTGATTCATCGTCAATGGGAAGGTCCAATGGATACAGTAAACCTGCAGAGGTGCATCGGAATGTAAAATTGGTGACGCAGGAAACGCTCAAAACATACACAGTAGGAAGACTCAATCTTCCTGTACTTAAGTCGGCATTGTGTCTCTTATATTTAATTCCGATGCAATTTCTGTGTTTCATCGTCAATGGGAAGGTCCAAGGGATACAGTAACCCTGCGGAGGTGCATCGGAATGTAAAACTGGTGACACAGGAAGCGCTCATAACATACTCCCTAAGAAGACTCAGTTTTCTTGTACTTAAGTCGGCATTGTGTCTTTTATATTTAATTCCGATGCAATTTCTGTGTTTCATCGTCAATGGGAAGGTCCAAGGGATACAGTAAACCTGCAGAGGTGCATCGGAATGTAAAACTGGTGACACAGGAAACGATCAAAACATAGACAGTAGGAAGACTAAGCCTTCCTGTACTTAAGTCGGCATTGTGTCTCTTATATTTAATTCCGATGCAATTTCTGTGATTCATCGTCAATGGGAAGTTCCAAGAGAAACAGTAAACCTGCAGAGGTGCATCGGAATGTAAAACTGGTGACACTGGAAACGCTCAAAACATAGACATTAGGAATACTCAGTCTCCCTGTACTTAAGTCGGCATTGTGTCTCTTACATTTAAATCCGATGCAATTTCTGTGTTTCGTCGTCAATGGGAAGGTCAAAGGGATACAGTAAACCTGCAGAGGTGCTTCGGGATGTAAAACTGGTGACACAGGAAGCGTTCAAAACATAGAACCTAAGAAGACTCAGTGTTCTTGTACTTAAGTCGGCGTTGTGTCTCTTACATTTAATTCCGATGCAATTTCTGTGTTTCTTCGTCAATGGGAAGGTGAAAGGGATACAGCAAACCTGCAGAGGTGCATCGGAATGTAAAACTGGTGACACAGGAAACGCTCAAAACATAGACAGTTGGATGACTTTGTCTTCCTGTACTTAAGACGACATTGTGTCTCTTATATTTAATTCCGATGCAATTTCTGTGTTTCATCATCAATGGGAAGGTCCCTGGGATACAGCAAACCTGCAGAGGTGCATCGGAATGTAAAACTGGTGATACAGGAAACGCTCAAAACATAGACAGTTGGATGACTTTGTCTTCCTGTACTTAAGACGACATTGTGTCTCTTATATTTAATTCCGATGCAATTTCTGTGTTTCATCGTCAATGGGAAGGTCCCTGGGATACAGTAACCCTGCAGAGGTGCTTCCGAATGTAAAACTGGTGACACAGGAGACGCTCAAAGCATAGACAGTAGAAAGACTCATTCTTCCTGTACTTAAGTCGGCTTTGTGTCTCTTATATATAATTCCTATGCATTTTCTGTGTTTCATCGTCAATGGGAATGTCCAATGGATACAGTAAACCTGCAGAGGTTCATCGGAATGTAAAACTGGTGACACTGGAAACGTTCAAAACATAGACCGTAAGAAGACTCAGTTTTCTTGTACTTAAGTCACGTTCTGTCTCTTATATTTTATTCCGATGTAATTTCTGTGTTTCATCGTCATTGGGAAGGTCCAATGGATACAGTAAACCTGCAGAGGTGCATCGGAGTGTAAAACTGGTGACGCAGGAAACGCTCAAAATATAGACAGTAGGAAGACTCAGTCTTCGTGTACTTAAGTCGGCATTGTGTCTCTTATATTTAATTCCGATGCAATTTCTGTGTTTCATCGTCAATGGGAAGATCCAAGGGATACAGTAAACCTGCAGAGGTGCATCGGAATGTAAAACTGGTGATACAGGAAGCGTTCAAAAGATAGACCCTAAGAAGACTCAGTGTTCTTGTACTTAAGTCGGCGTTGTGTCTCTTATATTTAAATCCGATGCAATTTCTGTGTATCTTCGTCAATGAGAAGGTCCAATGGATACAGTAAACCTGCAGAGGTGGATCGGAATGTAAAACTGGTGACACAGGAAACGCTCAAAGCATAGACAGTAGGAAGACTCATTCTTCCTGTACTTAAGTCGGCATTGTGTCTCTTATATTTAATTCCTATGCATTTCCTGTGTTTCATCGTCAATGGGAAGGTCCAATGGATACAGTAAACCTGCAGAGGTGCATCGGAATGTAAAACTGGTGACACAGGAGACGCTCAAAACATAGACAGTAGGAAGACTCAGCCTTCCTTTTCTTAAGTCTGCGTTGTGTCTCTTATATTTAATTCCGATGCTATTTCTGTGTTTCATCGTCAATGGGAAGATCCAAGGGATACAGTAAACCTGCAGAGGTGCATCGGAATGAAAAACTGGAGACACAGGAAACGCTCAAAAAATAGACAGTAGGAATACTCAGTCTTCCTGTACTTAAGTCGGCCTTGTGTCTCTTATATTTAAATCCGATGCAATTTCTGTGTATCTTCGTCAATGAGAAGGTCCAATGGATACAGTAAACCTGCAGAGGTTCATCGGAATGTAAAACTGGTGACACTGGAAACGTTCAAAACATAGACCGTAAGAAGACTCAGTTTTCTTGTACTTAAGTCACGTTGTGTCTCTTATATTTTATTCCGATGTAATTTCTGTGTTTCATCGTCATTGGGAAGGTCCAATGGATACAGTAAACCTGCAGAGGTGCATCGGAATGTAAAACTGGTGACACAGGAAACGATCAAAACATAGACAGTAGGAAGACTAAGCCTTCCTGTACTTAAGTCGGCATTGTGTCTCTTATATGTAATTCCGATGCAATTTCTGTGATTCATCGTCAATGGGAAGTTCCAAGAGAAACAGTAAACCTGCAGAGGTGCATCGGAATGTAAAACTGGTGACACTGGAAACGCTCAAAACATAGACATTAGGAATACTCAGTCTCATGGTACTTAAGTCGGCATTGTGTCTCTTATATTTAAATCCGATGCAATTTCTGTGTTTCGTCGTCAATGGGAAGGTCAAAGGGATACAGTAAACCTGCAGAGGTGCTTCGGGATGTAAAACTGGTGACACAGGAAGCGTTCAAAACATAGAACCTAAGAAGACTCAGTGTTCTTGTACTTAAGTCGGCGTTGTGTCTCTTACATTTAATTCCGATGCAATTTCTGTGTTTCTTCGTCAATGGGATGGTGAAAGGGATACAGCAAACCTGCAGAGGTGCATCGGAATGTAAAACTGGTGACACAGGAAACGCTCAAAACATAGACAGTTGGATGACTTTGTCTTCCTGTACTTAAGACGACATTGTGTCTCTTATATTTAATTCCGATGCAATTTCTGTGTTACATCGTCAATGGGATGGTCCAAGGGATACAGTAACCCTGCAGAGGTGCATCCGAATGTAAAACTGGTGACACAGGAGACGCTCAAAGCATAGACAGTAGGAAGGCTCATTCATCCTGTACTTAAGTCGGCTTTGTGTCTCTTATATTTAATTCCTATGCATTCTCTGTGTTTCATCGTCAATGGGAATGTCCAATGGATACAGTAAACCTGCAGAGGTTCATCGGAATGTAAAACTGGTGACACTGGAAACGTTCAAAACATAGACAGTTGGATGACTTTGTCTTCCTGTACTTAAGACGACATTGTGTCTCTTATATTTAATTCCGATGCAATTTCTGTGTTTCATCGTCAATGGGAAGATCCAAGGGATACAGTAAACCTGCAGAGGTGCATCGGAATGAAAAACTGGAGACACAGGAAACGCTCAAAAAATTGACAGTAGGAATACTCAGTCTTCCTGTACTTAAGTCGGCATTGTGTCACTTATATTTAAATCCGATGTAATTTCTGTGTTTCGTCGTCAATGGGAAGTGAAAGGGATACAGCAAACCTGCAGAGGTGCATCGGAATGTAAAACTGGTGAAACAGGAAACGCTCAAAACATAGACAGTTGGATGACTTTGTCTTCCTGTACTTAAGACGACATTGTGTCTCTTATATTTAATTCGATGCAATTTCTGTGTTTCATCGTCAATGGGAAGGTCCAAGGGATACAGTAACCCTGCAGAGGTGCATCGGAATGTAAAACTGGTGACACAGGAGACGCTCAAAACATAGACAGTAGGAAGACTCAGCCTTCCTGTTCTTAAGTCGGCGTTGTGTCTCTTATATTTAATTCCGATGCTATTTCTGTGATTCATCGTCAATGGGAAGGTCCAATGGATACAGTAAACCTGCAGAGGTGCATCGGAATGTAAAATTGGTGACGCAGGAAACGCTCAAAACATACACAGTAGGAAGACTCAATCTTCCTGTACTTAAGTCGGCATTGTGTCTCTTATATTTAATTCCGATGCAATTTCTGTGTTTCATCGTCAATGGGAAGGTCCAAGGGATACAGTAACCCTGCGGAGGTGCATCGGAATGTAAAACTGGTGACACAGGAAGCGCTCATAACATACTCCCTAAGAAGACTCAGTTTTCTTGTACTTAAGTCGGCATTGTGTCTTTTATATTTAATTCCGATGCAATTTCTGTGTTTCATCGTCAATGGGAAGGTCCAAGGGATACAGTAAACCTGCAGAGGTGCATCGGAATGTAAAACTGGTGACACAGGAAACGATCAAAACATAGACAGTAGGAAGACTAAGCCTTCCTGTACTTAAGTCGGCATTGTGTCTCTTATATTTAATTCCGATGCAATTTCTGTGATTCATCGTCAATGGGAAGTTCCAAGAGAAACAGTAAACCTGCAGAGGTGCATCGGAATGTAAAACTGGTGACACTGGAAACGCTCAAAACATAGACATTAGGAATACTCAGTCTCCCTGTACTTAAGTCGGCATTGTGTCTCTTACATTTAAATCCGATGCAATTTCTGTGTTTCGTCGTCAATGGGAAGGTCAAAGGGATACAGTAAACCTGCAGAGGTGCTTCGGGATGTAAAACTGGTGACACAGGAAGCGTTCAAAACATAGAACCTAAGAAGACTCAGTGTTCTTGTACTTAAGTCGGCGTTGTGTCTCTTACATTTAATTCCGATGCAATTTCTGTGTTTCTTCGTCAATGGGAAGGTGAAAGGGATACAGCAAACCTGCAGAGGTGCATCGGAATGTAAAACTGGTGACACAGGAAACGCTCAAAACATAGACAGTTGGATGACTTTGTCTTCCTGTACTTAAGACGACATTGTGTCTCTTATATTTAATTCCGATGCAATTTCTGTGTTTCATCATCAATGGGAAGGTCCCTGGGATACAGCAAACCTGCAGAGGTGCATCGGAATGTAAAACTGGTGATACAGGAAACGCTCAAAACATAGACAGTTGGATGACTTTGTCTTCCTGTACTTAAGACGACATTGTGTCTCTTATATTTAATTCCGATGCAATTTCTGTGTTTCATCGTCAATGGGAAGGTCCCTGGGATACAGTAACCCTGCAGAGGTGCTTCCGAATGTAAAACTGGTGACACAGGAGACGCTCAAAGCATAGACAGTAGAAAGACTCATTCTTCCTGTACTTAAGTCGGCTTTGTGTCTCTTATATTTAATTCCTATGCATTTTCTGTGTTTCATCGTCAATGGGAATGTCCAATGGATACAGTAAACCTGCAGAGGTTCATCGGAATGTAAAACTGGTGACACTGGAAACGTTCAAAACATAGACCGTAAGAAGACTCAGTTTTCTTGTACTTAAGTCACGTTCTGTCTCTTATATTTTATTCCGATGTAATTTCTGTGTTTCATCGTCATTGGGAAGGTCCAATGGATACAGTAAACCTGCAGAGGTGCATCGGAGTGTAAAACTGGTGACGCAGGAAACGCTCAAAATATAGACAGTAGGAAGACTCAGTCTTCGTGTACTTAAGTCGGCATTGTGTCTCTTATATTTAATTCCGATGCAATTTCTGTGTTTCATCGTCAATGGGAAGATCCAAGGGATACAGTAAACCTGCAGAGGTGCATCGGAATGTAAAACTGGTGATACAGGAAGCGTTCAAAAGATAGACCCTAAGAAGACTCAGTGTTCTTGTACTTAAGTCGGCGTTGTGTCTCTTATATTTAAATCCGAATCAATTTCTGTGTATCTTCGTCAATGAGAAGGTCCAATGGATACAGTAAACCTGCAGAGGTGGATCGGAATGTAAAACTGGTGACACAGGAAACGCTCAAAGCATAGACAGTAGGAAGACTCATTCTTCCTGTACTTAAGTCGGCATTGTGTCTCTTATATTTAATTCCTATGCATTTCCTGTGTTTCATCGTCAATGGGAAGGTCCAATGGATACAGTAAACCTGCAGAGGTGCATCGGAATGTAAAACTGGTGACACAGGAGACGCTCTAAACATAGACAGTAGGAAGACTCAGCCTTCCTTTTCTTAAGTCTGCGTTGTGTTTCTTATATTTAATTCCGATGCTATTTCTGTGTTTCATCGTCAATGGGAAGATCCAAGGGATACAGTAAACCTGCAGAGGTGCATCGGAATGAAAAACTGGAGACACAGGAAACGCTCAAAAAATAGACAGTAGGAATACTCAGTCTTCCTGTACTTAAGTCGGCCTTGTGTCTCTTATATTTAAATCCGATGCAATTTCTGTGTATCTTCGTCAATGAGAAGGTCCAATGGATACAGTAAACCTGCAGAGGTTCATCGGAATGTAAAACTGGTGACACTGGAAACGTTCAAAACATAGACCGTAAGAAGACTCAGTTTTCTTGTACTTAAGTCACGTTGTGTCTCTTATATTTTATTCCGATGTAATTTCTGTGTTTCATCGTCATTGGGAAGGTCCAATGGATACAGTAAACCTGCAGAGGTGCATCGGAATGTAAAACTGGTGACGCAGGAAACGCTCAAAATATAGACAGTAGGAAGACTCAGTCTTCGTGTACTTAAGTCGGCATTGTGTCTCTTATATTTAATTCCGATGCAATTTCTGTGTTTCATCGTCAATGGGAAGATCCAAGGGATACAGTAAACCTGCAGAAGTGCATCGGAATGAAAAACTGGAGACACAGGAAACGCTCAAAAAATTGACAGTAGGAATACTCAGTCTTCCTGTACTTAAGTCGGCATTCTGTCACTTATATTTAAATCCGATGTAATTTCTGTGTTTCGTCGTCAATGGGAAGTGAAAGGGATACAGCAAACCTGCAGAGGTGCATCGGAATGTAAAACTGGTGAAACAGGAAACGCTCAAAACATAGACAGTTGGATGACTTTGTCTTCCTGTACTTAAGACGACATTGTGTCTCTTATATTTAATTCGATGCAATTTCTGTGTTTCATCGTCAATGGGAAGGTCCAAGGGATACAGTAACCCTGCAGAGGTGCATCGGAATGTAAAACTGGTGACACAGGAGACGCTCAAAACATAGACAGTAGGAAGACTCAGCCTTCCTGTTCTTAAGTCGGCGTTGTGTCTCTTATATTTAATTCCGATGCTATTTCTGTGATTCATCGTCAATGGGAAGGTCCAATGGATACAGTAAACCTGCAGAGGTGCATCGGAATGTAAAATTGGTGACGCAGGATACGCTCAAAACATACACAGTAGGAAGACTCAATCTTCCTGTACTTAAGTCGGCATTGTGTCTCTTATATTTAATTCCGATGCAATTTCTGTGTTTCATCGTCAATTGGAAGGTCCAAGGGATACAGTAACCCCGCAGAGGTGCATCGGAATGTAAAACTGGTGACACAGGAAGCGCTCATAACATACTCCCTAAGAAGTCTCAGTTTTCTTGTACTTAAGTCGGCATTGTGTCTTTTATATTTAATTCCGATGCAATTTCTGTGTTTCATCGTCAATGGGAAGGTCCAAGGGATACAGTAAACCTGCAGAGGTGCATCGGAATGTAAAACTGGTGACACAGGAAACGATCAAAACATAGACAGTAGGAAGACTAAGCCTTCCTGTACTTAAGTCGGCATTGTGTCTCTTATATTTAATTCCGATGCAATTTCTGTGATTCATCGTCAATGGGAAGTTCCAAGAGAAACAGTAAACCTGCAGAGGTGCATCGGAATGTAAAACTGGTGACACTGGAAACGCTCAAAACATAGACATTAGGAATACTCAGTCTCCCTGTACTTAAGTCGGCATTGTGTCTCTTACATTTAAATCCGATGCAATTTCTGTGTTTAGTCGTCAATGGGAAGGTCAAAGGGATACAGTAAACCTGCAGAGGTGCTTCGGGATGTAAAACTGGTGACACAGGAAGCGTTCAAAACATAGAACCTAAGAAGACTCAGTGTTCTTGTACTTAAGTCGGCGTTGTGTCTCTTACATTTAATTCCGATGCAATTTCTGTGTTTCTTCGTCAATGGGAAGGTGAAAGGGATACAGCAAACCTGCAGAGGTGCATCGGAATGTAAAACTGGTGACACAGGAAACGCTCAAAACATAGACAGTTGGATGACTTTGTCTTCCTGTACTTAAGACGACATTGTGTCTCTTATATTTAATTCCGATGCAATTTCTGTGTTTCATCGTCAATGGGAAGATCCAAGGGATACAGTAAACCTGCAGAGGTGCATCGGAATGAAAAACTGGAGACACAGGAAACGCTCAAAAAATTGACAGTAGGAATACTCAGTCTTCCTGTACTTAAGTCGGCATTGTGTCACTTATATTTAAATCCGATGTAATTTCTGTGTTTCGTCGTCAATGGGAAGTGAAAGGGATACAGCAAACCTGCAGAGGTGCATCGGAATGTAAAACTGGTGAAACAGGAAACGCTCAAAACATAGACAGTTGGATGACTTTGTCTTCCTGTACTTAAGACGACATTGTGTCTCTTATATTTAATTCGATGCAATTTATGTGTTTCATCGTCAATGGGAAGGTCCAAGGGATACAGTAACCCTGCAGAGGTGCATCGGAATGTAAAACTGGTGACACAGGAGACGCTCAAAACATAGACAGTAGGAAGACTCAGCCTTCCTGTTCTTAAGTCGGCGTTGTGTCTCTTATATTTAATTCCGATGCTATTTCTGTGATTCATCGTCAATGGGAAGGTCCAATGGATACAGTAAACCTGCAGAGGTGCATCGGAATGAAAAACTGGTGAAACAGGAAACGCTCAAAACATAGACAGTTGGATGACTTTGTCTTCCTGTACTTAAGTCGGCATTGTGTCTCTTATATTTAATTCCGATGCAATTTCTGTGTTTCATCGTCAATGGGAAGGTCCAAGGGATACAGTAACCCTGCGGAGGTGCATCGGAATGTAAAACTGGTGACACAGGAAGCGCTCATAACATACTCCCTAAGAAGACTCAGTTTTCTTGTACTTAAGTCGGCATTGTGTCTTTTATATTTAATTCCGATGCAATTTCTGTGTTTCATCGTCAATGGGAAGGTCCAAGGGATACAGTAAACCTGCAGAGGTGCATCGGAATGTAAAACTGGTGACACAGGAAACGATCAAAACATAGACAGTAGGAAGACTAAGCCTTCCTGTACTTAAGTCGGCATTGTGTCTCTTATATTTAATTCCGATGCAATTCCTGTGATTCATCGTCAATGGGAAGTTCCAAGAGAAACAGTAAACCTGCAGAGGTGCATCGGAATGTAAAACTGGTGACACTGGAAACGCTCAAAACATAGACATTAGGAATACTCAGTCTCCCTGTACTTAAGTCGGCATTGTGTCTCTTACATTTAATTCCAATGCAATTTCTGTGTTTCTTCGTCAATGGGAAGGTGAAAGGGATACAGCAAACCTGCAGAGGTGCATCGGAATGTAAAACTGGTGACACAGGAAACGCTCAAAACATAGACAGTTGGATGACTTTGTCTTCCTGTACTTAAGACGACATTGTGTCTCTTATATTTAATTCCGATGCAATTTCTGTGTTTCATCATCAATGGGAAGGTCCCTGGGATACAGCAAACCTGCAGAGGTGCATCGGAATGTAAAACTGGTGATACAGGAAACGCTCAAAACATAGACAGTTGGATGACTTTGTCTTCCTGTACTTAAGACGACATTGTGTCTCTTATATTTAATTCCGATGCAATTTCTGTGTTTCATCGTCAATGGGAAGGTCCCTGGGATACAGTAACCCTGCAGAGGTGCTTCCGAATGTAAAACTGGTGACACAGGAGACGCTCAAAGCATAGACAGTAGAAAGACTCATTCTTCCTGTACTTAAGTCGGCTTTGTGTCTCTTATATTTAATTCCTATGCATTTTCTGTGTTTCATCGTCAATGGGAATGTCCAATGGATACAGTAAACCTGCAGAGGTTCATCGGAATGTAAAACTGGGGACACTGGAAACGTTCAAAACATAGACCGTAAGAAGACTCAGTTTTCTTGTACTTAAGTCACGTTCTGTCTCTTATATTTTATTCCGATGTAATTTCTGTGTTTCATCGTCATTGGGAAGGTCCAATGGATACAGTAAACCTGCAGAGGTGCATCGGAGTGTAAAACTGGTGACGCAGGAAACGCTCAAAATATAGACAGTAGGAAGACTCAGTCTTCGTGTACTTAAGTCGGCATTGTGTCTCTTATATTTAATTCCGATGCAATTTCTGTGTTTCATCGTCAATGGGAAGATCCAAGGGATACAGTAAACCTGCAGAGGTGCATCGGAATGTAAAACTGGTGATACAGGAAGCGTTCAAAAGATAGACCCTAAGAAGACTCAGTGTTCTTGTACTTAAGTCGGCGTTGTGTCTCTTATATTTAAATCCGATGCAATTTCTGTGTATCTTCGTCAATGAGAAGGTCCAATGGATACAGTAAACCTGCAGAGGTGGATCGGAATGTAAAACTGGTGACACAGGAAACGCTCAAAGCATAGACAGTAGGAAGACTCATTCTTCCTGTACTTAAGTCGGCATTGTGTCTCTTATATTTAATTCCTATGCATTTCCTGTGTTTCATCGTCAATGGGAAGGTCCAATGGATACAGTAAACCTGCAGAGGTGCATCGGAATGTAAAACTGGTGACACAGGAGACGCTCAAAACATAGACAGTAGGAAGACTCAGCCTTCCTGTTCTTAAGTCTGCGTTGTGTCTCTTATATTTAATTCCGATGCTATTTCTGTGTTTCATCGTCAATGGGAAGATCCAAGGGATACAGTAAACCTGCAGAGGTGCATCGGAATGAAAAACTGGAGACACAGGAAACGCTCAAAAAATAGACAGTAGGAATACTCAGTCTTCCTGTACTTAAGTCGGCCTTGTGTCTCTTATATTTAAATCCGATGCAATTTCTGTGTATCTTCGTCAATGAGAAGGTCCAATGGATACAGTAAACCTGCAGAGGTTCATCGGAATGTAAAACTGGTGACACTGGAAACGTTCAAAACATAGACCGTAAGAAGACTCAGTTTTCTTGTACTTAAGTCACGTTGTGTCTCTTATATTTTATTCCGATGTAATTTCTGTGTTTCATCGTCATTGGGAAGGTCCAATGGATACAGTAAACCTGCAGAGGTGCATCGGAATGTAAAACTGGTGACGCAGGAAACGCTCAAAATATAGACAGTAGGAAGACTCAGTCTTCGTGTACTTAAGTCGGCATTGTGTCTCTTATATTTAATTCCGATGCAATTTCTGTGTTTCATCGTCAATGGGAAGATCCAAGGGATACAGTAAACCTGCAGAAGTGCATCGGAATGAAAAACTGGAGACACAGGAAACGCTCAAAAAATTGACAGTAGGAATACTCAGTCTTCCTGTACTTAAGTCGGCATTCTGTCACTTATATTTAAATCCGATGTAATTTCTGTGTTTCGTCGTCAATGGGAAGTGAAAGGGATACAGCAAACCTGCAGAGGTGCATCGGAATGTAAAACTGGTGAAACAGGAAACGCTCAAAACATAGACAGTTGGATGACTTTGTCTTCCTGTACTTAAGACGACATTGTGTCTCTTATATTTAATTCGATGCAATTTCTGTGTTTCATCGTCAATGGGAAGGTCCAAGGGATACAGTAACCCTGCAGAGGTGCATCGGAATGTAAAACTGGTGACACAGGAGACGCTCAAAACATAGACAGTAGGAAGACTCAGCCTTCCTGTTCTTAAGTCGGCGTTGTATCTCTTATATTTAATTCCGATGCTATTTCTGTGATTCATCGTCAATGGGAAGGTCCAATGGATACAGTAAACCTGCAGAGGTGCATCGGAATGTAAAATTGGTGACGCAGGAAACGCTCAAAACATACACAGTAGGAAGACTCAATCTTCCTGTACTTAAGTCGGCATTGTGTCTCTTATATTTAATTCCGATGCAATTTCTGTGTTTCATCGTCAATTGGAAGGTCCAAGGGATACAGTAACCCCGCAGAGGTGCATCGGAATGTAAAACTGGTGACACAGGAAGCGCTCATAACATACTCCCTAAGAAGTCTCAGTTTTCTTGTACTTCAGTCGGCATTGTGTCTTTTATATTTAATTCCGATGCAATTTCTGTGTTTCATCGTCAATGGGAAGGTCCAAGGGATACAGTAAACCTGCAGAGGTGCATCGGAATGTAAAACTGGTGACACAGGAAACGATCAAAACATAGACAGTAGGAAGACTAAGCCTTCCTGTACTTAAGTCGGCATTGTGTCTCTTATATTTAATTCCGATGCAATTTCTGTGATTCATCGTCAATGGGAAGTTCCAAGAGAAACAGTAAACCTGCAGAGGTGCATCGGAATGTAAAACTGGTGACACTGGAAACGCTCAAAACATAGACATTAGGAATACTCAGTCTCCCTGTACTTAAGTCGGCATTGTGTCTCTTACATTTAAATCCGATGCAATTTCTGTGTTTAGTCGTCAATGGGAAGGTCAAAGGGATACAGTAAACCTGCAGAGGTGCTTCGGGATGTAAAACTGGTGACACAGGAAGCGTTCAAAACATAGAACCTAAGAAGACTCAGTGTTCTTGTACTTAAGTCGGCGTTGTGTCTCTTACATTTAATTCCGATGCAATTTCTGTGTTTCTTCGTCAATGGGAAGGTGAAAGGGATACAGCAAACCTGCAGAGGTGCATCGGAATGTAAAACTGGTGACACAGGAAACGCTCAAAACATAGACAGTTGGATGACTTTGTCTTCCTGTACTTAAGACGACATTGTGTCTCTTATATTTAATTCCGATGCAATTTCTGTGTTTCATCATCAATGGGAAGGTCCCTGGGATACAGCAAACCTGCAGAGGTGCATCGGAATGTAAAACTGGTGATACAGGAAACGCTCAAAATATAGACAGTTGGATGACTTTGTCTTCCTGTACTTAAGACGACATTGTGTCTCTTATATTTAATTCCGATGCAATTTCTGTGTTTCATCGTCAATGGGAAGGTCCCTGGGATACAGTAATCCTGCAGAGGTGCTTCCGAATGTAAAACTGGTGACACAGGAGACGCTCAAAGCATAGACAGTAGAAAGACTCATTCTTCCTGTACTTAAGTCGGCTTTGTGTCTCTTATATTTAATTCCTATGCATTTTCTGTGTTTCATCGTCAATGGGAATGTCCAATGGATACAGTAAACCTGCAGAGGTTCATCGGAATGCAAAACTGGTGACACTGGAAACGTTCAAAACATAGACCGTAAGAAGACTCAGTTTTCTTGTTCTTAAGTCACGTTCTGTCTCTTATATTTTATTCCGATGTAATTTCTGTGTTTCATCGTCATTGGGAAGGTCCAATGGATACGGTAAACCTGCAGAGGTGCATCGGAATGTAAAACTGGTGACGCAGGAAACGCTCAAAATATAGACAGTAGGAAGACTCAGTCTTCGTGTACTTAAGTCGGCATTGTGTCTCTTATATTTAATTCCGATGCAATTTCTGTGTTTCATCGTCAATGGGAAGATCCAAGGGATACAGTAAACCTGCAGAGGTGCATCGGAATGTAAAACTGGTGATAAAGGAAGCGTTCAAAAGATAGACCCTAAGAAGACTCAGTGTTCTTGTACTTAAGTCGGCGTTGTGTCTCTTATATTTAAATCCGATGCAATTTCTGTGTATCTTCGTCAATGAGAAGGTCCAATGGATACAGTAAACCTGCAGAGGTGGATCGGAATGTAAAATTGGTGACACAGGAAACGCTCAAAGCATAGACAGTAGGAAGACTCATTCTTCCTGTACTTAAGTCGGCATTGTGTCTCTTATATTTAATTCCTATGCATTTTCTGTGTTTCATCGTCAATGGGAAGGTCCAATGGATACAGTAAACCTGCAGAGGTGCATCGGAATGTAAAACTGGTGACACAGGAGACGCTCAAAACATAGACAGTAGGAAGACTCAGCCTTCCTGTTCTTAAGTCTGCGTTGTGTCTCTTATATTTAATTCCGATGCTATTTCTGTGTTTCATCGTCAATGGGAAGATCCAAGGGATACAGTAAACCTGCAGAGGTGCATCGGAATGAAAAACTGGAGACACAGGAAACGCTCAAAAAATAGACAGTAGGAATACTCAGTCTTCCTGTACTTAAGTCGGCCTTGTGTCTCTTATATTTAAATCCGATGCAATTTCTGCGTATCTTCGTCAATGAGAAGGTCCAATGGATACAGTAAACCTGCAGAGGTTCATCGGAATGTAAAACTGGTGACACTGGAAACGTTCAAAACATAGACCGTAAGAAGACTCAGTTTTCTTGTACTTAAGTCACGTTGTGTCTCTTATATTTTATTCCGATGTAATTTCTGTGTTTCATCGTCTTGGGAAGGTCCAATGGATACAGTAAACCTGCAGAGGTGCATCGGAATGTAAAACTGGTGACGCAGGAAACGCTCAAAATATAGACAGTAGGAAGACTCAGTCTTCGTGTACTTAAGTCGGCATTGTGTCTCTTATATTTAATTCCGATGCAATTTCTGTGTTTCATCGTCAATGGGAAGATCCAAGGGATACAGTAAACCTGCAGAGGTCCATCGGAATGAAAAACTGGAGACACAGGAAACGCTCAAAAAATCGACAGTAGGAATACTCAGTCTTCCTGTACTTAAGTCGGCATTGTGTCACTTATATTTAAATCCGATGTAATTTCTGTGTTTCGTCGTCAATGGGAAGTGAAAGGGATACAGCAAACCTGCAGAGGTGCATCGGAATGTAAAACTGGTGAAACAGGAAACGCTCAAAACATAGACAGTTGGATGACTTTGTCTTCCTGTACTTAAGACGACATTGTGTCTCTTATATTTAATTCGATGCAATTTCTGTGTTTCATCGTCAATGGGAAGGTTCAAGGGATATAGTAACCCTGCAGAGGTGCATCGGAATGTAAAACTGGTGACACAGGAGACGCTCAAAACATAGACAGTAGGAAGACTCAGCCTTCCTGTCCTTAAGTCGGCGTTGTGTCTCTTATATTTAATTCCGATGCTATTTCTGTGATTCATCGTCAATGGGAAGGTCCAATGGATACAGTAAACCTGCAGAGGTGCATCGGAATGTAAAATTGGTGACGCAGGAAACGCTCAAAACATACACAGTAGGAAGACTCAATCTTCCTGTACTTAAGTCGGCATTGTGTCTCTTATATTTAATTCCGATGCAATTTCTGTGTTTCATCGTCAATGGGAAGGTCCAAGGGATACAGTAACCCTGCAGAGGTGCATCGGAATGTAAAACTGGTGACACAGGAAGCGCTCATAACATACTCCCTAAGACGACTCAGTTTTCTTGTACTTAAGTCGGCATTGTGACTCTTACATTTAATTCCGATGCAATTTCTGTGTTTCTTCGTCAATGGGAAGGTGAAAGGGATACAGCAAACCTGCAGAGGCGCATCGGAATGTAAAACTGGTGACACAGGAAACGCTCAAAACATAGACAGTTGGATGACTTTGTCTTCCTGTACTTAAGACGACATTGTGTCTCTTATATTTAATTCCGATGCAATTTCTGTGTTTCATCATCAATGGGAAGGTCCCTGGGATACAGCAAACCTGCAGAGGTGCATCGGAATGTAAAACTGGTGATACAGGAAACGCTCAAAACATAGACAGTTGGATGACTTTGTCTTCCTGTACTTAAGACGACATTGGGTCTTTTATATTTAATTCCGATGCAATTTCTGTGTTTCATCGTCAATGGGAAGGTCCCTGGGATACAGTAACCCTGCAGAGGTGCTTCCGAATGTAAAACTGGTGACACAGGAAACGCTTAAAACATAGACAGTAGAAAGACTCATTCTTCCTGTACTTAAGTCGGCTTTGTGTCTCTTATATTTAATTCCTATGCATTTTCTGTGTTTCATCGTCAATGGGAATGTCCAATGGATACAGTAAACCTGCAGAGGTTCATCGGAATGTAAAACTGGCGACACAGGAAACGCTCAAACATAGACAGTAGGATGACTCATTCTTCCTGTACTTAAGTCGGCCTTGTGTCTCTTATATTTAATTCCGATGCAATTTCTGTGTTTCATCGTTAATGGGAAGGACCAAGGGATACAGTAAACCTGCAGATGTTCATCGGAATGTAAAACTGGTGACACTGGAAACGTTCAAAACATAGACCGTAAGAAGACTCAGTCTTCGTGTACTTAAGTCGGCATTGTGTCTCTTATATTTAATTCCGATGCAATTTCTGTGTTTCATCGTCAATGGGAAGATCCAAGGGATACAGTAAACCTGCAGAGGTGCATCGGAATGTAAAACTGGTGATACAGGAAGCGTTCAAAAGATAAACCCTAAGAAGACTCAGTGTTCTTGTACTTAAGTCGGCGTTGTGTCTCTTATATTTAAATCCGATGCAATTTCTGTGTATGTTCGTCAATGAGAAGGTCCAATGGATACAGTAAACCTGCAGAGGTGGATCGGAATGTAAAACTGGTGACACAGGAAACGCTCAAAGCATAGACAGTAGGAAGACTCATTCTTCCTGTACTTAAGTCGGCATTGTGTCTCTTATATTTAATTCCTATGCATTTTCTGTGTTTCATCGTCAATGGGAAGGTCCAATGCATACAGTAAACCTGCAGAGGTGCATCGGAATGTAAAACTGGTGACACAGGAAACGCTAAAACATAGACAGTAGGAAGACACAGTCTTCCTGTACTTAAGTCGGCATTGTCTCTTATAATTAATTCCGATGCAATTTCTGTGATTCATCGTCAATGGGAAGATCCAAGGGACACAGTACACCTGCAGAGGTGCATCGGAATGAAAAACTGGAGACACAGGAAACGCTCAAAAAATAGACAGTAGGAATACTCAGTCTTCCTGTACTTAAGTCGGCATTGTGTCACTTATATTTAAATCCGATGCAATTTCTGTGTTTCGTCGTCAATGGGAAGGTGAAAGGGATACAGTAAACCTGCAGAGGTGGATCGGAATGTAAAATTGGTGACGCAGGAAACGCTCAAAACATACACAGTAGGAAGACTCAATCTTCCTGTACTTAAGTCGGCATTGTGTCTCTTATATTTAATTCCGATGCAATTTCTGTGTTTCATCGTCAATGGGAAGGTCCAAGGGATACAGTAACCCTGCAGAGGTGCATCGGAATGTAAAACTGGTGACACAGGAAGCGCTTATAACATACTTCCTAAGAAGACTCAGTTTTCTTGTACTTAAGTCGGCATTGTGTCTCTTATATTTAATTCCGATGCAATTTCTGTGTTTCGTCGTCAATGGGAAGATCCAAGGGATACAGTACACCTGCAGAGGTGCATCGGAATGTAAAACTGGTGATACAGGAAACGCTCAAAACATAGACAGTTGGATGACTTTGTCTTCCTGTACTTAAGACGACATTGTGTCTCTTATATTTAATTCCGATGCAATTTCTGTGTTTCATCGTCAATGGGAAGGTCCCTGGGATACAGTAACCCTGCAGAGGTGCTTCTGAATGTAAAACTGGTGACACAGGAAACGCTCAAAACATAGACAGTAGAAAGACTCTTTCTTCCTGTACTTAAGTCGGCATTGTGTCTCTTATATTTAATTCCTATGCATTTTCTGTGTTTCATCGTCAATGGGAATGTCCAATGGATACAGTAAACCTGCAGAGGTGCATCGGAATGTAAAACAGGTGACACAGGAAACGCTCAAACATAGACAGTAGGATGACTCATTCTTCCTGTACTTAAGTCGGCCTTGTGTCTCATATATATAATTCCGATGCAATTTCTGTGTTTCATCGTTAATGGGAAGGACCAAGGGATACAGTAAACCTGCAGAGGTTCATCGGAATGTAAAACTGGTGACACTGGAAACGTTCAAAACATAGACCGTAAGAAGACTCAGTCTTCGTGTACTTAAGTCGGCATTGTGTCTCTTATATTTAATTCCGATGCAATTTCTGTGTTTCATCGTCAATGGGAAGATCCAAGGGATACAGTAAACCTGCAGAGGTGCATCGGAATGTAAAACTGGTGATACAGGAAGCGTTCAAAAGATAGACCCTAAGAAGACTCAGTGTACTTGTACTTAAGTCGGCGTTGTGTCTCTTATATTTAAATCCGATGCAATTTCTGTGTATCTTCGTCAATGAGAAGGTCCAATGGATACAGTAAACCTGCAGAGGTGGATCGGAATGTAAAACTGGTGACACAGGAAACGCTCAAAGCATAGACAGTAGGAAGACTCATTCTTCCTGTACTTAAGTCGGCATTGTGTCTCTTATATTTAATTCCTATGCATTTTCTGTGTTTCATCGTCAATGGGAAGGTCCAATGCATACAGTAAACCTGCAGAGGTGCATCGGAATGTAAAACTGGTGACACAGGAAACGCTAAAACATAGATAGTAGGAAGACACAGTCTTCCTGTACTTAAGTCGGCATAGTCTCTTATAATTAATTCCGATGCAGTTTCTGTGTTTCATCGTCAATGGGAAGATCCAAGGGATACAGTACACCTGCAGAGGTGCATCGGAATGAAAAACTGGAGACACAGGAAACGCTCAAAAAATAGACAGTAGGAATACTCAGTCTTCCTGTACTTAAGTCGGCATTGTGTCACTTATATTTAAATCCGATGCAATTTCTGTGTTTCGTCGTCAATGGGAAGGTGAAAGGGATACAGCAAACCTGCAGAGGTGCATCGGAATGTATAACTGGTGAAACAGGAAACGCTCAAAACATAGACAGTTGGATGACTTTGTCTTCCTGTACTTAAGAGGACATTGTGCCTCTTATATTTAATTCCGATGCAATTTCTGTGTTTCATCGTCAATGGGAAGGTCCAAGGGATACAGTAACCCTGCAGAGGTGCATCGGAATGTAAAACTGGTGACACAGGAGACGCTCAAAACATAGACAGTAGGAAGACTCAGCCTTCCTGTTCTTAAGTCGGCGTTGTGTCTCTTATATTTAATTCCGATGCTATTTCTGTGTTTCATCGTCATTGGGAAGGTCCAATGGATACAGTAAACCTGCAGAGGTGCATCGGAATGTAAAATTGGTGACGCAGGAAGCGCTCATAACACACTCCCTAAAAAGACTCAGTTTTCTTGTACTTAAGTCGGCATTGTGTCTTTTATATTTAATTCCGATGCAATTTCTGTGTTTCATCGTCAATGGGAAGCCCAAGGGATACAGTAAACCTGCAGAGGTGCATCGGAATGTAAAACTGGTGACACTGGAAACGATCAAAACATAGACAGTAGGAAGACTAAGCCTTCCTGTACTTAAGTCGGCATTGTGTCTCTTATATTTAATTCCGATGCAATTTCTGTGATTCATCGTCAATGGGAAGTTCCAAGAGAAACAGTAAACCTGCAGAGGTGCATCGAAATGTAAAACTGGTGACACTGGAAACGCTCAAAACATAGACATTAGGAATACTCAGTCTCCCTGTACTTAAGTCGGCATTGTGTCTTTTATATTTAAATCCGATGCAATTTCTGTGTTTCGTCGTCAATGGGAAGGTCAAAGGGATACAGTAAACCTGCAGAGGTGCTTCGGGATGTAAAACTGGTGACACGGGAAGCGTTCAAAACATAGACCCTAAGAAGACTCAGTGTTCTTGTACTTAAGTCGGCGTTGTGTCTCTTATATTTATTTCCGATGCAATTTCTGTGTTTCTTCGTCAATGGGAAGGTGAAAGGGATACAGCAAACCTGCAGAGGTGCATCGGCATGTAAGACTGGTGACACAGGAAACGCTCAAAACATAGACAGTTGGATGACGTTGTCTTTCTGTACTTAAGACGACATTGTGTCTCTTATATTTAATTCCGATGCAATTTCTGTGTTTCATCATCAATGGGAAGGTCCCTGGGATACAGCAAACCTGCAGAGGTGCATCGGAATGTGAAACTGGTGATACAGGAAACGCTCAAAACATAGACATTTGGATGACTTTGTCTTCCTGTACTTAAGACGACATTGTGTCTCTTATATTTAATTCCGATGCAATTTCTGTGTTTCATCGTCAATGGGAAGGTCCCTGGGATACAGTAACCCTGCAGAGGTGCTTCCGAATGTAAAACTGGTGACACAGGAGACGCTCAAAACATAGACAGTAGAAAGACTCATTCTTCCTGTACTTAAGTCGGCTTTGTGTCTCTTATATTTAATTCCTATGCATTTTCTGTGTTTCATCGTCAATGGGAATGTCCAATGGATACAGTAAACCTGCAGAGGTGCATCGGAATGTAAAACTGGTGACACAGGAAACGCTCAAACATAGACAGTAGGATGACTCATTCTTCCTGTACTTAAGTCGGCCTTGTGTCTCTTATATTTAATTCCGATGCTATTTCTGTGTTTCATCGTTAATGGGAACGACCAAGGGATACAGTGAACCTGCAGAGGTTCATCGGAATGTAAAACTGGTGACACTGGAAACGTTCAAAACATAGGCCGTAAGAAGACTCAGTTTTCTTGTACTTAAGTCACGTTGTGTCTCTTATATTTCATTCCGATGTAATTTCTGTGTTTCATCGTCATTGGGAAGGTCCAATGGATACAGTAAACCTGCAGAGGTGCATCGGAATGTAAAACTGGTGACACAGGAAACGCTCAAAGCATAGACAGTAGGATGACTCATTCTTCCTGTACTTAAGTCGGCATTGTGTCTCTTATATTTAATTCCTATGCATTTTCTGTGTTTCATCGTCAATGGGAAGGTCCAATGCATACAGTAAACCTGCAGAGGTGCATCGGAATGTAAAACTGGTGACACAGGAAACGCTAAAACATAGACAGTAGGAAGACACAGTCTTCCTGTACTTAAGTCGGCATAGTCTCTTATAACTAATTCCGATGCAATTTCTGTGATTCATCGTCAATGGGAAGATCCAAGGGATACAGTACACCTGCAGAGGTGCATCGGAATGAAAAACTGGAGACACAGGAAACGCTCAAAAAATAGACAGTAGGAATACTCAGTCTTCCTGTACTTAAGTCGGCATTGTGTCACTTATATTTAAATCCGATGCAATTTCTGTGTTTCGTCGTCAATGGGAAGGTGAAAGGGATACAGCAAACCTGCAGATGTGCATCGGAATGTAAAACTGGTGAAACAGGAAACGCTCAAAACATAGACAGTTGGATGACTTTGTCTTCCTGTACTTAAGAGGACATTGTGTCTCTTATATTTAATTCCGATGCAATTTCTGTGTTTCATCGTCAATGGGAAGGTCCAAGGGATACAGTAACCCTGCAGAGGTGCATCGGAATGTAAAACTGGTGACACAGGAGACGCTCAAAACATAGACAGTAGGAAGACTCAGCCTTCCTGTTCTTAAGTCGGCGTTGTGTCTCTTATATTTAATTCCGATGCTATCTCTGTGTTTCATCGTCAATGGGAAGGTCCAATGGATACAGTAAACCTGCAGAGGTGCATCGGAATGTAAAATTGGTGACGCAGGAAGCGCTCATAACATACTCCCTAAAAAGACTCAGTTTTCTTGTACTTAAGTCGGCATTGTGTCTTTTATATTTAATTCCGATGCAATTTCTGTGTTTCATCGTCAATGGGAAGCCCAAGGGATACAGTAAACCTGCAGAGGTGCATCGGAATGTAAAACTGGTGACACTGGAAACGATCAAAACATAGACAGTAGGAAGACTAAGCCTTCCTGTACTTAAGTCGGCATTGTGTCTCTTATATTTAATTCCGATGCAATTTCTGTGATTCATCGTCAATGGGAAGTTCCAAGAGAAACAGTAAACCTGCAGAGGTGCATCGAAATGTAAAACTGGTGACACTGGAAACGCTCAAAACATAGACATTAGGAATACTCAGTCTCCCTGTACTTAAGTCGGCATTGTGTCTCTTATATTTAAATCCGATGCAATTTCTGTGTTTCGTCGTCAAAGGGAAGGTCAAAGGGATACAGTAAACCTGCAGAGGTGCTTCAGGATGTAAAACTGGTGACACGGGAAGCGTTCAAAACATAGACCCTAAGAAGACTCAGTGTTCTTGTACTTAAGTCGGCGTTGTGTCTCTTATATTTAATTCCGATGCAATTTCTGTGTTTCTTCGTGAATGGGAAGGTGAAAGGGATACAGCAAACCTGCAGAGGTGCAACGGCATGTAAGACTGGTGACACAGGAAACGCTCAAAACATAGACAGTTGGATGACGTTGTCTTTCTGTACTTAAGACGACATTGTGTCTCTTATATTTAATTCCGATGCAATTTCTGTGTTTCATCATCAATGGGAAGGTCCCTGGGATACAGCAAACCTGCAGAGGTGCATCGGAATGTGAAACTGGTGATACAGGAAACGCTCAAAACATAGACAGTTGGATGACTTTGTCTTCCTGTACTTAAGACGACATTGTGTCTCTTATATTTAATTCCGATGCAATTTCTGTGTTTCATCGTCAATGGGAAGGTCCCTGGGATACAGTAACCCTGCAGAGGTGCTTCCGAATGTAAAACTGGTGACACAGGAGATGCTCAAAACATAGACAGTAGAAAGACTCATTCTTCCTGTACTTAAGTCGGCTTTGTGTCTCTTATATTTAATTCCTATGCATTTTCTGTGTTTCATCGTCAATGGGAATGTCCAATGGATACAGTAAACCTGCAGAGGTGCATCGGAATGTAAAACAGGTGACACAGGAAACGCTCAAACATAGACAGTAGGATGACTCATTCTTCCTGTACTTAAGTCGGCCTTGTGTCTCATATATATAATTCCGATGCAATTTCTGTGTTTCATCGTTAATGGGAAGGACCAAGGGATACAGTAAACCTGCAGAGGTTCATCGGAATGTAAAACTGGTGACACTGGAAACGTTCAAAACATTGACCGTAAGAAGACTCAGTCTTCGTGTACTTAAGTCGGCATTGTGTCTCTTATATTTAATTCCGATGCAATTTCTGTGTTTCATCGTCAATGGGAAGATCCAAGGGATACAGTAAACCTGCAGAGGTGCATCGGAATGTAAAACTGGTGATACAGGAAGCGTTCAAAAGATAGACCCTAAGAAGACTCAGTGTACTTGTACTTAAGTCGGCGTTGTGCCTCTTATATTTAAATCCGACGCAATTTCTGTGTATCTTCGTCAATGAGAAGGTCCAATGGATACAGTAAACCTGCAGAGGTGCATCGGAATGTAAAACTGGTGACACAGGAAACGCTCAAAGCATAGACAGTAGGAAGACTCATTCTTCCTGTACTTAAGTCGGCATTGTGTCTCTTATATTTAATTCCTATGCATTTTCTGTGTTTCATCGTCAATGGGAAGGTCCAATGCATACAGTAAACCTGCAGAGGTGCATCGGAATGTAAAACTGGTGACACAGGAAACGCTAAAACATAGACAGTAGGAAGACACAGTCTTCCTGTACTTAAGTCGGCATAGTCTCTTATAATTAATTCCGATGCAATTTCTGTGATTCATCGTCAATGGGAAGATCCAAGGGATACGGTACACCTGCAGAGGTGCATCGGAATGAAAAACTGGAGACACAGGAAACGCTCAAAAAATAGACAGTAGGAATACTCAGTCTTCCTGTACTTAAGTCGGCATTGTGTCACTTATATTTAAATCCGATGCAATTTCTGTGTTTCGTCGTCAATGGGAAGGTGAAAGGGATACAGCAAACCTGCAGAGGTGCATCGGAATGTAAAACTGGTGAAACAGGAAACGCTTAAAACATAGACAGTTGGATGACTTTGTCTTCCTGTACTTAAGAGGACATTGTGTCTCTTATATTTAATTCCGATGCAATTTCTGTGTTTCATCGTCAATGGGAAGGTCCAAGGGATACAGTAACCCTGCAGAGGTGCATCGGAATGTAAAACTGGTGACACAGGAGACGCTCAAAACATAGACAGTAGGAAGACTCAGCCTTCCTGTTCTTAAGTCGGCGTTGTGTCTCTTATATTTAATTCCGATGCTATTTCTGTGTTTCATCGTCAATGGGAAGGTCCAATGGATACAGTAAACCTGCAGAGGTGCATCGGAATGTAAAATTGGTGACGCAGGAAGCGCTCATAACATACTCCCTAAAAAGACTCAGTTTTCTTGTACTTAAGTCGGCATTGTGTCTTTTATATTTAATTCCGATGCAATTTCTGTGTTTCATCGTCAATGGGAAGCCCAAGGGATACAGTAAACCTGCAGAGGAGCATCGGAATGTAAAACTGGTGACACTGGAAACGATCAAAACATAGACAGTAGGAAGACTAAGCCTTCCTGTACTTAAGTCGGCATTGTGTCTCTTATATTTAATTCCGATGCAATTTCTGTGATTCATCGTCAATGGGAAGTTCCAAGAGAAACAGTAAACCTTCAGAGGTGCATCGAAATGTAAAACTGGTGACACTGGAAACGCTCAAAACATAGACATTAGGAATACTCAGTCTCCCTGTACTTAAGTCGGCATTGTGTCTCTTATATTTAAATCCGATGCAATTTCTGTGTTTCGTCGTCAATGGGAAGGTCAAAGGGATACAGTAAACCTGCAGAGGTGCTTCGGGATGTAAAACTGGTGACACGGGAAGCGGTCAAAACATAGACCCTAAGAAGACTCAGTGTTCTTGTACTTAAGTCGGCGTTGTGTCTCTTATATTTAATTCCGATGCAATTTCTGTGTTTCATCATCAATGGGAAGGTCCCTGGGATACAGCAAACCTGCAGAGGTGCATCGGAATGTGAAACTGGTGATACAGGAAACGCTCAAAACATAGACAGTTGGATGACTTTGTCTTCCTGTACTTAAGACGACATTGTGTCTCTTATATTTAATTCCGATGCAATTTCTGTGTTTCATCGTCAATGGGAAGGTCCCTGGGATACAGTAACCCTGCAGAGGTGCTTCCGAATGTAAAACTGGTGACACAGGAGACGCTCAAAACATAGACAGTAGAAAGACTCATTCTTCCTGTACTTAAGTCGGCTTTGTGTCTCTTATATTTAATTCCTATGCATTTTCAGTGTTTCATCGTCTATGGGAATGTCCAATGGATACAGTAAACCTGCAGAGGTGCATCGGAATGTAAAACTGGTGACACAGGAAACGCTCAAACATAGACAGTAGGATGACTCATTCTTTCTGTACTTAAGTCGCCCTTGTGTCTCTTATATTTAATTCCAACGCTATTTCTGTGTTTCATCGTTAATGGGAACGACCAAGGGATACAGTAAACCTGCAGAGGTTCATCGGAATGTAAAACTGGTGACACTGGAAACGTTCAAAACATAGACCGTAAGAAGACTCAGTTTTCTTGTACTTAAGTCACGTTGTGTCTCTTATATTTTATTCCGATGTAATTTCTATGTTTCATCGTCATTGGGAAGGTCCAATGGATACAGTAAACCTGCAGAGGTGCATCGGAATGTAAAACTGGTGACACAGGAAACGCTCAAAGCATAGACAGTAGGAAGACTCATTCTTCCTGTACTTAAGTCGGCATTGTGTCTCTTATATTTAATTCCTATGCATTTTCTGTGTTTCATCGTCAATGGGAAGGTCCAATGGATACAGTAAACCTGCAGAGGTGCATCGGAATGTAAAACTGGTGACACAGGAAACGCAAAAACATGGACAGTAGGAAGACACAGTCTTCCTGTACTTAAGTCGGCATTGTGTCACTTATATTTAAATCCGATGCAATTTCTGTGTTTCGTCGTCAATGGGAAGGTGAAAGGGATACAGCAAACCTGCAGAGGTGCATCGGAATGTAAAACTGGTGAAACAGGAAACGCTCAAAACATAGACAGTTGGGTGACTTTGTCTTCCTGTACTTAAGACGACATTGTGTCTCTTATATTTAATTCCGATGCAATTTCTGTGTTTCATCGGCAATGGGAAGGTCCAAGGGATACAGTAACCCTGCAGAGGCGCATCCGAATGTAAAACTGGTGACACAGGAGACGCTCAAAGCATAGAGAGTAGGAAGACTCATTCTTCCTGTACTTAAGTCGGCATTGTGTCTCTTATATTTAATTCCTATGCAATTTCTGTGTTTCATCGTCCATGGGAAAGTCCAATGGATACAGTAAACCTGCAGAGGTGCATCGGAATGTAAAACTGGTGATACAGGAAGCGTTCAAAAGATAGACCCTAAGAAGACTCAGTGTTCTTGTACTTAAGTCGGCATTGTGTCTTTTATATTTAATTCCGATGCAATTTCTGTGTTTCATCGTCACTATGAAGGTCCATGGGATACAGTAAACCTGCAGAGGTGCATCGGAATGTAAAACTGGTGACACAGGACACGCTCAAATCATAGACAGTAGGAAGACTTAGTCTTCCTGTACCTAAGTCACCATTGTGTCTCTTATATTTAATTCCGATGCAATTTCTGTGTTTCATCGTCCATGGGAAAGTCCAGTGGATACAGTAAACCTGCAGAGGTGCATCGGAATGTAAAACTGGTGACACTGGAAACGCTCAAAACATAGACCGTAAGAAGACTCAGTTTTCTTGTACTTAAGTCAACGTTGTGTCTCTTATATTTAATTCCGATGTAATTTCTGTGTTTCATCGTCAATGGGAAGGTCCAAGGGATACAGTAAACCTGCAGAGGTGCATCGGAATGTAAAACTGGAGACACAGGAAACGCTCAAAAAATAGGTAGTAGGAATACTCATTCTTCCTGTACTTAAGTCGGCATTGTGTCTCTTATATTTAATTCCTATGCATTTTCTGTGTTTCATCGTCAATGGGAAGGTCCAATGCATACAGTAAACCTGCAGAGGTGCATCGGAATGTAAAACTGGTGACACAGGAAACGCTAAAACATAGACAGTAGGAAGACACAGTCTTCCTGTACTTAAGTCGGCATAGTCTCTTATAATTAATTCCGATGCAATTTCTGTGATTCATCGTCAATGGGAAGATCCAAGGGATACGGTACACCTGCAGAGGTGCATCGGAATGAAAAACTGGAGACACAGGAAACGCTCAAAAAATAGACAGTAGGAATACTCAGTCTTCCTGTACTTAAGTCGGCATTGTGTCACTTATATTTAAATCCGATGCAATTTCTGTGTTTCGTCGTCAATGGGAAGGTGAAAGGGATACAGCAAACCTGCAGAGGTGCATCGGAATGTAAAACTGGTGAAACAGGAAACGCTCAAAACATAGACAGTTGGATGACTTTGTCTTCCTGTACTTAAGAGGACATTGTGTCTCTTATATTTAATTCCGATGCAATTTCTGTGTTTCATCGTCAATGGGAAGGTCCAAGGGATACAGTAACCCTGCAGAGGTGCATCGGAATGTAAAACTGGTGACACAGGAGACGCTCAAAACATAGACAGTAGGAAGACTCAGCCTTCCTGTTCTTAAGTCGGCGTTGTGTCTCTTATATTTAATTCCGATGCTATTTCTGTGTTTCATCGTCAATGGGAAGGTCCAGTGGATACAGTAAACCTGCAGAGGTGCATCGGAATGTAAAATTGGTGACGCAGGAAGCGCTCATAACATACTCCCTAAAAAGACTCAGTTTTCTTGTACTTAAGTCGGCATTGTGTCTTTTATATTTAATTCCGATGCAATTTCTGTGTTTCATCGTCAATGGGAAGCCCAAGGGATACAGTAAACCTGCAGAGGTGCATCGGAATGTAAAACTGGTGACACTGGAAACGATCAAAACATAGACAGTAGGAAGACTAAGCCTTCCTGTACTTAAGTCGGCATTGTGTCTCTTATATTTAATTCCGATGCAATTTCTGTGATTCATCGTCAATGGGAAGTTCCAAGAGAAACAGTAAACCTGCAGAGGTGCATCGAAATGTAAAACTGGTGACACTGGAAACGCTCAAAACATAGACATTAGGAATACTCAGTCTCCCTGTTCTTAAGTCGGCATTGTGTCTCTTATATTTCAATCCGATGCAATTTCTGTGTTTCGTCGTCAATGGGAAGGTCAAAGGGATACAGTAAACCTGCAGAGGTGCTTCGGGATGTAAAACTGGTGACACGGGAAGCGGTCAAAACATAGACCCTAAGAAGACTCAGTGTTCTTGTACTTAAGTCGGCGTTGTGTCTCTTATATTTAATTCCGATGCAATTTCTGTGTTTCTTCGTCAATGGGAAGGTGAAAGGGATACAGCAAACCTGCAGAGGTGCATCGGCATGTAAGACTGGTGACACAGGAAACGCTCAAAACATAGACAGTTGGATGACGTTGTCTTTCTGTACTTAAGACGACATTGTGTCTCTTATATTTAATTCCGATGCAATTTCTGTGTTTCATCATCAATGGGAAGGTCCCTGGGATACAGCAAACCTGCAGAGGTGCATCGGAATGTGAAACTGGTGATACAGGAAACGCTCAAAACATAGACAGTTGGATGACTTTGTCTTCCTGTACTTAAGACGACATTGTGTCTCTTATATTTAATTCCGATGCAATTTCTGTGTTTCATCGTCAATGGGAAGGTCCCTGGGATACAGTAACCCTGCAGAGGTGCTTCCGAATGTAAAACTGGTGACACAGGAGACGCTCAAAACATAGACAGTAGAAAGACTCATTCTTCCTGTACTTAAGTCGGCTTTGTGTCTCTTATATTTAATTCCTATGCATTTTCAGTGTTTCATCGTCAATGGGAATGTCCAATGGATACAGTAAACCTGCAGAGGTGCATCGGAATGTAAAACTGGTGACACAGGAAACGCTCAAACATAGACAGTAGGATGACTCATTCTTCCTGTACTTAAGTCGGCCTTGTGTCTCTTATATTTAATTCCAACGCTATTTCTGTGTTTCATCGTTAATGGGAACGACCAAGGGATACAGTAAACCTGCAGAGGTTCATCGGAATGTAAAACTGGTGACACTGGAAACGTTCAAAACATTGACCGTAAGAAGACTCAGTTTTCTTGTACTTAAGTCACGTTGTGTCTCTTATATTTTATTCCGATGTAATTTCTGTGTTTCATCGTCATTGGGAAGGTCCAATGGATACAGTAAACCTGCAGAGGTGCATCGGAATGTAAAACTGGTGACACAGGAAACGCTCAAAGCATAGACAGTAGGAAGACTCATTCTTCCTGTACTTAAGTCGGCATTGTGTCTCTTATATTTAATTCCTATGCATTTTCTGTGTTTCATCGTCAATGGGAAGGTCCAATGGATACAGTAAACCTGCAGAGGTGCATCGGAATGTAAAACTGGTGACACAGGAAACGCAAAAACATGGACAGTAGGAAGACACAGTCTTCCTGTACTTAAGTCGGCATTGTGCAACTTATATTTAAATCCGATGCAATTTCTGTGTTTCGTCGTCAATGGGAAGGTGAAAGGGATACAGCAAACCTGCAGAGGTGCATCGGAATGTAAAACTGGTGAAACACTAAACGCTCAAAACATAGACAGTTGGATGACTTTGTCTTCCTGTACTTAAGACGTCATTGTGTCTCTTATATTTAATTCCGATGCAATTTCTGTGTTTCATCGGCAATGGGAAGGTCCAAGGGATACAGTAACCCTGCAGAGGCGCATCCGAATGTAAAACTGGTGACACAGGAGACGCTCAAAGCATAGACAGTAGGAAGACTCATTCTTCCTGTACTTAAGTCGGCATTGTGTCTCTTATATTTAATTCCTATGCAATTTCTGTGTTTCATCGTCCATGGGAAAGTCCAATGGATACAGTAAACCTGCAGAGGTGCATCGGAATGTAAAACTGGTGATACAGGAAGCGTTCAAAAGATAGACCCTAAGAAGACTCAGTGTTCTTGTACTTAAGTCGGCATTGTGTCTTTTATATTTAATTCCGATGCAATTTCTGTGTTTCATCGTCACTATGAAGGTCCATGGGATACAGTAAACCTGCAGAGGTGCATCGGAATGTAAAACTGGTGACACAGGACACGCTCAAATCATAGACAGTAGGAAGACTTAGTCTTCCTGTACCTAAGTCACCATTGTGTCTCTTATATTTAATTCCGATGCAATTTCTGTGTTTCATCGTCCATGGGAAAGTCCAGTGGATACAGTAAACCTGCAGAGGTGCATCGGAATGTAAAACTGGTGACACTGGAAACGCTCAAAACATAGACCGTAAGAAGACTCAGTTTTCTTGTACTTAAGTCAACGTTGTGCCTCTTATATTTAATTCCGATGTAATTTCTGTGTTTCATCGTCAATGGGAAGGTCCAAGGGATACAGTAAACCTGCAGAGGTGCATCGGAATGTAAAACTGGAGACACAGGAAACGCTCAAAAAATAGGTAGTAGGAATACTCAGTCTTCCTGTACTCAAGTCGGCATTGTGTCTCTTATATTTAATTCCGATGCAATTTCTGTGTTTCGTCGTCAATGGGAATTTGAAAGGGTTACAGCAAACCTACAGAGGTGCATCGGAATGTTAAACTGGTGACACAGGAAACGCTCAAAACATAGACAGTTGGATGACTTTGTCTTCCTGTACTTAAGACGACATTGTGTCTCTTATATTTAATTCCGATGCAATTTCTGTGTTTCATCGTCAATGGGAAGGTCCAAGGGATACAGTAACCCTGCATAGGTGCATCGGAATGTAAAACTGGTGACACAGGAGACGCTCAAAACATAGACAGTAGGAAGACTCATTCTTCCTGTACTTAAGTCGGCATTGTGTTTCTTATGTTTAATTCCTATGCATTTTCTGTGTTTCATCGTCAATGGGAAAGTCCAATGGATACAGTAAACCTGCAGAGGTGCATCGGAATGTAAAACTGGTGACACAGGAAACGCTCAGACTTAGACAGTAGGAAGACTCATTCTTCCTGCACTTAAGTCGGCATTGTGTCTCTTATATTTAATTCCGATGCAATTTCTGTGTTTCATCGTTAATGGGAAGGTCCAAGGGATACGGTAAACCTGCAGAGGTGCATCGGAATGTAAAACTGGTGACACAGGAAACGCTCAAAACATAGACAGTAGGAAGACTCAATGTTCCTGTACTTAAGTCGGCATTGTGTCTCTTATATTTAATTCCGATGCAATTTCTGTGGTTAATCGTCAATGGGAAGATCCAAGGGATACAGTAAACCTGCAGAGGTGCATCGGAATGTAGAACTGGTGACACAGGAGACGCTCAAAACATAGACAGTAGGAAGACTCAGCCTTCCTGCTCTTAAGTCGGCGTTGTGTCTCTTATATTTAATTCCGATGCTATTTCTGTGTTTCATCGTCAATGGGAAGGTCCAATGGATACAGTAAATCTGCAGCGGTGCATCGGAATGTAAAATTGGTGACGCAGTAAAACGCTCAAAACATACACAGTAGGAAGACTCAATCTTCCTGTACTTAAGTCGGCATTGTGTCTTTTATATTTAATTCCGATGCAATTTCTGTGTTTCATCGTCACTATGAAGGTCCAAGGGATACAGTAAACCTGCAGAGGTGCATCGGAATGTAAAACTGGTGACACAGGACACGCTCAAATCATAGACAGTAGGAAGACTTAGTCTTCCTGTACCTAAGTCACCATTGTGTCTCTTATATTTAATTCCGATGCAATTTCTGTGTTTCATCGTCAATGGGAAGGTCCAAGGGATACAGTAACCCTGCATAGGTGCATCGGAATGTAAAACTGGTGACACAGGAGACGCTCAACACATAGTTAGTAGGAAGACTCATTCTTCCTGTACTTAAGTCGGCATTGTGTTTCTTATGTTTAATTCCTATGCATTTTCTGTGTTTCATCGTCAATGGGAAAGTCCAATGGATACAGTAAACCTGCAGAGGTGCATCGGAATGTAAAACTGGTGACACAGGAAACGCTCAAACTTAGACAGTAGGAAGACTCATTCTTCCTGCACTTAAGTCGGCATTGCGTCTCTTATATTTAATTCCGATGCAATTTCTGTGTTTCATCGTTAATGGGAAGGTCCAAGGGATACGGTAAACCTGCAGAGGTGCATCGGAATGTAAAACTGGTGACACAGGAAACGCTCAAAACATAGACAGTAGGAGGACTCAATGTTCCTGTACTTAAGTCGGCATTGTGTCTCTTATATTTAATTCCGATGCAATATCTGTGGTTCATCGTCAATGGGAAGATCCAAGGGATACAGTAAACCTGCAGAGGTGCATCGGAATGTAGAACTGGTGACACAGGAGACGCTCAAAACATAGACAGTAGGAAGACTCAGCCTTCCTGCTCTTAAGTCGGCGTTGCGTCTCTTATATTTAATTCCGATGCTATTTCTGTGTTTCATCGTCAATGGGAAGGTCCAATGGATACAGTAAATCTGCAGCGGTGCATCGGAATGTAAAATAGGTGACGCAGTAAAACGCTCAAAACATACACAGTAGGAAGACTCAATCTTCCTGTACTTTAGTCGGCATTGTGTCTCTTATATTTAATTCCGATGCAATTTCTGTGTTTCATCGTCAATGGGAAAATCCAAGGGATACAGTAAACGTGCAGAGGTGCATCGGAATGTAAACCTGGTGACTCAGGAAACGCTCAAATCATAGACAGTAGGAAGACTCAGTCATTCTGTACTTAAGTCGGCATTGTGTCTCTTATATTTAATTCCGATGCTATTTCTGTGTTTCATCGTCACTGTGAAGGTCCAAGGGATACAGTAAACCTGCAGAGGTGCATCGGAATGTAAAACTGGTGACACAGGACACGCTCAAAACATAGACAGTAGGAACACTCAGTCTTCCTGTACCTAAGTCAGCACTGTGTCTCCTATATTTAATTCCGATGCAATTTCTGTGTTTCATCGTCCATGGGAAGGTCCAATGGATACAGTAAACCTGCAGAGGTGCATCGGAATGTAAAACTGGTGACACTGGAAACGCTCAAAACATAGACCGTAAGAAGACTCAGTTTTCTTGTACTTAAGTCAACGTTGTGCCTCTTATATTTAATTCCGATGTAATTTCTGTGTTTCATCGTTAATAGGAAGGTCCAATGGATACAGTAAACCTGCAGAGGTGCATCTAAATGTAAAACTGGTGACGCAGGAAACGCTCAAAACATAGAGAGTAGGAAGACTCAATGTTCCTGTACTTAAGTCGGCAATGTATCTCTCATATTTAATTCAGATGCAATTTCTGTGGTTCATCGTCAATGGGAAGATCCAAGGGATACAGTAAACCTGCAGAGGTGTATCGGAATGTAGAACTGGTGACACAGGAGACGCTCAAAACATAGACAGTAGGAAGACTCAGCCTTCCTGCTCTTAAGTCGGCGTTGTGTCTCTTATATTTAATTCCGATGCTATTTCTGTGTTTCACCGCCAATGGGAAGGTCCAATGGATACAGTAAATCTGCAGAGGTGCATCGGAATGTAAAATTGGTGACGCAGGAAACGCTCAAAACATACACAGTAGGAAGACTCAATCTTCCTGTACTTAAGTCGGCATTGTGTCTCTTATATTTAATTCCGATGCAATTTCTGTGTTTCATCGTCAATGGGAAGGTCCAAGGGATACAGTAACCCTGCAGAGCTGCATCCGAATGTAAAACTGGTGACACAGGCGACGCTCAAAACATAGACAGTAGGTTGACACATTCTTCCTGTACTTAAGTCGGCATTGTGTCTCTTATGTTTAATTCCTATGCATTTTCTGTTTTTCATCGTCAATGGGAAAGTCCAATGGATACAGTAAACCTACAGAGGTTCATCGGAAGGTAAAACTGGTGACACAGGAAACGCTCAAACATAGACAGTAGAAAGACTCATTCTTCCTGTACTTAAGTCGGCATTGTGTCTCTTATATTTAATTCCGATGCAATTTCTGTGTTTCATCGTTAATGGGAAGGTCCAAGGGATACAGTAAACCTGCAGAGGTGCATCGGAATGTAAAACTGGTGACACAGGAAACGCTCAAAACATAGACAGTAGGAAGACTCAATGTTCCTGTACTTAAGTCGGCATTGTATCTCTCATATTTAATTCAGATGCAATTTCTGTGGTTCATCGTCAATGGGAAGATCCAAGGGATACAGTAAACCTGCAGAGGTGTATCGGAATGTAGAACTGGTGACACAGGAGACGCTTAAAACATAGACAGTAGGAAGACTCAGCCTTCCTGCTCTTAAGTCGGCGTTGTGTCTCTTATATTTAATTCCGATGCTATTTCTGTGTTTCATCGCCAATGGGCAGGTCCAATGGATACAGTAAATCTGCAGAGGTGCATCGGAATGTAAAATTGGTGACACAGGAAACGCTCAAAACGTAGAAATTAGGAATACTCATTCCCCCTGTACTTAAGTCGGCATAGTGTCTCTTATATTTAAATCCGATGCAATTACTGTGTTTCGTCGTCAATTGGAAGGTCAAAGGGATACAGTAAACCTGCAGAGGTGCATCGGAATGTAAAACTGGTGACACAGGAAACGCTCAAACATAGACAGTAGAAAGACTCTTTCTTCCTGTACTTAAGTCGGCATTGTGTCTCTTATATTTAATTCCGATGCAATTTCTGTGTTTCATCGTTAATGGGAAGGTCCAAGGGATACAGTAAACCTGCAGAGGTGCATCGAAATGTAAAACCGGTGACACAGGAAACGCTCCAAACATAGACAGTAGGAAGACTCAGTCTTCCTGTACTTAAGTCGGCATTGTGTCTATTATATTTAATTCCGATGCCATTTCTGTGTTTCATCGTCACTGTGAAGGTCCAATGGATATAGTAAACCTGCAGAGGTGCATCGGCCTGTAAAACTGATGACACAGGAAACGCTCAAAACATAGACAGTAGGAAGACTCAGTCTTCCTGTACTTATGTCGGCATTGTGTCTCTTATATTTAATTCCGATGCAATTTCTGTGTTTCATCGTCAATGGGAAAGTCGAAGGGAAACAGTATGCCTGCAGAGGTGCATCGAAATGTAAAACTGGTGACACAGGAAACGCTCAAAACACAGACAGTAGGAAGACTCAGTCTTCCTCTACTTAAGTCGGCATTGTGTCTCTTATATTTAATTCCGATGCAATTTCTGTGTTTCATCGTCACTGTGAAGGTCCAAGGAATACAGTAAACCTGCAGAGGTGCATCAATATGTAAAACTGATGACACAGGAAACGCTCAAAACATAGACAGTAGTTAGACTCAGTCTTCCTGTACTTAAGTCGGCATTCTGTCTGTTACATTTAATTCCGATGTAATTTCTGTTTTTCATTGTCAATGGGAAGGTGCAAGGGATACAGCAAACCTGCAGAGGTGCATCGGAATGTAAAACTGGTGACACAGGACACGCTCAAAATATAGAGAGTAGAAAGACTCAATCTATCTGTACTTAAGTCGACATTGTGTCTCTTATATTTAATACCGATGCAATTTCTGTGTTTCATCGTCACTATGAAGGTCCAAGGGATACTGTAGACCTGCGTAGGTGCACGGAATGTAAAACTGGTGACACAGGAAACGCTCAAAACATAGAGAGTAGGAAGACTCAGTCCTTCTGTACTTAAGTCGGCATTGTGTCTCATATATTTAATTCCGATGCAATTTCTGTGTTTCATCGTCAATGGGAAGGTCCAAGGGATACAGTTACCCTCCAGAGGTGCATCGGAATGTAAAACTGGTGACACAGGAGACGCTCAAAACATAGACAGTAGGAAGACTCAGTCTTCCTGTACCTAAGTCGGCATTGTGACTCTTATATTTAATTCCGATGCAATTTCTGTGTTTCTTCGTCACTGTGAAGGTTCAAGGGATACAGTAAACCTGCAGAGGTGCATCGGAATGTAAAACTGGTGACACAGTAAACGCTCAAAACACAGACAGTAGGAAGACTCAGTCTTCCTGTACTGAAGTCGGCATTGTGTCTCTTATATTTAATTCCGATGCAATTTCTGTGTTCCATCGTCACTGTGAAGGTCCAAGGAATGCAGTAAACCTGCAGAGGTGCATCAAAATGTAAAACTGATGACACAGGAAACGCTCAAATATAGACAGTAGGAAGACTCATTCTTCCTGTACTTAAGTCGGCATTGTGTCTCTTATATTTAATTCCGATGCAATTTCAGTGTTTCATCGATAATGGGAAGGTCCAAGGGATACAGTAAACCTGCAGAGGTGAATTGGAATGTAAAACTGGTGACACAGGAAACGCTCAAAACATAGACAGTAGGAAGACTCAATGTTCCTGTACTTAAGTCGGCATTGTATCTCTTATATTTAATTCAGATGCAATTTCTGTGTTTCGTCGTCAATGCGAAGGTCAAAGGGATACAGTAAACCTGCAGAGGTGCATCGGAATGTAAAACTGGTGACACAGGAAGCGTTCAAAACATAGATCCTAAGATGACTCAGTGTTCTTGTACTTAAGTCGGCGTTGTGACTCTTATATTTAATTCCGACGCAATTTCTGTGTTTCTTCTTCTATGAGAAGGTCCAATGGATACAGTAAACCTGCAGAAGTGGATCGGAATGTAAAACTGGTGACACAGGAAACGCTCAAATCATAGACAGTAGGAAGACTCAATCTTCCTGTACTTAAGTCGGCATTGTGTCTCTTATATTTAATTCCGATGCAATTTCTGTGTTTCATCGTCAATGGGAAAATCCAAGGGATACAGTAAACCTGCAGAGGTGCATCGGAATGTAAAACTGGTGACACAGGAAACGCTCAAAACATAGACAGTAGGAAGACTCAGTCCTTCTGTACTTAAGTCGGCATTGTGTCTCTTATATTTAATTCCGATGCAATTTCTGTGTTTCATCGTCAATGGGAAGGTCCAAGGGATACAGTAACCCTCCAGAGGTGCATCAAAATGTAAAACTGATGACACAGGAAAGGCTCAAAGCATAGACAGTAGGAAGACTCAGTCTTCCTGTACGTAAGTCGGCATTGTGTCTCTTATATTTAATTCCGATGCAATTTCTGTGTTTTTTCATCAATGGGAAGGTCCAAGGGATACAGTAAACCTGCAGAGGTGAATTGGAATGTAAAACTGGTGACTCAGGAAACGCTCAAATCAAAGACCGTAAGAAGACTCAGTTCTCTTGTACTTAAGTCGGCGTTGTGTCTCTTATATTTAATTGCGATGCAATTTCTGTTTTTCAACGTCAATGGGAAGGTCCAATGGATACAGTAAACCCCCAGAGGTGCATCGGAATGTAAAACTGGTGACACAGGAAACGCTCAAAACATAGACAATTGAAAGACACACTCTTCCTGTACTTAAGTCGCATTGTGTCTCTTATATTTCATTCCGATGCAATTTCTGTGTCTCATCGTCAATGTGCAAGTCCAATGGATACAGTAAACCTGCAGAGGTGCATCGGAATGTAAAACTGATGACACAGGGAACGCTCAAACATATACAGTAGGAAGACTCAGTCTTTCTGTACTTAAGTCGGCATTGTGTCTCTTATATTTAATTCCGATGCTATTTCTGTGTTTCATCGTCAATGGGAAGGTCCAAGGGATACAGTAACCCTGCAGAGGTGCATCGGAATGTAAAACTGGTGACACAGGAAGCGCTCATAACACACACCCTAAGAAGACTCAATTTTCTTGTACTTAAGTCAACGTTGTGTCTCTTATATTTAATTCCGATGTAATTTCTGTGTTTCATCGTCAATGGGAAGGTCCAAGGGATACAGTAAACCTGCAGAGGTGCATCGGAATGTAAAACTGGTGACACAGGAAACGCTCAAAACATAGACAGTAGGAAGACTCAGTCTTCCTGTACTTAAGTCGGCATTGTGTCTCTTATATTTAATTCCGATGCAATCTCTGTGATTCATCGTCAATGGGAGGATCCAAGAGAAACAGTAAACCTGCAGAGGTGCATCGGAATGTAAAACTGGTCACACAGGAAACGCTCAAATCATAGACATTAGGAATACTCAGTCTCCCTGTACTTAAGTCGGCATTCTGTCTCTTATATTTAAATCCGATGCAATTTCTGTGTTTCGTCGTCAATGGGAAGGTCAAAGGGATACAGTAAACCTGCAGAGGTGCATCGGTATGTAAAACTGGTGACACAGGAAGCTGTTCAAAACATAGACCCTAGAAAGACTCAGTGTTCTTGTACTTAAGTCGGCGTGGTGTCTCTTATATTTCATTCCGATGCAATTTCTGTGATTCATCGTCAATGGGAAGATCCAAGGGATACAGTAAACCTGCAGAGGTGTATCGGAATGTAGAACTGGAGACACAGGAAACGCTCAAAAAATAGATAGTAGGAATACTCAGTCTTCCTGTACTTAAGTCGGCATTGTGTCTCTTATATTTAAATCCGATGCAAATTCTGTGTTTCGTCGTCAATGGGAAAATCCAAGGGATACAGTAACCCTGCATAGGTGCATCGGAATGTAAAACTGGTGACACAGGAGACGCTCAACACATAGTTAGTAGGAAGACTCATTCTTCCTGTACTTAAGTCGGCATTGTGTTTCTTATGTTTAATTCCTATGCATTTTCTGTGTTTCATCGTCAATGGGAAAGTCCAATGGATACAGTAAACCTGCAGAGGTGCATCGGAATGTAAAACTGGTGACACAGGAAACGCTCAAACTTAGACAGTAGGAAGACTCATTCTTCCTGCACTTAAGTCGGCATTGTGTCTCTTATATTTAATTCCGATGCAATTTCTGTGTTTCATCGTTAATGGGAAGGTCCAAGGGATACGGTAAACCTGCAGAGGTGCATCGGAATGTAAAACTGGTGACACAGGAAACGCTCAAAACATAGACAGTAGGAGGACTCAATGTTCCTGTACTTAAGTCGGCATTGTGTCTCTTATATTTAATTCCGATGCAATATCTGTGGTTCATCGTCAATGGGAAGATCCAAGGGATACAGTAAACCTGCAGAGGTGCATCGGAATGTAGAACTGGTGACACAGGAGACGCTCAAAACATAGACAGTAGGAAGACTCAGCCTTCCTGCTCTTAAGTCGGCGTTGCGTCTCTTATATTTAATTCCGATGCTATTTCTGTGTTTCATCGTCAATGGGAAGGTCCAATGGATACAGTAAATCTGCAGCGGTGCATCGGAATGTAAAATAGGTGACGCAGTAAAACGCTCAAAACATACACAGTAGGAAGACTCAATCTTCCTGTACTTTAGTCGGCATTGTGTCTCTTATATTTAATTCCGATGCAATTTCTGTGTTTCATCGTCAATGGGAAAATCCAAGGGATACAGTAAACGTGCAGAGGTGCATCGGAATGTAAACCTGGTGACTCAGGAAACGCTCAAATCATAGACAGTAGGAAGACTCAGTCATTCTGTACTTAAGTCGGCATTGTGTCTCTTATATTTAATTCCGATGCTATTTCTGTGTTTCATCGTCACTGTGAAGGTCCAAGGGATACAGTAAACCTGCAGAGGTGCATCGGAATGTAAAACTGGTGACACAGGACACGCTCAAAACATAGACAGTAGGAACACTCAGTCTTCCTGTACCTAAGTCAGCACTGTGTCTCCTATATTTAATTCCGATGCAATTTCTGTGTTTCATCGTCCATGGGAAGGTCCAATGGATACAGTAAACCTGCAGAGGTGCATCGGAATGTAAAACTGGTGACACTGGAAACGCTCAAAACATAGACCGTAAGAAGACTCAGTTTTCTTGTACTTAAGTCAACGTTGTGCCTCTTATATTTAATTCCGATGTAATTTCTGTGTTTCATCGTTAATAGGAAGGTCCAATGGATACAGTAAACCTGCAGAGGTGCATCTAAATGTAAAACTGGTGACGCAGGAAACGCTCAAAACATAGAGAGTAGGAAGACTCAATGTTCCTGTACTTAAGTCGGCAATGTATCTCTCATATTTAATTCAGATGCAATTTCTGTGGTTCATCGTCAATGGGAAGATCCAAGGGATACAGTAAACCTGCAGAGGTGTATCGGAATGTAGAACTGGTGACACAGGAGACGCTCAAAACATAGACAGTAGGAAGACTCAGCCTTCCTGCTCTTAAGTCGGCGTTGTGTCTCTTATATTTAATTCCGATGCTATTTCTGTGTTTCACCGCCAATGGGAAGGTCCAATGGATACAGTAAATCTGCAGAGGTGCATCGGAATGTAAAATTGGTGACGCAGGAAACGCTCAAAACATACACAGTAGGAAGACTCAATCTTCCTGTACTTAAGTCGGCATTGTGTCTCTTATATTTAATTCCGATGCAATTTCTGTGTTTCATCGTCAATGGGAAGGTCCAAGGGATACAGTAACCCTGCAGAGCTGCATCCGAATGTAAAACTGGTGACACAGGCGACGCTCAAAACATAGACAGTAGGTTGACACATTCTTCCTGTACTTAAGTCGGCATTGTGTCTCTTATGTTTAATTCCTATGCATTTTCTGTTTTTCATCGTCAATGGGAAAGTCCAATGGATACAGTAAACCTACAGAGGTTCATCGGAAGGTAAAACTGGTGACACAGGAAACGCTCAAACATAGACAGTAGAAAGACTCATTCTTCCTGTACTTAAGTCGGCATTGTGTCTCTTATATTTAATTCCGATGCAATTTCTGTGTTTCATCGTTAATGGGAAGGTCCAAGGGATACAGTAAACCTGCAGAGGTGCATCGGAATGTAAAACTGGTGACACAGGAAACGCTCAAAACATAGACAGTAGGAAGACTCAATGTTCCTGTACTTAAGTCGGCATTGTATCTCTCATATTTAATTCAGATGCAATTTCTGTGGTTCATCGTCAATGGGAAGATCCAAGGGATACAGTAAACCTGCAGAGGTGTATCGGAATGTAGAACTGGTGACACAGGAGACGCTTAAAACATAGACAGTAGGAAGACTCAGCCTTCCTGCTCTTAAGTCGGCGTTGTGTCTCTTATATTTAATTCCGATGCTATTTCTGTGTTTCATCGCCAATGGGCAGGTCCAATGGATACAGTAAATCTGCAGAGGTGCATCGGAATGTAAAATTGGTGACGCAGGAAACGCTCAAAACATACACAGTAGGAAGACTCAATCTTCCTGTACTTAAGTCGGCATTGTGTCTCTTATATTTAATTCCGATGCAATTTCTGTGTTTCATCGTCAATGGGAATATCCAAGGGATTCAGTAAACCTGCAGAGGTGCATCGGAATGTAAAACTGGTGACACAGGAAACGCTCAAAACGTAGAAATTAGGAATACTCATTCCCCCTGTACTTAAGTCGGCATAGTGTCTCTTATATTTAAATCCGATGCAATTACTGTGTTTCGTCGTCAATTGGAAGGTCAAAGGGATACAGTAAACCTGCAGAGGTGCATCGGAATGTAAAACTGGTGACACAGGAAACGCTCAAACATAGACAGTAGAAAGACTCTTTCTTCCTGTACTTAAGTCGGCATTGTGTCTCTTATATTTAATTCCGATGCAATTTCTGTGTTTCATCGTTAATGGGAAGGTCCAAGGGATACAGTAAACCTGCAGAGGTGCATCGAAATGTAAAACCGGTGACACAGGAAACGCTCCAAACATAGACAGTAGGAAGACTCAGTCTTCCTGTACTTAAGTCGGCATTGTGTCTATTATATTTAATTCCGATGCCATTTCTGTGTTTCATCGTCACTGTGAAGGTCCAATGGATATAGTAAACCTGCAGAGGTGCATCGGCCTGTAAAACTGATGACACAGGAAACGCTCAAAACATAGACAGTAGGAAGACTCAGTCTTCCTGTACTTATGTCGGCATTGTGTCTCTTATATTTAATTCCGATGCAATTTCTGTGTTTCATCGTCAATGGGAAAGTCGAAGGGAAACAGTATGCCTGCAGAGGTGCATCGAAATGTAAAACTGGTGACACAGGAAACGCTCAAAACACAGACAGTAGGAAGACTCAGTCTTCCTCTACTTAAGTCGGCATTGTGTCTCTTATATTTAATTCCGATGCAATTTCTGTGTTTCATCGTCACTGTGAAGGTCCAAGGAATACAGTAAACCTGCAGAGGTGCATCAATATGTAAAACTGATGACACAGGAAACGCTCAAAACATAGACAGTAGTTAGACTCAGTCTTCCTGTACTTAAGTCGGCATTCTGTCTGTTACATTTAATTCCGATGTAATTTCTGTTTTTCATTGTCAATGGGAAGGTGCAAGGGATACAGCAAACCTGCAGAGGTGCATCGGAATGTAAAACTGGTGACACAGGACACGCTCAAAATATAGAGAGTAGAAAGACTCAATCTATCTGTACTTAAGTCGACATTGTGTCTCTTATATTTAATACCGATGCAATTTCTGTGTTTCATCGTCACTATGAAGGTCCAAGGGATACTGTAGACCTGCGTAGGTGCACGGAATGTAAAACTGGTGACACAGGAAACGCTCAAAACATAGAGAGTAGGAAGACTCAGTCCTTCTGTACTTAAGTCGGCATTGTGTCTCATATATTTAATTCCGATGCAATTTCTGTGTTTCATCGTCAATGGGAAGGTCCAAGGGATACAGTTACCCTCCAGAGGTGCATCGGAATGTAAAACTGGTGACACAGGAGACGCTCAAAACATAGACAGTAGGAAGACTCAGTCTTCCTGTACCTAAGTCGGCATTGTGACTCTTATATTTAATTCCGATGCAATTTCTGTGTTTCTTCGTCACTGTGAAGGTTCAAGGGATACAGTAAACCTGCAGAGGTGCATCGGAATGTAAAACTGGTGACACAGTAAACGCTCAAAACACAGACAGTAGGAAGACTCAGTCTTCCTGTACTGAAGTCGGCATTGTGTCTCTTATATTTAATTCCGATGCAATTTCTGTGTTCCATCGTCACTGTGAAGGTCCAAGGAATGCAGTAAACCTGCAGAGGTGCATCAAAATGTAAAACTGATGACACAGGAAACGCTCAAATATAGACAGTAGGAAGACTCATTCTTCCTGTACTTAAGTCGGCATTGTGTCTCTTATATTTAATTCCGATGCAATTTCAGTGTTTCATCGATAATGGGAAGGTCCAAGGGATACAGTAAACCTGCAGAGGTGAATTGGAATGTAAAACTGGTGACACAGGAAACGCTCAAAACATAGACAGTAGGAAGACTCAATGTTCCTGTACTTAAGTCGGCATTGTATCTCTTATATTTAATTCAGATGCAATTTCTGTGTTTCGTCGTCAATGCGAAGGTCAAAGGGATACAGTAAACCTGCAGAGGTGCATCGGAATGTAAAACTGGTGACACAGGAAGCGTTCAAAACATAGATCCTAAGATGACTCAGTGTTCTTGTACTTAAGTCGGCGTTGTGACTCTTATATTTAATTCCGACGCAATTTCTGTGTTTCTTCTTCTATGAGAAGGTCCAATGGATACAGTAAACCTGCAGAAGTGGATCGGAATGTAAAACTGGTGACACAGGAAACGCTCAAATCATAGACAGTAGGAAGACTCAATCTTCCTGTACTTAAGTCGGCATTGTGTCTCTTATATTTAATTCCGATGCAATTTCTGTGTTTCATCGTCAATGGGAAAATCCAAGGGATACAGTAAACCTGCAGAGGTGCATCGGAATGTAAAACTGGTGACACAGGAAACGCTCAAAACATAGACAGTAGGAAGACTCAGTCCTTCTGTACTTAAGTCGGCATTGTGTCTCTTATATTTAATTCCGATGCAATTTCTGTGTTTCATCGTCAATGGGAAGGTCCAAGGGATACAGTAACCCTCCAGAGGTGCATCAAAATGTAAAACTGATGACACAGGAAAGGCTCAAAGCATAGACAGTAGGAAGACTCAGTCTTCCTGTACGTAAGTCGGCATTGTGTCTCTTATATTTAATTCCGATGCAATTTCTGTGTTTTTTCATCAATGGGAAGGTCCAAGGGATACAGTAAACCTGCAGAGGTGAATTGGAATGTAAAACTGGTGACTCAGGAAACGCTCAAATCAAAGACCGTAAGAAGACTCAGTTCTCTTGTACTTAAGTCGGCGTTGTGTCTCTTATATTTAATTGCGATGCAATTTCTGTTTTTCAACGTCAATGGGAAGGTCCAATGGATACAGTAAACCCCCAGAGGTGCATCGGAATGTAAAACTGGTGACACAGGAAACGCTCAAAACATAGACAATTGAAAGACACACTCTTCCTGTACTTAAGTCGCATTGTGTCTCTTATATTTCATTCCGATGCAATTTCTGTGTCTCATCGTCAATGTGCAAGTCCAATGGATACAGTAAACCTGCAGAGGTGCATCGGAATGTAAAACTGATGACACAGGGAACGCTCAAACATATACAGTAGGAAGACTCAGTCTTTCTGTACTTAAGTCGGCATTGTGTCTCTTATATTTAATTCCGATGCTATTTCTGTGTTTCATCGTCAATGGGAAGGTCCAAGGGATACAGTAACCCTGCAGAGGTGCATCGGAATGTAAAACTGGTGACACAGGAAGCGCTCATAACACACACCCTAAGAAGACTCAATTTTCTTGTACTTAAGTCAACGTTGTGTCTCTTATATTTAATTCCGATGTAATTTCTGTGTTTCATCGTCAATGGGAAGGTCCAAGGGATACAGTAAACCTGCAGAGGTGCATCGGAATGTAAAACTGGTGACACAGGAAACGCTCAAAACATAGACAGTAGGAAGACTCAGTCTTCCTGTACTTAAGTCGGCATTGTGTCTCTTATATTTAATTCCGATGCAATCTCTGTGATTCATCGTCAATGGGAGGATCCAAGAGAAACAGTAAACCTGCAGAGGTGCATCGGAATGTAAAACTGGTCACACAGGAAACGCTCAAATCATAGACATTAGGAATACTCAGTCTCCCTGTACTTAAGTCGGCATTGTGTCTCTTATATTTAAATCCGATGCAATTTCTGTGTTTCGTCGTCAATGGGAAGGTCAAAGGGATACAGTAAACCTGCAGAGGTGCATCGGTATGTAAAACTGGTGACACAGGAAGCTGTTCAAAACATAGACCCTAGAAAGACTCAGTGTTCTTGTACTTAAGTCGGCGTGGTGTCTCTTATATTTCATTCCGATGCAATTTCTGTGATTCATCGTCAATGGGAAGATCCAAGGGATACAGTAAACCTGCAGAGGTGTATCGGAATGTAGAACTGGAGACACAGGAAACGCTCAAAAAATAGATAGTAGGAATACTCAGTCTTCCTGTACTTAAGTCGGCATTGTGTCTCTTATATTTAAATCCGATGCAAATTCTGTGTTTCGTCGTCAATGGGAAGGTGAAAGGGATAGAGCAAACCTGCAGAGGTGCATCGGAATGTAAAACTGGTGTCACAGGAAACGCTCAAAACATAGACAGTTGGATGACTTTGTCTTCCTGTACTTATGACGACATTGTGTCTCTTATATTTAATTCCGATGCAATTTCTGTATTTCATCGTCAATGGGAAGGTCCAAGGGATACATCAACCCTGCAGAGGTGCATCCGAATGTAAAACTGGTGACACAGGAGACGCTCAAACATAGACAGTAGAAAGACTCTTTCTTCCTGTACTTAAGTCGGCATTGTGTCTCTTATATTTAACTCCTATGCAATTTCTGTGTTTCATCGTTAATGGGAAGGTCCAAGGGATACAGTAAACCTGCAGAGGTGCATCGGCCTGTAAAACTGATGACACAGGAAACGCTCAAAACATAGACAGTAGGAAGACTCAGTCTTCCTGTACTTATGTCGGCATTGTGTCTCTTATATTTAATTCTGATGGAATTTCTGTGTTTCATCGTCAGTGGGAAAGTCGAAGGGAAACAGTATACCTGCAGAGGTGCATCGAAATGTAAAACTGGTGACACAGGAAACGCTCAAAACACAGACAGTAGGAAGACTCAGTCTTCCTCTACTTAAGTCGGCATTGTGTCTCTTATATTTAATTCCGATGCAATTTCTGTGTTTCATCGTCACTGTGAAGGTCCAAGGAATACAGTAAACCTGCAGAGGTGCATCAATATGTAAAACTGATGACACAGGAAACGCTCAAAACATAGACAGTAGTTAGACTCAGTCATCCTGTACTTAAGTCGGCATTCTGTCTGTTACATTTAATTCCGATGTAACTTCTGTTTTTCATTGTCAATGGGAAGGTGCAAGGGATACAGCAAACCTGCAGAGGTGCATCGGAATGTAAAACTGGTGACACAGGACACGCTCAAAATATAGAGAGTAGAAAGACTCAATCTTTCTGTACTTAAGTCGACATTGTGTCTCTTATATTTAATTCCGATGCAATTTCTGTGTTTCATCGTCACTATGAAGGTCCAAGGGATACTGTAGACCTGCGTAGGTGCACGGAATGTAAAACTGGTGACACAGGAAACGCTCAAAACGTAGACAGTAGGAAGACTCAGTCCTTCTGTACTTAAGTCGGCATTGTGTCTCTTATATTTAATTCCGATGCAATTTCTGTGTTTCATCGTCAATGGGAAGGTCCAAGGGATACAGTAACCCTCCAGAGGTGCATCGGAATGTAAAACTGGTGACACAGGAGACGCTCAAAACTTAGACAGTAGGAAGACTCAGTCTTCCTGTACTTAAGTCGGCATTGTGACTCTTATATTTAATTCCGATGCAATTTCTGTGTTTCTTCGTCACTGTGAAGGTTCAGGGGATACAGTAAACCTGCAGAGGTGCATCGGAATGTAAAACTGGTGACACAGTAAACGCTCAAAACACAGACAGTAGGAGGACTCAGTCTTCCTGTACTGAAGTCGGCATTGTGTCTCTTATATTTAATTCCGATGCAATTTCTGTGTTTCATCGTCACTGTTAAGGTCCAAGGAATGCAGTAAACCTGCAGAGGTGCATCAAAATGTAAAACTGATGACACAGGAAACGCTCAAAGCATAGACAGTAGGAAGACACAGTCTTCCTGTACCTAAGTCGGCATTGTGTCTCTTATATTTAATTCCGATGCTATTTCTGTGTTTTTTCATCAATGGGAAGGTCCAAGGGATACAGTAAAAATGCAGAGGTGAATTGGAATGTAAAACTGGTGACTCAGGAAACGGTCAAATGAAAGACAGTAAGAAGACTCAGTTCTCTTGTACTTAAGTCGGCGTTGTGTCTCTTATATTTAATTGCGATGCAATTTCTGTGTTTCAACATCAATGGGAAGGTCCAATGGATACAGTAAACCCCCAGAGGAGCATCGGAATGTAAAACTGGTGACACAGGAAACGCTCAAAACATAGACAATTGAAAGACACACTCTTCCTGTACTTAAGTCGCATTGTATCTCTTATATTTCATTCCGATGGAATTTCTGTGTCTCATCGTCACTGTGCAAGTCCAATGGATACAGTAAACCTGCAGAGGTGCATCGGAATGTAAAACTGATGACACAGGGAACGCTCAAACATATACAGTAGGAAGACTCAGTCTTTCTGTACTTAAGTCGGCATTGTGTCTCTTATATTTAATTCCGATGCTATTTCTGTGTTTCATCGTCAATGGGAAGGTCCAAGGGATACAGTAACCCTGCAGAGGTGCATCGGAATGTAAAACTGGTGACACAGGAGGCGCTCATAACACACACCCTAAGAAGACTCAATTTTCTTGTACTTAAGTCGGCATTGTGTCTTTTATATTTAATTCCGATGCAATTTGTGTGTTTCATCGTCCGTGGGAAGGTCCAAGGGATACAGTAATCCTGCAGAGGTGCATCGGAATGTAAAACTGGTGACACAGGACACGCTCAAATCATAGACAGTAGGAAGACTCAGTCTTCCTGTACCTAAGTCAGCATTGTGTCTCTTATATTTAATTCCGATGCAATTTCTGTGTTTCATCGTCCATGGGAAGGTCCAATGGATACAGTAAACCTGCAGAGGTGCATCGGAATGTAAAACTGGTGACACAGGAAACGCTCAAAACATAGACAGTAGGAAGACTCAGGCTTCCTGTACTTAAGTCGGCATTGTGTCTCTTATATTTAATTCCGATGCAATTTCTGTGATTCATCGTCAATGGGAAGATCCAAGAGAAACAGTAAACCTGCAGACGTGCATCGGAATGTAAAACTGGTGAAACAGGAAACGCTCATATCATAGACATTAGGAATACTCAGTCTCCCTGTACTTAAGTCGGCATTGTGTCTCTTATATTTAAATCCGATGCAATTTCTGTGTTTCGTCGTCAATGGGAAGGTCCAAGGGATACAGTAAACCTGCAGTGGTGCACCGGTATGTAAAACTGGTGACACAGGAAGCGTTCAAAACATAGACCCTAGAAAGACTCAGTGTTCTTGTACTTAAGTCGGCGTGGTGTCTCTTATATTTCATTCCGATGCAATTTCTGTGATTCATCGTCAATGGGAAGATCCAAGGGATACAGTAAACCTGCAGAGGTGCATCGGAATGTAAAACTGGAGACACAGGAAACGCTCAAAAAATAGATAGTAGGAATATTCAGTCTTCCTGTACTTAAGTCGGCATTGTGTCTCTTATATTTAAATCCGATGCAATTTCTGTGTTTCGTCGTCAATGGGAAAGTGAAAGGGATAGAGCAAACCTGCAGAGGTGCATCGGAATGTAAAACTGGTGACACAGGAAACGCTCAAAACATAGACTGTTGGATGACTTTGTCTTCCTGTACTTAAGACGACATTGTGTCTCTTATATTTAATTCCGATGCAATTTCTGTGTTTCATCGTCAATGGGAAGGTCCAAGGGATACAGTAACCCTGCAGAGGTGCATCCGAATGTAAAACTGGTGACACAGGAGACGCTCAAAACATAGACAGTAGGAAGACTCATTCTTCCTGTACTTAAGACGGCATTGTGTCTCTTATATTTAATTCCTATGCATTTTCTGTGTTTCATCGTCAATGGGAAAGTCGAATGGATACAGTAAACCTGCAGGGGTGTATCGGAATGTGAAACTGGTAACACAGGAAACGCCCATACATAGATAGTAGGGAGACTCATTCTTCCTGTACTCAAGTCGGCATTGTGTCTCTTATATTTAATTCCGATGCAATTTCTGTGTTTCATCGTTAATGGGAAGGTCCAACGGATACAGTAAACCTGCAGAGGTGCATTGGAAAGTTAAACTGGTGACACAGGAAACGCACAAAACATAGACAGTAGGAAGACTCAATGTTCCTGTACTTAAGTCGGCATTGTGTCTCTTATATTTAATTCCGATGCAATTTCTGTGGTTCATCGTCTTTGGGAAGATCCAAGGGATACAGTAAACCTGCAGAGGTGCATCGGAATGTAAAACTGGTGACACAGGAGACGCTCAAAACATAGACAGTACGAAGACTCAGCCTCCCTGTTCTTAAGTCGGCGTTGTGTCTCTTATATTTAATTCCGATGCTATTTCTGTGTTTCATCGTCAATGGGAAGGTCCAATGGATACAGTAATTCTGCAGAGGTGCATCGGAATGTAAAATTGGTGACTCAGGAAACGCTCGAAACATAGACAGTAGGAAGAATCAGTCATTCTGTACTTAAGTCGGCATTGTGTCTCTTATATTTAATTCCGATGCAATTTCTGTGTTTCATCGTCAATGGGAAGGTCCAAGGGATACAGTAACCCTGCAGAGGTGCATCGGAATGTAAAACTGGTGACACAGGAAGCGCTCATAACATAGACCCTAAGAAGACTCAGTTTTCTTGTACTTAAGTCGGCATTGTGTCTTTTATATTTAATTCCGATGCAATTTCTGTGTTTCATCGTCACTGTGAAGGTCCAAGGGATACAGTAAACCTGCAGAGGTGCATCGGAATGTAAAACTGGTGACACAGGACACGCTCAAAACATAGACAGTAGGAAGACTCAGTCTTCCTGTACCTAAGTCAGCATTGTGTCTCTTATATTTAATTCCGATGCAATTTCTGTGATTCATCGTCCATGGGAAGGTCCAATGGATACAGTAAACCTGAAGAGGTGCATCGGAATGTAAAACTGGTGACTCTGGAATCGCTCAAAACATAGACCGTAAGAAGACTCAGTTTTCTTGTACTTAAGTCGGCATTGTGTCTCTCATATTTAAATCCGATGCAATTACTGTGTTTAGTCGTCAATGGGAGGGTGAAGGGGATACAGCAAACCTGCAGAGGTGCATCGGAATGTAAAACTGGTGACACAGGAAACGCACAAAACATAGACAGTTGGATGACTTTGTCTTCCTGTACTTAAGACGACATTGTGTCTCTTATATTTAATTCCGGTGCAATTTCTGTGTTTCATCGTCAATGGGAAAGTCCAAGGGATACAGTAACCCTCAGAGGTGCATCCGAATGTAAAACTGGTGACACAGGAAACGCTCAAACATAGACAGTAGAAAGACTCATTCTTCCTGTACTTAAGTCGGCATTGTGTCTCTTATATTTAATTCCGATGCAATTTCTGTGTTTCATCGTTAATGGGAAGGTCCAAGGGATACAGTAAACCTGCAGAGGTGCATCGGAATGTAAAACTGGTGACACAGGAAACGCACAAAACATAGACAGTTGGATGACTTTGTCTTCCTGTACTTAAGTCGGCATTGTATCTCTCATATTTAATTCAGATGCAATTTCTGTGGTTCATCGTCAATGGGAAGATCCAAGGGATACAGTAAACCTGCAGAGGTGTATCGGAATGTAGAACTGGTGACACAGGAGACGCTCAAAACATAGACAGTAGGAAGACTCAGCCTTCCTGCTCTTAAGTCGGCGTTGTGTCTCTTATATTTAATTCCGATGCTATTTCTGTGTTTCATCGCCAATGGGCAGGTCCAATGGATACAGTAAATCTGCAGAGGTGCATCGGAATGTAAAATTGGTGACGCAGGAAACGCTCAAAACATACACAGTAGGAAGACTCAATCTTCCTGTACTTAAGTCGGCATTGTGTCTCTTATATTTAATTCCGATGCAATTTCTGTGTTTCATCGTCAATGGGAATATCCAAGGGATTCAGTAAACCTGCAGAGGTGCATCGGAATGTAAAACTGGTGACACAGGAAACGCTCAAAACGTAGAAATTAGGAATACTCATTCCCCCTGTACTTAAGTCGGCATAGTGTCTCTTATATTTAAATCCGATGCAATTACTGTGTTTCGTCGTCAATTGGAAGGTCAAAGGGATACAGTAAACCTGCAGAGGTGCATCGGAATGTAAAACTGGTGACACAGGAAACGCTCAAACATAGACAGTAGAAAGACTCTTTCTTCCTGTACTTAAGTCGGCATTGTGTCTCTTATATTTAATTCCGATGCAATTTCTGTGTTTCATCGTTAATGGGAAGGTCCAAGGGATACAGTAAACCTGCAGAGGTGCATCGAAATGTAAAACCGGTGACACAGGAAACGCTCCAAACATAGACAGTAGGAAGACTCAGTCTTCCTGTACTTAAGTCGGCATTGTGTCTATTATATTTAATTCCGATGCCATTTCTGTGTTTCATCGTCACTGTGAAGGTCCAATGGATATAGTAAACCTGCAGAGGTGCATCGGCCTGTAAAACTGATGACACAGGAAACGCTCAAAACATAGACAGTAGGAAGACTCAGTCTTCCTGTACTTATGTCGGCATTGTGTCTCTTGTATTTAATTCCGATGCAATTTCTGTGTTTCATCGTCAATGGGAAAGTCGAAGGGAAACAGTATGCCTGCAGAGGTGCATCGAAATGTAAAACTGGTGACACAGGAAACGCTCAAAACACAGACAGTAGGAAGACTCAGTCTTCCTCTACTTAAGTCGGCATTGTGTCTCTTATATTTAATTCCGATGCAATTTCTGTGTTTCATCGTCACTGTGAAGGTCCAAGGAATACAGTAAACCTGCAGAGGTGCATCAATATGTAAAACTGATGACACAGGAAACGCTCAAAACATAGACAGTAGTTAGACTCAGTCTTCCTGTACTTAAGTCGGCATTCTGTCTGTTACATTTAATTCCGATGTAATTTCTGTTTTTCATTGTCAATGGGAAGGTGCAAGGGATACAGCAAACCTGCAGAGGTGCATCGGAATGTAAAACTGGTGACACAGGACACGCTCAAAATATAGAGAGTAGAAAGACTCAATCTATCTGTACTTAAGTCGACATTGTGTCTCTTATATTTAATACCGATGCAATTTCTGTGTTTCATCGTCACTATGAAGGTCCAAGGGATACTGTAGACCTGCGTAGGTGCACGGAATGTAAAACTGGTGACACAGGAAACGCTCAAAACATAGAGAGTAGGAAGACTCAGTCCTTCTGTACTTAAGTCGGCATTGTGTCTCATATATTTAATTCCGATGCAATTTCTGTGTTTCATCGTCAATGGGAAGGTCCAAGGGATACAGTTACCCTCCAGAGGTGCATCGGAATGTAAAACTGGTGACACAGGAGACGCTCAAAACATAGACAGTAGGAAGACTCAGTCTTCCTGTACCTAAGTCGGCATTGTGACTCTTATATTTAATTCCGATGCAATTTCTGTGTTTCTTCGTCACTGTGAAGGTTCAAGGGATACAGTAAACCTGCAGAGGTGCATCGGAATGTAAAACTGGTGACACAGTAAACGCTCAAAACACAGACAGTAGGAAGACTCAGTCTTCCTGTACTGAAGTCGGCATTGTGTCTCTTATATTTAATTCCGATGCAATTTCTGTGTTCCATCGTCACTGTGAAGGTCCAAGGAATGCAGTAAACCTGCAGAGGTGCATCAAAATGTAAAACTGATGACACAGGAAACGCTCAAATATAGACAGTAGGAAGACTCATTCTTCCTGTACTTAAGTCGGCATTGTGTCTATTATATTTAATTCCGATGCAATTTCAGTGTTTCATCGTTAATGGGAAGGTCCAAGGGATACAGTAAACCTGCAGAGGTGAATTGGAATGTAAAACTGGTGACACAGGAAACGCTCAAAACATAGACAGTAGGAAGACTCAATGTTCCTGTACTTAAGTCGGCATTGTATCCCTTATATTTAATTCAGATGCAATTTCTATGTTTCGTCGTCAATGCGAAGGTCAAAGGGATACAGTAAACCTGCAGAGGTGCATCGGAATGTAAAACTGGTGACACAGGAAGCGTTCAAAACATAGATCCTAAGATGACTCAGTGTTCTTGTACTTAAGTCGGCGTTGTGACTCTTATATTTAATTCCGACGCAATTTCTGTGTTTCTTCTTCTATGAGAAGGTCCAATGGATACAGTAAACCTGCAGAGGTGGATCGGAATGTAAAACTGGTGACACAGGAAACGCTCAAATCATAGACAGTAGGAAGACTCAATCTTCCTGTACTTAAGTCGGCATTGTGTCTCTTATATTTAATTCCGATGCAATTTCTGTGTTTCATCGTCAATGGGAAAATCCAAGGGATACAGTAAACCTGCAGAGGTGCATCGGAATGTAAAACTGGTGACACAGGAAACGCTCAAAACATAGACAGTAGGAAGACTCAGTCCTTCTGTACTTAAGTCGGCATTGTGTCTCTTATATTTAATTCCGATGCAATTTCTGTGTTTCATCGTCAATGGGAAGGTCCAAGGGATACAGTAACCCTCCAGAGGTGCATCAAAATGTAAAACTGATGACACAGGAAAGGCTCAAAGCATAGACAGTAGGAAGACTCAGTCTTCCTGTACGTAAGTCGGCATTGTGTCTCTTATATTTAATTCCGATGCAATTTCTGTGTTTTTTCATCAATGGGAAGGTCCAAGGGATACAGTAAACCTGCAGAGGTGAATTGGAATGTAAAACTGGTGACTCAGGAAACGCTCAAATCAAAGACCGTAAGAAGACTCAGTTCTCTTGTACTTAAGTCGGCGTTGTGTCTCTTATATTTAATTGCGATGCAATTTCTGTTTTTCAACGTCAATGGGAAGGTCCAATGGATACAGTAAACCCCCAGAGGTGCATCGGAATGTAAAACTGGTGACACAGGAAACGCTCAAAACATAGACAATTGAAAGACACACTCTTCCTGTACTTAAGTCGCATTGTGTCTCTTATATTTCATTCCGATGCAATTTCTGTGTCTCATCGTCAATGTGCAAGTCCAATGGATACAGTAAACCTGCAGAGGTGCATCGGAATGTAAAACTGATGACACAGGGAACGCTCAAACATATACAGTAGGAAGACTCAGTCTTTCTGTACTTAAGTCGGCATTGTGTCTCTTATATTTAATTCCGATGCTATTTCTGTGTTTCATCGTCAATGGGAAGGTCCAAGGGATACAGTAACCCTGCAGAGGTGCATCGGAATGTAAAACTGGTGACACAGGAAGCGCTCATAACACACACCCTAAGAAGACTCAATTTTCTTGTACTTAAGTCAACGTTGTGTCTCTTATATTTAATTCCGATGTAATTTCTGTGTTTCATCGTCAATGGGAAGGTCCAAGGGATACAGTAAACCTGCAGAGGTGCATCGGAATGTAAAACTGGTGACACAGGAAACGCTCAAAACATAGACAGTAGGAAGACTCAGTCTTCCTGTACTTAAGTCGGCATTGTGTCTCTTATATTTAATTCCGATGCAATCTCTGTGATTCATCGTCAATGGGAGGATCCAAGAGAAACAGTAAACCTGCAGAGGTGCATCGGAATGTAAAACTGGTCACACAGGAAACGCTCAAATCATAGAAATTAGGAATACTCAGTCTCCCTGTACTTAAGTCGGCATTGTGTCTCTTATATTTAAATCCGATGCAATTTCTGTGTTTCGTCGTCAATGGGAAGGTCAAAGGGATACAGTAAACCTGCAGAGGTGCATCGGTATGTAAAACTGGTGACACAGGAAGCTGTTCAAAACATAGACCCTAGAAAGACTCAGTGTTCTTGTACTTAAGTCGGCGTGGTGTCTCTTATATTTCATTCCGATGCAATTTCTGTGATTCATCGTCAATGGGAAGATCCAAGGGATACAGTAAACCTGCAGAGGTGTATCGGAATGTAGAACTGGAGACACAGGAAACGCTCAAAAAATAGATAGTAGGAATACTCAGTCTTCCTGTACTTAAGTCGGCATTGTGTCTCTTATATTTAAATCCGATGCAAATTCTGTGTTTCGTCGTCAATGGGAAGGTGAAAGGGATAGAGCAAACCTGCAGAGGTGCATCGGAATGTAAAACTGGTGTCACAGGAAACGCTCAAAACATAGACAGTTGGATGACTTTGTCTTCCTGTACTTATGACGACATTGTGTCTCTTATATTTAATTCCGATGCAATTTCTGTATTTCATCGTCAATGGGAAGGTCCAAGGGATACAGCAACCCTGCAGAGGTGCATCCGAATGTAAAACTGGTGACACAGGAGACGCTCAAACATAGACAGTAGAAAGACTCTTTCTTCCTGTACTTAAGTCGGCATTGTGTCTCTTATATTTAACTCCTATGCAATTTCTGTGTTTCATCGTTAATGGGAAGGTCCAAGGGATACAGTAAACCTGCAGAGGTGCATCGGCCTGTAAAACTGATGACACAGGAAACGCTCAAAACATAGACAGTAGGAAGACTCAGTCTTCCTGTACTTATGTCGGCATTGTGTCTCTTATATTTAATTCTGATGGAATTTCTGTGTTTCATCGTCAGTGGGAAAGTCGAAGGGAAACAGTATACCTGCAGAGGTGCATCAATATGTAAAACTGATGACACAGGAAACGCTCAAAACATAGACAGTAGTTAGACTCAGTCATCCTGTACTTAAGTCGGCATTCTGTCTGTTACATTTAATTCCGATGTAACTTCTGTTTTTCATTGTCAATGGGAAGGTGCAAGGGATACAGCAAACCTGCAGAGGTGCATCGGAATGTAAAACTGGTGACACAGGAAGCGCTCATAACACACACCCTAAGAAGACTCAATTTTCTTGTACTTAAGTCGGCATTGTGTCTTTTATATTTAATTCCGATGCAATTTGTGTGTTTCATCGTCCATGGGAAGGTCCAAGGGATACAGTAATCCTGCAGAGGTGCATCGGAATGTAAAACTGGTGACACAGGAAACGCTCAAAACATAGACAGTAGGAAGACTCAGGCTTCCTGTACTTAAGTCGGCATTGTGTCTCTTATATTTAATTCCGATGCAATTTCTGTGATTCATCGTCAATGGGAAGATCCAAGAGAAACAGTAAACCTGCAGACGTGCATCGGAATGTAAAACTGGTGAAACAGGAAACGCTCATATCATAGACATTAGGAATACTCAGTCTCCCTGTACTTAAGTCGGCATTGTGTCTCTTATATTTAAATCCGATGCAATTTCTGTGTTTCGTCGTCAATGGGAAGGTCCAAGGGATACAGTAAACCTGCAGTGGTGCATCGGTATGTAAAACTGGTGACACAGGAAGCGTTCAAAACATAGACCCTAGAAAGACTCAGTGTTCTTGTACTTAAGTCGGCGTGGTGTCTCTTATATTTCATTCCGATGCAATTTCTGTGATTCATCGTCAATGGGAAGATCCAAGGGATACAGTAAACCTGCAGAGGTGCATCGGAATGTAAAACTGGAGACACAGGAAACGCTCAAAAAATAGATAGTAGGAATATTCAGTCTTCCTGTACTTAAGTCGGCATTGTGTCTCTTATATTTAAATCCGATGCAATTTCTGTGTTTCGTCGTCAATGGGAAGGTGAAAGGGATAGAGCAAACCTGCAGAGGTGCATCGGAATGTAAAACTGGTGACACAGGAAACGCTCAAAACATAGACAGTTGGATGACTTTGTCTTCCTGTACTTAAGACGACATTGTGTCTCTTATATTTAATTCCGATGCAATTTCTGTGTTTCATCGTCAATGGGAAGGTCCAAGGGATACAGTAACCTTGCAGAGGTGCATCCGAATGTAAAACTGGTGACACAGGAGACGCTCAAAACATAGACAGTAGGAAGACTCATTCTTCCTGTACTTAAGACGGCATTGTGTCTCTTATATTTAATTCCTATGCATTTTCTGTGTTTCATCGTCAATGGGAAAGTCGAATGGATACAGTAAACCTGCAGGGGTGTATCGGAATGTGAAACTGGTGACACAGGAAACGCCCATACATAGATAGTAGGGAGACTCATTCTTCCTGTACTCAAGTCGGCATTGTGTCTCTTATATTTAATTCCGATGCAATTTCTGTGTTTCATCGTTAATGGGAAGGTCCAAGGGATACAGTACACCTGCAGAGGTGCATTGGAAAGTTAAACTGGTGACACAGGAAACGCTCAAAGCATAGACAGTAGGAAGACTCAATGTTCCTGTACTTAAGTCGGCATTGTGTCTCTTATATTTAATTCCGATGCAATTTCTGTGGTTCATCGTCTTTGGGAAGATCCAAGGGATACAGTAAACCTGCAGAGGTGCATCGGAATGTAAAACTGGTGACACAGGAGACGCTCAAAACATAGACAGTACGAAGACACAGCCTCCCTGTTCTTAAGTCGGCGTTGTGTCTCTTATATTTAATTCCGATGCTATTTCTGTGTTTCATCGTCAATGGGAAGGTCCAATGGATACAGTAATTCTGCAGAGGTGCATCGGAATGTAAAATTGGTGACTCAGGAAACGCTCGAAACATAGACAGTAGGAAGAATCAGTCATTCTGTACTTAAGTCGGCATTGTGTCTGTTATATTTAATTCCGATGCAATTTCTGTGTTTCATCGTCAATGGGAAGGTCCAAGGGATACAGTAACCCTGCAGAGGTGCATCGGAATGTAAAACTGGTGACACAGGAAGCGCTCATAACATAGACCCTAAGAAGACTCAGTTTTCTTGTACTTAAGTCGGCATTGTGTCTTTTATATTTAATTCCGATGCAATTTCTGTGTTTCATCGTCACTGTGAAGGTCCAAGGGATACAGTAAACCTGCAGAGGTGCATCGGAATGTAAAACTGGTGACACAGGACACGCTCAAAACATAGACAGTAGGAAGACTCAGTCTTCCTGTACCTAAGTCAGCATTGTGTCTCTTATATTTAATTCCGATGCAATTTCTGTGATTCATCGTCCATGGGAAGGTCCAATGGATACAGTAAACCTGAAGAGGTGCATCGGAATGTAAAACTGGTGACTCTGGAAACGCTCAAAACATAGACCGTAAGAAGACTCAGTTTTCTTGTACTTAAGTCGGCATTGTGTCTCTCATATTTAAATCCGATGCAATTACTGTGTTTAGTCGTCAATGGGAGGGTGAAGGGGATACAGCAAACCTGCAGAGGTGCATCGGAATGTAAAACTGGTGACACAGGAAACGCACAAAACATAGACAGTTGGATGACTTTGTCTTCCTGTACTTAAGACGACATTGTGTCTCTTATATTTAATTCCGGTGCAATTTCTGTGTTTCATCGTCAATGGGAAAGTCCAAGGGATACAGTAACCCTGCAGAGGTGCATCCGAATGTAAAACTGGTGACTCAGGAAACGCTCAAAGCATAGACAGTAGGAAGACTTAGTCTTCCTGTACCTAAGTCGGCATTGTGTCTCTTATATTTAATTCCGATGCAATTTCTGTATTTTTTCATCAATGGGAAGGTCCAAGGGATACAGTAAACCTGCAGAGGTGAATTGGAATGTAAAACTGGGGACTCAGGAAACGCTCAAATCAAAGACCGTATGAAGACTCAGTTCTCTTGTACTTAAGTCGGCGTTGTGTCTCTTATATTTAATTGCGATGCAATTTCTGTGTTTCAACGTCAATGGGAAGGTCCAATGGATACAGTAAACCCCCAGAGGTGCATCGGAATGTAAAACTGGTGACACAGGAAACGCTCAAAACATAGACAATTGAAAGACACACTCTTCCTGTACTTAAGTCGCATGGTGTCTCCTATATTTCATTCCGATGCAATTTCTGAGTCTCATCGTCATAGTGCAAGTCCAATGGATACAGTAAACCTGCAGAGGTGCATCGGAATGTAAAACTGATGACACAGGGAACGCTCAAAACATATACAGTAGGAAGCGTCAGTCTTTCTGTACTTAAGTCGGCATTGTGTCTCTTATAGTTAATTCCGATGCTATTTCTGTGTTTCATCGTCAATGGGAAGGTACAAGGGATACAGTAACCCTGCAGAGGTGCATCGGAATGTAAAACTGGTGACACAGGAAGCGCTCATAACACACACCCTAAGAAGACTCAATTTTCTTGTACTTAAGTCGGCATTGTGTCTTTTATATTTAATTCCGATGCAATTCCTGTGTTTCATCGTCCATGGGAAGGTCCAAGGGATACAGTAAACCTGCAGAGGTGCATCGGAATGTAAAACTGGTGACACAGGACACGCTCAAATCATAGACAGTAGGAAGACTCAGTCTTCCTGTACTTAAGACGACATTGTGTCTCTTATATTTAATTCCGATGCAATTTCTGTGTTTCATCGTCACTATGAAGGTCCAAGGGATACTGTAGACCTGCGTAGGTGCACGGAATGTAAAACTGGTGACACAGGAAACGCTCAAAACACAGACAGTAGGAAGACTCAGTCTTCCTCTACTTAAGTCGGCATTGTGTCTCTTATATTTAATTCCGATGCAATTTCTGTGTTTCATCGTCACTGTGAAGGTCCAAGGAATACAGTAAACCTGCAGAGGTGCATCAATATGTAAAACTGATGACACAGGAAACGCTCAAAACATAGACAGTAGTTAGACTCAGTCATCCTGTACTTAAGTCGGCATTCTGTCTGTTACATTTAATTCCGATGTAACTTCTGTTTTTCATTGTCAATGGGAAGGTGCAAGGGATACAGCAAACCTGCAGAGGTGCATCCGAATGTAAAACTGGTGACACAGGACACGCTCAAAATATAGAGAGTAGAAAGACTCAATCTTTCTGTACTTAAGTCGACATTGTGTCTCTTATATTTAATTCCGATGCAATTTCTGTGTTTCATCGTCACTATGAAGGTCCAAGGGATACTGTAGACCTGCGTAGGTGCACGGAATGTAAAACTGGTGACACAGGAAACGCTCAAAACGTAGACAGTAGGAAGACTCAGTCCTTCTGTACTTAAGTCGGCATTGTGTCTCTTATATTTAATTCCGATGCTATTTCTGTGTTTCATCGTCAATGGGAAGGTCCAAGGGATACAGTAACCCTGCAGAGGTGCATCGGAATGTAAAACTGGTGACACAGGAAGCGCTCATAACACACACCCTAAGAAGACTCAATTTTCTTGTACTTAAGTCGGCATTGTGTCTTTTATATTTAATTCCGATGCAATTTGTGTGTTTCATCGTCCATGGGAAGGTCCAAGGGATACAGTAATCCTGCAGAGGTGCATCGGAATGTAAAACTGGTGACACAGGAAACGCTCAAAACATAGACAGTAGGAAGACTCAGGCTTCCTGTACTTAAGTCGGCATTGTGTCTCTTATATTTAATTCCGATGCAATTTCTGTGATTCATCGTCAATGGGAAGATCCAAGAGAAACAGTAAACCTGCAGACGTGCATCGGAATGTAAAACTGGTGAAACAGGAAACGCTCATATCATAGACATTAGGAATACTCAGTCTCCCTGTACTTAAGTCGGCATTGTGTCTCTTATATTTAAATCCGATGCAATTTCTGTGTTTCGTCGTCAATGGGAAGGTCCAAGGGATACAGTAAACCTGCAGTGGTGCATCGGTATGTAAAACTGGTGACACAGGAAGCGTTCAAAACATAGACCCTAGAAAGACTCAGTGTTCTTGTACTTAAGTCGGCGTGGTGTCTCTTATATTTCATTCCGATGCAATTTCTGTGATTCATCGTCAATGGGAAGATCCAAGGGATACAGTAAACCTGCAGAGGTGCATCGGAATGTAAAACTGGAGACACAGGAAACGCTCAAAAAATAGATAGTAGGAATATTCAGTCTTCCTGTACTTAAGTCGGCATTGTGTCTCTTATATTTAAATCCGATGCAATTTCTGTGTTTCGTCGTCAATGGGAAGGTGAAAGGGATAGAGCAAACCTGCAGAGGTGCATCGGAATGTAAAACTGGTGACACAGGAAACGCTCAAAACATAGACAGTTGGATGACTTTGTCTTCCTGTACTTAAGACGACATTGTGTCTCTTATATTTAATTCCGATGCAATTTCTGTGTTTCATCGTCAATGGGAAGGTCCAAGGGATACAGTAACCTTGCAGAGGTGCATCCGAATGTAAAACTGGTGACACAGGAGACGCTCAAAACATAGACAGTAGGAAGACTCATTCTTCCTGTACTTAAGACGGCATTGTGTCTCTTATATTTAATTCCTATGCATTTTCTGTGTTTCATCGTCAATGGGAAAGTCGAATGGATACAGTAAACCTGCAGGGGTGTATCGGAATGTGAAACTGGTGACACAGGAAACGCCCATACATTGATAGTAGGGAGACTCATTCTTCCTGTACTCAAGTCGGCATTGTGTCTCTTATATTTAATTCCGATGCAATTTCTGTGTTTCATCGTTAATGGGAAGGTCCAAGGGATACAGTACACCTGCAGAGGTGCATTGGAAAGTTAAACTGGTGACACAGGAAACGCTCAAAGCATAGACAGTAGGAAGACTCAATGTTCCTGTACTTAAGTCGGCATTGTGTCTCTTATATTTAATTCCGATGCAATTTCTGTGGTTCATCGTCTTTGGGAAGATCCAAGGGATACAGTAAACCTGCAGAGGTGCATCGGAATGTAAAACTGGTGACACAGGAGACGCTCAAAACATAGACAGTACGAAGACTCAGCCTCCCTGTTCTTAAGTCGGCGTTGTGTCTCTTATATTTAATTCCGATGCTATTTCTGTGTTTCATCGTCAATGGGAAGGTCCAATGGATACAGTAATTCTGCAGAGGTGCATCGGAATGTAAAATTGGTGACTCAGGAAACGCTCGAAACATAGACAGTAGGAAGAATCAGTCATTCTGTACTTAAGTCGGCATTGTGTCTCTTATATTTAATTCCGATGCAATTTCTGTGTTTCATCGTCAATGGGAAGGTCCAAGGGATACAGTAACCCTGCAGAGGTGCATCGGAATGTAAAACTGGTGACACAGGAAGCGCTCATAACATAGACCCTAAGAAGACTCAGTTTTCTTGTACTTAAGTCGGCATTGTGTCTTTTATATTTAATTCCGATGCAATTTCTGTGTTTCATCGTCACTGTGAAGGTCCAAGGGATACAGTAAACCTGCAGAGGTGCATCGGAATGTAAAACTGGTGACACAGGACACGCTCAAAACATAGACAGTAGGAAGACTCAGTCTTCCTGTACCTAAGTCAGCATTGTGTCTCTTATATTTAATTCCGATGCAATTTCTGTGATTCATCGTCCATGGGAAGGTCCAATGGATACAGTAAACCTGAAGAGGTGCATCGGAATGTAAAACTGGTGACTCTGGAAACGCTCAAAACATAGACCGTAAGAAGACTCAGTTTTCTTGTACTTAAGTCGGCATTGTGTCTCTCATATTTAAATCCGATGCAATTACTGTGTTTAGTCGTCAATGGGAGGGTGAAGGGGATACAGCAAACCTGCAGAGGTGCATCGGAATGTAAAACTGGTGACACAGGAAACGCACAAAACATAGACAGTTGGATGACTTTGTCTTCCTGTACTTAAGACGACATTGTGTCTCTTATATTTAATTCCGGTGCAATTTCTGTGTTTCATCGTCAATGGGAAAGTCCAAGGGATACAGTAACCCTGCAGAGGTGCATCCGAATGTAAAACTGGTGACTCAGGAAACGCTCAAAGCATAGACAGTAGGAAGACTTAGTCTTCCTGTACCTAAGTCGGCATTGTGTCTCTTATATTTAATTCCGATGCAATTTCTGTATTTTTTCATCAATGGGAAGGTCCAAGGGATACAGTAAACCTGCAGAGGTGAATTGGAATGTAAAACTGGGGACTCAGGAAACGCTCAAATCAAAGACCGTATGAAGACTCAGTTCTCTTGTACTTAAGTCGGCGTTGTGTCTCTTATATTTAATTGCGATGCAATTTCTGTGTTTCAACGTCAATGGGAAGGTCCAATGGATACAGTAAACCCCCAGAGGTGCATCGGAATGTAAAACTGGTGACACAGGAAACGCTCAAAACATAGACAATTGAAAGACACACTCTTCCTGTACTTAAGTCGCATGGTGTCTCCTATATTTCATTCCGATGCAATTTCTGAGTCTCATCGTCATAGTGCAAGTCCAATGGATACAGTAAACCTGCAGAGGTGCATCGGAATGTAAAACTGATGACACAGGGAACGCTCAAAACATATACAGTAGGAAGCGTCAGTCTTTCTGTACTTAAGTCGGCATTGTGTCTCTTATAGTTAATTCCGATGCTATTTCTGTGTTTCATCGTCAATGGGAAGGTACAAGGGATACAGTAACCCTGCAGAGGTGCATCGGAATGTAAAACTGGTGACACAGGAAGCGCTCATAACACACACCCTAAGAAGACTCAATTTTCTTGTACTTAAGTCGGCATTGTGTCTTTTATATTTAATTCCGATGCAATTCCTGTGTTTCATCGTCCATGGGAAGGTCCAAGGGATACAGTAAACCTGCAGAGGTGCATCGGAATGTAAAACTGGTGACACAGGACACGCTCAAATCATAGACAGTAGGAAGACTCAGTCTTCCTGTACTTAAGACGACATTGTGTCTCTTATATTTAATTCCGATGCAATTTCTGTGTTTCATCGTCACTATGAAGGTCCAAGGGATACTGTAGACCTGCGTAGGTGCACGGAATGTAAAACTGGTGACACAGGAAACGCTCAAAACACAGACAGTAGGAAGACTCAGTCTTCCTCTACTTAAGTCGGCATTGTGTCTCTTATATTTAATTCCGATGCAATTTCTGTGTTTCATCGTCACTGTGAAGGTCCAAGGAATACAGTAAACCTGCAGAGGTGCATCAATATGTAAAACTGATGACACAGGAAACGCTCAAAACATAGACAGTAGTTAGACTCAGTCATCCTGTACTTAAGTCGGCATTCTGTCTGTTACATTTAATTCCGATGTAACTTCTGTTTTTCATTGTCAATGGGAAGGTGCAAGGGATACAGCAAACCTGCAGAGGTGCATCGGAATGTAAAACTGGTGACACAGGACACGCTCAAAATATAGAGAGTAGAAAGACTCAATCTTTCTGTACTTAAGTCGACATTGTGTCTCTTATATTTAATTCCGATGCAATTTCTGTGTTTCATCGTCACTATGAAGGTCCAAGGGATACTGTAGACCTGCGTAGGTGCACGGAATGTAAAACTGGTGACACAGGAAACGCTCAAAACGTAGACAGTAGGAAGACTCAGTCCTTCTGTACTTAAGTCGGCATTGTGTCTCTTATATTTAATTCCGATGCTATTTCTGTGTTTCATCGTCAATGGGAAGGTCCAAGGGATACAGTAACCCTGCAGAGGTGCATCGGAATGTAAAACTGGTGACACAGGAAGCGCTCATAACACACACCCTAAGAAGACTCAATTTTCTTGTACTTAAGTCGGCATTGTGTCTTTTATATTTAATTCCGATGCAATTTGTGTGTTTCATCGTCCATGGGAAGGTCCAAGGGATACAGTAATCCTGCAGAGGTGCATCGGAATGTAAAACTGGTGACACAGGACACGCTCAAATCATAGACAGTAGGAAGACTCAGTCTTCCTGTACCTAAGTCAGCATTGTGTCTCTTATATTTAATTCCGATGCAATTCCTGTGTTTCATCGTCCATGGGAAGGTCCAATGGATACAGTAAACCTGCAGAGGTGCATCGGAATGTAAAACTGGTGACACAGGAAACGCTCAAAACATAGACAGTAGGAAGACTCAGGCTTCCTGTACTTAAGTCGGCATTGTGTCTCTTATATTTAATTCCGATGCAATTTCTGTGATTCATCGTCAATGGGAAGATCCAAGAGAAACAGTAAACCTGCAGACGTGCATCGGAATGTAAAACTGGTGAAACAGGAAACGCTCATATCATAGACATTAGGAATACTCAGTCTCCCTGTACTTAAGTCGGCATTGTGTCTCTTATATTTAAATCCGATGCAATTTCTGTGTTTCGTCATCAATGGGAAGGTCCAAGGGATACAGTAAACCTGCAGTGGTGCATCGGTATGTAAAACTGGTGACACAGGAAGCGTTCAAAACATAGACCCTAGAAAGACTCAGTGTTCTTGTACTTAAGTCGGCGTGGTGTCTCTTATATTTCATTCCGATGCAATTTCTGTGATTCATCGTCAATGGGAAGATCCAAGGGATACAGTAAACCTGCAGAGGTGCATCGGAATGTAAAACTGGAGACACAGGAAACGCTCAAAAAATAGATAGTAGGAATATTCAGTCTTCCTGTACTTAAGTCGGCATTGTGTCTCTTATATTTAAATCCGATGCAATTTCTGTGTTTCGTCGTCAATGGGAAGGTGAAAGGGATAGAGCAAACCTGCAGAGGTGCAACGGAATGTAAAACTGTTGACACAGGAAACGCTCAAAACATAGACAGTTGGATGACTTTGTCTACCTGTACTTAAGACGACATTGTGTCTCTTATATTTAATTCCGATGCAATTTCTGTGTTTCATCGTCAATGGGAAGGTCCAAGGGATACAGTAACCCTGCAGAGGTGCATCCGAATGTAAAACTGGTGACACAGGAGACGCTCAAAACATAGACAGTAGGAAGACTCATTCTTCCTGTACTTAAGACGGCATTGTGTCTCTTATATTTAATTCCTATGCATTTTCTGTGTTTCATCGTCAATGGGAAAGTCGAATGGATACAGTAAACCTGCAGGGGTGTATCGGAATGTGAAACTGGTGACACAGGAAACGCCCATACATAGATAGTAGGGAGACTCATTCTTCCTGTACTCAAGTCGGCATTGTGTCTCTTATATTTAATTCCGATGCAATTTCTGTGTTTCATCGTTAATGGGAAGGTCCAAGGGATACAGTAAACCTGCAGAGGTGCATTGGAAAGTTAAACTGGTGACACAGGAAACGCTCAAAACATAGACAGTAGGAAGACTCAATGTTCCTGTACTTAAGTCGGCATTGTGTCTCTTATATTTAATTCCGATGCAATTTCTGTGGTTCATCGTCTTTGGGAAGATCCAAGGGATACAGTAAACCTGCAGAGGTGCATCGGAATGTAAAACTGGTGACACAGGAGACGCTCAAAACATAGACAGTACGAAGACTCAGCCTCCCTGTTCTTAAGTCGGCGTTGTGTCTCTTATATTTAATTCCGATGCTATTTCTGTGTTTCATCGTCAATGGGAAGGTCCAATGGATACAGTAATTCTGCAGAGGTGCATCGGAATGTAAAATTGGTGACTCAGGAAACGCTCGAAACATAGACAGTAGGAAGAATCAGTCATTCTGTACTTAAGTCGGCATTGTGTCTCTTATATTTAATTCCGATGCAATTTCTGTGTTTCATCGTCAATGGGAAGGTCCAAGGGATACAGTAACCCTGCAGAGGTGCATCGGAATGTAAAACTGGTGACACAGGAAGCGCTCATAACATAGACCCTAAGAAGACTCAGTTTTCTTGTACTTAAGTCGGCATTGTGTCTTTTATATTTAATTCCGATGCAATTTCTGTGTTTCATCGTCACTGTGAAGGTCCAAGGGATACAGTAAACCTGCAGAGGTGCATCGGAATGTAAAACTGGTGACACAGGACACGCTCAAAACATAGACAGTAGGAAGACTCAGTCTTCCTGTACCTAAGTCAGCATTGTGTCTCTTATATTTAATTGCGATGCAATTTCTGTGATTCATCGTCCATGGGAAGGTCCAATGGATACAGTAAACCTGAAGAGGTGCATCGGAATGTAAAACTGGTGACTCTGGAAACGCTCAAAACATAGACCGTAAGAAGACTCAGTTTTCTTGTACTTAAGTCGGCATTGTGTCTCTCATATTTAAATCCGATGCAATTACTGTGTTTAGTCGTCAATGGGAGGGTGAAGGGGATACAGCAAACCTGCAGAGGTGCATCGGAATGTAAAACTGGTGACACAGGAAACGCACAAAACATAGACAGTTGGATGACTTTGTCTTCCTGTACTTAAGACGACATTGTGTCTCTTATATTTAATTCCGGTGCAATTTCTGTGTTTCATCGTCAATGGGAAAGTCCAAGGGATACAGTTACCCTGCAGAGGTGCATCCGAATGTAAAACTGGTGACTCAGGAAACGCTCAAAGCATAGACAGTAGGAAGACTTAGTCTTCCTGTACCTAAGTCGGCATTGTGTCTCTTATATTTAATTCCGATGCAATTTCTGTATTTTTTCATCAATGGGAAGGTCCAAGGGATACAGTAAACCTGCAGAGGTGAATTGGAATGTAAAACTGGGGACTCAGGTAACGCTCAAATCAAAGACCGTATGAAGACTCAGTTCTCTTGTACTTAAGTCGGCGTTGTGTCTCTTATATTTAATTGCGATGCAATTTCTGTGTTTCAACGTCAATGGGAAGGTCCAATGGATACAGTAAACCCCCAGAGGTGCATCGGAATGTAAAACTGGTGACACAGGAAACGCTCAAAACATAGACAATTGAAAGACACACTCTTCCTGTACTTAAGTCGCATGGTGTCTCCTATATTTCATTCCGATGCAATTTCTGAGTCTCATCGCCATAGTGCAAGTCCAATGGATACAGTAAACCTGCAGAGGTGCATCGGAATGTAAAACTGATGACACAGGGAACGCTCAAAACATATACAGTAGGAAGCGTCAGTCTTTCTGTACTTAAGTCGGCATTGTGTCTCTTATAGTTAATTCCGATGCTATTTCTGTGTTTCATCGTCAATGGGAAGGTACAAGGGATACAGTAACCCTGCAGAGGTGCATCGGAATGTAAAACTGGTGACACAGGAAGCGCTCATAACACACACCCTAAGAAGACTCAATTTTCTTGTACTTAAGTCGGCATTGTGTCTTTTATATTTAATTCCGATGCAATTCCTGTGTTTCATCGTCCATGGGAAGGTCCAAGGGATACAGTAAACCTGCAGAGGTGCATCGGAATGTAAAACTGGTGACACAGGACACGCTCAAATCATAGACAGTAGGAAGACTCAGTCTTCCTGTACTTAAGACGACATTGTGTCTCTTATATTTAATTCCGATGCAATTTCTGTGTTTCATCGTCAATGGGAAGGTCCAAGGGATACAGTAACCCTGCAGAGGTGCATCCGAATGTAAAACTGGTGACACAGGAGACGCTGAAAACATAGACAGTAGGAAGACTCATTCTTCCTGTACTTAAGTCGGCATTGTGTCTCTTATATTTAATTCCTATGCATTTTCTGTGTATCATCGTCAATGGGAAAGTCGAATGGATACAGTAAACCTGCAGAGGTGCATCGGAATGTAAAACTGGTGACACAGGAAACGCTCAAACATAGACAGTAGGAAGACTCATTCTTCCTGTACTTAAGTCGGCATTGTGTCTCTTATATTTAATTCCGATGCAATTTCTGTGTTTCATCGTTAATGGGAAGGTCCAAGGGATACAGTAAACCTGCAGAGGTGCATCGGAATGTTAAACTGGTGACACAGGAAACGCTCAAAACATAGACAGTAGGAAGACTCAATGTTCCTGTACTTAAGTCGGCATTGTGTCTCTTATATTTAATTCCGATGCAATTTCTGTGGTTCATCGTCAATGGGAAGATCCAAGGGATACAGTAAACCTGCAGAGGTGCAGCGGAATGTAAAACCTGTGACACAGGAGACGCTCAAAACATAGACAGTACGAAGACTCAGCCTTGCTGTTCTTAAGTCGGCGTTGTGTCTCTTATATTTAATTCCGATGCTATTTCTGTGTTTCATAGTCAATGGGAAGGTCCAATGGATACAGTAATTCTGCAGAGGTGCATCGGAATGTAAAATTGGTGACTCAGGAAACGCTCGAAACATAGACAGTAGGAAGACTCAGTCATTCTGTACTTAAGTCGGCATTGTGTCTGTTATATTTAATTCCGATGCAATTTCTGTGTTTCATCGTCACTGTGAAGGTCCAAGGGATACAGTAACCCTGCAGAGGTGCATCGGAATGTAAAACTGGTGACACAGGAAGCGCTCAGAACATAGACCCTAAGAAGACTCAGTTTTCGTGTACTTAAGTCGGCATTGTATCTTTTATATTTAATTCCGATGCAATTTCTGTGTTTCATCGTCACTGTGAAGGTCCAAGGGATACAGTAAACCTGCAGAGGTGCATCGGAAAGTAAAACTGGTGACACAGGACACGCTCAAAACATAGACAGTAGGAAGACTCAGTCTTCCTGTACCTAAGTCAGCATTGTGTCTCTTATATTTAATTCCGATGCAATTTCTGTGTTTAATCGTCCATGGGAAGGTCCAATGGATACAGTAAACCTGAAGAGGTGCATCGGAATGTAAAACTGGTGACTCTGGAAACGCTCAAAACATAGACCGTAAGAAGACTCAGTTTTCTCGTACTTAAGTCGGCATTGTGTCTCTTATATTTAAATCCGATGCAATTTCTGTGTTTCGTCGTCAATGCGAAGGTCAAAGGGATACAGTAAACCTGCAGAGGTGCATCGGAATGTAAAACTGGTGACACAGGAAGCGTTCAAAACATAGATCCTAAGATGACTCAGTGTTCTTGTACTTAAGTCGGCGTTGTGACTCTTATATTTCATTCCGACGCAATTTCTGTGTTTCTTCTCCAATGAGAAGGTCCAATGGATACAGTAAACCTGCAGAGGTGGATCGGAATGTAAAACTGGTGACACAGGAAACGCTCAAATCATAGACAGTAGGAAGACTCATTCTTCCTGTACTTAAGTCGGCATTGTGTCTCTTATATTTAATTCCTATGCATTTTCTGTGTTTCATCGTCAATGGGAAGGTCCAATGGATACAGTAAACCTGCAGACGTGCATCGGAATGTAAAACTGGTGACACAGGAAACGCTCAAACATAGACAGTAGAAAGACTCATGCTTCCTGTACTTAAGTCGGCATTGTGTCTCTTATATTTAATTCCGATGCAATTTCTGTGTTTCATCGATAATGGGACGATCCAAGGGTACAGTAAGCCTGCAGAGGTGCATCGGAATGTAAAACTGGTGACACAGGAAACGCTCAAAACATAGACAGTAGGAAGATTCAGTCTTCCTGTACTTAGGTCGGCATTGTGTCTGTTATATTTAATTCCGATGCAATTTCTGTGTTTCATCGTCACTGTGAAGGTCCAAGGGATACAGTAAACCTGCAGAGGTGCATCGGAATGTAAAACTGGTGCCACAGGACACGCTCAAATCATAGACAGTAGGAAGACTCAGTCTTACTGTACCTAAGTCAGCATTGTGTCTTTTACATTTAATTTCGATGCAATTTCTGTGTTTCATCGTCCATGGGAAGGTCTAATGGATACAGTAAACCTGCAGAGGTGCATCGGAATGTAAAACTGGTGACTCTGGAAACGCTCAAAACATAGAGCGTAAGAAGACTCAGTTTTCTTGTACTTAAGTCAACGTTGTGTCTCATATATTTAATTCCGATGTAATTTCTGTGCATCATCGTCAATAGGAAGGTCCAATGGATACAGTAAACCTGCAGAGGTGCATCGAAATGTAAAACTGATGACGCAGGAAACGCTCAAATCACAGATAGTAGAAAGACTCATTCTTCCTGTACTTAAGTCGGCATTGTGTCTCTTATATTTAATTCCGATGCAATTTCTGTGTATTATCGTTAATGGGAAGGTCCAAGAGATACAGTAAACCTGCTCAAAACATAGACAGTAGGAAGACTCAGTCTTCCTGTACTTAGGTCGGCACTGTGTCTGTTATATTAAATTCCGATGCAATTTCTGTGTTTCATCGTCACTGTGAAGGTCCAAGGGATACAGTAAACCTGCAGAGGTGCATCGGAATGTAAAACTGGTGCCACAGGAAACGCTCAAAACATAGACAGTAGGAAGACTCAGTCTTCCTGTACCTAAGTCAGCATTGTGTCTTTTATATTTAATTCCGATGCAATTTCTGTGTTTCGTCGTCCATGGGAAGGTCTAATGGATACAGTAAACCATCAGAGGTGCATCGGAATGTAAAAGTGGTGACTCTGGAAACGCTCAAAGCATAGACCGTAAGAAGACTCAGTTTTCTTGTCCTTAAGTCAACGTTGTGTCTCATATATTTAATTCCGATGTAATTTCTGTGCTTCATCGTCAATAGGAAGGTCCAATGGATACGGTAAACCTGCAGAGGTGCATCGAAATGTAAAACTGAGGACGCAGGAAACGCTCAAAACATAGACAGTAGGAAGCCTCAATGTTCCTGTACTTAAGTCGGCATTGTGTCTCTTATATTTAATTCCGATGCAATTTCTGTGTTTCATCGACAATGGGAAGATCCAAGGAATTCAGTAAACCTGCAGAGGTGCATCGGAATGTAAAACTGGGGACACAGGAAACGCTCAAAGCATAGACAGTAGGAAGACTCAGCCTTCCTGTACTTAAGTCGGCATTGTGTCTCTTATATTTAATTCCGATGCAATTTCTGTGATTCATCGTCAATGGGAAGATCCAAGGGATTCAGTAAACCTGCAGAGGTGCATCGGAATGTAAAACTGGTGACACAGGAAACGCCAAAGCATAGACAGTAAGAAGACTCAGCCTTCCTGTACTTAAATCGGCATTGTGTCTCTTATATTTAATTACGATGCAATTTCTGTGATTCATCGTCAATGGGAAGATCCAAGAGATACAGTAAACCTGCAGAGGTGCATCGGAATGTAAAACTGGTGACACAGGAAACGCTCAAAACATAGACAGTAGGAAGACTCAGTCTTCCTGTTCTTAAGTCTGCATTGTGTCTCTTATATTTAATTCCGATGCAATTTCTGTGATTCAACTTCAATGGGGAGATCCAAGAGAAACAGTAAACCTGCAGAGGTGCATCGGAATGTAAAACTAGTGACACAGGAAACGCTCAAATCATAGACATTAGGAATACTCAGTCTCTGTACTTAAGTCGGCATTGTGTCTCTTATATTTAAATCCGATGCAATTTCTGTGTTTCGTCGTCAATGGGAAGGTCAAAGGGATACAGTAAACCTGCAGAGGTGTATCGGTATGTAAAACTGGTGACACAGGAAGCGTTCAAAACATAGACCCTAGAAAGACTCAGTGTTCTTGTACTTAAGTCGGCGTGGTGTCTCTTATATTTCATTCCGATGCAATTGCTGTGATTCATCGTCAATGGGAAGATCCAAGGGATACAGTAAACCTGGAGAGGTGCATCGGAATGTAAAACTGGAGACACAGGAAACGCTCAAAAAATAGATAGTAGGAATACTCAGTCTTCCTGTACTTAAGTCGGCATTGTGTCTCTTATATTTAAATCCGATGCAATTTCTGTGTTTCGTCGTCAATGGGAAGGTGAAAGGGATAGAGCAAACCTGCAGAGGTGCATCGGAATGTAAAACTGGTGACACAGGAATCGCTCAAAACATAGACAGTTGGATGACTTTGTCTTCCTGTACTTAAGACGACATTGTGTCTCTTATATTTAATTCCGATGCAATTTCTGTGTTTCATCGTCAATGGGAAGGTCCAAGGGATACAGTAACCCTGCAGAGGTGCATCCGAATGTAAAACTGGTGACACAGGAGACGCTGAAAACATAGACAGTAGGAAGACTCATTCTTCCTGTACTTAAGTCGGCATTGTGTCTCTTATATTTAATTCCTATGCATTTTCTGTGTATCATCGTCAATGGGAAAGTCCAATGGATACAGTAAACCTGCAGAGGTGCATCGGAATGTAAAACTGGTGACACAGGAAACGCTCAAACATAGACAGTAGGAAGACTCATTCTTCCTGTACTTAAGTCGGCATTGTGTCTCTTATATTTAATTCCGATGCAATTTCTGTGTTTCATCGTTAATGGGAAGGTCCAAGGGATACAGTAAACCTGCAGAGGTGCATCGGAATGTTAAACTGGTGACACAGGAAACGCTCAAAACATAGACAGTAGGAAGACTCAATGTTCCTGTACTTAAGTCGGCATTGTGTCTCTTATATTTAATTCCGATGCAATTTCTGTGGTTCATCGTCAATGGGAAGATCCAAGGGATACAGTAAACCTGCAGAGGTGCATCGGAATGTAAAACCTGTGATACAGGAGACGCTCAAAACATAGACAGTACGAAGTCTCAGCCTTGCTCTTCTTAAGTCGGCGTTGTGTCTCTTATATTTAATTCCGATGCTATTTCTGTGTTTCATAGTCAATGGGAAGGTCCAATGGATACAGTAATTCTGCAGAGGTGCATCGGAATGTAAAATTGGTGACTCAGGAAACGCTCGAAACATAGACAGTAGGAAGACTCAGTCATTCTGTACTTAAGTCGGCATTGTGTCTGTTATATTTAATTCCGATGCAATTTCTGTGTTTCATCGTCACTGTGAAGGTCCAAGGGATACAGTAACCCTGCAGAGGTGCATCGGAATGTAAAACTGGTGACACAGGAAGCGCTCAGAACATAGACCCTAAGAAGACTCAGTTTTCGTGTACTTAAGTCGGCATTGTGTCTTTTATATTTAATTCCGATGCAATTTCTGTGTTTCATCGTCACTGTGAAGGTCCAAGGGATACAGTAAACCTGCAGAGGTGCATCGGAGAGTAAAACTGGTGACACAGGACACGCTCAAAACATAGACAGTTGGAAGACTCAGTCTTCCTGTACCTAAGTCAGCATTGTGTCTCTTATATTTAATTCCGATGCAATTTCTGTGTTTAATCGTCCATGGGAAGGTCCAATGGATACGGTAAACCTGAAGAGGTGCATCGGAATGTAAAACTGGTGACTCTGGAAACGCTCAAAACATAGACCGTAAGAAGACTCAGTTTTCTTGTACTTAAGTCGGCATTGTGTCTCTCATATTTAAATCCGATGCAATTTCTGTGTTTAGTCGTCAATGGGAGGGTGAAAGGGATACAGCCATCCTGCAGAGGTGCATCGGAATGTAAAACTGGTGACACAGGAAACGCTCAAGACATAGACAGTTGGATGACTTTGTCTTCCTGTACTTAAGACGACATTGTGTCTCTTATATTTAATTCCGCTGCAATTTCTGTGTTTCATCGTCAATGGGAAAGTCCAAGGGATACAATAACCCTGCAGAGGTGCAACCGAATGTAAAACTGGTGACACAGGAGGCGCTCAAATCATAGACTGTAGGAAGACTGATTCTTCCTATACTTAAGTCGGCATTGTGTCTCTTATATTTAATTCTGAACAATTTCGGTGTTTCATCGTTAATGGGAAGGTCCAAGGGATACAGTAAACCTGCAGAGGTGCATCGGAATGTAAAACCGGTGACACAGGAAACGCTCAAAAAATTGACAGTAGGAAGACTCAGTCTTCCTGTACTTAGGTCGGCATTGTGCCTGTTATATTTAATTCCGATGCAATTTCTGTGTTTCATCGTCACTGTGAAGGTCCAAGGGATACAGTAAACCTGCAGAGGTGCATCGGAATGTAAAACTGGTGCCACAGGACACGCTCGAAACATAGACAGTAGGAAGACTCAGTCTTACTGTACCTAAGTCAGCATTGTGTCTTTTATATTTAATTCCGATGCAATTTCTGTGTTTCATCGTCCATGGGAAAGTCTAATGGATACAGTAAGCCTGCAAAGGTGCATCCGAATGTAAAACTGGTGACACAGGAGACGCTCAAAACATAGACCGTAAGAAGACTCAGTTTTCTTGTACTTAAGTCAACGTTGTGTCTCATATATTTAATTCCGATCTAATTTCTGTGCTTCATCGTCAATAGGAAGGTCCAATGGATACAGTAAACCTGCAGAGGTGCATCGAAATGTAAAACTGATGACGCAGGAAACGCTCAAAACAGAGACAGTAGGAAGACTCAATGTTCCTGTACTTAAGTCGGCATTGTGTCTCTTATATTTAATTCCGATGCAATTTCTGTGTTTCATCGTCAATGGGAAGATCCAAGGGATTCAGTAAACCTGCAGAGGTGCATCGGAAATTAAAACTGGTGACACAGGAAACGCTCAAAGCATAGACAGTAGGAAGACTCAGCCTTCCTGTACTTAAATCGGCATTGTGTCTCTTATATTTACTTCCGATGCAATTTCTGTGATTCATCGTCAATGGGAAGATCCACGAGATACAGTAAACCTGCAGAGGTGCATCGGAATGTAAAACTGGTGACACAGGAAACGCTCAAAACATAGACATTAGGAGTACTCAGTCTCCCTGTACTTAAGTCGGCATTGTGTCTCTTATATTTAAATCCGATGCAATTTCTGTGTTTCGTCGTCAATGCGAAGGTCAAAGGGATACAGTAAACCTGCAGAGGTGCATCGGAATGTAAAACTGGTGACACAGGAATCGTTCAAAACACAGATCCTAAGATGACTCAGTGTTCTTGTACTTAAGTCGGCGTTGTGACTCTTATATTTAATTCCGACGCAATTTCTGTGTTTCTTCTCCTATGAGAAGGTCCAATGGATACAGTAAACCTGCAGAGGTGGATCGGAATGTAAAACTGGTGACACAGGAAACGCTCAAATCATAGACAGTAGGAAGACTCATTCTTCCTGTACTTAAGTCGGCATTGTGTCTGTTATATTTAATTCCGATGCAATTTCTGTGTTTCATCGTCACTGTGAAGGTCCAAGGGATACAGTAAACCTGCAGAGGTGCATCGGAATGTAAAACTGGTGCCACATAGACAGTAGGAAGACTCAGTCTTCCTGTACCTAAGTCAGCATTGTGTCTTTTACATTTAATTTCGATGCAATTTCTGTGTTTCATCGTCCATGGGAAGGTCTAATGGATACAGTAAACCTGCAGAGGTGCATCGGAATGTAAAAGTGGTGACTCTGGAAACGCTCAAAGCATAGACCGTAAGAAGTCTCAGTTTTCTTGTACTTAAGTCAACGTTGTGTCTCATATATTTAATTCCGATGTAATTTCTGTGCTTCATCGTCAATAGGAAGGTCCAATGGATACGGTAAACCTGCAGAGGTGCATCGGAATGTAAAACTGGTGACACAGGAAACGCTCAAAACATAGACAGTAGGAAGACTCAGTCTTCCTGTACTTATGTCGGCATTCTGTCTGTTACGTTTAATTCCGATGTAATTTCTGTTTTTCAATGTCAATGGGAAGGTGCAAGGGATACAGTAAACCTGCAGAGGTGAATTGGAATGTAAAACTGGTGACTCAGGAAACGCTCAAATCAAAGACCGTAAGAAGACTCAGTTCTCTTGTACTTAAGTCGGCGTTGTGTCTCTTATATTTAATTCCGACGCAATTTCTGTGTTTCTTCGTCTATGAGAAGGTCCAATGGATACAGTAAACCTGCAGAGGTGGATCGGAATGTAAAACTGGTGACACAGGAAAACTCAAAACATAGACAATTGAAAGACACACTCTTCCTGTACTTAAGTCGCATTGTGTCTCTTATATTTCATTCCGATGCAATTTCTGTGTCTCATCGTCACTGTGCAAGTCCAATGGATACAGTAAACCTGCAGAGGTGCATCGGAATGTAAAACTGATGATACAGGAAACGCACAAAACATAGACAGTCGGAAGACTCAATGTTCCTGTACTTAAGTCTGCATTGTGTCTCTTATATTTAATTCCGATGCAATTTCTGTGTTTCATTGTCAATGGGAAGATCCAAGGGATTCAGTAAACCTGCAGAGGTGCATCCGAATGTAAAACTGGTGACACAGGAAACGCCAAAGCATAGACAGTAGGAAGACTCAGCCTTCCTGTACTTAAATCGGCATTGTGTCTCTTATATTTAATGACGATGCAATTTCTGTGATTCATCGTCAATGGGAAGATCCAAGAGATACAGTAAACCTGCAGAGGTGCATCGGAATGTAAAACTGGTGACACAGGAAACGCTCAAAACATAGACATTAGGAGTACTCAGTCTCCCTGTACTTAAGTCGGCATTGTGTCTCTTATATTTAATTCCGATGCAATTTCTGTGATTCATCGTCAATGGGAAGGTCAAAGGGATACAGTAAACCTGCAGAGGTGCATCGGAATGAAAACTGGTGACACAGGAAGCGTTCAAAACATAGATCCTAAGAAGAATCAGTGTTCTTGTACTTAAGTCAGCGTTGTGTTTCTTATATTTAATTCCGACGCAATTTCTGTGTTTCTTCGTCTATGAGAAGGTCCAATGGATACAGTAAACCTGCAGAGGTGGATCGGAATTTAAAACTGGTGACACAGGAAACGCTCAAATCATAGACAGTAGGAAGACTCATTCTTCCTGTACTTAAGTCGGCATTGTGTCTCTTATATTTAATTCCTATACATTTTCTGTGTTTCATCTCAATGGGAAGGTCCAATGGATACAGTAAACCTGCAGAGGTGCATCGGAATGTAAAACTAGTGACACAGGAAACGCTCAAATCATAGACATTAGGAATACTCAGTCTCCCTGTACTTAAGTCCGCATTGTGTCTCTTATATTTAAATCCGATGCAATTTCTGTGTTTCGTCGTCAATGGGAAGGTCAAAGGGATACAGTAAACCTGCAGAGGTGTATCGGTATGTAAAACTGGTGACACAGGAAGCGTTCAAAACATAGACCCTAGAAAGACTCAGTGTTCTTGTACTTAAGTCGGCGTGGTGTCTCTTATATTTCATTCCGATGCAATTTCTGTGATTCATCGTCAATGGGAAGATCCAAGGGATACAGTAGACCTGGAGAGGTGCATCGGAATGTAAAACTGGAGACACAGGAAACGCTCAAAAAATAGATAGTAGGAATACTCAGTCTTCCTGTACTTAAGTCGGCATTGTGTCTCTTATATTTAAATCCGATGCAATTTCTGTGTTTCGTCGTCAATGGGAAGGTGAAAGGGATAGAGCAAACCTGCAGAGGTGCATCGGAATATAAAACTGGTGACACAGGAATCGCTCAAAACATAGGCAGTTGGATGACTTTGTCTTCCTGTACTTAAGACGACATTGTGTCTCTTATATTTAATTCCGATGCAATTTCTGTGTTTCATCGTCAATGGGAAGGTCCAAGGGATACAGTAACCCTGCAGAGGTGCATCCGAATGTAAAACTGGTGACACAGGAGACGCTGAAAACATAGACAGTAGGAAGACTCATTCTTCCTGTACTTAAGTCGGCATTGTGTCTCTTATATTTAATTCCTATGCATTTTCTGTGTATCATCGTCAATGGGAAAGTCCAATGGATACAGTAAACCTGCAGAGGTGCATCGGAATGTAAAACTGGTGACACAGGAAACGCTCAAACATAGACAGTAGGAAGACTCATTCTTCCTGTACTTAAGTCGGCATTGTGTCTCTTATATTTAATTCCGATGCAATTTCTGTGTTTCATCGTTAATGGGAAGGTCCAAGGGATACAGTAAACCTGCAGAGGTGCATCGGAATGTTAAACTGGTGACACAGGAAACGCTCAAAACATAGACAGTAGGAAGACTCAATGTTCCTGTACTTAAGTCGGCATTGTGTCTCTTATATTTAATTCCGATGCAATTTCTGTGGTTCATCGTCAATGGGAAGATCCAAGGGATACAGTAAACCTGCAGAGGTGCATCGGAATGTAAAACCTGTGACACAGGAGACGCTCAAAACATAGACAGTACGAAGACCCAGCCTTGCTGTTCTTAAGTCGGCGTTGTGTCTCTTATATTTAATTCCGATGCTATTTCTGTGTTTCATAGTCAATGGGAAGGTCCAATGGATACAGTAATTCTGCAGAGGTGCATCGGAATGTAAAATTGGTGACTCAGGAAACGCTCGAAACATAGACAGTAGGAAGACTCAGTCATTCTGTACTTAAGTCGGCATTGTGTCTGTTATATTTAATTCCGATGCAATTTCTGTGTTTCATCGTCACTGTGAAGGTCCAAGGATACAGTAACCCTGCAGAGGTGCACCGGAATGTAAAACTGGTGACACAGGAAGCGCTCAGAACATAGACCCTAAGAAGACTCAGTTTTCGTGTACTTAAGTCGGCATTGTGTCTTTTATATTCAATTCCGATGCAATTTCTGTGTTTCATCGTCACTGTGAAGGTCCAAGGGATACAGTAAACCTGCAGAGGTGTATCGGAAAGTAAAACTGGTGACACAGGACACGCTCAAAACATAGACAGTAGGAAGACTCAGTCTTCCTGTACCTAAGTCAGCATTGTGTCTCTTATATTTAATTCCGATGCAATTTCTGTGTTTAATCGTCCATGGGAAGGTCCAATGGATACAGTATACCTGAAGAGATGTATCGGAATGTAAAACTGGTGACTCTGGAAACGCTCAAAACATAGACCGTAAGAAGACTCAGTTTTCTTGTACTTAAGTCGGCATTGTGTCTCTCATATTTAAATCCGATGCAATTTCTGTGTTTAGTCGTCAATGGGAGGGTGAAAGGGATACAGCAATCCTGCAGAGGTGCATCGGAATGTAAAACTGGTGACACAGGAAACACTCAAACATAGACAATTGAAAGACACACTCATCCTGTTCTTAAGTCGCATTGTGTCTCTTATATTTCATTCCGATGCAATTTCTGTGTCTCATCGTCACTGTGCAAGTCCAATGGATACAGTAAACCTGCAGAGGTGCATCGGAATCTAAAACTGATGACACAGGAAACGCACAAAACATAGACAGTAGGAAGACTCAGTCTTCCTGTACTTTGTCGGCATTGTGTCTTTTTTATTTAATTCCGATGCAATTTCTGTTTTTCATCGTCAATGGGAAGGTCCAATGGATACAGTAAACCTGCAGAGGTGCATCGGAATATAAAACTGATGACACAGGAAACGCTCAAAACATAGACAGTAGGAAGACTCAGTCTTCCTGTACTTAAATCGGCATTGTGTCTCTTATATTTAATTCCGATGCAATTTCTGTGTTTCATCGTCACTGTGAAGGTCCAAGGGATACAGTAAACCTGCAGAGGTGCATCAAAATGGAAAACTGATGACACAGGAAACGCTCAAAACATAGACAGTAGGAAGACTCAGTCTTCCTGTACCTAAGTCAGCATTGTGTCTCTTATATTTAAATCCGATGCAATTTCTGTGTTTCTTCGTCACTGTGAAGGTCCAAGGGATACAGTAAACCTGCAGAGGTGCATCGGAATGTAAAACTGGTGACACAGGAAACGCTCAAATCATACACAGTAGGAAGACTCAGTCTTCCTGTACTGAAGTCGGCATTGTGTCTCTTATATTTAATTCCGATGCAATTTCTGTGTTTCATCGTCACTTTGAAGGTCCAAGGAATACAGTAAACCTGCAGAGGTGCATCAAAATGTAAAACTGATGACACAGGAAACGCTCAAAGCATAGACAGTAGGAAGACTCAGTCTTCCTGTACCTGAGTCGGCATTGTGTCTCTTATATTTAATTGCGATGCAATTTCTGTGTTTCAACGTCAATGGGAAGGTCCAATGGATACAGTAAACCTGCGGAGGTGCATCGGAATGTAAAACTGGTGACACAGGAAACGCTCAAAACATAGACAATTGAAAGACACACTCTTCCAGTACTTAAGTCGCATTGTTTCTCTTATTTTTATTTCCGATGCAATTTCTGTGTTTCATCGTCAATGGGAAGATCCAAGGGATTCAGTAAACCTGCAGAGGTGCAACGGAATGTAAAACTGGGGACACAGGAAACTCTCAAAGCATAGACAGTAGGAAGACTCAGCCTTCCATTGTGTCTCTTATATTTAATTCCGATGCAATTTCTGTGATTCATCGTCAATGGGAAGATCCAAGAGATACAGTAAACCTGCAGAGGTTCATCGGAATGTAAAACTGGTGACACAGGAAACGCTCAAAACATAGACAGTAGGAAGACTCAGTCTTCCTGTACTTATGTCGGAATTTTGTCTCTTATATTTAATTCCGATGCAATTTCTGTGTTTCATCGTCAATGGGGAAGTCGAAGGGAAACAGTATGCCTGCAGAGGTGCATCGAAATGTAAAACAGGTGACACATGAAACGCTCATAACACAGACAGTAGGAAGACTCAGTCTTCCTCTACTTAAGTCGGCATTGTGTCTCTTATATTTAATTCCGATGCAATTTCTGTGTTTCATCGTCAATGGGAAGATCCAAGGGATACAGTAAACCTGCAGAGGTGAATTGGAATGTAAAACTGGTGACTCAGGAAACTCTCAAATCAAAGACCGTAAGAAGACTCAGTTCTCTTGTACTTAAGTCAGCGTTGTGTCTTAATTGCGATGCAATTTCTGTGTTTCATCGTCAATGGGAAGGTCCAATTGATACAGTAAACCTGCAGAGGTGCATCGGAATGTAAAACTGGTGACACAGGAAACGCTCAAAACATAGACAATTGAAAGACACACTCTTCCAGTACTTAAGTCGCATTGTGTCTCTTATATTTCATTCCGATGCAATTTCTGTGTCTCATCGTCACTGTGCAAGTCCAATGGATACAGTATACCTGCAGAGGTGCATCGGAATGTAAAACTGATGACACAGGAAACGCTCAAAACATAGACAGTAGGAAGACTCAGTCTTCCTGTACTTAAGCCGGCATTGTGTTTTTTTATTTAATTCCGATGCAATTGCTGTGTTTCATCGTCAATGGGAAGGTCCAATGGATACAGTAAACCTGCAGAGGTGCATCGGAATATAAAACTGATGACTCAGGAAACGCTCAAAACTAAGACAGTAGGAAGACTCAGTCTTCCTGTACTTAAGTCGGCATTGTGTCTCTTATATTTAATTCCGATGCAATTTCTGTGTTTCATCGTCACTGTGAATGTCCAAGGGATACAGTAAACCTGCAGAGGTGCATCAAAATGGAAAACTGATGACACAGGAAACGCTCAAAGCATAGACAGTAGGAAGACTCAGTCTTCCTGTACCTTAGTCGGCATTGTGTCTCTTATATTTAACTCCAATGCTATTTCTGTGTTTCTTCGTCAATGGGAAGATCCAATGGATACAGTAAACCTGCAGAGGTGCATCGGAATGTAAAACTGGTGACGCAGGAAACGCTCAAAAAATAGACAGTAGGAAGACTCAATCTTCCTGTACTTAAGTCGGCATTGTGTCTCTTATATTTAATTCCGATGCAATTTCTGTGATTCATCGTCAATGGGAAGGTCAAAGGGATACAGTAAACCTGCAGAGGTGCATCGGAATGTAAAACTGGTGACACAGGAAACGCTCAAAACATAGAGAGTAAAAAGACTCAGTCTTTCTGTACTTAAGTCGACATTGTGTCTCTTATATTTAATTCTGATGCAATTTCTGTGTTTCATCGTCACTGTGAAGGTGTAAGGGATACAGTAAACCTGCAGAGGTGCATCAAAATGGAAAACTGATGACACAGGAAACGCTCCAACATAGACAGTAAGAAGACTCAGTCTTCCTGTACCTAAGTCGGCATTGTGTATCTTATATTTAATTCCGATGCCATTTCTGTGTTTCATCGTCAATGGGAAGATCCAATGGATACAGTAAACCTGCAGAGGTGCATCGGAATGTAAAACTGGTGACATAGGAAACGCTCAAAACATATACAATAGAAAGACACACTCTTCCTGTACTTAAGTCGCATTGTGTCTCTTATATTTCATTCCGATGTAATTTCTGTGTCTCATCGTCACTGTGAAGGTCCAATGGATACAGTAAAGCTGCAGAGGTGCATCGGAATGTAAAACTGGTGACACAGGAAACGCTCAAAACATAGACAGTAGAAAGACTCAGTCTTCCTGTACTTAAGTCGGCATTGTGTCTTTTATATTTAATTCCAATGCAATTTCTGTGTTTCATCGTGAATGGGAAGGTCCAAGGAATACAGTAAACCTGCAGAGGTGCATCGGAATGTAAAACTGATGACACAGGAAACGCTCAAAACATAGACAGTAGGAAGACTCAGTCTTCCTGTACTTAAGCCGGCATTGTGTTTTTTTATTTAATTCCGATGCAATTGCTGTGTTTCATCGTCAATGGGAAGGTCCAATGGATACAGTAAACCTGCAGAGGTGCATCGGAATATAAAACTGATGACTCAGGAAACGCTCAAAACAAAGACAGTAGGAAGACTCAGTCTTCCTGTACTTAAGTCGGCATTGTGTCTCTTATATTTAATTCCGATGCAATTTCTGTGTTTCATCGTCACTGTGAATGTCCAAGGGATACAGTAAACCTGCAGAGGTGCATCAAAATGGAAAACTGATGACACAGGAAACGCTCAAAGCATAGACAGTAGGAAGACTCAGTCTTCCTGTACCTTAGTCGGCATTGTGTCTCTTATATTTAACTCCAATGCTATTTCTGTGTTTCTTCGTCAATGGGAAGATCCAATGGATAAAGTAAACCTGCAGAGGTGCATCGGAATGTAAAACTGGTGACGCAGGAAACGCTCAAAAAATAGACAGTAGGAAGACTCAATCTTCCTGTACTTAAGTCGGCATTGTGTCTCTTATATTTAATTCCGATGCAATTTCTGTGATTCATCGTCAATGGGAAGGTCAAAGGGATACAGTAAACCTGCAGAGGTGCATCGGAATGTAAAATTGGTGACACAGGAAACGCTCAAAACATAGAGAGTAAAAAGACTCAGTCTTTCTGTACTTAAGTCGACATTGTGTCTCTTATATTTAATTCTGATGCAATTTCTGTGTTTCATCGTCACTGTGAAGGTGTAAGGGATACAGTAAACCTGCAGAGGTGCATCAAAATGGAAAACTGATGACACAGGAAACGCTCCAACATAGACAGTAAGAAGACTCAGTCTTCCTGTACCTAAGTCGGCATTGTGTATCTTATATTTAATTCCGATGCCATTTCTGTGTTTCATCGTCAATGGGAAGATCCAATGGATACAGTAAACCTGCAGAGGTGCATCGGAATGTAAAACTGGTGACACAGGAAACGCTCAAAACATATACAATAGAAAGACACACTCTTCCTGTACTTAAGTCGCATTGTGTCTCTTATATTTCATTCCGAAGTAATTTCTGTGTCTCATCGTCACTGTGAAGGTCCAATGGATACAGTAAAGCTGCAGAGGTGCATCGGAATGTAAAACTGGTGACACAGGAAACGCTCAAAACATAGACAGTAGAAAGACTCAGTCTTCCTGTACTTAAGTCGGCATTGTGTCTTTTATATTTAATTCCAATGCAATTTCTGTGTTTCATCGTGAATGGGAAGGTCCAAGGGATTCAGTAAACCTGCAGAGGTGCATCGGAATGGAGAACTGCTGACACAGGAAACGCTCAAAACATAGACAGTAGTAAGACTCAGTCTTCCTGTACTTAAGTCGGCATTCTGCCTGTTATATTTAATTCCGATGTAATTTCTGTGTTTCATTGTCAATGGGAAGGTGCAAGGGATACAGCAAACCTGCAGAGGTGCATCGGAATGTAAAACTGGTGACACAGGAAACGCTCAAAACATAGAGGGTAGGAAGACTCAGTCTTTCTGTACTTAAGTCGACATTGTGTCTCTTATATTTAATTCCGATGGAATTTCTGTGTTTCATCGTCACTATGAAGGTCCAAGGGATACTGTAGACCTGCGTGGGTGCATCGGGATGTAAAACTGGTGACACAGGAGACGCTCAAAACATAGACAGTAGGAAGACTCGGTCTTCCTGTACTTAAGTCGGCATTGTGTCTCTTATATTTAATTCCGATGCAATTTCTGTGTTTCTTCGTCACGGTGAAGGTCCAAGGGATACAGTAAACCAGCAGAGGTGCATCGGAATGTAAAACTGATGACACAGGAAACGCTCAAAACACAGACAGTAGCAAGACTCAGTCTTTCTGTACTGAAGTCGGCATTGTGTCTCTTATATTTAATTCCGATGCAATTTCTGTGTTTGATCGTCACTGTGAATGTCCAAGGAATACAGTAAACCTGCAGAGGTGCATCAAAATGTCAAACTGATGACACAGGAAATGCTCAAAGCATAGACAGTAGGAAGACTCAGTCTTCCTGTACCTAAGTCGGCATTGTGTCTCTTATATTTAATTCCGATGCAATTTCTGTGTTTTTTCATCAATGGGTAGGTCCAAGGGAGACAGTAAACCTGCAGAGGTGAATTGGAATGTAAAACTGGGGACTCAGGAAACGCTCAAATCAAAGACCGTAAGAAGACTCAGTTCTCTTGTACTTAAGTCGGCGTTGTGTCTCTTATATTTAATTGCGATGCAATTTCTGTGTTTCAACGTCAATGGGAAGGTCCAATGGATACAGTAAACCTGCAGAGGTGCATCGGAATGTAAAACTGGTGACACAGGAGACGCTCAAATCATAGACAATTGAAAGACACACTCTTCCTGTACTTAAGTCGCATTGTGTCTCTTATATTTCATTCCGATGCAATTTCTGAGTCTCATCGTCACTGTGGAAGTCCAATGGATACAGTAAACCTGCAGAGCTGCATCGGAATGTAAAACTGGTGACACAGGAAACGCTCAAAACATAGACAGTAGTAAGACTCAGTCTTCCTGTACTTAAGTCGGCATTGTGTCAGTTATATTTAATTCAGATGTAATTTCTGTGTTTCATTGGCAATGGGAAGGTGCAAGGGATACAGCAAACCTGCAGAGGTGCATCGGAATGTAAAACTGATGACACAGGAAACGCTCAAAACATAGAGAGTAGGAAGACTCAGTCTTTCTCTACTTAAATCGACACTGTGTCTCTTATATTTAATTCCGATGCAATTTCTGTGTTACATCGCCACTATGAAGGTCCAAGGGATACTGTAGACCTGCATAGGTGCATCGATATGTAAAACTGGTGGCACAGGAAACGCTCAAAACATAGACAGTAGGAAGACTCAGTCCTTCTGTACTTAAGTCGGCATTGTGTCTCTTATATTAAACTCCGATGCAATATCTGTGTTTCATCGTCAATGGGAAGGTCCCATGGATACAGTAAACGTGCAGAGGTGCATCGGAATGAAAAACTGGTGACACAGGAAGCGGTCAAATCATAGACCCTAAGAAGACTCAGTTTTCTTGTACTGAAGTCGGCATTGTGTCTCTTATATTTAATTTAGATGCAATTTCTGTGTTTCATCGTCACTGTGAAGGTCCAAGGAATACAGTAAACCTGCAGAGGTGCATCAAAATGTAAAACTGATGACACAGGAAACGCTCAAAACATAGACAGTAGTAAGACTCAGTCTTCCTGTACTTATGTCGGCATTCTGTCTGTTAATTTTAATTCCGATGTAATTTCTGTTTTTCATTGTCAATGGGAAGGTGCAAGGGATACAGTAAACCCGCAGAGGTGAATTGGAATGTAAAACTGGTGACTCAGGAAACTCTCAAATCAAAGACCGTAAGATGACTCTGTTCTCTTGTACTTACGTCGGCGTTGTGTCTTAATTGCGATGCAATTTCTGTGTTTCATCGTCAATGGGAAGGTCCAATGGATACAGTAAACCTGCAGAGGTGCATCGGAATGTAAAACTGGTGACACAGGAAACGCTCAAAACATAGACAATTGAAAGACACACTCTTCCAGTACTTAAGTCGCATTGTGTCTCTTATATTTCATTCCGATGCAATTTCTGTGTCTCATCGTCACTGTGCAAGTCCAATGGATACAGTAAACCTGCAGAGGTGCATCGGAATGTAAAACTGATGACACAGGAAACGCTCAAAACATAGACAGTAGGAAGACTCAGTCTTCCTGTACTTAAGTCGGCATTGTGTTTTTTTATTTAATTCCGATGCAATTACTGTGTTACATCGTCAATGGGAAGGTCCAATGGATACAGTAAACCTGCAGAGGTGCATCGGAAAGTAGAACTGATGACACAGGAAACGCTCAAAACATAGACAGTAGTAAGACTCAGGCTTCCTGTACTTAAGTCGGCATTCTGTCTGTTATATTTAATTCCGATGTAATTTCTGTGTTTCATTGTCAATGGGAAGGTGCAAGGGATACAGCAAACCTGCAGAGGTGCATCGGAATGTAAAACTGGTGACACAGGAAACGCTCAAAACATAGACAGTAGGAAGACTCAGTCTTTCTGTACTTAAGTCGACATTGTGTCTCTTATATTTAATTCTGATGCAATTTCTGTGTTTCATCGTCACTGTGAAGGTGTAAGGGATACAGTAAACCTGCAGAGGTGCATCAAAATGGAAAACTGATGACACAGGAAACGCTCCAACATAGACAGTAAGAAGACTCAGTCTTCCTGTACCTAAGGCGGCATTGTGTATCTTATATTTAATTCCGATGCCATTTCTGTGTTTCATCGTCAATGGGAAGGTCCCATGGATACAGTAAACGTGCAGAGGTGCATCGGAATGAAAAACTGGTGACACAGGAAGCGGTCAAATCATAGACTCTAAGAAGACTCAGTTTTCTTGTACTGAAGTCGGCATTGTGTCTCTTATATTTAATTTAGATGCAATTTCTGTGTTTCATCGTCACTGTGAAGGTCCAAGGAATACAGTAAACCTGCAGAGGTGCATCAAAATGTAAAACTGATGACACAGGAAACGCTCAAAACATAGACAGTAGTAAGACTCAGTCTTCCTGGACTTATGTCGGCATTCTGTCTGTTACATTTAATTCCGATGTAATTTCTGTTTTTCATTGTCAATGGGAAGGTGCAAGGGATACAGTAAACCCCCAGAGGTGAATTGGAATGTAAAACTGGTGACTCAGGAAACTCTCAAATCAAAGACCGTAAGATGACTCAGTTCTCTTGTACTTACGTCGGTGTTGTGTCTTAATTGCGATGCAATTTCTGTGTTTCATCGTCAATGGGAAGGTCCAATGGATACAGTAAACCTGCAGAGGTGCATCGGAATGTAAAACTGGTGACACAGGAAACGCTCAAAACATAGACAATTGAAAGACACACTCTTCCACTACTTAAGTCGGATTGTGTCTCTTATATTTCATTCCGATGCAATTTCTGTGTCCCATCGTCACTGTGCAAGTCCAATGGATACAGTAAACCTGCAGAGGTGCATCGGAATGTAAAACTGATGACACAGGAAACGCGCAAAACATAGACAGTAGGAAGTTTCAATCTTCCTGTACTTAAGTTGGCATTGTGTCTCTTATATTTAATTCCTATGCAATTTCTGTGATTCATGGTTAATGGGAAGGTCAAAGGGATACAGTTAACCTGCAGAGGTGCATCGGAATGTAAAACTGGTGACACAGGAAACGCTCAAAACATAGACAGTAGTAAGACTCAGTCTTCCTGTACTTAAGTCGGCATTGTGTCTGTTATATTTAATTCAGATGTAATTTCTGTGTTTCATTGTCAATGGGAAGGTGCAAGGGATACAGCAAACCTGCAGAGGTGCATCGGAATGTAAAACTGATGACACAGGAAACGCTCAAAACATAGAGAGTAGGAAGACTCAGTCTTTCTCTACTTAAATCGACACTGTGGCTCTTATATTTAATTCCGATGCAATTTCTGTGTTACATCGCCACTATGAAGGTCCAAGGGATACTGAAGACCTGCATAGGTGCATCGATATGGAAAACTGGTGGCACAGGAAACGCTCAAAACATAGATAGTAGGAAGACTCAGTCCTTCTGTACTTAAGTCGGCATTGTGTCTCTTATATTTAACTCCGATGCAATATCTGTGTTTCATCGTCAATGGGAAGGTCCCATGGATACAGTAAACGTGCAGAGGTGCATCGGAATGAAAAACTGGTGACACAGGAAGCGGTCAAATCATAGACCCTAAGAAGACTCAGTTTTCTTGTACTGAAGTCGGCATTGTGTCTCTTATATTTAATTTAGATGCAATTTCTGTGTTTCATCGTCACTGTGAAGGTCCAAGGAATACAGTAAACCTGCAGAGGTGCATCAAAATGTAAAACTGATGACACAGGAAACGCTCAAAACATAGACAGTAGTAAGACTCAGTCTTCCTGTACTTATGTCGGCATTCTGTCTGTTACATTTAATTCCGATGTAATTTCTGTTTTTCATTGTCAATGGGAAGGTGCAAGGGATACAGTAAACCCGCAGAGGTGAATTGGAATGTAAAACTGGTGACTCAGGAAATTCTCAAATCAAAGACCGTAAGATGACTCAGTTCTCTTGTGTCTTAATTGCGATGCAATTTCTGTGTTTCATCGTCAATGGGAAGGTCCAATGGATACAGTAAACCTGCAGAGGTGCATCGGAATGTAAAACTGGTGACACAGGAAACGCTCAAAACATAGACAATTGAAAGACACACTCTTCCAGTACTTAAGTCGCATTGTGTCCCTTATATTTCATTCCGATGCAATTTCTGTGTCTCATCGTCACTCTGCAAGTCCAATGGATACAGTAAACCTGCAGAGGTGCATCGGAATGTAAAACTGATGACACAGGAAACGCTCATAACATAGACAGTAGGAAGACTCAGTCTTCCTGTACTTAAGTCGGCATTGTGTTTTTTTATTTAATTCCGATGCAATTGCTGTGTTTCATCGTCAATGGGAAAGTCCAATGGATACAGTAAACCTGCAGAGGTGCATCTGAAAGTAGAACTGATGACACAGGAAACGCTCAAAACATAGACAGTAGTAAGACTCAGTCTTCCTGTACTTAAGTCGGCATTCTGTCTGTTATATTTAATTCCGATGTAATTTCTGTGTTTCATTGTCAATGGGAAGGTGCAAGGGATACAGCAAACCTGCAGAGGTGCATCGGAATGTAAAACTGGTGACACAGGAAACGCTCAAAACATAGAGAGTAGGAAGACTCAGTCTTTCTGTACTTAAGTCGACATTGTGTCTCTTATATTTAATTCTGATGCAATTTCTGTGTTTCATCGTCACTGTGAAGGTGTAAGGGATACAGTAAACCTGCAGAGGTGCATCAAAATGGAAAACTGATGACACAGGAAACGCTCCAACATAGACAGTAAGAAGACTCAGTCTTCCTGTACCTAAGGCGGCATTGTGTATCTTATATTTAATTCCGATGCCATTTCTGTATTTCATCGTCAATGGGAAGGTCCCATGGATACAGTAAACGTGCAGAGGTGCATCGGAATGAAAAACTGGTGACACAGGAAGCGGTCAAATCATAGACCCTAAGAAGACTCAGTTTTCTTGTACTGAAGTCGGCATTGTGTCTCTTATATTTAATTTAGATGCAATTTCTGTGTTTCATCGTCACTGTGAAGGTCCAAGGAATACAGTAAACCTGCAGAGGTGCATCAAAATGTAAAACTGATGACACAGGAAACGCTCAAAACATAGACAGTAGTAAGACTCAGTCTTCCTGTACTTATGTCGGCATTCTGTCTGTTACATTTAATTCCGATGTAATTTCTGTTTTTCATTGTCAATGGGAAGGTGCAAGGGATACAGTAAACCCGCAGAGGTGAATTGGAATGTAAAACTGGTGACTCAGGAAACTCTCAAATCAAAGACCGTAAGATGACTCAGTTCTCTTGTACTTACGTCGGCGTTGTGTCTTAATTGCGATGCAATTTCTGTGTTTCATCGTCAATGGGAAGGTCCAATGGATACAGTAAACCTGCAGAGGTGCATCGGAATGTAAAACTGGTGACACAGGAAACGCTCAAAACATAGACAATTGAAAGACACACTCTTCCACTACTTAAGTCGGATTGTGTCTCTTATATTTCATTCCGATGCAATTTCTGTGTCTCATCGTCACTGTGCAAGTCCAATGGATACAGTAAACCTGCAGAGGTGCATCGGAATGTAAAACTGATGACACAGGAAACGCTCAAAACATAGACAGTAGGAAGACTCAGTCTTCCTGTACTTAAGTCGGCATTGTGTTTTTTTATTTAATTCCGATGCAATTGCTGTGTTTCATCGTCAATGGGAAGGTCCAATGGATACAGTAAACCTGCAGAGGTGCATCGGAATATAAAACTGATGACACAGGAAACGCTCAAAACATAGACAGTAGGAAGACTCAGTCTTCCTGTACTTAAGTCGGCATTGTGTCTCTTATATTTAATTCCGATGCAATTTCTGTGTTTCATCGTCACTGTGAAGGTCCAAGGGATACAGTAAACCTGCAGAGGTGCATCAAAATGGAAAACTGATGACACAGGAAACGCTCAAAGCATAGACAGTAGGAAGACTCAGTCTTCCTGTACCTAAGTCGGCATTGTGTCTCTTATATTTAACTCCAATGCAATTTCTGTGTTTCTTCGTCAATGGGAAGATCCAATGGATACAGTAAACCGGCAGAGGTGCATCGGAATGTAAAACTGGTGACGCAGGAAACGCTCAAAAAATAGACAGTAGGAAGACTCAATCTTCCTGTACTTAAGTCGGCATTGTGTCTCTTATATTTAATTCCGATGCAATTTCTGTGATTCATCGTCAATGGGAATGTCAAAGGGATACAGTAAACCTGCAGATGTGCATCGGAAAGTAGAACTGATGACACAGGAAACGCTCAAAACATAGACAGTAGTAAGACTCAGTCTTCCTGTACTTAAGTCGGCATTCTGTCTGTTATATTTAATTCCGATCTAATTTCTGTGTTTCATTGTCAATGGGAAGGTGCAAGGGATACAGCAAACCTGCAGATGTGCATCGGAATGTAAAACTGGTGACACGGGAAACGCTCAAAACATAGAGAGTAGGAAGACTCAGTCTTTCTGTACTTAAGTCGACATTGTGTCTCTTATATTTAATTCTGATGCAATTTCTGTGTTTCATCGTCACTGTGAAGGTGTAAGGGATACAGTAAACCTGCAGAGGTGCATCAAAATGGAAAACTGATGACACAGGAAACGCTCCAACATAGACAGTAAGAAGACTCAGTCTTCCTGTACCTTAGGCGGCATTGTGTATCTTATATTTAATTCCGATGCCATTTCTGTGTTTCATCGTCAATGGGAAGATCCAATGGATACAGTAAACCTGCAGAGGTGCATCGGAATGTAAAACTGGTGACACAGGAAACGCTCAAAACATAGAGAGTAGGAAGACTCAGTCTTTCTGTACTTAAGTCGACATTGTGTCTCATATATTTAAGTCCGATGGAATTTCTGTGTTTCATCGTCACTAAGAAGGTCCAAGGGATACTGTAGACCTGCGTGGGTGTATCGGGATGTAAAACTGGTGACACAGGAGACGCTCAAAACATAGACAGTAGGAAGACTCGGTCTTCCTGTACTTAAGTCGGCATTGTGTCTCTTATATTTAATTCCGATGCAATTTCTGTGTTTCTTCGTCACGGTGAAGGTCCAAGGGATACAGTAAACCAGCAGAGGTGCATCGGAATGTAAAACTGATGACACAGGAAACGCTCAAAACACAGACAGTAGCAAGACTCAGTCTTCCTGTACTGAAGTCGGCATTGTGTCTCTTATATATAATTCCGATGCAATTTCTGTGTTTGATCGTTACTATGAAGGTCCAAGGAATACAGTAAACCTGCAGAGGTGCATCAAAATGTCAAACTGATGACACAGGAAACGCTCAAAGCATAGACAGTAGGAAGACTCAGTCTTCCTGTACCTAAGTCGGCATTGTGTCTCTTATATTTAATTCCGATGCAATTTGTGTGTTTTTTCATCAATGGGAAGGTCCAAGGGAGACAGTAAACCTGCAGAGGTGAATTGGAATGTAAAACTGGGGACTCAGGAAACGCTCAAATCAAAGACCGTAAGAAGACTCAGTTCTCTTGTACTTAAGTCGGCGTTGTGTCTCTTATATTTAATTGCGATGCAATTTCTGTGTTTCAACGTCAATGGGAAGGTCCAATGGATACAGTAAACCTGCAGAGGTGCATCGGAATGTAAAACTGGTGACACAGGAGACGCTCAAAACATAGACAATTGAAAGACACACTCTTCCTGTACTTAAGTCGCATTGTGTCTCTTATGTTTCATTCCGATGCAATTTCTGTGTCTCATCGTCACTGTGGAAGTCCAATGGATACAGTAAACCTGCAGAGGTGCATCGGAATGTAACACTGATGACACAGGAAACGCTCAAAACATAGACAGTAGGAAGACTCAATCTTCCTGTACTTAAGTTGGCATTGTGTCTCTTATATTTAATTCCTATGCAATTTCTGTGATTCATGGTTAATGGGAAGGTCAAAGGGATACAGTTAACCTGCAGAGGTGCATCGGAATGTAAAACTGGTGACACAGGAAACGCTCAAAACATAGACAGTAGTAAGACTCAGTCTTCCTGTACTTAAGTCGGCATTGTGTCTGTTATATTTAATTCAGATGTAATTTCTGTGTTTCATTGTCTATGGGAAGGTGCAAGGGATACAGCAAACCTGCAGAGGTGCATCGGAATGTAAAACTGATGACACAGGAAACGCTCAAAACATAGAGAGTAGGAAGACTCAGTCTTTCTCTACTTAAATCGACACTGTGTCTCTTATATTTAATTCCGATGCAATTTCTGTGTTTCATCGCCACTATGAAGGTCCAAGGGATACTGTAGACCTGCATAGGAGCATCGATATGTAAAACTGGTGGCACAGGAAACGCTCAAAACATAGACAGTAGGAAGACTCAGTCCTTCTTTACTTAAGTCGGCATTGTGTCTCTTATATTTAACTCCGATGCAATATCTGTGTTTCATCGTCAATGGGAAGGTCCCATGGATACAGTAAACGTGCAGAGGTGCATCGGAATGAAAAACTGGTGACACAGGAAGCGGTCAAATCATAGACCCTAAGAAGACTCAGTTTTCTTGTACTGAAGTCGGCATTATGTCTCTTATATTTAATTTAGATGCAATTTCTGTGTTTCATCGTCACTGTGAAGGTCCAAGGAATACAGTAAAGCTGCAGAGGTGCATCAAAATGTAAAACTGATGACACAGGAAACGCTCAAAACATAGACAGTAGTAAGACTCAGTCTTCCTGTACTTATGTCGGCATTCTGTCTGTTACATTTAATTCCGATGTAATTTCTGTTTTTCATTGTCAATGGGAAGGTGCAAGGGATACAGTAAACCCGCAGAGGTGAATTGGAATGTAAAACTGGTGACTCAGGAAACTCTCAAATCAAAGACCGTAAGATGACTCAGTTCTCTTGTACTTACGTCGGCGTTGTGTCTTAATTGCGATGCAATTTCTGTGTTTCATCGTCAATGGGAAGGTCCAATGGATACAGTAAACCTGCAGAGGTGCATCGGAATGTAAAACTGGTGACACAGGAAACGCTCAAAACATAGACAATTGAAAGACACACTCTTCCAGTACTTAAGTCGCATTGTGTCTCTTATATTTCATTCCGATGCAATTTCTGTGTCTCATCGTCACTGTGCAAGTCCAATGGATACAGTAAACCTGCAGAGGTGCATCGGAATGTAAAACTGATGACACAGGAAACGCTCAAAACATAGACAGTAGGAAGACTCAGTCTTCCTGTACTTAAGTCGGCATTGTGTTTTTTTATTTAATTCCGATGCAATTGCTGTGTTTCATCGTCAATGGGAAGGTCCAATGGATACAGTAAACCTGCAGAGGTGCATCGGAATATAAAACTGATGACACAGGAAACGCTCAAAACATAGACAGTAGGAAGACTCAGTCTTCCTGTACTTAAGTCGGCATTGTGTCTCTTATATTTAATTCCGATGCAATTTCTGTGTTTCATCGTCACTGTGAAGGTCCAAGGGATACAGTAAACCTGCAGAGGTGCATCAAAATGGAAAACTGATGACACAGGAAACGCTCAAAGCATAGACAGTAGGAAGACTCAGTCTTCCTGTACCTAAGTCGGCATTGTGTCTCTTATATTTAACTCCAATGCAATTTCTGTGTTTCTTCGTCAATGGGAAGATCCAATGGATACAGTAAACCGGCAGAGGTGCATCGGAATGTAAAACTGGTGACGCAGGAAACGCTCAAAAAATAGACAGTAGGAAGACTCAATCTTCCTGTACTTAAGTCGGCATTGTGTCTCTTATATTTAATTCCGATGCAATTTCTGTCATTCATCGTCAATGGGAATGTCAAAGGGATACAGTAAACCTGCAGCGGTGCATCGGAAAGTAGAACTGATGACACAGGAAACGCTCAAAACATAGACAGTAGTAAGACTAAGTCTTCCTGTACTTAAGTCGGCATTCTGTCTGTTATATTTAATTCCGATGTAATTTCTGTGTTTCATTGTCAATGGGAAGGTGCAAGGGAATCAGCAAACCTGCAGAGGTGCATCGGAATGTAAAACTGGTGACACAGGAAACGCTCAAAACATAGAGAGTAGGAAGACTCAGTCTTTCTGTACTTAAGTCGACATTGTGTCTCTTATATTTAATTCTGATGCAATTTCTGTGTTTCATCGTCACTGTGAAGGTGTAAGGGATACAGTAAACCTGCAGAGGTGCATCAAAATGGAAAACTGATGACACAGGAAACGCTCCAACATAGACAGTAAGAAGACTCAGTCTTCCTGTACCTAAGGCGGCATTGTGTATCTTATTATTAATTCCGATGCCATTTCTGTGTTTCATCGTCAATGGGAAGATCCAATGGATACAGTAAACCTGCAGAGGTGCATCGGAATGTAAAACTGGTGACACAGGAAACGCTCAAAACATAGAGAGTAGGAAGACTCAGTCTTTCTGTACTTAAGTCGACATTGTGTCTCTTATATTTAATTCCGATGGAATTTCTGTGTTTCATCGTCACTATGAAGGTCCAAGGGATACTGTAGACCTGCGTGGGTGCATCGGGATGTAAAACTGGTGACACAGGAGACGCTCAAAACATAGAGAGTAGGAAGACTCGGTCTTCCTGTACTTAAGTCGGCATTGTGTCTCTTATATTTAATTCCGATGCAAATTCTGTGTTTCTTCGTCACGGTGAAGGTCCAAGGGATACAGTAAACCAGCAGAGGAGCATCGGAATGTAAAACTGATGACACAGGAAACGCTCAAAACACAGACAGTAGCAAGACTCAGTCTTCCTGTACTGAAGTCGGCATTGTGTCTCTTATATTTTATTCCGATGCAATTTCTGTGTTTCATCGTCACTGTGAAGGTCCAAGGGATACAGTAAACCTGCAGAGGTGCATCAAAATGGAAAACTGATGACACAGGAAACGCTCAAAGCATAGACAGTAGGAAGACTCAGTCTTCCTGTACCTGAGTCGGCATTGTGTCTCTTATATTTAATTGCGATGCAATTTCTGTGTTTTTTCATCAATGGGTAGGTCCAAGGGATACAGTAAACCTGCAGAGGTGAATTGGAATGTAAAACTGGTGACTCAGGAAACGCTCAAATCAAAGACCGTAAGAAGACTCAGTTCTCTTGTACTTAAGTCGGCGTTGTGTGTCTTATATTTAATTGCGATGCAATTTCTGTGTTTCAACGTCAATGGGAAGGTCCAATGGATACAGTAAACCTGCAGAGGTGCATCGGAATGTAAAACTGGTGACACAGGAAACGCTCAAAACATAGACAATTGAAAGACACACTCTTCCAGTACTTAAGTCGCATTGTGTCTCTTATATTTCATTCCGATGCAATTTCTGTGTCTCATCGTCACTGTGCAAGTCCAATGGATACAGTAAACCTGCAGAGGTGCATCGGAATGTAAAACTGATGACACAGGAAACGCTCAAAACATAGACAGTAGGAAGACTCAGTCTTCCTGTACTTAAGTCGGCATTGTGTTTTTTTATTTAATTCCGATGCAATTGCTGTGTTTCATCGTCAATGGGAAGGTCCAATGGATACAGTAAACCTGCAGAGGTGCATCGGAATATAAAACTGATGACACAGGAAACGCTCAAAACATAGACAGTAGGAAGACTCAGTCTTCCTGTACTTAAGTCGGCATTGTGTCTCTTATATTTAATTCCGATGCAATTTCTGTGTTTCATCGTCACTGTGAAGGTCCAAGGGATACAGTAAACCTGCAGAGGTGCATCAAAATGGAAAACTGATGACACAGGAAACGCTCAAAGCATAGACAGTAGGAAGACTCAGTCTTCCTGTACCTAAGTCGGCATTGTGTCTCTTATATTTAACTCCAATGCAATTTCTGTGTTTCTTCGTCAATGGGAAGATCCAATGGATACAGTAAACCGGCAGAGGTGCATCGGAATGTAAAACTGGTGACGCAGGAAACGCTCAAAAAATAGACAGTAGGAAGACTCAATCTTCCTGTACTTAAGTCGGCATTGTGTCTCTTATATTTAATTCCGATGCAATTTCTGTCATTCATCGTCAATGGGAATGTCAAAGGGATACAGTAAACCTGCAGCGGTGCATCGGAAAGTAGAACTGATGACACAGGAAACGCTCAAAACATAGACAGTAGTAAGACTAAGTCTTCCTGTACTTAAGTCGGCATTCTGTCTGTTATATTTAATTCCGATGTAATTTCTGTGTTTCATTGTCAATGGGAAGGTGCAAGGGATACAGCAAACCTGCAGAGGTGCATCGGAATGTAAAACTGGTGACACAGGAAACGCTCAAAACATAGAGAGTAGGAAGACTCAGTCTTTCTGTACTTAAGTCGACATTGTGTCTCTTATATTTAATTCTGATGCAATTTCTGTGTTTCATCGTCACTGTGAAGGTGTAAGGGATACAGTAAACCTGCAGAGGTGCATCAAAATGGAAAACTGATGACACAGGAAACGCTCCAACATAGACAGTAAGAAGACTCAGTCTTCCTGTACCTAAGGCGGCATTGTGTATCTTATTATTAATTCCGATGCCATTTCTGTGTTTCATCGTCAATGGGAAGATCCAATGGATACAGTAAACCTGCAGAGGTGCATCGGAATGTAAAACTGGTGACACAGGAAACGCTCAAAACATAGAGAGTAGGAAGACTCAGTCTTTCTGTACTTAAGTCGACATTGTGTCTCTTATATTTAATTCCGATGGAATTTCTGTGTTTCATCGTCACTATGAAGGTCCAAGGGATACTGTAGACCTGCGTGGGTGCATCGGGATGTAAAACTGGTGACACAGGAGACGCTCAAAACATAGAGAGTAGGAAGACTCGGTCTTCCTGTACTTAAGTCGGCATTGTGTCTCTTATATTTAATTCCGATGCAAATTCTGTGTTTCTTCGTCACGGTGAAGGTCCAAGGGATACAGTAAACCAGCAGAGGAGCATCGGAATGTAAAACTGATGACACAGGAAACGCTCAAAACACAGACAGTAGCAAGACTCAGTCTTCCTGTACTGAAGTCGGCATTGTGTCTCTTATATTTTATTCCGATGCAATTTCTGTGTTTCATCGTCACTGTGAAGGTCCAAGGGATACAGTAAACCTGCAGAGGTGCATCAAAATGGAAAACTGATGACACAGGAAACGCTCAAAGCATAGACAGTAGGAAGACTCAGTCTTCCTGTACCTGAGTCGGCATTGTGTCTCTTATATTTAATTGCGATGCAATTTCTGTGTTTTTTCATCAATGGGTAGGTCCAAGGGATACAGTAAACCTGCAGAGGTGAATTGGAATGTAAAACTGGTGACTCAGGAAACGCTCAAATCAAAGACCGTAAGAAGACTCAGTTCTCTTGTACTTAAGTCGGCGTTGTGTGTCTTATATTTAATTGCGATGCAATTTCTGTGTTTCAACGTCAATGGGAAGGTCCAATGGATACAGTAAACCTGCAGAGGTGCATCGGAATGTAAAACTGGTGACACAGGAAACGCTCAAAACATAGACAATTGAAAGACACACTCTTCCAGTACTTAAGTCGCATTGTGTCTCTTATATTTCATTCCGATGCAATTTCTGTGTCTCATCGTCACTGTGCAAGTCCAATGGATACAGTAAACCTGCAGAGGTGCATCGGAATGTAAAACTGATGACACAGGAAACGCTCAAAACATAGACAGTAGGAAGACTCAGTCTTCCTGTACTTAAGTCGGCATTGTGTTTTTTTATTTAATTCCGATGCAATTGCTGTGTTTCATCGTCAATGGGAAGGTCCAATGGATACAGTAAACCTGCAGAGGTGCATCGGAATATAAAACTGATGACACAGGTAACGCTCAAAACATAGACAGTAGGAAGACTCAGTCTTCCTGTACTTAAGTCGGCATTGTGTCTCTTATATTTAATTCCGATGCAATTTCTGTGTTTCATCGTCACTGTGAAAGTCCAAGGGATACAGTAAACCTGCAGAGGTGCATCAAAATGGAAAACTCATGACACAGGAAACGCTCCAACATAGAAAGTAAGTAGACTCAGTCTTCCTGTACCTAAGTCGGCATTGTGTATCTTATATTTAATTCCGATGCCATTTCTGTGTTTCATCGTCAATGGGAAGATCCAATGGATACAGTAAACCTGCAGAGGTGCATCGGAATGTAAAACTGGTGACACAGGAAACGCTCAAAACATATACAATAGAAAGACACACTTTTCCTGTCCGTAAGTCGACATTGTGTCTCTTATATTTCATTCCGATGCAATTTCTGTGTTTCATCGTCACTGTGAAGGTCCAATGGATACAGTAAAGCTGCAGAGGTGCATCGGAATGTAAAACTGGTGACACAGGAAACGCTCAAAACATAGACAGTAGTAAGACTCAGTCTTCCTGTACTTAAGTCGGAATTGTGTCTTTTATATTTAATTCCAATGCAATTTCTGTGTTTCAACGTCAATGGGAAGGTCCAAGGGATACAGTAAACCTGCAGAGGTGCATCGGAATGGACAACTGATGACACAGGAAACGCTCAAAACATAGACAGTAGTAAGACTCAGTCTTCCTGTACTTAAGTCGGCATTCTGCCTGTTATATTTAATTCCGATGTAATTTCTGTGTTTCATTGTCAATGGGAAGGTGCAAGGGATACAGCAAACCTGCAGAGGTGCATCGGAATGTAAAACTGGTGACACAGGAAATGCTCAAAACATAGAGAGTAGGAAGACTCAGTCTTTCTGTACTTATGTCGACATTGTGTCTCTTATATTTAATTCCGATGGAATTTCTGTGTTTCATCGTCACTATGAAGGTCCAAGGGATACTGTAGACCTGCGTGGGTGCATCGGGATGTAAAACTGGTGACACAGGAGACGCTCAAAACATAGACAGTAGGAAGACTCGGTCTTCCTGTATTTAAGTCGGCATTGTGTCTCTTATATTTAATTCCGATGCAATTTCTGTGTTTCTTCGTCACGGTGAAGGTCCAAGGGATACAGTAAACCTGCAGAGGTGCATCGGAATGTAAAACTGATGACACAGGAAACGCTCAAAACACAGACAGTAGCAATACTCAGTCTTCCTGTACTGAAGTCGGCATTGTGTCTCTTATATTTAATTCCGATGCAATTTCTGTGTTTGATCGTCACTGTGAAGGTCCAAGGAATACAGTAAACCTGCAGAGGTGCATCAAAATGTCAAACTGATGACACAGGAAACGCTCAAAACATAGACAGTAGGAAGACTCAATCTTCCTGTACTTAAGTTGGCATTGTGTCTCTTATATTTAATTCCGATGCAATTTCTGTGATTCATGGTTAATGGGAAGGTCAAAGGGATACAGTAAACCTGCAGAGGTGCATCGGAATGTAAAACTGGTGACACAGGAAACGCTCAAAACATAGACAGTAGTAAGACTCAGTCTTCCTGTACTTAAGTCGGCATTGTGTCTGTTATATTTAATTCCGATGTAATTTCTGTGTTTCATTGTCAATGGGAAGGTGCAAGGGATACAGCAAACCTGCAGAGGTGCATCGGAATGTAAAACTGGTGACACAGGAAACGCTCAAAACATAGAGAGTAGGAAGACTCAGTCTTTCTCTACTTAAATCGACACTGTGTCTCTTATATTTAATTCCGATGCAATTTCTGTGTTTCATCGCCACTATGAAGGTCCAAGGGATACTGTAGACCTGCATAGGTGCATCGATATGTAAAACTGGTGGCACAGGAAACGCTCAAAACATAGACAGTAGGAAGACTCAGTCCTTCTGTACTTAAGTCGGCATTGTGTCTCTTATATTTAACTCCGATGCAATTTCTGTGTTTCATCGTCAATGGGAAGGACCCATGGATACAGTAAACGTGCAGAGGTGCATCGGAATGAAAAACTGGTGACACAGGAAGCGGTCAAATCATAGACCCTAAGAAGACTCAGTTTTCTTGTACTGAAGTCGGCATTGTGTCTCTTATATTTAATTTAGATGCAATTTCTGTGTTTCATCGTCACTGTGAAGGTCCAAGGAATACAGTAAGCCTGCAGAGGTGCATCAAAATGTAAAACTGATGACACAGGAAACGCTCAAAACATAGACAGTAGTAAGACTCAGTCTTCCTGTACTTATGTCGGCATTCTGTCTGTTACATTTAATTCCGATGTATTTTCTGTTTTTCATTGTCAATGGGAAGGTGCAAGGGATACAGTAAACCTGCAGAGGTGAATTGGAATGTAAAACTGGTGACTCAGGAAACTCTCAAATCAAAGACCGTAAGAAGACTCAGTTCTCTTGTACTTAAGTCGGCGTTGTGTCTTAATTGCGATGCAATTTCTGTGTTTCATCGTCAATGGGAAGGTCCAATGGATACAGTAAACCTGCAGAGGTGCATCGGAATGTAAAACTGGTGACACAGGAAACACTCAAAACATAGACAATTGAAGGACACACTCATCCTGTACTTAAGTCGCATTGTGTCTCTAATATTTCATTCCGATGCAATTTCTGTGTCTCATCGTCACTGTGCAAGTCCAATGAATACAGTAAACCTGCAGAGGTGCATCGGAATGTAAAACTGATGACACAGGAAACGCACAAAACATAGACAGTAGGAAGACTCAGTCTTCCTGTACTTAAGTCGGCATTGTGTCTTTTTTATTTAATTCCGATGCAATTTCTGTGTTTCATCGTCAATGGGAATGTCCAATGGATACAGTAAACCTGCAGAGGTGCATCAGAATATAAAACTGATGACACAGGAAACGCTCAAAACATAGACAGTAGGAAGACTCAGTCTTCCTGTACTTAAGTCGGCATTGTGTCTCTTATATTTAATTCCGATGCAATTTCTGTGTTTCATCGTCACTGTGAAGGTCCAAGGGATACAGTAATCCTGCAGAGGTGCATCAAAATGGAAAACTGATGACACAGGAAACGCTCAAAACATAGACAGTAGGAAGACTCAGTCTTCCTGTACCTAAGTCGGCATTGTGTCTCTTATATTTAAATCCGATGCAATTTCTGTGTTTCTTCGTCACTGTGAAGATCCAAGGGATACAGTAAACCTGCAGAGGTGCATCGGATTGTAAAACTGGTGACACAGGAAACGCTCAAAACATACACAGTAGGAAGACTCAGTCTTCCTGTACTGAAGTCGGCATTGTGTCTCTTATATTTAATTCCGATGCAATTTCTGTGTTTCATCGTCACTTTGAAGGTCCAAGGAAAACAGTAAACCTGCAGGGGTGCATCAAAATGTAAAACTGATGACACAGGAAACGCTCAAAGCATAGACAGTAGGAAGACTCAGTCTTCCTGTACCTGAGTCGGCATTGTGTCTCTTATATTTAATTCCGATGCTATTTCTGTGTTTTTTCATCAATGGGAAGGTCCAAGGGATACAGTAAACCTGCAGAGGTGAATTGGAATGTAAAACTGGTGACTCAGGAAACGCTCAAATCAAAGACCGTAAGAAGACTCAGTTCTCTTGTACTTAAGTCGGCGTTGTGTCTCTTATATTTAATTGCGATGCAATTTCTGTGTTTCAACGTCAATGGGAAGGTCCAATGGATACAGTAAACCTGAAGAGGTGCATCGGAATGTAAAACTGGTGACAAAGGAAACGCTCAAAACATAGACATTTGAAAGACACACTCTTCCAGTACTTAAGTCGCATTGTGTCTCTTATATCTCATTCCGATGCAATTTCTGTGTCTCATCGTCACTGTGCAAGTCCAATGGATACAGTAAACCTGCAGAGGTGCATCGGAATGTAAAACTGATGACACAGGAAACGCTCAAAACATAGACAGTAGAAAGGCTCAGTCTTCCTGTACTTAAGTCGGCATTGTGTTTTTTTATTTGATTCCGATGCAATTGCTGTGTTTCATCGTCAATGGGAAGGTCCAATGGGTACAGTAAACCTGCAGAGGTGCATCGGAATATAAAACTGATGACACAGGAAACGCTCAAAACATAGACAGTAGGAAGACTCAGTCTTCCTGTACTTAAGTCGGCATTGTGTCTCTTATATTTAATTCCGATGCAATTTCTGTGTTTCATCGTCACTGTGAAGGTCCAAGGGATACAGTAAACCTGCAGAGGTGCATCAAAATGGAAAACTGATGACACAGGAAACGCTCAAAACATAGACAGTAGGAAGACTCAGTCTTCCTGTACCTAAGTCGGCATTGTGTCTCTTATATTTAACTCCAATGCAATTTCTGTGTTTCATCGTCAATGGGAAGATCCAATGGATACAGTAAACCTGCAGAGGTGCATCGGAATGTAAAACTGGTGACGCAGGAAACGCTCAAAAAATAGACAGTAGGAAGACTCAATCTTCCTGTACTTAAGTCGGCATTGTGTCTCTTATATTTAATTCCGATGCAATTTCTGTGATTCATCGTCAATGGGAAGGTCAAAGGGATACAGTAAACCTGCAGAGGTGCATCGGAATGTAGAACTGATGACACAGGAAACGCTCAAAACATAGACAGTAAGAAGACTCAGTCTTCCTGTACCTAAGTCGGCATTGTGTATCTTATATTTAATTCCGATGCAATTTCTGTGTTTCATCGTCAATGGGAAGGTCCAAGGGATACAGTAAACCTGCAGAGGTGCATCGGAATGGAGAACTGATGACACAGGAAACGCTCAAAACATAGACAGTAGTAAGACTCAGTCTTCCTGTACTTAAGTCGGCATTCTGCCTGTTATATTTAATTCCGATGTAATTTCTGTGTTTCATTGTCAATGGGAAGGTGCAAGGGATACAGCAAACCTGCAGAGGTGCATCGGAATGTAAAACTGGTGACACAGGAAACGCTCAAAACATAGAGAGTAGGAAGACTCAGTCTTTCTGTACTTAAGTCGACATTGTGTCTCTTATATTTAAATCCGATGGAATTTCTGTGTTTCATCGTCACTATGAAGGTCCAAGGGATACTGTAGACCTGCGTGGGTGCATCGGGATGTAAAACTGGTGACACAGGAGACGCTCAAAACATAGACAGTAGGAAGACTCGGTCTTCCTGTACCTAAGTCGGCATTGTGTCTCTTATATTTAATTCCGATGCAATTTCTGTGTTTCTTCGTCACTGTGAAGGTCCAAGGGATACAGTAAACTTGCAGAGGTGCATCAAAATGTAAAACTGATGACACAGGAAACGCTCAAAGCATAAACAGTAGGAAGACTCAGTCTTCCTGTACCTATGTCGGCATTGTGTCTCTTATATTTAATTCCGATGCAATTTCTGTGTTTTTTCATCAATGGGAAGGTCCAAGGGAGACAGTAAACCTGCAGAGGTGAATTGGAATGTAAAACTGGGGACTCAGGAAACGCTCAAATCAAAGACCGTAAGAAGACTCAGTTCTCTTGTACTTAAGTCGGCGTTGTGTCTCTTATATTTAATTGCGATGCAATTTCTGTGTTTCAACGTCAATGGAAAGGTCCAATGGATACAGTAAACCTGCAGAGGTGCATCGGAATGTAAAACTGGTGACACAGGAGACGCTTAAATCATAGACAATTGAAAGACACACTCTTCATGTACTTAAGTCGCATTGTGTCTCTTATATTTCATTCCGATGCAATTTCTGTGTCTCATCGCCACTAAGAAGGTCCAAGGGATACTGTAGACCTGCATAGGTGCATCGATATGTAAAACTGGTGGCACAGGAAACGCTCAAAACATAGACAGTAGGAAGACTCAGTCCTTCTGTACTGAAGTCGGCATTGTGTCTCTTATATTTAACTCCGATCAATTTCTGTGTTTCATCGTCAATGGGAAGGACCCATGGATACAGTAAACGTGCAGAGGTGCATCGGAATGAAAAACTGGTGACACAGGAAGCGGTCAAATCATAGACCCTAAGAAGACTCAGTTTTCTTGTACTGAAGTCGGCATTGTGTCTCTTATATTTAATTTAGATGCAATTTCTGTGTTTCATCGTCACTGTGAAGGTCCAAGGAATACAGTAAGCCTGCAGAGGTGCATCAAAATGTAAAACTGATGACACAGGAAACGCTCAAAACATAGACAGTAGTAAGACTCAGTCTTCCTGTACTTATGTCGGCATTCTGTCTGTTACATTTAATTCCGATGTAATTTCTGTTTTTCATTGTCAATGGGAAGGTGCAAGGGATACTGTAAACCTGCAGAGGTGAATTGGAATGTAAAACTGGTGACTCAGGAAACTCTCAAATCAAAGACCGTAAGAAGACTCAGTTCTCTTGTACTTAAGTCGGCGTTGTGTCTTAATTGCGATGCAATTTCTGTGTTTCATCGTCAATGGGAAGGTCCAATGGATACAGTAAACCTGCAGAGGTGCATCGGAATGTAAAACTGGTGACACAGGCAACACTCAAAACATGGACAATTGAAAGACACACTCATCCTGTACTTAAGTCGCATTGTGTCTCTTATATTTCATTCCGATGCAATTTCTGTGTCTCATCGTCACTGTGCAAGTCCAAAGAATACAGTAAACCTGCAGAGGTGCATCGGAATGTAAAACTGATGACACAGGAAACGCACAAAACATAGACAGTAGGAAGACTCAGTCTTCCTGTACTTAAGTCGGCATTGTGTCTTTTTTATTTAATTCCGATGCAATTTCTGTGTTTCATCGTCAATGGGAAGGTCCAATGGATACAGTAAACCTGCAGAGGTGCATCAGAATATAAAACTGATGACACAGGAAACGCTCAAAACATAGACAGTAGGAAGACTCAGTCTTCCTGTACGTAAGTCGGCATTGTGTCTCTTATATTTAATTCCGATGCAATTTCTGTGTTTCATCGTCACTGTGAAGGTCCAAGGCATACAGTAATCCTGCAGAGGTGCATCAAAATGGAAGACTGATGACACAGGAAACGCTCAAAACGTAGACAGTAGGAAGACTCAGTCTTCCTGTACCTAAGTCGGCATTGTGTCTCTTATATTTAAATCCGATGCAATTTCTGTGTTTCTTCGTCACTGTGAAGGTCCAAGGGATACAGTAAACCTGCAGAGGTGCATCGGAATGTAAAACTGGTGACACAGGAAACGCTCAAAACATACACAGTAGGAAGACTCAGTCTTCCTGTACTGAAGTCGGCATTGTGTCTCTTATATTTAATTCCGATGCAATTTCTGTGTTTCATCGTCACTTTGAAGGTCAAGGAATACAGTAAACCTGCAGAGGTGCATCAAAATGTAAAACTGATGACACAGGAAACGCTCAAAGCATAGACAGTAGGAAGACTCAGTATTCCTGTACCTGAGTCGGCATTGTGTCTCTTATATTTAATTCCGATGCAATTTCTGTGTTTTTTCATCAATGGGAAGGTCCAAGGGATACAGTGAACCTGCAGAGGTGAATTGGAATGTAAAACTGGTGACTCAGGAAACGCTCAAATCAAAGACCGTAAGAAGACTCAGTTCTCTTGTACTTAAGTCGGCGTTGTGTCTCTTATATTTAATTGCGATGCAATTTCTGTGTTTCAACGTCAATGGGAAGGTCCAATGGATACAGTAAACCTGAAGAGGTGCATCGGAATGTAAAACTGGTGACAAAGGAAACGCTCAAAACATAGACATTTGAAAGACACACTCTTCCAGTACTTAAGTCGCATTGTGTCTCTTATATCTCATTCCGATGCAATTTCTGTGTCTCATCGTCACTGTGCAAGTCCAATGGATACAGTAAACCTGCAGAGGTGCATCGGAATGTAAAACTGATGACACAGGAAACGCTCAAAACATAGACAGTAGGAAGGCTCAGTCTTCCTGTACTTAAGTCGGCATTGTGTTTTTTTATTTGATTCCGATGCAATTGCTGTGTTTCATCGTCAATGGGAAGGTCCAATGGGTACAGTAAACCTGCAGAGGTGCATCGGAATATAAAACTGATGACACAGGAAACGCTCAAAACATAGACAGTAGGAAGACTCAGTCTTCCTGTACTTAAGTCGGCATTGTGTCTCTTATATTTAATTCCGATGCAATTTCTGTGTTTCATCGTCACTGTGAAGGTCCAAGGGATACAGTAAACCTGCAGAGGTGCATCAAAATGGAAAACTGATGACACAGGAAACGCTCAAAACATAGACAGTAGGAAGACTCAGTCTTCCTGTACCTAAGTCGGCATTGTGTCTCTTATATTTAACTCCAATGCAATTTCTGTGTTTCATCGTCAATGGGAAGATCCAATGGATACAGTAAACCTGCAGAGGTGCATCGGAATGTAAAACTGGTGACGCAGGAAACGCTCAAAAAATAGACAGTAGGAAGACTCAATCTTCCTGTACTTAAGTCGGCATTGTGTCTCTTATATTTAATTCCGATGCAATTTCTGTGATTCATCGTCAATGGGAAGGTCAAAGGGATACAGTAAACCTGCAGAGGTGCATCGGAATGTAGAACTGATGACACAGGAAACGCTCAAAACATAGACAGTAAGAAGACTCAGTCTTCCTGTACCTAAGTCGGCATTGTGTATCTTATATTTAATTCCGATGCAATTTCTGTGTTTCATCGTCAATGGGAAGGTCCAAGGGATACAGTAAACCTGCAGAGGTGCATCGGAATGGAGAACTGATGACACAGGAAACGCTCAAAACATAGACAGTAGTAAGACTCAGTCTTCCTGTACTTAAGTCGGCATTCTGCCTGTTATATTTAATTCCGATGTAATTTCTGTGTTTCATTGTCAATGGGAAGGTGCAAGGGATACAGCAAACCTGCAGAGGTGCATCGGAATGTAAAACTGGTGACACAGGAAACGCTCAAAACATAGAGAGTAGGAAGACTCAGTCTTTCTGTACTTAAGTCGACATTGTGTCTCTTATATTTAAATCCGATGGAATTTCTGTGTTTCATCGTCACTATGAAGGTCCAAGGGATACTGTAGACCTGCGTGGGTGCATCGGGATGTAAAACTGGTGACACAGGAGACGCTCAAAACATAGACAGTAGGAAGACTCGGTCTTCCTGTACCTAAGTCGGCATTGTGTCTCTTATATTTAATTCCGATGCAATTTCTGTGTTTCTTCGTCACTGTGAAGGTCCAAGGGATACAGTAAACTTGCAGAGGTGCATCAAAATGTAAAACTGATGACACAGGAAACGCTCAAAGCATAAACAGTAGGAAGACTCAGTCTTCCTGTACCTATGTCGGCATTGTGTCTCTTACATTTAATTCCGATGCAATTTCTGTGTTTTTTCATCAATGGGAAGGTCCAAGGGAGACAGTAAACCTGCAGAGGTGAATTGGAATGTAAAACTGGGGACTCAGGAGACGCTCAAATCAAAGACCGTAAGAAGACTCAGTTCTCTTGTACTTAAGTCGGCGTTGTGTCTCTTATATTTAATTGCGATGCAATTTCTGTGTTTCAACGTCAATGGAAAGGTCCAATGGATACAGTAAACCTGCAGAGGTGCATCGGAATGTAAAACTGGTGACACAGGAGACGCTTAAATCATAGACAATTGAAAGACACACTCTTCATGTACTTAAGTCGCATTGTGTCTCTTATATTTCATTCCGATGCAATTTCTGTGTCTCATCGCCACTAAGAAGGTCCAAGGGATACTGTAGACCTTAATAGGTGCATCGATATGTAAAACTGGTGGCACAGGAAACGCTCAAAACATAGACAGTAGGAAGACTCAGTCATTCTGTACTGAAGTCGGCATTGTGTCTCTTATATTTAGCTCCGATCAATTTCTGTGTTTCATCGTCAATGGGAAGGACCCATGGATACAGTAAACGTGCAGAGGTGCATCGGAATGAAAAACTGGTGACACAGGAAGCGGTCAAATCATAGACCCTAAGAAGACTCAGTTTTCTTGTACTGAAGTCGGCATTGTGTCTCTTATATTTAATTTAGATGCAATTTCTGTGTTTCATCGTCACTGTGAAGGTCCAAGGAATACAGTAAGCCTGCAGAGGTGCATCAAAATGTAAAACTGATGACACAGGAAACGCTCAAAACATAGACAGTAGTAAGACTCAGTCTTCCTGTACTTATGTCGGCATTCTGTCTGTTACATTTAATTCCGATGTAATTTCTGTTTTTCATTGTCAATGGGAAGGTGCAAGGGATACTGTAAACCTGCAGAGGTGAATTGGAATGTAAAACTGGTGACTCAGGAAACTCTCAAATCAAAGACCGTAAGAAGACTCAGTTCTCTTGTACTTAAGTCGGCGTTGTGTCTTAATTGCGATGCAATTTCTGTGTTTCATCGTCAATGGGAAGGTCCAATGGATACAGTAAACCTGCAGAGGTGCATCGGAATGTAAAACTGGTGACACAGGAAACACTCAAAACATGGACAATTGAAAGACACACTCATCCTGTACTTAAGTCGCATTGTGTCTCTTATATTTCATTCCGATGCAATTTCTGTGTCTCATCGTCACTGTGCAAGTCCAAAGAATACAGTAAACCTGCAGAGGTGCATCGGAATGTAAAACTGATGACACAGGAAACGCACAAAACATAGACAGTAGGAAGACTCAGTCTTCCTGTACTTAAGTCGGCATTGTGTCTTTTTTATTTAATTCCGATGCAATTTCTGTGTTTCATCGTCAATGGGAAGGTCCAATGGATACAGTAAACCTGCAGAGGTGCATCAGAATATAAAACTGATGACACAGGAAACGCTCAAAACATAGACAGTAGGAAGACTCAGTCTTCCTGTACGTAAGTCGGCATTGTGTCTCTTATATTTAATTCCGATGCAATTTCTGTGTTTCATCGTCACTGTGAAGGTCCAAGGCATACAGTAATCCTGCAGAGGTGCATCAAAATGGAAGACTGATGACACAGGAAACGCTCAAAACGTAGACAGTAGGAAGACTCAGTCTTCCTGTACCTAAGTCGGCATTGTGTCTCTTATATTTAAATCCGATGCAATTTCTGTGTTTCTTCGTCACTGTGAAGGTCCAAGGGATACAGTAAACCTGTAGAGGTGCATCGGAATGTAAAACTGGTGACACAGGAAACGCTCAAAACATACACAGTAGGAAGACTCAGTCTTCCTGTACTGAAGTCGGCATTGTGTCTCTTATATTTAATTCCGATGCAATTTCTGTGTTTCATCGTCACTTTGAAGGTCAAGGAATACAGTAAACCTGCAGAGGTGCATCAAAATGTAAAACTGATGACACAGGAAACGCTCAAAGCATAGACAGTAGGAAGACTCAGTATTCCTGTACCCGAGTCGGCATTGTGTCTCTTATATTTAATTCCGATGCAATTTCTGTGTTTTTTCATCAATGGGAAGGTCCAAGGGATACAGTAAACCTGCAGAGGTGAATTGGAATGTAAAACTGGTGACTCAGGAAACGCTCAAATCAAAGACCGTAAGAAGACTCAGTTCTCTTGTACTTAAGTCGGCGTTGTGTCTCTTATATTTAATTGCGATGCAATTTCTGTGTTTCAACGTCAATGGGAAGGTCCAATGGATACAGTAAACCTGCAGAGGTGCATCGGAATGTAAAACTGGTGACAAAGGAAACGCTCAAAACATAGACATTTGAAAGACACACTCTTCCAGTACTTAAGTCGCATTGTGTCTCTTATATTTCATTCCGATGCAATTTCTGTGTCTCATCGTCACTGTGCAAGTCCAATGGATACAGTAAACCTGCAGAGGTGCATCGGAATGTAAAACTGATGACACAGGAAACGCTCAAAACATAGACAGTAGGAAGACTCAGTCTTCCTGTACTTAAGTCGGCATTGTGTCTCTTATATTTAATTCCGATGCAATTTCTGTGTTTCATCGTCACTGTGAAGGCCCAAGGGATACAGTAAACCTGCAGAGGTGCATCAAAATGGAAAACTGATGACACAGGAAACGCTCAAAACATAGACAGTAGGAAGACTCAGTCTTCCTGTACCTAAGTCGGCATTGTGTCTCTTATATTTAACTCCAATGCAATTTCTGTGTTTCATCGTCAATGGGAAGATCCAATGGATACAGTAAACCTGCAGAGGTGCATCGGAATGTAAAACTGGTGACGCAGGAAACGCTCAAAAAATAGACAGTAGGAAGACTCAATCTTCCTGTACTTAAGTCGGCATTGTGTCTCTTATATTTAATTCCGATGCAATTTCTGTGATTCATCGTCAATGGGAAGGTCAAAGGGATACAGTAAACCTGCAGAGGTGCATCGGAATGTAGAACTGATGACACAGGAAACGCTCAAAACATAGACAGTAGTAAGACTCAGTCTTCCTGTACTTAAGTCGGCATTCTGTCTGTTATATTTAATTCCGATGTAATTTCTGTGTTTCATTGTCAATGGGAAGGTGCAAGGGATACAGCAAACCAGCAGAGGTGCATCGGAATGTAAAACTGGTGACACAGGAAACGCTCAAAACATAGAGAGTAGGAAGACTCAGTCTTTCTGTACTTAAGTCGACATTGTGTCTCTTATATTTAATTCTGATGCAATTTCTGTGTTTCATCGTCACTGTGAAGGTGTAAGGGATACAGTAAACCTGCAGAGGTGCATCAAAATGGAAAACTCATGACACAGGAAACGCTCCAACATAGACAGTAAGAAGACTCAGTCTTCCTGTACCTAAGTCGGCATTGTGTATCTTATATTTAATTCCGATGCCATTTCTGTGTTTCATCGTCAATGGGAAGGTCCAAGGGATACAGTAAACCTGCAGAGGTGCATCGGAATGGAGAACTGATGACACAGGAAACGCTCAAAACATAGACAGTAGTAAGACTCAGTCTTCCTGTACTTAAGTCGGCATTCTGCCTGTTATATTTAATTCCGATGTAATTTCTGTGTTTCATTGTCAATGGGAAGGTGCAAGGGATACAGCAAACCTGCAGAGGTGCATCGGAATGTAAAACTGGTGACACAGGAAACGCTCAAAACATAGAGAGTAGGAAGACTAGGTCTTTCTGTACTTAAGTCGACATTGTGTCTCTTATATTTAATTCCGATGGAATTTCTGTGTTTCATCGTCACTATGAAGGTCCAAGGGATACTGTAGACCTGCGTGGGTGCATCGGGATGTAAAACTGGTGACACAGGAGACGCTCAAAACATAGACAGTAGGAAGACTCGGTCTTCCTGTACTTAAGTCGGCATTGTGTCTCTTATATTTAATTCCGATGCAATTTCTGTGTTTCTTCGTCACTGTGAAGGTCCAAGGGATACAGTAAACTTGCAGAGGTGCATCAAAATGTAAAACTGATGACACAGGAAACGCTCAAAGCATAGACAGTAGGAAGACTCAGTCTTCCTGTACCTAAGTCGGCATTGTGTCTCTTATATTTAATTCCGATGCTATTTCTGTGTTTTTTCATCAATGGGAAGGTCCAAGGGAGACAGTAAACCTGCAGAGGTGAATTGGAATGTAAAACTGGGGACTCAGGAAACGCTCAAATCAAAGACCGTAAGAAGACTCAGTTCTCTTGTACTTAAGTCGGCGTTGTGTCTCTTATATTTAATTGCGATGCAATTTCTGTGTTTCAACGTCAATGGAAAGGTCCAATGGATACAGTAAACCTGCAGAGGTGCATCGGAATGTAAAACTGGTGACACAGGAGACGCTTAAATCATAGACAATTGAAAGACACACTCTTCCTGTACTTAAGTCGCATTGTGTCTCTTATATTTCATTCCGATGCAATTTCTGTGTCCCATCGCCACTATGAAGGTCCAAGGGATACTGTAGGCCTGCATAGGTGCATCGATATGTAAAACTGGTGGCACAGGAAACGCTCAAAACATAGACAGTAGGAAGACTCAGTCCTTCTGTACTTAAGTCGGCATTGTGTCTCTTATATTTAACTCCGATGCAATTTCTGTGTTTCATCGTCAATGGGAAGGACCCATGGATACAGTAAACGTGCAGAGGTGCATCGGAATGAAAAACTGGTGACACAGGAAGCGGTCAAATCATAGACCCTAAGAAGACTCAGTTTTCTTGTACTGAAGTCGGCATTGTGTCTCTTATATTTAATTTAGATGCAATTTCTGTGTTTCATCGTCACTGTGAAGGTCCAAGGAATACAGTAAGCCTGCAGAGGTGCATCAAAATGTAAAACTGATGACACAGGAAACGCTCAAAACATAGACAGTAGTAAGACTCAGTCTTCCTGTACTTATGTCGGCATTCTGTCTGTTACATTTAATTCCGATGTAATTTCTGTTTTTCATTGTCAATGGGAAGGTGCAAGGGATACAGTAAACCTGCAGAGGTGGATTGGAATGTAAAACTGGTGACTCAGGAAACTCTCAAATCAAAGACCGTAAGAAGACTCAGTTCTCTTGTACTTAAGTCGGCGTTGTGTCTTAATTGCGATGCAATTTCTGTGTTTCATCGTCAATGGGAAGGTCCAATGGATACAGTAAACCTGCAGAGGTGAATTGGAATGTAAAACTGGTGACTCAGGAAACGCTCAAATCAAAGACCGTAAGAAGACTCAGTTCTCTTGTACTTAAGTCGGCGTTGTGTCTCTTATATTTAATTGCGATGCAATTTCTGTGTTTCAACGTCAATGGGAAGGTCCAATGGATACAGTAAACCTGCAGAGGTGCATCGGAATGTAAAACTGGTGACAAAGGAAACGCTCAAAACATAGACATTTGAAAGACACACTCTTCCAGTACTTAAGTCGCATTGTGTCTCTTATATTTCATTCCGATGCAATTTCTGTGTCTCATCGTCACTGTGCAAGTCCAATGGATACAGTAAACCTGCAGAGGTGCATCGGAATGTAAAACAGATGACACAGGAAACGCTCAAAACATAGACAGTAGGAAGGCTCAGTCTTCCTGTACTTAAGTCGGCATTGTGTTTTTTTATTTGATTCCGATGCAATTGCTGTGTTTCACGGTCAATGGGAAGGTCCAATGGGTACAGTAAACCTGCAGAGGTGCATCGGAATATAAAACTGATGACACAGGAAACGCTCAAAACATAGACAGTAGGAAGACTCAGTCTTCCTGTACTTAAGTCGGCATTGTGTCTCTTATATTTAATTCCTATGCAATTTCTGTGATTCATCGTCACTGTGAAGGTCCAAGGGATACAGTAAACCTGCAGAGGTGCATCAAAATGGAAAACTGATGACACAGGAAACGCTCAAAACATAGACAGTAGGAAGACTCAGTCTTCCTGTACCTAAGTCGGCATTGTGTCTCTTATATTTAACTCCAATGCAATTTCTGTGTTTCATCGTCAATGGGAAGATCCAATGGATACAGTAAACCTGCAGAGGTGCATAGGAATGTAAAACTGGTGACGCAGGAAACGCTCAAAAAATAGACAGTAGGAAGACTCAATCTTCCTGTACTTTAGTCGGCATTGTGTCTCTTATATTTAATTCCGATGCAATTTCTGTGATTCATCGTCAATGGGAAGGTCAAAGGGATACAGTAAACCTGCAGAGGTGCATCGGAATGTAAAACTGGTGACACAGGAAACGCTCAAAACATATACAATAGAAAGACACACTTTTCCTGTCCTTAAGTCGACATTGTGTCGCTTATATTTCATTCCGATGCAATTTCTGTGTTTCATCGTCACTGTGAAGGTCCAATGGATACAGTAAAGCTGCAGAGGTGCATCGGAATGTAAAACTGGTGACACAGGAAACGCTCAAAACATAGACAGTAGAAAGACTCAGTCTTCCTGTACTTAAGTCGGCATTGTGTCTTTTATATTTAATTCCAATGCAAGTTCTGTGTTTCATCGTCAATGGGAAGGTCCAAGGGATACAGTAAACCTGCATAGGTGCATCGGAATGGAGAACTGATGACACAGGAAACGCTCAAAACATAGACAGTAGTAAGACTCAGTCTTCCTGTACTTAAGTCGGCATTCTGCCTGTTATATTTAATTCCGATGTAATTTCTGTCTTTCATTGTCAATGGGAAGGTGCAAGGGATACAGCAAACCTGCAGAGGTGCATCGGAATGTAAAACTGGTGACACAGGAAACGCTCAAAACATAGAGAGTAGGAAAACTCAGTCTTTCTGTACTTAAGTCGACATTGTGTCTCTTATATTTAATTCCGATGGAATTTCTGTGTTTCATCGTCACTATGAAGGTCCAAGGGATACGGTAGACCTGCGTGGGTGCATCGGGATGTAAAACTGGTGACACAGGAGACGCTCAAAACATAGACAGTAGGAAGACTCGGTCTTCCTGTACTTAAGTCGGCATTGTGTCTCTTATATTTAATTCCGATGCAATTTCTGTGTTTCTTCGTCACTGTGAAGGTCCAAGGGATACAGTAAACTTGCAGAGGTGCATCAAAATGTAAAACTGATGACACAGGAAACGCTCAAAGCATAGACAGTAGGAAGGCTCAGTCTTCCTGTACCTAAGTCGGCATTGTGTCTCTTATATTTAATTCCGATGCAATTTCTGTGTTTTTTCATCAATGGGAAGGTTTAAGGGAGACAGTAAACCTGCAGAGGTGAATTGGAATGTAAAACTGGGGACTCAGGAAACGCTCAAATCAAAGACCGTAAGAAGACTCAGTTCTCTTGTACTTAAGTCGGCGTTGTGTCTCTTATATATAATTGCGATGCAATTTCTGTGTTTCAACGTCAATGGAAAGGTCCAATGGATACAGTAAACCTGCAGAGGTGCATCGGAATGTAAAACTGGTGACACAGGAGACGCTTAAAACATAGACAATTGAAAGACACACACTTTATGTACTTAAGTCGCATTGTGTCTCTTATATTTCATTCCGATGCAATTTCTGTGTCTCATCGTCACTGTGCAAGTCCAATGGATACAGTAAACCTGCAGAGGTGCATCGGAATGTAACACTGATGACACAGGAAACGCTCAAAACATAGACAGTAGGAAGACTCAATCTTCCTGTACTTAAGTTGGCATTGTGTCTCTTATATTTAATTCCTATGCAATTTCTGTGATTCATGGTTAAAGGGAAGGTCAAAGGGATACAGTAAACCTGCAGAGTTGCAACAAAATGTGAAACTGATGACATAGGAAACGCTCAAAACATAGACAGTAGGAAGACTCAGTCTTCCTGTACCGAAGTCGGCATTGTATCTCTTATATTTAATTCCGATGCAAAATCTGTGTTTTTTCGTCAATGGGAAGGTCCAAGGGATAGATTAAACCTGCAGAGGTGCATCGGAATGTAAAATTGGTGACGCAGGAAACGCTCAAGACATAGACAGAAGGAAGACTCAATCTTGCTGTACTCAAGTCGGCCTTGTGTCTCTTATATTTAATTCCGATGCAATTTCTGTGTTTCATCGTCACTGTGAAGGTGCAAGGGATACAGGAAACCTGCAGAGGTGCATCAAAATGGAAAACTCATGACACAGAAAACGCTCCAACATAGACAGTAAGAAGACTCAGTCTTCCTGTACCTAAGTCGGCATTGTGTATCTTATATTTAATTCCGATGCCATTTCTGTGTTTCATCGTCAATGGGAAGGTCCAATGGATACAGTAAACCTGCAGAGGTGCATCGGAATGTAAAACTGGTGACACAGGAAACGCTCAATACATATACAATAGAAAGACACACTTTTCCTGTCCTTAAGTCGACATTGTGTCTCTTATATTTCATTCCGATGCAATTTCTGTGTTTCAACGTAACTGTGAAGGTCCAATGGATACAGTAAAGCTGCAGAGGTGCATCGGAATGTAAAACTGGTGACACAGGAAACGCTCAAAACATAGACAGTAGAAAGACTCAGTCTTCCTGTACTTATGTCGGCATTCTGCCTGTTATATTTAATTCCGATGTAATTTCTGTGTTTCATTGTCAATGGGAAGGTGCAAGGAATACAGCAAACCTGCAGAGCTGCATCGGAATGTAAAACTGGTGACACAGGAAACGCTCAAAACATAGAGAGTAGGAAGACTCAGTCTTTCTGTACTTAAGTCGACATTGTGTCTCTTATATTTAATTCCGATGGAATTTCTGTGTTTCATCGTCACTATGAAGGTCCAAGGGATACTGTAGACCTGCGTGGGTGCATCGGGATGTAAAACTGGTGACACAGGAGACGCTCAAACATAGACAGTAGGAAGACTCGGTTTCCTGTACTTAAGTCGGCATTGTGTCTCTTATATTTAATTCCGATGCAATTTCTGTGTTTCTTCGTCACTGTGAAGGTCCAAGGGATACAGTAAACCTGCAGAGGTGCATCGGAATGTAAAACTGATGACACAGGAAACGCTCAAAACACAGACAGTAGCAAGACTCAGCCTTCCTGTACTGAAGTCGGCATTGTGTCTCTTATATTTAATTTCGATGCAATTTCTGTGTTTGATCGTCACTGTGAAGGTCCAAGGAATACAGTAAACCTGCAGAGGTGCATCAAAATGTAAAACTGATGACAAAGGAAACGCTCAAAGCATAGACAGTAGGAAGACTCAGTCTTCCTGTACCTAAGTCGGCATTGTGTCTCTTATATTTAATTCCGATGCAATTTCTGTGCTTTTTCATCAATGGGAAGGTCCAAGGGAGACAGTAAACCTGCAGAGGTGAATTGGAATGTAAAACTGGGGACTCAGGTAACGCTCAAATCAAAGACCGTAAGAAGACTCAGTTCTCTTGTACTTAAGTCGGCGTTGTGTCTCGTATATTTAATTGCGATGCAATTTCTGTGTTTCAACGCCAATGGGAAGGTCCAATGGATACAGTAAAACTGCAGAGGTGCATCGGAATGTAAAACTGGTGACACAGGAGACGCTTAAAACATAGACAATTGAAAGACACACTCTTCCTGTACTTAAGTCGCATTGTGTCTCTTATATTTCATTCCGATGCAATTTCTGTGTCTCATCGTCACTGTGCAAGTCCAATGGATACAGTAAACCTACAGAGGTGCACCGGAATGTAACACTGATGACACAGGAAACGCTCAAAACATAGACAGTAGGAAGACTCAATCTTCCTGTACTTAAGTTGGCATTGTGTCTCTTATATTTAATTCCGATGGAATTTCTGTGATTCATGGTTAATGGGAAGGTCAAAGGGATACAGTAAACCTGCAGAGGTGCATCGGAATGTAAAACTGGTGACACAGGAAACGCTCAAAACATAGACAGTAGTAAGACTCAGTCTTCCTGTACTTAAGTCGGCATTGTGTCTGTTATATTTAATTCCGATGTAATTTCTGTGTTTCATTGTCAATGGGAAGGTGCAAGGGATACAGCAAACCTGCAGAGGTGCATCTGAATGTAAAACTGGTGGCACAGGAAACGCTCAAAACATAGACAGTAGGAAGACTCAGTCCTTCTGTACTTAAGTCGGCATTGTGTCTCTTATATTTAACTCCGATGCAATTTCTGTGTTTCATCGTCAATGGGAAGGTCCCATGGATACAGTAAACGTGCAAGAGTGCATCGGAATGAAAAACTGGTGACACAGGAAGCGGTCAAATCATAGACCCTAAGAAGACTCAGTTTTCTTGTACTGAAGTCGGTATTGTGTCTCTTATATGTAATTTAGATGCAATTTCTGTGTTTCATCGTCACTGTGAAGATCCAAGGGATACAGTAAACCTGCAGAGGTGCAACAAAATGTGAAACTGATGACATAGGAAACGCTCAAAACATAGACAGTAGGAAGACTCAGTCTTCCTGTACCTAAGTCGGCATTGTATCTCTTATATTGAATTCCGATGTAAAATCTGTGTTTTTTCGTCAATGGGAAGGTCCAAGGGATAGATTAAACCTGCAGAGGTGCATCGGAATGTAAAATTGGTGACGCAGGAAACGCTCAAGACATAGACAGAAGCAAGACTCAATCTTGCTGTACTCAAGTCGGCCTTGTGTCTCTTATATTTAATTCCGATGCAATTTCTGTGTTTCATCGTCACTGTGAAGGTGCAAGGGATACAGTAAACCTGCAGAGGTGCATCAAAATGGAAAACTCATGACACAGGAAACGCTCCAACATAGACAGTAAGAAGACTCAGTCTTCCTGTACCTAAGTCGGCATTGTGTATCTTATATTTAATTCCGATGCCATTTCTGTGTTTCATCGTCAATGGGAAGATCCAATGGATACAGTAAACCTGCAGAGGTGCATCGGAATGTAAAACTGGTGACACAGGAAACGCTCAAAACATATACAATAGAAAGACACACTTTTCCTGTCCTTAAGTCGACATTGTGTCTCTTATATTTCATTCCGATGCAATTTCTGTGTTTCATCGTCACTGTGAAGGTCCAATGGATACAGTAAAGCTGCAGAGGTGCATCGGAATGTAAAACTGGTGACACAGGAAACGCTCAAAACATAGACAGTAGAAAGACTCAGTCTTCCTGTACTTAAGTCGGCATTGTGTCTTTTATATTTAATTCCAATGCAATTTCTGTGTTTCATCGTCAATGGGAAGGTCCAAGGGATACAGTAAACCTGCAGAGGTGCATCGGAATGGAGAACTGATGACACAGGAAACGCTCAAAACATAGACAGTAGTAAGACTCAGTCTTCCTGTACTTAAGTCGGCATTCTGCCTGTTATATTTAATTCCGATGTAATTTCTGTGTTTCATTGTCAATGGGAAGCTGCAAGGGATACAGCAAACCTGCAGAGGTGCATCGGAATGTAAAACTGGTGACACAGGAAACGCTCAAAACATAGAGAGTAGGAAGACTCAGTCTTTCTGTACTTAAGTCGACATTGTGTCTCTTATATTTAATTCCGATGGAATTTCTGTGTTTCATCGTCACTATGAAGGTCCAAGGGATACTGTAGACCTGCGTGGGTGCATCGGGATGTAAAACTGGTGACACAGGAGACGCTCAAAACATAGACAGTAGGAAGACTCGGTCTTCCTGTACTTAAGTCGGCATTGTGTCTCTTATATTTAACTCCGATGCAATTTCTGTGTTTCATCGTCAATGGGAAGGTCCCATGGATACAGTAAACGTGCAGAGGTGCATCGGAATGAAAAACTGGTGACACAGGAAGCGGTCAAATCATAGACCCTAAGAAGACTCAGTTTTCTTGTACTGAAGTCGGTATTGTGTCTCTTATATTTAATTCCGATGCAATTTCTGTGTTTCTTCGTCACTGTGAAGGTCCAAGGGATACAGTAAACCTGCAGAGGTGCATCGGAATGTAAAACTGATGACACAGGAAACGCTCAAAACACAGACAGTAACAAGACTCAGTCTTCTTGTACTGAAGTCGGCATTGTGTCTCTTATATTTAATTCCGATGCAATTTCTGTGTTTGATCGTCACTGTGAAGGTCCAGGGAATACAGTAAACCTGCAGAGGTGCATCAAAATGTAAAACTGATGACACAGGAAACGCTCAAAACATAGACAGTAGGAAGACTCAATCTTCCTGTACTTAAGTCGGCATTGTGTCTCTTATATTTAATTCCGATGCAATCTCTGTGATTCATGGTTAATGGGAAGGTCAAAGGCATACAGTAAACCTGCAGAGGTGCATCAGAATGTAAAACTGGTGACACAGGAAACGCTCAAAACATAGACCGTAGTAAGACTCAGTGTTCCTGTACTTAAGTCGGCATTGTGTCTGCTATATTTAATTCCGATGTAATTTCTGTGTTTCATTGTCAATGGGAAGGTGCAAGGGATACAGCAAACCTGCAGAGGTGGATCGGAATGTAAAACTGGTGACACAGGAAACGCTCAAAACATAGAGAGTAGGAAGACTCAGTCTTTCTCTACTTAAATCGACACTGTGTCTCTTATATTTAATTCCGATGCAATTTCTGTGTTTCATCGCCACTATGACGGTCCAAGGGATACTGTAGACCTGCATAGGTGCATCGGAATGTAAAACTGGTGGCACAGGAAACGCTCAAAGCATAGACAGTAGGAAGACTCAGTCCTTCTGTACTTCAGTCGGCATTGTGTCTCTTATATTTAACTCCGATGCAATTTCTGTGTTTCATCGTCAATGGGAAGGTCCCATGGATACAGTAAACGTGCAAGAGTGCATCGGAATGAAAAACTGGTGACACAGGAAGCGGTCAAATCATAGACCCTAAGAAGACTCAGTTTTCTTGTACTGAAGTCGGTATTGTGTCTCTTATATGTAATTTAGATGCAATTTCTGTGTTTCATCGTCACTGTGAAGATCCAAGGGATACAGTAAACCTGCAGAGGTGCAACAAAATGTGAAACTGATGACATAGGAAACGCTCAAAACATAGACAGTAGGAAGACTCAGTCTTCCTGTACCTAAGTCGGCATTGTATCTCTTATATTGAATTCCGATGTAAAATCTGTGTTTTTTCGTCAATGGGAAGGTCCAAGGGATAGATTAAACCTGCAGAGGTGCATCGGAATGTAAAATTGGTGACGCAGGAAACGCTCAAGACATAGACAGAAGCAAGACTCAACCTTGCTGTACTCAAGTCGGCCTTGTGTCTCTTATATTTAATTCCGATGCAATTTCTGTGTTTCATCGTCACTGTGAAGGTGCAAGGGATACAGTAAACCTGCAGAGGTGCATCAAAATGGAAAACTCATGACACAGGAAACGCTCCAACATAGACAGTAAGAAGACTCAGTCTTCCTGTACCTAAGTCGGCATTGTGTATCTTATATTTAATTCCGATGCCATTTCTGTGTTTCATCGTCAATGGGAAGATCCAATGGATACAGTAAACCTGCAGAGGTGCATCGGAATGTAAAACTGGTGACACAGGAAACGCTCAAAACATATACAATAGAAAGACACACTTTTCCTGTCCTTAAGTCGACATTGTGTCTCTTATATTTCATTCCGATGCAATTTCTGTGTTTCATCGTCACTGTGAAGGTCCAATGGATACAGTAAAGCTGCAGAGGTGCATCGGAATGTAAAACTGGTGACACAGGAAACGCTCAAAACATAGACAGTAGAAAGACTCAGTCTTCCTGTACTTAAGTCGGCATTGTGTCTTTTATATTTAATTCCAATGCAATTTCTGTGTTTCATCGTCAATGGGAAGGTCCAAGGGATACAGTAAACCTGCAGAGGTGCATCGGAATGGAGAACTGATGACACAGGAAACGCTCAAAACATAGACAGTAGTAAGACTCAGTCTTCCTGTACTTAAGTCGGCATTCTGCCTGTTATATTTAATTCCGATGTAATTTCTGTGTTTCATTGTCAATGGGAGGCTGCAAGGGATACAGCAAACCTGCAGAGGTGCATCGGAATGTAAAACTGGTGACACAGGAAACGCTCAAAACATAGAGAGTAGGAAGACTCAGTCTTTCTGTACTTAAGTCGACATTGTGTCTCTTATATTTAATTCCGATGGAATTTCTGTGTTTCATCGTCACTATGAAGGTCCAAGGGATACTGTAGACCTGCGTGGGTGCATCAGGATGTAAAACTGGTGACACAGAAGACGCTCAAAACATAGACAGTAGGAAGACTCGGTCTTCCTGTACTTAAGTCGGCATTGTGTCTCTTATATTTAACTCCGATGCAATTTCTGTGTTTCATCGTCAATGGGAAGGTCCCATGGATACAGTAAACGTGCAGAGGTGCATCGGAATGAAAAACTGGTGACACAGGAAGCGGTCAAATCATAGACCCTAAGAAGACTCAGTTTTCTTGTACTGAAGTCGGTATTGTGTCTCTTATATTTAATTCCGATGCAATTTCTGTGTTTCTTCGTCACTGTGAAGGTCCAAGGGATACAGTAAACCTGCAGAGGTGCATCGGAATGTAAAACTGATGACACAGGAAACGCTCAAAACACAGACAGTAACAAGACTCAGTCTTCTTGTACTGAAGTCGGCATTGTGTCTCTTATATTTAATTCCGATGCAATTTCTGTGTTTGATCGTCACTGTGAAGGTCCAGGGAATACAGTAAACCTGCAGAGGTGCATCAAAATGTAAAACTGATGACACAGGAAACGCTCAAAACATAGACAGTAGGAAGACTCAATCTTCCTGTACTTAAGTCGGCATTGTGTCTCTTATATTTAATTCCGATGCAATCTCTGTGATTCATGGTTAATGGGAAGGTCAAAGGCATACAGTAAACCTGCAGAGGTGCATCAGAATGTAAAACTGGTGACACAGGAAACGCTCAAAACATAGACCGTAGTAAGACTCAGTGTTCCTGTACTTAAGTCGGCATTGTGTCTGCTATATTTAATTCCGATGTAATTTCTGTGTTTCATTGTCAATGGGAAGGTGCAAGGGATACAGCAAACCTGCAGAGGTGGATCGGAATGTAAAACTGGTGACACAGGAAACGCTCAAAACATAGAGAGTAGGAAGACTCAGTCTTTCTCTACTTAAATCGACACTGTGTCTCTTATATTTAATTCCGATGCAATTTCTGTGTTTCATCGCCACTATGACGGTCCAAGGGATACTGTAGACCTGCATAGGTGCATCGGAATGTAAAACTGGTGGCACAGGAAACGCTCAAAGCATAGACAGTAGGAAGACTCAGTCCTTCTGTACTTCAGTCGGCATTGTGTCTCTTATATTTAACTCCGATGCAATTTCTGTGTTTCATCGTCAATGGGAAGGTCCCATGGATACAGTAAACGTGCAGAGGTGCATCGGAATGAAAAACTGGTGACACAGGAAGCGGTCAAATCATAGACCCTAAGAAGACTCAGTTTTCTTGTACTGAAGTCGGCATTGTGTCTCTTATATTTAATTTAGATGCAATTTCTGTGTTTCATCGTCACTGTGAAGGTGCAAGGGATACAGTAAACCTGCAGAGGTGCATCAAAATGGAAAACTGATGACACAGGAAACGCTCCAACATAGACAGTAAGAAGACTCTTTCTTCCTGTACCTAAGTCGGCATTGTGTATCTTATATGTAATTCCGATGCAATTTCTGTGTTTCATTGTCAATGGGAAGATGCAATGGATACAGTTAACCTGCAGAGGTGCATCGGAATGTAAAACTGGTGACACAGGAGACGCTCAAAACATAGACAATTGAAAGACACACTCTTCCTGTAGTTAAGTCGCATTGTGTCTCTTATATTTCATTCCGATGCAATTTCTGTGTCTCATCGTCACTGTGCAAGTCCAATGGATACAGTAAACCTGCAGAGGTGCATCGGAATGTAAAACCGATGACACAGGAAACGCTCAAAACATAGACAGTAGGAAGACTCAATCTTCCTGTACTTAAGTCGGCATTGTGTCTCTTATATTTAATTCCGATGCAATCTCTGTGATTCATGGTTAATGGGAAGGTCAAAGGCATACAGTAAACCTGCAGAGGTGCATCAGAATGTAAAACTGGTGACACAGGAAACGCTCAAATCATAGACAGTAGTAAGACTCAGTCTTCCTGTACTTAAGTCGGCATTGTGTCTGTTATATATATTTCCGATGTAATTTCTGTGTTTCATTGTCAATGGGAAGGTGCAAGGGATACAGCAAACCTGCAGAGGTGCATCGGAATGTAAAACTGGTGACACAGGAAACGCTCAAAACATAGAGACTAGGAAGACTCAGACTTTCTGTACTTAAGTCGACATTGTGTCTCTTATATTTAATTCCGATGGAATTTCTGTGTTTCATCGTCACTATGAAGGTCCAAGGGATACTGTAGACCTGCGTGGGTGCATCGGGATGTAAAACTGGTGACACAGGAAACGCTAAAAACATAGACAGTAGGAAGACTCAGTCCTTCTGTACATAAGTCCCCATTGTGTCTCTTATATTTAATTCCGATGCAATTTCTGTGTTGCATCGTCAATGGGAAGGTCCAAGGGATACAGTAACCCTGCAGAGGTGCATCGGAATGTAAAACTGGTGACACAGGAGACGCTCAAAACATAGACAGTAGGAAGACTCGGTCTTCCTGTACTTAAGTCGGCATTGTGTCTCTTATATTTAATTCCGATGCAATTTCTGTGTTTCTTCGTCACTGTGAAGGTCCAAGGGATACAGTAAACCTGCAGAGGTGCATCGGAATGTAAAACTGATGACAGAGGAAACGCTCAAAACACAGACAGTAGGAAGACTCAGTCGTCCTGTACTGAAGTCAGCATTGTGTCTCTTATATTTAATTCCGATGCAATTTTTGTGTTTCATCGTCACTGTGAAGGTCCAAGGAATACAGTAAACCTGCAGAGGTGCATCAAAATGTAAAACTGATGACACAGGAAACGCTCAAAGCATAGACAGTAGGAAGACTCAGTCTTCCTGTACCTAAGTCGGCATTGTGTTTCTTATATTTAATTCCGATGCAATTTCTGTGATTTTTCATCAATGGGAAAGCCCAAGGGAGACAGTAAACCTGCAGAGGTGAATTAGAATGTAAAACTGGGGACTCAGGAAACGCTCAAATCAAAGACCGTAAGAAGACTCAGTTCTTTTGTACTTAAGTCGGCGTTGTGTCTCTTATATTTAATTGCGATGCAATTTCTGTGTTACAACGTCAATGGGAAGGTCCAATGGATACAGTAAACCTGCAGAGGTGCATCGGAATGTAAAACTGGTGACACAGGAGACGCTCAAAACATAGACAATTGGAAGACACACTCTTCCTGTAGTTAAGTCGCATTGTGTCTCTTATATTTCATTCCGATGCAATTTGTGTGTCTCATCGTCACTGTGCAAGTCCAATGGATACAGTAAACCTGCAGAGGTGCATCGGAATGTAAAACCGATGACACAGGAAACGCTCAAAACATAGACAGTAGGAAGACTCAATCTTCCTGTACTTAAGTCGGCATTGTGTCTCTTATATTTAATTCCGATGCAATCTCTGTGATTCATGGTTAATGGGAAGGTCAAAGGCATACAGTAAACCTGCAGAGGTGCATCAGAATGTAAAACTGGTGACACAGGAAACGCTCAAAACATAGACCGTAGTAAGACTCAGTGTTCCTGTACTTAAGTCGGCATTGTGTCTGCTATATTTAATTCCGATGTAATTTCTGTGTTTCATTGTCAATGGGAAGGTGCAAGGGATACAGCAAACCTGCAGAGGTGGATCGGAATGTAAAACTGGTGACACAGGAAACGCTCAAAACATAGAGAGTAGGAAGACTCTGTCTTTCTCTACTTAAGTCGACACTTTGTCTCTTATTTTTAATTCCGATGCAATTTCTGTGTTTCATCGTCAATGGGAAGGTCCAATGGATACAGTAAAACTGCAGAGGTGCATCGGAATGTAAAACTGGTGACACAGGAGACGCTTAAAACATAGACAATTGAAAGACACACTCTTCCTGTACTTAAGTCGCATTGTGTCTCTTATATTTCATTCCGATGCAATTTCTGTGTCTCATCGTCACTGTGCAAGTCCAATGGATACAGTAAACCTGCAGAGGTGCACCGGAATGCAACACTGATGACACAGGAAACGCTCAAAACATAGACAGTAAGAAGACTCAATCTTCCTGTACTTAAGTTGGCATTGTGTCTCTTATATTTAATTCCGATGGAATTTCTGTGATTCATGGTTAATGGGAAGGTCAAAGGGATACAGTAAACCTGCAGAGGTGCATCGGAATGTAAAACTGGTGACACAGGAGACGCTCAAAACATAGACAGTAGTAAGACTCAGTCTTCCTGTACTTAAGTCGGCATTGTGTCTGTTATATTTAATTCCGATGCAATTTCTGTGTTTCATCGCCACTATGAAGGTCCAAGGGATACTGTAGACCTGCATAGGTGCATCGGAATGTAAAACTGGTGGCACAGGAAACGCTCAAAACATAGACAGTAGGAAGACTCAGTCCTTCTGTACTTAAGTCGGCATTGTGTCTCTTATATTTAACTCCGATGCAATTTCTGTGTTTCATCGTCAATGGGAAGGTCCCATGGATACAGTAAACGTGCAGAGGTGCATCGGAATGAAAAACTGGTGACACAGGAAGCGGTCAAATCATAGACCCTAAGAAGACTCAGTTTTCTTGTACTGAAGTCGGCATTGTGTCTCTTATATTTAATTTAGATGCAATTTCTGTGTTTCATCGTCACTGTGAAGGTCCAAGGGATACAGTAAACCTGCAGAGGTGCAACAAAATGTGAAACTGATGACATAGGAAACGCTCAAAACATAGACAGTAGGAAGACTCAATCTTCCTGTACCTAAGTCGGCATTGTATCTCTTATATTTAATTCCGATGCAAAATCTGTGTTTTTTCGTCAATGGGAACGTCCAAGGGATAGATTAAACCTGCAGAGGTGCATCGGAATGTAAAATTGGTGACGCAGGAAACGCTCAAGACATAGACAGAAGGAAGACTCAATCTTGCTGTACTCAATTCGGCCTTGTGTCTCTTATATTTAATTCCGATGCAATTTCTGTGTTTCATCGTCACTGTGAAGGTGCAAGGGATACAGTAAACCTTCAGAGGTGCATCAAAATGGAAAACTGATGACACAGGAAACGCTCCAACATAGACAGTAAGAAGACTCTTTCTTCCTGTACCTAAGTCGGCATTGTGTATCTTATATGTAATTCCGATGCAATTTCTGTGTTTCATCGTCAATGGGAAGATCCAATGGATACAGTAAACCTGCAGAGGTGCATCGGAATGTAAAACTGGTGACACAGGAAACGCTCAAAACATATACAATAGAAAGACACACTTTTCCTGTACTTAAGTCGACATTGTGTCTCTTATATTTCATTCCGATGCAATTTCTGTGTTTCATCGTCACTGTGAAGGTCCAATGGATACAGTAAAGCTGCAGAGGTGCATCGGAATGTAAAACTGGTGACACAGGAAACGCTCAAAACATAGACAGTAGAAAGACTCAGTCTTCATGTACTTAAGTCGGCATTGTGTCTTTTATATTTAATTCCAATGTAATATCTGTGTTTCATCGTCAATGGGAAGGTCCAAGGGATACAGTAAACCTGCAGAGGTGCATCGGAATGGAGAACTGATGACACAGGAAACGCTCAAAACATAGACAGTAGTAAGACTCAGTCTTCTTGTACTTAAGTCGGCATTGTGTCTGTTATATTTATTTCCGATGTAATTTCTGTGTTTCATTGTCAATGGGAAGGTGCAAGGGATACAGCAAACCTGCAGAGGTGCATCGGAATGTAAAACTGGTGACACAGGAAACGCTCAAAACATAGAGACTAGGAAGACTCAGACTTTCTGTACTTAAATCGACATTGTGTCTCTTATATTTAATTCCGATGGAATTTCTGTGTTTCATCGTCACTATGAAGGTCCAAGGGATACTGTAGACCTGCGTGGGTGCATCGGGATGTAAAACTGGTGACACAGGAAACGCTAAAAACATAGACAGTAGGAAGACTCAGTCCTTCTGTACATAAGTCCCCATTGTGTCTCTTATATTTAATTCCGATGCAATTTCTGTGTTGCATCGTCAATGGGAAGGTCCAAGGGATACAGTAACCCTGCAGAGGTGCATCGGAATGTAAAACTGGTGACACAGGAGACGCTCAAAACATAGACAGTAGGAAGACTCGGTCTTCCTGTACTTAAGTCGGCATTGTGTCTCTTATATTTAATTCCGATGCAATTTCTGTGTTTCTTCGTCACTGTGAAGCTTCAAGGGATACAGTAAACCTGCAGAGGTGCATCGGAATGTAAAACTGATGACAGAGGAAACGCTCAAAACACAGACAGTAGGAAGACTCAGTCGTCCTGTACTGAAGTCAGCATTGTGTCTCTTATATTTAATTCCGATGCAATTTTTGTGTTTCATCGTCACTGTGAAGGTCCAAGGAATACAGTAAACCTGCAGAGGTGCATCAAAATGTAAAACTGATGACACAGGAAACGCTCAAATCATAGACAGTAGGAAGACTCAGTCTTCCTGTACCTAAGTCGGCATTGTGTTTCTTATATTTAATTCCGATGCAATTTCTGTGATTTTTCATCAATGGGAAAGTCCAAGGGAGACAGTAAACCTGCAGAGGTGAATTAGAATGTAAAACTGGGGACTCAGGAAACGCTCAAATCAAAGACCGTAAGAAGACTCAGTTCTTTTTTACTTAAGTCGGCGTTGTGTCTCTTATATTTAATTGCGATGCAATTTCTGTGTTACAACGTCAATGGGAAGGTCCAATGGATACAGTAAACCTGCAGAGGTGCATCGGAATGTAAAACTGGTGACACAGGAGACGCTCAAAACATAGACAATTGAAAGACACACTCTTCCTGTAGTTAAGTCGCATTGTGTCTCTTATATTTCATTCCGATGCAATTTCTGTGTCTCATCGTCACTGTGCAAGTCCAATGGATACAGTAAACCTGCAGAGGTGCATCGGAATGTAAAACCGATGACACAGGAAACGCTCAAAACATAGACAGTAGGAAGACTCAATCTTCCTGTACTTAAGTCGGCATTGTGTCTCTTATATTTAATTCCGATGCAATCTCTGTGATTCATGGTTAATGGGAAGGTCAAAGGCATACAGTAAACCTGCAGAGGTGCATCAGAATGTAAAACTGGTGACACAGGAAACGCTCAAAACATAGACAGTAGTAAGACTCAGTCTTCCTGTACTTAAGTCGGCATTGTGTCTGTTATATTTATTTCCGATGTAATTTCTGTGTTTCATTGTCAATGGGAAGGTGCAAGGGATACAGCAAACCTGCAGAGGTGCATCGGAATGTAAAACTGGTGACACAGGAAACGCTCAAAACATAGAGACTAGGAAGACTCAGACTTTCTGTACTTAAGTCGACATTGTGTCTCTTATATTTAATTCCGATGGAATTTCTGTGTTTCATCGTCACTATGAAGGTCCAAGGGATACTGTAGACCTGCGTGGGTGCATCGGGATGTAAAACTGGTGACACAGGAAACGCTAAAAACATAGACAGTAGGAAGACTCAGTCCTTCTGTACATAAGTCCCCATTGTGTCTCTTATATTTAATTCCGATGCAATTTCTGTGTTGCATCGTCAATGGGAAGGTCCAAGGGATACAGTAACCCTGCAGAGGTGCATCGGAATGTAAAACTGGTGACACAGGAGACGCTCAAAACATAGACAGTAGGAAGACTCGGTCTTCCTGTACTTAAGTCGGCATTGTGTCTCTTATATTTAATTCCGATGCAATTTCTGTGTTTCTTCGTCACTGTGAAGGTCCAAGGGATACAGTAAACCTGCAGAGGTGCATCGGAATGTAAAACTGATGACAGAGGAAACGCTCAAAACACAGACAGTAGGAAGACTCAGTCGTCCTGTACTGAAGTCAGCATTGTGTCTCTTATATTTAATTCCGATGCAATTTTTGTGTTTCATCGTCACTGTGAAGGTCCAAGGAATACAGTAAACCTGCAGAGGTGCCTCAAAATGTAAAACTGATGACACAGGAAACGCTCAAAGCATAGACAGTAGGAAGACTCAGTCTTCCTGTACCTAAGTCGGCATTGTGTTTCTTATATTTAATTCCGATGCAATTTCTGTGATTTTTCATCAATGGGAAAGGCCAAGGGAGACAGTAAACCTGCAGAGGTGAATTAGAATGTAAAACTGGGGACTCAGGGAACGCTCAAATCAAAGACCGTAAGAAGACTCAGTTCTTTTGTACTTAAGTCGGCGTTGTGTCTCTTATATTTAATTGCGATGCAATTTCTGTGTTACAACGTCAATGGGAAGGTCCAATGGATACAGTAAACCTGCAGAGGTGCATCGGAATGTAAAACTGGTGACACAGGAGACGCTCAAAACATAGACAATTGAAAGACACACTCTTCCTTTAGTTAAGTCGCATTGTGTCTCTTATATTTCATTCCGATGCAATTTGTGTGTCTCATCGTCACTGTGCAAGTCCAATGGATACAGTAAACCTGCAGAGGTGCATCGGAATGTAAAACCGATGACACAGGATACGCTCAAAACATAGACAGTAGGAAGACTCAATCTTCCTGTACTTAAGTCGGCATTGTGTCTCTTATATTTAATTCCGATGCAATCTCTGTGATTCATGGTTAATGGGAAGGTCAAAGGCATACAGTAAACCTGCAGAGGTGCATCAGAATGTAAAACTGGTGACACAGGAAACGCTCAAAACATAGACAGTAGTAAGACTCAGTCTTCCTGTACTTAAGTCGGCATTGTGTCTGCTATATTTAATTCCGATGTAATTTCTGTGTTTCATTGTCAATGGGAAGGTGCAAGGGATACAGCAAACCTGCAGAGGTGGATCGGAATGTAAAACTGGTGACACAGGAAACGCTCAAAACATAGAGAGTAGGAAGACTCTGTCTTTCTCTACTTAAGTCGACACTTTGTTTCTTATTTTTAATTCCGATGCAATTTCTGTGTTTCATCGTCAATGGGAAGGTCCAATGGATACAGTAAAACTGCAGAGGTGCATCGGAATGTAAAACTGGTGACACAGGAGACGCTTAAAACATAGACAATTGAAAGACACACTCTTCCTGTACTTAAGTCGCATTGTGTCTCTTATATTTCATTCCGATGCAATTTCTGTGTCTCATCGTCACTGTGCAAGTCCAATGGATACAGTAAACCTGCAGAGGTGCACCGGAATGTAACACTGATGACACAGGAAACGCTCAAAACATAGACAGTAAGAAGACTCAATCTTCCTGTACTTAAGTTGGCATTGTGTCTCTTATATTTAATTCCGATGGAATTTCTGTGATTCATGGTTAATGGGAAGGTCAAAGGGATACAGTAAACCTGCAGAGGTGCATCGGAATGTAAAACTGGTGACACAGGAAACGCTCAAAACATAGACAGTAGTAAGACTCAGTCTTCCTGTACTTAAGTCGGCATTGTGTCTGTTATATTTAATTCCGATGTAATTTCTGTGTTTCATTGTCAATGGGAAGGTGCAAGGGATACAGCAAACCTGCAGAGGTGCATCGGAATGTAAATTTGGTGCCACAGGAAACGCTCAAAACATAGAGAGTAGGAAGACTCAGTCTTTCTCTACTTAAATCGACATTGTGTCTCTTATATTTAATTCCGATGCAATTTCTGTGTTTCATCGCCACTATGAAGGTCCAAGGGATACAGTAAACGTGCATAGGTGCATCGGAATGTAAAACTGGTGGCACAGGAAACGCTCAAAACAAAGACAGTAGGAAGACTCAATCTTCCTGTACCTAAGTCGGCATTGTATCTCTTATATTTAATTCCGATGAAAAATCTGTGTTTTTTCGTCAATGGGAACGTCCAAGGAATAGATTAAACCTGCTGAGGTGCATCGGAACGTAAAATTGGTGACGCAGGTAACGCTCAAGACATAGACAGAAGGAAGACTCAGTCCTTCTGTACATAAGTCCCCATTGTGTCTCTTATATTTAATTCCGATGCAATTTCTGTGTTGCATCGTCAATGGCAAGGTCCAAGGGATACAGTAACCCTGCAGAGGTGCATCGGAATGTAAAACTGGTGACACAGGAGACGCTCAAAACATAGACAGTAGGAAGACTCGGTCTTCCTGTACTTAAGTCGGCATTGTGTCTCTTATATATAATTCCGATGCAATTTCTGTGTTTCTTCGTCACTGTGAAGGTCCAAGGGATACAGTAAACCTGCAGAGGTGCATCGGAATGTAAAACTGATGACAGAGGAAACGCTCAAAACACAGACAGTAGGAAGACTCAGTCGTCCTGTACTGAAGTCAGCATTGTGTCTCTTATATTTAATTCCGATGCAATTTTTGTGTTTCATCGTCACTGTGAAGGTCCAAGGAATACAGTAAACCTGCAGAGGTGCATTAAAATGTAAAACTGATGACACAGGAAACGCTCAAAGCATAGACAGTAGGAAGACTCAGTCTTCCTGTACCTAAGTCGGCATTGTGTCTCTTATATTTAATTCCGATGCAATTTCTGTGATTTTTCATCAATGGGAAAGTCCAAGGGAGACAGTAAACCTGCAGAGGTGAATTAGAATGTAAAACTGGGGACTCAGGAAACGCTCAAATCAAAGACCGTAAGAAGACTCAGTTCTTTTGTACTTAAGTCGGCGTTGTGTCTCTTATATTTAATTGCGATGTAATTTCTGTGTTACAACGTCAATGGGAAGGTCCAATGGATACAGTAAACCTGCAGAGGTGCATCGGAATGTAAAACTGGTGACACAGGAGACGCTCAAAACATAGACAATTGAAAGACACACTCTTCCTGTAGTTAAGTCGCATTGTGTCTCTTATATTTCATTCCGATGCAATTTCTGTGTCCCATCGTCACTGTGCAAGTCCAATGGATACAGTAAACCTGCAGAGGTGCATCGGAATGTAAAACCGATGACACAGGAAACGCTCAAAACATAGACAGTAGGAAGACTCAATCTTCCTGTACTTAAGTCGGCATTGTGTCTCTTATATTTAATTCCGATGCAATCTCTGTGATTCATGGTTAATGGGAAGGTCAAAGGCATACAGTAAACCTGCAGAGGTGCATCAGAATGTAAAACTGGTGACACAGGAAACGCTCAAAACATAGACAGTAGTAAGACTCAGTCTTCCTGTACTTAAGTCGGCATTGTGTCTGCTATATTTAATTCCGATGTTATTTCTGTGTTTCATTGTCAATGGGAAGGTGCAAGGGATACAGCAAACCTGCAGAGGTGCATCGGAATGTAAAACTGGTGACACAGGAAACGCTCAAAACATAGAGAGTAGGAAGACTCTGTCTTTCTCTACTTAAGTCGACACTTTGTCTCTTATTTTTAATTCCGATGCAATTTCTGTGTTTCATCGTCAATGGGAAGGTCCCATGGATACAGTAAACGTGCAGAGGTGCATCGGAATGAAAAACTGGTGACACAGGAAGCGGTCAAATCATAGACACTAAGAAGACTCAGTTTTCTTGTACTGAAGTCGGCATTGTGTCTCTTATATTTAATTTAGATGCAATTTCTGTGTTTCATCGTCCATGGGAAGGTCCAATGGATACAGTAAACCTGTAGAGGTGCATCGGAATGTTAAACTGGTGACACAGGAAACGCTCAAAACATATACAATAGAAAGACACACTTTTCCTGTACTTAAGTCGGCATTGTGTCTCTTATATTTAATTCCTATGCATTTTCTGTGTTTCGTCGTCAATGGGAAGGTCCAATGGATACAGTTAACCTGCAGAGGTGCATCGGAATGTAAAACTGGTGACAAAGGAAACGCTCAAAAATAGACAGTAGGAAGACTCATTCTTCCTGTTCTTATGTCGGCATTGTGTCTCTTATATTTAATTCCGATGCAATTACTGTGTTTCATCGTCAATGGGAAGGTCCCATGGATACAGAAAACGTGCAGAGGTGCATCGGAATGAAAGACTGGTGACACAGGAAGCGATCAAAACATAGACAGTAGGAATACTCAGTCTTCCTGTACTTAAGTCGGCATAGTGTCTCTTATATTTAAATCCGACGCAATTTCTGTGTTTCGTCGTCAATGGGAAGGTCCAAGGGATAGAGTAAATCTGCAGAGGTGCATTGGAATGTAAAACTGGTGACACAGGAAGCGGTCAAAACATAGACCCTAAGAAGACTCAGTTTTCTTGTACTGAAGTCGGCAGTGTGTCTCTTATATTTAATTTAGATGCAATTTCTGTGTTTCATCGTCACTGTGAAGGTCCAAGGGACACAGTAAACCTGCTGAGGTGCAACAAAATGTAAAACTGATGACATAGGAAGCGCTCAAAACATAGACTGTAGGAAGACTCAGTCTTCCTGTACCTAAGTCGGCATTTTATCTCTTATATTTAATTCCGATGCAAATTCTGTGTTTTTTCGTCAATGGGAAGGTCCAAGGTATATAGTAAACCTGCAGAGGTGCATTGGAATGTAAAAATGGTGACACAGGGAACGCTCAAATCATAGACCGTAAGAAGACTCAGTTTTCTTGTACTTAAGTCGGCCTTGTGTCTCTTATATTTAATTCCGATCCAATTTCTGTGCTTCGTCGTCAAAGGGAAGGTCCAATGGATACAGTAAACCGACAGAGGTACATCGGAATGTAAAACTGGTGACGCAGGAAACGCTCAAAACATAGACAGTAGGAAGACTCAATGTTCCTGTACTTAAGTCGGCATTGTGTCTCTTATATTTAATTCCGATGCAATTTCTGTGTTTTATCGTCAATGGGAAGGTCCAAGGGATACAGTAACCCTGCAGAGGTGCATCCAAATGTAAAACTGGTGACACAGGAGACGCTCAAAACATAGACGGTAGGAAGACTCAGTCTTCCTGTACTTAAGTCGGCATTGTGTCTCTTATATTTAATTCCGATGCAATTCCTGTGTTTTATCGTCAATGGGAAGGTCCAAGGGATACAGTAACCCTGCAGAGGTGCATCCGAATGTAAAACTGGTGACACAGGAGACGCTCAAAACATAGACGGTAGGAAGACTCAGTCTTCCTGTACTTAAGTCGGCATTGTGTCTCTTATATTTAATTCCGATGCAATTTCTGAGTGTCTTCGTCAATGGGAAGGTCCAATGGATACAGTAAAGCTGCAGAGGTGGATCGGAATGTAAAACTGGTGACAAAGGAAACGCTCAAAACATAGACGGTAGGAAGACTCATTCTTCCGGTACTTAAGTCGTCATTGTGACTCTTATATTTAATTACGATGCAATTTCTGTGTTTCATCGTTAATGGGAAGGTCCAAGGGATACAGTAAACCTGCAGAGGTGCATCGGAATGTAAAACTGGTGACACAGGAAACGCTCAAAACATAGACAGTAGGAAGACTCAGTCTTCCTGTACTTAAGTCAGCATTGTGTCTCTTATATTTAATTCCGATGCAATTTCTGTGTTTCATCGTCACTGTGAAGGTCCATGGAATACAGTAAACCTGCAGAGGTGTATCAAAATGTATAACTGATGACACAGGAAACGCTCAAAACATAGACAGTAGGAAGACTCAGTCTTCCTGTACCTAAGTCGGCATTGTGTCTCTTATATTTAATTCCGATGCAATTTCTGTGTTTTAGCATCAATGGGAAGGTCCAAGGGATGCAGTAAACATGCAGAGGTGGATTGGAATGTAAAACTGGTGACTCAGGAAACGCTCAAATCAAAGACCGTAAGAAGACTCAGTTCTCTTGTACTTAAGTTGGCTTTGTGTCTCTTATATTTAATTGCGATGCAATTTCTGTGTTTCAACGTCAATGGGAAGGTCCAATGGATACAGTAAACCTGCAGAGGTGCATCGGAATGTAAAACTGGTGACACAGGAAACACTCTAAACATAGACAAGTGAAAGACACACTCCTCCTGTACTTAAGTCGCATTGTGTCGCATATATTTCATTCCGATGCAATATCTGTGTCTCATCGTCACTGAGAAAGTCCAATGGATACAGTAAACCTGCAGAGGTGCATCGGAATGTAAAACTGATGACACAGGAAACGCTCAAAACATAGACAGTAGGAAGTTTCAGTCTTCCTGTACTTAAGTCGGCATTGTGTCTTTTTTATTTAATTCCGATGCAATTTATGTGTTTCATCGTCAATGGGAAGGTCCAATGGATACAGTAAAACTGCAGAGGTGCATCGCAATGTAAAACTGATGACAGAGGAAACGCTCAAAACATAGACAGTAGGAAGACTCAGTCTTCCTGTACTTAAGTCGGCATTGTGTCTCTTATATTTAATTCCGATGCAATTTCTGTGTTTCATCGTCAATGGGAAAGTCGAAAGGAATCCGTATACCTGCAGAGGTGCATCGGAATGTAAAACTGGTGACAAAGGAAACGCTCAAATCATAGACAGTAGGAAGACTCAGTCTTCCTGTACTTAAGTCGGCATTGTGTCTCTTATATTTAATTCCGATGCAATTTCTGTGTTTCATTGTCAATGGGAAGCTCCAATGGATACAGTAAACGTGCAGAGGTGCATCGGAATGAAAAACTGGTGACACAGGAAACAATCAAAACATAGACATTAGGAGTACTCAGTCTTCCAGTACTTAAGTCGGCATTGTGTCTCTTATATTTAAATCCGATGCAATTTCTGTGTTTCGTCGTCAATGGGAAGGTTCAAGGGATACGGTAAACCAGCAGAGGTGCATCAAAATGTAAAACTGATGACATAGGAAACGCTCAAATCATAGACAGTAGGAAGACTCAGTCTTCCTGTACCTAAGTCGGCATTGTATCTCTTATATTTAATTCCGATGCAATTTCTGTGTTTTTTCGTCAATGGGAAGGTCCAAGGTATATAGTAAACCTGCAGAGGTGCATTGGAATGTAAAAATGGTCACACAGGAAACGCTCAAATCATAGACCGTAAGAAGACACAGTTTTCTTGTACTTAAGTCGGCGTTGTGTCTCTTATATTTAATTCCGATGCCATTTCTGTGTTTCATCGTCAATGGGAAAGTCCAATGGATACAGTAAACCTGCAGAGGTGCATCGGAAAGTAATTTTTTTGACACAGTAAACGCTCAAACATTGACAGTAGGAAGACTCAGTCTTCCTGTACTTAAGTCGGCATTGTGTCTCTTATATTTAATTCCGATGCAATTTCTGTGTTTCATCGTAACTGTGAAGGTGCAAGGGATACAGTAAACGTGCAGAGGTGCATCAAAATGGAAAACTGATGATACAGGAAACGCTCAAAACATAGACAGTAAGAAGACTTAGTCTTCCTGTACCTAAGTCGGCATTGTGTCTCTTATATTTAATTCCGATGCAATTTCTGTGTTTCATCGTCAATGGGAAGGTCCGATGGATACAGTAAACCTGCAGAGGTGCATCGGAATGTAAAACTGGTGACGCAGGAATCGCTCAAAAAATAGGCAGTAGGAAGACTCAATCTTCCTGTACTTAAGTCGGCATTGCGTCTCTTATATTTAATTCCGACGCAATATCTGTGACTCATCGTCAATGGGAAGGTCAAAGGGATACAGTAAACCTGCAGAGGTGCATCGGAATGTAAAACTGGTGACACAGGAAACGCTCAAATCATAGACAGTAGGAAGACTCAGTCTTCCTGTACTTAAGTCGGCATTGTGTCTGTTATATTTATTTCCGATGTAATTTCTGTGTTTCATCGTCAATGGGAAAGTCGAAGGGAAAAAGTAAACCTGCAGAGATACATCGAAATGTAAAACTGGTGACACAGGAAACGCTCAAACATAGACAGTAGGAAGACTCATTCCTCATGTACTTAAGTCGGCATTGTGACTCTTATATTTAATTACGATGCAATTTCTGTGTTTCATCGTTAATGGGAAGGTCCAAGGGATACAGTAAACCTGCAGAGGTGCATCGGAATGTAAAACTGGTGACACAGGAAACGCTCAAAACATAGACAGTAGGAAGACTCAGTCTTCCTGTACTTAAGTCAGCATTGTGTCTGTTAATTTAAGTTCCGATGCAATTTCTGTGTTTCATCGTCACTGTGATGGTCCAAGGAATACAGTAAACCTGCAGAGGTGTATCAGAATGTAAAACTGATGACACAGGAAACGCTCAAAACATAGACAGTAGGAAGACTCAGTCTTCCTGTACCTAAGTCGGCATTGTGTCTCTTATATTTAATTCCGATGCAATTTCTGTGTTTTAGCATCAATGGGAAGGTCCAAGGGATGCAGTAAACCTGCAGAGGTGAATTGGAATGTAAAACTGGTGACTCAGGAATCGCTCAAATCAAAGACCGTAAGAAGACTCAGTTCTCTTGTACTTAAGTCGGCTTTGTGTCTCTTATATTTAATTGCGATGCAATTTCTGTGTTTCAACGTCAATGGGAAGGTCGAATGGATACAGTAAACCTGCAGAGGTGCATCGGAATGTAAAACTGGTGACACAGGAAACGCTGAAAACATAGACAAGTGAAAGACACACTCTTCCTGTACTTAAGTCGCATTGTGACTCATATATTTTATTCCGTTGCAATATCTGTGTCTCATCGTCACTGAGAAAGTCCAATGGATACAGTAAACCTGCAGAGGTGCATCGGAATGTAAAACTGGTGACACAGGAAACGCTCAAAACATAGACAGTAGGAAGTTTCAGTCTTCCTGTACTTAAGTCGGCATTGTGTCTTTTTTATTTAATTCCGATGCAATTTCTGTGTTTCATCGTCAATGGGAAGGTCCAATGGATACAGTAGAACTGAAGAGGTGCATCGGAATAAAAACTGATGACACAGGAAACGCTCAAAACATAGACAGTAGGTTGACTCAGTCTTCCTGTACTTAAGTCGGCATTATATCTCTTATATTTAATTCCGATGCAATTTCTGTGTTTCATCGTCAATGGGAAAGTCGAAAGGAATCAGTATACCTGCAGAGGTGCATCGGAATATAAAACTGGTGACAAAGGAAACGCTCAAATCATAGACAGTAGGAAGACTCAGTCTTCCTGTACTTAAGTCGGCAATGTGTCTCTTATATTTAATCCTGATGCTATTTCTGTGTTTCATCGTCACTGTGATGGTGCAAGGGATACAGTAAACCTGCAGAGGTGCATCAAAATGGAAAACTGATGATACAGGAAACGCTCAAAACATAGACAGTAAGAGGAGTCTGTCTTCCTGTACCTAAGTCGGCATTGTGTCTCTTATACTTAATTCCGATGCAATTTCTGTGTTTCATCGTCAATGGGAAGATCAAATGGATACAGTAAACCTGCAGAGGTGCATCGGAATGTAAAACTGGTGACACAGGAAACACTCAAAACATATACAATAGAAGGACGCACTTTTCCTGTACTTAAGTCGACATTGTGTCTCTTATATTTCATTCCGATGCAATTTCTGTGTTTCCTCGTCACAGTGAACGTCCAAGGGATACAGTAAACCTGCAGAGGTGCATCGGAATGTAAAACTGGAGACACAGGAAACGCTCAAAACATAGACAGTAGCATGACTCAGTCTTCCTGTACTTAAGACGGCATAGTGTCTCTTATATTTAATTCCGATGCAATTTCTATGTTTCATCGTCAATTGGAAGATCCAAGGGATACAGTAAACCTGCAGAGGTGCATCGGAATGTAAAACTGGTGACACAGGAAATGCTCAAAACATAGACAGTAGGAAGACTCAGCATTCCTGTTCTTATGTCGGCATTGTGTCTCTTATATTTAATTCCGATGCAATTTCTGTGTTTCATCGTCAATGGGAAGGTCCAATGGATACAGTAAACGTGCAGAGGTGCATCGGAATGAAAAACTGGTGACACAGGAAACGATCAAAACATAGACAGTAGGAAGACTCAGTCTTCCTGTACCTAAGTCGGCATTGTGTCTCTTATATTTAATTCCGATGCAATTTCTGTGTTTTAGCATCAATGGGAAGGTCCAAGGGATGCAGTAAACCTGCAGAGGTGAATTGGAATGTAAAACTGGTGACTCAGGAAACGCTCAAATCAAAGACCGTAAGAAGACTCAGTTCTCTTGTACTTAAGTCGGCTTTGTGTCTCTTATATTTAATTGCGATGCAATTTCTGTGTTTCAACGTCAATGGGAAGGTCCAATGGATACTGTAAACCTGCAGAGGTGCATCGGAATGTAAAACTGGTGACACAGGAAACGCTGAAAACATAGACAAAAGAAAGACACACTCTTCCTGTACTTAAGTCGCATTGTGACTCATATATTTCATTCCGATGCAATATCTGTGTCTCATCGTCACCGAGAAAATCCAATGGATACAGTAAACCTGCAGAGGTGCATCGGAATGTAAAACTGGTGACACAGGAAACGCTCAAAACATAGACAGTAGGAAGTTTCAGTCTTCCTGTACTTAAGTTGGCATTGTGTCTTTTTTATTTAATTCCGATGCAATTTCTGTGTTTCATCGTCAATGGGAAGGTCCAATGGATACAGTAGAACTGCAGAGGTGCATCGGAATTAAAACTGATGACACAGGAAACGCTGAAAACATAGACAGTAGGATGACTCAGTCTTCCTGTACTTAAGTCGGCATTATATCTCTTATATTTAATTCCGATGCAATTTCTGTGTTTCATCGTCAATGGGAAAGTCGAAAGGAATCAGTATACCTGCAGAGGTGCATCGGAATGTAAAACTGGTGACAAAGGAAACGCTCAAATCATAGACAGTAGGAAGACTCAGTCTTCCTGTACTTAAGTCGGCATTGTGTCTCTTATATTTCATTCCGATGCAATTTCTGTGTTTCATCGTCACTGTGATGGTGCAAGGGATACAGTAAACCTGCAGAGGTGCATCAAAATGGAAAACTGATGATACAGGAAACGCTCAAAACATAGACAGTAAGAAGAGTCTGTCTTCCTGTACCTAAGTCGGCATTGTGTCTCTTATATTTAATACCGATGCAATTTCTGTGTATCATCGTCAATGGGAAGATCAAATGGATACAGTAAACCTGCAGAGGTGCATCGGAATGTAAAACAGGTGACACAGGAAACGCTGAAAACATATACAATAGAAGGACACACTTTTCCTGTACTTAAGTCGACATTGTGTCTCTTATATTTCATTCCGATGCAATTTCTGTGTTTCTTCGTCACAGTGAACGTCCAAGGGATAAAGTAAACCTGCAGAGGTGCATCGGAATGTAAAACTGGAGACACAGGAAACGCTCAAAACATAGACAGTAGGAAGACTCAGTCTTCCTGTACTTAAGTCGGCATAGTGTCTCTTATATTTAATTCCGATGCAATTTCTATGTTTCATCGTTAATTGGAAGATCCAAGGGATACAGTAAACCTGCAGAGGTGCATCGGAATGTAAAACTGGTGACACAGGAAATGCTCAAAACATAGACAGTAGGAAGACTCAGCATTCCTGTTCTTATGTCGGCATTGTGTCTCTTATATTTAATTCCGATGCAATTTCTGTGTTTCATCATCAATGGGAAGGTCCAATGGATACAGTAAACGTGCAGAGGTGCATCGGAATGAAAAACTGGTGACACAGGAAACGATCAAAACATAGACAGTAGGAATACTCAGTCTTCCAGTACTTAAGTCGGCATTGTGTCTCTTATATTTAAATCCGATGCAATTTCTGTGTTTCGTCGTCAATGGGAAGGTTCAAGGGATACAGTAAACCAGCAGAGGTGCATCAAATAGTAAAACTGATGACATAGGAAACGCTCAAAACATAGACAGTAGGAAGACTCAGTCTTCCTGTACCTAAGTCGGCATTGTATATCTTATATATAATTCCGATGCAATTTCTGTGTTTTTTCGTCAATGGGAAGGTCCAAGGTATATAGTAAACCTGCAGAGGTGCATTGGAATGTAAAAATTGTCACACAGGAAACGCTCAAATCATAGACCGTAAGAAGACACAGTTTTCTTGTACTTAAGTCGGCGTTGTGTCTCTTATATTTAATTCCGATGCAATTTCTGTGTTTCATCGTCAATGGGAAGGTCCAATGGATACAGTAAACCTGCAGAGGTGCATCGGAATGTAATTTTGTTGATACAGGAAACGCTCAAACATTGACAGTAGGAAGACTCAGTCTTCCTGTACTTAAGTAGGCATTGTGTCTGTTATTTCTAATTCCGATGCAATTTCTGTGTGTCATCGTCAATGGGAAGGTCCGATGGATACAGTAAACCTGCAGAGGTGCATCGGAATGTAAAACTGGTGACGCAGAAAACGCTCAAAAAATAGACAGTAGGAAGACTCAATCTTCCTGTACTTAAGTCGGCATTGTGTCTCTTATATTTAATTCCGACGCAATATCTGTGACTCATCGTCAATGGGAAGGTCAAAGGGATACAGTAAACCTGCAGAGGTGCATCGGAATGTAAAACTGGTGACACAGGAAACGCTCAAACATAGACAGTAGGAAGACTCAGTCTTCCTGTACTTAAGTCAGAATTGTGTCTGTTAATTTAAGTTCCGATGCAATGTCTGTGTTTCATCGTCACTGTGATGGTGCAAGGGATACAGTAAACCTGCAGAGGTTCATCAAAATGGAAAACTGATGATACAGGAAACGCTCAAAACGTAGACAGTAAGAAGAGTCAGTCTTCCTGTACCTAAGTCGGCACTGTGTCTCTTATATTTAATTCCGATGCAATTTCTGTGTTTCATCGTCAATGGGAAGATCAAATGGATACAGTAAACCTGCAGAGGTGCATCGGAATGTAAAACTGGTGACACAGGAAACGCTCAAATCATATACAATAGAAGGACACACTTTTCCTGTATTTAATTCGACATTGTGTCTCTTATATTTAATTCCGATGCAATTTCTATGTTTCATCGTCAATTGGAAGATCCAAGGGATAGAGTAAACCTGCAGAGGTGCATCGGAATGTAAAACTGGTGACACAGGAAATGCTCAAAACATAGACAGTAGGAAGACTCAGCATTCCTGTTCTTATGTCGGCATTGTGTCTCTTATATTTAATTCCGATGCAATTTCTGTGTTTCATCGTCAACGGGAAAGTCGAAAGGAAACAGTATACCTGCAGAGGTGCATCAGAATGTAAAACTGGTGACACAGTATACGCTCAAAACATAGACAGTAGGAAGACTCAGTCTTCCTGTACTAAAGTCGGCATTGTGTCTCTTATATTTAATTCCGATGCAATTTCTGTATTTCATCGTCAATGGGAAGGTCCAAGAAATACAGTAAACCTGCAGAGGTGCATCGGAATGTACAACTGGTGACACAGGAAACGCTCAAAAAATAGACAATTGAAAGAGACATTCTTCCTGTACTTAAGTCGCATTGTGACTCTTATGTTTCATTCCGATGCAATTTCTGTGTCTCATCGTCACTGTGAAAGTCCAATGGATACAGTAAACCTGCAGAGGTGCATCAGAATGTAAAACTGGTGACACAGGAAACGCTCAAAACATAGACAGTAAGAAGACTCAGTCTTCCTGTACCTAAGTCGGCATTGTGTCTCTTATATTTAATTCCTGTGCATTTTATGTGTTTCATCGTCAATGGGAAAGTCCAATGGATACAGTAAACTTGCAGAGGTGCAGCGGAATGTAAAACTGGTGACACAGGAAACGCTCAAACACAGACAGTGGGAAGACTCATTCTTCCTGTACTTAAGTCGGCATTGTGTCTCTTATATTTAATTCCGATGCAATTTCTGTGTTTCATCGCCATTTTGAAGGTCCAAGGGATACAGGAAAACCTGCAGAGGTGCATGGGAATGTAAAACTGGGGACACAGGAAACGCTCAAAACATAGACAGTTGGAAGACTTTGTCTTCCTGTACTTAAGACGTCATTGTGTCTCTTATATTTAATTCCGATGCAATTTCTGTGTTTCATCCCCAATGGGAAGGTCCAAGGGACAGAGTAAACCTGCAGAGGTGCGTCGGAATGTAAAACTGGGACACTGGAAACGCTCAAAACGTAGACCGTAAGAAGACTCAGTTTTCTTGTACTTAAGTCGGCGTTGTGTCTCTTATATTTAATTCCGATGTAATTTCTGTGTTTCATCGTCAATGGGAAGGTCCGATGGATACAGTAAACCTGCAGAGGTGCATCGGAATATAAAACTGGTGACGCAGGAACGCTCAAAAGATAGGCAGTAGGAAGACTCAATCTTCCTATACTGAAGTGGCATTGTGTCTCTTATATTTAATTCTGATGCAATTTCTGTGATTCATCGTCAATGGGAAGGTCAAAGGGATACAGTTAACCTGCAGAGGTGCATCGGAATGTAAAACTTGTGACACAGGAGACGCTCAAAGCATAGACAATAGAAAGACACACTCTTCCTGTACTTAAGTCGACATTGTGTCTCTTTTATTTCATTCCGATGCAATTTCTGTGTTTCATCGTCACTGTGAAGGTCCAATAGATACAGTAAACATGCAGAGGTGCATCGGAATGTAAAACTGGTGACACAGGAAACGCTCAAAACATAGACAGTAGAAAGACTCAGTCTTCGCGTACTTATGTCGGCATTGTGTCTTTTATATTTCATTCCGATGCAATTTCTGTATTTCATCGGCAATGGGAAAGTCGAAGGGAAACAGTATACCTGCAGAGGTGCATCGGAATGTAAAACTGGTGACACAGGAAACGCTCAAAACATAGACAGTAGGAAGACTCAGTCTTCCTGTACTTAAGTCGGCATTGTGTCTCTTATATTTAATTCCGATGCAATTTCTGTGTCTCATCGTCACTTTGAAGGTCCAAGGGATACAGGAAAACCTGCAGAGGTGCATGGGAATGTAAAAATGGTGACACAGGAAACGCTCAAAACATAGGCAGTTGGAAGACGCTGTCTTCCTGTACTTTAGACGTCATTGTGTCTCTTATATTTAATTCCGATGCCATTTCTGTGTTTCATCGTCAATGGGAAGGTCCAATGGATACAGTAAACCTGCAGAGGTGCATCGGAATGTAATTTTGTTGACACAGGAAACGCTCAAACATTGACAGTAGGAAGACTCAGTCTTCCTGTACTTAAGTCAGCATTGTGTCTCTTATATTTAATTCCGATGCAATTTCTGTGTTTCATCGTCAATGGGAAGGTCCGATGGATACAGTAAACCTGCAGAGGTGCATCGGAATGTAAAACAGGTGACACAGGAAACGCTGAAAACATATACAATAGAAGGACACACTTTTCCTGTACTTAAGTCGACATTGTGTCTCTTATATTTCATTCCGATGCAATTTCTGTGTTTCTTCGTCACAGTGAACGTCCAAGGGATAAAGTAAACCTGCAGAGGTGCATCGGAATGTAAAACTGGAGACACAGGAAACGCTCAAAACATAGACAGTAGGAAGACTCAGTCTTCCTGTACTTAAGTCGGCATAGTGTCTCTTATATTTAATTCCGATGCAATTTCTATGTTTCATCGTCAATTGGAAGATCCAAGGGATACAGTAAACCTGCAGAGGTGCATCGGAATGTAAAACTGGTGACACAGGAAATGCTCAAAACATAGACAGTAGGAAGACTCAGCATTCCTGTTCTTATGTCGGCATTGTGTCTCTTATATTTAATTCCGATGCAATTTCTGTGTTTCATCATCAATGGGAAGGTCCAATGGATACAGTAAACGTGCAGAGGTGCATCGGAATGAAAAACTGGTGACACAGGAAACGATCAAAACATAGACAGTAGGAATACTCAGTCTTCCAGTACTTAAGTCGGCATTGTGTCTCTTATATTTAAATCCGATGCAATTTCTGTGTTTCGTCGTCAATGGGAAGGTTCAAGGGATACAGTAAACCAGCAGAGGTGCATCAAATAGTAAAACTGATGACATAGGAAACGCTCAAAACATAGACAGTAGGAAGACTCAGTCTTCCTGTACCTAAGTCGGCATTGTATGTCTTATATATAATTCCGATGCAATTTCTGTGTTTTTTCGTCAATGGGAAGGTCCAAGGTATATAGTAAACCTGCAGAGGTGCATTGGAATGTAAAAATTGTCACACAGGAAACGCTCAAATCATAGACCGTAAGAAGACACAGTTTTCTTGTACTTAAGTCGGCGTTGTGTCTCTTATATTTAATTCCGATGCAATTTCTGTGTTTCATCGCCAATGGGAAGGTCCAATGGATACAGTAAACCTGCAGAGGTGCATCGGAATGTAATTTTGTTGATACAGGAAACGCTCAAACATTGACAGTAGGAAGACTCAGTCTTCCTGTACTTAAGTAGGCATTGTGTCTGTTATTTTTAATTCCGATGCAATTTCTGTGTGTCATCGTCAATGGGAAGGTCCGATGGATACAGTAAACCTGCAGAGGTGCATCGGAATGTAAAACTGGTGACGCAGAAAACGCTCAAAAAATAGACAGTAGGAAGACTCAATCTTCCTGTACTTAAGTCGGCATTGTGTCTCTTATATTTAATTCCGACGCAATATCTGTGACTCATCGTCAATGGGAAGGTCAAAGGGATACAGTAAACCTGCAGAGGTGCATCGGAATGTAAAACTGGTGACACAGGAAACGCTCAAACATAGACAGTAGGAAGACTCATTCTTCCTGTACTTAAGTCGGCATTGTGACTCTTATATTTAATTACGATGCAATTTCTGTGTTTCATCGTTAATGGGAAGGTTCAAGGGATACAGTAAACCTGCAGAGGTGCATCGGAATGTAAAACTGGTGACACAGGAAACGCTCAAAACATAGACAGTAGGAAGACTCAGTCTTCCTGTACTTAAGTCAGAATTGTGTCTGTTAATTTAAGTTCCGATGCAATGTCTGTGTTTCATCGTCACTGTGATGGTGCAAGGGATACAGTAAACCTGCAGAGGTTCATCAAAATGGAAAACTGATGATACAGGAAACGCTCAAAACATAGACAGTAAGAAGAGTCAGTCTTCCTGTACCTAAGTCGGCACTGTGTCTCTTATATTTAATTCCGATGCAATTTCTGTGTTTCATCGTCAATGGGAAGATCAAATGGATACAGTAAACCTGCAGAGGTGCATCGGAATGTAAAACTGGTGACACAGGAAACGCTCAAATCATATACAATAGAAGGACACACTTTTCCTGTATTTAATTCGACATTGTGTCTCTTATATTTAATTCCGATGCAATTTCTATGTTTCATCGTCAATTGGAAGATCCAAGGGATAGAGTAAACCTGCAGAGGTGCATCGGAATGTAAAACTGGTGACACAGGAAATGCTCAAAACATAGACAGTAGGAAGACTCAGCATTCCTGTTCTTATGTCGGCATTGTGTCTCTTATATTTAATTCCGATGCAATTTCTGTGTTTCATCGTCAACGGGAAAGTCGAAAGGAAACAGTATACCTGCAGAGGTGCATCAGAATGTAAAACTGGTGACACAGTATACGCTCAAAACATAGACAGTAGGAAGACTCAGTCTTCCTGTACTAAAGTCGGCATTGTGTCTCTTATATTTAATTCCGATGCAATTTCTGTATTTCATCGTCAATGGGAAGGTCCAAGAAATACAGTAAACCTGCAGAGGTGCATCGGAATGTACAACTGGTGACACAGGAAACGCTCAAAAAATAGACAATTGAAAGAGACATTCTTCCTGTACTTAAGTCGCATTGTGTCTCTTATGTTTCATTCCGATGCAATTTCTGTGTCTCATCGTCACTGTGAAAGTCCAATGGATACAGTAAACCTGCAGAGGTGCATCAGAATGTAAAACTGGTGACACAGGAAACGCTCAAAACATAGACAGTAAGAAGACTCAGTCTTCCTGTACCTAAGTCGGCATTGTGTCTCTTATATTTAATTCCTGTGCATTTTATGTGTTTCATCGTCAATGGGAAAGTCCAATGGATACAGTAAACTTGCAGAGGTGCAGCGGAATGTAAAACTGGTGACACAGGAAACGCTCAAACACAGACAGTGGGAAGACTCATTCTTCCTGTACTTAAGTCGGCATTGTGTCTCTTATATTTAATTCCGATGCAATTTCTGTGTTTCATCGCCATTTTGAAGGTCCAAGGGATACAGGAAAACCTGCAGAGGTGCATGGGAATGTAAAACTGGGGACACAGGAAACGCTCAAAACATAGACAGTTGGAAGACTTTGTCTTCCTGTACTTAAGACGTCATTGTGTCTCTTATATTTAATTCCGATGCAATTTCTGTGTTTCATCCCCAATGGGAAGGTCCAAGGGACAGAGTAAACCTGCAGAGGTGCGTCGGAATGTAAAACTGGTGACACTGGAAACGCTCAAAACGTAGACCGTAAGAAGACTCAGTTTTCTTGTACTTAAGTCGGCGTTGTGTCTCTTATATTTAATTCCGATGTAATTTCTGTGTTTCATCGTCAATGGGAAGGTCCGATGGATACAGTAAACCTGCAGAGGTGCATCGGAATATAAAACTGGTGACGCAGGAACGCTCAAAAGATAGGCAGTAGGAAGACTCAATCTTCCTATACTGAAGTGGCATTGTGTCTCTTATATTTAATTCTGATGCAATTTCTGTGATTCATCGTCAATGGGAAGGTCAAAGGGATACAGTTAACCTGCAGAGGTGCATCGGAATGTAAAACTTGTGACACAGGAGACGCTCAAAGCATAGACAATAGAAAGACACACTCTTCCTGTACTTAAGTCGACATTGTGTCTCTTTTATTTCATTCCGATGCAATTTCTGTGTTTCATCGTCACTGTGAAGGTCCAATAGATACAGTAAACATGCAGAGGTGCATCGGAATGTAAAACTGGTGACACAGGAAACGCTCAAAACATAGACAGTAGAAAGACTCAGTCTTCGCGTACTTATGTCGGCATTGTGTCTTTTATATTTCATTCCGATGCAATTTCTGTATTTCATCGGCAATGGGAAAGTCGAAGGGAAACAGTATACCTGCAGAGGTGCATCGGAATGTAAAACTGGTGACACAGGAAACGCTCAAAACATAGACAGTAGGAAGACTCAGTCTTCCTGTACTTAAGTCGGCATTGTGTCTCTTATATTTAATTCCGACGCAATTTCTGTGTCTCATCGTCACTTTGAAGGTCCAAGGGATACAGGAAAACCTGCAGAGGTGCATGGGAATGTAAAAATGGTGACACAGGAAACGCTCAAAACATAGGCAGTTGGAAGACGCTGTCTTCCTGTACTTTAGACGTCATTGTGTCTCTTATATTTAATTCCGATGCCATTTCTGTGTTTCATCGTCAATGGGAAGGTCCAATGGATACAGTAAACCTGCAGAGGTGCATCGGAATGTAATTTTGTTGACACAGGAAACGCTCAAACATTGACAGTAGGAAGACTCAGTCTTCCTGTACTTAAGTCAGCATTGTGTCTCTTATATTTAATTCCGATGCAATTTCTGTGTTTCATCGTCAATGGGAAGGTCCGATGGATACAGTAAACCTGCAGAGGTGCATCGGAATGTAAAACTGGTGACGCAGGAAACGCTCAAAAAATAGACAGTAGGAAGACTCAATCTTCCTGTACTAAAGTCGGCATTGTGTGTCTTATATTTAATTCCGCTGTAATTTCTGTGTTTCATTGTCAATGGGAAGGTCCAATGAATACAGTAAACCTGCAGAGGTGCATCGGAATGTAAAACTGGTGTAGCAGGAAACGCTCAAATCATAGACAGTAGGAGGGCTCAGTCTTCCTGTACATAAGCCCGCATTGTGTCCCTTATATTTAAATCGGAAGCAATTTCTGTTTTTCATCGTCAATGGGAAGGTCCAAGGGATACAGTAAACCTGCACAGGTGCATCGGAATGTAAAACTGGTGACACTGGAAACGCTCAAAGCATAGACAGTAGGAAGACTCAGTCTTCCTGTACTAAAGTCGGCATTGTGTCTCTTATATTTAATTCCGATGCAATTTCTGTATTTCATCGTCAATGGGAAGGTCCAAGAAATACAGTAAACCTGCAGAGGTGCATCGGAATGTAAAACTGGTGACACAGGAAACGCTCAAAAAATAGACAATTGAAAGAGACATTCTTCCTGTACTTAAGTCGCATTGTGTCTCTTATGTTTCATTCCGATGCAATTTCTGTGTCTCATCGTCACTGTGAAAGTCCAATGGATACAGTAAACCTGCAGAGGTGCATCAGAATGTAAAACTGATGACACAGGAAACGCTCAAAACATAGACAGTAGGAAGCCTCAGTCTTCCTGTACTTAAGTCGGCATTGTGTCTTTTTTATTTAATTCCGATGCAATTTCTGTGTTTCATCGTCAATGGGAAGGTCCAATGGATACAGTAAACCTGCAGAGGTGCATCGGAATATAAAACTGATGACACAGGAAACGCTCAAAGCATAGACAGTAGGAAGACTCAGTCTTCCTGTACTTAAGTCGGCATTGTGTCTCTTATATTTAATTCCGATGCAATTTCTGTGTTTCATCGTCAATGGGAAAGTCGAAAGGAAACAGTATACCTGCAGAGGTGCATCGGAATGTAAAACTGGGGACACAGGATACGCTCAAAGCATAGACAGTAGGAAGACTCAGTCTTCCTGTACTAAAGTCGGCATTGTGTCTCTTATATTTAATTCCGATGCAATTTCTGTATTTCATCGTCAATGGGAAGGTCCAAGAAATACAGTAAACCTGCAGAGGTGCATCGGAATGTACAACTGGTGACACAGGAAACGCTCAAAAAATAGACAATTGAAAGAGACATTCTTCCTGTACTTAAGTCGCATTGTGTCTCTTATGTTTCATTCCGATGCAAATTCTGTGTCTCGTCGTCACTGTGAAAGTCCAATGGATACAGTAAACCTGCAGAGGTGCATCAGAATGTAAAACTGAAGACACAGGAAACGCTCAAAACATAGACAGTAAGAAGACTCAGTCTTCCTGTACCTAAGTCGGCATTGTGTCTCTTATATTTAATTCCTGTGCATTTTATGTGTTTCATCGTCAATGGGAAAGTCCAATGGATACAGTAAACTTGCAGAGGTGCATCGGAATGTAAAACTGGTGACATAGGAAACGCTCAAATCATAGACAGTAGGAAGACTCAGTCTTCCTGTACTTAAGTCGGCATTGTGTCTCTTATATTTAATTCCGATGCAATTTCTGTGTTTCATCGTCACTGTGATGGTGCAAGGGATACAGTAAACCTGCAGAGGTGCATCAAAATGGAAAACTGATGATACAGGAAACGCTCAAAACATAGACAGTAAGAAGAGTCTGTCTTCCTGTACCTAAGTCGGCATTGTGTCTCTTATATTTAATACCGATGCAATTTCTGTGTATCATCGTCAATGGGAAGATCAAATGGATACAGTAAACCTGCAGAGGTGCATCGGAATGTAAAACTGGTGACACAGGAAACGCTGAAAACATATACAATAGAAGGACACACTTTTCCTGTACTTAAGTCGACATTGTGTCTCTTATATTTCATTCCGATGCAATTTCTGTGTTTCTTCGTCACAGTGAACGTCCAAGGGATAAAGTAAACCTGCAGAGGTGCATCGGAATGTAAAACTGGAGACACAGGAAACGCTCAAAACATAGACAGTAGGAAGACTCAGTCTTCCTGTACTTAAGTCGGCATAGTGTCTCTTATATTTAATTCCGATGCAATTTCTATGTTTCATCGTCAATTGGAAGATCCAAGGGATACAGTAAACCTGCAGAGGTGCATCGGAATGTAAAACTGGTGACACAGGAAATGCTCAAAACATAGACAGTAGGAAGACTCAGCATTCCTGTTCTTATGTCGGCATTGTGTCTCTTATATTTAATTCCGATGCAATTTCTGTGTTTCATCATCAATGGGAAGGTCCAATGGATACAGTAAACGTGCAGAGGTGCATCGGAATGAAAAACTGGTGACACAGGAAACGATCAAAACATAGACAGTAGGAATACTCAGTCTTCCAGTACTTAAGTCGGCATTGTGTCTCTTATATTTAAATCCGATGCAATTTCTGTGTTTCGTCGTCAATGGGAAGGTTCAAGGGATACAGTAAACCAGCAGAGGTGCATCAAATAGTAAAACTGATGACATAGGAAACGCTCAAAACATAGACAGTAGGAAGACTCAGTCTTCCTGTACCTAAGTCGGCATTGTATATCTTATATATAATTCCGATGCAATTTCTGTGTTTTTTCGTCAATGGGAAGGTCCAAGGTATATAGTAAACCTGCAGAGGTGCATTGGAATGTAAAAATTGTCACACAGGAAACGCTCAAATCATAGACCGTAAGAAGACACAGTTTTCTTGTACTTAAGTCGGCGTTGTGTCTCTTATATTTAATTCCGATGCAATTTCTGTGTTTCATCGTCAATGGGAAGGTCCAATGGATACAGTAAACCTGCAGAGGTGCATCGGAATGTAATTTTGTTGATACAGGAAACGCTCAAACATTGACAGTAGGAAGACTCAGTCTTCCTGTACTTAAGTCGGCATTGTGTCTGTTATTTTTAATTCCGATGCAATTTCTGTGTGTCATCGTCAATGGGAAGGTCCGATGGATACAGTAAACCTGCAGAGGTGCATCGGAATGTAAAACTGGTGACGCAGAAAACGCTCAAAAAATAGACAGTAGGAAGACTCAATCTTCCTGTACTTAAGTCGGCATTGTGTCTCTTATATTTAATTCCGACGCAATATCTGTGACTCATCGTCAATGGGAAGGTCAAAGGGATACAGTAAACCTGCAGAGGTGCATCGGAATGTAAAACTGGTGACACAGGAAACGCTCAAACATAGACAGTAGGAAGACTCATTCTTCCTGTACTTAAGTCGGCATTGTGACTCTTATATTTAATTACGATGCAATTTCTGTGTTTCATCGTTAATGGGAAGGTTCAAGGGATACAGTAAACCTGCAGAGGTGCATCGGAATGTAAAACTGGTGACACAGGAAACGCTCAAAACATAGACAGTAGGAAGACTCAGTCTTCCTGTACTTAAGTCAGAATTGTGTCTGTTAATTTAAGTTCCGATGCAATTTCTGTGTTTCATCGTCACTGTGATGGTGCAAGGGATACAGTAAACCTGCAGAGGTTCATCAAAATGGAAAACTGATGATACAGGAAACGCTCAAAACATAGACAGTAAGAAGAGTCAGTCTTCCTGTACCTAAGTCGGCACTGTGTCTCTTATATTTAATTCCGATGCAATTTCTGTGTTTCATCGTCAATGGGAAGATCAAATGGATACAGTAAACCTGCAGAGGTGCATCGGAATGTAAAACTGGTGACACAGGAAACGCTCAAATCATATACAATAGAAGGACACACTTTTCCTGTACTTAATTCGACATTGTGTCTCTTATATTTAATTCCGATGCAATTTCTATGTTTCATCGTCAATTGGAAGATCCAAGGGATAGAGTAAACCTGCAGAGGTGCATCGGAATGTAAAACTGGTGACACAGGAAATGCTCAAAACATAGACAGTAGGAAGACTCAGCATTCCTGTTCTTATGTCGGCATTGTGTCTCTTATATTTAATTCCGATGCAATTTCTGTGTTTCATCGTCAATGGGAAAGTCGAAAGGAAACAGTATACCTGCAGAGGTGCATCAGAATGTAAAACTGGTGACACAGTATACGCTCAAAACATAGACAGTAAGAAGACTCAGTCTTCCTGTACCTAAGTCGGCATTGTGTCTCTTATATTTAATTCCTGTGCATTTTATGTGTTTCATCGTCAATGGGAAAGTCCAATGGATACAGTAAACTTGCAGAGGTGCAGCGGAATGTAAAACTGGTGACACAGGAAACGCTCAAACACAGACAGTGGGAAGACTCATTCTTCCTGTACTTAAGTCGGCATTGTGTCTCTTATATTTAATTCCGATGCAATTTCTGTGTTTCATCGCCATTTTGAAGGTCCAAGGGATACAGGAAAACCTGCAGAGGTGCATGGGAATGTAAAACTGGGGACACAGGAAACGCTCAAAACATAGACAGTTGGAAGACTTTGTCTTCCTGTACTTAAGACGTCATTGTGTCTCTTATATTTAATTCCGATGCAATTTCTGTGTTTCATCCCCAATGGGAAGGTCCAAGGGACAGAGTAAACCTGCAGAGGTGCGTCGGAATGTAAAACTGGTGACACTGGAAACGCTCAAAACGTAGACCGTAAGAAGACTCAGTTTTCTTGTACTTAAGTCGGCGTTGTGTCTCTTATATTTAATTCCGATGTAATTTCTGTGTTTCATCGTCAATGGGAAGGTCCGATGGATACAGTAAACCTGCAGAGGTGCATCGGAATATAAAACTGGTGACGCAGGAACGCTCAAAAGATAGGCAGTAGGAAGACTCAATCTTCCTATACTGAAGTGGCATTGTGTCTCTTATATTTAATTCTGATGCAATTTCTGTGATTCATCGTCAATGGGAAGGTCAAAGGGATACAGTTAACCTGCAGAGGTGCATCGGAATGTAAAACTTGTGACACAGGAGACGCTCAAAGCATAGACAATAGAAAGACACACTCTTCCTGTACTTAAGTCGACATTGTGTCTCTTTTATTTCATTCCGATGCAATTTCTGAGTTTCATCGTCACTGTGAAGGTCCAATAGATACAGTAAACATGCAGAGGTGCATCGGAATGTAAAACTGGTGACACAGGAAACGCTCAAAACATAGACAGTAGAAAGACTCAGTCTTCGCGTACTTATGTCGGCATTGTGTCTTTTATATTTCATTCCGATGCAATTTCTGTATTTCATCGGCAATGGGAAAGTCGAAGGGAAACAGTATACCTGCAGAGGTGCATCGGAATGTAAAACTGGTGACACAGGAAACGCTCAAAACATAGACAGTAGGAAGACTCAGTCTTCCTGTACTTAAGTCGGCATTGTGTCTCTTATATTTAATTCCGATGCAATTTCTGTGTCTCATCGTCACTTTGAAGGTCCAAGGGATACAGGAAAACCTGCAGAGGTGCATGGGAATGTAAAAATGGTGACACAGGAAACGCTCAAAACATAGGCAGTTGGAAGACGCTGTCTTCCTGTACTTTAGACGTCATTGTGTCTCTTATATTTAATTCCGATGCCATTTCTGTGTTTCATCGTCAATGGGAAGGTCCAATGGATACAGTAAACCTGCAGAGGTGCATCGGAATGTAATTTTGTTGACACAGGAAACGCTCAAACATTGACAGTAGGAAGACTCAGTCTTCCTGTACTTAAGTCAGCATTGTGTCTCTTATATTTAATTCCGATGCAATTTCTGTGTTTCATCGTCAATGGGAAGGTCCGATGGATACAGTAAACCTGCAGAGGTGCATCGGAATGTAAAACTGGTGACGCAGGAAACGCTCAAAAAATAGACAGTAGGAAGACTCAATCTTCCTGTACTAAAGTCGGCATTGTGTGTCTTATATTTAATTCCGCTGTAATTTCTGTGTTTCATTGTCAATGGGAAGGTCCAATGAATACAGTAAACCTGCAGAGGTGCATCGGAATGTAAAACTGGTGTAGCAGGAAACGCTCAAATCATAGACAGTAGGAGGGCTCAGTCTTCCTGTACATTAGCCCGCATTGTGTCCCTTATATTTAAATCGGAAGCAATTTCTGTTTTTCATCGTCAATGGGAAGGTCCAAGGGATACAGTAAACCTGCACAGGTGCATCGGAATGTAAAACTGGTGACACTGGAAACGCTCAAAGCATAGACAGTAGGAAGACTCAGTCTTCCTGTACTAAAGTCGGCATTGTGTCTCTTATATTTAATTCCGATGCAATTTCTGTATTTCATCGTCAATGGGAAGGTCCAAGAAATACAGTAAACCTGCAGAGGTGCATCGGAATGTAAAACTGGTGACACAGGAAACGCTCAAAAAATAGACAATTGAAAGAGACATTCTTCCTGTACTTAAGTCGCATTGTGTCTCTTATGTTTCATTCCGATGCAATTTCTGTGTCTCATCGTCACTGTGAAAGTCCAATGGATACAGTAAACCTGCAGAGGTGCATCAGAATGTAAAACTGATGACACAGGAAACGCTCAAAACATAGACAGTAGGAAGCCTCAGTCTTCCTGTACTTAAGTCGGCATTGTGTCTTTTTTATTTAATTCCGATGCAATTTCTGTGTTTCATCGTCAATGGGAAGGTCCAATGGATACAGTAAACCTGCAGAGGTGCATCGGAATATAAAACTGATGACACAGGAAACGCTCAAAGCATAGACAGTAGGAAGACTCAGTCTTCCTGTACTTAAGTCGGCATTGTGTCTCTTATATTTAATTCCGATGCAATTTCTGTGTTTCATCGTCAATGGGAAAGTCGAAAGGAAACAGTATACCTGCAGAGGTGCATCGGAATGTAAAACTGGTGACACAGGATACGCTCAAAGCATAGACAGTAGGAAGACTCAGTCTTCCTGTACTAAAGTCGGCATTGTGTCTCTTATATTTAATTCCGATGCAATTTCTGTATTTCATCGTCAATGGGAAGGTCCAAGAAATACAGTAAACCTGCAGAGGTGCATCGGAATGTACAACTGGTGACACAGGAAACGCTCAAAAAATAGACAATTGAAAGAGACATTCTTCCTGTACTTAAGTCGCATTGTGTCTCTTATGTTTCATTCCGATGCAATGTCTGTGTCTCATCGTCACTGTGAAAGTCCAATGGATACAGTAAACCTGCAGAGGTGCATCAGAATGTAAAACTGAAGACACAGGAAACGCTCAAAACATAGACAGTAAGAAGACTCAGTCTTCCTGTACCTAAGTCGGCATTGTGTCTCTTATATTTAATTCCTGTGCATTTTATGTGTTTCATCGTCAATGGGAAAGTCCAATGGATACAGTAAACTTGCAGAGGTGCAGCGGAATGTAAAACTGGTGACACAGGAAACGCTCAAACACAGACAGTGGGAAGACTCATTCTTCCTGTACTTAAGTCGGCATTGTGTCTCTTATATTTAATTCCGATGCAATTTCTGTGTTTCATCGCCATTTTGAAGGTCCAAGGGATACAGGAAAACCTGCAGAGGTGCATGGGAATGTAAAACTGGGGACACAGGAAACGCTCAAAACATAGACAGTTGGAAGACTTTGTCTTCCTGTACTTAAGACGTCATTGTGTCTCTTATATTTAATTCCGATGCAATTTCTGTGTTTCATCCCCAATGGGAAGGTCCAAGGGACAGAGTAAACCTGCAGAGGTGTGTCGGAATGTAAAACTGGTGACACTGGAAACGCTCAAAACGTAGACCGTAAGAAGACCCAGTTTTCTTGTACTTAAGTCGGCGTTGTGTCTCTTATATTTAATTCCGATGTAATTTCTGTGTTTCATCGTCAATGGGAAGGTCCGATGGATACAGTAAACCTGCAGAGGTGCATCGGAATATAAAACTGGTGACGCAGGAACGCTCAAAAGATAGACAGTAGGAAGACTCAATCTTGCTATACTGAAGTGGCATTGTGTCTCTTATATTTAATTCTGATGCAGTTTCTGTGATTCATCGTCAATGGGAAGATCAAAGGGATACAGTTAACCTGCAGAGGTGCATCGGAATGTAAAACTTGTGACACAGGAGACGCTCAAAGCATAGACAATAGAAAGACACACTCTTCCTGTACTTAAGTCGACATTGTGTCTCTTTTATTTCATTCCGATGCAATTTCTGTGTTTCATCGTCACTGTGAAGGTCCAATAGATACAGTAAACATGCAGAGGTGCATCGGAATGTAAAACTGGTGACACAGGAAACGCTCAAAACATAGACAGTAGAAAGACTCAGTCTTCGCGTACTTATGTCGGCATTGTGTCTCTTATATTTAATTCCGATGCAATTTCTGTGTCTCATCGTCACTTTGAAGGTCCAAGGGATACAGGAAAACCTGCAGAGGTGCATGGGAATGTAAAAATGGTGACACAGGAAACGCTCAGAATATAGGCAGTTGGAAGACTCTGTCTTCCTGTACTTAAGACGTCATTGTGTCTCATATATTTAATTCCGATGCAATTTCTGTGTTTCATCGCAAATGGGAAGGTCCAAGGGACACAGTAAACCTGCAGAGGTGCATCGGAATGTAAAACTGGTGACACTGGAAACTCTCAAAACGTAGACCGTAAGAAGACTCAGGTTTCATGTACTTAAGTGGGCGTTGTGTCTCTTATTTTTAATTCCGATGTAATTTCTGTGTTTCATCGTCAATGGGATGGTCCGATGGATACAGTAAACCTGCACAGGTGCATCGGAATGTAAATCTGGTGACGCAGGAAACGCTCAAAACATACACAGTAGGAAGACTCAATTTTACTGTACTTAAGTCGGCATTGTGTCTCTTATATGTAAATCCGACGCAATTTCTGTGATTCATCGTCAATGGGAAGATCCAAGGGATACAGTAAACCAGCAGAGGTGCATCGGAATGTAAAACTGGTGACACAGGAAACGCTCAAAACATAGAGAGTAGGAAGACTCAGCCTTTCTGTACTTAAGTCGACATTGTGTCTCTTATATTTAATTCCGATGCAATTTCTGTGTTTCATCGTCAACGGGAAGATCCAAGGGATACAGTAAACCAGCAGAGGTGCATCGGAATGTAAAACTGGTGACACAGGAAGCGCTCAAAACATAGACAGTAGAAAGACTCAGTCTTCCTGTACTTAAGTCGGCATTGTGTCTTTTATATTTAATTCCGATGCAATTTCTGTGTTTCATCGTCAATGGGAAAGTCGAAGGGAAACAGTATACCTGCAGAGGTGCATCGGAATGTAAAACTGGTGACACAGGAAACGCTCAAAACATAGACAGTAGGGAGACTCAGTCTTCCTGTACTTAAGTCGGCATTGTGTCTCTTATATTTAATTCCGATGCAATTTATGTGTTTCATCGTCACTTTGAAGGTCCAAGGGATACAGGAAACCCTGCAGAGGTGCATGGGAATGTAAAACTGGTGACACAGGAAACGCTCAAAACATAGGCAGTTTGGAAGACTCTGTCTTCCTGTACTTAAGACGTCATTGTGTCTCTTGTATTTAATTCCGATGCAATTTCTGTGTTTCATCGCAAATGGGAAGGTCCAAGGGACACAGTAAACCTGCAGAAGTGCATCGGAATGTAAAACTGGTGACACTGGAAACTCTCAAAACGTAGACCGTAAGAAGACTCAGTTTTCATGTACTTAAGTCGGCGTTGTGTCTCTTATATTTAATTCCGATGTAATTTCTGTGTTTCATCGTCAATGGGATGCTCCGATGGATACAGTAAACCTGCAGAGGTGCATCGGAATGTAAAACTTGTGTGAAGGAAACGCTCAAAAAATGGACTGTAGGAAAACTCAATCTTCCTGTACTTAAGTCGGCAATGTGTCTCTTATAGTTAATTCCGACGCAATTTCTGTGATTCATCGTCAATGGGAAGGTCCGATGGATACAGTAAACCGGCAGAGGTGCATCGGAATGTAAAACTGGTGACACAGGAAACGCTCAAAACATAGACAGTAGTAAGACTCAGTCTTCCTGTACTTAAGTCGGCATTGTGTCTGTTATATTTAATTCCGATGTAATTTCTGTGTTTCATTGTCAATGGGAAGGTGCAAGGGATACAACAAACCTGCAGAGGTACATCGAAATGTAAAACTGGTGACACAGGAAACGCTCAAAACATAGACAGTAGGAAGACTCAGTCTTCCTGTACTTAAGTCGGCATTGTGCCTCTTATATTTAATTTCGATGCAATTTCTGTGTTTCATCGTCAATTTGAAGGTCCAAGGGATACAGGAAAACCTGCAGAGGTGCATGGGAATGTAAAAGTGGTGACACAGGAAACGCTCAAAACATAGACGGTTGGAAGAATCTGTCTTCCTGTACTTAAGACGTCATTGTGTCTCTTATACTTAATTCCGATGCATTTTCTGTGTTTCATCGCCAATGGGAAGGTCCAAGGGACACAGTAAACCTGCAGAGGTGCATCGGAATGTAAAACTGGTGACACTGGAAACTCCCAAAACGTAGACCGTAAGAAGACTCAGTTTTCATGTACTTAAGTCGGCGTTGTGTCTCTTATATTTAATTCCGATGCAATTCCTGTGTTTCATTGTCAATGGGAAGGTCCAATGGATAAGGTAAACCTGCAGAGGTGCATCGGAATGTAAAACTGGTGACACAGGAAACGCTCAAATCATATACAATAGAAAGACGCACTCTTCCTGTACTTAAGTCGACATTGTGTCTCTTATATTTCATTCCGATGCAATTTCTGTGTTTCATCGTCGCTGTGAAGGTCCAATGGATACAGTAAACCTGCAGAGGTGCATCGGAATGTTAAACTGGTGACACAGGAAACGCTCAAATCATAGACAGTAGAAAGACTCAGTCTTCCTGTACTTAAGTCCGCATTGTGTCTTTTATATTTAATTCCGATGCAATTTCTGTGTTTCATCGTCAATGGGGGGGTCCAATGGATACAGTAAACCTGCAGAGGTGCATCGGAATGTAGAACTGATGACACAGGAAACGCTCAAATCATAGACCGTAGGAAGACTCAGTCTTCCTGTACTTAAGTCGGCATTGTGTCTCTTGTATTTAATTCCGATGCAATTTCTGTGTTTCATCGTCAATGGGAAAGTCGAAGGGAAACAGCATACCTGCAGAGGTGCATCGGAATGTAAAACTGGTGACACAGGAAACGCTCAAAACATAGACAGTACTAAGGCTCAGTCTTCCTGTACTTAAGTCGGCATTGTGTCTCTTACCTTTAATTACGATGCAATTTCTGTGTTTCATCGTCACTTTGTAGGTCCACAGGATAGTGGAAGACCTGCAGATGTGCATGGGAATGTAAAACTAGTGACACAGGAAACGCTCAAAACATAGACAGTTGGAAGACTTTGTATTCCTGTACTTAAGACGTCATTGTGTCCCTTATAATTAATTCCGATGCAATTTCTGTGATTCATCGCCAATGGGAAGGTCCAAGGGACACAGTAAACCTGCAGAAGTGCAACGGTATGTAAAACTGGTGACACTGGAAACGCACAAAACGTAGACCGTAAGAAGACTCAGTTTTCTTGTACTTAAGTCGGCGTTGTGTCTCTTATATTTAATTCCGATGTAATTTCGGTGTTTCATCGTCAATGGGAAGGTCCTTTGGACACAGTAAAACTGCAGAGGTGCATCGGAATGTAAAACTGGTGACACAGGAGACGCTCAAAACATAGACAGTAGGAAGACTCAGTTCTTCTGTACTTAAGTCGGCATTGTCTCTCTTACATTTTATTCGGATTCAATTTCTGTGTTTCATCGTCAATGGGAAGGTCCAAGGGATACAGTAACCCTGCTGAGGGGCATCGGAATGTAAAACTGGTGACACAGGAGACGCTCAAAGCATAGACAGTAGGAAGACTCAGTCTTCCTGTACTTAAGTCGGCATTGCGTCTCTTATATTTAATTCCGATGCAATTTCTGTGTTTCTTCGTCACTGTGAAGGTCCACGGGATACAGTAAACCTGCAGAGGTGCATCGGAATATAAAACTGGAGACACAGGAAGCGCTCAAACATAGACAGTAGGAAGACTCAGTCTTCCTCTACTTAAGACGTCATTGTGTCTCTTATATTTAATTGCGGTGCAATTTCTGTGTTTCATCGCCAATGGGAAGGTCCAAGGGACACAGTAAACCTGCAGAGGTGCATCGGAATGTAACACTGGTGACACTAGAAACGCTCAAAACATAGACCGTAAAAAGACTCAGTTTTCTTGTACTTAAGTCGGCGTTGTGTCTCTTATATTTAATTCCGGTGTAATTTCTGTGTTTCATCGCCAATGGGAAGATCCAAGGGATACAGTAAACCTGCAGAGGTGCATCGGAAAGAAAAACTGGTGACACAGGAAACGCTCAAAACGTAGACAGTAGGAAGACTCAGTCTTCCTGTTCTTAAGTCGGCATTGTGTGTCTTATATTTAATTCCGACGAAATTTCTGTGATTCTTCGTCAATGGGAAGGTCCGATGGATACAGTAAACCTGCAGAGGTGCATCGGAATGTAAAACTGGTGACACAGGAAACGCTCAAAACATAGAGAGTAGGAAGACTCAGTCTTTCTGTACTTGAGTCGACATTGTGTCTCTTATATTTAATTCCGATGCAATTTCTGTGTTTCATCTTCACTATGAATGTCCAAGGGATACTGCAGACCTGCATAGGTGCATCAGAATGTAAAACTGGTGCCACAGGAAACGCTCAAAACATAGACAGTATGAAGACTCAGTCCTTTTGTACTTAAGTCGGCATTGTGCCTCTTATATTTAATTCCGATGCAATTTCTGTGTTTCATCTTCACTATGAAGGTCCAAGGGATACAGTAGACCTGCATAGGTGCATCGGAATGTTAAACTGGTGACACAGGAAACGCTCAAAACATAGAGAGTAGGAAGACTCAGTCTTTCTGTACTTAAGTCGACATTCTGTCTCTTATATTTAATTCCGATGCAATTGCTGTGTTTCATCTTCACTATGAAGGTCCAAGGGATACTGTAGACCTGCATAGGTGCATCGGAATGTAAAACTGGTGACACAGGAAACGCTCAAAACATAGACAGTAGGAAGACTCAGTCCTTCTGTACTTAAGTCGGCATTGTGTCTCTTATATTTAATTCCGATGCAATTTCTGTGTTTCGTCGACAATGGGAAGGTCCAAGGGATACAGTAACCCTACAGAGGTGCATCGGAATGTAAAACTGGTGACACAGGAGACGCTCAAAAAATAGACTGTAGGAAGACTCAATCTTCCTGTACTTAAGTCGGCATTGTGTCTCTTATATTTAATTCCGACGCAATTTATGTGATTCATCGTCAATGGGAAGGTCAAAGGGATACAGTTAACCTGCAGAGGTGCATCGGAATGTAAAACTGGTGACACAGGAGACGCTTAAAGCATAGACAATAGAAAGACACACTCTTCCTGTACTTAAGTCGACATTGTATTCTCTTTTATTTCATCCCGATGCAATTTATGTGTTTCATCGTCACTGTGAAGGTCCAATAGATACGGTAAATATGCAGAGGTGCATCGGAATGTAAAACTGGTGACACAGGAAACGCTCAAAACATAGACAGTAGAAAGACTCAGTCTTCCTGTACTTATGTCGGCATTGTGTCTTTTATATTTCATTCCGATGCAATTTCTGTATTTCATCGGCAATGGGAAAGTCGAAGGGAAACAGTATACCTGCAGAGGTGCATCGGAATGTAAAACTGGTGACACAGGAAACGCTCAAAACATAGACAGTAGGAAGACTCAGTCTTCCTGTACTTAAGTCGGCATTGTGTCTCTTATATTTAATTCCGATGCAATTTCTGTGTTTCATCGTCACTTTGGAGGTCCAAGGGATACAGGAAAACCTGCAGAGGTGCATGGGAATGTAAAACTGGTGACACAGGAAACGCTCAAAACATAGGCAGTTGGAAGTCTCTGTCTTCCTGTACTTAAGACGTCATTGTGTCTCTTATATTTAATTCCGATGCAATTCTGTGTTTCATCGCAAATGGGAAGGTCCAAGCGTCACAGTAAATCTGCAGAGGTGCATCGGAATGTAAAACTGGTGACACAGGAAACGCTCAAAACATAGACAGTAGGAAGACTCAGTCTTTCTGTACTTAAGTCGGGATTGTGTCTCTTATATTCAATTCCGATGCAATTTCTGTGATTCATCGTCAATGGGAAGGTCCAATGGATACAGTAAACCTGCAGAGGTGCATCGGAATGTAAAACTGGTGACGCAGGAAACGTCCAAAGTATAGACAGTAGGAAGACTCAATGTTCCTGTACTTAAGTCGGCATTGTGTCTCTTATATTTAATTCCGATGCAATTTCTGTGTTTCATCGTCAATGGGAAGATCCAAGGGATACAGTAAACCTGCAGAGGTGCATCGGAATGTAAAACTGGTGACACAGGATACGCTCAAAACATAGAGAGTAGAAAGACTCAGTCTTCCTGTACTTAAGTCGGCATTGTGTCTTTTATACTTAATTCCGATGCAATTTCTGTGTTTCATCGTCAATGGGAAAGGCGAAGGGAAACAGTATACCTGCAGAGGTGCATCGTAATGTAAAACTGGTGACACAGGAAACGCTCAAAACATAGACAGTAGGAAGGCTCAGTCTTCCTGTACTTAAGTCGGCATTGTGTCTCTTATATTTAATTCCGATGCAATTTATGTGTTTCATCGTCACTTTGAACGTCCAAGGGATACAGGAAACCCTGCAGAAGTGCATGGGAATGTAAAACTGGTGACACAGGAAACGCTCAAAACATAGGCAGTTGGAAGACTCTGTCTTCCTGTACTTAAGACGTCATTGTGTCTCTTATATTTAATTCCGATACAATTTCTGTGTTTCATCGCAAATGGGAAGGTCCAAGGGACACAGTAAACCTGCAGAGGTGCATCGGAATGTAAAACTGGTGACACTGGAAACTCTCAAAACGTAGACCGCAAGAAGACTCAGTTTTCATGTACTTAAGTCGGCGTTGTGTCTCTTATATTTAATTCCAATGTAATATCTGTGTTTCATCGTCAATGGGATGGTCCGATGGATACAGTAAACCTGCAGAGGTGCATCGGAATGTAAAACTGGTGACACAGGATACGCTCAAAAATAGACTGTAGGAATGCTCAATCTTCCTGTACTTAAGTCGGCATTGTGTGTCTTATATTTAATTCCGACGCAATTTCTGTGATTCATCGTCAATGGGAAGGTCCGATGGATACAGTAAACCTGCAGAGGTGCATCGGAATGTAAAACTGGTGACACAGGAAACGCTCAAAACATAGACAGAAGGAAGACTCAGTCTTCCTGTACATAAGTCGGCATTGTGTCTGTTATATTTAATTCCGATGTAATTTCTGTGTTTCATTGTCATCGGGAAGGTGCAAGGGATACAGCAAACCTGCAGAGGTACATCGGAATGTAAAACTGGTGACACAGGAAACGCTCGAAACATAGAGAGTAGGAAGACTCAGTCTTTCTGTACTTAAGTCAACATTGTGTCTCTTACATTTAATTCCGATGCAATTTCTGTGTTTCATCGTCACTAGGAAGGTCCAAGGGATACTGTAGACCTGCATAGGTGCATCGGAATGTAAAACTGGTGACACAGGAAACGCTCAAAACATAGACAGTAGGAAGACTTAGTCCTTGTGTACTTAAGTCGGCATTGTGTCTCTTATTTTTAATTCCGATGCAATTTCTGTGTTTCATCGTCACTTTGAAGGTCCAAGGGATACACGAAACCCTGCAGAGGTGCATGGGAATGTAAAAGTGGTGACACAGGAAACGCTCAAAACATAGACAGTTGGAAGAATCTGTCTTCCTGTACTTAAGACGTCATTGTGTCTCTTATATTTAATTCCGATTCAATTTCTGTGTTTCATCGCCAATGGTAAGGTCCAAGGGACCCTGTAAACCTGCAGAGGTGCATCGGAATGTAAAACTAGTGACACTGGAAACTTCCAAAGCGTAGACCGTTAGAAGACTCAGTTTTCATGTACTTAAGACGGCGTTGTGTCTCTTATATTTAATTCCGATGCAATTTCTGTATTTCAGCGTCAATGGGAAGGTCCAATGGATACAGTAAACCTGCAGAGGTGCATCGGAATGTAAAACTGGTGACACAGGAAACGCTCAAAACATATACAATAGAAAGACGCACTCTTCCTGTACTTAAGTCGACATTGTGTCTCTTATATTTCATTCCGATGCAATTTCTGTGTTTCATCGCCGCTGTGAAGGTCCAATAGGTACAGAAAACCTGCAGAGGAGCATCGGAATGTTAAACTGGTGACACAGGAAACACTCAAAACATAGACAGAAGAAAGACTCAGTCTTCCTGTACTTAAGTCGGCATTGTGTCTTTTATATTTAATTCCGATGCAATTTCTGTGTTTCATCGTCAATGGGGGGGTCCAATGGATACAGTAAACCTGCAGAGGTGCATGGGAATGTAGAACTGATGACACAGGAGACGCTCAAAACATAGACAGTAGGAAGACTCAGTCTTCATGTACTTAAGTCGGCATTGTGTCTGTTATATTTAATTCCGATGTAATTTCTGTGTTTCATTGTCAATGGGAAGGTGCAAGGGAAACAGCAAACCTGAAGAGGTGCATCGGATTGTAAAACGGGTGACACAGGAAACGCTCAAGACATAGACAGTAGGAAGACTCAGTCCTTCTGTACTTAAGTCGGCATTGTCTCTCTTATATTTAATTCCGATGCTATTTCTGTGTTTCATCGTCAATGGGAAGGTCCAAGGGATACAGTAACCCTGCTGAGATGCATCGGAATGTAAAACTGGTGACACAGGAGACGCTCAAAACATAGACAGCAGGAAGACACAGTTTTTCTGTACTTAAGTCGGCATTGTGTCTCTTATATTTCATTCCGATGCAATTTCTGTGTTTCTTCGTCACTGTGAAGGTCCCAGGGATACAGTAAACCTGCAGAGGTGCATCGGAATATAAAACTGGAGACACAGGAAACGCTCAAAACATAGACAGTAGGAAGACTCATTCTTCCTCTACTTAAGACGTCATTGTGTCTCTTATATTTAATTGTGGTGCAATGTCTGTGTTTCATCGCCAATGGGAAGGTCCAAGGGACACAGTAAACCTGCAGAGGTGCATCGGAATGTAACACTGGTGACACTGGGAACGCTCATAGCATAGGCCGTAAGAAGACTCGGTTTTCTTGTACTTAAGTCGGCGTTGTGTCTCTTATATTTAATTCCGGTGTAATTTCTGTGTTTCATCGCCAATGGGAAGATCCAAGGGATACAGTAAACCTCCAGAGGAGCATCGGAATGTAAAACTGGTCACACAGGAAACGCTCAAAACATAGACAGTAGGAAGACTCAGCCTTGCTGTTCATAAGACGGCATTGTGTCTCTTATATTTAATTCCGATGCTATTTCTGTGTTTCATCGTCAATGGGAAGGTCCAATGGATGCAGTAAACCTGCAGAGGTGCATTGGAATGTAAAACTGGTGACACAGGAGACGCTCAAGACATAGACAGTAGGAAGACTCAGTCTTCCTGTACTTAAGTCGCCATTGTGTCTCTTATATTTAATTCCGATGCAATTTCTGTGTTTCGTCGTCAATGGTAAGGTCCAATGGATAGAGTAAACCTGCAGAGGTGCATCGGTATGTAAAACCGGTGACACAGGAAGCGGTCAAACATAGACCCTAAGAAGACTCAGTTTTCTTGTACTGAAGTCGGCATTGTGTCTCTTATATTTAATTTAGATGCAATTTCTGTGTTTCATCGTCACGGTGAAGGTCCAAGGGATACAGTAAACCTGCAGAGGTGCATCAAAATGTAAAACTGATGACACAGGAAACGCTCAAACATAGACAGTAGGAAGACTCAGTCTTCCTGTACCTAAGTCGGCATTGTATCTCTTATATTAAATTCCGATGCAATTTCTGTGTTTTTTCGTCAATGGGATCGTCCAAGGTATATAGTAAACCTGCAAAGGTGCATTGGAATGTAAAAATGGTGACACAGGTAACGCTCAAATCATAGACCGTAAGAAGACTCAGTTTTCTTGTACTTAAGTCGGCGTTGTGTCTCTTATATTTAATTCCGATGTAATTTCTGTGCTTCGTCGCCAAAGGGAAGGTCCAATGAATACAGTAAAATAGCAGAGGTGGATCGGAATGTATAACTGGTGACACAGGAAACGCTCAAAACATAGACAGTAAGAAGACTCAGTATTCCTGTACTTAAGCCGGCATTGTGCCTCTTACATTTAATTCCGATGCATTTTCTGTGTTTCATCGCCTATGGGAAGGTGCAATGGATGCAGTAAACCTGCAGAGGTGCATCGGAATGTAAAATTGGTGAAGCAGGAAACGCTCAAAACATAGACAGCAGGACGACTCAATCTTCCTGTACTTAAGTCCGCATTGTGTCTCATATATTTAATTCCGATGCAGTTTCTGTGTTTCATCGTCAATTGGAAGATCCAAGGGATACAGTAAACTTGCAGAGGTGCATCGGAACGTAAAACTGGTGACACAGGAAATGCTCAAACATAGACAGTAGGAAGACTCAGCCTTCCTGTTCTTATGTCGGCATTGTGTCTCTTATATTTAAATCCGATGCACTTTCTGTGTTTCGTCGTCAATGGGAAGGTCCAAGGGATAGAGTAAATCTGCAGAGGTGCATCGGAATGTAAAAGTGGTGACACAGTAAGCGGTTAAACATAGACCCTAAGAAGACTCAGTTTTCTTGTACTGAAGTCGGCATTGTGTCTCTTATATTTAATATAGATGCAATTGCTGTGTTTCATCGTCACTGTGAAGGTCCAAGGGATACAGTAAACCTGCAGAGGTGCATCAAAATGTAAAACTGATGACACAGGAAACGCTCAAAACATAGACAGTAGGAAGACTGAGTCTTCCTGTACCTAAGTCGGCATTGTATCTCTTATATTTAATTCCGATGCAATTTCTGTGTTTTCTCGTCAATGGGAAGGTCCAAGGTATATAGTAAACCTGCAAAGGTGCATTGGAATGTAAAAATGGTGTCACAGGAGACGCTCAAATCATAGACCGTATGAAGACTCAGTTTTATTGTACTTAAGTCGGCGTTGTGTCTCTTATATTTAATTCCTATGTAATTTCTGTGCTTCGTCGCCAAAGGGAAGGTCCAATGGATACAGTAAACCTGCAGAGGTGGCTCGGAATGTATAACTGGTGACACAGGAAACGCTCAAAACATAGACAGTAGGAAGACTCAGTCTTCCTGTACTTAAGACGGCATTGTGTCTCTTACATTTAATTCCGATGCATTTTCTGTGTTTCATCGTCAATGGGAAGGTCCAATGGATACAGTAAACCTGCAGAAGTGCATCGGAATGTAAAACTGTTGACACAGGAAACGCTCAAACATTGACAGTAGGAAGGCTCAGTCTTCCTGGACTTAACTCGGCATTGTGTCTCATATATTTAATTCCGATGCAATTACTGTGTTTCATCGTTAGTTTGTAGGTCCAAGGGATACAGGAAAACCTGCAGAGGTGCATGGAAATGTAACACTGGTGACACAGGAAACGCGCAAAACATAGACAGCTGGAAGACTTTGTCTTCCTGTACTTAAGCCGTCATTGTGTCTCTTATATTTAATTCCGATGCAATTTCTGTGTTTCATCGCCAATGGGAAGGTCCAAGGGACACAGTAAACCTGCAGAGGTGCATCGGAATGTAAAACTGGTGACACTGGAAACGCTCAAAACGTAGACCGTAAGAAGACTTAGTTTTCTTGTACTTAAGTTGGCGTTGTGTCTCTTATATTAAATTCCGATGTAATTTCTGTGTTTCATCGTCACTATGAAGGTCCAAGGAAAACAGTAACCCTACAGAGGTGCATCGGAATGTAAAACTGGTGACACAGGAGACGCTCAAAACATAGACAGTAGGAAGACTCAGTCTTCCTCTACTTAAGACGTCATCGTGTCTCTTGTATTTAATTGCGGGGCAATATCTGTGTTTCATCGTCAATGGGAAGGTCCAATGGAGAGGTGCATCGGAATGTAAAACTGGTGACACTGGAAGCGCTCAAAACGTAGACCGTAAGCAGACTTAGTTTTCTTGTACTTAAGTTGGCGTTGTGTCTCTTATATTTAATTCCGATGCAATTTCTGTGTTTTTTCGTCAATGGGATGGTCCAAGGTATATAGTAAACCTGCAAAGGTGCATTGGAATGTAAAAATGGTGACACAGGAAACGCTCAAATCATAGACCGTAAGAAGACTCAGTTTTCTTGTAGTTAATTCGGCGTTGTGTCTCTTATATTTAATTCCGATGTAATTTCTGTGCTTCGTCGCCAAAGGGAAGGTCCAATGGATACAGTAAAATAGCAGAGGTGGATCGGAATGTATAACTGGTGACACAGGAAACGCTCAAAACATAGACAGTAAGAAGACTCAGTATTCCTGTACTTAAGTCGGCATTGTGCCTCTTACATTTAATTCCGATGCATTTTCTGTGTTTCATCGCCTATGGGAAGGTCCAATGGATACAGTAAACCTGCAGAAGTGCATCGGAATGTGAAACCGGTGACACAGGGAACGCTGAAAGCATAGACAGTAGAAAGACTCAGTCTTCCTGTACTTAAGTCGGCATTGTGTCTTTTATATTTAATTCCGATGTAATTTCTGTGTTTCACCGTCAATGGGAAGGTCCGATGGGTACAGTAAACCTGCAGAGGTGCATCGGAATGTAAAATTGGTGACACAGGACACGCTCAAAACATAGACAGTAGGAAGGCTCAGTCTTCCTGTACTTAAGTCGGCATTGTGTGTCTTATATTTAATTCCGATGCAATTTCTGTGTTTCATTGTCACTTTGTCGGTCCAAGGGATACAGGAAAGCCTGCAGAGGTGCATGGGAATGTAAAACTGGTGACACAGGAAACGCTCAAAACATAGACAGTTGGACGACTTTGTCTTCCTGTACTTAAGCCGTCATTGTGTCTCTTATATTTAATTCAGATGCAATTTCTGTGTTTCATCGCCAATGGGAAGGTCCAAGGGACACAGTAAACCTGCAGAGGTACATCGGAATGTAAAACTGGTACACTGGAAACGCTCAAAACGTAGACCGTAAGAAGACTCAGTTTTCTTGTACTTAAGACAGCGTTGTGTCTCTTATATTTGATTCCGATGTAATTTCTGTGTTTCATCGTCAATGGGAAGGTCCGATGGATACAGTAAACCTGCAGAGGTGCATCGGAATGTAAAACTGGCGACGCAGGAAACGCTAAAAAAATAGACAGTAGGAGGACTCAATCTTCCCGTATTAAAGTCGGCATTGTGTCTGTTATATTTAATTCCGATGCAATTTCTGTGATTCATCGTCAATGGGAAGTTCAAAGGGATACAGTAAACCTGCAGAGGTGCATCGGAATGTAAAACTGGTGACACAGGAAACGCTCAAAACATAGACAGTAGTAAGACTCAGTCTTCCTGTACTTAAGTCGGCATTGTGTCTGTTACATTTAATTCCGATGTAATTTCTGTGTTTCATCGCCAATGGGAAGGTGCAAGGGATACAGAAAACCTGCAGAGGTGCATCGGAATGTAAAACTGGTGACACAGGAAACGCTCAAAACATAGAGAGTAGGAAGACTCAGTCTTTCTGTTCTGAAGTCGACATTGTGTCTCTTATACTTAATTCCGATGCAATTTCTGTGTTTCATCGTCACTATGAAGGTCCAAGGGATACTGTAGACCTGCATAGGTGCATCGGAATGTGAAACTGGTGACACAGGAGACGCTCAAAACATAGACAGTAGGAAGACTCAGTCTTCCTGTACTTAAGTCGGCATTGTGTCTCTTATATTTAATTCCGATGCTATACTGTGTTTCTTCGTAACTGTGAACGTCCAAGGGATACAGTAAACCTGCAGAGGTGCATCGGAATATAAAACTGGAGACACAGGAAACGCTCAAATCATAGACAGTAGGAAGACTCAGTCTTCCTGTACTTAAGACGTCATTGTGTCTCTTACATTTAATTGCGGTGCAATTTCTGTGTTTCATCGCCAATGGGAAGATCCAAGAGACACAGTAAACCTGCAGAGGTGCATCGGAATGTAACACTGGTGACACTGGAAACGCTCAAAACATAGACCGTAAGAAGACTCAGTTTTCTTGTACTTAAGTCGGCGTTGTGTCTCTTATATTTAATTCCGGTGTAATTTCTGTGTTTCATCGCCAATGGGAAGATCCAAGGGATACAGTAAACCTGCAGAGGTGCATCTGAATGTAAAACTGGTGACACAGGAAACGCTCAAAACATAGACAGTAGGAAGACTCAGCCTTCCTGTTCTTATGTCGGCATTATGTCTCTTATATTTAACACCGATGCTATTTCTGTGTTTCATCGTCAATGGGAAGTTCCAATAGATGCAGTAAACCTGCAGAGGTGCATTGGAATGTAAAACTGGTGACACAGAAGACGCTCAAAACATAGACAGTAGGAAGACTCAGTCTTCCTGTACTTAAGTCGGCATTGTGTCTCTTATATTTAATTCCGATGCAATTTCTGTGTTTCTTCGTCACTGTGAAGGTCCAAGGGATACAGTAAACCTGCAGAGGTGCATCGGAATATAAAACTGGAGACACAGGAAACGCTCAAAACATAGACAGTAGGAAGACTCAGTCTTCCTGTACTTAAGTCGGCATTGTGTCTCTTATATTTAATTCCGATACAATTTCTGTGTTTCATCGACAATGGGAAAGTTGAAGGGAAACAGTATACCTGCAGAGGTGCATGGGAATGTAAAACTGGTGACACAGGAAACGCTCAAATCATAGACAGTTGGAAGACTCTGTCTTCCTGTACTTAAGACGTCATTGTTTCCCTTATACTTAATTCCGATGCAATTTCTGTGTTTCATCGCAAATGGGAAGGTCCAAGGGACACAGTAAACCTGCAGAGGTGCATCGGAATGTAAAACTGGTGACACTGGAAATGCTCATAACGTAGACCGTTAGAAGACTCAGTTTTCTTGTACTTAAGTCGGCATTGTGTCTCTTATATTTAATTCCGATGCAATTTCTGTGTTTCTTCGTCACTGTGAAGGTCCAAGGGATACAGTAAACCTGCAGAGGTGCATCGGAATATAAAACTGGAGACACAGGAAACGCTCAAAACATAGACAGTAGGAAGACTCAGTCTTCCTGTACTTAAGTCGGCATTGTGTCTCTTATATTTAATTCCGATACAATTTCTGTGTTTCATCGACAATGGGAAAGTTGAAGGGAAACAGTATACATGCAGAGGTGCATGGGAATGTAAAACTGGTGACACAGGAAACGCTCAAATCATAGACAGTTGGAAGACTCTGTCTTCCTGTACTTAAGACGTCATTGTTTCCCTTATACTTAATTCCGATGCAATTTCTGTGTTTCATCGCAAATGGGAAGGTCCAAGGGACACAGTAAACCTGTAGAGGTGCATCGGAATGTAAAACTGGTGACACTGGAAATGCTCATAACGTAGACCGTAAGAAGACTCAGTTCTCTTGTATTTAAGTCGGCGTTGTGTCTCTTATATTTAATTCCGATGTAATTTCTGTGTTTCATCGTCAATGGGAAGGTCCGATGTGTACAGTAAACCTGCATAGGTGCATCGGAATGTAAAACTGGTGACACAGGAGACGCTCGGAACATAGACAGTAGGAAGACTGAGTCTTTCTGTACTTAAGTCGGCATTGTGTCTCTTATATTTAATTCCGAAGCAATACTGTGTTTCTTCGTCACTGTGAAGGTCCAAGGGATACAGCAAACCTGCATAGGTGCATCGGAATGTAAAACTGGTGACACAGGAAACGCTCAAATCATAGACAGTAGGAAGACTCAGTCTTCCTCTACTTAAGACGTCATTGTGTCTCTTATATTTAATTGCGGTGCAATTTCTGTGTTCCATCGCCAATGGGAAGGTCCAAGGGACACAGTAAACCTGCAGAGGTGCATCGGAATGTAAAACTGGTGACGCAGGAAACGCTCAAATCATAGACAGTAGGAGGACTCAATGTTCCTGTACTTAAGTCGGCATTGTGTCTCTTATACTTAATTCCGATGCAATTTCTGTGTTTCATCGTCAATGGGAAGATCCAAGGGATACAGTAAACCTGCAGAGGTGCATCGGAATGTAAAACTGGTGACACAGGAAACGCTCAAAACATAGACAGTAGGAAGGCTCAGCCTTCCTGTTCTTAAGTCGGCATTGTGTCTCTTATATTTAATTCCGATGCTATTTCTGTGTTTCATCGTCAATGGGAAGGTGCAATGGATGCAGTAAACCTGCAGATGTGCATCGGAATGTAAAATTGGTGACGCAGGAAACGCTCAAAACATAGACAGCAGGACGACTCAATCTTCCTGTACTTAAGTCCGCATTGTGTCTCATATATTTAATTCCGATGCAGTTTCTGTGTTTCATCGTCAATTGGAAGATCCAAGTGATACAGTAAACTTGCAGAGGTGCATCGGAACGTAAAACTGGTGACACAGGAAATGCTCAAAACATAGACAGTAGGAAGACTCAGCATTCCTGTTCTTAAGTCGGCATTGTGTCTCTTATATTTAATTCCGATGCTATTTCTGTGTTTCATCGTCAATGGGAAGGTGCAATGGATGCAGTAAACCTGCAGAGGTGCATTGGAATGAAAAACTGGTGACACAGGAAACGATCAAAACATAGACAGTAGGAATACAAAGTCTTCCTGTACTTAAGACGGCATTGTGTCTCTTATATTTAAATCCGATGCACTTTCTGTGTTTCGTCGTCAATGGGAAGATCCAAGGGATAGAGTAAATCTGCAGAGGTGCATCGGAATGTAAAAGTGGTGACACAGGAAGCGGTCAAACATAGACCCTAAGAAGACTCAGTTTTCTTGTACTGAAGTCGGCATTGTGTCTCTTAAATTTAATTTAGATGCAATTGCTGTGTTTCATTGTCACTGTGAAGGTCCAAGGGATACAGTAAACCTGCAGAGGTGCATCAAAATGTAAAACTGATGACACAGGAAACGCTCAAAACATAGACAGTAGGAAGAGTGAGTCTTCCTGTACCTAAGTCGGCATTGTATCTCTTATATTTAATTCCGATGCAATTTCTGTGTTTTTTCGTCAATGGGAAGGTCCAAGGTATATAGTAAAACTGCAAAGGTGCATTGGAATGTAAAAATGGTGTCAGAGGAGACGCTCAAATCATAGACCGTAAGAAGACTCAGTTTTATTGTACTTAAGTCGGCGTTGTGTCTCTTATATTTAATTCCGATGTAATTTCTGTGCTTCGTCGCCAAAGGGAAGGTCCAATGGATACAGTAAACCTGCAGAGGTGGCTCGGAGTGTATAACTGGTGACACAGGAAACGCTCAAAACATAGACAGTAGGAAGACTCAGTCTTCCTGTACTTAAGTCGGCATTGTGTCTCTTATACTTAATTCCGATGCAATTTCTGTGTTTCATCGTCAATGGGAAGATCCAAGGGATACAGTAAACCTGCAGAGGTGCATCGGAATGTAAAACTGGTGACACAGGAAACGCTCAAAACATAGACAGTAGGAAGGCTCAGCCTTCCTGTTCTTAAGTCGGCATTGTGTCTCTTATATTTAATTCCGATGCTATTTCTGTGTTTCATCGTCAATGGGAAGGTGCAATGGATGCAGTAAACCTGCAGATGTGCATCGGAATGTAAAATTGGTGACGCAGGAAACGCTCAAAACATAGACAGCAGGACGACTCAATCTTCCTGTACTTAAGTCCGCATTGTGTCTCATATATTTAATTCCGATGCAGTTTCTGTGTTTCATCGTCAATTGGAAGATCCAAGTGATACAGTAAACTTGCAGAGGTGCATCGGAACGTAAAACTGGTGACACAGGAAATGCTCAAAACATAGACAGTAGGAAGACTCAGCATTCCTGTTCTTAAGTCGGCATTGTGTCTCTTATATTTAATTCCGATGCTATTTCTGTGTTTCATCGTCAATGGGAAGGTGCAATGGATGCAGTAAACCTGCAGAGGTGCATTGGAATGAAAAACTGGTGACACAGGAAACGATCAAAACATAGACAGTAGGAATACAAAGTCTTCCTGTACTTAAGACGGCATTGTGTCTCTTATATTTAAATCCGATGCACTTTCTGTGTTTCGTCGTCAATGGGAAGATCCAAGGGATAGAGTAAATCTGCAGAGGTGCATCGGAATGTAAAAGTGGTGACACAGGAAGCGGTCAAACATAGACCCTAAGAAGACTCAGTTTTCTTGTACTGAAGTCGGCATTGTGTCTCTTAAATTTAATTTAGATGCAATTGCTGTGTTTCATTGTCACTGTGAAGGTCCAAGGGATACAGTAAACCTGCAGAGGTGCATCAAAATGTAAAACTGATGACACAGGAAACGCTCAAAACATAGACAGTAGGAAGAGTGAGTCTTCCTGTACCTAAGTCGGCATTGTATCTCTTATATTTAATTCCGATGCAATTTCTGTGTTTTTTCGTCAATGGGAAGGTCCAAGGTATATAGTAAACCTGCAAAGGTGCATTGGAATGTAAAAATGGTGTCAGAGGAGACGCTCAAATCATAGACCGTAAGAAGACTCAGTTTTATTGTACTTAAGTCGGCGTTGTGTCTCTTATATTTAATTCCGATGTAATTTCTGTGCTTCGTCGCCAAAGGGAAGGTCCAATGGATACAGTAAACCTGCAGAGGTGGCTCGGAGTGTATAACTGGTGACACAGGAAACGCTCAAAACATAGACAGTAGGAAGACTCAGTCTTCCTGTACTTAAGTCGGCATTGTGTCTCTTACATTTAATTCCGATGCATATTCTGTGTTTCATCGTCAATGGGAAGGTCCAATGGATACAGTAAACCTGCAGAAGTGCATCGGAATGTAAAACTGTTGACACAGGAAACGCTCAAACATTGACAGTAGGAAGGCTCAGTCTTCCTGTACTTAACTCGGCATTGTGTCTCTTATATTTAATTCCGATGCAATTTTTCTGTTTCATCGTTACTTTGTAGGTCCAAGGGATACAGGAAAACCTGCAGAGGTGCATGGAAATGTAAAACTGGTGACACAGGAAACGCGCAAAACATAGACAGCAGGAAGACTTTGTCTTCCTGTACTTAAGCCGTCATTGTGTCTCTTATATTTAATTCCGATGCAATTTCTGTGTTTCATCGCCAATGGGAAGGTCCAAGGGACACAGTAAACCTGCAGAGGTGCATCGGAATGTAAAACTGGTGACACTGGAAACGCTCAAAACGTAGACCGTAAGAAGACTTAGTTTTCTTGTACTTAAGTTGGCGTTGTGTCTCTTATATTAAATTCCGATGTAATTTCTGTGTTTCATCGTCACTATGAAGGTCCAAGGGAAACAGTAACCCTTCAGAGGTGCATCGGAATGTAAAACTGGTGACACAGGAGACGCTCAAAACATAGACAGTAGGAAGACTCAGTCTTCCTCTACTTAAGACGTCATTGTGTGTCTTATATTTAATTGCGGGGCAATTTCTGTGTTTCATCGTCAATGGGAAGGTCCAATGGATACAGTAAACCTGCAGAGGTGCATCGGAATGTAAAACTGGTGACACTGGAAACGCTCAAAACGTAGACCGTAAGAAGACTCAGTTTACTTGTACTTAAGTCAACGTTGTGTCTCTTATATTTAATTCCGATGTAGCTTCTGTGTTTCATCGTCAATGGGAAGGTCCAATGGATACAGTAAACCTGCAGAGGTGCATCGGAATGTAAAATTGGTGACACAGGAAATGCTCAAAACATAGACAGTAGGAAGACTCAGCATTCCTGTTCTTATGTCGGCATTGTGTCTCTTATATTTAATTCCGATGCAATTTCTGTGTTTCATCGTCACTTTGAAGGTCCAAGGGATACAGGAAAACCTGCAGAGGTGCATGGGAATGTAAAACTGGTGACACACGAAACGCCCAAAACATAGACAGTTGGAAGAATCTGTCTTCCTGTACTTAAGACGTCATTGTGTCCCTTATATTTAATTCCGATGCAATTTCTGTGTTTCATCGCAAATGGGAAAGTCCAAGGGACACAGTAAACCTGCAGAGGTGCATAGGAATGTCAAACTGGTGACACTGGAAACGCTCAAAACGTAGACCGTAAGAAGACTCAGTTTTCTTGTAGTTAAGTCGGCGTCGTGTCTCTTATATTTAATTCCGATGTAATTTCTGTGTTTCATCGTCAATGGGAAGGTCCGATGGGTACAGTAAACCTGCAGAGGTGCATCGGAATGTAAAATTGGTGACACAGGACACGCTCAAAACATAGACAGTAGGAAGGCTCAGTCTTCCTGTACTTAAGTCGGCATTGTGTGTCTTATATTTAATTCCGATGCAATTTCTGTGTTTCATTGTCACTTTGTAGGTCCAAGGGATACAGGAAAGCCTGCAGAGGTGCATGGGAATGTAAAACTGGTGACACAGGAAACGCTCAAAACATAGACAGTTGGACGACTTTGTCTTCCTGTACTTAAGCCGTCATTGTGTCTCTTATATTTAATTCCGATGCAATTTCTGTGTTTCATCGCCAATGGGAAGGTCCAAGGGACACAGTAAACCTGCAGAGGTGCATCGGAATGAAAAACTGGTACACTGGAAACGCTCAAAACGTAGACCGTAAGAAGACTAAGTTTTCTTGTACTTAAGACGGCGTTGTGTCTCTTATATTTGATTCCGATGTAATTTCTGTGTTTCATCGTCAATGGGAAGGTCCGATGGATACAGTAAACCTGCAGAGGTGCATCGGAATGTAAAACTGGTGACGCAGGAAACGCTCAAAAAATAGACAGTAGGAGGACTCAATCTTCCCGTACTAAAGTCGGCATTGTGTCTGTTATATTTAATCCCGATGCAATTTCTGTGATTCATCGTCAATGGGAAGTTCAAAGGGATACAGTAAACCTGCAGAGGTGCATCGGAATGTAAAACTGGTGACACAGGAAACGCTCAAAACATACAGTAGTAAGACTCAGTCTTCCTGTACTTAAGTCGGCATTGTGTCTCTTATATTTAATTCCGATGCTATACTGTGTTTCTTCGTCACTGTGAACGTCCAAGGGATACAGTAAACCTGCAGAGGTGCATCGGAATATAAAACTGGAGACACTGGAAACGCTCAAATCATAGACAGTAGGAAGACACAGTCTTCCTGTACTTAAGACGTCATTGTGTCTCTTACATTTAATTGCGGTGCAATTTCTGTGTTTCATCGCCAATGGGAAGATCCAAGAGACACAGTAAAAATGCAGAGGTGCATCGGAATGTAACACTGGTGACACTGGAAACGCTCAAACATAGACCGTAAGAAGACTCAGTTTTCTTGTACTTAAGTTGGCGTTGTGTCTCTTATATTTAATTCCGGTGTAATTTCTGTGTTTCATCGCCAATGGGAAGATCCAAGGGATACAGTAAACCTGCAGAGGTGCATCGGAATGTAAAACTGGTGACACAGGAAACGCTCAAAACATAGACAGTAGGAAGACTCAGCCTTCCTGTTCTTAAGTCGGCATTATGTCTCTTATATTTAACACCGATGCTATTTCTGTGTTTCATCGTCAATGGGAAGGTCCAATGGATGCAGTAAACCTGCAGAGGTGCATTGGAATGTAAAACTGGTGACACTGAAGACGCTCAAAACATAGACAGTAGGAAGACTCAGTCTTCCTGTACTTAAGTCGGCATTGTGTCTCTTATATTTAATTCCGATGCAATTTCTGTGTTTCTTCGTCACTGTGAAGGTCCAAGGGATACAGTAAACCTGCAGAGATGCATCGGAATATAAAACTGGAGACACAGGAAACGCTCAAAACATAGACAGTAGGAAGACTCAGTCTTCCTGTACTTAAGTCGGCATTGTGTCTCTTATATTTAATTCCGATACAATTTCTGTGTTTCATCGACAATGGGAAAGTTGAAGGGAAACAGTATACCTGCAGAGGTGCATGGGAATGTAAAACTGGTGACACAGGAAACGCTCAAATCATAGACAGTTGGAAGACTCTGTCTTCCTGTACTTAAGACGTCATTGTTTCCCTTATACTTAATTCCGATGCAATTTCTGTGTTTCATCGCAAATGGGAAGGTCCAAGGGACACAGTAAACCTGCAGAGGTGCATCGGAATGTAAAACTGGTGACACTGGAAATGCTCATAACGTAGACCGTAAGAAGACTCAGTTTTCTTGTACTTAAGTCGGCATTGTGTCTCTTATATTTAATTCCGATGCAATTTCTGTGTTTCTTCGTCACTGTGAAGGTCCAAGGGATACAGTAAACCTGCAGAGGTGCATCGGAATATAAAACTGGAGACACAGGAAACGCTCAAAACGTAGACAGTAGGAAGACTCAGTCTTCCTGTACTTAAGTCGGCATTGTGTCTCTTATATTTAATTCCGATACAATTTCTGTGTTTCATCGCAAATGGGAAAGTTGAAGGGAAACAGTATACCTGCAGAGGTGCATGGGAATGTAAAACTGGTGACACAGGAAACGCTCAAATCATAGACAGTTGGAAGACTCTGTCTTCCTGTACTTAAGACGTCATTGTTTCCCTTATACTTAATTCCGATGCAATTTCTGTGTTTCATCGCAAATGGGAAGGTCCAAGGGACACAGTAAACCTGCAGAGGTGCATCGGAATGTAAAACTGGTGACACTGGAAATGCTCATAACGTAGACCGTAAGAAGACTCAGTTTTCTTGTATTTAAGTCGGCGTTGTGTCTCTTATATTTAATTCCGATGTAATTTCTGTGTTTCATCGTCAATGGGAAGGTGCAAGGGATACAGCAAACCTGCAGAGGTGCATCGGAATGTAAACCTGGTGACACAGGAAACGCTCAAAACAGAGACAGTAGTAAGACTCAGTCTTCCTGTACTTAAGTCGGCATTGTGTCTGTTATATTTAATTCCGATGTAATTTCTATGTTTCATTGTCAATGGGAAGGTGCAAGGGATACAGCAAACCTGCAGAGGTGCATCGGAATGTAAAACTGGTGACACAGGAAACGCTCAAAACATAGAGAGTAGGATGACTCAGTCTTTCTGTTCTGAAGTCGACATTGTGTCTCTTATATTTAATTCCGATGCAATTTCTGAGTTTCATCGTCACTATGAAGGTCCAAGGGATACTGTAGACCTGCATAGGTGCATCGGAATGTAAAACTGGTGACACAGGAGACGCTCGGAACATAGACAGTAGGAAGACTCAGTCTTCCTGTATTTAAGTCGGCATTGTGTCTCTTATATTTAATTCCGATGCAATACTGTGTTTCTTCGTCACTGTGAAGGTCCAAGGGATACAGTAAACCTGCATAGGTGCATCGGAATGTAAAACTGGTGACACAGGAAACGCTCAAATCATAGACAGTAGGAAGTCTCAGTCTTCCTCTACTTAAGACGTCATTGTGTCTCTTATATTTAATTGCGGTGCAATTTCTGTGTTTCATCGCCAATGGGAAGGTCCAAGGGACACAGTAAACCTGCAGAGGTCCATCGGAATGTAAAACTGGTGACGCAGGAAACGCTCAAATCATAGACAGTAGGAGGACTCAATGTTCCTGTACTTAAGTCGGCATTGTGTCTCTTATACTTAATTCCGATGCAATTTCTGTGTTTCATCGTCAATGGGAAGATCCAAGGGATACAGTAAACCTGCAGAGGTGCATCGGAATGTAAAACTGGTGACACAGGAAACGCTCAAATCATAGACCGTAAGAAGACTCAGTTTTCTTGTACTTAAGTCGGCGTTGTGTCTCTTATATTTAATTCCGATGTAATTTCTGTGTTTCATCGTCAATGGGAAGGTCCAATGGATACAGTAAACCTGCAGAGGTGCATCGGAATGTAAAACTGGTGACACTGGAAACGCTCAAGACATAGACCTTAAGAAGACTCAGTTTACTTGTACTTAAGTCAACGTTGTGTCTCTTATATTTAATTCCGATGTAGCTTCTGTGTTTCATCGTCAATGGGAAGGTCCAATGGATACAGTAAACCTGCAGAGGTGCATCGGAATGTAAAATTGGTGACACAGGAAATGCTCAAAACATAGACAGTAGGAAGAATCAGCATTCCTGTTCTTATGTCGGCATTGTGTCTCTTATATTTAATTCCGATTCAATTTTTGTGCTTAATCGTCAATGGGAAGGTCCAATGGATACAGTAAACGTGCGGAGGTGCATTGGAATGAAAAACTGGTGACACAGGAAACGATCAAAACATAGACAGTAGGAATACAAAGTCTTCCTGTACTTAAGACTGCATTGTGTCTCTTAAATTTAAATCCGATGCACTTTCTGTGTTTCGTCGTCAATGGGAAGGTCCAAGGGATAGAGTAAATCTGCAGAGGTGCATCGGAATGTAAAAGTGGTGACACAGGAAGCGGTCAAACATAGACCCTCAGAAGACTCAGTTTTCTTGTACTGAAGTCGGCATTGTGTCTCTTATATTTAATTTAGATGCAATTGCTGTGTTTCATCGTCACTGTGAGGTCCAAGGGATACAGTAAACCTGCAGAGGTGCATCAAAATGTAAAACTGATGACACAGGATACGCTCAAAACATAGACAGTAGGAAGACTCAGTCTTCCTGTACCTAAGTCGGCATTGTATCTCTTATATTTAATTCCGATGCAATTTCTGTGTTTTTTCGTCAATGGGAAGGTCCAAGGTATATAGTAAACCTGCAAAGGTGCATTGGAATGTAAAAATGGTGTCACAGGAGACGCTCAAATCATAGACCGTAAGAAGACTCAGTTTTATTGTACTTAAGTCGGCGTTGTATCTCTTATATTTAATTCCGATGTAATTTCTGTGCTTCGTCGCCAAAGGGAAGATCCAATGGATACAGTAAACCTGCAGAGGTGGCTCGGAATGTATAACTGGTGACACAGGAAATGCTCAAAACATAGACAGTAGGAAGACTCAGTCTTCCTGTACTTAAGTCGGCATTGTGTCTCTTACATTTAATTCCGATGCATTTTCTGTGTTTCATCGTCAATGGGAAGGTCCAATGGATACAGTAAACCTGCAGAAGTGCATCGGAATGTAAAACTGTTGACACAGGAAACGCTCAAACATTGACAATAGGAAGGCTCAGTCTTCCTGTACTTAATTCGGCATTGTGTCTCTTATATTTAATTCCGATGCAATTTCTGTGTTTCATCGTCACTTTGTAGGTCCAAGGGATACAGGAAAACCTGCAGAGGTGCATGGAAATGTAAAACTGGTGACACAGGAAACGCGCAAAACATAGACAGCTGGAAGACTTTGTCTTCCTGTACTTAAGCCGTCATTGTGTCTCTTATATTTAATTCCGATGCAATTTCTGTGTTTCATCGCCAATGGGAAGGTCCAAGGGACACAGTAAACCTCCAGAAATGCATCGGAATGTAAAACTGGTGACACTGGAAACGCTCAAAGACTCAGTTTTCTTGTAATTACGTTGGCGTTGGGAAGGTCCAATGGATACAGTAAACCTTGCAGAGGTGCATCGGAATGTAAAACTGGTGACGCAGGAAACGCTCAAAAAATAGACAGTAGGAAGACTCAATGTTCCTGTACTTAAGTCGGCATTGTCTCTCTTATATTTAATTCCGATGCTATTTCTGTGTTTCATCGTCAATGGGAAGGTCCAATGGATACAGTAAACCTGCAGAGGTGCATCGGAATATAAAATTGGTGACGCAGGAAACGCTCAAAACATAGACAGTATTAAGACTCAATCTTTCTGTACTTAAGTTGGCATTGTGTCTCTTATATTTAATTCCGATGCAATTTCTGTGTTTTATCGTCAATTGGAAGATCCAAGGGATACAGTAAACTTGCACAGGTGCATCGGAATGTAAAACTGGTGACACAGGAAATGCTCAAAACATAGACAGTAGGAAGACTCAGCATTCCTGTTCTTATGTCGGCATTGTGTCTCTTATATTTAATTCCGATGCAATTTCTGTGTTTCATCGTCACGTTGTAGGTCCAAGGGATACAGGAAAACCTGCAGAGGTGCATGGGAATGTAAAACTGGTGACACAGGAAACGCTCAAAACATAGACAGTTGGAAGACTTTGTCTTCCTGTACTTAAGCCGTCATTGTGTCTCTTATATTTAATTCCGATGCAATTTGTGTATTTGATCGCCAATGGGAAGGTCCAAGGGACACAGTAAACCTGCAGAGGTGCATCGGAATGTAAAACAGGTGACCCAGGAAACGCTCAAAACGTAGACCGTAAGAAGACTCAGTTTTCTTGTACTTAAGTCGGCGTTGTGTCTCTTATATTTAATTCCGATGTAATTTATGTGTTTCATCGTCAATGGGAAGGTCCGATGGATACAGTAAACCTGCAGAGGTGCATCGGAATGTAAAACTGGTGACACTGGAAACGCTCAAATCATAGACAGTAGGAAGACTCAGTCTTCCTCTACTTAAGACGTCATTGTGTCTCTTATATTTAATTGCGGTGCAATTTCTGTGTTTCATCGCCAATGGGAAGGTCCAAGGGACACAGTAAACCTGCAGAGGTGCATCGGAATGTAAAACTGGTGACGCAGGAAACGCTCAAATCATAGACAGTAGGAGGACTCAATGTTCCTGTACTTAAGTCGGCATTGTGTCTCTTATACTTAATTCCGATGCAATTTCTGTGTTTCATCGTCAATGGGAAGATCCAAGGGATACAGTAAACCTGCAGAGGTGCATCGGAATGTAAAACTGGTGACACAGGAAACGCTCAAATCATAGACCGTAAGAAGACTCAGTTTTCTTGTACTTAAGTCGGCGTTGTGTCTCTTATATTTAATTCCGATGTAATTTCTGTGTTTCATCGTCAATGGGAAGGTCCAATGGATACAGTAAACCTGCAGAGGTGCATCGGAATGTAAAACTGGTGACACTGGAAACGCTCAAGACATAGACCTTAAGAAGACTCAGTTTACTTGTACTTAAGTCAACGTTGTGTCTCTTATATTTAATTCCGATGTAGCTTCTGTGTTTCATCGTCAATGGGAAGGTCCAATGGATACAGTAAACCTGCAGAGGTGCATCGGAATGTAAAATTGGTGACACAGGAAATGCTCAAAACATAGACAGTAGGAAGACTCAGCATTCCTGTTCTTATGTCGGCATTGTGTCTCTTATATTTAATTCCGATTCAATTTCTGTGCTTAATCGTCAATGGGAAGGTCCAATGGATACAGTAAACGTGCGGAGGTGCATTGGAATGAAAAACTGGTGACACAGGAAACGATCAAAACATAGACAGTAGTAATACACAGTCTTCCTGTACTTAAGACGGCATTGTGTCTCTTAAATTTAAATCCGATGCACTTTCTGTGTTTCGTCGTCAATGGGAAGGTCCAAGGGATAGAGTAAATCTGCAGAGGTGCATCGGAATGTAAAAGTGGTGACACAGGAAGCGGTCAAACATAGACCCTAAGAAGACTCAGTTTTCTTGTACTGAAGTCGGCATTGTGTCTCTTATATTTAATTTAGATGCAATTGCTGTGTTTCATCGTCACTGTGAGGTCCAAGGGATACAGTAAACCTGCAGAGGTGCATCAAAATGTAAAACTGATGACACAGGAAACGCTCAAAACATAGACAGTAGGAAGACTCAGTCTTCCTGTACCTAAGTCGGCATTGTATCTCTTATATTTAATTCCGATGCAATTTCTGTGTTTTTTCGTCAATGGGAAGGTCCAAGGTATATAGTAAACCTGCAAAGGTGCATTGGAATGTAAAAATGGTGTCACAGGAGACGCTCAAATCATAGACCGTAAGAAGACTCAGTTTTATTGTACTTAAGTCGGCGTTGTGTCTCTTATATTTAACTCCGATGTAATTTCTGTGCTTCGTCGCCAAAGGGAACGTCCAATGGATAGAGTAAACCTGCAGAGGTGGCTCGGAATGTATAACTGGTGACACAGGAAACGCTCAAAACATAGACAGTAGGAAGACTCAGTCTTCCTGTACTTACGTCGGCATTGTGTCTCTTACATTTAATTCCGATGCATTTTCTGTGTTTCATCGTCAATGGGAAGGTCCAATGGATACAGTAAACCTGCAGAAGTGCATCGGAATGTAAAACTGTTGACACAGGAAACGCTCAAACATAGACAGTAGGAAGGCTCAGTCTTCCTGTACTTAACTCGGCATTGTGTCTCTTATATTTAATTCCGATGCAATTTCTGTGTTTCATCGTCACTTTGTAGGTCCAAGGGATACAGGAAAACCTGCAGAGGTGCATGGAAATGTAAAACTGGTGACACAGGAAACGCGCAAAACATAGACAGCTGGAAGACTTTGTCTTCCTGTACTTAAGCCGTCATTGTGTCTCTTATATTTAATTCCGATGCAATTTCTGTGTTTCATCGCCAATGGGAAGGTCCAAGGGACACAGTAAACCTGCAGAAATGCATCGGAATGTAAAACTGGTGACACTGGAAACGCTCAAAGACTCAGTTTTCTTGTAATTACGTTGGCGTTGGGAAGGTCCAATGGATACAGTAAACCTTGCAGAGGTGCATCGGAATGTAAAACTGGTGACGCAGGAAACGCTCAAAAAATAGACAGTAGGAAGACTCAATGTTCCTGTACTTAAGTCGGCATTGTCTCTCTTATATTTAATTCCGATGCTATTTCTGTGTTTCATCGTCAATGGGAAGGTCCAATGGATACAGTAAACCTGCAGAGGTGCATCGGAATATAAAATTGGTGACGCAGGAAACGCTGAAAACATAGACAGTATTAAGACTCAATCTTCCTGTACTTAAGTTGGCATTGTGTCTCTTATATTTAATTCCGATGCAATTTCTGTGTTTTATCGTCAATTGGAAGATCCAAGGGATACAGTAAACTTGCTCAGGTGCATCGGAATGTAAAACTGGTGACACAGGAAATGCTCAAAACATAGACCGTAGGAAGACTCAGCATTCCTGTTCTTATGTCGGCATTGTGTCTCTTATATTTTATTCCGATGCAATTTCTGTGTTTCATCGTCACGTTGTAGGTCCAAGGGATACAGGAAAACCTGCAGAGGTGCATGGGAATGTAAAACTGGTGACACAGGAAACGCTCAAAACATAGACAGTTGGAAGACTTTGTCTTCCTGTACTTAAGCCGTCATTGTGTCTCTTATATTTAATTCCGATGCAATTTCTGTGATTCATCGTCAATGGGAAGTTCAAAGGGATACAGTAAACCTGCAGAGGTGCATCGGAATATAAAACTTGAGACACAGGAAACGCTCAAAACATTGACAGTAGGAAGACTCAGTCTTCCTCTACTTAAGACGTCATTGTGTCTCTTATATTTGATTGAGGTGCAATTTCTGTGTTTCATCGCCAATGGGAAGGTCCAAGGGACACAGTAAACCTGCAGAGGTGCATCGGAATGTAAAACTGGTGACACAGGAAACGCTCAATCATAGAGAGTAGGATGACTCAGTCTTTCTGTTCTGAAGTCGACATTGTGTCTCTTATATTTAATTCCGATGCAATTTCTGTGTTTCATCGTCACTATGAAGGTCGAAGGGATACTGTAGACCTGCATAGGTCCATCGGAATGTAAAACTGGTGACACAGGTACCGCTCAAAACATAGACAGTAGGAAGACTCAGTCCTTCTGTACTTAAGTCGGCATTGTCTCTCTTATATTTAATTCCGATGCAATTTCTGTGTTTCATCGTCAATGGGAAGGTCCAAGGGATACAGTAACCCTGCTGAGGTGCATCGGAATGTAAAACTGGTGACACAGGAGACGCTCAAAGCATAGACAGTAGGAAGACTCTACTTAAGACGTCATTGTGTCTCTTATATTTAATTGCGGTGCAATTTCTGTGTTTCATCGCCAATGGGAAGGTCCAAGGGACACAGTAAACCTGCAGAGGTGCATCGGAATGTAAAACTGGTGACGCAGGAAACGCTCAAATCATAGACAGTAGGAGGACTCAATGTTCCTGTACTTAAGTCGGCATTGTGTCTCTTATACTTAATTCCGATGCAATTTCTGTGTTTCATCGTCAATGGGATGATCCAAGGGATACAGTAAACCTGCAGAGGTGCATCGGAATGTAAAACTGGTGACACAGGAAACGCTCAAAACATAGATAGTAGGAAGGCTCAGCCTTCCTGTTCTTAAGTCGGCATTGTGTCTCTTATATTGAATTCCGATGCTATTTCTGTGTTTCATCGTCAATGGGAAGGTGCAATGGATGCAGTAAACCTGCAGAAGTGCATCGGAATGTAAAATTGGTGACGCAGGAAGCGCTCAAAACATAGACAGCAGGAAGACTCAATCTTCCTGTACTTAAGTCCGCATTGTGTCTCATATATTTAATTCCGATGCAGTTTCTGTGTTTCATCGTCAATTGGAAGATCCAAGGGATACAGTAAACTTGCAGAGGTGCATCGGAACGTAAAACTGGTGACACAGGAAATGCTCAAAACATAGACAGTAGGAAGACTCAGCATTCCTGTTCTTATGTCGGCATTGTGTCTCTTATATTTAATTCCGATTCAATTTCTGTGTTTAATCGTCAATGCGAAGGTCCAATGGATACAGTAAACGTGCGGAGGTGCATTGGAATGAAAAACTGGTGACACAGGAAACGATCAAAACATAGACAGTAGGAATACAAAGTCTTCCTGTACTTAAGACGGCATTGTGACTCTTATATTTAAATCCGATGCACTTTCTGTGTTTCGTCGTCAATGGGAAGGTCCAAGGGATAGAGTAAATCTGCAGAGGTGCATCGGAATGTAAAAGTGGTGACACAGGAAGCGGACAAACATAGACCCTAAGAAGACTCAGTTTTCTTGTACTGAAGTCGGCATTGTGTCTCTTATATTTAATTTAGATGCAATTGCTGTGTTTCATCGTCACTGTGAAGGTCCAAGAGATACAGTAAACCTGCAGAGGTGCATCAAAATGTAAAACTGATGACACAGGAAACGCTCAAAACATAGACAGTAGGAAGACTCAGTCTTCCTGTACCTAAGTCGGCATTGTATCTCTTATATTTAATTCCGATGCAATTTCTGTGTTTTTTCGTCAATGGGAAGGTCCAAGGTATATAGTAAACCTGCAAAGGTGCATTGGAATGTAAAAATGGTGTCACAGGAGACGCTCAAATCACAGACCGTAAGAAGACTCAGTTTTATTGTACTTAAGTCGGCGTTGTGTCTCTTATATTTAATTCCGATGTAATTTCTGTGCTTCGTCGCCAAAGGGAAGGTCCAATGGATACAGTAAACCTGCAGAGGTGGCTCGGAATGTATAACTGGTGACACAGGAAACGCTCAAAACGTAGACAGTAGGAAGGCTCAGTCTTCCTGTACTTAAGTCGGCATTGTGTCTCTTACATTTAATTCCGATGCATTTTCTGTGTTTCATCGTCAATGGGAAGGTCCAATGGATACAGTAAACCTGCAGAAGTGCATCGGAATGTAAAACTGTTGACACAGGAAACGCTCAAACATTAACAGTAGGAAGGCTCAGTCTTCCTGTACTTAACTCGGCATTCTGTCTCTTATATTTAATTCCGATGCAATTTCTGTGTTTCATCGTCACTTTGTAGGTCCAAGGGATACAGGAAAACCTGCAGAGGTGCATGGAAATGTAAAACTGGTGACACAGGAAACGCGCAAAACATAGACTGGTGGAAGACTTTGTCTTCCTGTACTTAAGCCGTCATTGTGTCTCTTATATTTAATTGCGATGCAATTTCTGTGTTTTATCGTCAATTGGAAGATCCAAGGGATACAGTAAACTTGCAGAGGTGCATCGGAATGTAAAACTGGTGACACAGGAAATGCTCAAAACATAGACAGTAGGAAGACTCAGCATTCCTGTTCTTATGTCGGCATTGTGTCTCTTATATTTAATTCCGATGCAATTTCTGTGTTTCATCGTCACTTTGTAGGTCCAAGGGATACAGGAAAACCTGCAGAGGTGCATGGGAATGTAAAACTGGTGACACAGGAAACGCTCAAAACATAGACAGTTGGAAGACTTTGTCTTCCTGTACTTAAGCCGTCATTGTGTCTCTTATATTTAATTCCGATGCAATTTGTGTATTTCATCGCCAATGGGAAGGTCCAAGGGACACAGTAAACCTGCAGAGGTGCATCGGAATGTAAAACAGGTGACCCTGGAAACGCTCAAAACGTAGACCGTAAGAAGACTCAGTTTTCTTGTACTTAAGTCGGTGTTGTGTCTCTTATATTTAATTCCGATGTAATTTATGTGTTTCATCGTCAATGGGAAGGTCCGATGGATACAGTAAACCTGCAGAAGTGCATCGGAATGTAAAACTGGTGACGCAGGAAACGCTCAAAAAATAGACAGTAGGGGTACTCAATCTTCCTGTACTAAAGTCGGCATTGTGTCTGTTATATTTAATTCCGATGCAATTTCTGTGATTCATCGTCAATGGGAAGTTCAAAGGGATACTGCAAACCTGCAGAGGTGAATCGGAATGTAAAGCTGGTGACACAGGAAACGCTCAAAACATAGACAGTAGGAAGACTCAGTCTTTCTGTACTGAAGTCGACATTGTGTCTCTTATATTTAATTCCGATGCAATTTCTGTGTTTCATCGTCACTATGGAGGTCCAAGGGATACTGTAGACCTGCATAGGTCCATCGGAATGTAAAACTGGTGACACAGGAAACGCTCAAAACATAGACAGTAGGAAGACTCAGTCCTTCTGTACTTAAGTCGGCATTGTCTCTCTTATATTTAATTCCGATGCAATTTCTGTGTTTCATCGTCAATGGGAAGGTCCAAGGGATACAGTAACCCTGCTGAGGTGCATCGGAATGTAAAACTGGTGACACAGGAGACGCTCAAAGCCTAGACAGTAGGAAGACTCAGTCTTCCTGTACTTAAGTCGGCATTGTGTCTCTTATATTTAATTCCGATGCAATTTCTGTGTTTCTTCGTCACTGTGAAGGTCCAAGGGATACAGTAAACCTGCAGAGGTGCATGGGAATGTAAAACTGGTGACACAGGAAACGCTCAAATCATAGACAGTTGGAAGACTCTGTCTTCCTGTACTTAAGACGTCATTGTTTCCCTTATACTTAATTCCGATGCAATTTCTGTGTTTCATCGCAAATGGGAAGGTCCAAGGGACACAGTAAACCTGCAGAGGTGCATCGGAATGTAACACTGGTGACACTGGAAACGCTCAAAACATAGACCGTAAGAAGACTCAGTTTTCTTGTACTTAAGTCGGCGTTGTGTCTCTTATATTTAATTCCGGTGTAATTTCTGTGTTTCATCGCCAATGGGAAGATCCAAGGGATACAGTAAACCTGCAGAGGTGCATCGGAATTTAAAACTCGTGACGCAGGAAACGCTTAAAACATAGACAGTAGGAAGACTCAATGTTCCTGTACTTAAGTCGGCATTGTGCCTCTTATATTTAATTCCGATGCAATTTCTGTGATTCATCGACAATGGGAAGCTCAAAGGGATACAGTAAACCTTCAGAGGTGCATCGGAATGTAAAACTGGTGACACAGGAAACGCTCAAAACAGAGACAGTAGTAAGACTCAGTCTTCCTGTACTTAAGTCGGCATTGTGTCTGTTATATTTAATTCCGATGTAATTTCTATGTTTCATTGTCAATGGGAAGGTGCAAGGGTTACAGCAAACCTGCAGAGGTGCATCGGAATGTAAAACTGGTGACACAGGAAACGCTCAAAACATAGAGAGTAGGATGACTCAGTCTTTCTGTTCTGAAGTCGACATTGTGTCTCTTATATTTAATTCCGATGCAATTTCTGTGTTTCATCGTCACTATGAAGGTCCAAGGGATACTGTAGACCTGCATAGGTGCATCGGAATGTAAAACTGGTCACACAGGAGACGCTCGGAACATAGACAGTAGGAAGACTCAGTCTTCCTGTACTTAAGTCGTCATTGTGTCTCTTATATTTAATTCCGATGCAATACTGTGTTTCTTCGTCACTGTGAAGGTCCAAGGGATACAGTAAATCTGCATAGGTGCATCGGAATATAAAACTGGTGACACAGGAAACGCTCAAATCATAGACAGTAGGAAACTCAATCTTCCTCTACTTAAGACGTCATTGTGTCTCTTATATTTAATTGCGGTGCAATTTCTGTGTTTCATCGCCAATGGGAAGGTCCAAGGGACACAGTAAACCTGCAGAGGTGCATCGGAATGTAAAACTGGTGACGCAGGAAACGCTCAAATCATAGACAGTAGAGGGACTCAATGTTCCTGTACTTAAGTCGGCATTGTGTCTCTTATACTTAATTCCGATGCAATTTCTGCGTTTCATCGTCAATGGGAAGATCCAAGGGATACAGTAAACCTGCAGAGGTGCATCGGAATGTAAAACTGGTGACACAGGAAACGCTCAAAACATAGACAGTAGGTAGGCTCAGCCTTCCTGTTCTTAAGTCGGCATTGTCTCTTATATTTAATTCCGATGCTATTTCTGTGTTTCATCGTCAATGGGAAGGTGCAATGGATGCAGTAAACCTGCAGAGGTGCATCGGAATGTAAAATTGGTGACGCAGGAAACGCTCAAAACATAGACAGCAGGAAGACTCAATCTTCCTGTACTTATGTCCGCATTGTGTCTCATATATTTAATTCCGATGCAGTTTCTGTGTTTCATCGTCGATTGGAAGATCCAAGGGATACAGTAAACTTGCAGAGGTGCATCGGAACGTAAAACTGGTGACACAGGAAATGCTCAAAACATAGACAGTAGGAAGACTCAGCATTCCTGTATTTATGTCGGCATTATGTCTCTTATATTTAATTCCGATGCAATTTCTGTGTTTCTTCGTCACTGTGAAGGTCCAAGGGATACAGTAAACCTGTGTTTAATCGTCAATGCGAAGGTTTAATGGATACAGTAAACGTGCGGAGGTGCATTGGATTGAAAAACTGGTGACACAGGAAACGATCAAAACATAGACAGTAGGAATACAAAGTTTTCCCGTACTTAAGACGGCATTGTGTCTCTTATATTTAATTCCGATGCAATTTCTGTGTTTCATCGTCAATTGGAAGGTCCAAGGGATACAGTAACCCTGCTGAGGTGCATCGGAAAGTAAAACTGGTGACACAGGAGACGCTCAAAGCATAGACAGTAGGAAGACTCAGTCTTCCTGCACTTAAGTCGGCATTGTGTCTCTTACATTTAATTCCGATGCAATTTCTGTGTTTCTTCGTCACTGTGAAGGTCCAAGGGATACAGTAAACCTGCAGAGGTGCATCGGAATATAAAACTTGAGACACAGGAAACGCTCAAAACATAGACAGTAGGAAGACTCAGTCTTCCTCTACTTAAGACGTCATTGTGTCTCTTATATTTGATTGAGGTGCAATTTCTGTGTTTCATCGCCAATGGGAAGGTCCAAGGGACACAGTAAACCTGCAGAGGTGCATCGGAATGTAACACTGGTGACACTGGAAACGCTCAAAACATAGACCGTAAGAAGACTCAGTTTTCTTGTACTTATGTCGGCGTTGTGTCTCTTATATTTAATTCCGGTGTAATTTCTGTGTTTCATCGCCAATGGGAAGATCCAAGGGATACAGTAAACCTGCAGAGGTGCATCGGAATTTAAAACTGGTGACGCAGGAAACGCTTAAAACATAGACAGTAGGAAGACTCAGTCTTCCTGTACCTAAGTCGGCATTGTATCTCTTATATTTAATTCCGATGCAATTTCTGTGTTGTTTCGTCAATGGGAAGGTCCAAGGTATATAGTAAACCTGCAAAGGTGCATTGGAATGTAAAAATGGTGTCACAGGAGACGCTCAAATCACAGACCGTAAGAAGACTCAGTTTTATTGTACTTAAGTCGGCGTTGTGTCTCTTATATTTAATTCCGATGTAATTTCTGTGCTTCGTCGCCAAAGGGAAGGTCCAATGGATACAGTAAACCTGCAGAGGTGGCTCGGAATGTATAACTGGTGACACAGGAAACGCTCAAAACATAGACAGTAGGAAGACTCAGTCTTCCTGTACTTAAGTCGGCATTGTGTCTCTTACATTTAATTCCGATGCATTTTCTGTGTTTCATCGTCAATGGGAAGGTCCAATGGATACAGTAAACCTGCAGAAGTGCATCGGATTGTAAAACTGTTGACACAGGAAACGCTCAAACATTAACAGTAGGAAGGCTCAGTCTTCCTGTACTTAACTCGGCATTGTGTCTCTTATATTTAGTTCCGATGCAATTTCTGTGTTTCATCGTCACTTTGTAGGTCCAAGGGATACAGGAAAACCTGCAGAGGTGCATGGAAATGTAAAACTGGTGACACAGGAAACGCGCAAATCATAGACAGCTGGAATACTTTGTCTTCCTGTACTTAAGCCGTCATTGTGTCTCTTATATTTAATTCCGATGCAATTTCTGTGTTTCATCGCCAATGGGAAGGTCCAAGGGACACAGTAAACCTGCAGAGGTGCATCGGAATTTAAAACTGGTGACACTGGAAACGCTCAAAACGTAGACCGTAAGAAGACTCAGTTTTCTTGTACTTAAGTTGGCGTTGTGTCTCTTATATTTAATTCCGATGTAAATTCTGTGTTTCATCGTCACTATGAAGGTCCAAGGAAAACAGTAACCCTGCAGAGGTGCATCGGAATGTAAAACTGGTGACACAGGAGACGCTCAAAACATAGACAGTAGGAAGACTCAGTCTTCCTCTACTTAAGACGTCATTGTGTCTCTTGTATTTAATTGCGGGGCAATTTCTGTGTTTCATCGTTATTGGGAAGGTCCAATGGATACAGTAAACCTACAGAGGTGCATCGGAATGTAAAACTGGTGACACTGGAAGCGCTCAAAACGTAGACCGTAAGAAGACTTAGTTTTCTTGTACTTAAGTTGGCGTTGTGTCTCTTATATTTAATTCCGATGCAATTTCTGTGTTTTTTCGTCAATGGGATGGTCCAAGGTATATAATAAACCTGCAAAGGTGCATTGGAATGTAAAAATGGTGACACAGGAAACGCTCAAATCATAGACCGCAAGAAGACTCAGTTTTCTTGTACTTAAGTCGGCGTTGTGTCTCTAATATTTAATTCCGATGTAATTTCTGTGCTTCGTCGCCAAACGGAAGGTCCAATGGATACAGTAAAATAGCAGAGGTGGATCGGAATGTATAACTGGTGACACAGGAAACGCTCAAAACATAGACAGTAAGAAGTCTCAGTCTTCCTCTACTTGAGACGTTATATTTAATTCCGATGTAATTTCTATGTTTCATTGTCAATGGGAAGGTGCAAGGGATACAGCAAACCTGCAGAGGTGCATCGGAATGTAAAACTGGTGACACAGGAAACGCTCAAAACATAGAGAGTAGGATGACTCAGTCTTTCTGTTCTGAAGTCGACATTGTGTCTCTTATATTTAATTCCGATGCAATTTCTGAGTTTCATCGTCACTATGAAGGTCCAAGGGATACTGTAGACCTGCATAGGTGCATCGGAATGTAAAACTGGTGACACAGGAGACGCTCGGAACATAGACAGTAGGAAGACTCAGTCTTCCTGTATTTAAGTCGGCATCGTGTCTCTTATATTTAATTCCGATGCAATACTGTGTTTCTTCGTCACTGTGAAGGTCCAAGGGATACAGTAAACCTGCATAGGTGCATCGGAATGTAAAACTGGTGACACAGGAAACGCTCAAATCATAGACAGTAGGAAGTCTCAGTCTTCCTCTACTTAAGACGTCATTGTGTCTCTTATATTTAATTGCGGTGCAATTTCTGTGTTTCATCGCCAATGGGAAGGTCCAAGGGACACAGTAAACCTGCAGAGGTGCATCGGAATGTAAAACTGGTGACGCAGGAAACGCTCAAATCATAGACAGTAGGAGGACTCAATGTTCCTGTACTTAAGTCGGCATTGTGTCTCTTATACTTAATTCCGATGCAATTTCTGTGTTTCATCGTCAATGGGAAGATCCAAGGGATACAGTAAACCTGCAGAGGTGCATCGGAATGTAAAACTGGTGACACAGGAAACGCTCAAATCATAGACCGTAAGAAGACTCAGTTTTCTTGTACTTAAGTCGGCGTTGTGTCTCTTATATTTAATTCCGATGTAATTTCTGTGTTTCATCGTCAATGGGAAGGTCCAATGGATACAGTAAACCTGCAGAGGTGCATCGGAATGTAAAACTGGTGACACTGGAAACGCTCAAGGCATAGACCTTAAGAAGACTCAGTTTACTTGTACTTAAGTCAACGTTGTGTCTCTTATATTTAATTCCGATGTAGCTTCTGTGTTTCATCGTCAATGGGAAGGTCCAATGGATACAGTAAACCTGCAGAGGTGCATCGGAATGTAAAATTGGTGACACAGGAAATGCTCAAAACATAGACAGTAGGAAGAATCAGCATTCCTGTTCTTATGTCGGCATTGTGTCTCTTATATTTAATTCCGATTCAATTTTTGTGCTTAATCGTCAATGGGAAGGTCCAATGGATACAGTAAACGTGCGGAGGTGCATTGGAATGAAAAACTGGTGACACAGGAAACGATCAAAACATAGACAGTAGGAATACAAAGTCTTCCTGTACTTAAGACTGCATCGTGTCTCTTAAATTTAAATCCGATGCACTTTCTGTGTTTCGTCGTCAATGGGAAGGTCCAAGGGATAGAGTAAATCTGCAGAGGTGCATCGGAATGTAAAAGTGGTGACACAGGAAGCGGTCAAACATAGACCCTCAGAAGACTCAGTTTTCTTGTACTGAAGTCGGCATTGTGTCTCTTATATTTAATTTAGATGCAATTGCTGTGTTTCATCGTCACTGTGAGGTCCAAGGGATACAGTAAACCTGCAGAGGTGCATCAAAATGTAAAACTGATGACACAGGATACGCTCAAAACATAGACAGTAGGAAGACTCAGTCTTCCTGTACCTAAGTCGGCATTGTATCTCTTATATTTAATTCCGATGCAATTTCTGTGTTTTTTCGTCAATGGGAAGGTCCAAGGTATATAGTAAACCTGCAAAGGTGCATTGGAATGTAAAAATGGTGTCACAGGAGACGCTCAAATCATAGACCGTAAGAAGACTCAGTTTTATTGTACTTAAGTCGGCGTTGTATCTCTTATATTTAATTCCGATGTAATTTCTGTGCTTCGTCGCCAAAGGGAAGATCCAATGGATACAGTAAACCTGCAGAGGTGGCTCGGAATGTATAACTGGTGACACAGGAAATGCTCAAAACATAGACAGTAGGAAGACTCAGTCTTCCTGTACTTAAGTCGGCATTGTGTCCCTTACATTTAATTCCGATGCATTTTCTGTGTTTCATCGTCAATGGGAAGGTCCAATGGATACAGTAAACCTGCAGAAGTGCATCGGAATGTAAAACTGTTGACACAGGAAACGCTCAAACATTGACAGTAGGAAGGCTCAGTCTTCCTGTACTTAATTCGGCATTGTGTCTCTTATATTTAATTCCGATGCAATTTCTGTGTTTCATCGTCACTTTGTAGGTCCAAGGGATACAGGAAAACCTGCAGAGGTGCATGGAAATGTAAAACTGGTGACACAGGAAACGCGCAAAACATAGACAGCTGGAAGACTTTGTCTTCCTGTACTTAAGCCGTCATTGTGTCTCTTATATTTAATTCCGATGCAATTTCTGTGTTTCATCGCCAATGGGAAGGTCCAAGGGACACAGTAAACCTGCAGAAATGCATCGGAATGTAAAACTGGTGACACTGGAAACGCTCAAAGACTCAGTTTTCTTGTAATTACGTTGGCGTTGGGAAGGTCCAATGGATACAGTAAACCTTGCAGAGGTGCATCGGAATGTAAAACTGGTGACACAGGAAACGCTCAAAAAATAGACAGTAGGAAGACTCAATGTTCCTGTACTTAAGTCGGCATTGTCTCTCTTATATTTAATTCCGATGCTATTTCTGTGTTTCATCGTCAATGGGAAGGTCCAATGGATACAGTAAACCTGCAGAGGTGCATCGGAATATAAAATTGGTGACGCAGGAAACGCTCAAAACATAGACAGTATTAAGACTCAATCTTTCTGTACTTAAGTTGGCATTGTGTCTCTTATATTTAATTCCGATGCAATTTCTGTGTTTTATCGTCAATTGGAAGATCCAAGGGATACAGTAAACTTGCACAGGTGCATCGGAATGTAAAACTGGTGACACAGGAAATGCTCAAAACATAGACAGTAGGAAGACTCAGCATTCCTGTTCTTATGTCGGCATTGTGTCTCTTATATTTAATTCCGATGCAATTTCTGTGTTTCATCGTCACGTTGTAGGTCCAAGGGATACAGGAAAACCTGCAGAGGTGCATGGGAATGTAAAACTGGTGACACAGGAAACGCTCAAAACATAGACAGTTGGAAGACTTTCTCTTCCTGTACTTAAGCCGTCATTGTGTCTCTTATATTTAATTCCGATGCAATTTGTGTATTTGATCGCCAATGGGAAGGTCCAAGGGACACAGTAAACCTGCAGAGGTGCATCGGAATGTAAAACAGGTGACCCTGGAAACGCTCAAAACGTAGACCGTAAGAAGACTCAGTTTTCTTGTACTTAAGTCGGCGTTGTGTCTCTTATATTTAATTCCGATGTAATTTATGTGTTTCATCGTCAATGGGAAGGTCCGATGGATACAGTAAACCTGCAGAGGTGCATCGGAATGTAAAACTGGTGACACTGGAAACGCTCAAATCATAGACAGTAGGAAGACTCAGTCTTCCTCTACTTAAGACGTCATTGTGTCTCTTATATTTAATTGCGGTGCAATTTCTGTGTTTCATCGCCAATGGGAAGGTCCAAGGGACACAGTAAACCTGCAGAGGTGCATCGGAATGTAAAACTGGTGACGCAGGAAACGCTCAAATCATAGACAGTAGGAGGACTCAATGTTCCTGTACTTAAGTCGGCATTGTGTCTCTTATACTTAATTCCGATGCAATTTCTGTGTTTCATCGTCAATGGGAAGATCCAAGGGATACAGTAAACCTGCAGAGGTGCATCGGAATGTAAAACTGGTGACACAGGAAACGCTCAAATCATTGACCGTAAGAAGACTCAGTTTTCTTGTACTTAAGTCGGCGTTGTGTCTCTTATATTTAATTCCGATGTAATTTCTGTGTTTCATCGTCAATGGGAAGGTCCAATGGATACAGTAAACCTGCAGAGGTGCATCGGAATGTAAAACTGGTGACACTGGAAACGCTCAAGACATAGACCTTAAGAAGACTCAGTTTACTTGTACTTAAGTCAACGTTGTGTCTCTTATATTTAATTCCGATGTAGCTTCTGTGTTTCATCGTCAATGGGAAGGTCCAATGGATACAGTAAACCTGCAGAGGTGCATCGGAATGTAAAATTGGTGACACAGGAAATGCTCAAAACATAGACAGTAGGAAGACTCAGCATTCCTGTTCTTATGTCGGCATTGTGTCTCTTATATTTAATTCCGATTCAATTTCTGTGCTTAATCGTCAATGGGAAGGTCCAATGGATACAGTAAACGTGCGGAGGTGCATTGGAATGAAAAACTGGTGACACAGGAAACGATCAAAACATAGACAGTAGTAATACAAAGTCTTCCTGTACTTAAGACGGCATTGTGTCTCTTAAATTTAAATCCGATGCACTTTCTGTGTTTCGTCGTCAATGGGAAGGTCCAAGGGATAGAGTAAATCTGCAGAGGTGCATCGGAAAGTAAAAGTGGTGACACAGGAAGCGGTCAAACATAGACCCTAAGAAGACTCAGTTTTCTTGTACTGAAGTCGGCATTGTGTCTCTTATATTTAATTTAGATGCAATTGCTGTGTTTCATCGTCACTGTGAGGTCCAAGGGATACAGTAAACCTGCAGAGGTGCATCAAAATGTAAAACTGATGACACAGGAAACGCTCAAAACATAGACAGTAGGAAGACTCAGTCTTCCTGTACCTAAGTCGGCATTGTATCTCTTATATTTAATTCCGATGCAATTTCTGTGTTTTTTCGTCAATGGGAAGGTCCAAGGTATATAGTAAACCTGCAAAGGTGCATTGGAATGTAAAAATGGTGTCACAGGAGACGCTCAAATCATAGACCGTAAGAAGACTCAGTTTTATTGTACTTAAGTCGGCGTTGTGTCTCTTATATTTAATTCCGATGTAATTTCTGTGCTTCGTCGCCAAAGGGAACGTCCAATGGATAGAGTAAACCTGCAGAGGTGGCTCGGAATGTATAACTGGTGACACAGGAAACGCTCAAAACATAGACAGTAGGAAGACTCAGTCTTCCTGTACTTACGTCGGCATTGTGTCTCTTACATTTAATTCCGATGCATTTTCTGTGTTTCATCGTCAATGGGAAGGTCCAATGGATACAGTAAACCTGCAGAAGTGCATCGGAATGTAAAACTGTTGACACAGGAAACGCTCAAACATAGACAGTAGGAAGGCTCAGTCTTCCTGTACTTAACTCGGCATTGTGTCTCTTATATTTAATTCCGATGCAATTTCTGTGTTTCATCGTCACTTTGTAGGTCCAAGGGATACAGGAAAACCTGCAGAGGTGCATGGAAATGTAAAACTGGTGACACAGGAAACGCGCAAAACATAGACAGCTGGAAGACTTTGTCTTCCTGTACTTAAGCCGTCATTGTGTCTCTTATATTTAATTCCGATGCAATTTCTGTGTTTCATCGCCAATGGGAAGGTCCAAGGGACACAGTAAACCTGCAGAAATGCATCGGAATGTAAAACTGGTGACACTGGAAACGCTCAAAGACTCAGTTTTCTTGTAATTACGTTGGCGTTGGGAAGGTCCAATGGATACAGTAAACCTTGCAGAGGTGCATCGGAATGTAAAACTGGTGACGCAGGAAACGCTCAAAAAATAGACAGTAGGAAGACTCAATGTTCCTGTACTTAAGTCGGCATTGTCTCTCTTATATTTAATTCCGAAGCTATTTCTGTGTTTCATCGTCAATGGGAAGGTCCAATGGATACAGTAAACCTGCAGAGGTGCATCGGAATATAAAATTGGTGACGCAGGAAACGCTGAAAACATAGACAGTATTAAGACTCAATCTTCCTGTACTTAAGTTGGCATTGTGTCTCTTATATTTAATTCCGATGCAATTTCTGTGTTTTATCGTCAATTGGAAGATCCAAGGGATACAGTAAACTTGCTCAGGTGCATCGGAATGTAAAACTGGTGACACAGGAAATGCTCAAAACATAGACCGTAGGAAGACTCAGCATTCCTGTTCTTATGTCGGCATTGTGTCTCTTATATTTTATTCCGATGCAATTTCTGTGTTTCATCGTCACTTTGTAGGTCCAAGGGATACAGGAAAACCTGCAGAGGTGCATGGGAATGTAAAACTGGTGACACAGGAAACGCTCAAAACATAGACAGTTGGAAGACTTTGTCTTCCTGTACTTAAGCCGTCATTGTGTCTCTTATATTTAATTCCGATGCAATTAGTGTATTTGATCGCCAATGGGAAGGTCCAAGGGACACAGTAAACCTGCAGAGGTGCATCGGAATGTAAAACAGGTGACCCTGGAAACGCTCAAAACGTAGACCGTAAGAAGACTCAGTTTTCTTGTACTTAAGTCGGCGTTGTGTCTCTTATATTTAATTCCGATGTAATTTATGTGTTTCATCGTCAATGGGAAGGTCCGATGGATACAGTAAACCTGCAGAGGTGCATCGGAATGTAAAACTGGTGACGCAGGAAACGCTCAAAAAATAGACAGTAGGGGTACTCAATCTTCCTGTACTAAATTCGGCATTGTGTCTGTTATATTTAATTCCGATGCAATTTCTGTGATTCATCGTCAATGGGAAGTTCAAAGGGATACAGTAAAACTGCAGAGGTGCATCGGAATATAAAACTTGAGACACAGGAAACGCTCAAAACATTGACAGTAGGAAGACTCAGTCTTCCTCTACTTAAGACGTCATTGTGTCTCTTATATTTAATTGAGGTGCAATTTCTGTGTTTCATCGCCAATGGGAAGGTCCAAGGGACACAGTAAACCTGCAGAGGTGCATCGGAATGTAAAACTGGTGACACAGGAAACGCTCAATCATAGAGAGTAGGATGACTCAGTCTTTCTGTTCTGAAGTCGACATTGTGTCTCTTATATTTAATTCCGATGCAATTTCTGTGTTTCATCGTCACTATGAAGGTCGAAGGGATACTGTAGACCTGCATAGGTCCATCGGAATGTAAAACTGGTGACACAGGTACCGCTCAAAACATAGACAGTAGGAAGACTCAGTCCTTCTGTACTTAAGTCGGCATTGTCTCTCTTATATTTAATTCCGATGCAATTTCTGTGTTTCATCGTCAATGGGAAGGTCCAAGGGATACAGTAACCCTGCTGAGGTGCATCGGAATGTAAAACTGGTGACACAGGAGACGCTCAAAGCATAGACAGTAGGAAGACTCTACTTAAGACGTCATTGTGTCTCTTATATTTAATTGCGGTGCAATTTCTGTGTTTCATCGCCAATGGGAAGGTCCAAGGGACACAGTAAACCTGCAGAGGTGCATCGGAATGTAAAACTGGTGACGCAGGAAACGCTCAAATCATAGACAGTAGGAGGACTCAATGTTCCTGTACTTAAGTCGGCATTGTGTCTCTTATACTTAATTCCGATGCAATTTCTGTGTTTCATCGTCAATGGGATGATCCAAGGGATACAGTAAACCTGCAGAGGTGCATCGGAATGTAAAACTGGTGACACAGGAAACGCTCAAAACATAGATAGTAGGAAGGCTCAGCCTTCCTGTTCTTAAGTCGGCATTGTGTCTCTTATATTGAATTCCGATGCTATTTCTGTGTTTCATCGTCAATGGGAAGGTGCAATGGATGCAGTAAACCTGCAGAAGTGCATCGGAATGTAAAATTGGTGACGCAGGAAGCGCTCAAAACATAGACAGCAGGAAGACTCAATCTTCCTGTACTTAAGTCCGCATTGTGTCTCATATATTTAATTCCGATGCAGTTTCTGTGTTTCATCGTCAATTGGAAGATCCAAGGGATACAGTAAACTTGCAGAGGTGCATCGGAACGTAAAACTGGTGACACAGGAAATGCTCAAAACATAGACAGTAGGAAGACTCAGCATTCCTGTTCTTATGTCGGCATTGTGTCTCTTATATTTAATTCCGATTCAATTTCTGTGTTTAATCGTCAATGCGAAGGTCCAATGGATACAGTAAACGTGCGGAGGTGCATTGGAATGAAAAACTGGTGACACAGGAAACGATCAAAACATAGACAGTAGGAATACAAAGTCTTCCTGTACTTAAGACGGCATTGTGACTCTTATATTTAAATCCGATGCACTTTCTGTGTTTCGTCGTCAATGGGAAGGTCCAAGGGATAGAGTAAATCTGCAGAGGTGCATCGGAATGTAAAAGTGGTGACACAGGAAGCGGACAAACATAGACCCTAAGAAGACTCAGTTTTCTTGTACTGAAGTCGGCATTGTGTCTCTTATATTTAATTTAGATGCAATTGCTGTGTTTCATCGTCACTGTGAAGGTCCAAGAGATACAGTAAACCTGCAGAGGTGCATCAAAATGTAAAACTGATGACACAGGAAACGCTCAAAACATAGACAGTAGGAAGACTCCGTCTTCCTGTACCTAAGTCGGCATTGTATCTCTTATATTTAATTCCGATGCAATTTCTGTGTTTTTTCGTCAATGGGAAGGTCCAAGGTATATAGTAAACCTGCAAAGGTGCATTGGAATGTAAAAATGGTGTCACAGGAGACGCTCAAATCACAGACCGTAAGAAGACTCAGTTTTATTGTACTTAAGTCGGCGTTGTGTCTCTTATATTTAATTCCGATGTAATTTCTGTGCTTCGTCGTCAAAGGGAAGGTCCAATGGATATAGTAAACCTGCAGAGGTGGCTCGGAATGTATAACTGGTGACACAGGAAACGCTCAAAACGTAGACAGTAGGAAGGCTCAGTCTTCCTGTACTTAAGTCGGCATTGTGTCTCTTACATTTAATTCCGATGCATTTTCTGTGTTTCATCGTCAATGGGAAGGTCCAATGGATACAGTAAACCTGCAGAAGTGCATCGGAATGTAAAACTGTTGACACAGGAAACGCTCAAACATTAACAGTAGGAAGTCTCAGTCTTCCTGTACTTAACTCGGCATTCTGTCTCTTATATTTAATTCCGATGCAATTTCTGTGTTTCATCGTCACTTTGTAGGTCCAAGGGATACAGGAAAACCTGCAGAGGTGCATGGAAATGTAAAACTGGTGACACAGGAAACGCGCAAAACATAGACTGGTGGAAGACTTTGTCTTCCTGTACTTAAGCCGTCATTGTGTCTCTTATATTTAATTGCGATGCAATTTCTGTGTTTTATCGTCAATTGGAAGATCCAAGGGATACAGTAAACTTGCAGAGGTGCATCGGAATGTAAAACTGGTGACACAGGAAATGCTCAAAACATAGACAGTAGGAAGACTCAGCATTCCTGTTCTTATGTCGGCATTGTGTCTCTTATATTTAATTCCGATGCAATTTCTGTGTTTCATCGTCACTTTGTAGGTCCAAGGGATACAGGAAAACCTGCAGAGGTGCATGGGAATGTAAAACTGGTGACACAGGAAACGCTCAAAACATAGACAGTTGGAAGACTTTGTCTTCCTGTACTTAAGCCGTCATTGTGTCTCTTATATTTAATTCCGATGCAATTAGTGTATTTGATCGCCAATGGGAAGGTCCAAGGGACACAGTAAACCTGCAGAGGTGCATCGGAATGTAAAACAGGTGACCCTGGAAACGCTCAAAACGTAGACCGTAAGAAGACTCAGTTTTCTTGTACTTAAGTCGGCGTTGTGTCTCTTATATTTAATTCCGATGTAATTTATGTGTTTCATCGTCAATGGGAAGGTCCGATGGATACAGTAAACCTGCAGAGGTGCATCGGAATGTAAAACTGGTGACGCAGGAAACGCTCAAAAAATAGACAGTAGGGGTACTCAATCTTCCTGTACTAAATTCGGCATTGTGTCTGTTATATTTAATTCCGATGCAATTTCTGTGATTCATCGTCAATGGGAAGTTCAAAGGGATACAGTAAACCTGCAGAGGTGCATCGGAATATAAAACTTGAGACACAGGAAACGCTCAAAACATTGACAGTAGGAAGACTCAGTCTTCCTCTACTTAAGACGTCATTGTGTCTCTTATATTTAATTGAGGTGCAATTTCTGTGTTTCATCGCCAATGGGAAGGTCCAAGGGACACAGTAAACCTGCAGAGGTGCATCGGAATGTAAAACTGGTGACACAGGAAACGCTCAATCATAGAGAGTAGGATGACTCAGTCTTTCTGTTCTGAAGTCGACATTGTGTCTCTTATATTTAATTCCGATGCAATTTCTGTGTTTTTTCGTCAATGGGAAGGTCCAAGGTATATAGTAAACCTGCAAAGGTGCATTGGAATGTAAAAATGGTGTCACAGGAGACGCTCAAATCACAGACCGTAAGAAGACTCAGTTTTATTGTACTTAAGTCGGCGTTGTGTCTCTTATATTTAATTCCGATGTAATTTCTGTGCTTCGTCGTCAAAGGGAAGGTCCAATGGATACAGTAAACCTGCAGAGGTGGCTCGGAATGTATAACTGGTGACACAGGAAACGCTCAAAACGTAGACAGTAGGAAGGCTCAGTCTTCCTGTACTTAAGTCGGCATTGTGTCTCTTACATTTAATTCCGATGCATTTTCTGTGTTTCATCGTCAATGGGAAGGTCCAATGGATACAGTAAACCTGCAGAAGTGCATCGGAATGTAAAACTGTTGACACAGGAAACGCTCAAACATTAACAGTAGGAAGGCTCAGTCTTCCTGTACTTAACTCGGCATTCTGTCTCTTATATTTAATTCCGATGCAATTTCTGTGTTTCATCGTCACTTTGTAGGTCCAAGGGATACAGGAAAACCTGCAGAGGTGCATGGAAATGTAAAACTGGTGACACAGGAAACGCGCAAAACATAGACTGGTGGAAGACATTGTCTTCCTGTACTTAAGCCGTCATTGTGTCTCTTATATTTAATTGCGATGCAATTTCTGTGTTTTATCGTCAATTGGAAGATCCAAGGGATACAGTAAACTTGCAGAGGTGCATCGGAATGTAAAACTGGTGACACAGGAAATGCTCAAAACATAGACAGTAGGAAGACTCAGCATTCCTGTTCTTATGTCGGCATTGTGTCTCTTATATTTAATTCCGATGCAATTTCTGTGTTTCATCGTCACTTTGTAGGTCCAAGGGATACAGGAAAACCTGCAGAGGTGCATGGGAATGTAAAACTGGTGACACAGGAAACGCTCAAAACATAGACAGTTGGAAGACTTTGTCTTCCTGTACTTAAGCCGTCATTGTGTCTCTTATATTTAATTCCGATGCAATTTGTGTATTTCATCGCCAATGGGAAGGTCCAAGGGACACAGTAAACCTGCAGAGGTGCATCGGAATGTAAAACAGGTGACCCTGGAAACGCTCAAAACGTAGACCGTAAGAAGACTCAGTTTTCTTGTACTTAAGTCGGTGTTGTGTCTCTTATATTTAATTCCGATGTAATTTATGTGTTTCATCGTCAATGGGAAGGTCCGATGGATACAGTAAACCTGCAGAGGTGCATCGGAATGTAAAACTGGTGACGCAGGAAACGCTCAAAAAATAGACAGTAGGGGTACTCAATCTTCCTGTACTAAAGTCGGCATTGTGTCTGTTATATTTAATTCCGATGCAATTTCTGTGATTCATCGTCAATGGGAAGTTCAAAGGGATACAGTAAACCTGCAGAGGTGCATCAGAATGTAAAACTGGTGACACAGGAAACGCTCAAATCATAGACAGTAGGAAGACTCAGTCTTCCTGTAGTTAAGTCGACATTGTGTCTGTTATATTTAATTCCGATGTAATTTCTGTGTTTTATTGTCAATGGGAAGGTGCAAGGGATACTGCAAACCTGCAGAGGTGAATCGGAATGTAAAACTGGTGACACAGGAAACGCTCAAAACATAGACAGTAGGAAGACTCAGTCTTTCTGTACTGAAGTCGACATTGTGTCTCTTATATTTAATTCCGATGCAATTTCTGTGTTTCATCGTCACTATGGAGGTCCAAGGGATACTGTAGACCTGCATAGGTCCATCGGAATGTAAAACTGGTGACACAGGAAACGCTCAAAACATAGACAGTAGGAAGACTCAGTCCTTCTGTACTTAAGTCGGCATTGTCTCTCTTATATTTAATTCCGATGCAATTTCTGTGTTTCATCGTCAATGGGAAGGTCCAAGGGATACAGTAACCCTGCTGAGGTGCATCGGAATGTAAAACTGGTGACACAGGAGACGCTCAAAGCATAGACAGTAGGAAGACTCAGTCTTCCTGTACTTAAGTCGGCATTGTGTCTCTTATATTTAATTCCGATGCAATTTCTGTGTTTCTTCGTCACTGTGAAGGTCCAAGGGATACAGTAAACCTGCAGAGGTGCATCGGAATATAAAATTTGAGACACAGGAAACGCTCAAAACATAGACAGTAGGAAGACTCAGTCTTCCTCTACTTAAGACGTCATTGTGTCTCTTATATTTGATTGAGGTGCAATTTCTGTGTTTCATCGCCAATGGGAAGGTCCAAGGGACACAGTAAACCTGCAGAGGTGCATCGGAATGTAACACTGGTGACACTGGAAACGCTCAAAACATAGACCGTAAGAAGACTCAGTTTTCTTGTACTTAAGTCGGCGTTGTGTCTCTTATATTTAATTCCGGTGTAATTTCTGTGTTTCATCGCCAATGGGAAGATCCAAGGGATACAGTAAACCTGCAGAGGTGCATCGGAATTTAAAACTCGTGACGCAGGAAACGCTTAAAACATAGACAGTAGGAAGACTCAATGTTCCTGTACTTAAGTCGGCATTGTGCCTCTTATATTTAATTCCGATGCAATTTCTGTGATTCATCGACAATGGGAAGCTCAAAGGGATACAGTAAACCTTCAGAGGTGCATCGGAATGTAAAACTGGTGACACAGGAAACGCTCAAAACAGAGACAGTAGTAAGACTCAGTCTTCCTGTACTTAAGTCGGCATTGTGTCTGTTATATTTAATTCCGATGTAATTTCTATGTTTCATTGTCAATGGGAAGGTGCAAGGGTTACAGCAAACCTGCAGAGGTGCATCGGAATGTAAAACTGGTGACACAGGAAACGCTCAAAACATAGAGAGTAGGATGACTCAGTCTTTCTGTTCTGAAGTCGACATTGTGTCTCTTATATTTAATTCCGATGCAATTTCTGTGTTTCATCGTCACTATGAAGGTCCAAGGGATACTGTAGACCTGCATAGGTGCATCGGAATGTAAAACTGGTCACACAGGAGACGCTCGGAACATAGACAGTAGGAAGACTCAGTCTTCCTGTACTTAAGTCGTCATTGTGTCTCTTATATTTAATTCCGATGCAATACTGTGTTTCTTCGTCACTGTGAAGGTCCAAGGGATACAGTAAATCTGCATAGGTGCATCGGAATATAAAACTGGTGACGCAGGAAACGCTTAAAACATAGACAGTAGGAAGACTCAGTCTTCCTGTAGTTAAGTCGACATTGTGTCTGTTATATTTAATTCCGATGCAGTTTCTGTGTTTCATCGTCAATTGGAAGATCCAAGGGATACAGTAAACTTGCAGAGGTGCATCGGAACGTAAAACCGGTGACACAGGAAATGCTCAAAACATAGACAGTAGGAAGACTCAGCATTCCTGTTTTTATGTCGGCATTATGTCTCTTATATTTAATTCCGATTCAATTTCTGTGTTTAATCGTCAATGCGAAGGTCCAATGGATACAGTAAACGTGCGGAGGTGCATTGGATTGAAAAACTGGTGACACAGGAAACGATCAAAACATAGACAGTAGGAATACAAAGTTTTCCTGTACTTAAGACGGCATTGTGTCTCTTATATTTAATTCCGATGCAATTTCTGTGTTTCATCGTCAATTGGAAGGTCCAAGGGATACAGTAACCCTGCTGAGGTGCATCGGAATGTAAAACTGGTGACACAGGAGACGCTCAAAGCATAGACAGTAGGAAGACTCAGTCTTCCTGTACTTAAGTCGGCATTGTGTCTCTTATATTTAATTCCGATGCAATTTCTGTGTTTCTTCGTCACTGTGAAGGTCCAAGGGATACAGTAAACCTGCAGAGGTGCATCGGAATATAAAACTTGAGACACAGGAAACGCTCAAAACATAGACAGTAGGAAGACTCAGTCTTCCTCTACTTAAGACGTCATTGTGTCTCTTATATTTGATTGAGGTGCAATTTCTGTGTTTCATCGCCAATGGGAAGGTCCAAGGGACACAGTAAACCTGCAGAGGTGCATCGGAATGTAACACTGGTGACACTGGAAACGCTCAAAACATAGACCGTAAGAAGACTCAGTTTTCTTGTACTTAAGTCGGCGTTGTGTCTCTTATATTTAATTCCGGTGTAATTTCTGTGTTTCATCGCCAATGGGAAGATCCAAGGGATACAGTAAACCTGCAGAGGTGCATCGGAATTTAAAACTGGTGACGCAGGAAACGCTTAAAACATAGACAGTAGGAAGACTCAGTCTTCCTGTACCTAAGTCGGCATTGTATCTCTTATATTTAATTCCGATGCAATTTCTGTGTTGTTTCGTCAATGGGAAGGTCCAAGGTATATAGTAAACCTGCAAAGGTGCATTGGAATGTAAAAATGGTGTCACAGGAGACGCTCAAATCACAGACCGTAAGAAGACTCAGTTTTATTGTACTTAAGTCGGCGTTGTGTCTCTTATATTTAATTCCGATGTAATTTCTGTGCTTCGTCGCCAAAGGGAAGGTCCAATGGATACAGTAAACCTGCAGAGGTGGCTCGGAATGTATAACTGGTGACACAGGAAACGCTCAAAACATAGACAGTAGGAAGACTCAGTCTTCCTGTACTTAAGTCGGCATTGTGTCTCTTACATTTAATTCCGATGCATTTTCTGTGTTTCATCGTCAATGGGAAGGTCCAATGGATACAGTAAACCTGCAGAAGTGCATCGGATTGTAAAACTGTTGACACAGGAAACGCTCAAACATTAACAGTAGGAAGGCTCAGTCTTCCTGTACTTAACTCGGCATTGTGTCTCTTATATTTAATTCCGATGCAATTTCTGTGTTTCATCGTCACTTTGTAGGTCCAAGGGATACAGGAAAACCTGCAGAGGTGCATGGAAATGTAAAACTGGTGACACAGGAAACGCGCAAATCATAGACAGCTGGAATACTTTGTCTTCCTGTACTTAAGCCGTCATTGTGTCTCTTATATTTAATTCCGATGCAATTTCTGTGTTTCATCGCCAATGGGAAGGTCCAAGGGACACAGTAAACCTGCAGAGGTGCATCGGAATTTAAAACTGGTGACACTGGAAACGCTCAAAACGTAGACCGTAAGAAGACTCAGTTTTCTTGTACTTAAGTTGGCGTTGTGTCTCTTATATTTAATTCCGATGTAAATTCTGTGTTTCATCGTCACTATGAAGGTCCAAGGAAAACAGTAACCCTGCAGAGGTGCATCGGAATGAAATCTGGTGACACAGGAGACGCTCAAAACATAGACAGTAGGAAGACTCAGTCTTCCTCTACTTAAGACGTCATTGTGTCTCTTGTATTTAATTGCGGGGCAATTTCTGTGTTTCATCGTTAATGGGAAGGTCCAATGGATACAGTAAACCTACAGAGGTGCATCGGAATGTAAAACTGGTGACACTGGAAGCGCTCAAAACGTAGACCGTAAGAAGACTTAGTTTTCTTGTACTTAAGTTGGCGTTGTGTCTCTTATATTTAATTCCGATGCAATTTCTGTGTTTTTTCGTCAATGGGATGGTCCAAGGTATATAATAAACCTGCAAAGGTGCATTGGAATGTAAAAATGGTGACACAGGAAACGCTCAAATCATAGACCGCAAGAAGACTCAGTTTTCTTGTACTTAAGTCGGCGTTGTGTCTCTAATATTTAATTCCGATGTAATTTCTGTGCTTCGTCGCCAAACGGAAGGTCCAATGGATACAGTAAAATAGCAGAGGTGGATCGGAATGTATAACTGGTGACACAGGAAACGCTCAAAACATAGACAGTAAGAAGACTCAGTATTCCTGTACTTAAGTCGGCATTGTGCCTCTTACATTTAATTCCGATGCATTTTCTGTGTTTCATCGCCTATGGGAAGGTCCAATGGATACAGTAAACCTGCAGAAGTGCATCGGAATGTGAAACCGGTGACACAGGGAACGCTGAAAGCATAGACAGTAGAAAGACTCAGTCTTCCTGTACTTAAGTCGGCATTGTGTCTTTTATATTTAATTCCGATGCAATTTCTGTGTTTCATCGCAAATGGGAAGGTCCAAGGGACACAGTAAACCTGCAGAGGTGCATCGGAATGTCAAACTGGTGACACTGGAAACGCTCAAAACGTAGACCGTAAGAAGACTCAGTTTTCTTGTACTTAAGTCGGCGTCGTGTCTCTTATATTTAATTCCGATGTAATTTCTGTGTTTCATCGTCAATGGGAAGGTCCGATGGGTACAGTAAACCTGCAGAGGTGCATCGGAATGTAAAATTGGTGACACAGGACACGCTCAAAACATAGACAGTAGGAAGGCTCAGTCTTCCTGTACTTAAGTCGGCATTGTGTCTGTTACATTTAATTCCGATGTAATTTCTGTGTTTCATCGCCAATGGGAAGGTGCAAGGGATACAGCAAACCTGCAGAGGTTCATCGGAATGTAAAACTGCTGACACAGGAAACGCTCAAAACATAGAGAGTAGGAAGACTCAGTCTTTCTGTTCTGAAGTCGGCATTGTGTGTCTTATATTTAATTCCGATGCAATTTCTGTGTTTCATTGTCACTTTGTCGGTCCAAGGGATACAGGAAAGCCTGCAGAGGTGCATGGGAATGTAAAACTGGTGACACAGGAAACGCTCAAAACATAGACAGTTGGACGACTTTGTCTTCCTGTACTTAAGCCGTCATTGTGTCTCTTATATTTAATTCCGATGCAATTTCTGTGTTTCATCGCCAATGGGAAGGTCCAAGGGACACAGTAAACCTGCAGAGGTGCATCGGAATGTAAAACTGGTACACTGGAAACGCTCAAAACGTAGACCGTAAGAAGACTCAGTTTTCTTGTACTTAAGACAGCGTTGTGTCTCTTATATTTGATTCCGATGTAATTTCTGTGTTTCATCGTCAATGGGAAGATCCGATGGATACAGTAAACCTGCAGGGGTGCATCGGAATGTAAAACTGGCGACGCAGGAAACGCTCAAAAAATAGACAGTAGGAGGACTCAATCTTCCCGTATTAAAGTCGGCATTGTGTCTGTTATATTTAATTCCGATGCAATTTCTGTGATTCATCGTCAATGGGAAGTTCAAAGGGATACAGTAAACCTGCAGAGGTGCATCGGAATGTAAAACTGGTGACACAGGAAACGCTCAAAACATAGACAGTAGTAAGACTCAGTCTTCCTGTACTTAAGTCGGCATTGTGTCTGTTACATTTAATTCCGATGTAATTTCTGTGTTTCATCGCCAATGGGAAGGTGCAAGGGATACAGCAAACCTGCAGAGGTGCATCGGAATGTAAAACTGCTGAAACAGGAAACGCTCAAAACATAGAGAGTAGGAAGACTCAGTCTTTCTGTTCTGAAGTCGACATTGTGTCTCTTATATTTAATTCCGATGCAATTTCTGTGTTTCATCGTCACTATGAAGGTCCAAGGGATACTGTAGACCTGCATAGGTGCATCGGAATGTGAAACTGGTGACACAGGAGACGCTCAAAACATAGACAGTAGGAAGACTCAGTCTTCCTGTACTTAAGTCGGCATTGTGTCTCTTATATTTAATTCCGATGCTATACTGTGTTTCTTCGTCACTGTGAACGTCCAAGGGATACAGTAAACCTGCAGAGGTGCATCGGAATATAAAACTGGAGACACAGGAAACGCTCAAATCATAGACCGTAGGAAGACTCAGTCTTCCTGTACTTAAGACGTCATTGTGTCTCTTACATTTAATTGCGGTGCAATTTCTGTGTTTCATCGCCAATGGGAAGATCCAAGAGACACAGTAAACCTGCAGAGGTGCATCGGAATGTAACACTGGTGACACTGGAAACGCTCAAAACATAGACCGTAAGAAGACTCAGTTTTCTTGTACTTAAGTCGGCGATGTGTCTCTTATATTTAATTCCGGTGTAATTTCTGTGTTTCATCGCCAATGGGAAGATCCAAGGGATACAGTAAACCTGCAGAGGTGCATCGGAATGTAAAACTGGTGACACAGGAAACGCTCAAAACATAGACAGTAGGAAGACTCAGCCTTCCTTATGTCGGCATTATGTCTCTTATATTTAACACCGATGCTATTGCTGTGTTTCATCGTCAATGGGAAGTTCCAATGAATGCAGTAAACCTGCAGAGGTGCATTGGAATGTAAAACTGGTGACACAGAAGACGCTCAAAACATAGACAGTAGGAAGACTCAGTCTTCCTGTACTTAAGTCGGCATTGTGTCTCTTATATTTAGTTCCGATGCAATTTCTGTGTTTCTTCGTCACTGTGAAGGTCCAAGGGATACAGTAAACCTGCAGAGGTGCATCGGAATATAAAACTGGAGACACAGGAAACGCTCAAAACATAGACAGTAGGAAGACTCAGCCTTCCTGTACTTAAGTCGGCATTGTGTCTCTTATATTTCATTCCGATACAATTTCTGTGTTTCATCGACAATGGGAAAGTTGAAGGGAAACAGTATACCTGCAGAGGTGCATGGGAATGTAAAACTGTTGACACAGGAAACGCTCAAACATTGACAGTAGGAAGGCTCAGTCTTCCTGTACTTAACTCGGCATTGTGTCTCTTATATTTAATTCCGATGCAATTTCTGTGTTTCATCGTTAGTTTGTAGGTCCAAGGGATACAGGAAAACCTGCAGAGGTGCATGGAAATGTAAAACTGGTGACACAGGAAACGCGCAAAACATAGACAGCTGGAAGACTTTGTCTTCCTGTACTTAAGCCGTCATTGTGTCTCTTATATTTAATTCCGATGCAATTTCTGTGTTTCATCGCCAATGGGAAGGTCAAAGGGACACAGTAAACCTGCAGAGGTGCATCGGAATGTAAAACTGGTGACACTGGAAACGCTCAAAACGTAGATCGTAAGAAGACTTAGTTTTCTTGTACTTAAGTTGGCGTTGTGTCTCTTATATTAAATTCCGATGTAATTTCTGTGTTTCATCGTCACTATGAAGGTCCAAGGAAAACAGTAACCCTGCAGAGGTGCATCGGAATGTAAAACTGGTGACACAGGAGACGCTCAAAACATAGACAGTAGGAAGACTCAGTCTTCCTCTACTTAAGACGTCATTGTGTCTCTTGTATTTAATTGCGGGGCAATTTCTGTGTTTCATCGTCAATGGGAAGGTCCAATGGATACAGTAAACCTGCAGAGGTGCATCGGAATGTAAAACTGGTGACACTGGAAGCGCTCAAAACGTAGACCGTAAGAAGACTTAGTTTTCTTGTACTTAAGTTGGCGTAGTGTCTCTTATATTTAATTCCGATGCAATTTCTGTGTTTTTTCGTCAATGGGATGGTCCAAGGTATATAGTAAACCTGCAAACGTGCATTGGAATGTAAAAATGGTGACACAGGAAACGCTCAAATCATAGACCGCAAGAAGACTCAGTTTTCTTGTACTTAAGTCGGCGTTGTGTCTCTTATATTTAATTCCGATGTAATTTCTGTGCTTCGTCGCCAAACGGAAGGTCCAATGGATACAGTAAAATAGCAGAGGTGGATCGGAATGTATAACTGGTGACACAGGAAACGCTCAAAACATAGACAGTAAGAAGACTCAGTATTCCTGTACTTAAGTCGGCATTGTGCCTCTTAGATTTAATTCCGATGCATTTTCTGTGTTTCATCGCCTATGGGAAGGTCCAATGGATACAGTAAACCTGCAGAAGTGCATCGGAATGTGAAACCGGTGACACAGGGAACGCTGAAAGCATAGACAGTAGAAAGACTCAGTCTTCCTGTACTTAAGTCGGCATTGTGTCTTTTATATTTAATTCCGATGCAATTTCTGTGTTTCATCGCAAATGGGAAGGTCCAAGGGACACAGTAAACCTGCAGAGGTGCATCGGAATGTCAAACTGGTGACACTGGAAACGCTCAAAACGTAGACCGTAAGAAGACTCAGTTTTCTTGTAGTTAAGTCGGCGTCGTGTCTCTTATATTTAATTCCGATGTAATTTCTGTGTTTCATCGTCAATCGGAAGGTCCGATGGGTACAGTAAACCTGCAGAGGTGCATCGGAATGTAAAATTGGTGACACAGGACACGCTCAAAACATAGACAGTAGGAAGGCTCAGTCTTCCTGTACTTAAGTCGGCATTGTGTCTGTTACATTTAATTCCGATGTAATTTCTGTGTTTCATCGCCAATGGGAAGGTGCAAGGGATACAGCAAACCTGCAGAGGTGCATCGGAATGTAAAACTGCTGAAACAGGAAACGCTCAAAACATAGAGAGTAGGAAGACTGAGTCTTTCTGTTCTGAAGTCGACATTGTGTCTCTTATATTTAATTCCGATGCAATTTCTGTGTTTCATCGTCACTATGAAGGTCCAAGTTATACTGTAGACCTGCATAGGTGCATCGGAATGTGAAACTGGTGACACAGGAGACGCTCAAAACATAGACAGTAGGAAGACTCAGTCTTCCTGTACTTAAGTCGGCATTGTGTCTCTTATATTTAATTCCGATGCTATACTGTGTTTCTTCGTCACTGTGAACGTCCAAGGGATACAGTAAACCTGCAGAGGTGCATCGGAATATAAAACTGGAGACACAGGAAACGCTCAAATCATAGACAGTAGGAAGACTCAGTCTTCCTGTACTTAAGACGTCATTGTGTCTCTTACATTTAATTGCGGTGCAATTTCTGTGTTTCATCGCCAATGGGAAGATCCAAGAGACACAGTAAACCTGCAGAGGTGCATCGGAATGTAACACTGGTGACACTGGAAACGCTCAAACATAGACCGTAAGAAGACTCAGTTTTCTTGTACTTAAGTCGGCGATGTGTCTCTTATATTTAATTCCGGTGTAATTTCTGTGTTTCATCGCCAATGGGAAGATCCAAGGGATACAGTAAACCTGCAGAGGTGCATCGGAATGTAAAACTGGTGACACAGGAAACGCTCAAAACATAGACAGTGGGAAGACTCAGCCTTCCTTATGTCGGCATTATGTCTCTTATATTTAACACCGATGCTATTTCTGTGTTTCATCGTCAATGGGAAGTTCCAATGGATGCAGTAAACCTGCAGAGGTGCATTGGAATGTAAAACTGGTGACACAGAAGACGCTCAAAACATAGACAGTAGGAAGACTCAGTCTTCCTGTACTTAAGTCGGCATTGTGTCTCTTATATTTAATTCCGATGCAATTTCTGTGTTTCTTCGTCACTGTGAAGGTCCAAGGGATACAGTAAACCTGCAGAGGTGCATCGGAATATAAAACTGGAGACACAGGAAACGCTCAAAACATAGACAGTAGGAAGACTCAGTCTTCCTGTACTTAAGTCGGCATTGTGTCTCTTATATTTAATTCCGATACAATTTCTGTGTTTCATCGACAATGGGAAAGTTGAAGGGAAACAGTATACCTGCAGAGGTGCATGGGAATGTAAAACTGGTGACACAGGAAACGCTCAAATCATAGACAGTTGGAAGACTCTGTCTTCCTGTACTTAAGACGTCATTGTTTCCCTTATACTTAATTCCGATGCAATTTCTGTGTTTCAACGCAAATGGGAAGGTCCAAGGGACACAGTAAACCTGCAGAGGTGCATCGGAATGTAAAACTGGTGACACTGGAAATGCTCATAACGTAGACCGTAAGAAGACTCAGTTTTCTTGTACTTAAGTCGGCATTGTGTCTCTTATATTTAATTCCGATGCAATTTCTGTGTTTCTTCGTCACTGTGAAGGTCCAAGGGATACAGTAAACCTGCAGAGGTGCATCGGAATATAAAACTGGAGACACAGGAAACGCTCAAAACATAGACAGTAGGAAGACTCAGTCTTCCTGTTCTTATGTCGGCATTGTGTCTCTTATATTTAATTACAATGTAATTTCTGTGTTTCATTGTCAATGGGAAGGTGCAAGGGATACAGCAAACCTGCAGAGGTGCATCGGAATGTAAAACTGGTGACACAGGAAACGCTCAAAACATAGAGAGTAGGATGACTCAGTCTTTCTGTTCTGAAGTCGACATTGTGTCTCTTATATTTAATTCCGATGCAATTTCTGGGTTTCATCGTCACTATGAAGGTCCAAGGGATACTGTAGACCTGCATAGGTGCATCGGAATGTAAAACTGGTGACACAGGAGACGCTCGGAACATAGACAGTAGGAAGACTGAGTCTTTCTGTACTTAAGTCGGCATTGTGTCTCTTATATTTAATTCCGATGCAATACTGTGTTTCTTCGTCACTGTGAAGGTCCAAGGGATACAGCAAACCTGCATAGGTGCATCGGAATGTAAAACTGGTGACACAGGAAACGCTCAAATCATAGTCAGTAGGAAGACTCAGTCTTCCTCTACTTAAGACGTCATTGTGTCTCTTATATTTAATTGCGGTGCAATTTCTGTGCTTCATCGCCAATGGGAAGGTCCAAGGGACACAGTAAACCTGAAGAGGTGCATCGGAATGTAAAACTGGTGACGCAGGAAACGCTCAAATCATAGACAGTTGGACGACTTTGTCTTCCTGTACTTAAGTCGGCATTGTGTCTCTTATACTTAATTCCGATGCAATTTCTGTGTTTCATCGTCAATGGGAAGATCCAAGGGATACAGTAAACCTGCAGAGGTGCATCGGAATGTAAAACTGGTAACACAGGAAACGCTCAAAACATAGACAGTAGGAAGGCTCAGCCTTCCTGTTCTTAAGTCGGCATTGTGTCTCTTATATTTAATTCCGATGCTATTTCTGTGTTTCATCGTCAATGGGAAGGTGCAATGGATGCAGTAAACCTGCAGAGGTGAATCGGAATGTAAAATTGGTGACGCAGGAAACGCTCAAAACATAGACAGCAGGACGACTCAATCTTCCTGTACTTAAGTCCGCATTGTGTCTCATATATTTCATTCCGATGCAGTTTCTGTGTTTCATCGTCAATTGGAAGATCCAAGTGATACAGTAAACTTGCAGAGGTGCATCGGAACGTAAAACTGGTGACACAGGAAATGCTCAAAACATAGACAGTAGGAAGACTCAGCATTCCTGTTCTTAAGTCGGCATTGTGTCTCTTATATTTAATTCCGATGCTATTTCTGTGTTTCATCGTCAATGGGAAGGTGCAATGGATGCAGTAAACCTGCAGAGGTGCATTGGAATGAAAAACTGGTGACACAGGAAACGATCAAAACATAGACAGTAGGAATACAAAGTCTTCCTGTACTTAAGACGGCATTGTGTCTCTTATATTTAAATCCGATGCACTTTCTGTGTTTCGTCGTCAATGGGAAGATCCAAGGGATAGAGTAAATCTGCAGAGGTGCATCGGAATGTAAAAGTGGTGACACAGGAAGCGGTCAAACATAGACCCTAAGAAGACTCAGTTTTCTTGTACTGAAGTCGGCATTGTGTCTCTTATATTTAATTTAGATGCAATTGCTGTATTTCATCGTCACTGTGAAGGTCCAAGGGATACAGTAAACCTGCAGAGGTGCATCAAAATGTTAAACTGATGACACAGGAAACGCTCAAACCATAGACAGTAGGAAGAGTGAGTCTTCCTGTACCTAAGTCGGCATTGTATCTCTTATATTTAATTCCGATGCAATTTCTGTGTTTTTTCGTCAATGGGAAGGTCCAAGGTATATAGTAAACCTGCAAAGGTGCATTGGAATGTAAAAATGGTGTCACAGGAGACGCTCAAATCATAGACCGTAAGAAGACTCAGTTTTATTGTACTTAAGTAGGCGTTGTGTCTCTTATATTTAATTCCGATGTAATTTCTGTGCTTCGTCGCCAAAGGGAAGGTCCAATGGATACAGTAAACCTGCAGAGGTGGCTCGGAGTGTATAACTGGTGACACAGGAAACGCTCAAAACATAGACAGTAGGAAGACTCAGTCTTCCTGTACTTAAGTCGGCATTGTGTCTCTTACATTTAATTCCGATGCATTTTCTGTGTTTCATCGTCAATGGGAAGGTCCAATGGATACAGTAAACCTGCAGAAGTGCATCGGAATGTAAAACTGTTGACACAGGAAACGCTCAATCATTGACAGTAGGAAGGCTCAGTCTTCCTGTACTTAACTCGGCATTGTGTCTCTTATATTTAATTCCGATGCAATTTTTGTGTTTCATCGTTACTTTGTAGGTCCAAGGGATACAGGAAAACCTGCAGAGGTGCATGGAAATGTAAAACTGGTGACACAGGAAACGCGCAAATCATAGACAGCTGGAATACTTTGTCTTCCTGTACTTAAGCCGTCATTGTGTCTCTTATATTTAATTCCGATGCAATTTCTGTGTTTCATCGCCAATGGGAAGGTCCAAGGGACACAGTAAACCTGCAGAGGTGCATCGGAATTTAAAACTGGTGACACTGGAAACGCTCAAAACGTAGACCGTAAGAAGACTCAGTTTTCTTGTACTTAAGTTGGCGTTGTGTCTCTTATATTTAATTCCGATGTAAATTCTGTGTTTCATCGTCACTATGAAGGTCCAAGGAAAACAGTAACCCTGCAGAGGTGCATCGGAATGTAAAACTGGTGACACAGGAGACGCTCAAAACATAGACAGTAGGAAGACTCAGTCTTCCTCTACTTAAGACGTCATTGTGTCTCTTGTATTTAATTGCGGGGCAATTTCTGTGTTTCATCGTTAATGGGAAGGTCCAATGGATACAGTAAACCTACAGAGGTGCATCGGAATGTAAAACTGGTGACACTGGAAGCGCTCAAAACGTAGACCGTAAGAAGACTTAGTTTTCTTGTACTTAAGTTGGCGTTGTGTCTCTTATATTTAATTCCGATGCAATTTCTGTGTTTTTTCGTCAATGGGATGGTCCAAGGTATATAATAAACCTGCAAAGGTGCATTGGAATGTAAAAATGGTGACACAGGAAACGCTCAAATCATAGACCGCAAGAAGACTCAGTTTTCTTGTACTTAAGTCGGCGTTGTGTCTCTAATATTTAATTCCGATGTAATTTCTGTGCTTCGTCGCCAAACGGAAGGTCCAATGGATACAGTAAAATAGCAGAGGTGGATCGGAATGTATAACTGGTGACACAGGAAACGCTCAAAACATAGACAGTAAGAAGACTCAGTATTCCTGTACTTAAGTCGGCATTGTGCCTCTTACATTTAATTCCGATGCATTTTCTGTGTTTCATCGCCTATGGGAAGGTCCAATGGATACAGTAAACCTGCAGAAGTGCATCGGAATGTGAAACCGGTGACACAGGGAACGCTGAAAGCATAGACAGTAGAAAGACTCAGTCTTCCTGTACTTAAGTCGGCATTGTGTCTTTTATATTTAATTCCGATGCAATTTCTGTGTTTCATCGCAAATGGGAAGGTCCAAGGGACACAGTAAACCTGCAGAGGTGCATCGGAATGTCAAACTGGTGACACTGGAAACGCTCAAAACGTAGACCGTAAGAAGACTCAGTTTTCTTGTACTTAAGTCGGCGTCGTGTCTCTTATATTTAATTCCGATGTAATTTCTGTGTTTCATCGTCAATGGGAAGGTCCGATGGGTACAGTAAACCTGCAGAGGTGCATCGGAATGTAAAATTGGTGACACAGGACACGCTCAAAACATAGACAGTAGGAAGGCTCAGTCTTCCTGTACTTAAGTCGGCATTGTGTCTGTTACATTTAATTCCGATGTAATTTCTGTGTTTCATCGCCAATGGGAAGGTGCAAGGGATACAGCAAACCTGCAGAGGTTCATCGGAATGTAAAACTGCTGACACAGGAAACGCTCAAAACATAGAGAGTAGGAAGACTCAGTCTTTCTGTTCTGAAGTCGGCATTGTGTGTCTTATATTTAATTCCGATGCAATTTCTGTGTTTCATTGTCACTTTGTCGGTCCAAGGGATACAGGAAAGCCTGCAGAGGTGCATGGGAATGTAAAACTGGTGACACAGGAAACGCTCAAAACATAGACAGTTGGACGACTTTGTCTTCCTGTACTTAAGCCGTCATTGTGTCTCTTATATTTAATTCCGATGCAATTTCTGTGTTTCATCGCCAATGGGAAGGTCCAAGGGACACAGTAAACCTGCAGAGGTGCATCGGAATGTAAAACTGGTACACTGGAAACGCTCAAAACCTAGACCGTAAGAAGACTCAGTTTTCTTGTACTTAAGACAGCGTTGTGTCTCTTATATTTGATTCCGATGTAATTTCTGTGTTTCATCGTCAATGGGAAGGTCCGATGGATACAGTAAACCTGCAGGGGTGCATCGGAATGTAAAACTGGCGACGCAGGAAACGCTCAAAAAATAGACAGTAGGAGGACTCAATCTTCCCGTATTAACCCTGCTGTTCTGTTCACTTTTACTTGACATATATACTGTTCGGGTCAATATGACCCGACATATCAAAATGCTTTAGAAACATAAATTTTGGTACAGTTTTAGCTATCGACATTGTTGTTCTATTCCAGTACCTTGTTAGTAATAATAATAATAATAATAATAATAATAATAATGGTAATAATAATAATAATAACAATGCATACAACTTTATTGAGGGATATTTTTCATTTAAATATGCACATAAATTTGAAACAACAGACAGTTTCCATTACAGGCATTCAACTTAGAAAGCACTACAGTTTTTCCATACTTCTATTCTTATTGTTGACAGTTTAGACGTAAGTATTGACATTTTCTAACAACAGACAGTTGTCATTACAGATATTCATCTTAGAGCACACTACAGTACAGAACACACTACAGTTTTTTTATTACATTCCAACATAGAAAGCACTACAACTTTAGAATCCTCTCTTCTTACTGATTGTAGTTTAGGCACAAGTATTCACATAAATTTGAAACAACAGAATTTTCAATACAATCATCTTATAAAATACTACAGTTCTTTTCTTACTGCTTGCACTGTGGACACAAGTAGGTTACATGTTTCTTGCAAATATGTTTACTACATTTTCCACACACCATGTTTGTTTTATTGTCATTACTTGATGGACAGAACTTACAGCGTGCACGTTTTGTAGATTTTCTTGTTGTTACCGATTCTGACACACCACCCACATCATTCGGGTTTTGGATGCTTGTGACCATTCTCAAAGAATCTTCTGTTCTTGGGAAATGCGTTCTTGATGCAATATGTTCTTTTATCAGTGACTTTCCAAGTTCCTCCAAGAATATTCTCCTTCTAGTCAATTTGCTTGCATTCCAATTAGGGTCAACCGAAATCCACAAAACGTATGCATTATAAGCAGAAACATCAAGAATATTGTAGAAAACTATCATTGGCCACCTATTACTTTTTCGTTTGCATGTATATGTACCTAATAACTGATCAAGCGTGTCTACAGCACCTTTGGTTGAATTATAGTCCAAAATCATTTTTGGCTTCTTATCAGCCCTGTCACTGATTTCCGCATCATGGTGGAGAGTGCTCATAAGTACAACATTCTTGTGTCTCTTAGGAATATAATTAACCACAGTAGTGTCATTTGTGAAGTAAAATGAAGAGCTGTGTACCTCCTTGTTGGTCATTTTGTGTGGAAGCTCCGGCTTATTTTTCCGTATAGTTCCCAACATAGTCAATTTCCTTTTCAGAAGCAGCTGCCCCAAATTGTACGACGTAAAAAAGTTGTCACACGTGATATTCTGACCACGTAACTCAGAAGTGAGATCAGATACCACCCTCATTCCCTGATTTCTTTCTGGTGCCGCTCCACTCACCTTTCCTGTATAAATTTGGGCTTTCAGTACGTATGAAGTTTTGCTGTCACACATGGTCCATATTTTGATCCCATATTTTGCCGGTTTACTTGGGATATACTGCTTGAATGGACAGCGACCTCTAAATGCTACTAACTGCTCGTCAACAGTAACATTTTCTCCTGGATTATACAGTTTAGGAAGGACCTCTACCCACTTCTCCCAAATACTACGAATTGCGGCAAGTTTGTCAGTACGTCGTCTTTCCTCTCTAGTAGATTTCTTGTCAAATCGCAGGACACGTGATATCTTACAGAATGTTTCATGAGACATGGTTGCTCGAAATATGTTTCGCCCAGTATCTTTATCCCACAAACTTTTTGTAGACTCCCCATGAGATCGATATACACCCGCTAGGAGTAAGAGTCCTAAGTATGCATGGAAAACAGAACCATCAATATCTGTCCACTGTTCACCATAAACTCGCTGCCCTTCAATATTTGTCATCTCTATTATTTCATTTTGAAGCGCTGTGTGAAATACTGCTTCAAATGAACATTTTACATCAGATATTCTGCTGACTGCATACCTGGTAACTCCTGGGGTACTCTTGATGATGTTCGAAGCTGGTAGGCGACCATGTTGTGCTGGTGGATGCAACTGCCATTCTATATTCCCATTTTTAGAAAGAAAAGTCTCTACACTATTTTGTATGGGCTGTGGACTGTCGTAACTGTCATCGGAACACTCGCTTTCAGATGCATTGCTGATGTGATCTTCAAACTCAGAAAGTGATCCTTCATCTGGTGAGGCATTTACTATTTCTTCCAACTCACGATCATTCAATGGTCTCATCGCCATGGTGTCACAAGTCAAACTGGGCAGAAACAAAGCATTCCAATTATTGAGAACTGCCAATTATTATTTCCTGGGGAAAGCAACAAACAAGCCCATTGTTGTGAACGCATGGAGCTTTAGGTGATTGTTGAGAGTAAGTTGGAATGATGCAGTCACTATTCCCACACAACACAACAAAAATAATTTTCGCCATTTCCAGATTTTAGAAATAAATACGAGTTACACTAAACATATTTGTGTCGGGTCATTATGACCCGAACATTACATATGCAACTATTACAGTTGAAGCCCAAACTTCTTAAACTTTTTTAAAACCTTTTAAAACACATGCTGCTCATCCATTTTCAGACAAAGTCACAAAGTTTCATAAATATATATTGGTATTTACATAATGTAAAATAACGTTCATATTCGTTTCGGGTCATATAGACCCGAACAGAACAGCAGGGTTAAAGTCGGCATTGTGTCTGTTATATTTAATTCCGATGCAATTTCTGTGATTCATCGTCAATGGGAAGTTCAAAGGGATACAGTAAACCTGCAGAGGTGCATCGGAATGTAAAACTGGTGACACAGGAAACGCTCAAAACATAGACAGTAGTAAGACTCAGTCTTCCTGTACTTAAGTCGGCATTGTGTCTGTTACATTTAATTCCGATGTAATTTCTGTGTTTCATCGCCAATGGGAAGGTGCAAGGGATACAGCAAACCTGCAGAGGTGCATCGGAATGTAAAACTGCTGAAACAGGAAACGCTCAAAACATAGAGAGTAGGAAGACTCAGTCTTTCTGTTCTGAAGTCGACATTGTGTCTCTTATATTTAATTCCGATGCAATTTCTGTGTTTCATCGTCACTATGAAGGTCCAAGGGATACTGTAGACCTGCATAGGTGCATCGGAATGTGAAACTGGTGACACAGGAGACGCTCAAAACATAGACAGTAGGAAGACTCAGTCTTCCTGTACTTAAGTCGGCATTGTGTCTCTTATATTTAATTCCGATGCTATACTGTGTTTCTTCGTCACTGTGAACGTCCAAGGGATACAGTAAACCTGCAGAGGTGCATCGGAATATAAAACTGGAGACACAGGAAACGCTCAAATCATAGACCGTAGGAAGACTCAGTCTTCCTGTACTTAAGACGTCATTGTGTCTCTTACATTTAATTGCGGTGCAATTTCTGTGTTTCATCGCCAATGGGAAGGTCAAAGGGACACAGTAAACCTGCAGAGGTGCATCGGAATGTAAAACTGGTGACACTGGAAACGCTCAAAACGTAGATCGTAAGAAGACTTAGTTTTCTTGTACTTAAGTTGGCGTTGTGTCTCTTATATTAAATTCCGATGTAATTTCTGTGTTTCATCGTCACTATGAAGGTCCAAGGAAAACAGTAACCCTGCAGAGGTGCATCGGAATGTAAAACTGGTGACACAGGAGACGCTCAAAACATAGACAGTAGGAAGACTCAGTCTTCCTCTACTTAAGACGTCATTGTGTCTCTTGTATTTAATTGCGGGGCAATTTCTGTGTTTCATCGTCAATGGGAAGGTCCAATGGATACAGTAAACCTGCAGAGGTGCATCGGAATGTAAAACTGGTGACACTGGAAGCGCTCAAAACGTAGACCGTAAGAAGACTTAGTTTTCTTGTACTTAAGTTGGCGTAGTGTCTCTTATATTTAATTCCGATGCAATTTCTGTGTTTTTTCGTCAATGGGATGGTCCAAGGTATATAGTAAACCTGCAAAGGTGCATTGGAATGTAAAAATGGTGACACAGGAAACGCTCAAATCATAGACCGCAAGAAGACTCAGTTTTCTTGTACTTAAGTCGGCGTTGTGTCTCTTATATTTAATTCCGATGTAATTTCTGTGCTTCGTCGCCAAACGGAAGGTCCAATGGATACAGTAAAATAGCAGAGGTGGATCGGAATGTATAACTGGTGACACAGGAAACGCTCAAAACATAGACAGTAAGAAGACTCAGTATTCCTGTACTTAAGTCGGCATTGTGCCTCTTAGATTTAATTCCGATGCATTTTCTGTGTTTCATCGCCTATGGGAAGGTCCAATGGATACAGTAAACCTGCAGAAGTGCATCGGAATGTGAAACCGGTGACACAGGGAACGCTGAAAGCATAGACAGTAGAAAGACTCAGTCTTCCTGTACTTAAGTCGGCATTGTGTCTTTTATATTTAATTCCGATGCAATTTCTGTGTTTCATCGCAAATGGGAAGGTCCAAGGGACACAGTAAACCTGCAGAGGTGCATCGGAATGTCAAACTGGTGACACTGGAAACGCTCAAAACGTAGACCGTAAGAAGACTCAGTTTTCTTGTAGTTAAGTCGGCGTCGTGTCTCTTATATTTAATTCCGATGTAATTTCTGTGTTTCATCGTCAATCGGAAGGTCCGATGGGTACAGTAAACCTGCAGAGGTGCATCGGAATGTAAAATTGGTGACACAGGACACGCTCAAAACATAGACAGTAGGAAGGCTCAGTCTTCCTGTACTTAAGTCGGCATTGTGTCTGTTACATTTAATTCCGATGTAATTTCTGTGTTTCATCGCCAATGGGAAGGTGCAAGGGATACAGCAAACCTGCAGAGGTGCATCGGAATGTAAAACTGCTGAAACAGGAAACGCTCAAAACATAGAGAGTAGGAAGACTGAGTCTTTCTGTTCTGAAGTCGACATTGTGTCTCTTATATTTAATTCCGATGCAATTTCTGTGTTTCATCGTCACTATGAAGGTCCAAGTTATACTGTAGACCTGCATAGGTGCATCGGAATGTGAAACTGGTGACACAGGAGACGCTCAAAACATAGACAGTAGGAAGACTCAGTCTTCCTGTACTTAAGTCGGCATTGTGTCTCTTATATTTAATTCCGATGCTATACTGTGTTTCTTCGTCACTGTGAACGTCCAAGGGATACAGTAAACCTGCAGAGGTGCATCGGAATATAAAACTGGAGACACAGGAAACGCTCAAATCATAGACAGTAGGAAGACTCAGTCTTCCTGTACTTAAGACGTCATTGTGTCTCTTACATTTAATTGCGGTGCAATTTCTGTGTTTCATCGCCAATGGGAAGATCCAAGAGACACAGTAAACCTGCAGAGGTGCATCGGAATGTAACACTGGTGACACTGGAAACGCTCAAACATAGACCGTAAGAAGACTCAGTTTTCTTGTACTTAAGTCGGCGATGTGTCTCTTATATTTAATTCCGGTGTAATTTCTGTGTTTCATCGCCAATGGGAAGATCCAAGGGATACAGTAAACCTGCAGAGGTGCATCGGAATGTAAAACTGGTGACACAGGAAACGCTCAAAACATAGACAGTGGGAAGACTCAGCCTTCCTTATGTCGGCATTATGTCTCTTATATTTAACACCGATGCTATTTCTGTGTTTCATCGTCAATGGGAAGTTCCAATGGATGCAGTAAACCTGCAGAGGTGCATTGGAATGTAAAACTGGTGACACAGAAGACGCTCAAAACATAGACAGTAGGAAGACTCAGTCTTCCTGTACTTAAGTCGGCATTGTGTCTCTTATATTTAATTCCGATGCAATTTCTGTGTTTCTTCGTCACTGTGAAGGTCCAAGGGATACAGTAAACCTGCAGAGGTGCATCGGAATATAAAACTGGAGACACAGGAAACGCTCAAAACATAGACAGTAGGAAGACTCAGTCTTCCTGTACTTAAGTCGGCATTGTGTCTCTTATATTTAATTCCGATACAATTTCTGTGTTTCATCGACAATGGGAAAGTTGAAGGGAAACAGTATACCTGCAGAGGTGCATGGGAATGTAAAACTGGTGACACAGGAAACGCTCAAATCATAGACAGTTGGAAGACTCTGTCTTCCTGTACTTAAGACGTCATTGTTTCCCTTATACTTAATTCCGATGCAATTTCTGTGTTTCATCGCAAATGGGAAGGTCCAAGGGACACAGTAAACCTGCAGAGGTGCATCGGAATGTAAAACTGGTGACACTGGAAATGCTCATAACGTAGACCGTAAGAAGACTCAGTTATCTTGTACTTAAGTCGGCATTGTGTCTCTTATATTTAATTCCGATGCAATTTCTGTGTTTCTTCGTCACTGTGAAGGTCCAAGGGATACAGTAAACCTGCAGAGGTGCATCGGAATATAAAACTGGAGACACAGGAAACGCTCAAAACATAGACAGTAGGAAGACTCAGTCTTCCTGTACTTAAGTCGGCATTTTGTCTCTTATATTTAATTCCGATACAATTTCTGTGTTTCATCGACAATGGGAAAGCTGAAGGGAAACAGTATACCTGCAGCGGTGCATGGGAATGTAAAACTGGTGACACAGGAAACGCTCAAATCATAGACAGTTGGAAGACTCTGTCTTCCTGTACTTAAGACGTCATTGTTTCCCTTATACTTAATTCCGATGCAATTTCTGTGTTTCAACGCAAATGGGAAGGTCCAAGGGACACAGTAAACCTGCAGAGGTGCATCGGAATGTAAAACTGGTGACACTGGAAATGCTCATAACGTAGACCGTAAGAAGACTCAGTTTTCTTGTATTTAAGTCGGCGTTGTGTCTCTTATATTTAATTCCGATGTAATTTCTGTGTTTCATCGTCAATGGGAAGGTCCGATGTGTACAGTAAACCTGCAGAGGTGCATCGGAATGTAAAATTGGTGACACAGGACACGCTCAAAACATAGACCGTAGGAAGGCTCAGTCTTCCTGTCCTTATGTCGGCATTGTGTCTCTTATATTTAATTACGATGTAATTTCTGTGTTTCATTGTCAATGGGAAGGTGCAAGGGATACAGCAAACCTGCAGAGGTGCATCGGAATGTAAAACTGGTGACACAGGAAACGCTCAAAACATAGAGAGTAGGATGACTCAGTCTTTCTGTTCTGAAGTCGACATTGTGTCTCTTATATTTAATTCCGATGCAATTTCTGGGTTTCATCGTCACTATGAAGGTCCAAGGGATACTGTAGACCTGCATAGGTGCATCGGAATGTAAAACTGGTGACACAGGAGACGCTCGGAACATAGACAGTAGGAAGACTGAGTCTTTCTGTACTTAAGTCGGCATTGTGTCTCTTATATTTAATTCCGATGCAATACTGTGTTTCTTCGTCACTGTGAAGGTCCAAGGGATACAGCAAACCTGCATAGGTGCATCGGAATGTAAAACTGGTGACACAGGAAACGCTCAAATCATAGTCAGTAGGAAGACTCAGTCTTCCTCTACTTAAGACGTCATTGTGTCTCTTATATTTAATTGCGGTGCAATTTCTGTGCTTCATCGCCAATGGGAAGGTCCAAGGGACACAGTAAACCTGAAGAGGTGCATCGGAATGTAAAACTGGTGACGCAGGAAACGCTCAAATCATAGACAGTTGGACGACTTTGTCTTCCTGTACTTAAGTCGGCATTGTGTCTCTTATACTTAATTCCGATGCAATTTCTGTGTTTCATCGTCAATGGGAAGATCCAAGGGATACAGTAAACCTGCAGAGGTGCATCGGAATGTAAAACTGGTAACACAGGAAACGCTCAAAACATAGACAGTAGGAAGGCTCAGCCTTCCTGTTCTTAAGTCGGCATTGTGTCTCTTATATTTAATTCCGATGCTATTTCTGTGTTTCATCGTCAATGGGAAGGTGCAATGGATGCAGTAAACCTGCAGAGGTGAATCGGAATGTAAAATTGGTGACGCAGGAAACGCTCAAAACATAGACAGCAGGACGACTCAATCTTCCTGTACTTAAGTCCGCATTGTGTCTCATATATTTCATTCCGATGCAGTTTCTGTGTTTCATCGTCAATTGGAAGATCCAAGTGATACAGTAAACTTGCAGAGGTGCATCGGAACGTAAAACTGGTGACACAGGAAATGCTCAAAACATAGACAGTAGGAAGACTCAGCATTCCTGTTCTTAAGTCGGCATTGTGTCTCTTATATTTAATTCCGATGCTATTTCTGTGTTTCATCGTCAATGGGAAGGTGCAATGGATGCAGTAAACCTGCAGAGGTGCATTGGAATGAAAAACTGGTGACACAGGAAACGATCAAAACATAGACAGTAGGAATACAAAGTCTTCCTGTACTTAAGACGGCATTGTGTCTCTTATATTTAAATCCGATGCACTTTCTGTGTTTCGTCGTCAATGGGAAGATCCAAGGGATAGAGTAAATCTGCAGAGGTGCATCGGAATGTAAAAGTGGTGACACAGGAAGCGGTCAAACATAGACCCTAAGAAGACTCAGTTTTCTTGTACTGAAGTCGGCATTGTGTCTCTTCTATTTAATTTAGATGCAATTGCTGTATTTCATCGTCACTGTGAAGGTCCAAGGGATACAGTAAACCTGCAGAGGTGCATCAAAATGTTAAACTGATGACACAGGAAACGCTCAAACCATAGACAGTAGGAAGAGTGAGTCTTCCTGTACCTAAGTCGGCATTGTATCTCTTATATTTAATTCCGATGCAATTTCTGTGTTTTTTCGTCAATGGGAAGGTCCAAGGTATATAGTAAACCTGCAAAGGTGCATTGGAATGTAAAAATGGTGTCACAGGAGACGCTCAAATCATAGACCGTAAGAAGACTCAGTTTTATTGTACTTAAGTCGGCGTTGTGTCTCTTATATTTAATTCCGATGTAATTTCTGTGCTTCGTCGCCAAAGGGAAGGTCCAATGGATACAGTAAACCTGCAGAGGTGGCTCGGAGTGTATAACTGGTGACACAGGAAACGCTCAAAACATAGACAGTAGGAAGACTCAGTCTTCCTGTACTTAAGTCGGCATTGTGTCTCTTACATTTAATTCCGATGCATTTTCTGTGTTTCATCGTCAATGGGAAGGTCCAATGGATACAGTAAACCTGCAGAAGTGCATCGGAATGTAAAACTGTTGACACAGGAAACGCTCAATCATTGACAGTAGGAAGGCTCAGTCTTCCTGTACTTAACTCGGCATTGTGTCTCTTATATTTAATTCCGATGCAATTTTTGTGTTTCATCGTTACTTTGTAGGTCCAAGGGATACAGGAAAACCTGCAGAGGTGCATGGAAATGTAAAACTGGTGACACAGGAAACGCGCAAAACATAGACTGGTGGAAGACTTTGTCTTCCTGTACTTAAGCCGTCATTGTGTCTCTTATATTTAATTCCGATGCAATTTCTGTGTTTCATCGCCAATGGGAAGGTCCAAGGGACACAGTAAACCTGCAGAGGTGCATCGGAATGTAAAACTGGTGACACTGGAAACGCTCAAAACGTAGACCGTAAGAAGAATTAGTTTTCTTGTACTTAAGTTGGCGTTGTGTCTCTTATATTAAATTCCGATGTAATTTCTGTGTTTCATCGTCACTATGAAGGTCCAAGGGAAACAGTAACCCTGCAGAGGTGCATCGGAATGTAAAACTGGTGACACAGGAGACGCTCAAAACATAGACAGTAGGAAGACTCAGTCTTCCTCTACTTAAGACGTCATTGTGTCTCTTATATTTAATTGCGGGGCAATTTCTGTGTTTCATCGTCAATGGGAAGGTCCAATGGATACAGTAAACCTGCAGAGGTGCATCGGAATGTAAAACTGGTGACACTGGAAACGCTCAAAACATAGACCTTAAGAAGACTCAGTTTACTTGTACTTAAGTCAACGTTGTGTCTCTTATATTTAATTCCGATGTAGCTTCTGTGTTTCATCGTCAATGGGAAGGTCCAATGGATACAGTAAACCTGCAGAGGTGCATCGGAATGTAAAATTGGTGACACAGGACACGCTCAAAACATAGACAGTAGGAAGGCTCAGTCTTCCTGTACTTAAGTCGGCATTGTGTGTCTTATATTTAATTCCGATGCAATTTCTGTGTTTCATTGTCACTTTGTAGGTCCAAGGGATACAGGAAAGCCTGCAGAGGTGCATGGGAATGTAAAACTGGTGACAGTGGAAACGCTCAAAACATAGACCGTAAGAAGAATTAGTTTTCTTGTACTTAAGTCAACGTTGTGTCTCTTATATTTAATTCCGATGCAATTTCTGTGTTTCATCGCCAATGGGAAGGTCCAAGGGACACAGTAAACCTGCAGAGGTGCATCGGAATGTAAAACTGGTGACACTGGAAACGCTCAAAACGTAGACCGTAAGAAGAATTAGTTTTCTTGTACTGAAGTCAACGTTGTGTCTCTTATATTTAATTCCGATGTAGCTTCTGTGTTTCATCGTCAATGGGAAGGTCCAATGGATACAGTAAACCTGCAGAGGTGCATCGGAATGTAAAATTGGTGACACAGGACACGCTCAAATCATAGACAGTAGGAAGACTCAGTCTTCCTGTACTTAAGCCGTCATTGTGTCTCTTATATTTAATTCCGATGCAATTTCTGTGTTTCATCGCCAATGGGAAGGTCCAAGGGACACAGTAAACCTGCAGAGGTGCATCGGAATGTAAAACTGGTACACTGGAAACGCTCAAAACGTAGACCGTAAGAAGACTCAGTTTTCTTGTACTTAAGACGGCGTTGTGTCTCTTATATTTGATTCCGATGTAATTTCTGTGTTTCATCGTCAATGGGAAAGTCCGATGGATACAGTAGACCTGCAGAGGTGCATCGGAATGTAAAACTGGTGACGCAGGAAACGCTCAAAAAATAGACAGTAGGAGGACTCAATCTTCCCGTACTATAGTCGGCATTGTGTCTGTTATATTTAATTCCGATGCAATTTCTGTGATTCATCGTCAATGGGAAGTTCAAAGGGATACAGTAAACCTGCAGAGGTGCATCGGAATGTAAAACTGGTGACACAGGAAACGCTCAAAACATAGACAGCAGTAAGACTCAGTCTTCCTGTACTTAAGTCGGCATTGTGTCTCTTACATTTAATTCCGATGCATTTTCTGTGTTTCATCGTCAATGGGAAGGTCCAATGGATACAGTAAACCTGCAGAAGTGCATCGGAATGTAAAACTGTTGACACAGGAAACGCTCAATCATTGACAGTAGGAAGGCTCAGTCTTCCTGTACTTAACTCGGCATTGTGTCTCTTATATTTAATTCCGATGCAATTTTTGTGTTTCATCGTTACTTTGTAGGTCCAAGGGATACAGGAAAACCTGCAGAGGTGCATGGAAATGTAAAACTGGTGACACAGGAAACGCGCAAAACATAGACTGGTGGAAGACTTTGTCTTCCTGTACTTAAGCCGTCATTGTGTCTCTTATATTTAATTCCGATGCAATTTCTGTGTTTCATCGCCAATGGGAAGGTCCAAGGGACACAGTAAACCTGCAGAGGTGCATCGGAATGTAAAACTGGTGACACTGGAAACGCTCAAAACGTAGACCGTAAGAAGAATTAGTTTTCTTGTACTTAAGTTGGCGTTGTGTCTCTTATATTAAATTCCGATGTAATTTCTGTGTTTCATCGTCACTATGAAGGTCCAAGGGAAACAGTAACCCTGCAGAGGTGCATCGGAATGTAAAACTGGTGACACAGGAGACGCTCAAAACATAGACAGTAGGAAGACTCAGTCTTCCTCTACTTAAGACGTCATTGTGTCTCTTATATTTAATTGCGGGGCAATTTCTGTGTTTCATCGTCAATGGGAAGGTCCAATGGATACAGTAAACCTGCAGAGGTGCATCGGAATGTAAAACTGGTGACACTGGAAACGCTCAAAACATAGACCTTAAGAAGACTCAGTTTACTTGTACTTAAGTCAACGTTGTGTCTCTTATATTTAATTCCGATGTAGCTTCTGTGTTTCATCGTCAATGGGAAGGTCCAATGGATACAGTAAACCTGCAGAGGTGCATCGGAATGTAAAATTGGTGACACAGGACACGCTCAAAACATAGACAGTAGGAAGGCTCAGTCTTCCTGTACTTAAGTCGGCATTGTGTGTCTTATATTTAATTCCGATGCAATTTCTGTGTTTCATTGTCACTTTGTAGGTCCAAGGGATACAGGAAAGCCTGCAGAGGTGCATGGGAATGTAAAACTGGTGACAGTGGAAACGCTCAAAACATAGACCGTAAGAAGAATTAGTTTTCTTGTACTTAAGTCAACGTTGTGTCTCTTATATTTAATTCCGATGCAATTTCTGTGTTTCATCGCCAATGGGAAGGTCCAAGGGACACAGTAAACCTGCAGAGGTGCATCGGAATGTAAAACTGGTGACACTGGAAACGCTCAAAACGTAGACCGTAAGAAGAATTAGTTTTCTTGTACTTAAGTCAACGTTGTGTCTCTTATATTTAATTCCGATGTAGCTTCTGTGTTTCATCGTCAATGGGAAGGTCCAATGGATACAGTAAACCTGCAGAGGTGCATCGGAATGTAAAATTGGTGACACAGGACACGCTCAAATCATAGACAGTAGGAAGACTCAGTCTTCCTGTACTTAAGCCGTCATTGTGTCTCTTATATTTAATTCCGATGCAATTTCTGTGTTTCATCGCCAATGGGAAGGTCCAAGGGACACAGTAAACCTGCAGAGGTGCATCGGAATGTAAAACTGGTACACTGGAAACGCTCAAAACGTAGACCGTAAGAAGACTCAGTTTTCTTGTACTTAAGACGGCGTTGTGTCTCTTATATTTGATTCCGATGTAATTTCTGTGTTTCATCGTCAATGGGAAAGTCCGATGGATACAGTAAACCTGCAGAGGTGCATCGGAATGTAAAACTGGTGACGCAGGAAACGCTCAAAAAATAGACAGTAGGAGGACTCAATCTTCCCGTACTATAGTCGGCATTGTGTCTGTTATATTTAATTCCGATGCAATTTCTGTGATTCATCGTCAATGGGAAGTTCAAAGGGATACAGTAAACCTGCAGAGGTGCATCGGAATGTAAAACTGGTGACACAGGAAACGCTCAAAACATAGACAGCAGTAAGACTCAGTCTTCCTGTACTTAAGTCGGCATTGTGTCTGTTACATTTAATTCCGATGTAATTTCTGTGTTTCATCGCCGATGGGAAGGTGCAAGGGATACAGCAAACCTGCAGAGGTGCATCGGAATGTAAAACTGCTGACACAGGAAACGCTCAAAACATAGAGAGTAGGAAGACTCAGTCTTTCTGTTCTGAAGTCGACATTGTGTCTCATATATTTAATTCCGATGCAATTTCTGTGTTTCATCGTCACTATGAAGGTCCAAGGGATACTGTAGACTTGCATAGGTGCATCAGAATGTGAAACTGGTGACACAGGAGACGCTCAAAACATAGACAGTAGGAAGACTCAGTCTTCCTGTACTTAAGTCGGCATTGTGTCTCTTATATTTAATTCCGATGCAATTTCTGTGTTCTTCGTCACTGTGAAGGTCCAAGGGATACAGTAAACCTGCAGAGGTGCATCGGAATATAAAACTGGAGACACAGGAAACGCTCAAAACATAGACAGTAGGAAGACTCAGCCTTCCTGTTCTTAAGTCGGCATTATGTCTCTTATATTTAACACCGATGCTATTTCTGTGTTTCATCGTCAATGGGAAGGTCCAATGGATGCAGTAAACCTGCAGAGGTGCATTGGAATGTAAAACTGGTGACACAGAAGACGCTCAAAACATAGACAGTAGGAAGACTCAGTCTTCCTGTACTTAAGTCGGCATTGTGTCTCTTATATTTAATTCCGATGCAATTTCTGTGTTTCATCGCAAATGGGAAGGTCCAAGGGACACAGTAAACCTGCAGAGGTGCATCGGAATGTAAAACTGGTGACACTGGAAATGCTCATAACGTAGACCGTAAGAAGACTCAGTTTTCTTGTACTTAAGTCGGCATTGTGTCTCTTATATTTAATTCCGATGCAATTTCTGTGTTTCTTCGTCACTGTGAAGGTCCAAGGGATACAGTAAACCTGCAGAGGTGCATCGGAATATAAAACTGGAGACACAGGAAACGCTCAAAACGTAGACAGTAGGAAGACTCAGTCTTCCTGTACTTAAGTCGGCATTGTGTCTCTTATATTTAATTCCGATACAATTTCTGTGTTTCATCGACAATGGGAAAGTTGAAGGGAAACAGTATACCTGCCGAGGTGCATGGGAATGTAAAACTGGTGACACAGGAAACGCTCAAATCATAGACAGTTGGAAGACTCTGTCTTCCTGTACTTAAGACGTCATTGTTTCCCTTATACTTAATTCCGATGCAATTTCTGTGTTTCATCGCAAATGGGAAGGTCCAAGGGACACAGTAAACCTGCAGATGTGCATCGGAATGTAAAACTGGTGACACTGGAAATGCTCATAACGTAGACCGTAAGAAGACTCAGTTTTCTTGTATTTAAGTCGGCGTTGTGTCTCTTATATTTAATTCCGATGTAATTTCTGTGTTTCATCGTCAATGGGAAGGTGCAAGGGATACAGCAAACCTGCAAAGGTGCATCGGAATGTAAAACTGGTGACACAGGAAACGCTCAAAACAGAGACAGTAGTAAGACTCAGTCTTCCTGTACTTAAGTCGGCATTGTGTCTGTTATATTTAATTCCGATGTAATTTCTGTGTTTCATTGTCAATGGGAAGGTGCAAGGGCACAGCAAACCTGCAGAGGTGCATCGGAATGTAAAACTGTTGACACAGGAAACGCTCAAAACATAGAGAGTAGGATGACTCAGTCTTTCTGTCCTGAAGTCGACATTGTGTCTCTTATATTTAATTCCGATGCAATTTCTGGGTTTCATCGTCACTATGAAGGTCCAAGGGATACTGTAGACCTGCATAGGTGCATCGGAATGTAAAACTGGTCACACAGGAGACGCTCGGAACATAGACAGTAGGAAGACTCAGTCTTCCTGTATTTAAGTCGGCATTGTGTCTCTTATATTTAATTCCGATGCAATACTGTGTTTCTTCGTCACTGTGAAGGTCCAAGGGATACAGTAAACCTGCATAGGTGCATCGGAATGTAAAACTGGTGACACAGGAAACGCTCAAATCATAGACAGTAGGAAGACTCAGTCTTCCTCCACTTAAGACGTCATTGTGTCTCTTATATTTAATTGCGGTGCAATTTCTGTGTTTCATCGCCAATGGGAAGGTCCAAGGGACACAGTAAACCTGCAGAGGTGCATCGGAATGTAAAACTGCTGACACAGGAAACGCTCAAAACATAGAGAGTAGGAAGACTCAGTCTTTCTGTTCTGAAGTCGACATTGTGTCTCATATATTTAATTCCGATGCAATTTCTGTGTTTCATCGTCACTATGAAGGTCCAAGGGATACTGTAGACTTGCATAGGTGCATCGGAATGTGAAACTGGTGACACAGGAGACGCTCAAAACATAGACAGTAGGAAGACTCAGTCTTCCTGTACTTAAGTCGGCATTGTGTCTCTTATATTTAATTCCGATGCAATTTCTGTGTTCTTCGTCACTGTGAAGGTCCAAGGGATACAGTAAACCTGCAGAGGTGCATCGGAATATAAAACTGGAGACACAGGAAACGCTCAAAACATAGACAGTAGGAAGACTCAGCCTTCCTGTTCTTAAGTCGGCATTATGTCTCTTATATTTAACACCGATGCTATTTCTGTGTTTCATCGTCAATGGGAAGGTCCAATGGATGCAGTAAACCTGCAGAGGTGCATTGGAATGTAAAACTGGTGACACAGAAGACGCTCAAAACATAGACAGTAGGAAGACTCAGTCTTCCTGTACTTAAGTCGGCATTGTGTCTCTTATATTTAATTCCGATGCAATTTCTGTGTTTCATCGCAAATGGGAAGGTCCAAGGGACACAGTAAACCTGCAGAGGTGCATCGGAATGTAAAACTGGTGACACTGGAAATGCTCATAACGTAGACCGTAAGAAGACTCAGTTTTCTTGTACTTAAGTCGGCATTGTGTCTCTTATATTTAATTCCGATGCAATTTCTGTGTTTCTTCGTCACTGTGAAGGTCCAAGGGATACAGTAAACCTGCAGAGGTGCATCGGAATATAAAACTGGAGACACAGGAAACGCTCAAAACGTAGACAGTAGGAAGACTCAGTCTTCCTGTACTTAAGTCGGCATTGTGTCTCTTATATTTAATTCCGATACAATTTCTGTGTTTCATCGACAATGGGAAAGTTGAAGGGAAACAGTATACCTGCCGATGTGCATGGGAATGTAAAACTGGTGACACAGGAAACGCTCAAATCATAGACAGTTGGAAGACTCTGTCTTCCTGTACTTAAGACGTCATTGTTTCCCTTATACTTAATTCCGATGCAATTTCTGTGTTTCATCGCAAATGGGAAGGTCCAAGGGACACAGTAAACCTGCAGATGTGCATCGGAATGTAAAACTGGTGACACTGGAAATGCTCATAACGTAGACCGTAAGAAGACTCAGTTTTCTTGTATTTAAGTCGGCGTTGTGTCTCTTATATTTAATTCCGATGTAATTTCTGTGTTTCATCGTCAATGGGAAGGTGCAAGGGATACAGCAAACCTGCAAAGGTGCATCGGAATGTAAAACTGGTGACACAGGAAACGCTCAAAACAGAGACAGTAGTAAGACTCAGTCTTCCTGTACTTAAGTCGGCATTGTGTCTGTTATATTTAATTCCGATGTAATTTCTGTGTTTCATTGTCAATGGGAAGGTGCAAGGGCACAGCAAACCTGCAGAGGTGCATCGGAATGTAAAACTGTTGACACAGGAAACGCTCAAAACATAGAGAGTAGGATGACTCAGTCTTTCTGTCCTGAAGTCGACATTGTGTCTCTTATATTTAATTCCGATGCAATTTCTGGGTTTCATCGTCACTATGAAGGTCCAAGGGATACTGTAGACCTGCATAGGTGCATCGGAATGTAAAACTGGTCACACAGGAGACGCTCGGAACATAGACAGTAGGAAGACTCAGTCTTCCTGTATTTAAGTCGGCATTGTGTCTCTTATATTTAATTCCGATGCAATACTGTGTTTCTTCGTCACTGTGAAGGTCCAAGGGATACAGTAAACCTGCATAGGTGCATCGGAATGTAAAACTGGTGACACAGGAAACGCTCAAATCATAGACAGTAGGAAGACTCAGTCTTCCTCCACTTAAGACGTCATTGTGTCTCTTATATTTAATAGCGGTGCAATTTCTGTGTTTCATCGCCAATGGGAAGGTCCAAGGGACACAGTAAACCTGCAGAGGAGCATCGGAATGTAAAACTGGTGACGCAGGAAAGGCTCAAATCATAGACAGTAGGAGGACTCAATGTTCCTGTACTTAAGTCGGCATTGTGTCTCTTATACTTAATTCCGATGCAATTTCTGTGTTTCATCGTCAATGGGAAGATCCAAGGGATACAGTAAACTTGCAGAGGTGCATCGGAATGTAAAACTGGTGACACAGGAAACGCTCAAATCATAGACCGTAAGAAGACTCAGTTTTCTTGTACTTAAGTCGGCGTTGTGTCTCTTATATTTAATTCCGATGTAATTTCTGTGTTTCATCGTCAATGGGAAGGTCCAATGGATACAGTAAACCTGCAGAGGTGCATCGGAATGTAAAACTGGTGACACTGGAAACGCTCAAGACATAGACCTTAAGAAGACTCAGTTTACTTGTACTTAAGTCAACGTTGTGTCTCTTATATTTAATTCCGATGTAGCTTCTGTGTTTCATCGTCAATGGGAAGGTCCAATGGATACAGTAAACCTGCAGAGGTGCATCGGAATGTAAAATTGGTGCCACAGGAAATGCTCAAAACATAGACAGTAGGAAGACTCAGCATTCCTGTTCTTATGTCGGCATTGTGTCTCTTATATTTAATTCCGATTCAATTTCTGTGCTTAATCGTCAATGGGAAGGTCCAATGGATACAGCAAACGTGCGGAGGTGCATTGGAATGAAAAACTGGTGACACAGGAAACGATCAAAACATAGACAGTAGGAATACAAAGTCTTCCTGTACTTAAGACGGCATTGTGTCTCTTAAATTTAAATCCGATGCACTTTCTGTGTTTCGTCGTCAATGGGAAGGTCCAAGGGATAGAGTAAATCTGCAGAGGTGCATCGGAATGTAAAAGTGGTGACACAGGAAGCGGTCAAACATAGACCCTAAGAAGACTCAGTTTTCTTGTACTGAAGTCGGCATTGTGTCTCTTATATTTAATTTAGATGCAATTGGTGTGTTTCATCGTCACTGTGAGGTCCAAGGGATACAGTAAACCTGCAGAGGTGCATCAAAATGTAAAACTGATGACACCGGGAACGCTCAAAACATAGACAGTAGGAAGACTCAGTCTTCCTGTACCTAAGTCGGCATTGTATCTCTTATATTTAATTCCGATGCAATTTCTGTGTTTTTTCGTCAATGGGTATGTCCAAGGTATATAGTAAACCTGCAAAGGTGCATTGGAATGTACAAATGGTGTCACAGGAGACGCTCAAATCATAGAACGTAAGAAGACTCAGTTTTATTGTACTTAAGTCGGCGTTGTGTCTCTTATATTTAATTCCGATGTAATTTCTGTGCTTCGTCGCCAAAGGGAAGGTCCAATGGATACAGTAAACCTGCAGAGGTGGCTCGGAATGTATAACTGGTGACACAGGAAACGCTCAAAACATAGACAGTAGGAAGACTCAGTCTTCCTGTACTTAAGTCGGCATTGTGTCTCTTACATTTAATTCCGATGCATTTTCTGTGTTTCATCGTCAATGGGAAGGTCCAATGGATACAGTAAACCTGCAGAAGTGCATCGGAATGTAAAACTGTTGACACAGGAAACACTCAAACATTGACAGGAGGAAGGCTCAGTCTTCCTGTACTTAACTCGGCATTGTGTCTCTTATATTTAATTCCGATGCAATTTCTGTGTTTCATCGTCACTTTGTAGGTCCAAGGGATACAGGAAAACCTGCAGAGGTGCATCGGAATGTAAAACTGGTGACGCAGGAAACGCTCAAAAAATAGACAGTAGGAAGACTCAATGTTCCTGTACTTAAGTTGGCATTGTGTCTCTTATATTTAATTCCGATGCAATTTCTGTGTTTTATCGTCAATTGGAAGATCCAAGGGATACAGTAAACTTGCACAGGTGCATCGGAATGTAAAACTGGTGACACAGGAAATGCTCAAAACATAGACAGTAGGAAGACTCAGCATTCCTGTTCTTATGTCGGCATTGTGTCTCTTATATTTAATTCCGATGCAATTTCTGTGTTTCATCGTCACGTTGTAGGTCCAAGGGATACAGGAAAACCTGCAGAGGTGCATGGGAATGTAAAACTTATGACACAGGAAACGCTCAAAACATAGACAGTTGGAAGACTTTGTCTTCCTGTACTTAAGCCGTCATTGTGTCTCTTATATTTAATTCCGATGCAATTTGTGTATTTGATCGCCAATGGGAAGGTCCAAGGGACACAGTAAACCTGCAGAGGTGCATCGGAATGTAAAACAGGTGACCCTGGAAACGCTCAAAACGTAGACCGTAAGAAGACTCAGTTTTCTTGTACTTAAGTCGGCGTTGTGTCTCTTATAAATAATTCCGGTGTAATTTATGTGTTTCATCGTCAATGGGAAGGTCCAATGGATGCAGTAAACCTGCAAAGGTGCATTGGAATGTAAAACTGGTGACACAGAGGACGCTCAAAACATAGACAGTAGGAAGACTCAGTCTTCCTGTACTTAAGTCGTCATTGTGTCTCTTATATTTAATTCCGATGCAATTTCTGTGTTTCTTCGTCACTGTGAAGGTCCAAGGGATACAGTAAACCTGCAGAGGTGCATCGGAATATAAAACTGGAGACACAGGAAACGCTCAAAACATAGACAGTAGGTAGACTCAGTCTTCCTGTACTTATGTCGGCATTGTGTCTCTTATATTTAATTCCGATACAATTTCTGTGTTTCATCGACAATGGGAAAGTTGAAGGGAAACAGTATACCTGCAGAGGTGCATGGGAATGTAAAACTGGTGACACAGGAAACGCTCAAATCATAGACAGTTGGAAGACTCTGTCTTCCTGTACTTAAGACGTCATTGTTTGCCTTATACTTAATTCCGATGCAATTTCTGTGTTTCATCGCAAATGGGAAGGTCCAAGGGACACAGTAAACCTGCAGAGGTGCATCGGAATGTAAAACTGGTGACACTGGAAATGCTCATAACGTAGACCGTAAGAAGACTCAGTTTTCTTGTATTTAAGTCGGCGTTGTGTCTCTTATATTTAATTCCGATGTAATTTCTGTGTTTCATCGTCAATGGGAAGGTGCAAGGGATACAGCAAACCTGCAGAGGTGCATCGGAATGTAAAACTGGTGACACAGGAAACGCTCAAAACAGAGACAGTAGTAAGACTCAGTCTTCCTGTACTTAAGTCGGCATTGTGTCTGTTATATTTAATTGCGGTGCAATTTCTGTGTTTCATCGCCAATGGGAAGGTCCAAGGGACACAGTAAACCTGCAGAGGTGCATCGGAATGTAAAACTGGTGACGCAGGAAAGGCTCAAATCATAGACAGTAGGAGGACTCAATGTTCCTGTACTTAAGTCGGCATTGTGTCTCTTATACTTAATTCCGATGCAATTTCTGTGTTTCATCGTCAATGGGAAGATCCAAGGGATACAGTAAACCTGCAGAGGTGCATCGGAATGTAAAACTGGTGACACAGGAAACGCTCAAATCATAGACCGTAAGAAGACTCAGTTTTCTTGTACTTAAGTCGGCGTTGTGTCTCTTATATTTAATTCCGATGTAATTTCTGTGTTTCATCGTCAATGGGAAGTTCCAATGGATACAGTAAACCTGCAGAGGTGCATCGGAATGTAAAACTGGTGACACTGGAAACGCTCAAGACATAGACCTTAAGAAGACACAGTTTACTTGTACTTAAGTCAACGTTGTGTCTCTTATATTTAATTCCGATGTAGCTTCTGTGTTTCATCGTCAATGGGAAGGTCCAATGGATACAGTAAACCTGCAGAGGTGCATCGGAATGTAAAATTGGTGCCACAGGAAATGCTCAAAACATAGACAGTAGGAAGACTCAGCAATCCTGTTCTTATGTCGGCATTGTGTCTCTTATATTTAATTCCGATTCAATTTCTGTGCTTAATCGTCAATGGGAAGGTCCAATGGATACAGCAAACGTGCGGAGGTGCATTGGAATGAAAAACTGGTGACTCAGGAAACGATCAAAACATAGACAGTAGGAATACAAAGTCTTCCTGTACTTAAGACGGCATTGTGTCTCTTAAATTGAAATCCGATGCACTTTCTGTGTTTCGTCGTCAATGGGAAGGTCCAAGGGATAGAGTAAATCTGCAGAGGTGCATCGGAATGTAAAAGTGGTGACACAGGAAGCGGTCAAACATAGACCCTAAGAAGACTCAGTTTTCTTGTACTGAAGTCGGCATTGTGTCTCTTATATTTAATTTAGATGCAATTGCTGTGTTTCATCGTCACTGTGAGGTCCAAGGGATACAGTAAACTTGCAGAGGTGCATCAAAATGTAAAACTGATGACACAGGAAACGCTCAAAACATAGACAGTAGGAAGACTCAGTCTTCCTGTACCTATGTCGGCATTGTATTTCTTATATCTAATTCCGATGCAATTTCTGTGTTTTTTCGTCAATGGGAAGGTCCAAGGTATATAGTAAACCTGCAAAGGTGCATTGGAATGTACAAATGGTGTCACAGGAGACGCTCAAATCATAGACCGTAAGAAGACTCAGTTTTATTGTACTTAAGTCGGCGTTGTGTCTCTTATATTTAATTCCGATGTAATTTCTGTGCTTCGTCGCCAAAGGGAAGGTCCAATGGATACAGTAAACCTGCAGAGGTGGCTCGGAATGTATAACTGGTGACACAGGAAACGCTCAAAACATAGACAGTAGGAAGACTCAGTCTTCCTGTACTTAAGTCGGCATTGTGTCTCTTACATTTAATTCCGATGCATTTTCTGTGTTTCATCGTCAATGGGAAGGTCCAATGGATACAGTAAACCTGCAGAAGTGCATCGGAATGTAAAACTGTTGACACAGGAAACACTCAAACATTGACAGTAGGAAGGCTCAGTCTTCCTGTACTTAACTCGGCATTGTGTCTCTTATATTTAATTCCGATGCAATTTCTGTGTTTCATCGTCACTTTGTAGGTCCAAGGGATACAGGAAAACCTGCAGAGGTGCATGGAAATGTAAAACTGGTGACACAGGAAACGCGCAAAACATAGACAGCTGGAAGACTTTGTCTTCCTGTACTTAAGCCGTCATTGTGTCTCTTATATTTAATTCCGATGCAATTTCTGTGTTTCATCGCCAATGGGAAGGTCCAAGGGACACAGTAAACCTGCAGAAATGCATCGGAATGTAAAACTGGTGACACTGGAAACGCTCAAAGACTCAGTTTTCTTGTAATTACGTTGGCGTTGGGAAGGTCCAATGGATACAGTAAACCTTGCAGAGGTGCATCGGAATGTAAAACTGGTGACGCAGGAAACGCTCAAAAAATAGACAGTAGGAAGACTCAATGTTCCTGTCCTTAAGTTGGCATTGTGTCTCTTATATTTAATTCCGATGCAATTTCTGTGTTTTATCGTCAATTGGAAGATCCAAGGGATACAGTAAACTTGCACAGGTGCATCGGAATGTAAAACTGGTGACACAGGAAATGCTCAAAACATAGACAGTAGGAAGACTCAGCATTCCTGTTCTTATGTCGGCATTGTGTCTCTTATATTTAATTCCGATGCAATTTCTGTGTTTCATCGTCACGTTGTAGGTCCAAGGGATACAGGAAAACCTGCAGAGGTGCATGGGAATGTATAACTGGTGACACAGGAAACGCTCAAAACATAGACAGTTGGAAGACTTTGTCTTCCTGTACTTAAGCCGTCATTGTGTCTCTTATATTTAATTCCGATGCAATTTGTGTATTTGATCGCCAATGGGAAGGTCCAAGGGACACAGTAAACCTGCAGAGGTGCATCGGAATGTAAAACAGGTGACCCTGGAAACGCTCAAAACGTAGACCGTAAGAAGACTCAGTTTTCTTGTACTTAAGTCGGCGTTGTGTCTCTTATATTTAATTCCGATGTAATTTATGTGTTTCATCGTCAATGGGAAGGTCCGATGGATACAGTAAACCTGCAGAGGTGCATCGGAATGTAAAACTGGTGACGCAGGAAACGCTCAAAAAATAGACAGTAGGGGTACTCAATCTTCCTGTACTAAAGTCGGCATTGTGTCTGTTATATTTAATTCCGATGCAATTTCTGTGATTCATCGTCAATGGGAAGTTCAAAGGGATACAGTAAACCTGCAGAGGTGCATCGGAATATAAAACTTGAGACACAGGAAACGCTCAAAACATAGACAGTAGGAAGACTCAGTCTTCCTCTACTTAAGACGTCATTGTGACTCTTATATTTGATTGAGGTGCAATTTCTGTGTTTCATCGCCAATGGGAAGGTCCAAGGGACACAGTAAACCTGCAGAGGTGCATCGGAATGTAAAACTGGTGACACAGGAGACGCTCAAAGCATAGAGAGTAGGAAGACTCTACTTAAGACGTCATTGTGTCTCTTATATTTAATTGCGGTGCAATTTCTGTGTTTCATCGCCAATGGGAAGGTCCAAGGGACACAGTAAACCTGCAGAGGTGCATCGGAATGTAAAACTGGTGACGCAGGAAACGCTCAAATCATAGACAGTAGGAGGACTCAATGTTCCTGTACTTAAGTCGGCATTGTGTCTCTTATACTTAATTCCGATGCAATTTCTGTGTTTCATCGTCAATGGGATGATCCAAGGGATACAGTAAACCTGCAGAGGTGCATCGGAATGTAAAACTGGTGACACAGGAAACGCTCAAAACATAGATAGTAGGAAGGCTCAGCCTTCCTGTTCTTAAGTCGGCATTGTGTCTCTTATATTTAATTCCGATGCTATTTCTGTGTTTCATCGTCAATGGGAAGGTGCAATGGATGCAGTAAACCTGCAGAGGTGCATCGGAATGTAAAATTGGTGACGCAGGAAGCGCTCAAAACATAGACAGCAGGAAGACTCAATCTTCCTGTACTTAAGTCCGCATTGTGTCTCATATATTTAATTCCGATGCAGTTTCTGTGTTTCATCGTCAATTGGAAGATCCAAGGGATACAGTAAACTTGCAGAGGTGCATCGGAACGTAAAACTGGTGACACAGGAAATGCTCAAAACATAGACAGTAGGAAGACTCAGCATTCCTGTACTTATGTCGGCATTGTGTCTCTTATATTTAATTCCGATTCAATTTCTGTGTTTAATCGTCAATGCGAAGGGCCAATGGATACAGTAAACGTGCGGAGGTGCATTGGAATGAAAAACTGGTGACACAGGAAACGATCAAAACATAGACAGTAGGAATACAAAGTCTTCCTGTACTTAAGACGGCATTGTGTCTCTTATATTTAAATCCGATGCACTTTCTGTGTTTCGTCGTCAATGGGAAGGTCCAAGGGATAGAGTAAATCTGCAGAGGTGCATCGGAATGTAAAAGTGGTGACACAGGAAGCGGTCAAACATAGACCCTAAGAAGACTCAGTTTTCTTGTACTGAAGTCGGCATTGTGTCTCTTATATTTAATTTAGATGCAATTGCTGTGTTTCATCGTCACTGTGAAGGTCCAAGGGATACAGTAAACCTGCAGAGGTGCATCAAAATGTAAAACTGATGACACAGGAAACGCTCAAAACATAGACAGTAGGAAGACTCAGTCTTCCTGTACCTAAGTCGGCATTGTATCTCTTATATTTAATTCCGGTGCAATTTCCTTGTTTTTTCGTCAATGGGAAGGTCCAAGGTATATAGTAAACCTGCAAAGGTGCATTGGAATGTAAAAATGGTGTCACAGGAGACGCTCAAATCACAGACCGTAAGAAGACTCAGTTTTATTGTACTTAAGTCGGCGTTGTGTCTCTTATATTTAATTCCGATGTAATTTCTGTGCTTCGTCGCCAAAGGGAAGGTCCAATGGATACAGTAAACCTGCAGAGATGGCTCGGAATGTATAACTGGTGACACAGGAAACGCTCAAAACATAGACAGTAGGAAGACTCAGTCTTCCTGTACTTAAGTCGGCATTGTGTCTCTTACATTTAATTCCGATGCATTTTCTGTGTTTCATCGTCAATGGGAAGGTCCAATGGATACAGTAAACCTGCAGAAGTGCATCGGAATGTAAAACTGTTGACACAGGAAACGCTCAAACATTAACAGTAGGAAGGCTCAGTCTTCCTGTACTTAACTCGGCATTGTGTCTCTTATATTTAATTCCGATGCAATTTCTGTGTTTCATCGTCACTTTGTAGGTCCAAGGGATACAGGAAAACCTGCAGAGGTGCATGGAAATGTAAAACTGGTGACACAGGAAACGCGCAAAACATAGACAGCTGGAATACTTTGTCTTCCTGTACTTAAGCCGTCATTGTGTCTCTTATATTTAATTCCGATGCAATTTCTGTGTTTTATCGTCAATTGGAAGATCCAAGGGATACAGTAAACTTGCACAGGTGCATCGGAATGTAAAACTGGTGACACAGGAAATGCTCAAAACATAGACAGTAGGAAGACTCAGCATTCCTGTTCTTATGTCGGCATTCTGTCTCTTATATTAAATTCCGATGCAATTTCTGTGTTTCATCGTCACTTTGTAGGTCCAAGGGATACAGGAAAACCTGCAGAGGTGCATGGGAATGTAAAACTGGTGACACAGGAAACGCTCAAAACATAGACAGTTGGAAGACTTTGTCTTCCTGTACTTAAGCCGTCATTGTGTCTCTTATATTTAATTCCGATGCAATTTGTGTATTTCATCGCCAATGGGAAGGTCCAAGGGACACAGTAAACCTGCAGAGGTGCATCGGAATGTAAAACAGGTGACCCTGGAAACGCTCAAAACGTAGACCGTAAGAAGACTCAGTTTTCTTGTACTTAAGTCGGCGTTGTGTCTCTTATATTTAATTCCGATGTAATTTATGTGTTTCATCGTCAATGGGAAGGTCCGATGGATACAGTAAACCTGCAGAGGTGCATCGGAATGTAAAACTGGTGACGCAGGAAACGCTCAAAAAATAGACAGTAGGGGTACTCAATCTTCCTGTACTAAAGTCGGCATTGTGTCTGTTATATTTAATTCCGATGCAATTTCTGTGATTCATCGTCAATGGGAAGTTCAAAGGGATACAGTAAACCTGCAGAGGTGCATCAGAATGTAAAACTGGTGACACAGGAAACGCTCAAATCATAGACAGTAGGAAGACTCAGTCCTCCTGTAGTTAAGTCGACATTGTGTCTGTTATATTTAATTCCGATGTAATTTCTGTGTTTTATTGTCAATGGGAAGGTGCAAGGGATACTGCAAACCTGCAGAGGTGAATCGGAATGTAAAACTGGTGACACAGGAAACGCTCAAAACATAGACAGTAGGAAGACTCAGTCTTTCTGTACTGAAGTCGACATTGTGTCTCTTATATTTAATTCCGATGCAATTTCTGTGTTTCATCGTCACTATGGAGGTCCAAGGGATACTGTAGACCTGCATAGGTCCATCGGAATGTAAAACTGGTGACACAGGAAACGCTCAAATCATAGACAGTAGGAAGACTCAGTCCTTCTGTACTTAAGTCGGCATTGTCTCTCTTGTATTTAATTCCGATGCAATTTCTGTGTTTCATCGTCAATGGGAAGGTCCAAGGGATACAGTAACCCTGCTGAGGTGCATCGGAATGTAAAACTGGTGACACAGGAGACGCTCAAAGCATAGACAGTAGGAAGACTCAGTCTTCCTGTACTTAAGTCGGCATTGTGTCTCTTATATTTAATTCCGATGCAATTTCTGTGTTTCTTCGTCACTGTGAAGGTCCAAGGGATACAGTAAACCTGCAGGGGTGCATCGGAATATAAAACTTGAGACACAGGAAACGCTCAAAACATAGACAGTAGGAAGACTCAGTCTTCCTCTACTTAAGACGTCATTGTGTCTCTTATATTTGATTGAGGTGCAATTTCTGTGTTTCATCGCCAATGGGAAGGTCCAAGGGACACAGTAAACCTGCAGAGGTGCATCGGAATGTAACACTGGTGACACTGGAAACGCTCAAAACATAGACCAAAAGAAGACTCAGTTTTCTTGTACTTAAGTCGGCGTTGTGTCTCTTATATTTAATTCCGGTGTAATTTCTGTGTTTCATCGCCAATGGGAAGATCCAAGGGATACAGTAAACCTGCAGAGGTGCATCGGAATTTAAAACTCGTGACGCAGGAAACGCTTAAAACATAGACAGTAGGAAGACTCAATGTTCCTGTACTTAAGTCGGCATTGTGTCTCTTATATTTAATTCCGATGCAATTTCTGTGATTCATCGTCAATGGGAAGCTCAAAGGGATACAGTAAACCTTCAGAGGTGCATCGGAATGTAAAACTGGTGACACAGGAAACGCTCAAAACAGAGACAGTAGTAAGACTCAGTCTTCCTGTACTTAAGTCGGCATTGTGTCTGTTATATTTAATTCCGATGTAATTTCTATGTTTCATTGTCAATGGGAAGGTGCAAGGGATACAGCAAACCTGCAGAGGTGCATCGGAATGTAAAACTGGTGACACAGGAAACGCTCAAAACATAGAGAGTAGGATGACTCAGTCTTTCTGTTCTGAAGACGACATTGTGTCTCTTATATTTAATTCCGATGCAATTTCTGTGTTTCATCGTCACTATGAAGGTCCAAGGGATACTGTAGACCTGCATAGGTGCATCGGAATGTAAAACTGGTGACACAGGAGACGCTCGGAACATAGACAGTAGGAAGACTCAGTCTTCCTGTACTTAAGTCGTCATTGTGTTTCTTATATTTAATTCCGATGCAATACTGTGTTTCTTCGTCACTGTGAAGGTCCAAGGGATACAGTAAATCTGCATAGGTGCATCGGAATATAAAACTGGTGACACAGGAAATGCTCAAAACATAGACAGTAGGAAGACTCAGCATTCCTGTTCTTATGTCGGCATTGTGTCTCTTATATTTAATTCCGATTCAATTTCTGTGTTTAATCGTCAATGCGAAGGTCCAATGGATACAGTAAACGTGCGGAGGTGCATTGGAATGAAAAACTGGTGACACAGGAAACGATCAAAACATAGACAGTAGGAATACAAAGTTTTCCTGTACTTAAGACGGCATTGTGTCTCTTATATTTAATTCCGATGCAATTTCTGTGTTTCATCGTCAATTGGAAGGTCCAAGGGATACAGTAACCCTGCTGAGGTGCATCGGAATGTAAAATTGGTGACACAGGAGACGCTCAAAGCATAGACAGTAGGAAGACTCAGTCTTCCTGTACTTAAGTCGGCATTGTGTCTCTTATATTTAATTCCGATGCAATTTCTGTGTTTCTTCGTCACTGTGAAGGTCCAAGGGATACAGTAAACCTGCAGAGGTGCATCGGAATATAAAACTTGAGACACAGGAAACGCTCAAAACATAGACAGTAGGAAGACTCAGTCTTCCTCTACTTAAGACGTCATTGTGTCTCTTATATTTGATTGAGGTGCAATTTCTGTGTTTCATCGCCAATGGGAAGGTCCAAGGGACACAGTAAACCCGCAGAGGTGCATCGGAATGTAACACTGGTGACACTGGAAACGCTTAAAACATAGACCGTAAGAAGACTCAGTTTTCTTGTACTTAAGTCGGCGTTGTGTCTCTTATATTTAATTCCGGTGTAATTTCTGTGTTTCATCGCCAATGGGAAGATCCAAGGGATACAGTAAACCTGCAGAGGTGCATCGGAATTTAAAACTGGTGACGCAGGAAACGCTTAAAACATAGACAGTAGGAAGACTCAATGGTCCTGTACTTAAGTCGGCATTGTGTCTCTTATATTTAATTCCGATGCAATTTCTGTGATTCATCGTCAATGGGAAGCTCAAAGGGATACAGTAAACCTTCAGAGGTGCATCGGAATGTAAAACTGATGACACAGGAAACGCACAAAACAGAGACAGTAGTAAGACTCAGTCTTCCTGTACTTAAGTCGGCATTGTGTCTGTTATATTTAATTCCGATGTAATTTCTATGTTTCATTGTCAATGGGAAGGTGCAAGGGATACAGCAAACCTGCAGAGGTGCATCGGAATGTAAAACTGGTGACACAGGAAACGCTCAAAACATAGAGAGTAGGATGACTCAGTCTTTCTGTTCTGAAGTCGACATTGTGTCTCTTATATTTAATTCCGATGCAATTTCTGTGTTTCATCGTCACGATGAAGGTCCAAGGGGTAGAGTAAATCTGCAGAGGTGCATCGGAATGTAAAAGTGGTGACACAGGAAGCGGTCAAACATAGACCCTAAGAAGACTCAGTTTTCTTGTACTGAAGTCGGCATTGTGTCTCTTATATTTAATTTAGATGCAATTGCAGTGTTTCATCGTCACTGTGAAGGTCGAAGGGATACAGTAAACCTGCAGAGGTGCATCAAAATGTAAAACTGATGACACAGGATACGCTGAAAACATAGACAGTAGGAAGACTCAGTCTTCCTGTACCTAAGTCGGCATTGTATCGCTTATATTTAATTCCGATGCAATTTCTGTGTTTTTTCGTCAATGGGAAGGTCCAAGGTATATAGTAAACCTGCAAAGGTGAATTGGAATGTAAAAATGGTGTCACAGGAGACGCTCAAATCACAGACCGTAAGAAGACTCAGTTTTATTGTACTTAAGTCGGCGTTGTGTCTCTTATATTTAATTCGGATGTAATTTCTGTGCTTCGTCGCCAAAGGGAAGGTCCAATGGATACAGTAAACCTGCAGAGGTGGCTCGGAATGTATAACTGGTGACACAGGAAACGCTCAAAACATAGACAGTAGGAAGACTCAGTCTTCCTGTACTTAAGTCGGCATTGTGTCTCTTACATTTAATTCCGATGCATTTTCTGTGTTTCATCGTCAATGGGAAGGTCCAATGGATACAGTAAACCTGCAGAAGTGCATCGGAATGTAAAACTGTTGACACAGGAAACGCTCAAACATTAACAGTAGGAAGGCTCAGTCTTCCTGTACTTAACTCGGCATTGTGTCTCTTATATTTAATTCCGATGCAATTTCTGTGTTTCATCGTCACTTTGTAGGTCCAAGGGATACAGGAAAACCTGCAGAGGTGCATGGAAATGTAAAACTGGTGACACAGGAAACGCGCAAATCATAGACAGCTGGAATACTTTGTCTTCCTGTACTTAAGCCGTCATTGTGTCTCTTATATTTAATTCCGATGCATTTTCTCTGTTTCATCGCCAATGGGAAGGTCCAAGGGACACAGTAAACCTGCAGAGGTGCATCGGAATGTAAAACTGGTGACACTGGAAACGCTCAAAACGTAGACCGTAAGAAGACACAGTTTTATTGTACTTAAGTTGGCGTTGTGTCTCTTATATTTAATTCCGATGTAAATTCTGTGTTTCATCGTCACTATGAAGGTCCAAGGGAAACAGTAACCCTGCAGAGGTGCATCGGAATGTAAAACTGGTGACACAGTAGACGCACAAAACATAGACAGTAGGAAGACTCAGTCTTGCTCTACTTAAGACGTCATTGTGACTCTTATATTTAATTGCGGGGCAATTTCTGTGTTTCATCGCCAATGGGAAGGTCAAAGGGACACAGTAAACCTGCAGAGGTGCATCGGAATGTAACAATGGTGACACTGGAAACGCTCAAAACATAGACCGTAAGAAGACTCAGTTTTCTTGTACTTAAGTCGGCGTTGTGTCTCTTATATTTAATTCCGATGCTATTTCTGTGTTTCATCGTCAATGGGAAGGTCCAATGGATACAGTAAACCTGCAGAGGTGCATCGGAATATAAAATTGGTGACGCAGGAAACGCTGAAAACTTAGACAGTATTAAGACTCAATCTTCCTGTACTTAAGTCGGCATTGTGTCTCTTATATTTAATTCCGATGCTATTTCTGTGTTTCATCGTCAATTGGAAGATCCATGGGATACAGTAAACCTGCAGAGGTGCATCGGAATGTAAAACTGGTGACACTGGAAACGCTCAAAACGTAGACCGTAAGAAGACTCAGTTTTCTTGCACTTAAGTCGGCGTTGTGTCTCTTATATTTAATTCCGATGTAATTTCTGTGTTTCATCGTCAATGGGAAGGTCCGATGGATACAGTAAACCTGCAGAGGTGCATCGGAATGTAAAACTGGTGACGCAGGAAACGCTCAAAAAATCGACAGTAGGGGTACTCAATCTTCCTGTACTTAAGTCGGCATTGTGTCTCTTATATTTAATTCCGATGCAATTTCTGTGTTTCAACGTCAATTGGAAGATACAAGGGATACAGTAAACTTGCAGAGGTGCATCGTAATGTGAAACTGGTGACACAGGAAATGCTCAAAACATAGACAGTAGGAAGACTCAGCATTCCTGTTCTTATGTCGGCATTGTGTGTCATATATTTAATTCAGATGCAATTTCTGTGTTTCATCGTCAATGGGAAGGTCCAATGGATACAGTAAACGTGGGAAGGTGCATTGGAATGAAAAACTGGTGACACAGGAAACGATCAAAACATAGACAGTAGGAAGACTCAGTCTTCCTGCACTTAAGACGGCGTTGTGTCTCTTATATTTAAATCCGATGCAATTTCTGTGTTTCGTCGTCAATGGGAAGGTCCAAGGGATAGAGTAAACCTGCAGAGGTGCATCGGAATGTAAAACTGGTGACACAGGAAGTGGTCAAACATAGACCCTAAGAAGACTCAGTTTTCTTGTACTGAAGTCGGCATTGTGTCTCTTATATGTAATTTAGATGCAATTTTTTGTGTTTTTTCGTCAATGGGAAGGTCCAAGGTATATAGTGAACCTGCAAAAGTGCATTGGAATGTAAAAATGGTGACACAGGAAACCCTCATATCATAGACCGTAAGAAGACTCAGTTTTCTTGTACTTAAGTCGGCGTTGTGTCTCTTATATTTAATTACGATGTAATTTCTGTGCTTCGTCGCCAAAGGGAATGTCCAATCGATACAGTAAACCTCCAGAGGTGGATCGGAATGTATAACTGGTGACACAGGAAACGCTCAAAACATAGACCGTAGGAAGACTCAGTCTTCCTGTACTTATGTCGGCATTGTGTCTCTTACATTTAACTCCGATGCATTTTCTGTGTTTCATCGTCAATGGGAAGGTCCAATGGATACAGTAAACCTACAGAGGTGCATCGGAATGTAAAACTGTTGACACAGGAAACGCTCAAACATTGACAGTAGGAAGACTCAGTCTTCCTGTACTTAAGTCGGCATTGTGTCTCTTATATTTAATTCCGATGCAATTTCTGTGTTTCACCGTCAATGGGAAGGTCCAATGGATACAATAAACCTGCAAAGGTGCATCGGAATGTGAAACCGGTGACACAGGAAACGCTCAAAGCATAGACAATAGAAAGACACACTCTTCCTGTACTTAAGTCGACATTGTGTCTCTTATATTTAATTGCGGTGCAATTTCTGTGTTTCATCGCCAATGGGAAGGTCCAAGGGACACAGTAAACCTGCAGAGGTGCATCGGAATGTAAAACTGGTGACGCAGGAAACGCTCAAAACATAGACAATAGGAAGACTCAATGTTCCTGTACTTATGTCGGCATTGTGTCTTTTATATTTAATTCCGATGCAATTTCTGTGTTTCATCGTCAATGGGAAAGTCCGATGGATACATTAAACCTGCAGAGGTGCATCGGAATGTAAAACTGGTGACACTCTAAACGCTCAAAACATAGACCTTAAGAAGACTCAGTTTTCTTGTACTTAAGTCAACGTTGTGTCTCTTATATTTATTTCCGATGTAGCTTCTGTGTTTCATCGTCAATGGGAAGCTCCAATGGATACAGTAAAACTGCAGGGGTGCATCGGAATGTAAAACTGTTGACACAGGAACCGCTCAAACATTGACAGTAGGAAGACTCAGTCTTCCTGTACTTAAGTCGGCATTGTGTCTCTTATATTTAATTCCGATGCAGTTTTTGTGTTTCATCGTCAATGGGAAGGTCTAATGGATACAGTAAACCTGCAGAGGTGCATCGGAATGTAAAACTGGTGACACAGGAAACGCTCAAAGCATAGACAATAGAAAGACACAATCTTCCTGTACTTAAGTCGACATTGTGTCTCTTTTATTTCATTCCGATGCAATTTCTGTGTTTTATCGTCACTGTGAAGGTCCAATGGATACAGTAAACCTGCAGAGGTGCATCAGAATGTAAAACTGGTGACACAGGAAACGCTCAAAACATAGACAGTAGGAAGACTCAATCTTCCTGTACTTATGTCGGCATTGTGTGGTTTATATTTAATTCTGATGCTATTTCTGTGTTTCATCGTCACTTTTAAGGTCCAAGGGATACAGGAAAACCTGCAGAGGTGCATGGGAATGTAAAACTGGTGACACAGGAAACGCTCACGACATAGACGGTTGGAAGACTTTGTGTTCCTGTTCTTAAGCCGTCATTGTGTCACTTATATTTAATTCCGATGCAATTTCTGTGTTTCATCGCCAATGGGAAGGTCCAAGGGACACAGTTAACCTGCAGACGTGCATCGGAATGTAAAACTGGTGACACTGGAAACGCTCAAAACGTAGACCGTAAGGAGACTCAGTTTTCTTGTACTTAAGTCGGCGTTGTGTCTCTTATATTTAATTCCGATGTAATTTCTGTGTTCATCGTCAATTGGAAGGTCCGATGGATACAGTAAACCTGCAGAGGTGCATCGGAATGTAAAACTGGTGACACAGGAAATGCTCAAAACATAGACAGTAGGAAGACTTAGCATTCCTGTTCTTATGTCGGCATTGTGTCTCTTATATTTAATTCCGATGCAATTTCTTTGTTTCATCGTCAATGTGAAGGTCCAATGGATACAGTAAACGTGCGGAGGGACATCGAAATGAAAAACTGGTGACACAGGAAACGATCAAATCGTAGACAGTAGGAATACTCAGTCTTCCTGTGCTTAAGACGGCATTGTGTCTCTTATATTTAAATACGATGCAATTTCTTGTTTCGTCGTCAATGGGAAGGTCCAAGGGATAGAGTAAACCTGCAGAGGTGCATCGGAATGTAAAACTGGTGACACAGGAAGCGGTCAAACATAGACCCTGAGAAGACTCAGGTTTCTTGTACTGAAGTCGGCATTGTGTCTCTTATATTTAATTTAGATGTAATTTATGTGTTTCATCGTCACTGTGAAGGTCCAAGGGAAACAGTAAACCTGCAGAAGTGCATCAAAAAGTAAAACTGATGACACAGGAAACGCTCAAAGCATAGACAGTAGGAAGACTCAGTCTTCCTGTACCTAAGTCGGCATTGTAACTCTTATATTTAATTCCGATGCAATTTCTGTATTTTTTCGTCAATGGGAAGGTCCAAGGTATATAGTAAACCTACAGAGGTGCATTGGAATGTAAAAATGGTGACACTGGAAACGCTCAAACCGTAAGAAGACTCAGTTTTCTTGTACTTAAGTCGGCGTTGTGTCTCTTATATTTAATTCCGATGCAATTTCTGTGCTTCGTCGTCAAAGGGAAGGTCCAATGGATACAGTAAACCTGCAGAGGTGCATCGGAATGTATAAGTGGTGACACAGGAAACGCTCAAAACATAGACAGTAGGAAGACTCAGTCTTCCTGTACTTAAGTTGGCATTGTGTCTCTTACATTTAATTCCGATGCATTTTCTGTGTTTCATCGTCAATGGGAAGGTCCAATGGATACAGTAAAACTGCAGAGGTGCATCGGAATGTAAAACTGTTGACACAGGAAACGCTCAAAAATTGACAGTAGGAAGACTCATTGTTCCTGTACTTAAGCCGGCATTGTGTCTCTTATATTGAATTCCGATGCAGTTTTTGTGTTTCATCGTCAATGGGAAGGTCCAATGGATACAGTAAACCTGCAGAGGTGCATCGGAATGTAAAACTGGCGACACAGGAAACGCTCAAAACATAGACAGTAGGAAGACTCAGTCCTTCTGTACTTAAGTCGGCATTGTGTCTCTTATATTTAATTCCGATGCAATTTATGTGTTTCATCGTCAATGGAAAAGTTGAAGGGAAACAGTATACCTGCAGAGGTGCATCGGAATGTAAAACTGGTGACACAGGAAACGCTCAAAACATAGACAGTTGGAAGACTCAGTCTTTCTGTACTTAAGTCGACATTGTGTGTCTTATATTTAATTCCGATGCAATTTCTGTGTTTCATCGTCACTATGAAGGTCCAAGGGATACTGTAGACCTGCATAGTTGCATCGGAATGTATAACTGGTGACACAGGAAACGCTCAAAACATAGACAGTAGGAAGACTCTGTCCTTCTGTACTTAAGTCGGCATTATGTCTCTTATATTTAATTCCGATGCAATTTCTGTGTTTCATCGTCAATGAGAAGGTCGAAGGGATACAGTAACCATGCAGAGGTGCATCGGAATGTAAAACTGGTGACACAGGAGACGCTAAAAACATAGACAGTAGGAAGACTCAGTCTTCCTCTACTTAAGACGTCATTGTGTCTCTTATATTTAATTGCGGTGCAATTTCTATGTTTCATCGCGAATGGGAAGGTCCAAGGGACACAGTAAACCTGCAGAGGTGCATCGGAATGTCAGACTGGTGACACTGGAAACGCTCAAAACATAGACAGTAGGAAGACTCAGCATTCCTGTTCTTATGTCGGCATTGTGTCTCTTATATTTAAATCCCATGCAATTTCTTGTTTCGTCGTCAATGGGAACGTCCAAGGGATAGAGTAAACCTGCAGAGGTGCATCCGAATGTAAAACTGGTGACACAGGAAGCGGTCAAACATAGACCCTGAGCAGACTCAGTTTTCTTGTACTGAAGTCGGCATTGTGTCTCTTATATTTAATTTATATGCAATTTCTTTGTTTCATCGGCAATTGGAAGATCCAAGGGATACAGTAAACTTGCAGAGGTGCATCGGAATGTAAAACTGGTGACACAGGAAATGCTCAAAACATAAACAGTAGGAAGACTCAGCATTCCTGTTCTTATGTCGGCATTGTGTCTCTTATATTTAAATCCCATGCAATTTCTTGTTTCGTCGTCAATGGGAACGTCCAAGGGATAGAGTAAACCTGCAGAGGTGCATCCGAATGTAAAACTGGTGACACAGGAAGCGGTCAAACATAGACCCTGAGAAGACTCAGTTTTCTTGTACTGAAGTCGGCATTGTGTCTCTTATATTTAATTTAGATGCAATGTATGTGTTTCATCGTCACTGTGAAGGTCCAAGGGATACAGTAAACCTGCAGAAGTGCATCAAGAAGTAAAACTGATGACACAGGCAACGCTCAAAGCATAGACAGTAGGAAGACTCAGTCTTCCTGTACCTAAGTCGGCATTGTATCTCTTATATTTAATTCCGATGCAATTTCTGTGTTTCATCGCAAATGGGAAGGTCCGAGGGACACAGTAAACCTGCAGAGGTGCATCGGAATGTAAAACTGGTGACACTGGAAACGCTCAAAACGTAGACCGTAAGAAGACTCAGTTTTCTTTTAGTTAAGTCGGCGTTGTGTCTCTTATATTTAATTCCGATGTAATTTCTGTGTTTCATCGTCAATGGGAAGGTCCGATGCATACAGTAAACCTGCAGAGGTGCATAGGAATGTGAAACTGGTGACACAGGACACGCTCAAAACATAGACAGTAGGAAGGCTCAGTCTTCCTGTTCTTAAGTCGGCATTGTGTCTCTTATATTTAATTCCGATGCTATTTCTGTGTTTCATCGTCACTTTGTAGGTCCAAGGGATACAGGAAAACCTGCAGAGGTGCATGGGAATGTAAAACTGGTGACACAGGAAACGCTCAAAACATAGACAGTTGGAAGACTTTGTCTTCCTGTACTTAAGCCGTCATTGTGTCTCTTATATTTAATTCCGATGCAATTTCTGTGTTTCATCGCCAATGGGAAGGTCCAAGGGATAGAGTAAACCTGCAGAGGTGCATCGGAATGTAAAACTGGTGACACAGGAAGCGGTCAAACATAGACCCTGAGAAGACTCAGTTTTCTTGTACTGAAGTCGGCATTGTGTCTCTTATATTTAATTTAGATGCAATGTATGTGTTTCATCGTCACTGTGAAGGTCCAAGGGATACAGTAAACCTGCAGAAGAGCATCATGAAGTAAAACTGATGACACAGGAAACGCTCAAAGCATAGACAGTAGGAAGACTCAGTCTTCCTGTACCTAAGTCGGCATTGTATCTCTTATATTTAATTCCGATGAAATTTCTGTGTTTTTTCGTCAATGGTAAGGTCCAAGGTATATAGTAAACCTGCAGAGGTGCATTGGAATGTAAAAATGGTGACACCGGAAACGCTCAAATCATAGACCGTAAGAAGTCTCAGTCTTCCTGTACTTAAGTCGGCATTGTGTCTCTTACATATAATTCCGATGCATTTTCTGTGTTTCATCGTCAATGGGAAGCTCCAATGGATACAGTAAAACTGCAGGGGTGCATCGGAATGTAAAACCGTTGACACAGGAAACGCTCAAACATTGACAGTAGGAAGACTCAGTCTTCCTGTACTTAAGTCGGCATTGTGTCCCTTATATTTAATTCCGATGCAGTTTTTGTGTTTCATCGTCAATGGGAAGGTCCAATGGATACAGTAAACCTTCAGAAGTGCTTCGGAATGTAAAACTGGTGACACAGGAAACGCTCAAAGCATAGACAGTAGAAAGACACAATCTTCCTGTACTTAAGTCGACATTGTGTCTCTTTTATTTCATTCCGATGCAATTTCTGTGTTTTATCGTCACTGTGAAGGTCCAATGGATACAGTAAACCTGCAGAGGTGCATCAGAATGTAAAACTGGTGACACAGGAAACGCTCAAAACATAGACAGTAGGAAGACTCAGTCTTCCTCAACTTAAGTCGGCATTGTGTCTCTTATATTTAATTCCGATGCTATTTCTGTGTTTCATCGTCAATGGGAAGGTCGAAGGGATACAGTAACACTGCAGAGGTGCATCGGAATGTAAAACTGGTGATACAGGAAGCGCTCATAACATAGACCCTAAGAAGACTCAGTTTTCTTGTACTTAAGTCGGCATTGTGTCTTTTATATTTAATTCCGATGCAATTTCTGTGTTTCATCGTCACTGTGAAGGTGGAAGGGATACAGTAAACCTGCAGAGATGCATCGGAATGTAAAACTGGTGACACAGGACACGCTCAAAACATAGACAGTAGGAAGACTCAGTCTTCCTGTACCTAAGTCGGCATTGTGTCTCTTATATGTAATTCCGATGCAATTTCTGTGTTTCATCGTCCATGGGAAGGTCCAGTGGATACAGTAAACATGCAGAGGTGCATCAGAATGTAAAACTGGTGACACAGGAAACGCTCAAAACATATACAGTAGAAAGACTCAGTCTTCCTGTACTTAAGTCGGCATTGTGTCTTTTATATTTAAATCCGATGCAATTTCTATGTTTCATCGTCAATGTGGGGGTCCAATGGATACAGTAAACCTGCAGAGGTGCATCGCAATGAAAATTTGGTGACGCAGGAAACGCTCAAAACATAGACAGTAGGAAGACTCAGCCTACCGGTTCTTAAGTCGGCATTGTGTCTCTTATATTTAATTCCGATGCCATGTCTGTGTTTCATCGTCAATGGGAAGGTGCAATGTATACAGTAAACCTGCAGAGGTGCATCGAAATGTAAAATTGGTGACGCAGGAAACGCTCAAAACATACAGAGTAGGAAGACTCAATCTTCCTGTACTTAAGTCGGCATTGTGCCTCTTATATTTAATTCCGATGCAATTTCTGTGCTTCATCGTCAATGGGAAAATCCAAGGGATACAGTATACCTGCAGAGGTGCATCGGAATGTAAAACTGGCGACACAGGAAACGCTCAAACATTGACAGTAGAAAGACTCAGCCTTCCTGTTCTTAAGTCGGCATTGTGTCTCTTACATTTAATTCCGAAGCTATTTCTGTGTTTCATCGTCAATGGGAAAGTCCAATGGATACAGTAAACATGCAGAGGTGAATCTGAATGTAAAATTGGTGACGGAGGAAACGCTCAAAACATACACAGTAGGAAGACTCAATCTTCCTGTACTTAAGTCGGCATTGTGTCTCTTATATTTAATTCCGATGCAATTTCTGTGCTTCATTGTCAATGGGAAGGTCCAAGGGATACAGTAACCCTGCAGAGGTGCATCGGAATGTAAAACTGGTGACACAGGAAGCGCTCATAACATAGACCCTAAGAATACTCAGTTTTCCTGTACTTAAATCGGCATTGTGTCTTTTATATTTAATTCCGATGCAATTTCTGTGTTTCATCGTCACTGTGAAGGTCCAAGGGTTACAGTAAACCTGCAGAAGTGTATCGGAATGTAAAACTGGAGACACAGGACACGCTCACAACATAGACAGTGGGAAGATTCAGTCTGCCTGTACCTAAGTCCGAATTCTGTCTCTTATATTTAATTCCGATGCAATTCCTGTGTTTCATCGTCCATGGGAAGGTCCAGTGGATACAGTAAACCTGCAGAGGTGCATCGGAATGTAAAACTGGTGACGCTGGAAACGCTCAAAACATAGACCGTAAGAAGACTCAGTTTTCTTGTAGTTAACTCAACGTTGTGTCTCTTATATTTAATACCGATGTAATTTCTGTGATTCATCGTCAGTGGGAAGATCCAATGGATACAGTAAACCTGCAGAGGTGCATCGGAATGTAAAACTGGTGACGCAGGAAACGCTCAAAGCATAGACAGTAGGAAGACTCAGTCTTCCTGTACTTAAGTCGGCATTGTGTCTCTTATATTTAATTCCGATGCAATTTCTGTGTTTCATCGTCAATGGTAAAGTCCAAGGGATACAGTAAACCTGGAGAGGTGCATCGGCATGTAGAACTGGTGACACAGGAAACGCTCAAAACATAGACAGTAGGAAGACTAAGTCTTCCTGTACTTAAGTCGGCATTGTGTCTGTTATATTTAAGTCCGATGAAATTTTTGTGTTTCATTGTCAATAGGAAGGTGCAAGGGATACAGTAAACCTGCAGAGGTGCATCAGAATGTAAAACTGGTGACACAGGAGACGCTCAAAACATAGACATTAGGAAGACTCAGTCTTTCTGTACTTAGGTCGGCATTGTGTCTCTTATATTTAATTCCGATGAAATTTCTGTGTTTCATCGTCAATGGGAAGGTCCAATGGATACAGTAAACCTGCAGAGGTGCATCGGAATGTAAAACTGGTGACGCTGGAAACGCTCAAAACATATTCCGTAAGAAGACTCAGTTTTCTTGTACTGAAGTCGGCATTGTGTCTCTTATATTTAATTTAGATGCAATTTCTGTGTTTCATCGTCACTGAGACGGTCCACGGGATACAGTAAACCTGCAGAGGTGCATCGGAATGTAAAACTGGTGACACAGGACACGCTCAAAACATAGACAGTAGGAAGACTCAGTCTTCCTGTACCTAAGTCGGCATTGTGTCTCTTATATTTAATTCCGAGGCAATTTCTGTGCATTCGTTGCCAAGGGAAGGTCCAATGGATACAGTTAACCTGCACAGGTGGATCGGAATGTAAAACTGGTGACACAGGAAACGCTCAAAACATAGACAGTAGGAAGACTCAGCCTTCCTGTACTTAAGTCGGCATTGTGTCTCTTTTATTTAATTCCGATGCATTTTCTGTGTTTCATCGTCAATGGGAAGGTCCAATGGATACAGTAAACCTGCAGAGGTGCATCGGAATGTAAAACTGTTGACACAGGAAATGCTCAAACATTGACAGTAGGAAGACTCAGTCTTCCTGTACTTAAGTCGGCATTGTGTCACTTATATTTAATTCCGATGCATTTTCTGTGTTTCATCGTCAATGTGAAGGTCCAAGGGATACAGTAAACCTGGAGAGGTGCATCGGCATGTAGAACTTTTGACACAGGAAACGCTCAAAACATAGACAGTAGGAAGACTCAGTCTTCCTGTACTTAAGTCGGCATTGTGTCTCTTATATTTAATTCCGATGCAATTTCTGTGTTTCATCGTCAATGGGAAGGTCCAATGGATACAGTAAACCTGCAGAGGTGCATCGGAATCTAAAACTGGTGACGCTGGAAACGCTCAAAACATAGACCGTAAGAAGACTCAGTTTTCTTGTACTTAACTCAACGTAGTGTCTCTTATATTTAATTCCGATGTAATTTCTGTGATTCATCGTCAATGGGAAGGTCCAATGGATACAGTAAACCTGCAGAGGTGCATCGGAATGTAAAACTGGTGACGCAGGAAACGCTCAAAACATAGACAGTAGGAAGACTCAGTCTTCCTGTACTTAAGTCGGCATTGTGTCTCTTATATTTAATTCCGATGCATTTTCTGTGTTTCATCGTCAAATTGAAGATCCAATGGATACAGTAAAACTGCAGAGGTGCATCGGAATGTAAAACTGTTGACACAGGAAACGCTCAAACTTTGACAGTAGGAAGACTCAGTCTTCCTGTACCTAAGTCGGCATTGTGTCTCTTATATTTAATTCCGATGCAATATCTGTGTTTCATCGTCAATGGTAAAGTCCAAGGGATACAGTAAACTTGCAGAGGTGCATCGGAATGTAAAACTGGTGACACAGGAAACGCTCAAAACATAGACAGTAGGAAGACTCAGTCTTCCTGTACTTAAGTCGGCATTGTGTCTGTTATATATAAGACCGATGTAATTTCTGTGTTTCATCGTCAATGGTAAAGTCCAAGGGATACAGTAAACTTGCAGAGGTGCATTGGAATGTAAATCTGGTGACACAGGACACGCTCAAAACATAGACAGTAGGAAGACTCAGTCTTCTTGTACCTAAGTCGGCATTGTCTCTCTTATATTTAATTCCGATGCTATTTGTGTGTTTCATCGTCAATGGGAAATTCCAATGGATACAGTAAACCTGCAGAGGTGCATCGGAATGTAAAATTGGTGACGGAGGAAACGCTCAAAGCATACACAGTAGGAAGACTCAATCTTCCTGTACTTAAGTCGGCATTGTGTCTCTTATATTTAATTCCGATGCAATATCTGTTTTTCATCGTCAATGGGAAGATCCAAGGGATACAGTAAACCTGCAGAGGTGCATCGGAATGTAAAACTGGTGACGCAGGAAACGCTCAAAGCATAGACAGTAGGAAGACTCAGTCTCTCTGTACTTAAGTCGGCATTGTGTCTCTTATATTTAATTCCGATGCAATTTCTGTGCTTCATCGTCAATGGGAAGGTCCAAGGGATACAGTAAACCTGCAGAGGTGGATCGGAATGTAAAACTGGTGACACAGGAAACGCTCAAAACATAGACAGTAGGAAGACTCAGCCTTCCTGTACTTAAGTCGGCATTGTGTCTCTTATATTTAATTCCGATGCATTTTCTGTGTTTCATCGTCAATGGGAAGGTCCAATGGATACAGTAAACCTGCAGAGGTGCATCGGAATGTAAAACTGTTGACACAGGAAACGCTCAAGCATTGACAGTAGGAAGACTCAGTCTTCCTGTACCTAAGTCGGCATTGTGTCACTTATATTTAATTCCGATGCAATTTCTGTGTTTCATCATCAATGGTAAAGTCCAAGGGATACAGTAAACCTGGAGAGGTGCATCGGAGTGTAGAACTGGTGACACAGGAAACGCTCAAAACATAGACAGTAGGAAGGCTCAGTCTTCCTGTACTTAAGTCGGCATTGTGTCTGTTGTATTTAAGTCCCATGTAATTTTTGTGTTTCTTTGTCAATGGGAAGGTGCAAGGGATACAGTAAACCTGCAGAGGTGCAAAGGAATGTAAAACTGGTGACACAGGACACGCTCAAAACATAGACAGTAGGAAGACTCAGTCTTCCTGTACCTAAGTCGGCATTGTGTCTCTTATATTTAATTCCGATGTAGCTTCTGTGTTTCATCTTTAATGGGAAGGTCCAATGGATACAGTAAACCTGCAGAGGTGCATCGCAATGTAAAACTGGTGACGCAGGAAACGCTCAAAGCATAGACAGTAGGAAGATTCAGTCTTTCTGTACTTAAGTCGGCATTGTGTCTCTTATATTTAATTCCGATGCAAATTCTGTGCTTCATCGTCAATGGGAAGGTCCAATGGAGTCAGTAAAATTGCAGAGTTGCATCGGAATGTAAAACTGGTGACACAGGAAACGATCAAAACATAGACAGTAGGAATACTCAGTCTTCCTGTACTTAAGTCGGCATTGTGTCTCTTATATTTAATTCCGATGCAATTTCTGTGCTTCGTTGCCAAGGGAAGGTCCAATGGATACAGTAAACCTGCAGAGGTGGATCGGAATGTAAAACTGGTGACACAGGAAACGCTCAAAACATAGACCCTAAGAAGACTCAGTTTTCTTGTACTTAATTCGGCATTGTGTCTTTTATATTTAATTCTGATGCAATTTCTGTGTTTCATCGTCAATGGGAAGATCCAAGGGATACACTAAACCTGCAGAGGTGCATCGGAATGTAAAACTGTTGACACAGGAAACGCTCAAACATAGACAGTAGGAGGACTCAGTCTTCCTGTACCTAAGTCGGCATTGTGTCACTTATATTTAGTTCCGATGCAATTTCTGTGTTTCATCGTCAATGATAAAGTCCAAGGGATACAGTAAACCTGGAGAGGTGCATCGGAATGTAGAACTGGAGACACAGGAAACGCACAAAACATAGACAGTAGGAAGACTCAGTCCTCCTGTACTTAAGTTGGCATTGTTTCTGTTATATTTAAGACCGATGTCATTTTTGTGTTTCATTGTCAATGGGAAGGTGCAAGGGATACAGTAAACCTGCAGAGGTGCGTCAGAATGTAAAACTGGTGACACAGGAGACGCTCAAAACATAGACAGTAGGAAGACTCAGTCTTTCTGTACATAAGTCGGCATTGTGTCTCTTATATTTAATTTCGATGCAATTTCTGTGTTTCATCGTCAATGGGAAGGTCCAAGGGATACAGTAACCCTGCAGAGGTTCATCGGAATGTAAAACTGGTGACACAGGAAGCGCTCATAACATAGACCCTAAGAAGACTCAGTTTTCATGTACTTATGTAGGCATTGTGCCTTTTATATGTAATTCCGATGCAATTTCTGTGTTTCATCGTCACTGTGAAGGTCCAAGGGATACAGTAAACCTGCAGAGGTGCATCGGAAAGTAAAACTGGTGACACTGGAAACGCTCAAAACATAGACCGTAAGAAGACTCAGTTTTCTTGTACTTAAGTCAACGTTGTGTCTCTTATATTTAATTCCGATTTAATTTCTGTGTTTCATCGTCAATGGGAAGGTCCAATGGATAAAGTAAACCTGCAGAGGTGCATCGGTATGTAAAACTGGTGACGCAGGAAACGCTCAAAACATATACAGTAGGAAGACTCAATGTTCCTGTACTTAAAACGGCATTGTGTCTCTTGTATTTAATTCCAATGCAATTTCTGTGTTTCATCGTCAATGGGAAGATCCAAGGGATACAGTAAACCTGCAGAGGTGCATCGGAATGTAAAACTGATGACACAGGAAACGCTCAAAACATAGACAGTAGGAAGACTCAGCCTTCCTGTACTTAAGTCGGCATTGTGTCTCTTATATTTAATTCCGATGCTATTTCTGTGTTTCATCGTCAATGGGAAGGTCCAATGGATTCAGTAAAATTGCAGAGGTGCATCGGAATGTAAAACAGCTGACACAGGAAACGATCAAAACATAGACAGTAGGAATACTCAGTCATCCTGTACTTAAGTCGGCATTGTGTCTCTTATATTTAAATCCGATGCAATTTCTGTGTTTCGTCGTCAATGGGAAGGTCCAAGGGATACAGTAAACCTGCAGAGGTGCATCGGAATGTAAAACTGGTGACACAGGAAGCGCTCATAAGATAGACCCTAAGAAGACTCAGTTTTCTTGTACTTAAGTCGGCATTGTGTCTTTTATATTTAATTCCGATGCAATTTCTGTGTTTCATCGTCACTGTGAAGGTACAAGGGATACAGTAAACCTCCAGAGGTGCATCAAAATGTAAAACCGGTGACGTAGGAAACGCTCAAAACATACACAGTAGGAAGACTCAATGTTCCTGTACTTAAGTCGGCATTGTGTCTCTTACATTTAATTCCGATACAATTTCTGTGTTTCATCGTCAATGGGAAGATCCAAGGGTACACTAAACCAGCAGAGGTGCATCGGAATGTAAAACTGGTGACACAGGAAGTTCTCAAAACATAGACAGTAGGAAGACTCAGCCTTCCTGACCTTAAGTCGGCATTGTGTCTCTTATATTTAATTCCGATGCAATTTCTGTGTTTCATCGTCAATGGGAAGGTCCAATGGATACAGTAAACCTGCAGAGGTGCATCGGAATGTAAAATTGGTGACGCAGGAAAAGCTCAAAACATACACAGTAGGAAGAATCAATCTTCCTGTACTTAAGTCGGCATTGTGTCTCTTATATTTAATTCCGATGCAATTTCTGTGTTTCATCGTCAATGGGAAAATCCAAGGGATACAGTAAACCTGCAGAGGTGCATCGGAATGTAAAACTGGTGACACAGGAAGCGCTCATAACATAGACCCTAAGAATACTCAGTTTTCCTGTACTTAAGTCGGCATTGTGTCTTTTATATTTAATTGCGATGCAATTTCTGTGTTTCATCGTCACTGTGAAGGTCCAAGGGTTACAGTAAACCTGCAGAAGTGCATCGGAATGTAAAACTGGTGACACAGGACACGCTCAAAACATAGACAGTGGGAAGAATCAGTCTGCCTTTACCTAAGTCCGAATTGTGTCTCTTATATTTATTTCCGATGCAATTCCTGTGTTTCATGGTCCATGGGAAGGTGTAATGGATACAGTAAACCTGCAGAGGTGCATCGGAATGTAAAACAGGTGACACTGGAAACGCTCAAAACATAGACCGTAAGAAGACTCAATTTTCCTGTACCTAACTCAACGTTGTGTCCCTTATATTTAATTCCGATGTAATTTCTGTGCTTCATCGTCACTGTGAAGGTACAAGGGATACAGTAAACCTGCAGAGGTGCATCGCAATGTAAAACTGGTGACGCAGGAAACGCTCAAACATTGATAGTAGGAGGCCTCTGCCTTCCTGTTCTTAAGTCGGCATTGTGTCTGTTATATTTAAGTCCGATGTAATTTCTGTGTTTCATTGTCAATGGGAAGGTGCAAGGGATACAGTAAACCTGCAGAGGTGCATCGGAATGTAAAACTGGTGACACAGGAAGCAGTCATAGCATTAGACCCTAAAAAGACTCAGTTTTCTTGTACTGAAGTCGGTATTGTGTCTCTTATATTTAATTTAGATGCAATTTCTGTTTTTCATCGTCACTGTGAAGGTCCAAGGGATACAGTAAACCTGCAGAGGTGCATCGGAATGTAAAACTGGTGACAAAGGACACGCTCAAAACATAGACAGTAGGAAGACTCTGTCTTGCTGTACCTAAGTCTGCATTGTGTCTCTTATATTTAATTCCGATGCTATTTCTGTGTTTCATCGTCAATGGGAAAGTCCAATGGATACAGTAAACCTGCAGAGGTGCATCGGAATGTGAAACTGGTGACACTGGAAACGCTCAAAACATAGACTTTAAGAAGACTCAGTTCTCTTGTACTTAAGTCGGCATTGTGTCTTTTATATTTAATTCCGATGCAATTTCTGTGTTTCATCGTCACTGTGAAGGTACAAGGGATACAGTAAACCTGCAGAGGAGCAACGCAATGTAAAACTGGTGACGCAGGAAACGCTCAAACATTGATAGTAGGAGGAATCTGCCTTCCTGTTCTTAAGTCGGCATTGTGTCTCTTATATTTGATTCCGATGCTATTTCTGTGTTTCATCGTCAATGGGAAAGTCCAATGGATACAGTAAACCTGCAGAGGTGCATCGGAATGTAAAATTGGTGACGGAGGAAACGCTCAAAGCATACACAGTAGGAAGACTCAATCTTCCAGTACTTAAGTCGGCATTGTGTCTCTTATATTTAATTCCGATGCAATTTCTGTTTTTCATCGTCAATGGGAAGATCCAAGGGATACAGTTACCCTGCAGAGGTGCATCGGAATGTAAAACTGGTGACACAGGAAACGCTCAAAGCATAGACAGTAGGAAGACTCAGTGTTTCTGTACTTAAGTCGGCATTGTGTCTCTTATATTTAATTCCGATGCAATTTCTGTGTTTCATCGTCAATGGGAAGGTCCAAGGGATACAGTATCCCTGCAGAGGTGCATTGGAATGTAAAACTGGTGACACAGGAAGCGCTCATAACATAGACCCTAAGAAGACTCAGTTTTCATGTACTTAAGTCGGCATTGTGTCTCTTATATTTAATTCCGATGCAATTTCTGTGCTTCGTTGCCAAGGGAAGGTCCAATGGATACAGTAAATCTGCAGAGGTGGATCGGAATGTAAAACTGGTGACACAGGAAACGCTCAAAACATAGACAGTAGGAAGACTCAGCCTTCCTGTACTTAAGTCGGCATTGTGTCTCTTATATTTAATTCCGATGCTTTTTCTGTGTTTCATCGTCAATGGGAAGGTCCAATGGATACAGTAAACCTGCAGAGGTGCATCGAAATGTAAAACTGTTGACACAGGAAACGCTCAAACATTGACAGTAGGAAGACTCAGTCTTCCTGTACCTAAGTCGGCATTGTGTCACTTATATTTAGTTCCGATGCAATTTCTGTGTTTCATCGTCAATGATAAAGTCCAAGGGATACAGTAAACCTGGAGAGGTGCATCGGAATGTAGAACTGGAGACACAGGAAACGCACAAAACATAGACAGTAGGAAGACTCAGTCCTCCTGTACTTAAGTTGGCATTGTTTCTGTTATATTTAAGACCGATGTCATTTTTGTGTTTCATTGTCAATGGGAAGGTGCAAGGGATACAGTAAACCTGCAGAGGTGCGTCAGAATGTAAAACTGGTGACACAGGAGACGCTCAAAACATAGACAGTAGGAAGACTCAGTCTTTCTGTACATAAGTCGGCATTGTGTCTCTTATATTTAATTTCGATGCAATTTCTGTGTTTCATCGTCAATGGGAAGGTCCAAGGGATACAGTAACCCTGCAGAGGTTCATCGGAATGTAAAACTGGTGACACAGGAAGCGCTCATAACATAGACCCTAAGAAGACTCAGTTTTCATGTACTTATGTAGGCATTGTGCCTTTTATATGTAATTCCGATGCAATTTCTGTGTTTCATCGTCACTGTGAAGGTCCAAGGGATACAGTAAACCTGCAGAGGTGCATCGGAAAGTAAAACTGGTGACACTGGAAACGCTCAAAACATAGACCGTAAGAAGACTCAGTTTTCTTGTACTTAAGTCAACGTTGTGTCTCTTATATTTAATTCCGATTTAATTTCTGTGTTTCATCGTCAATGGGAAGGTCCAATGGATAAAGTAAACCTGCAGAGGTGCATCGGTATGTAAAACTGGTGACGCAGGAAACGCTCAAAACATATACAGTAGGAAGACTCAATGTTCCTGTACTTAAAACGGCATTGTGTCTCTTGTATTTAATTCCAATGCAATTTCTGTGTTTCATCGTCAATGGGAAGATCCAAGGGATACAGTAAACCTGCAGAGGTGCATCGGAATGTAAAACTGATGACACAGGAAACGCTCAAAACATAGACAGTAGGAATACTCAGTCATCCTGTACTTAAGTCGGCATTGTGTCTCTTATATTTAATTCCGATGCTATTTCTGTGTTTCATCGTCAATGGGAAGGTCCAATGGATTCAGTAAAATTGCAGAGGTGCATCGGAATGTAAAACAGCTGACACAGGAAACGATCAAAACATAGACAGTAGGAATACTCAGTCATCCTGTACTTAAGTCGGCATTGTGTCTCTTATATTTAAATCCGATGCAATTTCTGTGTTTCGTCGTCAATGGGAAGGTCCAAGGGATACAGTAAACCTGCAGAGGTGCATCGGAATGTAAAACTGGTGACACAGGAAGCGCTCATAAGATAGACCCTAAGAAGACTCAGTTTTCTTGTACTTAAGTCGGCATTGTGTCTTTTATATTTAATTCCGATGCAATTTCTGTGTTTCATCGTCACTGTGAAGGTACAAGGGATACAGTAAACCTCCAGAGGTGCATCAAAATGTAAAACCGGTGACGTAGGAAACGCTCAAAACATACACAGTAGGAAGACTCAATGTTCCTGTACTTAAGTCGGCATTGTGTCTCTTACATTTAATTCCGATACAATTTCTGTGTTTCATCGTCAATGGGAAGATCCAAGGGATACACTAAACCAGCAGAGGTGCATCGGAATGTAAAACTGGTGACACAGGAAGTTCTCAAAACATAGACAGTAGGAAGACTCAGCCTTCCTGACCTTAAGTCGGCATTGTGTCTCTTATATTTAATTCCGATGCAATTTCTGTGTTTCATCGTCAATGGGAAGGTCCAATGGATACAGTAAACCTGCAGAGGTGCATCGGAATGTAAAATTGGTGACGCAGGAAAAGCTCAAAACATACACAGTAGGAAGAATCAATCTTCCTGTACTTAAGTCGGCATTGTGTCTCTTATATTTAATTCCGATGCAATTTCTGTGTTTCATCGTCAATGGGAAAATCCAAGGGATACAGTAAACCTGCAGAGGTGCATCGGAATGTAAAACTGGTGACACAGGAAGCGCTCATAACATAGACCCTAAGAATACTCAGTTTTCCTGTACTTAAGTCGGCATTGTGTCTTTTATATTTAATTGCGATGCAATTTCTGTGTTTCATCGTCACTGTGAAGGTCCAAGGGTTACAGTAAACCTGCAGAAGTGCATCGGAATGTAAAACTGGTGACACAGGACACGCTCAAAACATAGACAGTGGGAAGAATCAGTCTGCCTTTACCTAAGTCCGAATTGTGTCTCTTATATTTATTTCCGATGCAATTCCTGTGTTTCATGGTCCATGGGAAGGTGTAATGGATACAGTAAACCTGCAGAGGTGCATCGGAATGTAAAACAGGTGACACTGGAAACGCTCAAAACATAGACCGTAAGAAGACTCAATTTTCCTGTACCTAACTCAACGTTGTGTCCCTTATATTTAATTCCGATGTAATTTCTGTGCTTCATCGTCACTGTGAAGGTACAAGGGATACAGTAAACCTGCAGAGGTGCATCGCAATGTAAAACTGGTGACGCAGGAAACGCTCAAACATTGATAGTAGGAGGCCTCTGCCTTCCTGTTCTTAAGTCGGCATTGTGTCTGTTATATTTAAGTCCGATGTAATTTCTGTGTTTCATTGTCAATGGGAAGGTGCAAGGGATACAGTAAACCTGCAGAGGTGCATCGGAATGTAAAACTGGTGACACAGGAAGCAGTCATAGCATTAGACCCTAAAAAGACTCAGTTTTCTTGTACTGAAGTCGGTATTGTGTCTCTTATATTTAATTTAGATGCAATTTCTGTTTTTCATCGTCACTGTGAAGGTCCAAGGGATACAGTAAACCTGCAGAGGTGCATCGGAATGTAAAACTGGTGACAAAGGACACGCTCAAAACATAGACAGTAGGAAGACTCTGTCTTGCTGTACCTAAGTCTGCATTGTGTCTCTTATATTTAATTCCGATGCTATTTCTGTGTTTCATCGTCAATGGGAAAGTTCAATGGATACAGTAAACCTGCAGAGGTGCATCGGAATGTGAAACTGGTGACACTGGAAACGCTCAAAACATAGACTTTAAGAAGACTCAGTTCTCTTGTACTTAAGTCGGCATTGTGTCTTTTATATTTAATTCCGATGCAATTTCTGTGTTTCATCGTCACTGTGAAGGTACGAGGGATACAGTAAACCTGCAGAGGAGCAACGCAATGTAAAACTGGTGACGCAGGAAACGCTCAAACATTGATAGTAGGAGGAATCTGCCTTCCTGTTCTTAAGTCGGCATTGTGTCTCTTATATTTGATTCCGATGCTATTTCTGTGTTTCATCGTCAATGGGAAAGTCCAATGGATACAGTAAACCTGCAGAGGTGCATCGGAATGTAAAATTGGTGACGGAGGAAACGCTCAAAGCATACACAGTAGGAAGACTCAATCTTCCAGTACTTAAGTCGGCATTGTGTCTCTTATATTTAATTCCGATGCAATTTCTGTTTTTCATCGTCAATGGGAAGATCCAAGGGATACAGTCACCCTGCAGAGGTGCATCGGAATGTAAAACTGGTGACACAGGAAACGCTCAAAGCATAGACAGTAGGAAGACTCAGTGTTTCTGTACTTAAGTCGGCATTGTGTCTCTTATATTTAATTCCGATGCAATTTCTGTGCTTCATCGTCAATGGGAAGGTCCAAGGGATACAGTATCCCTGCAGAGGTGCATCGGAATGTAAAACTGGTGACACAGGAAGCGCTCATAACATAGACCCTAAGAAGACTCAGTTTTCATGTACTTAAGTCGGCATTGTGTCTCTTACATTTAATTCCGATGCAATTTCTGTGCTTCGTTGCCAAGGGAAGGTCCAATGGATACAGTAAATCTGCAGAGGTGGATCGGAATGTAAAACTGGTGACACAGGAAACGCTCAAAACATAGACAGCAGGAAGACTCAGCCTTCCTGTACTTAAGTCGGCATTGTGTCTCTTATATTTAATTCCGATGCTTTTTCTGTGTTTCATCGTCAATGGGAAGGTCCAATGGATACAGTAAACCTGCAGAGGTGCATCGAAATGTAAAACTGTTGACACAGGAAACGCTCAAACATTGACAGTAGGAAGACTCAGTCTTCCTGTACCTAAGTCAGCATTGTGTCAATTATATTTAATTCCGATGCAATTTCTGTGTTTCATCGTCAATGGTAAAGTCCAAGGGATACAGTAAACCTGGACAGGTGCATCGGAATGTAGAACTGGTGACACAGTAAACGCTCAAATCATAGACAGTAGGAAGACTCAGTCTTCCTGTACTTAAGTTGGCATTGTTTCTGTTATATTTAAGTCCCATGTCATTTTTGTGTTTCATTGTCAATGGGAAGGTGCAAGGGATACAGTAAACCTTCAGAGGTGCATCAGAATGTAAAACTGGTGACACAGGAGACGCTCAAAACATAGGCAGTAGGAAGACTCAGTCTTTCTGTACTTAAGTCGGCATTGTGTCTCTTATATTTAATTCCGATGCAATTTCTGTGTTTCATCGTCAATGGGAAGGTCCAAGGGGTACAGTAACCCTGCAGAGGTTCATCGGAATGTAAAACTGGTGACACAGGAAGCGCTCATAACATAGACCCTAAGAAGACTCAGTTTTCTTGTACCTAAGTCGGCATTGTGTGTTTTATATTTAATTCCGATGCAATTTCTGTGTTTTATCGTCACTGTGAAGGTACAACGGATACAGTAAACCTGCAGAGGTGCATCAAAATGTAAAACTGGTGACGCAGGAAACGCTCAAAACATAGACGGTAGGATGAATCAATGTTAATGTACTTAAGTCGGCATGGTGTCTCTTATATTTAATTCCGATGCAATTTCTGTGTTTCATCGTCAATGGGAAGATCCAAGGGATACACTAAACCTGCAGAGGTGCATCGGAATGTGAAACTGGTCACACAGGAAACGCTCAAAACATAGACAGTAGGAAGACTCAGCCTTCCTGATCTTAATTCGGCATTGTGTCTCTTATATTTAATTCCGATGCAATTTCTGTGTTTCATCGTCAATGTGAAGGTACAATGGATACAGTAAACCTGCAGAGGTGCATCGGAATGTAAAATTGGTGACGCAGGAAAAGCTCAAATCATACACAGTAGGAAGACTCAATCTTCCTGTAAAGTCGGCATTGTGTCTCTTATATTTAATTCCGATGCAATTTCTGTGTTTCATCGTCAATGGGAAAATCCAAGGGATACAGTAAACCTGTAGAGGTGCATCGCAATGTAAAACTGGTGACAAAGGAAACGCTCAAACATAGACAGTAGGAAGACTCAGTCTTTCTGTACTTAAGTCGGCATTGTGTCTCTTATATTTAATTCCGATGCAATTTCTGTGTTTCATCGTCAATGGGAAGGTCCAATGGATACAGTAAACCTGCAGAGGTGCATCGGAATGTAAAACTGGTGACGCTGGAAACGCTCAAAACATAGACCGTAAGAAGACTCAGTTTTCTTGTACTTAAATCAACGTTGTGTCTCTTATATTTAATTCCGATGAAATTTCTGTCATTCATCGTCAATGGGAAGGTCCAATGGATACAGTAAACCTGCAGAGGTGCATCGGAATGTAAAACTGGTGACGCAGGAAACGCTCAAAACATAGACCGTAAGAAGACTCAGTCTTCCTGTACTTAAGTCGGCATTGTGTCTCTTATATTTAATTCCGATGCATTTTCTGTGTTTCAACGTCAAACTGAAGATCCAATGGATAAAGTAAAACTGCAGAGGTGCATCGGAATGTAAAACTGTTGACACAGGAAACGCTCAAACTTTGACTGTAGGAAGACTCAGTCTTCCTGTACTTAAGTCGGCATTGTGTCTCTTATATTTAAGACCGATGTAATTTCTGTGTTTCATCGTCAATGGTAAAGTCCAAGGGATACAGTAAACTTGCAGAGGTGCATTGGAATGTAAAACTGGTGACACAGGACACGCTCAAAACATAGACAGTAGGAAGACTCAGTCTTCCTGTACCTAAGTCGGCATTGTGTCTCTTATATTTAATTCCGATGCTATTTCTGTGTTTCATCGTCAATGGGAAAGTCCAATGGATACAATAAACCTGCAGAGGTGCATCGGAATGTAAAACTGGTGACACTGGAAACGCTCAAAACATAGACCTTAAGAAGACTCAGTTTTCTTGTACTTAAGTCAACGTTGTGTCTCTTATATTTAATTCCGATGTAGCATCTGAATTTTATCATCAATGGGAAGATCCAAGGGATACAGTAAACCTGCAGAGGTGCATCGGAATGTAGAACTGATGACACAGGAAACGCTCAAAGCATAGACAGTAGGAAGACTCAGCCTTCCTGTACTTAAGTCGGCTTTGTGTCTCTTATATTTAATTCCGATGCTATTTCTGTGTTTCATCGTCAATGGGAAGGTCCAATGGATTCAGTAAAATTGCAGAGGTGCATCGGAATGTAAAACAGCTGACACAGGAAACGGTCAAAACATAGACAGTAGGAATGCTCAGTCTTCCTGTACTTAAGTCGGCATTGTGTCTCTTACATTTAATTCCGATACAATTTCTGTGTTTCATCGTCAATGGGAAGATCCAAGGGATACACTAAACCAGCAGAGGTGCATCGGAATGTAAAACTGGTGACACAGGAAATTCTCAAAACATAGACAGTAGGAAGACTCAGCCTTCCTGACCTTAAGTCGGCATTGTGTCTCTTATATTTAATTCCGATGCAATTTCTGTGTTTCATCGTCAATGGGAAGGTCCAATGGATACAGTAAACCTGCAGAGGTGCATCGGAATGTAAAATTGGTGACGCAGGAAAAGCTCAAAACATACACAGTAGGAAGAATCAATCTTCCTGTACTTAAGTCGGCATTGTGTCTCTTATATTTAATTCCGATGCAATTTCTGTGTTTCATCGTCAATGGGAAAATCCAAGGGATACAGTAAACCTGCAGAGGTGCATTGGAATGTAAAACTGGTGACACAGGAAGCGCTCATAACATAGACCCTAAGAATACTCAGTTTTCCTGTACTTAAGTCGGCATTGTGTCTTTTATATTTAATTGCGATGCAATTTCTGTATTTCATCGTCACTGTGAAGGTCCAAGGGTTACAGTAAACCTGCAGAAGTGCATCGGAATGTAAAACTGGTGACACAGGACACGCTCAAAACATAGACAGTGGGAAGAATCAGTCTGCCTTTACCTAAGTCAAAATTGTGTCTCTTATATTTATTTCCGATGCAATTCCTGTGTATCATCGTCCATGGGAAGGTGTAATGGATACAGTAAACCTGCAGAGGTGCATCGGAATGTAAAACAGGTGACACTGGAAACGCTCAAAACATAGACCGTAAGAAGACTCAATTTTCCTGTACCTAACTCAACGTTGTGTCCCTTATATTTAATTCCGATGTAATTTCTGTGCTTCATCGTCACTGTGAAGGTACAAGGGATACAGTAAACCTGCAGAGGTGCATCGCAATGTAAAACTGGTGACGCAGGAAACGCTCAAACATTGATAGTAGGAGGCCTCTGCCTTCCTGTTCTTAAGTCAACATTGTGTCTGTTATATTTAAGTCCGATGTAATTTCTGTGTTTCATTGTCAATGGGAAGGTGCAAGGGATACAGTAAACCTGCAGAGGTGCATCGGAATGTAAAACTGGTGACACAGGAAGCAGTCATAGCATTAGACCCTAAATAGACTCAGTTTTCTTGTACTGAAGTAGGTATTGTGTCTCTTATATTTAATTTAGATGCAATTTCTGTTTTTCATCGTCACTGTGAAGGTCCAAGGGATACAGTAAACCTGCAGAGGTGCATCGGAATGTAAAACTGGTGACACAGGACACGCTCAAAACATAGACAGTAGGAAGACTCTGTCTTGCTGTACCTAAGTCTGCATTGTGTCTCTTATATTTAATTCCGATGCTATTTCTGTGTTTCATCGTCAATGGGAAAGTCCAATGGATACAGTAAACCTGCAGAGGTGCATCGGAATGTGAAACTGGTGACACTGGAAACGCTCAAAACATAGACTTTAAGAAGACTCAGTTCTCTTGTACTTAAGTCGGCATTGTGTCTTTTATATTTAATTCCGATGCAATTTCTGTGTTTCATCGTCACTGTGAAGGTACAAGGGATACAGTAAACCTGCAGAGGTGCATCGCAATGTAAAACTGGTGACGCAGGAAACGCTCAAACATTGATAGTAGGAGGAATCTGCCTTCCTGTTCTTAAGTCGGCATTGTGTCTCTTATATTTAATTCCGATGCTATTTCTGTGTTTCATCGTCAATGGGAAAGTCCAATGGATACAGTAAACCTGCAGAGGTGCATCGGAATGTAAAATTGGTGACGGAGGAAACGCTCAAAGCATACACAGTAGGAAGACTCAATCTTCCTGTACTTAAGTCGGCATTGTGTCTCTTATATTTAATTCCGATGCAATTTCTGTTTTTCATCGTCAATGGGAAGATCCAAGGGATACAGTTACCCTGCAGAGGTGCATCGGAATGTAAAACTGGTGACACAGGAAACGCTCAAAGCATAGACAGTAGGAAGACTCAGTGTTTCTGTACTTAAGTCGGCATTGTGTCTCTTATATTTAATTCCGATGCAATTTCTGTGCTTCATCGTCAATGGGAAGGTCCAAGGGATACAGTATCCCTGCAGAGGTGCATCGGAATGTAAAACTGGTGACACAGGAAGCGCTCATAACATAGACCCTAAGAAGACTCAGTTTTCGTATACTTAAGTCGGCATTGTGTCTCTTATATTTAATTCCGATGCAATTTCTGTGCTTCGTTGCCAAGGGAAGTTCCATTGGATACAGTAAATCTGCAGAGGTGGATCGGAATGTAAAACTGGTGACACAGGAAACGCTCAAAACATAGACAGTAGGAAGACTCAGCCTTCCTGTACTTAAGTCGGCATTGTGTCTCTTATATTTAATTCCGATGCATTTTCTGTGTTTCATCGTCAATGGGAAGGTCCAATGGATACAGTAAACCTGCAGAGGTGCATCGGAATGTAAAATTGGTGACGCAGGAAAAGCTCAAAACATACACAGTAGGAAGACTCAATCTTCCTGTAAAGTCGGCATTGTGTCTCTTATATTTAATTCCGATGCAATTTCTGTGTTTCATCGTCAATGGGAAAATCCAAGGGATACAGTAAACCTGTAGAGGTGCATCGCAATGTAAAACTGGTGACAAAGGAAACGCTCAAACATAGACAGTAGGAATACTCAGTCTTTCTGTACTTAAGTCGGCATTGTGTCTCTCATATTTAATTCCGATGCAATTTCTGTGTTTCATCGTCAATGGGAAGGTCCAATGGATACAGTAAACCTGCAGAGGTGCATCGGAATGTAAAACTGGTGACGCTGGAAACGCTCAAAACATAGACCGTAAGAAGACTCAGTTTTCTTGTACTTAAATCAACGTTGTGTCTCTTATATTTAATTCCGATGTAATTTCTGTCATTCATCGTCAATGGGAAGGTCCAATGGATACAGTAAACCTGCAGAGGTGCATCGGAATGTAAAACTGGTGACGCAGGAAACGCTCAAAACATAGACCGTAAGAAGACTCAGTCTTCCTGTACTTAAGTCGGCATTGTGTCTCTTATATTTAATTCCGATGCATTTTCTGTGTTTCAACGTCAAACTGAAGATCCAATGGATACAGTAAAACTGCAGAGGTGCATCGGAATGTAAAACTGTTGACACAGGAAACGCTCAAACTTTGACAGTAGGAAGACTCAGTCTTCCTGTACTTAAGTCGGCATTGTGTCTCTTATATTTAAGACCGATGTAATTTCTGTGTTTCATCGTCAATGGTAAAGTCCAAGGGATACAGTAAACTTGCAGAGGTGCATTGGAATGTAAAACTGGTGACACAGGACACGCTCAAAACATAGACAGTAGGAAGACTCAGTTTTCCTGTACCTAAGTCGGCATTGTGTCTCTTATATTTAATTCCGATGCTATTTCTGTGTTTCATCGTCAATGGGAAAGTCCAATGGATACAGTAAACCTGCAGAGGTGCATCGGAATGTAAAACTGGTGACACTGGAAACGCTCAAAACATAGACCTTAAGAAGACTCAGTTTTCTTGTACTTAAGTCAACGTTGTGTCTCTTATATTTAATTCCGATGTAGCATCTGAATTTTATCATCAATGGGAAGGTCCAATGGATACAGTAAACCTGCAGAGGTGCATCGCAATGTAAAACTGGTGACGCAGGAAACGCTCAAACATTGATAGTAGGAGGACTCAGCCTTCCTGTTCTTAAGTCGGCATTGTGTCTCTTATATTTAATTGCGATGCTATTTCTGTGTTTCATCGTCAATGGGAAAGTCCAATGGATACAGTAAACCTGCAGAGGTGCATCGGAATGTAAAATTGGTGACGGAGGAAACGCTCAAAGCATACAAAGTAGGAAGACTCAATGTTCCTGTACTTAAGTCGGCATTGTGTCTCTTATATTTAATTCCGATGCAATTTCTGTTTTTCATTGTCAATGGGAAGATCCAAGGGATACAGTAAACCTGCAGAGGTGCATCGGAATGTAAAACTGGTGACGCAGGAAACGCTCAAAGCATAGACAGTAGGAAGACTCAGTGTTTCTGTACTTAAGTCGGCATTGTGTCTCTTATATTTAATTCCGATGCAATTTCTGATCTTCATCGTCAATGGGAAGGTCCAAGGGATACAGTATCCCTGCAGAGGTGCATCGGAATGTAAAACTGGTGACACAGGAAGCGCTCATAACATAGCCCCTAAGAAGACTCAGTTTTCATATACTTAAAGCGGCATTGTGTCTCTTATATTTAATTCCGATGCAATTTCTGTGCTTCGTTGCCAAGGGAAGTTCCATTGGATACAGTAAATCTGCAGAGGTGGATCGGAATGTAAAACTGGTGACACAGGAAACGCTCAAAACATAGACAGTAGGAAGACTCAGCCTTCCTGTACTTAAGTCGGCATTGTGTCTCTTATATTTAATTCCGATGCATTTTCTGTGTTTCATCGTCAATGGGAAGGTCCAATGGATACAGTAAACCTGCAGAGGTGCATCGAAATGTAAAACTGTTGACACAGGAAACGCTCAAACATTGACAGTAGGAAGACTCAGTCTTCCTGTACCTAAGTCAGCATTGTGTCAATTATATTTAATTCCGATGCAATTTCTGTGTTTCATCGTCAATGGTAAAGTCCAAGGGATACAGTAAACCTGGACAGGTGCATCGGAATGTAGAACTGGTGACACAGTAAACGCTCAAATCATAGACAGTAGGAAGACTCAGTCTTCCTGTACTTAAGTTGGCATTGTTTCTGTTATATTTAAGTCCCATGTCATTTTTGTGTTTCATTGTCAATGGGAAGGTGCAAGGGATACAGTAAACCTTCAGAGGTGCATCAGAATGTAAAACTGGTGACACAGGAGACGCTCAAAACATAGACAGTAGGAAGACTCAGTCTTTCTGTACTTAAGTCGGCATTGTGTCTCTTATATTTAATTCCGATGCTATTTCTGTGTTTCATCGTCAATGGGAAGGTCCAAGGGATACAGTAACCCTGCAGAGGTTCATCGGAATGTAAAACTGGTGACACAGGAAGCGCTCATAACATAGACCCCAAGAAGACTCAGATTTCTTGTACCTAAGTCGGCATTGTGTCTTTTATATTTAATTCCGATGCAATTTCTGTGTTTCATCGTCACTGTGAAGGTACAACGGATACAGTAAACCTGCAGAGGTGCATCAAAATGTAAAACTGGTGACGCAGGAAACGCTCAAAACATAGACAGTAGGATGAATCAATGTTAATGTACTTAAGTCGGCATGGTGTCTCTTATATTTAATTCCGATGCAATTTCTGTGTTTCATCGTCAATGGGAAGATCCAAGGGATACACTAAACCTGCAGAGGTGCATCGGAATGTGAAACTGGTCACACAGGAAACGCTCTAAACATAGACAGTAGGAAGACTCAGCCTTCCTGATCTTAATTCGGCATTGTGTCTCTTATATTTAATTCCGATGCAATTTCTGTGTTTCATCTTCAATGTGAAGGTCCAATGGATACAGTAAACCTGCAGAGGTGCATCGGAATGTAAAATTGGTGACGCAGGAAAAGCTCAAAACATACACAGTAGGAAGACTCAATCTTCCTGTAAAGTCGGCATTGTGTCTCTTATATTTAATTCCGATGCAATTTCTGTGTTTCATCGTCAATGGGAAAATCCAAGGGATACAGTAAACCTGTAGAGGTGCATCGCAATGTAAAACTGGTGACAAAGGAAACGCTCAAACATAGACAGTAGGAAGACTCAGTCTTTCTGTACTTAAGTCGGCATTGTGTCTCTTATATTTAATTCCGATGCAATTTCTGTGTTTCATCGTCAATGGGAAGGTCCAATGGATACAGTAAACCTGCAGAGGTGCATCGGAATGTAAAACTGGTGACGCTGGAAACGCTCAAAACATAGACCGTAAGAAGACTCAGTTTTCTTGTACTTAAATCAACGTTGTGTCTCTTATATTTAATTCCGATGTAATTTCTGTCATTCATCGTCAATGGGAAGGTCCAATGGATACAGTAAACCTGCAGAGGTGCATCGGAATGTAAAACTGGTGACGCAGGAAACGCTCAAAACATAGACCGTAAGAAGACTCAGTCTTCCTGTACTTAAGTCGGCATTGTGTCTCTTATATTTAATTCCGATGCATTTTCTGTGTTTCAACGTCAAACTGAAGATCCAATGGATACAGTAAAACTGCAGAGGTGCATCGGAATGTAAAACTGTTGACACAGGAAACGCTCAAACTTTGACAGTAGGAAGACTCAGTCTTCCTGTACTTAAGTCGGCATTGTGTCTCTTATATTTAAGACCGATGTAATTTCTGTGTTTCATCGTCAATGGTAAAGTCCAAGGGATACAGTAAACTTGCAGAGGTGCATTGGAATGTAAAACTGGTGACACAGGACACGCTCAAAACATAGACAGTAGGAAGACTCAGTCTTCCTGTACCTAAGTCGGCATTGTGTCTCTTATATTTAATTCCGATGCTATTTCTGTGTTTCATCGTCAATGGGAAAGTCCAATGGATACAGTAAACCTGCAGAGGTGCATCGGAATGTAAAATTGGTGACACTGGAAACGCTCAAAACATAGACCTTAAGAAGACTCAGTTTTCTTGTACTTAAGTCGGCATTGTGACTCTTATATTTAATTCCGATGCAATTTCTGTTTTTCATTGTCAATGGGAAGATCCAAGGGATACAGTAAACCTGCAGAGGTGCATCGGAATGTAAAACTGGTGACGCAGGAAACGCTCAAAGCATAGACAGTAGGAAGACTCAGTCTTTCTGTACTTAAGTCGGCATTGTGTCTCTTATATTTAATTCCGATGCAATTTCTGTGCTTCATCGTCAATGGGAAGGTCCAAGGGATACAGTAACCCTGCAGAGGTGCATCGGAATGTAAAACTGGTGACACAGGAAGCGCTCATAACATAGACCCTAAGAAGACTCAGTTTTCATGTACTTATGTAGGCATTGTGCCTTTTATATTTAATTCCGATGCAATTTCTGTGTTTCATCGTCACTGTGATGGTCCGAGGGATACAGTAAACCTGCAGAGGTGCATCGGAATGTAAAACTGGTGACACTGGAAACGCTCAAAACATAGACCGTAAGAAGACTCAGTTTTCTTGTACTGAAGTCGGCATTGTGTCTCTTATATTTAATTTAGATGCAGTTTCTGTGTTTCATCGTCAATGGGAAGATCCAAGGGATACAGTAAACCTGCAGAGGTGCATCGGAATGTAAAACTGGTGACACAGGAAACGCTCAAAACATAGACAGTAGTAAGACTCAGCCTTCCTGTACTTAAGTCGGCATTGTGTCTCTTATATTTATTTTCCGATGCTATTTCTGTGTTTCATCGTCAATGGGAAAGTCCAATAGATTCAGTACAATTGCAGAGGTGCATCGGAATGTAAAACTGGTGACGCAGGAAGCGGTCAAAACTTAGACCCTAAGAAGACTCAGTTTTCTTGTACTGACGTCGGCATTGTGTCTCTTATATTTAATTCCGATGCATTTTCTGTGTTTCATCGTCAATGGGAAGGTCCAATGGATACAGTAAACCTGCAGAGGTGCATCGGAATGTAAAACTGTTGACACAGGAAACGCTCAAACATAGACAGTAGGAAGACTCAGTCTTCCTGTACCTAAGTCGGCATTGTGTCACTTATATTAAATTCCGATGCAATTTCTGTGTTTCATCATCAATGGTAAAGTCCAAGGGATACAGTAAACCTGGAGAGGTGCATCGGAATGTAGAACTGGTGACACAGGAAACGCTCAAACATAGACAGTAGGAAGACTCAGTCTTCCTGTACCTAAGTCGGCATTGTGTCACTTATATTAAATTCCGATGCAATTTCTGTGTTTCATCATCAATGGTAAAGTCCAAGGGATACAGTAAACCTGCAGAGGTGCAAAGGAATGTAAAACTGGTGACACAGGACACGCTCAAAACATAGGCAGTAGGAAGACTCAGTCTTCCTGTACCTAAGTCGGCATTGTGTCTCTTATATTTAATTCCGATGTAGCTTCTGTGTTTCATCTTCAATGGGAAGGTCCAATGGATACAGTAAACCTGCAGAGGTGCATCGCAATGTGAAACTGGTGACGCAGGAAACGCTCAAAGCATAGACAGTAGGAAGACTCAGTCTTTCTGTACTTAAGTCGGCATTGTGTCTCTTATATTTAATTCCGATGCAATTCCTGTGCTTCGTCGTCAATGGGAAGGTCCAAGTAATACAGTAAACCTGCAGAGGTGCATCGGAATGTAAAACTGGTGACACAGGAAGCGGTCAAAACATAGACCCTAAGAAGACTCAGTTTTCTTGTACTGAAGTCGGCGTTGTGTCTCTTATATTTAATTTACATGCAATTTCTGTGTTTCATCGTCACTGTGAATCTTCAAGGGATACAGTAAACCTGCAAAGGTGCATCATAATGTAAAACTGATGACACAGGATACGCTCAAAACATAGACAGTAGGAAGACCCAGTCTTCCTGTACCTAAGTCGGCATTGTGTCTCTTATATTTAATTCCGATGCAATTTCTGTGCTTCATTGCCAAGGGAAGGTCCAATGGATACAGTAAACCTGCAGAGGTGGATCGGAATGTAAAACTGGTGACACATGAAACACTCAAAACATAGACAGTAGGAAGACTCAGCCTTCCTGTACTTAAGTCGGCATTTTGTCTCTCATATTTAATTCCGATGCATTTTATGTGTTTCATCGTCAATGGGAAGGTCCAATGGATATAGTAAGCCTGCAGAGGTGCATCGGAATGTAAAACTGTTGACACAGGAAACGCTCAAACATTGACAGTAGGAAGACTCAGTCTTCCTGTACCTAAGTCGGCATTGTGTCTTATATTTAATTCCGATGCAATTTCTGTGTTTCATAGTCAATGGTAAAGCCCAAGGGATACAGTAAACCTGGAGAGGTGCATCGGAATGTAGAACTGGTGACACAGGAAACGCTCAAAACATAGACAGTAGGAAGACTCAGTCTTCCTGTACTTAAGTTGGCATTGTTTCTGTTATATTTAAGTCCGATGTCATTTTTGTGTTTCATTGCCAATGGGAAGGTGCAAGGGATACAGTAAACCTGCAGAGGTGCATCAGAATGTAAAACTGGTGACACAGGAGACGCTCAAAACATAGACAGTAAGAAGACTCAGTCTTTCTGTACTTAAGTCGGCATTGTGTCTCTTATATTTAATTCCGATACAATTTCTGTGTTTCATCGTCAATGGGAAGGTCCAAGGGATACAGTAACCCTGCAGAGGTTCATCGGAATGTAAAACTGGTGACACAGGAAACGCTCATAACATAGACCCTAAGAAGACTCAGTTTTCTTGTACTTAAGTCGGCATCGTGTCTTTTATATTTAATTCTGATGCAATTTCTGTGTTTCATCGTCACTGTGAAGGTACAAGGGATACAGTAAACCTGCAGAGGTGCATCAAAATGTAAAACTGGTGACGCAGGAAACGCTCAAAACATAGACAGTAGGAAGACTCAGCCTTCCTGTACTTAAGTCGGCATTGAGTCTCTTATATTTAATTCCGATGCATTTTCTGTGTTTCATCGTCAATGGGAAGGTCCAATGGATACAGTAAGCCTGCAGAGGTGCATCGGAATGTAAAACTGTTGACACAGGAAACGCTCAAATATTGACAGTAGGAAGACTCAGTCTTCCTGTACCTAAGTCGGCATTGTGTCACTTATATTTAATTCCGATGCAAATTCTGTGTTTCATCGTCAATGGTAAAGTCCAAGGGATACAGTAAACCTGGAGAGGTGCATCGGAATGTAGAACTGGTGACACAGGAAACGCTCAAAACATAGACAGTAGGAAGACTCAGCCTTCCTGTACTTAAGTTGGCATTGTGTCTCTTATATTTAATTCCGATGCAATTTCTGTGTTTCATCGTCAATGGGAAGGTCCAAGGGATACAGTAACCCTGCAGAGGTTCATCGGAATGTAAAACTGGTGACACAGGAAGCGCTCATAACATAGACCCTAAGAAGACTCAGTTTTCATGTACTTAAGTAGGCATTGTGCCTTTTATATGTAATTCCGATGCAATTTCTGTGTTTCATCGTCACTGTGAAGGTCCAAGGGATACAGTAAACCTGCAGAGGTGCATCGGAATGTAAAACTGGTGACACTGGAAACGCTCAAAACATAGACCGTAAGAAGACTCAGTTTTCTTGTACTTAAGTCAACGTTGTGTCTCTTATATTTAATTCCGATGTAATTTCTGTGTTTCATCGTCAATGGGAAGGTCCAATGGATAAAGTAAACCTGCAGAGGTGCATCGGTATGTAAAACTGGTGACGCAGGAAACGCTCAAAACATATACAGTAGGAAGACTCAATGTTCCTGTACTTAAAACGGCATTGTGTTTCTTATATTTAATTCCAATGCAATTTCTGTGTTTCATCGTCAATGGGAAGATCCACGGGATACAGTAAACCTGCAGAGGTGCATCGGAATGTAAAACTGGTGACACAGGAAACGCTCAAAACATAGACAGTAGGAAGACTCAGCCTTCCTGTACTTAAGTCGGCATTGTGTCTCTTATATTTAATTCCGATGCTATTTCTGTGTTTCATCGCCAATGGGAAGATCCAAGGGATACACTAAACCTGCAGAGGTGCATCGGAATGTAAAACTGCTGACACAGGAAACGCTCAAAACATAGCCAGTAGGAAGACTCAGCCTTCCTGTACTTAAGTCGGCATTGTGTCTCTTATATATAATTCCGATGCATTTTCTGTGTTTCATCGTCAATGGGAAGGTCCAATGGATACAGTAAGCCTGCAGAAGTGCATCGGAATGTAAAACTGTTGACACAGGAAACGCTCAAACATTGACAGTAGGAAGACTCAGTCTTCCTGTACCTAAGTCGGCATTGTGTCACTTATATTTAATTCCGATGCAATTTCTGTGTTTCATCGTCAATGGTAAAGTCCAAGGGATACAGTAACCCTGGAGAGGTGCATCGGAATGTAGAACTGGTGACACAGGAAACGCTCAAAACATAGACAGTAGGAAGACTCAGCTTTCCTGTACTTAAGTCGGCATTGTGTCTCTTACATTTAATTCCGATGCAATTTCTGTGTTTCATCGTCAATGGGAAGGTCCAAGGGATACAGTGACCCTGCAGAGGTTCATCGGAATGTAAAACTGGTGACACAGGAAGCGCTCATCACATAGACCCTAAGAAGACTCAGTTTTCATGTACTTAAGTAGGCATTGTGCCTTTTATATGTAATTCCGATGCAATTTCTGTGTTTCATCGTCACTGTGAAGGTCCAAGGGATACAGTAAACCTGCAGAAGTGCATCGGAATGTAAAACTGGTGACACTGGAAACGCTCAAAACATAGACCGTAAGAAGACTCAGTTTTCTTGTACTTAAGTCAACGTTGTGTCTCTTATATTTAATTCCGATGTAATTTCTGTGTTTCATCGTCAATGGGAAGGTCCAATGGATAAAGTAAACCTGCAGAGGTGCATCGGTATGTAAAACAGGTGACGCAGGAAACGCTCAAATCATAGACAGTAGGAAGACTCAATGTTCCTGTACTTAAAACGGCATTGTGTTTCTTATATTTAATTCCAATGCAATTTCTGTGTTTCATCGTCAATGGGAAGATCCACGGGATACAGTAAACCTGCAGAGGTGCATCGGAATGTAAAACTGGTGACACAGGAATCGCTCAAAACATAGACAGTAGGAAGACTCAGCCTTCCTGTACTTAAGTCGGCATTGTGTCTCTTATATTTAATTCCGATGCTATTTCTGTGTTTCATCGTCAATGGGAAGGTCCAATGGATTCAGTAAAATTGCAGAGGTGCATCGGAATGTAAAACGGCTGACACAGGAAACGATCAAATCATAGACAGTAGGAATACTCAGTCTTCCTGTACTTAAGTCGGCATTGTGTCTCTTATATTTAATTTAGGTGCAATTTCTGTGTTTCATCGTCACTGTGAAGGTTCAAGGGATACAGTAAACCTGCAGAGGTGCATCATAATGTAAAACTGATGACACAGGATACGCTCAAAACATAGACACTAGGAAGACCCAGTCTTCCTGTACCTAAGTCGGCATTGTGTCTCTTATATTTAATTCCGATGCAATTTCGGTGCTTCGTTGCCAAGGGAAGGTCCAATGGATACAGTAAACCTGCAGAGGTGGATCGGAATGTAAAACTGGTGACACAGGAAACGCTCAAAACATAGACAGTAGGAAGACTCAGCCTTCCTGTAATTAAGTCGGCATTGTGTCTCTTATATTTAATTCCGATGCATTTTCTGTGTTTCATCGTCAATGGGAAGGTCCAATGGATACAGTAAGCCTGCAGAGGTGCATCGGAATGTAAAACTGTTGACATAGGAAACGCACAAACATTGACAGTAGGAAGACTCAGTCTTTCTGTACCTAAGTCGGCATTGTGTCACTTATATTTAATTCCGATGCAATTTCTGTGTTTCATCGTCAATGGTAAAGTCCAAGGGATACAGTAATCCTGGAGAGGTGCATCGGAATGTAGAACTGATGACACAGGAAACGCTCAAAACATAGACAGTAGGAAGACTCAGTCCTCCTGTACTTAAGTTGGCATTGTTTCTATTATATTTAAGTCCGATGTCATTTTTGTGTTTCATTGTCAATGGGAAGGTGCCATGGATACAGTAAACCTGCAGAGGTGCATCAGCATGTAAAACTGGTGACACAGGAGACGCTCAAAACATAGACAGTAGGAAGACTCAGTCTTTCTGTACTTAAGTCGGCATTGTGTCTCTTGTATTTAATACCGATGCAATTTCTGTGTTTCATCGTCAATGGGAAGGTCCAAGGGATACAGTAACCCTGCAGAGGTTCATCGGAATGTAAAACTGGTGACACAGGAAGCGCTCATAACATAGACCCTAAGAAGACTCAGTTTTCATGTACTTAAGTAGGCATTGTGCCTTTTATATGTAATTCCGATGCAATTTCTGTGTTTCATCGTCACTGTGAAGGTCCAAGGGATACAGTAAACCTGCAGAAGTGCATCGGAATGTAAAACTGGTGACACTGGAAACGCTCAAAACATAGACCGTAAGAAGACTCAGTTTTCTTGTACTTAAGTCAACGTTGTGTCTCTTATATTTAATTCCTATGTAATTTCTGTGTTGCATCGTCAATGGGAAGGTCCAATGGATAAAGTAAACCTGCAGAGGTGCATCGGTATGTAGAACTGGTGACGCAGGAAACGCTCAAATCATATACAGTAGGAAGACTCAATGTTCCTGTACTTAAAACGGCATTGTGTCTCTTATATTTAATTCCGATGCAATTTCTGTGCTTCGATGCCAAGGGAAGGTCCAATGGATACAGTAAACCTGCAGAGGTGGATCGGAATGTAAAACTGGTGACACAGGAAACGCTCAAAACATAGACAGTAGGAAGACTCAGCCTTCCTGTACTTAAGTCGGCATTGTGTCTCTTATATTTAATTCCGATGCATTTTCTGTGTTTCATCGTCAATGGGAAGGTCCAATGGATACAGTAATCCTGCAGAGGTGCATCGGAATGTAAAACTGTTGACATAGGAAACGCACAAACATTGACAGTAGGAAGACTCAGTCTTTCTGTACCTAAGTCGGCATTGTGTCACTTATATTTAATTCCGATGCAATTTCTGTGTTTCATCGTCAATGGTAAAGTCCAAGGGATACAGTAAACCTGGAGAGGTGCATCGGAATGTAGAACTGATGACACAGGAAACGCTCAAAACATAGACAGTAGGAAGACTCAGTCTTCCTGTACTTAAGTTGGCATTGTTTCTGTTATATTTAAGTCCGATGTCATTTTTGTGTTTCATTGTCAATGGGAAGGTGCAAGGGATACAGTAAACCTGCAGAGGTGCATCAACATGTAAAACTGGTGACACAGGAGACGCTCAAAACATAGTAGGAAGACTCAGTCTTTCTGTACTTAAGTCGGCATTGTGTCTCTTATATTTAATTCCGATGCAATTTCTGTGTTTCATCGTCAATGGGAAGGTCCAAGGGATACAGTAACCCTGCAGAGGTTCATCGGAATGTAAAACTGGTGACACAGGAAGCGCTCATAACATAGACCCTAAGTATACTCAGTTTTCCTGTACTTAAGTCGGCATTGTGTCTTTTATATTTAATTGCGATGCAATTTCTGTGTTTCATCGTCACTGTGAAGGTCCAAGGGCTACAGTAAACCTGCAGAAGTGCATCGGAATGTAAAACTGGTGACACAGGACACGCTCAAAACATATACCTTATGAAGACTCACTTTTCTTGTACTTAAATCGGCATTGTGTCTTTTATATTTAATTCAGATGCAATTTCTGTGTTTCATCGTCACTGTGAAGGTACAAGGGATACAGTAAACCTGCAGAGGTGCATCGCAATGTAAAACTGGTGACGCAGGAAACGCTCAAACATTGATAGTAGGAGGAATCTGCCTTCCTGTTCTTAAGTCGGCATTGTGTCTCTTATATTTAATTCCGATGCTATTTCTGTGTTTCATCGTCAATGGGAAAAACCAATGGACACAATAAACCTGCAGAGGTGCATCGGAATGTAAAATTGGTGACGGAGGAAACGCTCAAAGCATACACAGTAGGAAGACTCAATCTTCCTGTACTTAAGTCGGCATTGTGTCTCTTATATTTAATTCCGATGCAATTTCTGTTTTTCATCGTCAATGGGAAGATCCAAGGGATGCAGTTACCCTGCAGAGGTGCATCAGAATGTAATACTGGTGACACAGGACATGCTCAAAGCATAGACTTTAAGAAGACTCAGTTTTCACGTACTTAAGTAGGCATTGTGCCTTTTATATTTAATTACGATGCAATTTCTGTGTTTCATCGTCAATGGGAAGGTCCAATGGATACAGTAAACCTGCAGAGGTGCATCGGAATGTAAAACTGTTGACACAGGAAACGCTCAAACATTGACAGTAGGAAGACTCAGTCTTCCTGTACCTAAGTCAGCATTGTGTCAATTATATTTAATTCCGATGCAATTTCTGTGTTTCATCGTCAATGGTAAAGTCCAAGGTATACAGTAAACCTGGAGAGGTGCATCGGAATGTAGAATTGGTGACACAGGAAACGCTCAAAACATAGACAGTAGGAAGACTCAGTCTTCCTGTACTTAAGTTGGCATTGTTTCTGTTATATTTAAGTCCGATGTCATTTTTGAGTTTCATTGTCAATGGGAAGGTGCAAGGGATACAGTAAACCTGCAGAGGTGCATCAGAATGTAAAACTGGTGACACAGGAGACGCTCAAAACATAGACAGTAGGAGGACTCAGTCTTTCTGTACTTAAGTCGGCATTGTGTCTCTTATATTTAATTCCGATGCAATTTCTGTGTTTCATCGTCAATGGGAAGGTCCAAGGGATACAGTAACCCTGCAGAGGTTCATCGGAATGTAAAACTGATGACACAGGAACCGCTCATAACATAGACCCTAAGAAGACTCAGTTTTCTTGTACTTCAGTCGGCATTGTGTCTTTTATATTTAATTCCGATGCAATTTCTGTGTTTCATCGTCACTGTGAAGGTACAAGGGATACTGTAAACCTGCAGAGGTGCATCAAAATGTAAAATTGGTGACGCAGGAAAAGCTCAAAACATACACAGTAGGAAGACTCAATTTCCTGTACTTAAGTCGGCATTGTGTCTCTTATATTTAATTCCGATGCAATTTCAGTGTTTCATCGTCAATGGGAAAATCCAAGGGATACGGTAAACCTGCAGAGGTGCATCGGAATGTAAAACTGGTGACACTGGAAACGCTCAAAACATAGACAGTAGGAAGACTCACTCTTTCTGTACTTAAATCGCATTGTGTCTCTTATATTTAGTTCCGATGCAATTCCTGTGTTTCATCGTCCATGGGAAGGTGTAATGGATACAGTAAACCTGCAGAGGTGCATCGGAATGTAAAACTGGTGACACTGGAAACGCTCAAAACATAGACCGTAAGAAGACTCAGTTTTCTTGTACTTAACTCAACGTTGTGTCTCTTATATTTAATTCCGATGTAATTTCTGTGTTTCATCGTCAATGGGAAGGTCCAATGGATACAGTAAACCTGCAGAGGTGCATCGGAATGTAAAACTGGTGACACAGGACACGCTCAAAACATAGACAGTAGGAAGACTCAATGTTCCTGTACTTAAGTCGGTATTGTGTCTCTAATGTTTAATTCCGTTGCTATTTCTGCGGTTCATCGTGAATGCGAAGATCCAAGGGATACAGTAAACCTGCAGAGGTGCATCGGAATGTAAAACTGGTGACACAGGAAACGCTCAAATCATAGACAGTAGGAAGATTCAGTCTTTCTGTACATAAGTCGGCATTGTGTCTCTTATATTTAATTCCGATGCTATTTCTGTGCTTCATCGTCAATGGGAAGGTCCAATGGATTCAGTAAAATTGCAGAGGTGCATCGGAATGTAAAACTGGTGACACAGGAAACGATCAAAACATAGACAGAAGGAAGACTCAGTCTTCGTGTACTTATGTCGGCATTGTGTCTCTTATATTTAATTCCGATGCAATTTCTGGGTTTCATCGTCAATGGGAAGGTCCAAGGGATACAGTAACCCTGCAGAGGTTCATCGGAATGTAAAACTGGTGACACAGGAAGCGCTCATAATATAGACCCTAAGAAGACTCAGTTTTCTTGTACTTAAGTCGGCATTGTGTCTTTTATATTTAATTCGATGCAATTTCTGTGTTTCATCGTCACTGTGAAGGTACAAGGGATACAGTAAACCTGCAGAGGTGAATCGGAATGTAAAACTGGTGACACAGGACACGCTCAAAACATAGACAGAAGGATGGCTCAGTCTTCCTGTACCTAAGTCGGCATTGTGTCTCTTATATTTAATTCCGATGCAATTGCTGTGTTTCATCGTCCATGGGAAGGTCCAATGGATATAGTAAACCTGCACAGGTGCATCCGAATGTAAAACTGGTGACACTGGAAACGCTCAAAACATGGACCGTAAGAAGACTCAGTTTTCTTGTACTTAAGTCAACGTTGTGTCTCTTACATTTAATTCCGATGTAATTTCTGTGTTTCATCGTCAATAGGAAGGTCCAATGGATACAGTAAACCTGCAGAGGTGCATCGGAATATAAAACTGGTGACGCAGGAAGCGCTCAAAACATAGACAGTAGGAAGACTCAATGTTCCTGTACTTAAGTCGGCATTGTGTCTCTTATATTTAATTCCGATGCAATTTCTATGTTTCATCGTCAATGGGAAGGTCCAATGGATACAGTAACCCTGCAGAGGTGCATCGGAATGTAAAATTTGTGACGCAGGAAAAGCTCAAAACATAGACAGTAGGAAGACTCAATGTTCGTGTGCTTAAGTCGGCATTGTGTCTCTTATATTTAATTCCGATGCAATTTCTGTGTTTTATCGTCAATGGGAAGATCCAAGGGATACAGTAAACCTGCAGAGGTGGATCGGAATGTAAAACTGGTGACACAGGACACGCGCAAATTATAGACAGTAGGAAGACCCAGTCTTCCTGTACCTAAGTCGGCATTGTGTCTCTTATATTTAATTCCGATGCAATTTCTGTGTTTCATCGTCCATGGGAAGGTCCAATGGATACAGTAAACCTGCAGAGGTGCATCGGAATGTAAAACTGGTGACACTGGAAACGCTCAAAACATATACCTTATGAAGACTCAGTTTCTTTGTACTTAAGTCAACGTTGTGTCTCTTATATTTAATTCCGATGTAGCTTCTGTGTTTCATCGTCAATGGGAAGGTCCAATGGATACAGTAAACCTGCAGAGGTGCATCGCAATGTAAAACTGGTGACGCAGGAAACGCTCAAATCTTAGACAGTAGGAAGACTCAATGTTCCTGTACTTAAGTCGGTATTGTGTCTCTAATATTTTATTCCGATGCAATTTCTGTGGTTCATCGTCAATGCGAAGATCCAAGGGATACAGTAAACCTGCAGACGTGCATCGGAATGTAAAACAGGTGACACAGGAAACGCTCAAAATATAGACAGTAGGAAGACTCAGCCTTCCTGCTCTTAAGTCGGCATTGTGTGTCTTATACTTTATTCCGATGCTATTTCTGTTTTTCATCGTCAATGGGAAGGTCCAATGGATACAGTAAACCTGCAGAGGTGAATCGGAATGTAAAATTGGTGACGCAGGAAACGCTCAAAACACACACAGTAGGAAGACTCAATCTTCCTGTACTTAAGTCGGCATTGTGTCTCTTATATTTAATTCCGATGCAATTTCTGTGCTTCGTTGCCAATGGGAAGGTCCAATGGATACAGAAAACCTGCAGAGGTGTATCGGAATGTAAAACTGGTGACACAGGAAACGCTCAAAACATAGGCAGTAGGAAGACTCAGTCTTCCTGTACTTAAGTCGGCATTGTGTCTCTTATATTTAAGTCCGATGTAATTTTTGTGTTTCATTGCCAATGAAAAGGTGCAAGGGATACAGTAAACCTGCAGAGGTGCATCGGAATGTAAAACTGGTGACACAGGAAGCTGTCAAAACATAGACCCTAAGAAGACTCAGTTTTCGTGTACTGAAGTCGGCATTGTGTCTCTTATATTTAATTTAGATGCAATTTCTGTGTTTCATCGTCACTGTGAAGGTACAAGGGATACTGTAAACCTGCAGAGGTGCATCAAAATGTAAAATTGGTGACGCAGGAAAAGCTCAAAACATACACAGTAGGAAGACTCAATTTCCTGTACTTAAGTCGGCATTGTGTCTCTTATATTTAATTCCGATGCAATTTCAGTGTTTCATCGTCAATGGGAAAATCCAAGGGATACGGTAAACCTGCAGAGGTGCATCGGAATGTAAAACTGGTGACACTGGAAACGCTCAAAACATAGACAGTAGGAAGACTCACTCTTTCTGTACTTAAATCGCATTGTGTCTCTTATATTTAGTTCCGATGCAATTCCTGTGTTTCATCGTCCATGGGAAGGTGTAATGGATACAGTAAACCTGCAGAGGTGCATCGGAATGTAAAACTGGTGACACTGGAAACGCTCAAAACATAGACCGTAAGAAGACTCAGTTTTCTTGTACTTAACTCAACGTTGTGTCTCTTATATTTAATTCCGATGTAATTTCTGTGTTTCATCGTCAATGGGAAGGTCCAATGGATACAGTAAACCTGCAGAGGTGCATCGGAATGTAAAACTGGTGACACAGGACACGCTCAAAACATAGACAGTAGGAAGACTCAATGTTCCTGTACTTAAGTCGGTATTGTGTCTCTAATGTTTAATTCCGTTGCTATTTCTGCGGTTCATCGTGAATGCGAAGATCCAAGGGATACAGTAAACCTGCAGAGGTGCATCGGAATGTAAAACTGGTGACACAGGAAACGCTCAAATCATAGACAGTAGGAAGATTCAGTCTTTCTGTACATAAGTCGGCATTGTGTCTCTTATATTTAATTCCGATGCTATTTCTGTGCTTCATCGTCAATGGGAAGGTCCAATGGATTCAGTAAAATTGCAGAGGTGCATCGGAATGTAAAACTGGTGACACAGGAAACGATCAAAACATAGACAGAAGGAAGACTCAGTCTTCGTGTACTTATGTCGGCATTGTGTCTCTTATATTTAATTCCGATGCAATTTCTGGGTTTCATCGTCAATGGGAAGGTCCAAGGGATACAGTAACCCTGCAGAGGTTCATCGGAATGTAAAACTGGTGACACAGGAAGCGCTCATAATATAGACCCTAAGAAGACTCAGTTTTCTTGTACTTAAGTCGGCATTGTGTCTTTTATATTTAATTCGATGCAATTTCTGTGTTTCATCGTCACTGTGAAGGTACAAGGGATACAGTAAACCTGCAGAGGTGAATCGGAATGTAAAACTGGTGACACAGGACACGCTCAAAACATAGACAGAAGGATGGCTCAGTCTTCCTGTACCTAAGTCGGCATTGTGTCTCTTATATTTAATTCCGATGCAATTGCTGTGTTTCATCGTCCATGGGAAGGTCCAATGGATATAGTAAACCTGCACAGGTGCATCCGAATGTAAAACTGGTGACACTGGAAACGCTCAAAACATGGACCGTAAGAAGACTCAGTTTTCTTGTACTTAAGTCAACGTTGTGTCTCTTATATTTAATTCCGATGTAATTTCTGTGTTTCATCGTCAATAGGAAGGTCCAATGGATACAGTAAACCTGCAGAGGTGCATCGGAATATAAAACTGGTGACGCAGGAAACGCTCAAAACATAGACAGTAGGAAGACTCAATGTTCCTGTACTTAAGTCGGCATTGTGTCTCTTATATTTAATTCCGATGCAATTTCTATGTTTCATCGTCAATGGGAAGGTCCAATGGATACAGTAACCCTGCAGAGGTGCATCGGAATGTAAAATTGGTGACGCAGGAAAAGCTCAAAACATAGACAGTAGGAAGACTCAATGTTCGTGTGCTTAAGTCGGCATTGTGTCTCTTATATTTAATTCCGATGCAATTTCTGTGTTTTATCGTCAATGGGAAGATCCAAGGGATACAGTAAACCTGCAGAGGTGGATCGGAATGTAAAACTGGTGACACAGGACACGCGCAAAACATAGACAGTAGGAAGACCCAGTCTTCCTGTACCTAAGTCGGCATTGTGTCTCTTATATTTAATTCCGATGCAATTTCTGTGTTTCATCGTCCATGGGAATGTCCAATGGATACAGTAAACCTGCAGAGGTGCATCGGAATGTAAAACTGGTGACACTGGAAACGCTCAAAACATATACCTTATGAAGACTCAGTTTCTTTGTACTTAAGTCAACGTTGTGTCTCTTATATTTAATTCCGATGTAGCTTCTGTGTTTCATCGTCAATGGGAAGGTCCAATGGATACAGTAAACCTGCAGAGGTGCATCGCAATGTAAAACTGGTGACGCAGGAAACGCTCAAATCTTAGACAGTAGGAAGACTCAATGTTCCTGTACTTAAGTCGGTATTGTGTCTCTAATATTTTATTCCGATGCAATTTCTGTGGTTCATCGTCAATGCGAAGATCCAAGGGATACAGTAAACCTGCAGACGTGCATCGGAATGTAAAACAGGTGACACAGGAAACGCTCAAAATATAGACAGTAGGAAGACTCAGCCTTCCTGCTCTTAAGTCGGCATTGTGTGTCTTATACTTTATTCCGATGCTATTTCTGTTTTTCATCGTCAATGGGAAGGTCCAATGGATACAGTAAACCTGCAGAGGTGAATCGGAATGTAAAATTGGTGACGCAGGAAACGCTCAAAACACACACAGTAGGAAGACTCAATCTTCCTGTACTTAAGTCGGCATTGTGTCTCTTATATTTAAGTCCGATGTAATTTTTGTGTTTCATTGCCAATGAAAAGGTGCAAGGGATACAGTAAACCTGCAGAGGTGCATCGGAATGTAAAACTGGTGACACAGGAAGCTGTCAAAACATAGACCCTAAGAAGACTCAGTTTTCGTGTACTGAAGTCGGCATTGTGTCTCTTATATTTAATTTAGATGCAATTTCTGGGTTTCATCGTCACTGTGAAGGTCCAAGGGATACAGTAAACCTGCAGAGGTGCATCGGAATGTAAAACTGGTGACACAGGACACGCTCAAAACATAGACAGTAGGAAGACTCAAAAGTTCCTGTACTTAAGTCGGTATTGTGTCTCTAATGTTTAATTCCGTTGCTATTTCTGCGGTTCATCGTGAATGCGAAGATCCAAGGGATACAGTAAACCTGCAGAGGGGCATCGGAATGTAAAACTGGTGACTCAGGAAACGCTCAAATCATAGGCAGTAGGAAGATTCAGACTTTCTGTACATAAGTCGGCATTGTGTCTCTTATATTTAATTCCGATGCTATTTCTGTGCTTCATCGTCAATGGGAAGGTCCAATGGATTCAGTAAAATTGCAGAGGTGCATCGGAATGTAAAACTGGTGACACAGGAAACGATCAAAACATAGACAGTAGGAAGACTCAGTCTTCGTGTACTTAAGTCGGCATTGTGTCTCTTATATTTAATTCCGATGCAATTTCTGTGTTTCATCGTCAATGGGAAGGTCCAAGGGATACAGTAACCCTGCAGAGGTTCATCGGAATGTAAAACTGGTGACACAGGAAGCGCTCATAATATAGACCCTAAGAAGACTCAGTTATCCTGTACTTAAGTCGGCATTGTGTCTTTTATATTTAATTCCGATGCAATTGCTGTGTTTCATCGTCAATGGGAAGGTCCAATGGATATAGTAAACCTGCACAGGTGCATCGGAATGTAAAACTGGTGACACTGGAAACGCTCAAAACATGGACCGTAAGAAGACTCAGTTTTCTTGTACTTAAGTCAACGTTGTGTCTCTTATATTTAATTCCGATGTAATTTCTGTGTTTCATCGTCAATAGGAAGGTCCAATGGCTACAGTAAACCTGCAGAGGTGCATCGGAATATAAAACTGGTGACGCAGGAACGCTCAAAACATAGACAGTAGGAAGACTCCATGTTCCTGTACTTAAGTCGGCATTGTGTCTCTTATATTTAATTGCGATGCAATTTCTGTGTTTCATCGTCAATGGGATGGTCCAATGGATACAGTAAACCTGCAGAGGTGCATCGGAATGTAAAATTGGTGACGCAGGAAAAGCTCAAAACATACACAGTAGGAAGACTCAATCTTCCTGTACTTAAGTCGGCATTGTGTCTCTTATATTTAATTCCGATGCAATTTCTGTGTTTCATCGTCAATGGGAAAATCCAAGGGATACAGTAAACCTGCAGAAGTGCATCGGAATGTAAAACTGGTGACACAGGAAACGCTCAAATCATAGACAGTAGGAAGACTCAGTCTTTCTGTACTTAAGTCGGCATTGTGTCTCTTATATTTAATTCCAATGCAATTTCTGTGTTTCATCGTCAATGGGAAGGTCCAAGGGATACAGTAACCCTGCAGAAGTGCATCGGAATGTAAAACTGGTGACACAGCAAGCGCTCATAACATAGACCCTAAGAATACTCAGTTATCCTGTACTTAAGTCGGCATTGTGTCTTTTATATTTAATTCCGATGCAATTTCTGTGTTTCATCTTCAATGGGAAGGTCCAATGGATTCGGTAAAACTGCAGAGGTGCATCGGAATGTAAAACTGGTGACACAGGAAACGATCAAAACATAGACAGTAGGAAGACTCAGTCTTCCTGTACATAAGTCGGCATTGTGTCTCTTATATTAAATTCCGATGCAATTTCTGTGATTCATCGTCAATGGTAAAGTCCAAGGGATACAGTAAACCTGGAGAGGTGCATCGGAATGTAAAACTGGTGACACAGGAAACGCTCAAAACATAGACAGTAGGAAGACGCAGTCTTCCTGTACTTAAGTCGGCATTGTGTCTGTTATATGTAAGTCCGATGTAATTTTTGTGTTTCATTGTCAATGGGAAGGTGCAAGGGATACAGTAAAACTGCAGAAGTGCATCGGAATGTAAAACTGGTGACACAGGAGACGCTCAAAACATAAACAGTAGGAAGACTCCGTCTTTCTGTACTTAAATCGGCATTGTGTCTCTTATATTTAATTCCGATGCAATTTCTGTGTTTCATCGTCAATGGGAAGGTCCAATGGATTCGGTAAAACTGCAGAGGTGCATCGGAATGTAAAACTGGTGACACAGGAAACGATCAAAACATAGACAGTAGGAAGACTCAGTCTTCCTGTACATAAGTCGGCATTGTGTCTCTTATATTACATTCCGATGCAATTTCTGTGTTTCATCGTCAATGGTAAAATCCAAGGGATACAATAAACCTGCAGAGGTGCATCGGAATGTAAAACTGGTGAAACAGGAAACGCTCAAAACATAGACAGTAGGAAGACTCAGTCTTTCTGTACTTAAATCGGCATTGTGTCTCTTATATTTAATTCCGATGCAATTTCTGTGTTTCATCGTCAATGGGAAGGTCCAATGGATTCGGTAAAATTGCAGAGGTGCATCGGAATGTAAAACTGGTGACACAGGAAGCAGTCAAAACATAGACCCTAAGAAGACTCAGTTTTCTTGTACTGAAGTCGGCATTGTGTCTCTTATATTTAATTTAGATGCAATTTCTGTGTCTCATCGTCACTGTGAAGGTCCAAGGGATACAGTAAACCTGCAGAGGTGCATCAAAATGTAAAACTGCTGACACAGGATACGCTCATAACATAGACCCTAAGAAGACTCAGTTTTCTTGTACTTAGATGGGCATTGTGTCTTTTATATGTAATTCCGATGCAATTTCTGTGTTTCGTTGTCAAAGGGAAGGTCCAATGGATACAGTAAACCTGTAGAGGTGGATCGGAATGTAAAACTGGTGACACAGGAAACGCTCAAATCATAGACAGTAGGAAGACTCAGACTTCCTGTACATAAGTCGGCATTGTGTCTCTTATATTTAATTCCGATGCATTTTCTGTGTTTCATCGTCAATGGGAAGGTACAATGGATGTAGTAAACCTGCAGAGGTGCATCGGAATGTAAAACTGGCGACACTGGAAACGCTCAAAACATAGACCGTAAGAAGACTCAGTTTTCTTGTACTTAAGTCAACGTTGTGTCTCTTATATTTAATTCCGATGTTATTTCTGTGTTTCATCGTCAATGGGAAGGTCCTAGGGATACAGTAAGCCTGCAGAAGTGCATCGGAATGTAAAACTGGTGACACAGGAAGCGCTCATAACATAGAACCTAAGAATACTCAGTTTTCCTGTACTTAAGTCGGCATTGTGTCTTTTATAATTAATTGCGATGCAATCTCTGTGTTTCATCGTCACTGTGAAGGTCCAAGGGTTACAGTAAACCTGCAGAAGTGCATCGGAATGTAAAACTGGTGACGCAGGTAACGCACAAAACATAGACAGTAGGAAGACTCAATGTTCCTGTACTTAAGTCGGTATTGTGTCTCTAATATTTAATTCCGATGCAATTTCTGTGTTTCATCGTCAATGGGAAGATCCAAGGGATACAGTAAACCTGCAGAGGTGCATCGGAATGTAAAACTGGTGACACTGGAAACGCTCAAAACATAGACAGTAGGAAGACTCACTTTTCCTGTACTTAAGTCGCATTGTGTCTCTTATATTTAGTTCCGATGCAATTCCTGTGTTTCATCGTCCATGGGAAGGTGTAATGGATACAGTAAACCTGCAGAGGTGCATCGGAATGTAAAACTGGTGACACTGGAAACGCTCAAAACATAGACCGTAAGAAGACTCAGTTTTCTTGTACTTAACTCAACGTTGTGTCTCTTATATTTAATTCCGATGTAATTTCTGTGTTTCATCGTCAATGGGAAGGTCCAATGGATACAGTAAACCTGCAGAGGTGCATCGGAATGTAAAACTGGTGACGCCGGAAACGCTCAAACATAGACAGTAGGAAGACTCAATATTCCTGTACTTAAGTTGCATTGTGTCTCTTATATTTAGTTCCGATGCAATTTCTGTGTTTCATCGTCAATGGGAAGATCCAAGGGATACAGTACACCTGCAGAGGTGCATCGGAATGTAAAACTGGTGACACTGGAAACGCTCAAAACATAGACAGTAGGAAGACTCACTCTTCCTGTACTTAAGTCGACATTGTGTCTCTTATATTTAATTCCGATGTTATTTCTGTGTTTCATCGTCCATGGGAAGGTCCAATGGATACAGTAAACCTGCAGAGGTGGATCGGAGTATAAAACTGGTGACACAGGAAACGCTCAAAACATAGACAGTTGGAAGACTCAGTCTTCCTGTACTTAAGTTGGCATTGTGTCTCTTATATTTAATTCCGATGCATTTTCTGTGTTTCATCGTCAAATTGAAGGTCCAATGGATACAGTAAACCTGCAGAGGTGCATCGGAATGTAAAGCTGTTGACACAGGAAACGCTCAAAACATACACAGTAGGAAGACTCAGTCTTCCTGTACTTTAGTCGGCATTGTGTCTCTTATATTTAATTCCGATGCAATTTCTGTGTTTCATCGTCAATGGTAAAGTCCAAGGGATACAGTAAACTTGCAGATGTGCATCGGAATGTAAAACTGGTGACACAGGAAACGTTCAAAACATAGACAGTAGGGAGACTCAGTCTTCCTGTACTTAAGTCGGCATTGTGTCTGTTATATTTAAGTCCGATGTAATTTCTGTGTTTCATTGCCAATGAAAAGGTGCAAGGGATACAGTAAACCTGCAGAGGTGCATCGGAATGTAAAACTGGTGACACAGGAAGCTGTCAAAACATAGACCCTAAGAAGACTCAGTTTTCGTGTACTGAAGTCGGCATTGTGTCTCTTATATTTAATTTAGATGCAATTTCTGTGTTTCATCGTCACTGTGAAGGTCCAAGTGATACAGTAAACCTAAAGAGGTGCATCGGAATGTAAAACTGGTGACACAGGACACGCTCAAAACATAGACAGTAGGAAGACTCAAAGTTCCTGTACTTAAGTCGGTATTGTGTCTCTAATGTTTAATTCCGTTGCTATTTCTGCGGTTCATCGTGAATGCGAAGATCCAAGGGATACAGTAAACCTGCAGAGGTGCTTCGGAATGTAAAACTGGTGACACAGGAAACGCTCAAATCATAGACAGTAGGAAGATTCAGACTTTTTGTACATAAGTCGGCATTGTGTCTCTTATATTTAATTCCGATGCTATATCTGTGCTTCATCGTCAATGGGAAGGTCCAATGGATTCAGTAAAATTGCAGAGGTGCATCGGAATGTAAAACTGGTGACACAGGAAACGATCAAAACATAGACAGTAGGAAGACTCAGTCTTCGTGTACTTAAGTCGGCATTGTGTCTCTTATATTTAATTCCGATGCAATTTCTGTGTTTCATCGTCAATGGGAAGGTCCAAGGGATACAGTAACCCTGCAGAGGTTCATCGGAATGTAAAACTGGTGACACAGGAAGCGCTCATAATATAGACCCTAAGAAGACTCAGTTTTCTTGTACTTAAGTCGGCATTGTGTCTTTTATATTTAATTCCGATGCAATTTCTGTGTTTCATCGTCACTGTGAAGGTACAAGGGATACAGTAAACCTGCAGAGGTGAATCGGAATGTAAAACTGGTGACACAGGACACGCTCAAAACATAGACAGAAGGATGGCTCAGTCTTCCTGTACCTAAGTCGGCATTGTGTCTCTTATATTTAATTCCGATGCAATTGCTGTGTTTCATCGTCCATGGGAAGGCCCAATGGATATAGTAAACCTGCACAGGTGCATCGGAATGTAAAACTGGTGACACTGGAAACGCTCAAAACATGGACCGTAAGAAGACTCAGTTTTCTTGTACTTAAGTCAACGTTGTGTCTCTTATATTTAATTCCGATGTAATTTCTGTGTTTCATCGTCAATAGGAAGGTCCAATGGCTACAGTAAACCTGCAGAGGTGCATCGGAATATAAAACTGGTGACGCAGGAACGCTCAAAACATAGACAGTAGGAAGACTCAATGTTCCTGTACTTAAGTCGGCATTGTGTCTCTTATATTTAATTCCGATGCAATTTCTGTGTTTCATCGTCAATGGGATGGTCCAATGGATACAGTAAACCTGCAGAGGTGCATCGGAATGTAAAATTGGTGACGCAGGAAAAGCTCAAAACATACACAGTAGGAAGACTCAATCTTCCTGTACTTAAGTCGGCATTGTGTCTCTTATATTTAATTCCGATGCAATTTCTGTGTTTCATCGTCAATGGGAAAATCCAAGGGATACAGTAAACCTGCAGAAGTGCATCGGAATGTAAAACTGGTGACACAGGAAACGCTCAAATCATAGACAGTAGGAAGACTCAGTCTTTCTGTACTTAAGTCGGCATTGTGTCTCTTATATTTAATTCCAATGCAATTTCTGTGTTTCATCGTCAATGGGAAGGTCCAAGGGATACAGTAACCCTGCAGAAGTGCATCGGAATGTAAAACTGGTGACACAGCAAGCGCTCATAACATAGACCCTAAGAATACTCAGTTTTCCTGTACTTAAGTCGGCATTGTGTCTTTTATATTTAATTCCGATGCAATTTCTGTGTTTCATCGTCACTGTGAAGGTCCAAGGGTTACAGTAAACCTGCAGAAGTGCATCGGAAAGTAAAACTGGTGACACAGGACACGCTCAAAACATAGAGAGTAGGAAGACTCAGTCTGCCTGTACCTAAGTCGGAATTGTGTCTCTTATATTTAATTCCGATGCAATTCCTGTGTTTCATCGTCCATGGGAAGGTATTATGGATACAGTAAACCTGCGAGGTGAATCGGAATGTAAAACTGGTGACACTGGAAACGCTCAAAACATAGACCGTAAGAAGACTCAGTTTTCTTGTACTTAAGTCAACGTTGAGTCTCTTATATTTAATTCCGATGTAATTTCTGTGTTTCATCGTCAATGGGAAGGTCCAATGGATACAGTAAACCTGCAGAGGTGCATCGGAATGTAAAACTGGTGACGCAGGAAACGCTCAAAACATAGACAGTAGGAAGACTCAATGTTCCTGTACTTAAGTCGGCATTGTGTCTCTTATATTTAATTCCGATGCAATTTCTGTATTTTATCGTCATTGGGAAGATCCAAGGGATACAGTAAACCTGCACAGGTGGATCGGAATGTAAAACTGGTGACACAGGACATGCGCAAAACATAGACAGTAGGAAGACCCAGTCTTCCTGTACCTAAGTCGGCATTGTGTCTCTTATATTTAATTCCGATGCAATTTCTGTGTTTCATCGTCCATGGGAAGGTCCAATGGATACAGTAAACCTGCAGAGGTGCATCGGAATGTAAAACTGGTGACACTGGAAACGCTCAAAACATATACCTTAAGAAGACTCAGTTTTTTTGTACTTAAGTCAACGTTGTGTCTCTTATATTTAATTCCGATGTAGCTTCTGTGTTTCATCGTCAATGGGAAGGTCCAATGGATCCAGTAAACCTGCAGAGGTGCATCGCAATGTAAAACTGGTGACGCAGGAAACGCTCAAATCTTAGACAGTAGGAAGACTCAATGTTCCTGTACTTAAGTCGGTATTGTGTCTCTAATATTTTATTCCGATGCAATTTCTGTGGTTCATCGTCAATGCGAAGATCCAAGGGATACAGTAAACCTGCAGACGTGCATCGGAATGTAAAACAGGTGACACACGCTCAAAATATAGACAGTAGGAAGACTCAGCCTTCCTGCTGTTAAGTCGGCATTGTGTGTCTTATACTTTATTCCGATGCTATTTCTGTTTTTCATCGTCAATGGGAAGGTCCAATGGATACAGTAAACCTGCAGAGGTGAATCGGAATGTAAAATTGGTGACGCAGGAAACGCTCAAAACATACACAGTAGGAAGACTCAATCTTCCTGTACTTAAGTCGGCATTGTGTCTCTTATATTTAATTCCGATGCAATTTCTGTGCTTCGTTGCCAATGGGAAGGTCCAATGGATACAGAAAACCTGCAGAGGTGTATCGGAATGTAAAACTGGTGACACAGGAAACGCTCAAAGCATAGACAGTAGGAAGACTCAGACTTCCTGTACTTAAGTCGGCATTGTGTCTCTTATATTTAATTCCGATGCATTTTCTGTGTTTCATCGTCAATGGGAAGGTCCAATGGATACAGTAAACCTGCAGAGGTGCATCGGAATGTAAAACTGTTGACACAGGTAACGCTCAAACATTGACAGTAGGAAGACTCAGTCTTCCTGTACCTAAGTCGGCATTGTGTCACTTATATTTAATTCCGATGCAATTTCTGTGTTTCATCGTCAATGGTAAAGTCCAAGGGATACAGTAAACCTGGAGAGGTGCATCGGAATGTAAAACTGGTGACACTGGAATCGCTCAAATCATGAACCGTAAGAAGACTCAGTTTTCTTGTACTTAAGTCAACGTTGTGTCTCTTATATTTAATTCCGATGTAATTTCAGTGTTTCATCGTCAATAGGAAGGTCCAATGGCTACAGTAAACCTGCAGAGGTGCATCGGATTATAAAACTGGTGACGCAGGAACGCTCAAAACATAGACAGTAGGAAGACTCAATGTTCCTGTACTTAAGTCGGCATTGTGTCTCTTATATTTAATTCCGATGCAATTTCTGTGTTTCATCGTCAATGGGATGGTCCAATGGATACAGTAAACCTGCAGAGGTGCATCGGAATGTAAAATTGGTGACGCAGGAAAAGCTCAAAACATACACAGTAGGAAGACTCAATCTTCCTGTACTTAAGTCGGCATTGTGTCTCTTATATTTAATTCCGATGCAATTTCTGTGTTTCATCGTCAATGGGAAAATCCAAGGGATACAGTAAACCTGCAGAAGTGCATCGGAATGTAAAACTGGTGGCACAGGAAACGCTCAAATCATAGACAGTAGGAAGATTCAGACTTTCTGTACATAAGTCGGCATTGTGTCTCTTATATTTAATTCCGATGCTATTTCTGTGCTTCATCGTCAATGGGAAGGTCCAATGGATTCAGTAAAATTGCAGAGGTGCATCGGAATGTAAAACTGGTGACACAGGAAACGATCAAAACATAGACAGTAGGAAGACTCAGTCTTCGTGTACTTAAGTCGGCATTGTGTCTCTTATATTTAATTCCGATGCAATTTCTGTGTTTCATCGTCAATGGGAAGGTCCAAGGGATACAGTAACCCTGCAGAGGTTCATCGGAATGTAAAACTGGTGACACAGGAAGCGCTCATAATATAGACCCTAAGAAGACTCAGTTTTCTTGTACTTAAGTCGGCATTGTGTCTTTTATATTTAATTCCGATGCAATTTCTGTGTTTCATCGTCACTGTGAAGGTACAAGGGATACAGTAAACCTGCAGAGGTGAATCGGAATGTAAAACTGGTGACACAGGACACGCTCAAAACAAAGACAGAAGGATGGCTCAGTCTTCCTGTACCTAGGTCGGCATTGTGTCTCTTATATTTAATTCCGATGCAATTGCTGTGTTTCATCGTCCATGGGAAGGTCCAATGGATATAGTAAACCTGCACAGGTGCATCGGAATGTAAAACTGGTGACACTGGAAACGCTCAAAACATGGACCGTAAGAAGACTCAGTTTTCTTGTACTTAAGTCTACGTTGTGTCTCTTATATTTAATTCCGATGTAATTTCTGTGTTTCATCGTCAATAGGAAGGTCCAATGGCTACAGTAAACCTGCAGAGGTGCATCGGAATATAAAACTGGTGACGCAGGAACGCTCAAAACATAGACAGTAGGAAGACTCAATGTTCCTGTACTTAAGTCGGCATTGTGTCTCTTATATTTAATTCCGATGCAATTTCTGTGTTTCATCGTCAATGGGATGGTCCAATGGATACAGTAAACCTGCAGAGGTGCATCGGAATGTAAAATTGGTGACGCAGGAAAAGCTCAAAACATACACAGTAGGAAGACTCAATCTTCCTGTACTTAAGTCGGCATTGTGTCTCTTATATTTAATTCCGATGCAATTTCTGTGTTTCATCGTCAATGGGAAAATCCAAGGGATACAGTAAACCTGCAGAAGTGCATCGGAATGTAAAACTGGTGACACAGGAAACGCTCAAATCATAGACAGTAGGAAGACTCAGTCTTTCTGTACTGAAGTCGGCATTGTGTCTCTTATATTTAATTCCAATGCAATTTCTGTGTTTCATCGTCAATGGGAAGGTCCAAGGGATACAGTAACCCTGCAGAAGTGCATCGGAATGTAAAACTGGTGACACAGCAAGCGCTCATAACATAGACCCTAAGAATACTCAGTTTTCCTGTACTTAAGTCGGCATTGTGTCTTTTATATTTAATTCCGATGCAATTTCTGTGTTTCATCGTCACTGTGAAGGTCCAAGGGTTACAGTAAACCTGCAGAGGTGCATCGGAATGTAACACTGGTGACACTGGAAACGCTCAAAACATAGACCGTAAGAAGACTCAGTTTTCTTGTACGTAAGTCGGCGTTGTGTCTCTTATATTTAATTCCGATGCAATTTCTGTGCTTCGTCGTCAAAGGGAAGGTCCAATGGATACAGTAAACCTGCAGAGGGGATCGGAATGTAAAACTGGTGACACAGGAAACGCTCAAAACATAGACAGTAGGAAGACTCAGTCTTCCTGTACTTAGGTCGGCATTGTGTCTCTTATATATAATTCCGATGCATTTTCTGTGTTTCATCGTCAATGGGAATGTCCAATGGATACAGTAAACCTGCAGAGGTGCATCGGAATGTAAAACTGGTGACGCAGGAAACGCTCAAAACATAGACAGTAGGAAGACTCAATGTTCCTGTACTTAAGTCGGCATTGTGTCTCTTATATTTAATTCCGATGCAATTTCTGTATTTTATCGTCATTGGGAAGATCCAAGGGATACAGTAAACCTGCACAGGTGGATCGGAATGTAAAACTGGTGACACAGGACATGCGCAAAACATAGACAGTAGGAAGACCCAGTCTTCCTGTACCTAAGTCGGCATTGTGTCTCTTATATTTAATTCCGATGCAATTTCTGTGTTTCATCGTCCATGGGAAGGTCCAATGGATACAGTAAACCTGCAGAGGTGCATCGGAATGTAAAACTGGTGACACTGGAAACGCTCAAAACATATACCTTAAGAAGACTCAGTTTTTTTGTACTTAAGTCAACGTTGTGTCTCTTATATTTAATTCCGATGTAGCTTCTGTGTTTCATCGTCAATGGGAAGGTCCAATGGATACAGTAAACCTGCAGAGGTGCATCGCAATGTAAAACTGGTGACGCAGGAAACGCTCAAATCTTAGACAGTAGGAAGACTCAATGTTCCTGTACTTAAGTCGGTATTGTGTCTCTAATATTTTATTCCGATGCAATTTCTGTGGTTCATCGTCAATGCGAAGATCCAAGGGATACAGTAAACCTGCAGACGTGCATCGGAATGTAAAACAGGTGACACACGCTCAAAATATAGACAGTAGGAAGACTCAGCCTTCCTGCTCTTAAGTCGGCATTGTGTGTCTTATACTTTATTCCGATGCTATTTCTGTTTTTCATCGTCAATGGGAAGGTCCAATGGATACAGTAAACCTGCAGAGGTGAATCGGAATGTAAAATTGGTGACGCAGGAAACGCTCAAAACATACACAGTAGGAAGACTCAATCTTCCTGTACTTAAGTCGGCATTGTGTCTCTTATATTTAATTCCGATGCAATTTCTGTGCTTCGTTGCCAATGGGAAGGTCCAATGGATACAGAAAACCTGCAGAGGTGTATCGGAATGTAAAACTGGTGACACAGGAAACGCTCAAAGCATAGACAGTAGGAAGACTCAGACTTCCTGTACTTAAGTCGGCATTGTGTCTCTTATATTTAATTCCGATGCATTTTCTGTGTTTCATCGTCAATGGGAAGGTCCAATGGATACAGTAAACCTGCAGAGGTGCATCGGAATGTAAAACTGTTGACACAGGTAACGCTCAAACATTGACAGTAGGAAGACTCAGTCTTCCTGTACCTAAATCGGCATTGTGTCACTTATATTTTTTTCCGATGCAATTTCTGTGTTTCATCGTCAATGGTAAAGTCCAAGGGATACAGTAAACCTGGAGAGGTGCATCGGAATGTAAAACTGGTGACACTGGAATCGCTCAAATCATGGACCGTAAGAAGACTCAGTTTTCTTGTACTTAAGTCAACGTTGTGTCTCTTATATTTAATTCCGATGTAATTTCAGTGTTTCATCGTCAATAGGAAGGTCCAATGGCTACAGTAAACCTGCAGAGGTGCATCGGATTATAAAACTGGTGACGCAGGAACGCTCAAAACATAGACAGTAGGAAGACTCAATGTTCCTGTACTTAAGTCGGCATTGTGTCTCTTATATTTAATTCCGATGCAATTTCTGTGTTTCATCGTCAATGGGATGGTCCAATGGATACAGTAAACCTGCAGAGGTGCATCGGAATGTAAAATTGGTGACGCAGGAAAAGCTCAAAACATACACAGTAGGAAGACCCAATCTTCCTGTACTTAAGTCGGCATTGTGTCTCTTATATTTAATTCCGATGCAATTTCTGTGTTTCATCGTCAATGGGAAAATCCAAGGGATACAGTAAACCTGCAGAAGTGCATCGGAATGTAAAACTGGTGGCACAGGAAACGCTCAAATCATAGACAGTAGGAAGACTCAGTCTTTCTGTACTTAAGTCGGCATTGTGTCTCTTATATTTAATTCCAATGCAATTTCTGTGTTTCATCGTCAATGGGAAGGTCCAAGGGATACAGTAACCCTGCAGAAGTGCATCGGAATGTAAAACTGGTGACACAGCAAGCGCTCATAACATATACCCTAAGAATACTCAGTTTTCCTGTACTTAAGTTGGCATTGTGTCTTCTATATTTAATTCCGATGCAATTTCTGTGTTTCATCGTCAATGGGAAGGTCCAAGGGTTACAGTAAACCTGCAGAAGTGCATCGGAATGTAAAACTGGTGACACAGGACACGCTCAAAACATAGACAGTAGGAAGACTCAGTCTGCCTGTACCTAAGTCGGAATTGTGTCTCTTATATTTAATTCCGATGCAATTCCTGTGTTTCATCGTCCATGGGAAGGTATTATGGATACAGTAAACCTGCAGAGGAGAATCGGAATGTAAAACTGGTGACACTGGAAACGCTCAAAACATAGACCGTAAGAAGACTCAGTTTTCTTGTACTTAAGTCAACGTTGAGTCTCTTATATTTAATTCCGATGTAATTTCTGTGTTTCATCGTCAATGGGAAGGTCCAATGGATACAGTAAACCTGCAGAGGTGCATCGGAATGTAAAACTGGTGACGCAGGAAACGCTCAAAACATAGACAGTAGGAAGATTCAATGTTCCTGTACTTAAGTCGGCATTGTGTCTCTTATATTTAATTCCGATGCAATTTCTGTATTTTATCGTCAATGGGAAGATCCAAGGGATACAGTAAACCTGCAGAGGTGGATCGGAATGTAAAACAGGTGACACACGCTCAAAATATAGACAGTAGGAAGACTCAGCCTTCGTGCTCTTAAGTCGACATTGTGTGTCTTATACTTTATTCCGATGCTATTTCTGTTTTTCATCGTCAATGGGAAGGTCCAATGGATACAGTAAACCTGCAGAGGTGAATCGGAATGTAAAATTGGTGACGCAGGAAACGCTCAAAACATACACAGTAGGAAGACTCAATCTTCCTGTACTTAAGTCGGCATTGTGTCTCTTATATTTAATTCCGATGCAATTTCTGTGCTTCGTTGCCAATGGGAAGGTCCAATGGATACAGAAAACCTGCAGAGGTGTATCGGAATGTAAAACTGGTGACACAGGAAACGCTCAAAGCATAGACAGTAGGAAGACTCAGACTTCCTGTACTTAAGTCGGCATTGTGTCTCTTATATTTAATTCCGATGCATTTTCTGTGTTTCATCGTCAATGGGAAGGTCCAATGGATACAGTAAACCTGCAGAGGTGCATCGGAATGTAAAACTGTTGACACAGGTAACGCTCAAACATTGACAGTAGGAAGACTCAGTCTTCCTGTACCTAAGTCGGCATTGTGTCACTTATATTTAATTCCGATGCAATTTCTGTGTTTCATCGTCAATGGTAAAGTCCAAGGGATACAGTAAACCTGGAGAGGTGCATCGGAATGTAAAACTGGTGACACAGGAAACGCTCAAAACATAGACAGTAGGAAGACTCAGTCTTCCTGTACTTAAGTCGGCATTGTGTCTGTTATATTTAAGTCCGATGTAATTTTTGTGTTTCATTGTCAATGGGAAGGTGCAAGGGATACAGTAAACCTGCAGAAGTGCATCGGAATGTAAAACTGGTGACACAGGAGACGCTCAAAACATAAACAGTAGGAAGGGTCCGTCTTTCTGTACTTAAATCAGCATTGTGTCTCTTATATTTAATTCCGATGCAATTTCTGTGTTTCATCGTCACTGTGAAGGTACAAGGGATACAGTAAACCTGCAGAGGTGAATCGGAATGTAAAACTGGTGACACAGGACACGCTCAAAACATAGACAGAAGGATGGCTCAGTCTTCCTGTACCTAAGTCGGCATTGTGTCTCTTATATTTAATTCCGATGCAATTGCTGTGTTTCATCGTCCATGGGAAGGTCCAATGGATATAGTAAACCTGCACAGGTGCATCGGAATGTAAAACTGGTGACACTGGAAACGCTCAAAACATGGACCGTAAGAAGACTCAGTTTTCTTGTACTTAAGTCAACGTTGTGTCTCTTATATTTAATTCCGATGTAATTTCTGTGTTTCATCGTCAATGGGAAGGTCCAATGGATTCGGTAAAATTGCAGAGGTGCATCGGAATGTAAAACTGGTGACACAGGAAGCGGTCAAAACATAGACCCTAAGAAGACTCAGTTTTCTTGTACTGAAGTCGGCATTGTGTCTCTTATATTTAATTTAGATGCAATTTCTGTGTTTCATCGTCACTGTGAAGGACCAAGGGATACAGTAAACCTGCAGAGGTGCATCGGAATGTAAAACTGGTGACACAGGAAACGCTCAAAACATATACCTTATGAAGACTCAGTTTCTTTGTACTTAAGTCAACGTTGTGTCTCTTATATTTAATTCCGATGTAGCTTCTGTGTTTCATCGTCAATGGGAAGGTCCAATGGATACAGTAAACCTGCAGAGGTGCATCGCAATGTAAAACTGGTGACGCAGGAAACGCTCAAATCTTAGACAGTAGGAAGACTCAATGTTCCTGTACTTAAGTCGGTATTGTGTCTCTAATATTTTATTCCGATGCAATTTCTGTGGTTCATCGTCAATGCGAAGATCCAAGGGATACAGTAAACCTGCAGACGTGCATCGGAATGTAAAACAGGTGACACAGGAAACGCTCAAAATATAGACAGTAGGAAGACTCAGCCTTCCTGCTCTTAAGTCGGCATTGTGTGTCTTATACTTTATTCCGATGCTATTTCTGTTTTTCATCGTCAATGGGAAGGTCCAATGGATACAGTAAACCTGCAGAGGTGAATCGGAATGTAAAATTGGTGACGCAGGAAACGCTCAAAACACACACAGTAGGAAGACTCAATCTTCCTGTACTTAAGTCGGCATTGTGTCTCTTATATTTAAGTCCGATGTAATTTTTGTGTTTCATTGCCAATGAAAAGGTGCAAGGGATACAGTAAACCTGCAGAGGTGCATCGGAATGTAAAACTGGTGACACAGGAAGCTGTCAAAACATAGACCCTAAGAAGACTCAGTTTTCGTGTACTGAAGTCGGCATTGTGTCTCTTATATTTAATTTAGATGCAATTTCTGGGTTTCATCGTCACTGTGAAGGTCCAAGGGATACAGTAAACCTGCAGAGGTGCATCGGAATGTAAAACTGGTGACACAGGACACGCTCAAAACATAGACAGTAGGAAGACTCAAAAGTTCCTGTACTTAAGTCGGTATTGTGTCTCTAATGTTTAATTCCGTTGCTATTTCTGCGGTTCATCGTGAATGCGAAGATCCAAGGGATACAGTAAACCTGCAGAGGGGCATCGGAATGTAAAACTGGTGACTCAGGAAACGCTCAAATCATAGGCAGTAGGAAGATTCAGACTTTCTGTACATAAGTCGGCATTGTGTCTCTTATATTTAATTCCGATGCTATTTCTGTGCTTCATCGTCAATGGGAAGGTCCAATGGATTCAGTAAAATTGCAGAGGTGCATCGGAATGTAAAACTGGTGACACAGGAAACGATCAAAACATAGACAGTAGGAAGACTCAGTCTTCGTGTACTTAAGTCGGCATTGTGTCTCTTATATTTAATTCCGATGCAATTTCTGTGTTTCATCGTCAATGGGAAGGTCCAAGGGATACAGTAACCCTGCAGAGGTTCATCGGAATGTAAAACTGGTGACACAGGAAGCGCTCATAATATAGACCCTAAGAAGACTCAGTTATCCTGTACTTAAGTCGGCATTGTGTCTTTTATATTTAATTCCGATGCAATTGCTGTGTTTCATCGTCAATGGGAAGGTCCAATGGATATAGTAAACCTGCACAGGTGCATCGGAATGTAAAACTGGTGACACTGGAAACGCTCAAAACATGGACCGTAAGAAGACTCAGTTTTCTTGTACTTAAGTCAACGTTGTGTCTCTTATATTTAATTCCGATGTAATTTCTGTGTTTCATCGTCAATAGGAAGGTCCAATGGCTACAGTAAACCTGCAGAGGTGCATCGGAATATAAAACTGGTGACGCAGGAACGCTCAAAACATAGACAGTAGGAAGACTCCATGTTCCTGTACTTAAGTCGGCATTGTGTCTCTTATATTTAATTGCGATGCAATTTCTGTGTTTCATCGTCAATGGGATGGTCCAATGGATACAGTAAACCTGCAGAGGTGCATCGGAATGTAAAATTGGTGACGCAGGAAAAGCTCAAAACATACACAGTAGGAAGACTCAATCTTCCTGTACTTAAGTCGGCATTGTGTCTCTTATATTTAATTCCGATGCAATTTCTGTGTTTCATCGTCAATGGGAAAATCCAAGGGATACAGTAAACCTGCAGAAGTGCATCGGAATGTAAAACTGGTGACGCAGGAAACGCTCAAAACATAGACAGTAGGAAGACTCAATGTTCCTGTACTTAAGTCGGCATTGTGTCTCTTATATTTAATTCCGATGCAATTTCTATGTTTCATCGTCAATGGGAAGGTCCAATGGATACAGTAACCCTGCAGAGGTGCATCGGAATGTAAAATTGGTGACGCAGGAAAAGCTCAAAACATAGACAGTAGGAAGACTCAATGTTCGTGTGCTTAAGTCGGCATTGTGTCTCTTATATTTAATTCCGATGCAATTTCTGTGTTTTATCGTCAATGGGAAGATCCAAGGGATACAGTAAACCTGCAGAGGTGGATCGGAATGTAAAACTGGTGACACAGGACACGCGCAAAACATAGACAGTAGGAAGACCCAGTCTTCCTGTACCTAAGTCGGCATTGTGTCTCTTATATTTAATTCCGATGCAATTTCTGTGTTTCATCGTCCATGGGAATGTCCAATGGATACAGTAAACCTGCAGAGGTGCATCGGAATGTAAAACTGGTGACACTGGAAACGCTCAAAACATATACCTTATGAAGACTCAGTTTCTTTGTACTTAAGTCAACGTTGTGTCTCTTATATTTAATTCCGATGTAGCTTCTGTGTTTCATCGTCAATGGGAAGGTCCAATGGATACAGTAAACCTGCAGAGGTGCATCGCAATGTAAAACTGGTGACGCAGGAAACGCTCAAATCTTAGACAGTAGGAAGACTCAATGTTCCTGTACTTAAGTCGGTATTGTGTCTCTAATATTTTATTCCGATGCAATTTCTGTGGTTCATCGTCAATGCGAAGATCCAAGGGATACAGTAAACCTGCAGACGTGCATCGGAATGTAAAACAGGTGACACAGGAAACGCTCAAAATATAGACAGTAGGAAGACTCAGCCTTCCTGCTCTTAAGTCGGCATTGTGTGTCTTATACTTTATTCCGATGCTATTTCTGTTTTTCATCGTCAATGGGAAGGTCCAATGGATACAGTAAACCTGCAGAGGTGAATCGGAATGTAAAATTGGTGACGCAGGAAACGCTCAAAACACACACAGTAGGAAGACTCAATCTTCCTGTACTTAAGTCGGCATTGTGTCTCTTATATTTAAGTCCGATGTAATTTTTGTGTTTCATTGCCAATGAAAAGGTGCAAGGGATACAGTAAACCTGCAGAGGTGCATCGGAATGTAAAACTGGTGACACAGGAAGCTGTCAAAACATAGACCCTAAGAAGACTCAGTTTTCGTGTACTGAAGTCGGCATTGTGTCTCTTATATTTAATTTAGATGCAATTTCTGGGTTTCATCGTCACTGTGAAGGTCCAAGGGATACAGTAAACCTGCAGAGGTGCATCGGAATGTAAAACTGGTGACACAGGACACGCTCAAAACATAGACAGTAGGAAGACTCAAAAGTTCCTGTACTTAAGTCGGTATTGTGTCTCTAATGTTTAATTCCGTTGCTATTTCTGCGGTTCATCGTGAATGCGAAGATCCAAGGGATACAGTAAACCTGCAGAGGGGCATCGGAATGTAAAACTGGTGACTCAGGAAACGCTCAAATCATAGGCAGTAGGAAGATTCAGACTTTCTGTACATAAGTCGGCATTGTGTCTCTTATATTTAATTCCGATGCTATTTCTGTGCTTCATCGTCAATGGGAAGGTCCAATGGATTCAGTAAAATTGCAGAGGTGCATCGGAATGTAAAACTGGTGACACAGGAAACGATCAAAACATAGACAGTAGGAAGACTCAGTCTTCGTGTACTTAAGTCGGCATTGTGTCTCTTATATTTAATTCCGATGCAATTTCTGTGTTTCATCGTCAATGGGAAGGTCCAAGGGATACAGTAACCCTGCAGAGGTTCATCGGAATGTAAAACTGGTGACACAGGAAGCGCTCATAATATAGACCCTAAGAAGACTCAGTTATCCTGTACTTAAGTCGGCATTGTGTCTTTTATATTTAATTCCGATGCAATTGCTGTGTTTCATCGTCAATGGGAAGGTCCAATGGATATAGTAAACCTGCACAGGTGCATCGGAATGTAAAACTGGTGACACTGGAAACGCTCAAAACATGGACCGTAAGAAGACTCAGTTTTCTTGTACTTAAGTCAACGTTGTGTCTCTTATATTTAATTCCGATGTAATTTCTGTGTTTCATCGTCAATAGGAAGGTCCAATGGCTACAGTAAACCTGCAGAGGTGCATCGGAATATAAAACTGGTGACGCAGGAACGCTCAAAACATAGACAGTAGGAAGACTCCATGTTCCTGTACTTAAGTCGGCATTGTGTCTCTTATATTTAATTGCGATGCAATTTCTGTGTTTCATCGTCAATGGGATGGTCCAATGGATACAGTAAACCTGCAGAGGTGCATCGGAATGTAAAATTGGTGACGCAGGAAAAGCTCAAAACATACACAGTAGGAAGACTCAATCTTCCTGTACTTAAGTCGGCATTGTGTCTCTTATATTTAATTCCGATGCAATTTCTGTGTTTCATCGTCAATGGGAAAATCCAAGGGATACAGTAAACCTGCAGAAGTGCATCGGAATGTAAAACTGGTGACACAGGAAACGCTCAAATCATAGACAGTAGGAAGACTCAGTCTTTCTGTACTTAAGTCGGCATTGTGTCTCTTATATTTAATTCCAATGCAATTTCTGTGTTTCATCGTCAATGGGAAGGTCCAAGGGATACAGTAACCCTGCAGAAGTGCATCGGAATGTAAAACTGGTGACACAGCAAGCGCTCATAACATAGACCCTAAGAATACTCAGTTATCCTGTACTTAAGTCGGCATTGTGTCTTTTATATTTAATTCCGATGCAATTTCTGTGTTTCATCTTCAATGGGAAGGTCCAATGGATTCGGTAAAACTGCAGAGGTGCATCGGAATGTAAAACTGGTGACACAGGAAACGATCAAAACATAGACAGTAGGAAGACTCAGTCTTCCTGTACATAAGTCGGCATTGTGTCTCTTATATTAAATTCCGATGCAATTTCTGTGATTCATCGTCAATGGTAAAGTCCAAGGGATACAGTAAACCTGGAGAGGTGCATCGGAATGTAAAACTGGTGACACAGGAAACGCTCAAAACATAGACAGTAGGAAGACGCAGTCTTCCTGTACTTAAGTCGGCATTGTGTCTGTTATATGTAAGTCCGATGTAATTTTTGTGTTTCATTGTCAATGGGAAGGTGCAAGGGATACAGTAAAACTGCAGAAGTGCATCGGAATGTAAAACTGGTGACACAGGAGACGCTCAAAACATAAACAGTAGGAAGACTCCGTCTTTCTGTACTTAAATCGGCATTGTGTCTCTTATATTTAATTCCGATGCAATTTCTGTGTTTCATCGTCAATGGGAAGGTCCAATGGATTCGGTAAAACTGCAGAGGTGCATCGGAATGTAAAACTGGTGACACAGGAAACGATCAAAACATAGACAGTAGGAAGACTCAGTCTTCCTGTACATAAGTCGGCATTGTGTCTCTTATATTACATTCCGATGCAATTTCTGTGTTTCATCGTCAATGGTAAAATCCAAGGGATACAATAAACCTGCAGAGGTGCATCGGAATGTAAAACTGGTGAAACAGGAAACGCTCAAAACATAGACAGTAGGAAGACTCAGTCTTTCTGTACTTAAATCGGCATTGTGTCTCTTATATTTAATTCCGATGCAATTTCTGTGTTTCATCGTCAATGGGAAGGTCCAATGGATTCGGTAAAATTGCAGAGGTGCATCGGAATGTAAAACTGGTGACACAGGAAGCAGTCAAAACATAGACCCTAAGAAGACTCAGTTTTCTTGTACTGAAGTCGGCATTGTGTCTCTTATATTTAATTTAGATGCAATTTCTGTGTCTCATCGTCACTGTGAAGGTCCAAGGGATACAGTAAACCTGCAGAGGTGCATCAAAATGTAAAACTGCTGACACAGGATACGCTCATAACATAGACCCTAAGAAGACTCTGTTTTCTTGTACTTAGATGGGCATTGTGTCTTTTATATGTAATTCCGATGCAATTTCTGTGTTTCGTTGTCAAAGGGAAGGTCCAATGGATACAGTAAACCTGTAGAGGTGGATCGGAATGTAAAACTGGTGACACAGGAAACGCTCAAATCATAGACAGTAGGAAGACTCAGACTTCCTGTACATAAGTCGGCATTGTGTCTCTTATATTTAATTCCGATGCATTTTCTGTGTTTCATCGTCAATGGGAAGGTACAATGGATGTAGTAAACCTGCAGAGGTGCATCGGAATGTAAAACTGGCGACACTGGAAACGCTCAAAACATAGACCGTAAGAAGACTCAGTTTTCTTGTACTTAAGTCAACGTTGTGTCTCTTATATTTAATTCCGATGTTATTTCTGTGTTTCATCGTCAATGGGAAGGTCCTAGGGATACAGTAAGCCTGCAGAAGTGCATCGGAATGTAAAACTGGTGACACAGGAAGCGCTCATAACATAGAACCTAAGAATACTCAGTTTTCCTGTACTTAAGTCGGCATTGTGTCTTTTATAATTAATTGCGATGCAATCTCTGTGTTTCATCGTCACTGTGAAGGTCCAAGGGTTACAGTAAACCTGCAGAAGTGCATCGGAATGTAAAACTGGTGACGCAGGTAACGCACAAAACATAGACAGTAGGAAGACTCAATGTTCCTGTACTTAAGTCGGTATTGTGTCTCTAATATTTAATTCCGATGCAATTTCTGTGTTTCATCGTCAATGGGAAGATCCAAGGGATACAGTAAACCTGCAGAGGTGCATCGGAATGTAAAACTGGTGACACTGGAAACGCTCAAAACGTAGACAGTAGGAAGACTCACTTTTCCTGTACTTAAGTCGCATTGTGTCTCTTATATTTAGTTCCGATGCAATTCCTGTGTTTCATCGTCCATGGGAAGGTGTAATGGATACAGTAAACCTGCAGAGGTGCATCGGAATGTAAAACTGGTGACACTGGAAACGCTCAAAACATAGACCGTAAGAAGACTCAGTTTTCTTGTACTTAACTCAACGTTGTGTCTCTTATATTTAATTCCGATGTAATTTCTGTGTTTCATCGTCAATGGGAAGGTCCAATGGATACAGTAAACCTGCAGAGGTGCATCGGAATGTAAAACTGGTGACGCCGGAAACGCTCAAACATAGACAGTAGGAAGACTCAATATTCCTGTACTTAAGTTGCATTGTGTCTCTTATATTTAGTTCCGATGCAATTTCTGTGTTTCATCGTCAATGGGAAGATCCAAGGGATACAGTACACCTGCAGAGGTGCATCGGAATGTAAAACTGGTGACACTGGAAACGCTCAAAACATAGACAGTAGGAAGACTCACTCTTCCTGTACTTAAGTCGACATTGTGTCTCTTATATTTAATTCCGATGTTATTTCTGTGTTTCATCGTCCATGGGAAGGTCCAATGGATACAGTAAACCTGCAGAGGTGGATCGGAGTATAAAACTGGTGACACAGGAAACGCTCAAAACATAGACAGTTGGAAGACTCAGTCTTCCTGTACTTAAGTTGGCATTGTGTCTCTTATATTTAATTCCGATGCATTTTCTGTGTTTCATCGTCAAATTGAAGGTCCAATGGATACAGTAAACCTGCAGAGGTGCATCGGAATGTAAAGCTGTTGACACAGGAAACGCTCAAAACATACACAGTAGGAAGACTCAGTCTTCCTGTACTTTAGTCGGCATTGTGTCTCTTATATTTAATTCCGATGCAATTTCTGTGTTTCATCGTCAATGGTAAAGTCCAAGGGATACAGTAAACTTGCAGATGTGCATCGGAATGTAAAACTGGTGACACAGGAAACGTTCAAAACATAGACAGTAGGGAGACTCAGTCTTCCTGTACTTAAGTCGGCATTGTGTCTGTTATATTTAAGTCCGATGTAATTTCTGTGTTTCATTGCCAATGAAAATGTGCAAGGGATACAGTAAACCTGCAGAGGTGCATCGGAATGTAAAACTGGTGACACAGGAAGCTGTCAAAACATAGACCCTAAGAAGACTCAGTTTTCGTGTACTGAAGTCGGCATTGTGTCTCTTATATTTAATTTAGATGCAATTTCTGTGTTTCATCGTCACTGTGAAGGTCCAAGTGATACAGTAAACCTAAAGAGGTGCATCGGAATGTAAAACTGGTGACACAGGACACGCTCAAAACATAGACAGTAGGAAGACTCAAAGTTCCTGTACTTAAGTCGGTATTGTGTCTCTAATGTTTAATTCCGTTGCTATTTCTGCGGTTCATCGTGAATGCGAAGATCCAAGGGATACAGTAAACCTGCAGAGGTGCTTCGGAATGTAAAACTGGTGACACAGGAAACGCTCAAATCATAGACAGTAGGAAGATTCAGACTTTTTGTACATAAGTCGGCATTGTGTCTCTTATATTTAATTCCGATGCTATATCTGTGCTTCATCGTCAATGGGAAGGTCCAATGGATTCAGTAAAATTGCAGAGGTGCATCGGAATGTAAAACTGGTGACACAGGAAACGATCAAAACATAGACAGTAGGAAGACTCAGTCTTCGTGTACTTAAGTCGGCATTGTGTCTCTTATATTTAATTCCGATGCAATTTCTGTGTTTCATCGTCAATGGGAAGGTCCAAGGGATACAGTAACCCTGCAGAGGTTCATCGGAATGTAAAACTGGTGACACAGGAAGCGCTCATAATATAGACCCTAAGAAGACTCAGTTTTCTTGTACTTAAGTCGGCATTGTGTCTTTTATATTTAATTCCGATGCAATTTCTGTGTTTCATCGTCACTGTGAAGGTACAAGGGATACAGTAAACCTGCAGAGGTGAATCGGAATGTAAAACTGGTGACACAGGACACGCTCAAAACATAGACAGAAGGATGGCTCAGTCTTCCTGTACCTAAGTCGGCATTGTGTCTCTTATATTTAATTCCGATGCAATTGCTGTGTTTCATCGTCCATGGGAAGGCCCAATGGATATAGTAAACCTGCACAGGTGCATCGGAATGTAAAACTGGTGACACTGGAAACGCTCAAAACATGGACCGTAAGAAGACTCAGTTTTCTTGTACTTAAGTCAACGTTGTGTCTCTTATATTTAATTCCGATGTAATTTCTGTGTTTCATCGTCAATAGGAAGGTCCAATGGCTACAGTAAACCTGCAGAGGTGCATCGGAATATAAAACTGGTGACGCAGGAACGCTCAAAACATAGACAGTAGGAAGACTCAATGTTCCTGTACTTAAGTCGGCATTGTGTCTCTTATATTTAATTCCGATGCAATTTCTGTGTTTCATCGTCAATGGGATGGTCCAATGGATACAGTAAACCTGCAGAGGTGCATCGGAATGTAAAATTGGTGACGCAGGAAAAGCTCAAAACATACACAGTAGGAAGACTCAATCTTCCTGTACTTAAGTCGGCATTGTGTCTCTTATATTTAATTCCGATGCAATTTCTGTGTTTCATCGTCAATGGGAAAATCCAAGGGATACAGTAAACCTGCAGAAGTGCATCGGAATGTAAAACTGGTGACACAGGAAACGCTCAAATCATAGACAGTAGGAAGACTCAGTCTTTCTGTACTTAAGTCGGCATTGTGTCTCTTATATTTAATTCCAATGCAATTTCTGTGTTTCATCGTCAATGGGAAGGTCCAAGGGATACAGTAACCCTGCAGAAGTGCATCGGAATGTAAAACTGGTGACACAGCAAGCGCTCATAACATAGACCCTAAGAATACTCAGTTTTCCTGTACTTAAGTCGGCATTGTGTCTTTTATATTTAATTCCGATGCAATTTCTGTGTTTCATCGTCACTGTGAAGGTCCAAGGGTTACAGTAAACCTGCAGAAGTGCATCGGAAAGTAAAACTGGTGACACAGGACACGCTCAAAACATAGAGAGTAGGAAGACTCAGTCTGCCTGTACCTAAGTCGGAATTGTGTCTCTTATATTTAATTCCGATGCAATTCCTGTGTTTCATCGTCCATGGGAAGGTATTATGGATACAGTAAACCTGCGAGGTGAATCGGAATGTAAAACTGGTGACACTGGAAACGCTCAAAACATAGACCGTAAGAAGACTCAGTTTTCTTGTACTTAAGTCAACGTTGAGTCTCTTATATTTAATTCCGATGTAATTTCTGTGTTTCATCGTCAATGGGAAGGTCCAATGGATACAGTAAACCTGCAGAGGTGCATCGGAATGTAAAACTGGTGACGCAGGAAACGCTCAAAACATAGACAGTAGGAAGACTCAATGTTCCTGTACTTAAGTCGGCATTGTGTCTCTTATATTTAATTCCGATGCAATTTCTGTATTTTATCGTCATTGGGAAGATCCAAGGGATACAGTAAACCTGCACAGGTGGATCGGAATGTAAAACTGGTGACACAGGACATGCGCAAAACATAGACAGTAGGAAGACCCAGTCTTCCTGTACCTAAGTCGGCATTGTGTCTCTTATATTTAATTCCGATGCAATTTCTGTGTTTCATCGTCCATGGGAAGGTCCAATGGATACAGTAAACCTGCAGAGGTGCATCGGAATGTAAAACTGGTGACACTGGAAACGCTCAAAACATATACCTTAAGAAGACTCAGTTTTTTTGTACTTAAGTCAACGTTGTGTCTCTTATATTTAATTCCGATGTAGCTTCTGTGTTTCATCGTCAATGGGAAGGTCCAATGGATCCAGTAAACCTGCAGAGGTGCATCGCAATGTAAAACTGGTGACGCAGGAAACGCTCAAATCTTAGACAGTAGGAAGACTCAATGTTCCTGTACTTAAGTCGGTATTGTGTCTCTAATATTTTATTCCGATGCAATTTCTGTGGTTCATCGTCAATGCGAAGATCCAAGGGATACAGTAAACCTGCAGACGTGCATCGGAATGTAAAACAGGTGACACACGCTCAAAATATAGACAGTAGGAAGACTCAGCCTTCCTGCTGTTAAGTCGGCATTGTGTGTCTTATACTTTATTCCGATGCTATTTCTGTTTTTCATCGTCAATGGGAAGGTCCAATGGATACAGTAAACCTGCAGAGGTGAATCGGAATGTAAAATTGGTGACGCAGGAAACGCTCAAAACATACACAGTAGGAAGACTCAATCTTCCTGTACTTAAGTCGGCATTGTGTCTCTTATATTTAATTCCGATGCAATTTCTGTGCTTCGTTGCCAATGGGAAGGTCCAATGGATACAGAAAACCTGCAGAGGTGTATCGGAATGTAAAACTGGTGACACAGGAAACGCTCAAAGCATAGACAGTAGGAAGACTCAGACTTCCTGTACTTAAGTCGGCATTGTGTCTCTTATATTTAATTCCGATGCATTTTCTGTGTTTCATCGTCAATGGGAAGGTCCAATGGATACAGTAAACCTGCAGAGGTGCATCGGAATGTAAAACTGTTGACACAGGTAACGCTCAAACATTGACAGTAGGAAGACTCAGTCTTCCTGTACCTAAGTCGGCATTGTGTCACTTATATTTAATTCCGATGCAATTTCTGTGTTTCATCGTCAATGGTAAAGTCCAAGGGATACAGTAAACCTGGAGAGGTGCATCGGAATGTAAAACTGGTGACACTGGAATCGCTCAAATCATGAACCGTAAGAAGACTCAGTTTTCTTGTACTTAAGTCAACGTTGTGTCTCTTATATTTAATTCCGATGTAATTTCAGTGTTTCATCGTCAATAGGAAGGTCCAATGGCTACAGTAAACCTGCAGAGGTGCATCGGATTATAAAACTGGTGACGCAGGAACGCTCAAAACATAGACAGTAGGAAGACTCAATGTTCCTGTACTTAAGTCGGCATTGTGTCTCTTATATTTAATTCCGATGCAATTTCTGTGTTTCATCGTCAATGGGATGGTCCAATGGATACAGTAAACCTGCAGAGGTGCATCGGAATGTAAAATTGGTGACGCAGGAAAAGCTCAAAACATACACAGTAGGAAGACTCAATCTTCCTGTACTTAAGTCGGCATTGTGTCTCTTATATTTAATTCCGATGCAATTTCTGTGTTTCATCGTCAATGGGAAAATCCAAGGGATACAGTAAACCTGCAGAAGTGCATCGGAATGTAAAACTGGTGGCACAGGAAACGCTCAAATCATAGACAGTAGGAAGATTCAGACTTTCTGTACATAAGTCGGCATTGTGTCTCTTATATTTAATTCCGATGCTATTTCTGTGCTTCATCGTCAATGGGAAGGTCCAATGGATTCAGTAAAATTGCAGAGGTGCATCGGAATGTAAAACTGGTGACACAGGAAACGATCAAAACATAGACAGTAGGAAGACTCAGTCTTCGTGTACTTAAGTCGGCATTGTGTCTCTTATATTTAATTCCGATGCAATTTCTGTGTTTCATCGTCAATGGGAAGGTCCAAGGGATACAGTAACCCTGCAGAGGTTCATCGGAATGTAAAACTGGTGACACAGGAAGCGCTCATAATATAGACCCTAAGAAGACTCAGTTTTCTTGTACTTAAGTCGGCATTGTGTCTTTTATATTTAATTCCGATGCAATTTCTGTGTTTCATCGTCACTGTGAAGGTACAAGGGATACAGTAAACCTGCAGAGGTGAATCGGAATGTAAAACTGGTGACACAGGACACGCTCAAAACAAAGACAGAAGGATGGCTCAGTCTTCCTGTACCTAGGTCGGCATTGTGTCTCTTATATTTAATTCCGATGCAATTGCTGTGTTTCATCGTCCATGGGAAGGTCCAATGGATATAGTAAACCTGCACAGGTGCATCGGAATGTAAAACTGGTGACACTGGAAACGCTCAAAACATGGACCGTAAGAAGACTCAGTTTTCTTGTACTTAAGTCTACGTTGTGTCTCTTATATTTAATTCCGATGTAATTTCTGTGTTTCATCGTCAATAGGAAGGTCCAATGGCTACAGTAAACCTGCAGAGGTGCATCGGAATATAAAACTGGTGACGCAGGAACGCTCAAAACATAGACAGTAGGAAGACTCAATGTTCCTGTACTTAAGTCGGCATTGTGTCTCTTATATTTAATTCCGATGCAATTTCTGTGTTTCATCGTCAATGGGATGGTCCAATGGATACAGTAAACCTGCAGAGGTGCATCGGAATGTAAAATTGGTGACGCAGGAAAAGCTCAAAACATACACAGTAGGAAGACTCAATCTTCCTGTACTTAAGTCGGCATTGTGTCTCTTATATTTAATTCCGATGCAATTTCTGTGTTTCATCGTCAATGGGAAAATCCAAGGGATACAGTAAACCTGCAGAAGTGCATCGGAATGTAAAACTGGTGACACAGGAAACGCTCAAATCATAGACAGTAGGAAGACTCAGTCTTTCTGTACTGAAGTCGGCATTGTGTCTCTTATATTTAATTCCAATGCAATTTCTGTGTTTCATCGTCAATGGGAAGGTCCAAGGGATACAGTAACCCTGCAGAAGTGCATCGGAATGTAAAACTGGTGACACAGCAAGCGCTCATAACATAGACCCTAAGAATACTCAGTTTTCCTGTACTTAAGTCGGCATTGTGTCTTTTATATTTAATTCCGATGCAATTTCTGTGTTTCATCGTCACTGTGAAGGTCCAAGGGTTACAGTAAACCTGCAGAGGTGCATCGGAATGTAACACTGGTGACACTGGAAACGCTCAAAACATAGACCGTAAGAAGACTCAGTTTTCTTGTACGTAAGTCGGCGTTGTGTCTCTTATATTTAATTCCGATGCAATTTCTGTGCTTCGTCGTCAAAGGGAAGGTCCAATGGATACAGTAAACCTGCAGAGGGGATCGGAATGTAAAACTGGTGACACAGGAAACGCTCAAAACATAGACAGTAGGAAGACTCAGTCTTCCTGTACTTAGGTCGGCATTGTGTCTCTTATATATAATTCCGATGCATTTTCTGTGTTTCATCGTCAATGGGAAGGTCCAATGGATACAGTAAACCTGCAGAGGTGCATCGGAATGTAAAACTGGTGACGCAGGAAACGCTCAAAACATAGACAGTAGGAAGACTCAATGTTCCTGTACTTAAGTCGGCATTGTGTCTCTTATATTTAATTCCGATGCAATTTCTGTATTTTATCGTCATTGGGAAGATCCAAGGGATACAGTAAACCTGCACAGGTGGATCGGAATGTAAAACTGGTGACACAGGACATGCGCAAAACATAGACAGTAGGAAGACCCAGTCTTCCTGTACCTAAGTCGGCATTGTGTCTCTTATATTTAATTCCGATGCAATTTCTGTGTTTCATCGTCCATGGGAAGGTCCAATGGATACAGTAAACCTGCAGAGGTGCATCGGAATGTAAAACTGGTGACACTGGAAACGCTCAAAACATATACCTTAAGAAGACTCAGTTTTTTTGTACTTAAGTCAACGTTGTGTCTCTTATATTTAATTCCGATGTAGCTTCTGTGTTTCATCGTCAATGGGAAGGTCCAATGGATACAGTAAACCTGCAGAGGTGCATCGCAATGTAAAACTGGTGACGCAGGAAACGCTCAAATCTTAGACAGTAGGAAGACTCAATGTTCCTGTACTTAAGTCGGTATTGTGTCTCTAATATTTTATTCCGATGCAATTTCTGTGGTTCATCGTCAATGCGAAGATCCAAGGGATACAGTAAACCTGCAGACGTGCATCGGAATGTAAAACAGGTGACACACGCTCAAAATATAGACAGTAGGAAGACTCAGCCTTCCTGCTCTTAAGTCGGCATTGTGTGTCTTATACTTTATTCCGATGCTATTTCTGTTTTTCATCGTCAATGGGAAGGTCCAATGGATACAGTAAACCTGCAGAGGTGAATCGGAATGTAAAATTGGTGACGCAGGAAACGCTCAAAACATACACAGTAGGAAGACTCAATCTTCCTGTACTTAAGTCGGCATTGTGTCTCTTATATTTAATTCCGATGCAATTTCTGTGCTTCGTTGCCAATGGGAAGGTCCAATGGATACAGAAAACCTGCAGAGGTGTATCGGAATGTAAAACTGGTGACACAGGAAACGCTCAAAGCATAGACAGTAGGAAGACTCAGACTTCCTGTACTTAAGTCGGCATTGTGTCTCTTATATTTAATTCCGATGCATTTTCTGTGTTTCATCGTCAATGGGAAGGTCCAATGGATACAGTAAACCTGCAGAGGTGCATCGGAATGTAAAACTGTTGACACAGGTAACGCTCAAACATTGACAGTAGGAAGACTCAGTCTTCCTGTACCTAAATCGGCATTGTGTCACTTATATTTTTTTCCGATGCAATTTCTGTGTTTCATCGTCAATGGTAAAGTCCAAGGGATACAGTAAACCTGGAGAGGTGCATCGGAATGTAAAACTGGTGACACTGGAATCGCTCAAATCATGGACCGTAAGAAGACTCAGTTTTCTTGTACTTAAGTCAACGTTGTGTCTCTTATATTTAATTCCGATGTAATTTCAGTGTTTCATCGTCAATAGGAAGGTCCAATGGCTACAGTAAACCTGCAGAGGTGCATCGGATTATAAAACTGGTGACGCAGGAACGCTCAAAACATAGACAGTAGGAAGACTCAATGTTCCTGTACTTAAGTCGGCATTGTGTCTCTTATATTTAATTCCGATGCAATTTCTGTGTTTCATCGTCAATGGGATGGTCCAATGGATACAGTAAACCTGCAGAGGTGCATCGGAATGTAAAATTGGTGACGCAGGAAAAGCTCAAAGCATACACAGTAGGAAGACCCAATCTTCCTGTACTTAAGTCGGCATTGTGTCTCTTATATTTAATTCCGATGCAATTTCTGTGTTTCATCGTCAATGGGAAAATCCAAGGGATACAGTAAACCTGCAGAAGTGCATCGGAATGTAAAACTGGTGGCACAGGAAACGCTCAAATCATAGACAGTAGGAAGACTCAGTCTTTCTGTACTTAAGTCGGCATTGTGTCTCTTATATTTAATTCCAATGCAATTTCTGTGTTTCATCGTCAATGGGAAGGTCCAAGGGATACAGTAACCCTGCAGAAGTGCATCGGAATGTAAAACTGGTGACACAGCAAGCGCTCATAACATATACCCTAAGAATACTCAGTTTTCCTGTACTTAAGTTGGCATTGTGTCTTCTATATTTAATTCCGATGCAATTTCTGTGTTTCATCGTCAATGGGAAGGTCCAAGGGTTACAGTAAACCTGCAGAAGTGCATCGGAATGTAAAACTGGTGACACAGGACACGCTCAAAACATAGACAGTAGGAAGACTCAGTCTGCCTGTACCTAAGTCGGAATTGTGTCTCTTATATTTAATTCCGATGCAATTCCTGTGTTTCATCGTCCATGGGAAGGTATTATGGATACAGTAAACCTGCAGAGGAGAATCGGAATGTAAAACTGGTGACACTGGAAACGCTCAAAACATAGACCGTTAGAAGACTCAGTTTTCTTGTACTTAAGTCAACGTTGAGTCTCTTATATTTAATTCCGATGTAATTTCTGTGTTTCATCGTCAATGGGAAGGTCCAATGGATACAGTAAACCTGCAGAGGTGCATCGGAATGTAAAACTGGTGACGCAGGAAACGCTCAAAACATAGACAGTAGGAAGATTCAATGTTCCTGTACTTAAGTCGGCATTGTGTCTCTTATATTTAATTCCGATGCAATTTCTGTATTTTATCGTCAATGGGAAGATCCAAGGGATACAGTAAACCTGCAGAGGTGGATCGGAATGTAAAACAGGTGACACACGCTCAAAATATAGACAGTAGGAAGACTCAGCCTTCGTGCTCTTAAGTCGACATTGTGTGTCTTATACTTTATTCCGATGCTATTTCTGTTTTTCATCGTCAATGGGAAGGTCCAATGGATACAGTAAACCTGCAGAGGTGAATCGGAATGTAAAATTGGTGACGCAGGAAACGCTCAAAACATACACAGTAGGAAGACTCAATCTTCCTGTACTTAAGTCGGCATTGTGTCTCTTATATTTAATTCCGATGCAATTTCTGTGCTTCGTTGCCAATGGGAAGGTCCAATGGATACAGAAAACCTGCAGAGGTGTATCGGAATGTAAAACTGGTGACACAGGAAACGCTCAAAGCATAGACAGTAGGAAGACTCAGACTTCCTGTACTTAAGTCGGCATTGTGTCTCTTATATTTAATTCCGATGCATTTTCTGTGTTTCATCGTCAATGGGAAGGTCCAATGGATACAGTAAACCTGCAGAGGTGCATCGGAATGTAAAACTGTTGACACAGGTAACGCTCAAACATTGACAGTAGGAAGACTCAGTCTTCCTGTACCTAAGTCGGCATTGTGTCACTTATATTTAATTCCGATGCAATTTCTGTGTTTCATCGTCAATGGTAAAGTCCAAGGGATACAGTAAACCTGGAGAGGTGCATCGGAATGTAAAACTGGTGACACAGGAAACGCTCAAAACATAGACAGTAGGAAGACTCAGTCTTCCTGTACTTAAGTCGGCATTGTGTCTGTTATATTTAAGTCCGATGTAATTTTTGTGTTTCATTGTCAATGGGAAGGTGCAAGGGATACAGTAAACCTGCAGAAGTGCATCGGAATGTAAAACTGGTGACACAGGAGACGCTCAAAACATAAACAGTAGGAAGGGTCCGTCTTTCTGTACTTAAATCAGCATTGTGTCTCTTATATTTAATTCCGATGCAATTTCTGTGTTTCATCGTCACTGTGAAGGTACAAGGGATACAGTAAACCTGCAGAGGTGAATCGGAATGTAAAACTGGTGACACAGGACACGCTCAAAACATAGACAGAAGGATGGCTCAGTCTTCCTGTACCTAAGTCGGCATTGTGTCTCTTATATTTAATTCCGATGCAATTGCTGTGTTTCATCGTCCATGGGAAGGTCCAATGGATATAGTAAACCTGCACAGGTGCATCGGAATGTAAAACTGGTGACACTGGAAACGCTCAAAACATGGACCGTAAGAAGACTCAGTTTTCTTGTACTTAAGTCAACGTTGTGTCTCTTATATTTAATTCCGATGTAATTTCTGTGTTTCATCGTCAATGGGAAGGTCCAATGGATTCGGTAAAATTGCAGAGGTGCATCGGAATGTAAAACTGGTGACACAGGAAGCGGTCAAAACATAGACCCTAAGAAGACTCAGTTTTCTTGTACTGAAGTCGGCATTGTGTCTCTTATATTTAATTTAGATGCAATTTCTGTGTTTCATCGTCACTGTGAAGGACCAAGGGATACAGTAAACCTGCAGAGGTGCATCGGAATGTAAAACTGGTGACACAGGAAACGCTCAAAACATAGACAGTAGGAAGACTCAGTCTTTCTGTACTTAAGTCGGCATTGAGTCTCTTATATTTAATTCCAATGCAATTTCTGTGTTTCATCGTCAATGGGAAGGTCCAATGGATACAGTAAACCTGCAGAGGTGCATCGGAATGTAAAACTGGTGACACTGGAAACGCTCAAAGCATAGACCTTAAGAAGACTCAGTTTTCTTGTACTTAAGTCAACGTTGTGTCTCTTATATTTAATTCCGATGTAGTTTCTGTGTTTCATCGTCAATGGGAAGGTCCAATGGATACAGTAAACCTGCAGAGGTGCATCGCAATGTAAAACTGGTGACGCAGGAAACGCTCAAATCATAGACAGTAGGAAGACTCAATGTTCCTCTACTTAAGTCGGTATTGTGTGTCTAATATTTAATTCCGATGCAATTTCTGTGGTTCATCGTCAATGCGAAGATCCAAGGGATACAGTAAACCTGCAGAGGTGCATCGGAATGTAAAACAGGTGACACAGGAAACGCTCAAAACATAGACAGTAGGAAGACTAAGCCTTCCTGCTCTTATGTCGGCATTGTGTCTCTTATATTTAATTCCGATGCTATTTCTGTGTTTCATCGTCAATGGGAAGGTCCAATGGATACAGTAAACCTGCAGAGGTGCATCGGAATGTAAAATTGGTGACACAGGAAACGCTCAAAACATACACAGTAGGAAGACTCAATCTTCCTGTACTTAAGTCGGCATTGTGTCTCTTATATTTAATTCCGATGCAATTTCTGTGTTTCATCGTCAATGGTAAAATCCAAGGGATACAGTAAACCTGCAAAGGTGCATCGGAATGTAAAACTGGTGACACAGGATACGCTCAAAACATAGACAGTAGGAAGACTCAGTCTTTCTGTACTTAAATCGGCATTGTGTCTCTTATATTTAATTCCGATGCAATTTCTGTGTTTTATCGTCAATGGGAAGGTCCAATGGATTCGGTAAAATTGCAGAGGTGCATCGGAATGTAAAACTGGTGACACAGGAAACAATCAAAACATAGACAGTAGGAAGACTCAGTCTTCCTGTACTTAAGTCAGCATTGTGTCTCTTATATTCAAATCCGATGCAATTTCTGTGTTTCGTCGTCAATGGGAAGATCAATGGGATACAGTAATCCTGCAGAGGTGCATCGGAATGTAAAACTGGTGACACAGGAAGCGGTCAAACATAGACCCTAAGAAGACTCAGTTTTCTTGTACTGAAGTCGGCATTGTGTCTCTTATATTTAATTTAGATGCAATTTCTGTGTTTCATCGTCACTGTGAAGGTCCAAGGGATACAGTAAACCTGCAGAGGTGCATCAAAATGTAAAACTCATGACACAGGATACGCTCAAAACATAGACAGTAGGAAGACTCAGTCGTCCTTTACCTATGTCGGCAGTGTGTCTCTTATATTTAATTTTGATGCAATTTCTGTGTTTCATCGTCAATGGTAAAGTCCAAGGGATACAGTAAACCTGGAGAGGTGCATCGGAATGTAAAACTGGTGACACAGGAAACGCTCAAAACATAGACAGTAGGAAGACTCAGACTTACTGTACTTAAGACGGCATTGTGTCTCTTATATTTAATTCCGATGCATTTTCTGTGTTTCATCGTCAATGGGAAGGTCCAATGGATATAGTAAACCTGCAGAGGTGCATCGGAATGTAAAACTGGTGACACTGGATACGCTAAAAACATAGACCGTTAGAAGACTCAGTTTTCTTGTACTTAAGTCAACGTTGTGTCTCTTATATTTAATTCCGATGTAATTTCTGTGTTTCATCGTCAATGGGAAGGTCCAATGGATACAGTAAACCTGCAGAAGTGCATCGGAATATAAAACTGGTGACGCATGAAACGCTCAAAACATAGACAGTAGGAAGACTCAGACTTCCTGTACTTAAGTCGGCATTGTGTCTCTTATATTTAATTGGTTATGACCTGTAGATTAAAACTGAAGAAACTGCAAAAAGGTGGGAATTTAAGGAGATGGGACCTGGATAAACTGAAAGAACCAGAGGTTGTACAGAGTTTCAGGGAGAGCATAAGGGAACAATTGACAGGAATGGGGGAAAGAAATACAGTAGAAGAAGAATGGGTAGCTTTGAGGGATGAAGTAGTGAAGGCAGCAGAGGATAAAGTAGGTAAAAAGACGAGGGCTAGTAGAAATCCTTGGGTAACAGAAGAAATATTGAGTTTAATTGATGAAAGGAGAAAATATAAAAATGCAGTAAATGAAGCAGGCAAAAAGGAATACAAACGTCTCAAAAATGAGATTGACAGGAAGTGCAAAATGGCTAAGCAGGGATGGCTAGAGGACAAATGTAAGGATGTAGAGGCTTATCTCACTAGGGGTAAGATAGATACTGCCTACAGGAAAATTAAAGAGACCTTTGGAGATAAGAGAACCACTTCTATGAACATCAAGAGCTCAGATGGAAACCCAGTTCTAAGCAAAGAAGGGAAAGCAGAAAGGTGGAAGGAGTATATAGAGGGTCTATACAAGGGCGATGTACTTGAGGACAATATTATGGAATTGGAAGAGGATGTAGATGAAGATCAAATGGGAGATACTATACTGCGTGAAGAGTTTGACAGAGCACTGAAAGACCTGAGTCGAAACAAGGCCCCCGGAGTAGACAACATTCCATTGGAACTACTGACGGCCTTGGGAGAGCCAGTCCTGACAAAACTCTACCATCTGGTGAGCAAGATGTATGAAACAGGCGAAATACCGTCAGACTTCAAGAAGAATATAATAATTCCAATCCCAAAGAAAGCAGGTGTTGACAGATGTGAGAATTACCGAACAATCAGTTTAATAAGCCACAGCTGCAAAATACTAACACGAATTCTTTACAGACGACTGGAAAAACTAGTAGAAGCCGACCTCGGGGAAGATCAGTTTGGATTCCGTAGAAATACTGGAACACGTGAGGCAATACTGACCTTACGACTTATCTTAGAAGAAAGATTAAGGAAAGGCAAACCTACGTGTCTAGCATTTGTAGACTTAGAGAAAGCTTTTGACAATGTTGACTGGAATACTCTCTTTCAAATTCTAAAGGTGGCAGGGGTAAAATACAGGGAGCGAAAGGCTATTTACAATTTGTACAGAAACCAGATGGCAGTTATAAGAGTCGAGGGACACGAAAGGGAAGCAGTGGTTGGGAAGGGAGTAAGACAGGGTTGTAGCCTCTCCCCGATGTTATTCAATCTGTATATTGAGCAAGCAGTGAAGGAAACAAAAGAAAAATTTGGAGTAGGTATTAAAATCAATGGAGAAGAAATAAAAACTTTGAGGTTCGCCGATGACATTGTAATTCTGTCAGAGACAGCAAAGGACTTGGAAGAGCAGTTGAACGGAATGGATGGTGTCTTGAAGGGAGGATATAAGATGAACATCAACAAAAGCAAAACGAGGATAATGGAATGTAGTCGAAGTAAGTCGGGTGATGTTGAGGGTATTAGATTAGGAAATGAGACACTTAAAGTAGTAAAAGAGTTTTGCTATTTGGGGAGCAAAATAACCGATGATGGTCGAAGTAGAGAGGATATAAAATGTAGACTGGCAATGGCAAGGAAAGCGTTTCTGAAGAAGAGAAATTTGTTAACATCGAGTATAGATTTAAGTGTCAGGAAGTCTTTTCTGAAAGTATTTGTATGGAGTGTAGCCATGTATGGAAGTGAAACATGGACGATAAATAGTTTGGACAAGAAGAGAATAGAAGCTTTCGAAATGTGGTGCTACAGAAGAATGCTGAAGATTAGATGGGTAGATCACATAACTAATGAGGAGGTACTGAATCGGATTGGGGAGAAGAGGAGTTTGTGGCACAACTTGACCAGAAGAAGGGATCGGTTGGTAGGACATGTTCTGAGGCATCAAGGGATCACCAATTTAGTATTGGAGGGCAGCGTGGAGGGTAAAAATCGTAGGGGGAGACCAAGAGATGCATACACTAAGCAGATTCAGAAGGATGTAGGTTGCAGTAGGTACTGGGAGATGAAGAAGCTTGCACAGGACAGAGTAGCATGGAGAGCTGCATCAAACCAGTCTCAGGACTGAAGACCACAACAACAACAACATATTTAATTCCGATGCAATTTCTGTGTTTCATCGACAATAGGAAGATTCAAGGGATGCAGTAAACCTGCAGAGGTGCATCGGAATGTAAAACTGGTGACACAGGAAACGCTCAAAACATAGACAGTAGGAAGACTCAGCCTTCCTGATCTTAAGTCGGCATTGTGTCTCTTATATTTAATTCCGATGCAATTTCTGTGTTTCTTCGTCAATGGGAAGTTCCAATGGATACAGTAGACCTGCAGAGGTGCATCGGAATGTAAAATTGGTGACGCAGGAAAAGCTCAAAACATACACAGTAGGAAGACTCAATCTTCCTGTACTTAAGTCGGCATTGTGTCTCTTATATTTAATTCCGATGCAATTTCTGTTTTTCATCGTCAATGGTAAAGTCCAAGAGATACAGTAAACCTGCAGAGGTGCATCGGAATGTAAAACTGGTGACACTGGAAACGCTCAAAGCATAGACCTTAAGAAGACTCAGTTTTCTTGTACTTAAGTCAACGTTGTGTCTCTTATATTTAATTCCGATGTAGCTTCTGTGTTTCATCGTCAATGGGAAGGTCCAATGGATACAGCAAAACCTGCAGAGGTGCATCGCAATGTAAAACTGGTGACGCAGGAAACGCTCAAAACATAGACAGTAGGAAGACTCAATGTTCCTGTACTTAAGTCGGTATTGTGTGTCTAATATTTAATTCCGATGCAATTTCTGTGGTTCATCGTCAATGCGAAGATCCAAGGGATACAGTAAACCTGCAGAGGTGCATCGGAATGTAAAACAGGTGACACAGGAAACGCTCAAAACATAGAAAGTAGGAAGACTAAGCCTTCCTGCTCTTAAGTCGGCATTGTGTCTCTTATATTTAATTCCGATGCTATTTCTGTGTTTCATCGTCATTGGGAAGGTCCAATGGATACAGTAAACCTGCAGAGGTGCATCGGAATGTAAATTTTTTGACACAGGAAACGCTCAAAACATACACAGTAGGAAGACTCAATCTTCCTGTACTTAAGTCGGCATTGTGTATCTTATATTTAATTCCGATGCAATTTCTGTGTTTCATCGTTAATGGTAAAATCCAAGGGATACAGTAAACCTGCAGAGGTGCATCGGAATGTAAAACAGGTGACACAGGAAACGCTCAAAACATAGACAGTAGCCTTCCTGCTCTTAAGTCGGCATTGTGTCTCTTATATTTAATTCCGATGCAATTTCTGTGTTTCGTCGTCAATGGGAAGATCAAAGGGATACAGTAAACCTGCAGAGGTGCATCGGAATGTAAAACTGGTGACACAGGAAGCGGTCAAAACATAGATCCTAAGAAGACTCAGTTTTCTTGTACTGAAGTCGGCATTGTGTCTCTTATATTTAATTTAGATGCAATTTCTGTGTTTCATCGTCACTGTGAAGGTCCAAGGGATACAGTAAACCTGCAGAGGTGCATCAAAATGTAAAACTGATGACACAGGATACGCTCAAAACATAGACAGTAGGAAGACTCAGTCTTCCTGTACCTATGTCGGCATTGTGTCTCTTATATTTAATTTTGATGCAATTTCTGTGCTTCGTTGTCAAAGAGAGGTCCAATGGATACAGTAAACCGGCAGAGGTGGATCGGAATGTAAAACTGGTGACACAGGAGACGCTCAAAACATAGACAGTAGGAAGACTCAGTCTTTCTGTACTTAAGTCGGCATTGTGTCTCTTATATTTAATTCCGATGCTATTTCTGTGTTTCATCGTCATTGGGAAGGTCCAATGGATTCAGTAAAATTGCAGAGGTGTATCGGAATACAAAACAGGTGACACAGGAAACGATCAAAACATAGACAGTAGGAATACTCAGTCTTCCTGTACTTAAGTCGGCATTGAGTCTCTCATATTTAAATCCGATGCAATTTCTGTGTTTCGTCGTCTATGGGAAGGTCCAAGGGATACAGTAAATCTGCAGAGGTGCATCGGAATGTAAAACTGGTGACACAGGAAGCGGTCAAAACATCGACCCTAAGAAGACTCAGTTTTCTTGTACTGAAGTCGGCATTGTGTCTCTTATATTTAATTTAGATGCAATTTCTGTGTTTCATCGTCACTGTGAAGGTCGAAGGGATACAGTAAACCTGCAGAGGTGCATCGGAATGTAAAACTGGTGACACAGGAGACGCTCAAAACATAGACAGTAGGAAGACTCAGTCTATCTGTACTTAAGTCGCCATTGTGTCTCTTATATTTAATTCCGATGCAATTTCTGTGTTACATCGTCAATGGGAAGGTCCAAGGGATACAGTAACCCTGCAGAGGTTCATAGAAATGTAAAACTGGTGACACAGGAAGCGCTCATAACATAGACCCTAAGAAGACTCAATTTTCTTGTACTTAGGTCGGCATTGTGTCTTTTATATTTAATTCCGATGCAATTTCTGTGCTTCGTTGTCAAAGAGAAGGTCCAATGGATACAGTAAACCTGCAGAGGTGGATCGGAATGTAAAACAGGTGACACAGGAAACGCTCAAAACATAGACAGTAGGAAGACTCAGTGTGCCTGTACCTAAGTCGGAATTGTGTCTCTTATATTAAATTCCGATGCTATTTCTGTGTTTCATCGTCAATGGGAAGGTCCAATGGATACAGTAAACCTGCAGAGGTGCATCGGAATGTAAAATTGATGACACAGGAAACGCTCAAAACATACACAGTAGGAAGACTCAATCTTCCTGTACTTAAGTCGGCATTGTGTCTCTTATATTTAATTCCTATGCAATTTCTGTGTTTCATTGTCAATGGTAAAATCCAAGGGATACAGTAAACCTGCAGAGGTGCATCGGAATGTAAAACTGGTGACACAGGAAACGCTCAAAACATAGACAGTAGGAAGACTCAGTCTTTCTGTACTTAAATCGGCATTGTGTCTCTTATATTTAATTCCGATGCAATTTCTCTGTTTCATCGTCCATGGGAAGGTCCAATGAATTCGGTAAAATTGCAGAGGTGCATCGGAATGTAAAACTGGTGACACAGGAAACGATCAAAACATAGACAGTAGGAAGACTCAGTCTTCCTGTATTTAAGTCGGCATTTTGTCTCTTATATTTAAATCCTATGCAATTTCTGTGTTTCGTCGTCAATGGGAAGATCAAAGGGATGCAGTAAACCTGCAGAGATGCATCGGAATGTAAAACTGGTGACACAGGAAGCGGTCAAAACATAGACCCTAAGAAGACTTAGTTTTCTTGTACTGATGTCGGCATTGTGTCTCTTATATTTTATTTAGATGCAATTTCTGTGTTTCATCGTCATTGTGAAGGTCCAAGGGATACAGTAAACCTGCAGAGGTGCATCAAAATGAAAAACTGATGACACAGGATACGCTCAAAACATAGACAGTAGGAAGACTCAGTCCTCCTGTACCTATGTCGGATTTGTGTCTCTTATAATTAATTTTGATGCAGTTTCTGTGCTTCGTTGTCAAAGGGAGGTCCAATGGATACAGTAAACCAGCAGAGGTGGATCGGAATGTAAAACTGGTGACACAGGAAACGCTCAAAACATAGACAGTAGGAAGACTCAGACTTCCTGTACTTAAGTCGGCATTGTGCCTCTTATATTTAATTCCGATGCAATTTCTGTGTTTCATCGTCCATGGGAAGGTCAAATGGATACAGAAAACCTGCAGAGGTGCATCGGAATGTAAAACTGGTGACACAGGAAACGCTCAAAACATAGACAGTAGGAAGACTCAGTCTTCCTGTACTTAAGTCGGCATTGTGTCTCTTATATTTAATTCCGATTCAATTTCTGTGTTTCATCGTCCATGGGATGGTCCAATGGATACAGTAAACCTGCAGAGGTGCATCGGAATATAAAACTGGTGACACTGGAAACGCTCAAAACATAGACCGTAAGAAGACTCAGTTTTCTTGTACTTAACTCAACGTTGTGTCTCTTATATTTAATTCCGATGTAATTTCTGTGTTTCATCGTCACTGTGAAGGTCCGAGGGTTACAGTAAACCTGCAGAAGTGCATCGCAATGTAAAACTGGTGACACAGGACACGCTCAAAACATAGACAGTAGGAAGACTCAGTCTGCCTGTACCTAAGTCGGAATTGTGTCTCTTATATTTAATTCCGATGCAATTTCTGTGTTTCATCGTAAATGGGAAGGTCCAATGGATACAGTAAACCTGCAGAGGTGCATCGGAATGTAAAACTGGTGACGCAGGTAACGCTCAAAACATAGACAGTAGGAAGACTCAATGTTCCTGTACTTAAGTCGGCATTGTGTCTCTTATATTTAATTGCGATGCTATTTCTGTGTTTCATCGTCCATGGGAAGGTCAAATGGATACAGAAAACCTGCAGAGGTGGATCGGAATGTAAAACTGGTGACACAGGAAACGCTCAAAACATAGACAGTAGGAAGACTCAGACTTCCTGTACTTAAGTCGGCATTGTGTCTCTTATATTTAATTCCGATGCAATTTCTGTGTTTCATTGTCAATGGTAAAATCCAAGGGATACAGTAAACCTGCAGAGGTGCATCGGAATGTAAAACTGGTGACACAGGAAACGCTCAAAACATAGACAGTAGGAAGACTCAGTCTTTCTGTACTTAAGCCGGCATTGTGTCTGTTATATTTAATTCCGATGCTATTTCTGTGTTTCATCGTCAATGGGAAGGTGCAAGGGATACAGTAAACCTGCAGAGGTGGATCGGAATGTAAAACTGGTGACACAGGAGACGCTCAAAACATAGACAGTAGGAAGACTCAGTCTTTCTGTACTTAAGTCGGCATTGTGTCTCTTATATTTAATTCCGATGCTATTTCTGTGTTTCATCGTCATTGGGAAGGTCCAATGGATTCAGTAAAATTGCAGAGGTGTATCGGAATATAAAACAGGTGACACAGGAAACGATCAAAACATAGACAGTAGGAATACTCAGTCTTCCTGTACTTAAGTCGGCATTGTGTCTCTTATATTTAAATCCGATGCAATTTCTGTGTTTCGTCGTCTATGGGAAGGTCCAAGGGATACAGTAAATCTGCAGAGGTGCATCGGAATGTAAAACTGGTGACACAGGAAGCGGTCAAAACATAGACCCTAAGAAGACTCAGTTTTATTGTACTGAAGTCGGCATTGTGTCTCTTATATTTAATTTAGATGCAATTTCTGTGTTTCATCGTCACTGTGAAGGTCCAAGGGATACAGTAAACCTGCAGAGGTGTATCAAAATGTAAAACTGATGACACAGGAAGCGCTTATAACATAGACCCTAAGAAGACTCAGTTTTCTTGTACTTAAGTCGGCATTGTGTCTTTTATATTTAATTCCGATGCAATTTCTGTGTTTCATCGTCACTGTGAAGGTGCAAGGGATACAGTAAACCTGTAGAGGTGCATCGGAATGTAAAACTGGTGACACAGGACACGCTTAAAAGTTAGACAGAAGGATGACTCAGTCTTCCTGTACCTAAGTCGGCATTGTGTCTCTTATAATTAATTACGATGCAATTTCTGTGTTTCATCGTCAATGGGAAGATACAAGGGAAACAGTAAACCTGCAGAGGTGAATCGGAATGTAAAAGTGGTGACACAGGAAACGCTCAAATCATAGACAGTAGGAATACTCAGTCTTCCTGTACTTAAGTCGGTATTGTGTCTCTAATATTTAATTCCGATGCAATTTCTGTGGTTCATCGTCAATGGGAAGGTCCAATGGATACAGTAAACCTGCAGAGGTGCATCGGAATGTAAAACTGGTGACACAGAAAACGCTCAAACATTGACAGTAGGAAGACTCAGTCTTCCTGTACTTAAGTGGGCATTGTGTCTCTTAAATTTAATTCCGATGCAATATCTGTGTTTCATCGTCAATGGTAAAGTCCAAGGGATACAGTAAACCTCCAGAGGTGCATCGGAATGTAAAAGTGGTGACACAGGAAACGCTCAAAACATAGACAATAGGAAGACTCAGTCTTTCTGTACTTAAGTCGGCATTGTGTCTCTTATATTTAATTCCGATGCAATTTCTGTGTTTCTTCGTCAATGGGAAGGTCCAAGGGATACAGTAACCCTGCAGCGGTGCATCGGAATGTAAAACTGGTGACACAGGAAGCGCTCATAACATAGACCCTAAGAAGACTCAGTTTTCTTGTACTTAAGTCGGCATTGTGTCTCTTATATTTAATTCCGATGCAATTTCTGTGTTTCATCGTCAATGGGAAGGTCCAATGGATACAGTAAACCTGCAGAGGTGAATCGGAATGTAAAACTGGTGACACTGGAAACGCTCAAAACATAGACCTTAAGAAGACTCAGTTTTCTTGTACTTAAGTCAACGTTGTATCTCTTATATTTAATTCCGATGTAATTTCTATGTTTCATCATCAATGGGAAGGTCCAATGGATACAGTAAACCTGCAGAGGTGCATCGCAATGTAAAACTGGTGACGCAGGTAACGCACAAAACATAGACAGTAGGAAGACTCAATGTTCCTGGACTTAAGTCGGTATTGTGTCTCTAATATTTAATTCCGATGCAATTTCTGTGTTTCATCGTCAATAGGAAGACCCAAGGGATACAGTAAACCTGCAGATGTGCATCGGAATGTGCAACTGGTGACACAGGAAACGCTCAAAACATAGACAGTAGGGAGACTCAGCCTTCCTGCTCTTAAGTCGGCATTGTGTCTCTTATATTTAATTCCGATGCTATTTCTGTGTTTCATCGTCAATGGGAAGGTCCAATGGATACAGTAAACATGCAGATGTGCATCGGAATGTAAAATTGGTGACGGAGGAAACGCTCAAAACATACACAGTAGGAAGACTCAATCTTCCTGTACTTAAGTCGGCATTGTGTCTCTTATATTTATCTCCGATGCAATTTCTGTGTTTCATCGTCAATGGGAAGATCCAAGAGATACAGTAAACCTGCAGAGGTGCATCGCAATGTAAAACTGGTGACACAGGAAACGCTCAAAACATAGACAGTAGGAAGACTCAGTCTTTCTGTACTTAAGTCGGCATTGGGTCTCTTATATTTAATTCCGATGCAATTTCTGTGTTTCATCGTTACTGTGAAGGTCCAAGGGATACAGTAAATCTGCAGAGGTGCATCGGAATGTAAAACTGGTGACACTGGAAACGCTCAAACATAGACCTTAAGAAGACTCAGTTTTCTTGTACTTAAGTCAACCTTGTGTCTCTTATATTTAATTCCGATGTAATTTCTGTGTTTCATCGTCAATGGGAAGGTCCAATGGATACAGAAAACCTGCAGAGGTGCATCGGAATGTAAAACTGGTGACCCAGGAAGCGGTCAAAACATAGACCCTAAGAAAACTCAGTTTTCTTGTACTGAAGTCGGCATTGTGTCTCTTATATTTAATTCCGATGCACTGGAAACGCTCAAAACATATACCTTAAGAAGACTCATTTTTTTTTGTACTTAAGTCAACGTTGTGTCTCTTATATTTAATTCCGATGTAGCTTCTGTGTTTCATCGTCAATGGTATTGTCCAAGGGCTACAGTAAACCTGCAGAGGTGCATCAAAATGTGAAACTGATGACACAGGATACGCTCAAAACATAGACAGTAGGAAGACTCAGTCTTCCTGTACTTAAGACGGCATTGTGTCTCTTATATTTAATTCCGATGCAATTTCCGTGTTTCATCGTCAATGGGAAGGTCCAATGGATACAGTAAACCTGCAGAGGAGGATCGGAATGTAAATCTGGTGACACAGGAAACGATCAAAACATAGAAAATAGGAAGACTTAGTCATCCTGTACTTAAGTCGGCATTGTGTCTCTTATATTTAATTTCGATGCAATTTCTCTGTTTCATCGTCAATGGGAGAATCGAAGGGAAACAGTATACCTGCAGAGTTGCATCGGAATGTAAAACTGGTGACAGAGGGAACGCTCAAAACATAGACAGTAGGAAGACTCAGTCTTCCTGTACTTAACTCGACATTGTGCCTCTTATATTTAATTCCGATTCATTTTCTGTGTTTCATCGTCAATGAGAAGGTCCAAGGGATCCAGTAAACCTGCAGAGGTGCATCGGAATGTAAAACTGATGACACAGGAAACGCTCAAACATTCACAGTAGGAAGACTCAGTCTTCCTGTACTTAAGTCGGCATTGTGTCTCTTATATTTAATACCGATGCAATTTCTGTGTTTCATCGTCAATGGTATTGTCCAAGGGCTACAGTAAACCTGCAGAGGTGAATTGGAATGTAAAACTGGTGACACAGGAATCGCTCAAATCATAGACCGTAAGAAGACTCAGTTCTCTTGTACTTAAGTCGGCGTTGTGTCTCTTATATTAAATTCCGATGCAATATCTGTGTTTCATCGTCAATGGTAAAATTTAAGGGATACAGTAAACCTGAAGAGGTGCATCGGAATGTAAAACTGCTGACACAGGAAACGCTCAAAACATAGACAGTAGGAAGACTCAGTCTTTCTGTACTTAAATCGGCATTGTGTCTCTTATATTTAATTCCGATGCAATTTCTGTGTTTCATCGTCAATGGGAAGGTCAAATGGATTCGGTAAAATTGCAGAGGTGCATCGGAATGTATAACTGGTGACACAGGAAGCGGTCAAAACATAGACCCTAAGAAGACTCAGTTTTCTTGTACTGAAGTCGGCATTGTGTCTCTTATATTTAATTTAGATGCAATTTCTGTGTTTCATCGTCACTGTGAAGGAACAAGGGATACAGTAAACCTGCAGAGGTGCATCAAAATGTAAAACTGCTGACACAGGATACGCTCATAACATAGACCCTAAGAAGACTCAGTTTACTTGTACTTAGATCGGCATTGTGTCTTTTATATGTAATTCCGATGCAATTTCTGTGTTTCGTTGTTAAGGGAAGGTCCAATGGATACAGTAAACCTGCAGAGGTGGATCGGAATGTAAAACTGGTGACACAGGAAACGCCCAAATCATAGACAGTAGGAAGACTCAGACTTCCTGTACTTAAGTCTGCATTGTGTCTCTTATATTTAATTCCGATGCATTTTCTGTGTTTCATCGTCAACGGGAAGGTCCAATGGATGTAGTAAACCTGCAGAGGTGCATCGGAATGTAAAACTGGCGACACTGGAAACGCTCAAAACATAGACCGTAAGAAGACTCAGTTTTCTTGTACTTAAGTCAACGTTGTGTCTCTTATATTTAATTCCGATGTAATTTCTGTGTTTCATCGTAAATGGGAAGGTCCAATGGATACAGTAAACCTGCAGAGGTGCATCGGAATGTAAAACTGGTGACACAGGAAACGCTCAAAACATAGACAGTAGGAAGACTCAGTCTTTCTGTACTTAAGTCGGCATTGAGTCTCTTATATTTAATTCCAATGCAATTTCTGTGTTTCATCGTCAATGGGAAGGTCCAATGGATACAGTAAACCTGCAGAGGTGCATCGGAATGTAAAACTGGTGACACTGGAAACGTTCAAAGCATAGACCTTAAGAAGACTCAGTTTTCTTGTACTTAAGTCAACGTTGTGTCTCTTATATTTAATTCCGATGTAGTTTCTGTGTTTCATCGTCAATGGGAAGGTCCAATGGATACAGTAAACCTGCAGAGGTGCGTCGCAATGTAAAACTGGTGACGCAGGAAACGCTCAAAACATAGACAGTAGGAAGACTCAATGTTCCTCTACTTAAGTCGGTATTGTGTGTCTAATATTTAATTCCGATGCAAATTCTGTGGTTCATCGTCAATGCGAAGATCCAAGGGATACAGTAAACCTGCAGAGGTGCATCGGAATGTAAAACAGGTGACACAGGAAACGCTCAAAACATAGACAGTAGGAAGACTAAGCCGTCCTGCTCTTATGTCGGCATTGTGTCTCTTATATTTAATTCCGATGCTATTTCTGTGTTTCATCGTCAATGGTAAAATCCAAGGGATACAGTAACCCTGCAGAGGTGCATCGGAATGTAAAACTGGTGACACAGGAAACGCTCAAAACATAGACAGTAGGAAGACTCAGTCTTTCTGTACTTAAATCGGCATTGTGTCTCTTATATTTAATTCCGATGCAATTTCTGTGTTTCATCGTCAATGGGAAGGTCCAATGGATTCGGTAAAATTGCAGAGGTGCATCGGAATGTAAAACTGGTGACACAGGAAACAATCAAAACATAGACAGTAGGAAGACTCAGTCTTCCCGTACTTAAGTCGGCATTGTGTCTCTTATATTCAAATCCGATGCAATTTCTGTGTTTCGTCGTCAATGGGAAGATCAAAGGGATACAGTAAACCTGCAGAGGTGCATCGGAATGTAAAACTGGTGACACAGGAAGCGGTCAAACATAGACCCTAAGAAGAATCAGTTTTCTTTTACTGAAGTCGGCATTGTGTCTCTTATATTTAATTTAGAAGCAATTTCTGTGTTTCATCGTCACTGTGAAGGTCCAAGGGATACAGTAAACCTGCAGAGGTGCATCAAAATGTAAAACTGATGACACAGGATACCCTCAAAACATAGACAGTAGGAAGACTCAGTCCTCCTGTACCTATGTCGGCATTGTGTCTCTTATATTTAATTTTGATGCAATTTCTGTGTTTCATCGTCAATGGTAAAGTCCAAGGGATACAGTAATCCTGGAGAGGTGCATCGGAATGTAAAACTGGTGACACAGGAAACGCTCAAAACATAGACAGTAGGAAGACTCAGTCTTCCTGTACTTAAGTCGGCATTGTGTCTGTTATATTTAAGTCCGATGTAATTTTTGTGTTTCATTGTCAATGGGAAGGTGCAAGGGATACAGTAAACCTGCAGAGGTGCATCGGAATGTAAAACTGGTGACACAGGAAGCGCTCATAACATAGACCCTAAGAAGACTCAGTTTTCTTGTACTGAAGTCGGCATTGTGATTTTTATATTTAATTCCGATGCAATCTCTGTGCTTCGTTGTCAAAGGGAAGGTCCAATGGATACAGTAAACCTGCAGAGGTGGATCGGAATGTAAAACAGGTGACACAGGAGACGCTCAAAACATAGACAGTAGGAAGACTCAGTGTGATTGTACCTAAGTCGGAATTGTGTCTCTTATATTAAATTCCGATGCTATTTCTGTGTTTCATCGTCAATGGGAAGGTCCAATGGATACAGTAAACCTGCAGAGGTGCATCGGAATGTAAAATTGGTGACACAGGAAACGCTCAAAACATACACAGTAGGAAGACTCAATCTTCCTGTACTTAAGTCGGCATTGTGTCTCTTATATTTAATTCTTATACAATTTCTGTGTTTCATTGTCAATGGTAAAATCCAAGGGATACAGTAAACCTGCAGAGGTGCATCGAAATGTAAAACTGGTGACACAGGAAACGCTCAAAACATAGACAGTAGGAAGACTCAGTCTTTCTGTACTTAAATCGGCATTGTGTCTCTTATATTTAATTCCGATGCAATTTCTATGTTTCATCGTCCATGGGAAGGTCCAATGAATTCGGTAAAATTGCAGAGGTGCATCGGAATGTAAAACTGGTGACACAGGAAACGATCAAAACATAGACAGTAGGAAGACTCAGTCTTCCTGTATTTAAGTCGGCATTGTGTCTCTTATATTTAAATCCGATGCAATTTCTGTGTTTCGTCGTCAATGGGAAGATCAAAGGGATACAGTAAACCTGCAGAGATGCATCGGAATGTAAAACTGGTGACACAGGAAGCGGTCAAATCATAGACCCTAAGAAGACTCAGTTTTCTTGTACTGAAGTCGGCATTGTGTCTCTTATATTTTATTTAGATGCAATTTCTGTGTTTCATCGTCATTGTGAAGGTCCAAGGGATACAGTAATCCTGCAGAGGTGCATCAAAATGAAAAACTGATGACACAGGATACGCTTAAAACATAGACAGTAGGAAGACTCAGTCTTCCTGTACCTATGTCGGATTTGTGTCTCTTATATTTAATTTTGATGCAATTTCTGTGCTTTGTTGTCAAAGGGAGGTCCAATGGATACAGTAAACCAGCAGAGGTGGATCGGAATGTAAAACTGGTGTCACAGGAAATGCTCAAAACATAGACAGTAGGAAGACTCAGACTTCCTGTACTTAAGTCGGCATTGTGCCTCTTATATTTAATTCCGATGTAATTTCTGTGTTTCATCGTCAATGGGAAGGTCCAAGGGATACAGTAACCCTGCAGAGGTTCATGGGAATGTAAAACTGGTGACACAGGAAGCGCTCATAACATAGACCCTAAGAATACTCAGTTTTCTTGTACTTAAGTCGGCATTGTGTCTTTTATAAATAATTCCGATGCAATTTCTGTGTTTCATCGTCACTGTGAAGGTCCGAGGGTTACAGTAAACCTGCAGAAGTGCATCGGAATGTACAACTGGTGAAACAGGACACGCTCAAAACATAGACAGTAGGAAGACTCAGTCTGCCTGTACCTAAGTCGGAATTGTGTCTCTTATATTTAATTCCGATGGAATTTCTGTGTTTCATCGTCCATGGGAAGGTCCAATGGATACAGTAAACCTGCAGAGGTGCATCGGAATATAAAAGTGGTGACACTGAAAACGCTCAAAACATAGACCGTAAGAAGACTCAGTTTTCTTGTACTTAACTCAGCGTTGTGTCTCTTATATTTAATTCCGATGTAATTTCTGTGTTTCATCGTCACTGTGAAGGTCCGAGGGTTACAGTAAACCTGCAGAAGTGCATCGCAATGTAAAACTGGTGACACAGGACACGCTCAAAACATAGACAGTAGGAAGACTCAGTCTGCCTGTACCTAAGTCGGAATTGTGTCTCTTATATTTAATTCCGATGCAATTTCTGTGTTTCATCGTAAATGGGAAGGTCCAATGGATACAGTAAACCTGCAGAGGTGCATCGGAATGTAAAACTGGTGACGCAGGTAACGCTCAAAACATAGACAGTAGGAAGACTCAATGTTCCCGTACTTAAGTCGGCATTGTGTCTCTTATATTTAATTGCGATGCTATTTCTGTGATTCATCGTCCATGGGAAGGTCAAATGGATACAGAAAACCTGCAGAGGTGGATCGGAATGTAAAACTGGTGACACAGGAAACGCTCAAAACATAGACAGTAGGAAGACTCAGACTTCCTGTACTTAAGTCGGCATTGTGTCTCTTATATTTAATTCCGATGCAATATCTGTGTTTCATCGTCAATGGGAAGGTCCAATGGATACAGTAAACCTGCAGAGATGCATAGGAATGTAAAACTTTTGACACAGGTAACGCTCAAACATTGACAGTAGGAAGACTCAGTCTTCCTGTACCTAAGTCGGCATTGTGTCACTTATATTTAATTCCGATGCAATATCTGTGTTTCGTCATCTATGGTAAAGTCCAAGGGATACAGTAAGCCTGGAGAGGTGCATCGGAATGTAAAACTGGTGTCACAGGAAACGCTCAAAGCATAGACAGTAGGAAGACTCAGTCTTCCTGTACTTAAGCCGGCATTGTGTCTGTTATATTTAACTCCGATGTAATTTTTGTGTTTCATTGTCAATGGGAAGGTGCAAGGGATACAGTAAACCTGCAGAGGCGGATCGGAATGTAAAACTGGGGACACAGGAGACGCTCAAACATAGACAGTAGGAAGGCTCAGTCTTTCTGTACTTAAGTCGGCATTGTGTCTCTTATATTTAATTCCGATGCTATTTCTGTGTTTCATCGTCATTGGGAAGGTCCAATGGATTCAGTAAAATTGCAGAGGTGTATCGGAATATAAAACAGGTGACACAGGAAACGATCAAAACATAGACAGTAGGAATACTCAGTCTTCCTGTACTTAAGTCGGCATTGTGTCTCTTATATTTAAATCCGATGCAATTTCTGTGTTTCGTCGTCTATGGGAAGGTCCAAGGGATACAGTAAATCTGCAGAGGTGCATCGGAATGTAAAACTGGTGACACAGGAAGCGGTCAAAACATAGACCCTAAGAAGACTCAGTTTTCTTGTACCTAAGTCAGCATTGTGTCTCTTATATTTAATTCCGATGCAATTTCTGTACTTCGTTGTCAAAGGGAAGGTGCAATGGATACAGTAAACCTGCAGAGGTGGATCGGAATGTAAAACTGGTGACACAGGAAACGCTCAAATCATAGACAGTAGGAAGACTCAGACTTCCTGTACTTAAGTCGGCATTGTGTCTCTTATATTTAATTCCGATGAAATTTCTGTGTTTCATCGTCAATGGGAGGGTCCAAGGGATACAGTAACCCTGCTGAGGTTCATCGGAATGTAAAACTGGTGACACAGGAAGGGCTTATAACATAGACCCTAAGAAGACTCAGTTTTCTTGTACTTAAGTCGGCATTGTGTCTTTTATATTTAATTCCGATGCAATTTCTGTGTTTCATCGTCACTGTGAAGGTACAAGGGATACAGTAAACCTGTAGAGGTGCATCGGAATGTAAAACTGGTGACACAGGACACGCTCAAAAGTTAGACAGAAGGATGACTCAGTCTTCCTGTACCTAAGTCGGCATTGTGTCTCTTATATTTAATTCCGATGCAATTTCTGTGTTTCATCGTCAATGGGAAGATACAAGGGAAACAGTAAACCTACAGAGGTGAATCGGAATGAAAAACTGGTGAATCAGGAAACGCTCAAAACATAGACAGTAGGAAGACTCAGTCTGCCTGTACCTAAGTCGGAATTGTGTCTCTTATATTTAATTCCGATGCAATTTCTGTGTTTCATCGTCCATGGGAAGGTCCAATGGATACAGTAAACCTGCAGAGGTGCATCGGAATATAAAACTGGTGACACTGGAAACGCTCAAAACATAGACCGTAAGAAGACTCAGTTTTCTTGTACTTAACTCAACGTTGTGTCTCTTATATTTAATTCCGATGTAATTTCTGTGTTTCATCGTCACTGTGAAGGTCCGAGGGTTACAGTAAACCTGCAGAAGTGCATCGCAATGTAAAACTGGTGACACAGGACACGCTCAAAACATAGACAGTAGGAAGACTCAGTCTGCCTGACCTAAGTCGGAATTATGTCTCTTATATTTAATTCCGATGCAATTTCTGTGTTTCATCGTAAATGGGAAGGTCCAATGGATACAGTAAACCTGCAGAGGTGCATCGGAATGTAAAACTGGTGACGCGGGTAACGCTCAAATCATAGACAGTAGGAAGACTCAATGTTCCTGTACTTAAGTCGGCATTGTGTCTCTTATATTTAATTGCGATGCTATTTCTGTGTTTCATCGTCCATGGGAAGGTCAAATGGATACAGAAAACCTGCAGAGGTGGATCGGAATGTAAAACTGGTGACACAGGAAACGCTCAAAACATAGACAGTAGGAAGACTCAGACTTCCTGTACTTAAGTCGGCATTGTGTCTCTTATATTTAATTCCGATGCAATTTCTGTGTTTCATCGTCAATGGGAAGGTCCAATGGACACAGTAAACCTGCAGAGTTGCATAGGAATGTAAAACTTTTGACACAGGTAACGCTCAAACATTGACAGTAGGAAGACTCAGTATTCCTGTACCTAAGTCGGCATTGTGTCACTTATATTTAATTCCGATGCAATATCTGTGTTTCGTCGTCTATGGTAAAGTCCAAGGGATACAGTAAGCCTGGAGAGGTGCATCGGAATGTAAAACTGTTGACACAGGAAACGCTTAAACATTGACAGTGGAAGACTCAGTCTTCCTGTACTTAAGTCGGCATTGTGTATCTTATATTTAATACCGATGCAATTTCTGTGTTTCATCGTCAATGGTAATGTCCAAGGGATAGAGTAAACCTGCAGAGGTGAATTGGAATGTAAAACTGGTGACACAGGAATCGCTCAAATCATAAACCGTAAGAAGACTCAGTTCTCTTGTACTTAAGTCGGCGTTGTTTGTCTTATATTTAATTGCGATGCAATTTCTGTGTTTCAACGTCAATGGGAAGGTCCAATGGATACAGTAAACCTGCAGAGGTGCATCCGAATGTAAAACTGGTGACACAGGAAACGGTCAAATCATAGACAATTGAATGACACACTCTTCCTGTACTTAAGTCGCATTGTGTCTCTTATATTTCATTCCCATGCAATATCTATGTCTCATCGTCACTGTGAAGGTGCAATGGATACAGTAAACCTGCAGACGTGCATTGGAATGTAAAGCTTGTGACACAGGAAACGCTCAAAACATAGACAGTAGGAAGACTCGGTCTTCCTGTACTTCAGTCGGCATTGTGTCTTTTATATTTAATTCCGATGCAATTTCTCTGTTTCATCTTCAATGGGAAAGTCGAAGGGAAACAGTATACCTGCAGAGTTGCATCGGAATGTAAAACTGGTGACACAGGAAACGCTCAAAACATAGACAGTAGGAAGACTCAGTCTTCGTGTACTTAAGTCGGCATTGTGTCACTCATATTTAATTCCGATGCAATTTCTGTGTTTCATCGTCACTGTGTAGGTCCAAGGGATACAGTAAACCTGCAGAGGTGCATCAAAATGGAAAACTGATGACACAGGAAACGCTCAAAACATAGACAGTAGGAAGAATCAGTGTTCCTGTACCTAAGTCGCCATTGTGTCTCTTATATTTAATTCCGATGCAATTTCTGTGTTTCATCGTCAATGGGAAGGTCCAATGGATACAGTAAACTTGCAGGGGAGGATCGGAATGAAAAACTGGTGACACAGGAAACGATCAAAACATAGACAGTAGGAAGACTCTGTCTTCCTGTACTTAATTCGGCATTGTGTCTCTTATATATAATTCCGATTCATTTCCTGTGTTTCATCGTCAATGGGAAAGTCCAAGGGATACAGTAAACCTGCAGAGGTGCATCGGAATGTAAAACTGTTGACACAGGAAACGCTCAAACATTGACAGTAGGAAGACTCAGTCTTCCTGTACTTAAGTCGGCATTGTGTCTCTTATATTTAATACCGATGCAATTTCTGTGTTTCATCGTCAATGGTAATGTCCAAGGGACACAGTAAACCTGCAGAGGTGAATTGGAATGTAAAACTGGTGACACAGGAATCGCTCAAATCATAGACCGTAAGAAGACTCAGTTCTCTTGTACTTAAGTCGGCGTTGTTTGTCTTATATTTAATTGTGAAGCAATTTCTGTGTTTCAACTTCAAGGGGAAGGTCCAATGGATACAGTAAACCTGCAGAGGTGCATCGGAATGTAAAACTGGTGACACAGGAAACGCTCAAATCATAGACAATTGAAAGACACACTCTTCCTGTACTTAAGTCGCATTGTGTCTCTTATATTTAATGCCGATGCAATTTCTGTGTTTTTTCGCCAATGGGAAGGTCCAAGGTATATAGTAATCCTGCAGAGGTGCATTGGAATGTAAAAATGGTGACACAGGAAACGCTCAAATCATAGACCGTAAGAAGTCTCAGTTTTCTTGTACTTAAGTCGGCGTTGTGTCTCTTATATTTAATTCCGATGCAATTTCTGTGCTTCAACGTCAATGGGAAGGTCCAATGGATACAGTAAACCTGCAGAGGTGCATCGGAATGTAAAACTGGTGACACAGGAAACGCTCGAACATTGACAGTAGGAAGACTCAGTCTTCCTGTACTTAAGTCGGCATTGTGTCTCTTATACTTAATTCCGATGCAATTTCTGTGTTTCATCGTCAATGGTAAAGTCCAAGGGATACAGTAAACCTGCAGAGGTGCATCGGAATGTAAAACTGGAGACACAGGAAACGCTCAAAACATAGACAGTAGGAAGACTCAGTCTTCCTGTACTTAAGTCGGCATTGTGTCCGTTATATTTAAGTCCGATGTAATTTTTGTGTTTCATTGTCAATGGGAAGGTGCAAGGGATACAGTAAACCAGCAGAGATGCATCAGAATGTAAAACTGGTGACACAGGGAACGCTCAAAACATAGACAGTAGGAAGACTCAGTCTTTCTGTACTTAAGTCGGAATTGTGTCTCTTATATTTAATTCCGATGCAATTTCTGTGTTTCATCGTCAATGGGAAGGTCCAAGGGATACAGTAAACCTGCAGAGGTGCATCGGAATGTAAAACTGGTGACACAGCAAGCGCTCATAACATAGACCCTAAGAAGTCTCAGTTTTCTTGTACTTAAGTCAACGTTGTGTCTCTTATATTTGATTCCGATGTAATTTCTGTGTTTCACCGTCAGTGGGAAGGGCCAATGGATACAGTCAACCTGCAGAGGTGCATCGGAATGTAAAACTGGTGACACAGGAAACGCTCAAAACATGGACAGTAGGAAGACTCAGCCTTCCTGTTCTTAAGTCGGCATTGTGTCTCTTATATTTAATTCCGATGCTATTTCTGTGTTTCATCGACAATGGGAAGGTCCATTGGATACAGTTGACCAGCAGAGGTGCATCGAAATGTAAAATTGGTGCCGCAGGAAACGCTCAAATCATAGACAGTAGGAAAACTCAATCTTCCTGTACTTAAGTCGGCATTGTGTCTCTCATATTTTATTCCGATGCAATTTCTGTGTTTCATCGTCAATGGGAAGATCCAAGGGATACAGTAAACCTGCAGAGGTGCATCGGATTGTAAAACTGTTGACACAGGAAATTCTCAAAACATAGACAGTAGGAAGACTCAGCCTTCCTGTTCTTAAGTCGGCATTGTGCCTCTTATATTTAGTTCCGATGATATTTTTGTGTTTCATCGTCAAGGGGTAGGTCCAAGGGATACAGTAAACCTGCAGAGGTGCATCGGAATGTAAAACTGTTGACACAGGAAAGGCTCAAACATTGACAGTATGAAGACTCTGTCTTCCTGTACTCAAGTCGGCATTGTGTCTCTCATATTTAATTCCGATGCAATTTCTGTGTTTCATCGACAATGGTAAGGTCCAAGGGATAGAGTAAACCTGCAGAGGTGAATTGGAATGTAAAACTGGTGACACAGGAATCGCTCAAATCATAAACCGTAAGAAGACTCAGTTCTCTTGTACTTAAGTCAGCGTTGTTTGTCTTATATTTAATTGCGATGCAATTTCTGTGTTTCAACGTCAATGGGAAGGTCCAATGGATACAGTAAACCTGCAGAGGTGCATCGGAATGTAAAACTGGTGACACAGGAAACGCTCAAAACATAGACAATTGAAAGACACACTCTTCCTGTACTTAAGTCGCATTGTGTCTCTTATATTTCATTCCGATGCAATTTAAGTGTCTCATCGTCACTGTGAAGGTCGAATGAATACAGTAACCCTGCAGAGGTGCATCGGAATGTAAAACTGGTGACACAGCAAGCGCTCATAACATAGACCCTAAGAAGTCTCAGTTTTCTTGTACTTAAGTCAACGTTGTGTCTCTTATATTTAATTCCGATGTAATTTCTGTGTTTCACCGTCAGTGGGAAGGGCCAATGGATACAGTAAACCTGCAGAGGTGCATCGGAATGTAAAACTGGTGACACAGGAAATGCTCAAAACATAGACAGTAGGAAGACTCAATGTTCCTGTACTTAAGTCGGCATTGTGTCCCTTATATTTAATTCCGAAACAATTTCTGTGTTTCATCGTCAATGGGAAGACCCAAGGGATACAGAAAACCTGCAGAAGTGCATCGGAATGTAAAACTGGTGACACAGGAAACGCTCAAAACATGGACAGTAGGAAGACTCAGCCTTCCTGTTCTTATGTCGGCATTGTGTCTTTTATATTTAATATCGATGCTATTTCGGTGTTTCATCGACAATGGGAAGGTCCATTGGATACAGCAGACCTGCAGAGGTGAATCGAAATGTAAAATTGGTGCCGCAGGAAGCGCTCAAATCATAGACAGTAGGAAAACTCAATCTTCCTGTACTTAAGTCGGCATTGTGTCTCTTATATTTAATTCCGATGCAATTTCTGTGTTTCATCGTCAATGGGAAGATCCAAGGGATACAGTAAACCTGCAGAGGTGCATCGGAATGTAAAACTGTTGACACAGGAAATTTTCAAAACATAGACATTAGGAAGACTCAATGTTCCTGTACTTAAGTCGGCATTGTGTCCCTTATATTTAATTCCGAAGCAATTTCTGTGTTTCATCGTCAATGGGAAGACCCAATGGATACAGAAAACCTGCAGAGGTGCATCGGAATGTTAAAATGGTGACACAGGTAACGCTCAAAACATGGACAGTGGGAAGACTCAGCCTTCCTGTTCTTAAGTCGGCATTGTGTCTCTTATATTTAATTCCGATGCTATTTCTGTGTTTCATCGACAATGGTAAGGTCCAAGGGATACAGTAAGCCTGCAGAGGTGAATTGGAATGTAAAACTGGTGACACAGGAATCGCTCAAATCATAGACAGTAGGAAGACTCAGTCTTCCTGTACTTAAGTCGGCATTGTGTCTCTTATATTTAATTCCGATGCAATTTCTGTGTTTCAACGTCACTGTGTAGGCCCAAGGGATACAATAAACCTGCAGAAGTGAATCAAAATGGAAAACTGATGACACAGGAAACGCTCAAAATATAGACAGTAGGAAGACTCAGTCTTCCTGTACCTAAGTCGGCATTGTGTCTATAAATATTTAATTCCGATGCGATTTCTGTGTTTCATCGTCAATGGGAAGGTCCAATGGATACAGTAAACCTGCAGAGGTGCATTCGAATGTAAAAATGGTGACACAGGAAATGCTCAAATATTAGACCGTAAGAAGTCTCAGTTTTCTTGTACTTAAGTCTGCGTTGTGTCTCTTATATTTAATTCCGATGCAATTTCTGTGCTTCATCGTAAATGGGAAGGTCCAATGGATACAGTAAACCCGCAGAGGAGGATCGGAATGTAAAACTGGTGACACAGGAAACGATCAAAACATAGACAGCAGGAAGACTCCGTCTTCCTGTACTTAAGTCGGCATTGTGTCTCTTATATTTAATTCCGATTCATTTTCTGTGTTTCATCGTCAATGAGAAGGTCCAAGGGATACAGTAAACCTGCAGAAGTGCATCGGAATGTAAAACTGTTGACACAGGAAACGCTCAAACATTGACAGTGGAAGACTCAGTCTTCCTGTACTTAAGTCGGCATTGTGTATCTTATATTTAATACCGATGCAATTTCTGTGTTTCATCGTCAATGGTAATGTCCAAGGGATAGAGTAAACCTGCAGAGGTGAATTGGAATGTAAAACTGGTGACACAGGAATCGCTCAAATCATAAACCGTAAGAAGACTCAGTTCTCTTGTACTTAAGTCGGCGTTGTTTGTCTTATATTTAATTGCGATGCAATTTCTGTGTTTCAACGTCAATGGGAAGGTCCAATGGATACAGTAAACCTGCAGAGGTGCATCGGAATGTAAAACTGGTGACACAGGAAACGGTCAATACATAGACAATTGAAAGACACACTCTTCCTGTACTTAAGTCGCATTGTGTCTCTTATATTTCATTCCCATGCAATATCTGTGTCTCATCGTCACTGTGAACGTGCAATGGATACAGTAAACCTGCAGACGTGCATTGGAATGTAAAGCTTGTGACACAGGAAACGCTCAAAACATAGACAGTAGGAAGACTCAGTCTTCCTGTACTTAAGTCGGCATTGTATATTTTTATTTAATTCCGATGCAATTTCTGTGTTTCATCGACAATGGGAAGGTCCAATAGATACAATAAACCTTCAGAGGTGCATTGGACAGTAAAACTGATGACACAGGAAACGCTCAAAACATAGACAGTAGGAAGACTCGGTCTTCCTGTACTTAAGTCGGCATTGTGTCTTTTATATTTAATTCCGATGAAATTTCTCTGTTTCATCTTCAATGGGAAAGTCGAAGGGAAACAGTATACCTGCAGAGTTGCATCGGAATGTAAAACTGGTGACACAGGAAACGCTCAAAACATAGACAGTAGGAAGACTCAGTCTTCCTGTACTTAAGTCGGCATTGTGTCACTCATATTTAATTCCGATGCAATTTCTGTGTTTCATCGTCACTGTGTAGGTCCAAGGGATACAGTAAACCTGCAGAGGTGCATCAAAATGGAAAACTGATGACACAGGAAACGCTCAAAACATAGACAGTAGGAAGAATCAGTGTTCCTGTACCTAAGTCGCCATTGTGTCTCTTATATTTAATTCCGATGCAATTTCTGTGTTTCATCGTCAATGGGAAGGTCCAATGGATACAGTAAACTTGCAGGGGAGGATCGGAATGAAAAACTGGTGACACAGAAAACGATCAAAACATAGACAGTAGGAAGACTCAGTCTTCCTGTACTTAATTCGGCATTGTCTCTCTTATATATAATTCCGATTCATTTCCTGTGTTTCATCGTCAATGAGAAAGTCCAAGGGATACAGTAAACCTGCAGAGGTGCATCGGAATGTAAAACTGTTGACACAGGAAACGCTCAAACATTGACAGTAGGAAGACACAGTCTTCCTGTACTTAAGTCGGCATTGTGTCTCTTATATTTAATACCGATGCAATTTCTGTGTTTCATCGTCAATGGTAATGTCCAAGGGACACAGTAAACCTGCAGAGGTGAATTGGAATGTAAAACTGGTGACACAGGAATCGCTCAAATCATAGACCGTAAGAAGACTCAGTTCTCTTGTACTTAAGTCGGCGTTGTTTGTCTTATATTTAATTGTGAAGCAATTTCTGTGTTTCAACTTCAATGGGAAGGTCCAATGGATACAGTAAACCTGCAGAGGTGCATCGGAATGTAAAACTGGTGACACAGGAAACGCTCAAATCATAGACAATTGAAAGACACACTCTTCCTGTACTTAAGTCGCATTGTGTCTCTTATATTTAATGCCGATGCAATTTCTGTGTTTTTTCGCCAATGGGAAGGTCCAAGGTATATAGTAAACCTGCAGAGGTGCATTGGAATGTAAAAATGGTGACACAGGGAACGCTCAAATCATAGACCGTAAGAAGTCTCAGTTTTCTTGTACTTAAGTCGGCGTTGTGTCTCTTATATTTAATTCCGATGCAATTTCTGTGCTTCATCGTCAATGGGAAGGTCCAATGGATACAGTAAACCTGCAGAGGTGGATCGGAATGTAAAACTGGTGACACAGGAAACGCTCAAAACATAGACAGTAGGAAGACTCATACTTCCTGTACTTAAGTCGGCATTGTGTCTCTTATATTTAATTCCGATGCATTTTCTGCATTTCATCGTAAATGGGAAGGTCCAATGGATACAGTAAACCTGCAGAGGTGCATCGGAATGTAAAACTGGTGACACAGGAAACGCTCGAACATTGACAGTAGGAAGACTCAGTCTTCCTGTACTTAAGTCGGCATTGTGTCTCTTATATTTAATTCCGATGCAATTTCTGTGTTTCATCGTCAATGGTAAAGTCCAAGGGATACAGTACACCTGCAGAGGTGCATCGGAATGTAAAACTGGAGACACAGTTAACGCTCAAAACATAGACAGTAGGAAGACTCAGTCTTCCTGTACTTAAATCGGCATTGTGTCCGTTATATTTAAGTCCGATGTAATTTTTGTGTTTCATTGTCAATGGGAAGGTGCAAGGGATACAGTAAACCTGCAGAGATGCATCGGAATGTAAAACTGGTGACACAGGAAACGCTCAAAACATAGACAGTAGGAAAACTCAGTCTTTCTGTACTTAAGTCGGAATTGTGTCTCTTATATTTAATTCCGATGCAATGTCTGTGTTTCATCGTCAATGGGAAGGTCCAAGGGATACAGTACCCTGCAGAGGTGCATCGGAATGTAAAACTGGTGACACAGCAAGCGCTCATAACATAGACCCTAAGAAGTCTCAGTTTTCTTGTACTTAAGTCAACGTTGTGTCTCTTATATTTGATTCCGATGTAATTTCTGTGTTTCATCGACAATGGGAAGGTCCATTGGATACAGTTGACCTGCAGAGATGCATCGAAATGTAAAATTGGTGCCGCAGGAAACGCTCAAATCATGGACAGTAGGAAAACTCAATCTTCCTGTACTTAAGTCGGCATTGTGTCTCTCATATTTTATTCCGATGCAATTTCTGTGTTTCATCGTCAATGGGAAAATCCAAGGGATACAGTAAACCTGCAGAGGTGCATCGGAATGTAAAACTGTTGACACAGGAAATTCTCAAAACATAGACAGTAGGAAGACTCAGCCTTCCTGTTCTTAAGTCGGCATTGTGCCTCTTATATTTAGTTCCGATGATATTTTTGTGTTTCATCGTCAATGGGAAGGTCCAATGGATACAGTAAACCTGCAGAGGTGCATCGGAATGTAAAACTGTTGACACAGGAAACGCTCAAACATTGACAGTATGAAGACTCTGTCTTCCTGTACTCAAGTCGGCATTGTGTCTCTCATATTTAATTCCGATGCAATTTCTGTGTTTCATCGACAATGGTAAGGTCCAAGGGATACAGTAAGCCTGCAGAGGTGAATTGGAATGTAAAACTAGTGACACAGGAATCGCTCAAATCATAGACCGTAGGAAGACTCAGTTCTCTTGTACTTAAGTCAACGTTGTGTCTCTTATATTTAATTGCGATGCAATTTCTGTGTTTCCACGTCAATGGGAAGGTCCAATGTATACAGTAAACCTGCAGAGGTGCATCGGAATGTAAAACTGGTGACACAGGAAACGCAGAAAACATAGACAATTGAAAGACACACTCTTCCTGTACTTAAGTCGCATTGTGTCTCTTATATTTCATTCCGATGCAATTTCAGTGTCTCATCGTCACTGTGAAGGTCGAATGAATACAGTAACCCTGCAGAGGTGCATCGGAATGTAAAACTGGTGACACAGCAAGCGCTCATAACATAGACCCTAAGAAGTCTCAGTTTTCTTGTACTTAAGTCAACGTTGTGTCTCTTTTATTTAATTCCGATGTAATTTCTGTGTTTCACCGTCAGTGGGAAGGGCCAATGGATACAGTAAACCTGCAGAGGTGCATCGGAATGTAAAACTGGTGACACAGGAAATGCTCAAAACATAGACAGTAGGAAGTCTCAATGTACCTGTACTTAAGTCGTCATTGTGTCCCTTATATTTAATTCCGAAGCAATTTCTGTGTTTCATCGTCAATGGGAAGACCCAAGGGATACAGAAAACCTGCAGAAGTGCATCGGAATGTAAAACTGGTGACACAGGAAACGCTCAAAACATGGACAGTAGGAAGACTCAGCCTTCCTGTTCTTATGTCGGCATTGTGTCTCTTATATTTAATATCGATGCTATTTCTGTGTTTCATCGACAATGGGAAGGTCCATTGGATACAGCAGACCTGCAGAGGTAAATCGAAATGTAAAATTGGTGCCGCAGGAAGCGCTCAAATCATAGACAGTAGGAAAACTCAATCTTCCTGTACTTAAGTCGGCATTGTGTCTCTTATATTTAATTCCGATGCAATTTCTGTGTTTCATCGTCAATGGGAAGAGCCAAGGGATACAGTAAACCTGCAGAGGTGCATCGGAATGTAAAACTGGTGACACAGGAAATTCTCAAAACATAGACAGTAGGAAGACTCAGCCTTCCTGTTCTTAAGTCGGCATTGTGCCTCTTATATTTAGTTCCGATGATATTTTTGTGCTTCATCGTCAATGGGAAGGTCCAATGGATACAGTAAAATTGCAGAGGTGCATCGGAATTTAAAACTGGTGACATAGGAAACAATCAAACATAGACAGTAGGAATACTCAGTCTTCCTGTACTTAAGTCGGCATTGTGTTTCTTATATTTAAATCCGATCCAATTTCTGTGTTTCGCCGCCAATGGGAAGGTCCAAGGGATACAGTAAACCTGCAGAGGTGCATCGGAATGTAAAACTGTTGACACAGGAAACGCTCAAACATTGACAGTAGGAAGACTCTGTCTTCCTGTACTTAAGTCGGCATTGTGTCTCTTATATTTAATTCCGATGCAATTTCTGTGTTTCATCGACAATGGTAAGGTCCAAGGGATACAGTAAGCCTGCAGAGGCGAATTTGAATGTAAAACTGGTGACACAGGAATCGCTCAAATCATAGACCGTAGGAAGACTCATTTCTCTTGTACTTAAGTCGGCGTTGTGTCTCTTATATTTAATTACGATGCAATTTCTGTGTTTCAACGTCAATGGGAAGGTACAATGTATACAGTAAACCTGCAGAGGTGCATCGGAATGTAAAACTGGTGACACAGGAAACGCTCAATACATAGACAATTGAAAGACACACTCTTCCTGTACTTAAGTCGCATTGTGACTCTTATATTTCATTCCGATGCAATTTCAGTGTCTCATCGTCACTGTGAAAGTCCAATGGATACAGTAAACCTGCAGAGGTGCATCGGAATGTAAAGCTTGTGACACAGGAAACGCTCTAAACATAGACAGAAGGAAGACTCAGTCTTCATGTACTTATGTCGGCATTGTGTCTTTTTTATTTAATTCCGATGCAATTTCTGTGTTTCATCGTCAATGGGAAGGTCCAATGGATACAGTAAACCTGCAGAGGTGCATTGGAATGTAACACTGATGACACAGGAAACGCTCAAAACATAGACAGTAGGAAGACTCAGTCTTCCTGTACTTAAGTCGGCATTGTGTCCCTTATATTTAATTCCGATGCAATTTCTGTGTTTCATCGACAATGGTAAGGTCCAAGGGATACAGTAAGCCTGCAGAGGTGAATTGGAATGTAAAACTGGTGACACAGGAATCGCTCAAATCATAGACCGTTTGAAGACACAGTTCTCTTGTACTTAAGTCGGCGTTGTGTCTCTTATATTTAATTGCGATGCAATTTCTGTGTTTCAACGTCAATGGGAAGGTCCAATGTATACAGTAAACCTGCAGAGGTGCATCGGAATGTAAAACTGATGACACAGGAAACGCTCAAAACATAAACAATTGAAAGACACACTCTTCCTGTACTTAAGTCGCATTGTGTCTCTTATATTTCATTCCGATGCAATTTCAGTGTCTCATCGTCACTGTGAAGGTCCAATGGATACAGTAACCCTAAAGAGGTGCATCGGAATGTAAAACTGTTGACACAGCAAGCGCTCATAACATAGACCCTAAGAAGTCTCAGTTTTCTTGTACTTAAGTCAACGTTGTGTCTCTTATATTTAATTCCGATGTAATTTCTGTGTTTCATCGTCAGTGGGAAGGTCCAATGGATACAGTAAACCTGCAGAGGTGCATCGGAATGTAAAACTGGTGACACAGGAAACGCTCAAAACATAGACAATTGAAAGACACACTCTTCCTGTACTTAAGTCGCATTGTGTCTCTTATATTTCATTCCGATGCAATTTCAGTGTCTCATCGTCACTGTGAAGGTCCAATGGATACAGTAACCCTGCAGAGGTGCATCGGAATGTAAAACTGGTGACACAGCAAGCGCTCATAACATAGACCCTAAGAAGTCTCAGTTTTCTTGTACTTAAGTCAACGTTGTGTCTCTTATATTTAATTCCGATGTAATTTCTGTGTTTCATCGTCAGTGGGAAGGTCCAATGGATACAGTAAACCTGCAGAGGTGCATCGGAATGTAAAACTGGTGACACAGGAAATGCTCAAAACATAGACAGTAGGAAGACTCAACTTTGCTGTACTTAAGTCGGCATTGTGTCCCTTATATTTAATTCCGAAGCAATTTCTGTGTTTCATCGTCAATGGGAAGATCCAAGGGATACAGTAAACCTGCAGAGGTGCATCGGAATATAAAACTGTTGACACAGGAAATTCTCAAAACATAGACAGTAGGAAGACTCAGCCTTCCTGTTTTAAGTCGGCATTGTGCCTCTTATATTTAGTTCCGATGATATTTTTGTGTTTCATCGTCAATGGGAAGGTCCAATGGATACAGTAAAATTGCAGAGGTGCATCGGAATGTAAAACTGGTGACATTGGAAACGATCAAAACATAGACAGTAGGAATACTCAGTCTTCCTGTACTTAAGTCGGCATTGTGTCTCTTATATTTAAATCCGATGCAATTTCTCTGTTTCGTTGCCAATGGGAAGGTCCAAGGGATACAGTAAACCTGCAGAGGTGCATCGGAATGTAAAACTGGTGACATTGGAAACGATCAAAACATAGACAGTAGGAATACTCAGTCTTCCTGTACTTAAGTCGGCATTGTGTCTCTTATATTTAATTCCGATGCAATTTCTGTGTTTCATCGTCAATGGGAAAGTCGAAGGGATACAGTATACCTGCAGAGGTGCATCGGATTGTAAAACTTGTGACACAGGAAACGCTCAAGGCATAGACACTAGGAAGACTCTGTCTTCATGTACTTAAGTCGGCATTGTGTCTCTTATATATAATTCCGATGCAATTTCTGTGTTTCATCGTCACTGTGTAGGTCCGAGGGATACAATAAACCTGCGGAGGTGCATCAAAAAGGAAAACTGATGACACAGGAAACGCTCAAAACATAGACAGTAGGAAGACTCAGTCTTCCTGTACCTAAGTCGGCATTGTGTCTATAAATATTTAATTCCGATGCAATTTCTGTGTTTCATCGTCAATGGGAAGGTCCAATGGATACAGTAAACCTGCAGAGGTGCATTGGAATGTAAAAATGGTGACACAGGAAAAGCTCAAATCATAGACCGTAAGAAGTCTCAGTTTTCTTGTACTTAAGTCGGCGTTGTGTCTCTTATATTTTATTCCGATGCAATTTCTGTGCTTCATCGTCAATGGGAAGGTCCAATGGATACAGTAAACCTGCGGAGGAGTATCGGAATGTAAAACTGGTGACACAGGAAACGCTCAAAACATAGACAGTAGGAAGACTCATTCTTCTTGTACTTAAGTCGGCATTGTGTCTCTTATATTTAATTCCGATGCATTTTCTGTGTTTCATCATGAATGGGAAGGTCCAATGGATACAGTAAACCTGCAGAGGTGCATCGGAATGTAAAACTGGTGACACAGGAAACGCTCAAACATTGACAGTAGGAAGACTCAGTCTTCCCGTTTTTAAGTCGGCATTGTGTCTCTTATATTTAATTCCGATGCAATTTCTGTGTTTCATCGTCAATGGTAAAGTCCAAGGGATACAGTAAACCTGCAGAGGTGCATCGGAATGTAAAACTGGTGACACAGGAAACGCTCAAAACATAGACAATAGGAAGACTCAGTCTTTCTGTACTTAAGACGGCATTGTGTCTCTTATATTTAATTCCAAAGCAATTTCTGTGTTTCATCGTCAATGGGAAGATCCAAGGGATACAGTAACCCTGCAGAGGTGCATCGGAATGTAAAACTGGTGACGCAGGAAATGCTCAAAACATAGACAGTAGGAAGAATCAATGTTCCTGTACTTATGTCGGCATTGTTTCCCTTATATTTAATTCCGAAGCAATTTCCGTGTTTCATCGTCAATGGGAAGACCCAAGGGATACAGTAAACATGCAGAGGTGCATCGAAATGTAAAATTGGTGCCGCAGGAAACGCTCAAATCATAGACAGTAGGAAAACTCAATCTTCCTGTACTTAAGTCGGCATTGTGTCTCTTATATTTAATTCCGATGCAATTTCTGTGTTTCATCGTCAATGGGAATATCCAAGGGATACAGTAAACCTGCAGAGGTGCATCGGAATGTAAAACTGTTGACACAGGAAATTCTCAAAACATAGACAGTAGGAAGACTCAGCCTTCCTGTTCTTAAGTCGGCATTGTGCCTCTTATATTTAGTTCCGATGATATTTTTGTGTTTCATCGTCAATGGGAAGGTCCAATGGATACAGTAAAATTGCAGAGGTGCATCGGAATGTAAAACTGGTGACATTGGAAACGATCAAAACATAGACAGTAGGAATACTCAGTCTTCCTGTACTTAAGTCGGCATTGTGTCTCTTATATTTAAATCCGATGCAATTTCTGTGTTTCGTAGCCAATGGGGTGGTCCAAGGGATACAGAAAACCTGCAGAGGTGCATCGGAACGTAAAACTGTTGACACAGGAAACGCTCAAACATTGACAGTAGGAAGACTCTGTCTTCCTGTACTTAAGTCGGCATTGTGTCTCTTATATTTAATTCCGATGCAATTTCTGTGTTTCATCGACAATGGTAAGGTCCAAGGGATACAGTAAGCCTGCAGAGGTGAATTGGAATGTAAAACTGGTGACACAGGAATCGCTCAAATCATTGACCGTAGGAAGACTCAGTTCTCTTGTACTTAAGTCGGCGTTGTGTCTCTTATTTTTAATTGCGATGCAATATCTATGTTTCAACGTCAATGGGAAGGTCCAATGTATACAGTAAACCTGCAGAGGTGCATCGGAATGTAAAACTGGTGACACAGGAAACGCTCAAAACATAGACAATTGAAAGACACACTCTTCCTGTACTTAAGTCGCATTGTGTCTCTTATATTTCATTCCGATGCAATTTCAGTGTCTCATCGTCACTGTGAAGGTCCAATGGATACAGTAAACCTGCAGAGGTGCATCGGAATGTAAAGCTTGTGACACAGGAAACGCTCAAAACATAGACAGAAGGAAGACTCAGTCTTCATGTACTTAAGTCGGCATTGTGTATTTTTTATTTAATTCCGATGCAATTTCTGTGTTTCATCGTCAATGGGAAGGTCCAATTGATACTGTAAACCCGCAGAGGTGCATTGGAATGTAACACTGATGACACAGGAAACGCTCAAAACATAGACAGTAGGAAGACTCAGTCTTCCTGTACTTAGGTCGGCATTTTGTCTCTTATATTTAATTCCGATGCAATTTCTGTGTTTCATCGTCAATGGGAAAGTCGAAGGGAAACAGTATACCTGCAGAGGTGCATCGGAATGTAAAACTTGTGACACAGGAAACGCTCAAAACATAGACTGTAGGAAGACTCTGTCTTCCTGTACTTGAGTCGGCATTGTGTCTCTTATATTTAATTCCGATGCAATTTCTGTGTTTCATCGTCACTGTGTAGGTCCAAAGGATACAATAAACCTGCAGAGGTGCATCAAAATGGAAAACTGATGACACAGGAGACGCTCAAAACATAGACAGTAGGAAGACTCAGTCTTCCTGTACCTAAGTCGGCATTGTTTCTATAAATATGTAATTCCGATGCAATTTCTGTGTTTCATCGTCAATGGGAAGGTCCACGGGATACAGTAACCCTGCAGAGGTGCATCGGAATGTAAAACTGGTGACACAGCAAGCGCTCATAACATAGACCCTAAGAAGACTCAGTTTTCCTGTACTTAAGTCAACGTTGTGTCTCTTATGTTTAACTCCGATGTAATTTCTGTGTTTCATCGTCAGTGGGAAGGTCCAATGGATACAGTAAACCTGCAGAGGTGCATCGGAATGTAAAGCTTGTGACACAGGAAACGCTCAAAACATAGACAGAAGGAAGACTCAGTCTTCATGTACTTAAGTCGGCATTGTGTCTTTTTTATTTAATTCCGATGCAATTTCCGTGTTTCATCGTCAATGGGAAGGTCCAATGGATACGGTAAACCTGCAGAGGTGCATCGGAATGTAAAACTCTTGACACAGGAAACGCTCAAGCATTGACAGTAGGAAGACTCAGTCTTCCTGTACCTAAGTCGGCATTGTGTCACTTATATTTAATTCCGATGCAATTTCTGTGTTTCATCATCAATGGTAAAGTCCAAGGGATACAGTAAACCTGGAGAGGTGCATCGGAGTGTAGAACTGGTGACACAAGAAACGCTCAAAACATAGACAGTAGGAAGGCTCAGTCTTCCTGTACTTAAGTCGGCATTGTGTCTGTTATATTTAAGTCCCATGTAATTTTTGTGTTTCTTTGTCAATGGGAAGGTGCAAGGGATACAGTAAACCTGCAGAGGTGCAAAGGAATGTAAAACTGGTGACACAGGACACGCTCAAAACATAGACAGTAGGAAGACTCAGTCTTCCTGTACCTAAGTCGGCATTGTGTCTCTTATATTTAATTCCGATGTAGCTTCTGTGTTTCATCTTTAATGGTAAGGTCCAATGGATACAGTAAACCTGCAGAGGTGCATCGCAATGTAAAACTGGTGACGCAGGAAACGCTCAAAGCATAGACAATAGGAAGACTCAGTCTTTCTGTACTTAAGACGGCATTGTGTCTCTTATATTTAATTCCGAAGCAATTTCTGTGTTTCATGGTCAATGGGAAGGTCCACGGGATACAGTAACCCTGCAGAGGTGCATCGGAATGTAAAACTGGTGACACAGCAAGCGCTCATAACATAGACCCTAAGAAGTTTCGGTTTTCCTGTACTTAAGTCAACGTTGTGTCTCTTATGTTTAACTCCGATATAATTTCTGTGTTTCATCGTCAGTGGGAAGGTCCAATGGATACAGTAAACCTGCAGAGGTGCATCGGAATGTAAAACTGGTGACGCAGGAAATGCTCAAATCATAGACAGTAGGAAGACTCAATGTTCCTGTACATATGTCGGCATTGTGTCCCTTATATTTAATTCCGAAGCAATTTCTGTGATTTATCGACAATGGGAAGATCCAAGGGATACAGTAAACCTGCAGAGGTGCATCCGAATGTAAAACTGGTGACACAGGAAATTCTCAAAACATAGACAGTAGGAAGACTCAGCCTCCCTGTTCTTAAGTCGGCATTGTGTCTCTTTTATTTAGTTCCGATGATATTTTTGTGTTTCATCGTCAATGGGAAGGCCCAATGGATACAGTAAACCTGCAGAGGTGCATCGGAATGTAAAACTGGTGAAACAGCGAGCGCTCATAACATAGACCTTAAGAAGACTCAGTTTTCTTGTACTTAAGTCGGCGTTGTGTCTCTTATATTTAAATCCGATGTAATTTCTGTGTTTCATCGTCAATGGGAAGGTCCAATGGATACAGTAAACCTGCAGAGGAGGATCGGAATGTAAAACTGGTCACACAGGAGACGATCAAAACATAGACAGTAGGTAGACTCAGTCTTCCTGTACTTAAGTCGGCATTGAGTCTCTTATACTTAATTCCGATTCATTTACTGTGTTTCATCGTCAATGAGAAGGTCCAAGGGATACAGTAAACCTGCAGAGGTGCATGGGAATGTAAAACTGTCGACACAGGAAACGCTCAAACATTGACAGTAGGAAGACTCTTTCTTCCTGTACTTACGTCGGCATTGTGTGTCTTGTATATAATTCCTAAGCAATTTCTGTGTTTCATCGTCACTGTGAAGGTCCAAGGGAAACAGGAAAACCTGCAGAGGTGCATCGGAATGTAAAACTGGTGACACAGGAAACGCTCAAATCATAGACAATTGAAAGACACACTCTTCCTGTACTTAAGTCGCATTGTGTCTCTTATATTTCATTCCGATGCAATATCTGTTCTCATCGTCACTGTGAAGGTGCAATGGATACAGTAAACCTGCAGAGGTGCATCGGAATGTAAAGCTTGTGACACAGGAAACGCTCAAAACATAGACAGTAGGAAGACTCAGTCTTCCTGTACTTAAGTCGGCATTGTGAATTTTTTATTTAATTTCAATGCAATTTCTGTGTCTCATCGTCAATGGGAAGGTCCAATGGATACAGTAAACCTGCAGAGGTGCATTGGAATGTAAAACTGGTGACACAGGAAACGCTCAAAACATAGACAGTTGGAAGACTCTGTCTTCCTGTACTTAAGACGTCATTGTGTCTCTTATATTTAATTCCGATGCAATTTCTGTGTTTCATCGTCAATGGGAAAGTCGAAGGCAAACACTATACCTGCAGAGGTGCATCGGAATATAAAACTGGTGACACAGGAAATGCTCAAAGCATAGACAGTGGGAAGGCTCATTCTTCCTGTACTTAAGTCGGCATTGTGTCTCTTATATATAATTCCGATGCAATTTCTGTGTTTCATGGTCACTGTGAAGGTCCAAGGGAAACAGGAAAACCTGCAAGGTGCATCGGAATGTAAAACTGGTGACACAGGAAACGCTCAAAACATAGACAGTTGGAAGACTCTGTCTTCCTGTACTTAAGACGTCATTGTGTCTCTTATATTTAATTCTGATGCAATTTCTGTGTTTCATCGCCAATGGGAAGGTCCAAGGGACATAGTAAACCAGCAGAGGCGCATCGGAATGTAAAACTGGTGACACTGGAAACGCCCAAAACATAGACCGTAAGAAGAATCAGTTATCTTGTACTTAAGTCGGCGTTGTGTCTCTTATATTTAATTCCGATGCTATTTCTGTGTTTCATCGTCAATGGGAAAATCCAAGGAAAACAGTAAACCTGCAGAGGTGCATCGGAATGTAAAACTGGTGACACAGGAAACGCTCAAAATATAGACAGTAGTAAGACTCAGCCTTCCTGTTCTTAAGTCGCCATTGTGTCTCTTATATTTAAATCCGATGCATTTTTTGGTGTTTCGTCGTCAATGGGAAGGTCCAAGGGATACAGTAAACCTGCAGAGGTGCATCGGAATGAAAAATTGGTGACACAGGAAGCGGTCAAAACATAGACCCTAAGAAGACTCAGTTTTCTAGTACTGAAGTCGGCATCGGGTCTCTTATATGTAATTTAGATGCAATTTCTGTGTTTCATCGTCATTGTGAAGGACCAAGGGATACAGTAAACCTGCAGAGGTGCATCAAAATGTAAAACTGATGACACAGAATACGCTCAAAACATAGACAGAAGTAAGACTCAGTCTTCCTTTACCTAAGTCGGCATTGTGTCTCTTATATTTAATTCCGATGCAATTTCTGTGCTTCATCGTCAATGGGAAGGTCCAATGGATACAGTAAACCTGCAGAGGTGGAGCGGAATGTAAAACTGGTGACACAGGAAACGCTCAAAACATAGAAAGTAGGAAGACTCAGTCTTCCTGTACTTAAGTCTGCATTGTGTCTCTTATATATAATTCCGATGCAATTTCTGTGTGTCATCGTCACTGTGAAGGCCCAAGGGAAACAGGAAAACCTGCAGAGGTGCATCGGAATGTAAAACTGGTGACACAGGGAACGCTCAAAACATAGACAGTTGGAAGACTCTGTCTTCCTGTACTTAAGACGTCAATGTGTCTCTTATATTTAATTCTGATGCAATTTCTGTGTTTCATCGCCAATGGGAAGGTCCAAGGGACACAGTAAACCAGCAGAGGTGCATCGGAATCTAAAACTGGTGACAATGGAAACGTTCAAAACATAGACTGTAAGAAGAATCAGTTTTCTTGTACTAAAGTCGGCATTGTGTCTCTTATATTTAATTCCGACGTAAAATCTGTGTTTCATCGTCAATGGGAAGGTCCAATGGATACAGTAAACCTGCAGTGGTGCATCGGAATGTAAAACTGGTGACACAGGAAACGCTGAAAACATAGACAGTAGGAAGACTTAATGTTCCTGTACTTAAGTCGGCATTGTGTCTCTTATATTTAATTCCGATGCTATTTCTGTGTTTCATCGTCAATGGGAAGATCCAAGGAATACAGTAAACCTGCAGAGGTGCATCGGAATGTAAAACTGGTGACACAGGAATCGTTCAAAATATAGACAGTAGTAAGACTCAGCCTTCCTGTTCTTAAGTCGCCATTGTGTCTCTTATATTTAATTCCGATGCTATTTCTGTGTTTCATCGTCTATGGGAAGGTCCAATGGATACAGTAAACCTGCAGAGGTGCATCGGAATGTAAAATTGGTGACTCAGGAAACGCTCAAAATATAGACAGTAGGAAGACTCAGTCTTCCTGTACTTAAGTCGGCATTGTGTCTCTTATACTTAATTCCGATGCAATTTCTGTGTTTCATCGTCAATGGGAAGGTCGAAGGGAAACAGTAAACCTGCAGAGGTGCATGGGAATGTAAAACTGGTGACACAGGAAACGCTCAAAAGATAGACAGCAGTAAGACTCAGCCTTCGAGTTCTTAAGTCGGCATTGTGTCTGTTATATGTAAGTCCGATGTAATTTCTGTGTTTCATTGTCAATGGGAAGGTGCATGGGATACAGTAAACCTCCAGAGGTGCATCGGAATGTAAAACTGGTGACACAGGAAACGTTAAAAGCATAGACAGTAGGAAGACTCAGTCTTTCTGTACTTAAGTCGGCATTGTGTCTCTTATATTTAATTCCGATGCAATTTCTGTTTTTCATCGTCAATGGGAAGGTCGAAGGGAAACACTATACCTGCAGAGGTGCATCGGAATATAAAACTGGTGACACAGGAAACGCTCAAAGCATAGACAGTGGGAAGACTCAATCTTCCTGTACTTAAGTCGGCATTGTGTCTCTTATATATAATTCCGATGCAATTTCTGTGTTTCATGGTCACTGTGAAGGTCCAAGGGAAACAGGAAAGCCTGCAGAGGTGCATCGGAATGTAAAACTGGTGACACAGGAAACGCTCAAAACATAGACAGTTGGAAGACTCTGTCTTCCTGTACTTAAGACGTCATTGTGTCTCTTATATTTAATTCTGATGCAATTTCTGTGTTTCATCGCCAATGGGAAGGTCCAAGGGACACAGTAAACCAGCAGAGGCGCATCGGAATGTAAAACTGGTGACACTGGAAACGCCCAAAACATAGACCGTAAGAAGAATCAGTTTTCTTGTACTTAAGTCGGCGTTGTGTCTCTTATATTTAATTCCGATGCTATTTCTGTGTTTCATCGTCAATGGGAAGATCCAAGGAAAACAGTAAACCTGCAGAGGTGCATCGGAATGTAAAACTGGTGACGCAGGAAACGCTCAAAATATAGACAGTAGGAAGACACAATCTTCCTGTACTTAAGTCGGCATTGTGTCTCTTATATTTAAATCCGATGCAATTTTTTGTGTTTCGTCGTCAATGGGAAGGTCCAAGGGATACAGTAAACCTGCAGAGGTGCATCGGAATGAAAAATTGGTGACACAGGAAGCGGTCAAAACATAGACCCTAAGAAGACTCAGTTTTCTAGTACTGAAGTCGGCATTGGGTCTCTTATATGTAATTTAGATGCAATTTCTGTGTTTCATCGTCATTGTGAAGGACCAAGGGATACAGTAAACCTGCAGAGGTGCATCAAAATGTAAAACTGATGACACAGAATACGCTCAAAACATAGACAGATGTAAGACTCAGTCTTCCTGTACCTAAGTCGGCATTGTGTCTCTTATATTTAATTCCGATGCAATTTCTGTGCTTCATCGTCAATGGGAAGGTCCAATGGATACAGTAAACCTGCAGAGGTGGAGCGGAATGTAAAACTGGTGACACAGGAAACGCTCAAAACATAGAAAGTAGGAAGACTCAGTCTTCCTGTACTTAAGTCGGCATTGTGTCTCTTATATATAATTCCGATGCAATTTCTGTGTTTCATCGTCACTGTGAAGGCCCAAGGGAAACAGGAAAACCTGCAGAGGTGCATCGGAATGTAAAACTGGTGACACAGGGAACGCTCAAAACATAGACAGTTGGAAGACTCTGTCTTCCTGTACTTAAGACGTCAATGTGTCTCTTATATTTAATTCTGATGCAATTTCTGTGTTTCATCGCCAATGGGAAGGTCCAAGGGACACAGTAAACCAGAAGAGGTGCATCGGAATCTAAAACTGGTGACAATGGAAACGTTCAAAACATAGACTGTAAGAAGAATCAGTTTTCTTGTACTAAAGTCGGCATTGTGTCTCTTATATTTAATTCCGATGTAATTTCTGTGTTTCATCGTCAATGGGAAGGTCCAATGGATACAGTAAACCTGCAGTGGTGCATCGGAATGTAAAACTGGTGACGCAGGAAACGCTGAAAACATAGACAGTAGGAAGACTCAATGTTCCTGTACTTAAGTCGGCATTGTGTCTCTTATATTTAATTCCGAGGCTATTTCTGTGTTTCATCGTCAATGGGAAGATCCAAGGAATACAGTAAACCTGCAGAGGTGCATCGGAATGTAAAACTGGTGACACAGGAAACGCTCAAAGATAGACAGTAGTAAGACTCAGCCTTCGAGTTCTTAAGTCGGCATTGTGTCTGTTATATTTAAGTCCGATGTAATTTCTGTGTTTCATTGTCAATGGGAAGGTGCATGGGATACAGTAAACCTGCAGAGGTGGACCGGAATGTAAAACTGGTGACGCAGGAAACGCTGAAAACATAGACAGTTGGAAGACTCAATGTTCCTGTACTTAAGTCGGCATTGTGTTTCTTATATTTAATTCCGAAGCAATTTCTGTGTTTCATCGTCAATGGGAAGATCCATGGGATACAGTAAACCTGCAGAGGTGCATCGGAATGTAAAATTGGTGACGCAGGAAACGCTCAAAATATAGACAATAGGAGGACTCAGTCTTCCTGTACTTAAGTCGGCATTGTGTCTCTTATACTTAATTCCGATGCAATTTCTGTGTTTCATCGTCAATGGGAAGGTCGAAGGGAAACAGTAAATCTGCAGAGGTGCATGGGAATGTAAAACTGGTGACACAGGAAACTCTCAAAAGATAGACAGTAGTAAGACTCAGCCTTCGAGTTCTTAAGTCGCCATTGTGTCTCTTATATTTAATTCCGATGTAATTTCTGTGTTTCATCGTCTATGGGAAGGTCCAATGGATACAGTAAACCAGCAGAGGTGCATCGGAATGTAAAACTGGTGACACAGGAAACGCTCAAACATTGACAGTTGGAACACTCTGTCTTCCTGTACTTAAGACGTCAATGTGTCTCTTATATTTAATTCCGATGCAATTTCTGTGTTTCATCGTCAATGGGAAAGTCGAAGGGAAACACTATACCTGCAGAGGTGCATCGGAATGTAAAACTGGTGACACAGTAAACGCTCAAAGCATAGACAGTGGGAAGACTCAATCTTCCTGTACTTAAGTCGGCATTGTGTCTCTTATATATAATTCCGATGGAATTTCTGTGTTTCATGGTCACTGTGAAGGTCCAAGGGAAACAGGAAAACCTGCAGAGGTGCATCGGAATGTAAAACTGGTGACACAGGAAACGCTCAAAACATAGACAGTTGGAAGACTCTGTCTTCCTGTACTTAAGACGTCATTGTGTCTCTTATATTTAATTCTGATGCAATTTCTGTGTTTCATCGACAATGGGAAGGTCCAAGGGACACAGTAAACCAGCAGAGGCGCATCGGAATGTAAAACTGGTGACACTGGAAACGCCCAAAACATAGACCGTAAGAAGAATCAGTTTTCTTGTACTTAAGTCGGCGTTGTGTCTCTTATATTTAATTCCGATGCTATTTCTGTGTTTCATCGTCAATTGGAAGATCCAAGGAAAACAGTAAACCTGCAGAGGTGCATCGGAATGTAAAACTGGTGACACAGGAAACGCTCAAAATATAGACAGTAGTAAGTCTCAGCCTTCCTGTTCTTAAGTCGCCATTGTGTCTCTTATATTTAATTCCGATGCAATTTCTGTGTTTCATCGTCTATGGGAAGGTCCAATGGATACAGTAAACCTGCAGAGGTGCATCGGAATGTAAAATTGGTGACGCAGGAAACGCTCAAAATATAGACAGTAGGAAGACACAATCTTCCTGTACTTAAGTCGGCATTGTGTCTCTTATATTTAAATCCGATGCAATTTTTTGTGTTTCGTCGTCAATGGGAAGGTCCAAGGGATACAGTAAACCTGCAGAGGTGCATCGGAATGTAAAACTGATGACACAGAATACGCTCAAAACATAGACAGAAGTAAGACTCAGTCTTCCTGTACCTAAGTCGGCATTGTGTCTCTTATATTTAATTCCGATGTAATTTCTGTGTTTCATCGTCAATGGGAAGGTCCAAGGGATACAGTAACCCAGCAGAGGTGCATCGGAATGTAAAACTGGTGACTCAGCAAGCGCTCATAACATAGACTCTAAGAAGACTCAGTTTTCTTGTACTTAAGTCAACGTTGTGTCTCTTGTATTTAATTCCGATGTAATTTCTATGTTTCATCGTCAATGGGAAGGTCCAAAGGTTACAGTAAACCTGCAGAGGTGGACCGGAATGTAAAACTGGTGACGCAGGAAACGCTGAAAACATAGACAGTTGGAAGACTCAATGTTCCTGTACTTAAGTCGGCATTGTGTTTCTTATATTTAATTCCGAAGCAATTTCTGTGTTTCATTGTCAATGGGAAGATCCATGGGATACAGTAAACCTGCAGAGGTGCATCGGAATGTAAAACTGATGACACAGAATACGCTCAAAACATAGACAGTAGGAAGACGCAGTCTTCCTGTACTTAAGTCGGCATTGTGTCTCTTATATTTAACACCGATGCAATTTCTGTGTTTCATCGTTAATGGGAAGGTCCAATGGATACAGTATATATGCAGAGGAGGATCGGAATGTAAAACTGGTGACACAGGAAACGATTAAAACATAGACAGTAGGAAGACTCAGTCCTCCTGTACTTAAGTCGGCATTGTGTCTCTTATATATAATTCCGATTCATTTTCTGTGCTTCATCGTCAATGAGAAGGTCCAACTGATACATCAAATCTGCAGAGGTGCATCGGAATGTAAAACTGTTGACACAGGAAACGCTAAAACGTTGACATTAGGAAGACTCAGTCTTCCTGTACTTAAGTGGGCATTATGTCTCTTATATTTAATTCCGATGCAATTTCTGTGTTTCATCGTCTATGGGAAGGTCCAAAGGATACAGTAAACCTGCAGAGGTGCATCGGAATGTAAAACTGTTGACACAGGAAACGCTAAAACGTTGACAGTAGGAAGACTCAGTCTTCCTGTACTTAAGTCGGCATTGTGTCTCTTATACTTAATTCCGATGCAATTTCTGTGTTTCATCGTCAATGGGAAGGTCGAAGGGAAACAGTAAATCTGCAGAGGTGCATGGGAACGTAAAACTGGTGACACAGGAAACGCTCAAAAGATAGACAGTAGTAGAACTCAGCCTTCGAGTTCTTAAGTCGCCATTGTGTCTCTTATATTTAATTCCGATGCAATTTCTGTGTTTCATCGTCTGTGGGAAGGTCCAATGGATACAGTAAACCAGCAGAGGTGCATCGGAATGTAAAACTGGTGACACAGGAAATGCTCAAAACATAGAAAGTAGAAAGACTAAACCTTCCTGTTCTTAAGTCGGCATTGTGTCTCTTATATTTAAATCCGATGCAATATCTGTGTTTCGTCGTCAATGGGAAGGTCCAAGGGATACAGTAAACCTGCAGAGGTGCATCGGAATGTAAAATTGGTGACACAGGAAGCGGTCAAAGCATAGACCCTAAGAAGACTCAGTTTTCTAGTACTGAAGTCGGCATTGTGTCTCTTATATTTAATTTAGATGCAATTTCTGTGTTTCATCGTCAATGGGAAGGTCCAATGGATACAGTAACCCTGCAGTGGTGCATCGGAATGTAAAACTGGTGACACAGGAAACGCTCAAACTTTGACAGTAGGAAGACTCAGTCTTCCTGTACTTAAGTCGGCATTGTGTCTCTTATATTTAATTCCGATGCAATTTCTGTGTTTCATCGTCAATGGGAAAGTCCAAGGGATACAGTAAACCTGCAGAAGTGCATCGGAATGTAAAACTGGTGACACAGGAAACGCTCAAAACATAGACAGTTGGAAGACTCTGTCTTCCTGTACTTAAGACGTCATTGTGTCTCTTATATTTAATTCCGATGCAATTTCTGTGTTTCATCGTCAATGGGAAAGTCGAAGGGAAACACTATACCTGCAGAGGTGCATCGGAATGTAAAACTGGTGACACAGGAAACGCTCAAAACATAGACAGTAGGAAGACTCAATCTTCCTGTACTTAAGTCGGCATTGTGTCTCTTATATTTAATACCGATGCAATTTCTGTGTTTCATCGTCAATGGGAAGGTCCAATGGATACAGTATATATGCAGAGGAGGATCGGAATGTAAAACTGGTGACACAGGAAACGATCAAAACATAGACAGTAGGAAGACTCAGTCTTCCTGTACTTAAGTCGGCATTGTGTCTCTTATATTTAATTCCGATTCATTTTCTGTGTTTCATCGTCAATGAGAAGGTCCAAGGGATACATCAAATCTGCAGAGGTGCATCGGAATGTAAAACTGTTGACACAGGAAACGCTCAAACTTTGACAGTAGGAAGACTCAGTCTTCCTGTACTTAAGTCGGCATTGTGTCTCTTATACTTAATTCCGATGCAATTTCTGTGTTTCATCGTCAATGGGAAGGTCGAAGGGAAACAGTAAATCTGCAGAGGTGCATGGGAACGTAAAACTGAAGACACAGGAAACGCTCAAAAGATAGACAGTAGTAGAACTCAGCCTTCGAGTTCTTAAGTCGCCATTGTGTCTCTTATATTTAATTCCGATGCAATTTCTGTGTTTCATCGTCTATGGGAAGGTCCAATGGATACAGTAAACCTGCAGAGGTGCATCGGAATGTAAAACTGGTGACACAGGAAATGCTCAAAACATAGAAAGTAGAAAGACTAAACCTTCCTGTTCTTAAGTCGGCATTGTGTCTCTTATATTTAAATCCGATGCAATTTCTGTGTTTCGTCGTCAATGGGAAGGTCCAAGGGATACAGTAAACCTGCAGAGGTGCATCGGAATGTAAAATTGGTGACACAGGAAGCGGTCAAAGCATAGACCCTAAGAAGACTCAGTTTTCTAGTACTGAAGTCGGCATTGTGTCTCTTATATTTAATTTAGATGCAATTTCTGTGTTTCATCGTCAATGGGAAGGTCCAATGGATACAGTAACCCTGCAGTGGTGCATCGGAATGTAAAACTGGTGACACAGGAAACGCTCAAACTTTGACAGTTGGAAGACTCTGTCTTCCTGTACTTAAGACGTCATTGTGTCTCTTATATTTAATTCCGATGCAATTTCTGTGTTTCATCGTCAATGGGAAAGTCGAAGGGAAACACTATACCTGCAGAGGTGCATCGGAATGTAAAACTGGTGACACAGGAAACGCTCAAAACATAGACAGTAGGAAGACTCAATCTTCCTGTACTTATGTCGGCATTGTGTCTCTTATATATAATTCCGATGCAATTTCTGTGTTTCATCGCCACTGTGAAGTTCCAAGGGAAACAGGAAAACATGCAGAGGTGCATCGGAATGTAAAACGGGTGACACAGGAAACGCTCAAAACATAGACAGTTGGAAGAGTCTGTCTTCCTGTACTTAAGACGTCATTGTGTCTCTTATATTTAATTCTGATGTAATTTCTGTGTTTCATCGCCAATGGGAAGGTCCAAGGGACAAAGTAAACCAGCAGAGGTGCATCGGAATGTAAAACTGGTGACACAGGAAACGCTCAAAACATATACAGTAGGAAGACTCAGTCTTTCTGTACTTAAGTCGGCATTGTGTCTCTTATATTTAATTCCGATGCAATTTCTGTGTTTCATCGTCAATGGGAAGGTCCAAGGGATACAGTAACCCTGCAGAGGTGCATCGGAATGTAAAACTGGTGACTCAGCAAGCGCTCATAACATAGACCCTAAGAAGACTCAGTTTTCTTGTACTTAAGTCAACGTTGTGTCTCTTGAATTTAATTCCGATGTAATTTCTATGTTTCATCGTCAATGGGAAGGTCCAAAGGTTACAGTAAACCTGCAGAGGTGGACCGGAATGTAAAACTGGTGACGCAGGAAACGCTGAAAACATAGACAGTTGGAAGACTCAATGTTCCTGTACTTAAGTCGGCATTGTGTTTCTTATATTTAATTCCGAAGCAATTTCTGTGTTTCATCGTCAATGGGAAGACCCAAGGGATACAGTAAACCTGCAGAGGTGCATCGGAATATAAAACTGGTGACACAGGAATCGCCCAAATCATAGACAGTAGGAAGACTAAGCTTTCCTGTTCTTAAATCGGCATTGTGTCTCTTATATTTAATTCCGATTCCATTTCTGTGTTTCATCGACAATGGGAAGGTCCAATGGATACAGTAGACCTGCAGAGGTGCATCGGAATGTAAAACTGGTGACGCAGGAAACGCTCAAATCATAGACAGTAGGAAGACTCAATGTTCCTGTACTTAAGTCGGCATTGTGTCTCTTATTATTAATTCCGATCCAATTTCTGTGTTTCATCGTCAATGGGAAGATCCAAGGGATACAGTAAACCTGCAGAGGTGCATCGGAATGTAAAACTGGTGACACAGGAAATGCTCAAAACATAGAAAGTAGAAAGACTAAACCTTCCTGTTCTTAAGTCGGCATTGTGTCTCTTATATTTAAATCCGATGCAATTTCTGTGTTTCGTCGTCAATGGGAAGGTCCAAGGGATACAGTAAACCTGCAGAGGTGCATCGGAATGTAAAATTGGTGACACAGGAAGCGGTCAAAGCATAGACCCTAAGAAGACTCAGTTTTCTAGTACTGAAGTCGGCATTGTGTCTCTTATATTTAATTTAGATGCAATTTCTGTGTTTCATCGTCAATGGGAAGGTCCAATGGATACAGTAACCCTGCAGTGGTGCATCGGAATGTAAAACTGGTGACACAGGAAACGCTCAAACTTTGACAGTTGGAAGACTCTGTCTTCCTGTACTTAAGACGTCATTGTGTCTCTTATATTTAATTCCGATGCAATTTCTGTGTTTCATCGTCAATGGGAAAGTCGAAGGGAAACACTATACCTGCAGAGGTGCATCGGAATGTAAAACTGGTGACACAGGAAACGCTCAAAACATAGACAGTAGGAAGACTCAATCTTCCTGTACTTATGTCGGCATTGTGTCTCTTATATATAATTCCGATGCAATTTCTGTGTTTCATCGCCACTGTGAAGTTCCAAGGGAAACAGGAAAACATGCAGAGGTGCATCGGAATGTAAAACGGGTGACACAGGAAACGCTCAAAACATAGACAGTTGGAAGAGTCTGTCTTCCTGTACTTAAGACGTCATTGTGTCTCTTATATTTAATTCTGATGTAATTTCTGTGTTTCATCGCCAATGGGAAGGTCCAAGGGACAAAGTAAACCAGCAGAGGTGCATCGGAATGTAAAACTGGTGACACAGGAAACGCTCAAAACATATACAGTAGGAAGACTCAGTCTTTCTGTACTTAAGTCGGCATTGTGTCTCTTATATTTAATTCCGATGCAATTTCTGTGTTTCATCGTCAATGGGAAGGTCCAAGGGATACAGTAACCCTGCAGAGGTGCATCGGAATGTAAAACTGGTGACTCAGCAAGCGCTCATAACATAGACCCTAAGAAGACTCAGTTTTCTTGTACTTAAGTCAACGTTGTGTCTCTTGAATTTAATTCCGATGTAATTTCTATGTTTCATCGTCAATGGGAAGGTCCAAAGGTTACAGTAAACCTGCAGAGGTGGACCGGAATGTAAAACTGGTGACGCAGGAAACGCTGAAAACATAGACAGTTGGAAGACTCAATGTTCCTGTACTTAAGTCGGCATTGTGTTTCTTATATTTAATTCCGAAGCAATTTCTGTGTTTCATCGTCAATGGGAAGACCCAAGGGATACAGTAAACCTGCAGAGGTGCATCGGAATATAAAACTGGTGACACAGGAATCGCCCAAATCATAGACAGTAGGAAGACTAAGCTTTCCTGTTCTTAAATCGGCATTGTGTCTCTTATATTTAATTCCGATTCCATTTCTGTGTTTCATCGACAATGGGAAGGTCCAATGGATACAGTAGACCTGCAGAGGTGCATCGGAATGTAAAACTGGTGACGCAGGAAACGCTCAAATCATAGACAGTAGGAAGACTCAATGTTCCTGTACTTAAGTCGGCATTGTGTCTCTTATTATTAATTCCGATCCAATTTCTGTGTTTCATCGTCAATGGGAAGATCCAAGGGATACAGTAAACCTGCAGAGGTGCATCGGAATGTAAAACTGGTGACACAGGAAATGCTCAAAACATAGAAAGTAGAAAGACTAAACCTTCCTGTTCTTAAGTCGGCATTGTGTCTCTTATATTTAAATCCGATGCAATTTCTGTGTTTCGTCGTCAATGGGAAGGTCCAAGGGATACAGTAAACCTGCAGAGGTGCATCGGAATGTAAAATTGGTGACACAGGAAGCGGTCAAAGCATAGACCCTAAGAAGACTCAGTTTTCTAGTACTGAAGTCGGCATTGTGTCTCTTATATTTAATTTAGATGCAATTTCTGTGTTTCATCGTCAATGGGAAGGTCCAATGGATACAGTAACCCTGCAGTGGTGCATCGGAATGTAAAACTGGTGACACAGGAAACGCTCAAACTTTGACAGTTGGAAGACTCTGTCTTCCTGTACTTAAGACGTCATTGTGTCTCTTATATTTAATTCCGATGCAATTTCTGTGTTTCATCGTCAATGGGAAAGTCGAAGGGAAACACTATACCTGCAGAGGTGCATCGGAATGTAAAACTGGTGACACAGGAAACGCTCAAAACATAGACAGTAGGAAGACTCAATCTTCCTGTACTTATGTCGGCATTGTGTCTCTTATATATAATTCCGATGCAATTTCTGTGTTTCATCGCCACTGTGAAGTTCCAAGGGAAACAGGAAAACATGCAGAGGTGCATCGGAATGTAAAACGGGTGACACAGGAAACGCTCAAAACATAGACAGTTGGAAGAGTCTGTCTTCCTGTACTTAAGACGTCATTGTGTCTCTTATATTTAATTCTGATGTAATTTCTGTGTTTCATCGCCAATGGGAAGGTCCAAGGGACAAAGTAAACCAGCAGAGGTGCATCGGAATGTAAAACTGGTGACACAGGAAACGCTCAAAACATATACAGTAGGAAGACTCAGTCTTTCTGTACTTAAGTCGGCATTGTGTCTCTTATATTTAATTCCGATGCAATTTCTGTGTTTCATCGTCAATGGGAAGGTCCAAGGGATACAGTAACCCTGCAGAGGTGCATCGGAATGTAAAACTGGTGACTCAGCAAGCGCTCATAACATAGACCCTAAGAAGACTCAGTTTTCTTGTACTTAAGTCAACGTTGTGTCTCTTGAATTTAATTCCGATGTAATTTCTATGTTTCATCGTCAATGGGAAGGTCCAAAGGTTACAGTAAACCTGCAGAGGTGGACCGGAATGTAAAACTGGTGACGCAGGAAACGCTGAAAACATAGACAGTTGGAAGACTCAATGTTCCTGTACTTAAGTCGGCATTGTGTTTCTTATATTTAATTCCGAAGCAATTTCTGTGTTTCATCGTCAATGGGAAGACCCAAGGGATACAGTAAACCTGCAGAGGTGCATCGGAATATAAAACTGGTGACACAGGAATCGCCCAAATCATAGACAGTAGGAAGACTAAGCTTTCCTGTTCTTAAATCGGCATTGTGTCTCTTATATTTAATTCCGATTCCATTTCTGTGTTTCATCGACAATGGGAAGGTCCAATGGATACAGTAGACCTGCAGAGGTGCATCGGAATGTAAAACTGGTGACGCAGGAAACGCTCAAATCATAGACAGTAGGAAGACTCAATGTTCCTGTACTTAAGTCGGCATTGTGTCTCTTATTATTAATTCCGATCCAATTTCTGTGTTTCATCGTCAATGGGAAGATCCAAGGGATACAGTAAACCTGCAGAGGTGCATCGGAATGTAAAACTGGTGACACAGGAAATGCTCAAAACATAGAAAGTAGAAAGACTAAACCTTCCTGTTCTTAAGTCGGCATTGTGTCTCTTATATTTAAATCCGATGCAATTTCTGTGTTTCGTCGTCAATGGGAAGGTCCAAGGGATACAGTAAACCTGCAGAGGTGCATCGGAATGTAAAATTGGTGACACAGGAAGCGGTCAAAGCATAGACCCTAAGAAGACTCAGTTTTCTAGTACTGAAGTCGGCATTGTGTCTCTTATATTTAATTTAGATGCAATTTCTGTGTTTCATCGTCAATGGGAAGGTCCAATGGATACAGTAACCCTGCAGTGGTGCATCGGAATGTAAAACTGGTGACACAGGAAACGCTCAAACTTTGACAGTTGGAAGACTCTGTCTTCCTGTACTTAAGACGTCATTGTGTCTCTTATATTTAATTCCGATGCAATTTCTGTGTTTCATCGTCAATGGGAAAGTCGAAGGGAAACACTATACCTGCAGAGGTGCATCGGAATGTAAAACTGGTGACACAGGAAACGCTCAAAACATAGACAGTAGGAAGACTCAATCTTCCTGTACTTATGTCGGCATTGTGTCTCTTATATATAATTCCGATGCAATTTCTGTGTTTCATCGCCACTGTGAAGGTCCAAGGGAAACAGGAAAACATGCAGAGGTGCATCGGAATGTAAAACGGGTGACACAGGAAACGCTCAAAACATAGACAGTTGGAAGACTCTGTCTTCCTGTACTTAAGACGTCATTGTGTCTCTTATATTTAATTCTGATGTAATTTCTGTGTTTCATCGCCAATGGGAAGGTCCAAGGGACAAAGTAAACCAGCAGAGGTGCATCGGAATGTAAAACTGGTGACACAGGAAACGCTCAAAACATATACAGTAGGAAGACTCAGTCTTTCTGTACTTAAGTCGGCATTGTGTCTCTTATATTTAATTCCGATGCAATTTCTGTGTTTCATCGTCAATGGGAAGGTCCAAGGGATACAGTAACCCTGCAGAGGTGCATCGGAATGTAAAACTGGTGACTCAGCAAGCGCTCATAACATAGACCCTAAGAAGACTCAGTTTTCTTGTACTTAAGTCAACGTTGTGTCTCTTGAATTTAATTCCGATGTAATTTCTATGTTTCATCGTCAATGGGAAGGTCCAAAGGTTACAGTAAACCTGCAGAGGTGGACCGGAATGTAAAACTGGTGACGCAGGAAACGCTGAAAACATAGACAGTTGGAAGACTCAATGTTCCTGTACTTAAGTCGGCATTGTGTTTCTTATATTTAATTCCGAAGCAATTTCTGTGTTTCATCGTCAATGGGAAGACCCAAGGGATACAGTAAACCTGCAGAGGTGCATCGGAATATAAAACTGGTGACACAGGAATCGCCCAAATCATAGACAGTAGGAAGACTAAGCTTTCCTGTTCTTAAATCGGCATTGTGTCTCTTATATTTAATTCCGATTCCATTTCTGTGTTTCATCGACAATGGGAAGGTCCAATGGATACAGTAGACCTGCAGAGGTGCATCGGAATGTAAAACTGGTGACGCAGGAAACGCTCAAATCATAGACAGTAGGAAGACTCAATGTTCCTGTACTTAAGTCGGCATTGTGTCTCTTATATTTAATTCCGATCCAATTTCTGTGTTTCATCGTCAATGGGAAGATCCAAGGGATACAGTAAACCTGCAGAGGTGCATCGGAATGTAAAACTGGTGACACAGGAAATGCTCAAAACATAGAAAGTAGAAAGACTAAACCTTCCTGTTCTTAAGTCGGCATTGTGTCTCTTATATTTAAATCCGATGCAATTTCTGTGTTTCGTCGTCAATGGGAAGGTCCAAGGGATACAGTAAACCTGCAGAGGTGCATCGGAATGTAAAATTGGTGACACAGGAAGCGGTCAAAGCATAGACCCTAAGAAGACTCAGTTTTCTAGTACTGAAGTCGGCATTGTGTCTCTTATATTTAATTTAGATGCAATTTCTGTGTTTCATCGTCAATGGGAAGGTCCAATGGATACAGTAACCCTGCAGTGGTGCATCGGAATGTAAAACTGGTGACACAGGAAACGCTCAAACTTTGACAGTTGGAAGACTCTGTCTTCCTGTACTTAAGACGTCATTGTGTCTCTTATATTTAATTCCGATGCAATTTCTGTGTTTCATCGTCAATGGGAAAGTCGAAGGGAAACACTATACCTGCAGAGGTGCATCGGAATGTAAAACTGGTGACACAGGAAACGCTCAAAACATAGACAGTAGGAAGACTCAATCTTCCTGTACTTATGTCGGCATTGTGTCTCTTATATATAATTCCGATGCAATTTCTGTGTTTCATCGCCACTGTGAAGGTCCAAGGGAAACAGGAAAACATGCAGAGGTGCATCGGAATGTAAAACGGGTGACACAGGAAACGCTCAAAACATAGATAGTTGGAAGACTCTGTCTTCCTGTACTTAAGACGTCATTGTGTCTCTTATATTTAATTCTGATGTAATTTCTGTGTTTCATCGCCAATGGGAAGGTCCAAGGGACAAAGTAAACCAGCAGAGGTGCATCGGAATGTAAAACTGGTGACACAGGAAACGCTCAAAACATATACAGTAGGAAGACTCAGTCTTTCTGTACTTAAGTCGGCATTGTGTCTCTTATATTTAATTCCGATGCAATTTCTGTGTTTCATCGTCAATGGGAAGGTCCAAGGGATACAGTAACCCTGCAGAGGTGCATCGGAATGTAAAACTGGTGACTCAGCAAGCGCTCATAACATAGACCCTAAGAAGACTCAGTTTTCTTGTACTTAAGTCAACGTTGTGTCTCTTGAATTTAATTCCGATGTAATTTCTATGTTTCATCGTCAATGGGAAGGTCCAAAGGTTACAGTAAACCTGCAGAGGTGGACCGGAATGTAAAACTGGTGACGCAGGAAACGCTGAAAACATAGACAGTTGGAAGACTCAATGTTCCTGTACTTAAGTCGGCATTGTGTTTCTTATATTTAATTCCGAAGCAATTTCTGTGTTTCATCGTCAATGGGAAGACCCAAGGGATACAGTAAACCTGCAGAGGTGCATCGGAATATAAAACTGGTGACACAGGAATCGCCCAAATCATAGACAGTAGGAAGACTAAGCGTTCCTGTTCTTAAATCGGCATTGTGTCTCTTATATTTAATTCCGATTCCATTTCTGTGTTTCATCGACAATGGGAAGGTCCAATGGATACAGTAGACCTGCAGAGGTGCATCGGAATGTAAAACTGGTGACGCAGGAAACGCTCAAAACATAGACAGTAGGAAGACTCAATGTTCCTGTACTTAAGTCGGCATTGTGTCTCTTATATTTAATTCCGATCCAATTTCTGTGTTTCATCGTCAATGGGGAGATCCAAGGGATACAGTAAACCTGCAGAGGTGCATCGGAATGTAAAACTGATGACACAGGATACGCTCAAAACATAGACAGTAGGAAGGCTCAGTCTTGCTGTACTTAAGTCGGCATTGTGTCTCTTATATTTAATACCGATGCAATTTCTGTGTTTCATCGTCAATGGGAAGGTCCAATGGATACAGTATATATGCAGAGGAGGATCGGAATGTAAAACTGGTGACACAGGAAACGATCAAAACATAGACAGTAGGAAGACTCAGTCTTCCTGTACTTAAGTCGGCATTGTGTCTCTTATATTTAATTCCGATTCATTTTCTGTGTTTCATCGTCAATGAGAAGGTCCAAGGGATATATCAAATCTGCAGAGGTGCATCGGAATGTAAAACTGTTGACACAGGAAACGCTCAAACTTTGACAGTAGGAAGACTCAGTCTTCCTGTACTTAAGTCGGCATTGTGTCTCTTACATTTAATTCCGATGCAATTTCTGTGTTTCATCGTCAATGGTAAGGTCCAAGGGATACAGTAAACCTGCAAAGGTGCATCGGAATGAAAAACTGGTGACACAGGAAACGCTCAAAACATAGACCGTAAGAAGAATCAGTTTTCTTGTACTTAGGTCAGCGTTGTGTCTCTTATATTTAATACCGATGCAATTTCTGTGTTTCATCGTCAATGGGAAGGTCCAATGGAAACAGTAAAATTGCAGAGGTGCATCGGAATGTAAAACTGGTGACACAGGAAACGATCAAAAAATAGACAGTAGGAATAATCAGTCTTCCTGTACTTAAGTCGGCATTGTGTCTCTTTCATTTAATTCCGATGCAATTTCCGTGTTTCATCGTCAATGGGAAGGTCCAAGGGATACAGTAACCCTGCAGAGGTGCATTGGAATGTAAAACTGGTGACACAGCAAGCGCTCATAACATAGACACTATGAAGACTCAGTTTTCTTGTACTTAAGTCAACGTTGTGTCTCTTATATTTAATTCCGATGTAATTTCTGTGTTTCATCGTCAGTGGGAAGGTTCAATGGAAACAGTAAACCTGCAGAGGTGCATCGGAATGTAAAACTTGTGACGCAGCAAATGCTCAAAACATAGACAGTAGCAAGACTCAATGTTCCTGTACTTAAGTCGTCATTGTGTCCCTTATATTTCATTCCGATGCAATTACTGTGTTTCATCGTCAATGGGAAGACCCAAGGGATACGGTAAACCTGCAGAGGTGCATCGGAATGTAAAACTGGTGACACAGGAAACGCTCAAAACATAGACAGTAGGAAGACTCAGCCTTCCTGTTCTTAAGTCGGCATTGTGTCTCTTATATTTAATTCCGATGCTATTTCTGTGTTTCATCGACAATGGGAAGGTCCATTGGATACAGTAAACCTGCAGAGGTGCATCGGAATGTAAAGTTGGTGACGCAGGAAACGCTCAAAACGTAGACAGTAGGGAAACTCAATCTTCCTGTACTTAAGTTGGCATTGTGTCTCTTATATTTAATTCCGATGCAATTTCTGTGTTTCATGGTCAATGGAAGATCCAAGGGATACAGTAAACCTGCAGAGGTGCATCGGAATGTAAAACTGGTGACACAGGAAATTCTCAAAACATAGACAGTAGGAAGACTCAGCCTTCCTGTTCTTAAGTCGGCATTGTGTCACTTATATTTAGTTCCGATGATATTTTTGTGTTTCATCGTCAATGGGAAGGTCCAATGGATACAGTAAAATTGCAGGGGTGCATCGGAATGTAAAACTGGTGACACAGGAAACGATCAAAACACAGACAGTAGGAATAATCAGTCTTCCTGTACTTATGTCGGCATTGTGTCTCTTATATTTAAATCCGATGCAATTTCTGTGTTTCGTCGTCAATGGGAAGGTCCAAGGGATACAGTAAACCTGCAGAGGTGCATCGGAATGTAAAACTGGTGACACAGGAAGCGGTCAAAACATAGACCCTAAGGAGTCTCAGTTTTCTTGTACTGAAGTTGGCATTGTGCCTCTTATATTTAATTAAGATGCAATTTCTGTGTTTCATCGTCACTGTGAAGGTCCAAGGGATACAGTAAACCTGCAGAGGTGCATCAAAATGTAAAACTGATGACACAGAATACGCTCAAAGCATAGACAGTAGGAAGACTCAGTCTTCCTGTACCTTAGTCGGCATTGTGTCTCTTACATTTAATTCCGATGCAATTTCTGTGTTTCATCGTCAATGGGAAGGTCCAATGGATACGGTAAACCTGCAGAGGAGGATCGGAATGTAAAACTGGTGACACAGGAAACGCTCAAAACATAGACAGTAGGAAGACTCAGTGTTCCTGTACTTAAGTCGGCATTGTGTCTTTTACATTTAATTCCGATGCAATTTCTGTGTTTCATCGTCAATGGGGGGGGCGTCAAATGGATACAGTAAACCTGCAGAGGTGCATCGGAATGTAGAACTGATGACACAGGAAACACTCAACATATAGACAGTAGGAAGACTCAGTCTTCCTGTACTTAAGTCGGCATTGTGTCTCTTATATTTATTTCCGATGCAATTTCTGTGTTTCATCGTCAATGGGAAAGTCGAAGGGAAACAGTATACCTGCAGAGGTGCATCGGAATGTAAAAGTGGTGACACAGGAAACGCTCAAAACATAGACAGTACGCCGGCCGCGGTGGTCTCGCGCTTCTAGGCGCGCAGTCCGGAACCGTGGGATTGCTACGGTCGCAGGTTCAAATCCTGCCTCGGGCATGGATGTGTGTGATGTCCTTAGGTTAGTTAGGTTTGAGTAGTTCTAAGTTCTAGGGGACTGATAACCACAGCAGTTGAGTCCCATAGTGCTCAGAGCCATTTCAACCATAGACAGTAGGAAGACTCAGTCTTCCTGTACTTAAGTCGGCATTGTGTCTGTTATATATAATTCCGATGCAAATTCTGTGTTTCATCGTCACTTTGAAGATCCAAGGGATACAGGAAAACCTGCAGAGGTGCATCGGAATGTAAAACTGGTGACACAGGAAACGCTCAAAACACAGACAGTTGGAAGACTCTGTCTTCCTCTACTTAAGACGTCATTGTGTCTCTTATATTTAATTCCGATGCAATTTCTGTGTTTCATCGCCATTGGGAAGGTCCAAGGGATACAGTAAACCAGCAGAGGTGCATCGGAATGTAAAACTGGTGACACAGGAAACGCTCAAACATTGACAGTAGGAAATCTCAGTCTTCCTGTACTTAAGTCGGCATTGTGTCTCTTATATTTAATTCCGATGCAATTTCTGTGTTTCGTCGTCAATGGTAAAGTCCAAGGGATACAGTAAACCTGCAGAGGTGCATCGGAATGTAAAACTGGAGACACATGAAACGCTCAAAGCATAGACAGTAGGAAGACTCAGTCTTCCTGTACTTAACTCGGCATTGTGTCCCTTATATTTAATTCCGAAGCAATTTCTGTGTTTCATCGTCAATGGGAAGACCCAAGGGATACAGTAAACCAGCAGAGGTGCATCGGAATGTAAAACTGGTGACACAGGAAACGATCAAAACATAGACAGTAGGAAATCTCAGTCCTCCTGTACTTAAGTCGGCATTGTGTCTCTTATGTTTAATTCCGATGCAATTTCTGTGTTTCATCGTCAATGGTAAAGTCCAAGGGATACAGTAAACCTGCAGAGGTGCATCGGAATGTAAAACTGGAGACACAGGAAACGCTCAAACCATAGACAGTAGGAAGACTCAGCCTTCCTGTTCTTAAGTCGGCATTGTGTCTCTTATATTTAATTCCGATGCAATTTCTGTGTTTCATGGTCAATGGGAAGATCCAAGGGATACAGTAAACCTGCAGAGGTGCATCGGAATGTAAAACTGGTGACACAGGAAACGATCAAAACATAGACAGTAGGAATAATCAGTCTTCCTGTACTTAAGTCGGCATTGTGTCTCTTATATTTAAATCCGATGCAATTTCTGTGTTTCGTCGTCAATATGAAGGTCCAAGGGATACAGTAAACCTGCAGATGTGCATCGGAATGTAAAACTGGTGACACAGGAAGCGGTCAAAACATAGACCCTAAGGAGACTCAGTTTTCTTGTACTGAAGTTGGCATTGAGCCTCTTATATTTAATTAAGATGCAATTTCTGTGTTTCATCGTCACTGTGAAGGTCCAAGGGATACAGTAAACCTGCAGAGGTGCATCAAAATGTAAAACTGATGACACAGAATACGCTCAAAGCATAGACAGTAGGAAGACTCAGTCTTCCTGTACCTAAGTCGGCATTGTGTCTCTTACATTTAATTCCGATGCAATATCTGTGTTTCATCGTCAATGGGAAGGTCCAATGGATACGGTAAACCTGCAGAGGAGGATCGGAATGTAAAACTGGTGACACAGGAAACGCTCAAAACATAGACAGTAGGAAGACTCAGTCTTCCTGTACTTAAGTCGGCATTGTGTCTCTTATATTTAATTCCGATGCTATTTCTGTGTTTCATCGACAATGGGAAGGTCCATTGGATACAGTAAACCTGCAGAGGTGCATCGGAATGTAAAGTTGGTGACGCAGGAAACGCTCAAAACGTAGACAGTAGGGAAACTCAATCTTCCTGTACTTAAGTTGGCATTGTGTCTCTTATATTTAATTCCGATGCAATTTCTGTGTTTCATGGTCAATGGGAAGATCCAAGGGATACGGTAAACCTGCAGAGGTGCATCGGAATCTAAAACTGGTGACACAGGAAACGCTCAAAACATTGACAGTACGCCGGCCGCGGTGGTCTCGCGGTTCTAGGCGCGCAGTCCGGAACCGTGGGATTGCTACGGTCGCAGGTTCGAATCCTGCCTCGGGCATGGATGTGTGTGATGTCCTTAGGTTAGTTAGGTTTAAGTAGTTCTAAGTTCTGGGGGACTGATAACCACAGCAGTTGAGTCCCATAGTGCTCAGAGCCATTTGAACCATAGACAGTAGGAAGACTCAGTCTTCCTGTACTTAAGTCGGCATTGTGTCTGTTGTATATAATTCCGATGCAAATTCTGTGTTTCATCGTCACTTTGAAGATCCAAGGGATACAGGAAAACCTGCAGAGGTGCATCGGAATGTAAAACTGGTGACACAGGAAACGCTCAAAACACAGACAGTTGGAAGACTCTGTCTTCCTCTACTTAAGACGTCATTGTGTCTCTTATATTTAATTCCGATGCAATTTCTGTGTTTCATCGCCATTGGGAAGGTCCAAGGGATACAGTAAACCAGCAGAGGTGCATCGGAATGTAAAGCTGGTGACACAGGAAACGCTCAAACATTGACAGTAGGAAATCTCAGTCTTCCTGTACTTAAGTCGGCATTGTGTCTCTTATATTTAATTCCAAGGGATACAGTAAACCTGCAGAGGTGCATCGGAATGTAAAACTGGAGACACATGAAACGCTCAAAACATAGACAGTAGGAATTCTCAGTTTTCCTGTCCTTAAGTCGGCATTGTGTCTCTTATATTTAAATCCGATGCAATTTCTGTGTTTCGTCGTCAATGGGAAGGTCCAAGGGATACAGTAAACCTGCAGAGGTGCATCGGAATGTAAAACTGGTGACACAGAGAGCGGTCAAAGCATAGACCCTAATAAGACTCAGTTTTCTTGTACTGAAGTCGGCATTGTGCCTCTTATATTTAATTCCGAAGCAATTTCTGTGTTTCATCGTCAATAGGAAGACCCAAGGGATACAGTAAACCTGCAGAGTTGCATCGGAATGTAAAACTGGTGACTCAGCAAGCGCTCATAACATAGACCCTAAGAAGACTCAGTTTTCTTGTACTTAAGTCAACGTTGTGTCTCTTGTATTTAATTCCGATGTAATTTCTATGTTTCATCGTCAATGGGAAGGTCCAAAGGTTACAGTAAACCTGCAGAGGTGGACCGGAATGTAAAACTGGTGACGCAGGAAACGCTGAAAACATAGACAGTTGGAAGACTCAATGTTCCTGTACTTAAGTCGGCAATGTGTTTCTTATATTTAATTCCGAATTAATTTCTGTGTTTCATCGTCAATGGGAAGACCCAAGGGATACAGTAAACCTGCAGAGGTGCATCGGAATATAAAACTGGTGACACAGGAATCGCCCAAATCATAGACAGTCGGAAGACTAAGCGTTCCTGTCCTTAAATCGGCATTGTGTCTCTTATATTTAATTCCGATTCCATTTCTGTGTTTCATCGACAATGGGAAGGTCCAATGGATACAGTAGACCTGCAGAGGTGCATCGGAATGTAAAACTGGTGACGCAGGAAACGCTCAAAACATAGACAGTAGGAAGACTCAATGTTCCTGTACTTAAGTCAGCATTGTGTCTCTTATATTTTTTTCCGATCCAATTTCTGTGTTTCATCGTCAATGGGAAGATCCAAATCATACAGTAAACCTGCAGAGGTGCATCGGAATGTAAAACTGATGACACAGGATACGCTCAAAACATAGACAGTAGGAAGACTCAGTCTTGCTGTACTTAAGTCGGCATTGTGTCTCTTATATTTAATTCCGATGCAATTTCTGTGTTTCATCGTCAATGGTAAGGTCCAAGGGATACAGTAAACCTGGAAAGGTGCATCGGAATGAAAAACTGGTGACACAGGAAACGCTCAAAACATAGACCGTAAGAAGATTCAGTTTACTTGTACTTAGGTCAGCGTTGTGTCTCTTAAATTTAATACCGATGCAATTTCTGTGTTTCATCGTCAATGGGAAGGTCCAATGGAAACAGTAAAATTGCAGAGGTGCATCGGAATGTAAAACTGGTGACACAGGAAACGATCAAAACATAGACAGTAGGAATAGTCAGTCTTCCTGTACTTAAGTCGGCATTGTGTCTCTTATATTTAATTCCGATGCAATTTCTGTGTTTCATCGTCAATGGGAAGGTCCAAGGGATACAGTAACCCTGCAGAGGTGCATCGGAATGTAAAACTGGTGACACAGCAAGCGCTCATAACATAGACCCTAAGAAGACTCAGTTTTCTTGTACTTAAGTCAACGTTGTGTCTCTTATATTTAATTCCGATGTAATTTCTGTGTTTCATCGTCAGTGGGAAGGTTCAATGGAAACAGTAAACCTGCAGAGGTGCATCGGAATGTAAAACTGGTGACGCAGGAAATGCTCAAAACATAGACAGTAGCAAGACTCAATGTTCCTGTTCTTAAGTCGTCATTGTGTCCCTTATATTTCATTCCGAAGCAATTACTGTGTTTCATCGTCAATGGGAAGACCCAAGGGATACAGTAAACCTGCAGAGGTGCATCGGAATGTAAAACTGGTGACACAGGAAACGCTCAAAACATAGACAGTAGGAAGACTCAGACTTCCTGTTCTTAAGTCGGCATTGTGTCTCTTATATTTAATTCCGATGCTATTTCTGTGTTTCATCGACAATGGGAAGGTCCATTTGATACAGTAAACCTGCAGAGGTGCATCGGAATGTAAAGTTGGTGACGCAGGAAACGTTCAAAACGTAGACAGTAGGGAAACTCAATCTTCCTGTACTTAAGTTGGCATTGTGTCTCTTATATTTAATTCCGATGCAATTTCTGTGTTTCATGGTCAATGGGAAGATCGAACGGATACAGTAAACCTGCAGAGGTGCATCGGAATGTAAAACTGGTGACACAGGAAATTCTCAAAACATAGACAGTAGGAAGACTCAGCCTTCCTGTTCTTAAGTCGGCATTGTGTCACTTATATTTAGTTCCGATGATATTTTTGTGTTTCATCGTCAATGGGAAGGTCCAATGGATACAGTAAAATTGCAGAGGTGCATCGGAATGTAAAACTGGTGACACAGGAAACGATCAAAACATAGACAGTAGGAATAATCAGTCTTCCTGTACTTAAGTCGGCATTGTGTCTCTTATATTTAAATCCGATGCAATTTCTGTGTTTCGTCGTCAATGGGAAGGTCCAAGGGATACAGTAAACCTGCAGAGGTGCATCGGAATGTAAAACTGGTGACACAGGAAACGGTCAAAACATAGACCCTAAGAAGACTCAATTTTCTTGTACTGAAGTTGGCATTGTGCATCTTATATTTAATTTAGATGCAATTTCTGTGTTTCATCGTCACTGCGAAGGTCCAAGGGATACAGTAAACCTGCAGAGGTGCATCAAAATGTAAAACTGATGACACAGAATACGCTCAAAACATAGACAGTAGAAAGACTCAGTCTTCCTGTACCTAAGTCGGCATTGTGTCTCTTACATTTAATTCCGATGCAATTTCTGTGTTTCATCGTCAATGGGAAGGTCCAATGGATACAGTAAACCTGCAGAGGAGGATCGGAATGTAAAACTGGTGACACAGGAAACGCTCAAAACATAGACAGTAGGAAGACTCAGTCTTCCTGTACTTAAGTCGGCATTGTGTCTTTTATATTTAATTCCGATGCAATTTCTGTGTTTCATCGTCAATGGGGGGGTCCAATGGATAGAATAAACCTGCAGAGGTGCATCGGAATGTAGAACTGATGACACAGGAAACACTCAAAACATAGACAGTAGGAAGACTCAGTCTTCCTGAACTTAAGTCGGCATTGTGTCTCTTATATTTATTTCCGATGCAATTTCTGTGTTTCATCGTCAATGGGAAAGTCGAAGGGAAACAGTATACCTGCAGAGGTGCATCGGAATGTAAAACTGGTGACACAGGAAACGCTCAAAACATAGACAGTACGCCGGCCGCGGTGGTCGCGCGGTTCTAGGCGCGCAGTCCGGAACCGTGGGATTGCTACGGTCGCAGGTTCGAATCCTGCCTAGGGCATGGATGTGTGTGATGTCCTTAGGTTAGTTAGGTTTAAGTAGTTCTAAGTTCTAGGGGACTGATAACCACAGCAGTTGAGTCCCATAGTGCTCAGAGCCATTTGAACCATAGACAGTAGGAAGTCTCAGTCTTCCTGTACTTAAGTCGGCATTGTGTCTGTTATATATAATTCCGATGCAAATTCTGTGTTTCATCGTCACTTTGAAGATCCAAGGGATACAGGAAAACCTGCAGAGGTGCATCGGAATGTAAAACTGGTGACACAGGAAACGCTCAAAACACAGACATTTGGAAGACTCTGTCTTCCTCTACTTAAGACGTCATTGTGTCTCTTATATTTAATTCCGATGCAATTTCTGTGTTTCATCGCCATTGGGAAGGTCCAAGGGATACAGTAAACCAGCAGAGGTGCATCGGAATGTAAAACTGGTGACACAGGAAACGCTCAAACATTGACAGTAGGAAATCTCAGTCTTCCTGTACTTAAGTCGGCATTGTGTCTCTTATATTTAATTCCGATGCAATTTCTGTGTTTCGTCGTCAATGGTAAAGTCCAAGGGATACAGTAAACCTGCAGAGGTGCATCGGAATGTAAAACTGGAGACACATGAAACGCTCAAAGCATAGACAGTAGGAAGACTCAGTCTTCCTGTACTTAAGTCGGCATTGTGTCCCTTATATTTAATTCCGAAGCAATTTCTGTGTTTCATCGTCAATGGGAAGACCCAAGGGATACAGTAAACCAGCAGAGGTGCATCGGAATGTAAAACTGGTGACACAGGAAACGATCAAAACATAGACAGTAGGAAATCTCAGTCTTCCTGTACTTAAGTCGGCATTGTGTCTCTTATATTTAATTCCGATGCAATTTCTGTGTTTCATCGTCAATGGTAAAGTCCAAGGGATACAGTAAACCTGCAGAGGTGCATCGGAATGTAAAACTGGAGACACATGAAACGCTCAAACCATAGACAGTAGGAATTCTCAGTTTTCCTGTACTTAAGTCGGCATTGTGTCTCTTATATTTAAATCCGATGCAATTTCTGTGTTTCGTCGTCAATGGGAAGGTCCAAGGGATACAGTAAACCTGCAGAGGTGCATCGGAATGTAAAACTGGTGACACAGAGAGCGGTCAAAACATAGACCCTAATAAGACTCAGTTTTCTTGTACTGAAGTCGGCATTGTGCCTCTTATATTTAATTCCGAAGCAATTTCTGTGTTTCATCGTCAATGGGAAGACCCAAGGGATACAGTAAACCTGCAGAGTTGCATCGGAATGTAAAACTGGTGACTCAGCAAGCGCTCATAACATAGACCCTAAGAAGACTCAGTTTTCTTGTACTTAAGTCAACGTTGTGTCTCTTGTATTTAATTCCGATGTAATTTCTATGTTTCATCGTCAATGGGAAGGTCCAAAGGTTACAGTAAACCTGCAGAGGTGGACCGGAATGTAAAACTGGTGACACAGGAAACGCTCAAAACATAGACCGTAAGAAGATTCAGTTTTCTTGTACTTAGGTCAGCGTTGTGTCTCTTATATTTAATACCGATGCAATTTCTGTGTTTCATCGTCAATGGAAAGGTCCAATGGAAACAGTAAAATTGCAGAGGTGCATCGGAATGTAAAACTGGTGAAACAGGAAACGATCAAAACATAGACAGTAGGAATAATCAGTCTTCCTGTACTTAAGTCGGCATTGTGTCTCTTATATTTAATTCCGATGCAATTTCTGTGTTTCATCGTCAATGGGAAGGTCCAAGGGATACAGTAAACCTGCAAAGGTGCATCGGAATGAAAAACTGGTGACACAGGAAACGCTCAAAACATAGACCGTAAGAAGATTCAGTTTTCTTGTACTTAGGTCAGCGTTGTGTCTCTTATTTTTAATACCGATGCAATTTCTGTGTTTCATCGTCAATGGGAAGGTCCAATGGAAACAGTAAAATTGCAGAGGTGCATCGGAATGTAAAACTGGTGACGCAGGAAACGCTCAAAACATAGACAGTAGCAAGACTCAATGTTCCTGTACTTAAGTCGTCATTGTGTCCCTTATATTTCATTCCGAAGCAATTACTGTGTTTCATCGACAATGGTAAGGTCCATTGGATACAGTAAACCTGCAGAGGTGCATCGGAATGTAAAGTTGGTGACGCAGGAAACGCTCAAAACGTAGACAGTAGGGAAACTCAAGCTTCCTGTACTTAAGTTGGCATTGTGTCTCTTATATTTAATTCCGATGCAATTTCTGTGTTTCATGGTCAATGGGAAGATCGAAGGGATACAGTAAACCTGCAGAGGTGCTTCGGAATGTAAAACTGGTGACACAGGAAATTCTCAAAACATAGACAGTAGGAAGACTCAGCCTTCCTGTTCTTAAATCGGCATTGTGTCACCTATATTTAGTTCCGATGATATTTTTGTGTTTCATCGTCAATGGGAAGGTCCAATGGATACAGTAAAATTGCAGAGGTGCATCGGAATGTAAAACTGGTGACACAGGAAACGATCAAAACATAGACAGTAGGAATAATCAGTCTTCCTGTACTTAAGTCGGCATTGTGTCTCTTATATTTAAATCCGATGCAATTTCTGTGTTTCGTCGTCAATGGGAAGGTCCAAGGGATACAGTAAACCTGCAGAGGTGCATCGGAATGTAAAACTGGTGACACAGGAAGCGGTCAAAACATAGACCCTAAGAAGACTCAATTTTCTTGTACTGAAGTTGGCATTGTGCCTCTTATATTTAATTTAGATGCAATTTCTGTGTTTCATCGTCACTGTGAAGGTCCAAGGGATACAGTAAACCTGCAGAGGTGCATCAAAATGTAAAACTGATGACACAGAATACGCTCAATGCATAGACAGTAGAAAGACTCAGTCTTCCTGTACCTAAGTCGGCATTGTGTCTCTTACATTTAATTCCGATGCAATTTCTGTGTTTCATCGTCAATGGGAAGGTCCAATGGATACGGTAAACCTGCAGAGGAGGATCGGAATGTAAAACTGGTGACACAGGAAACGTTGAAAACATAGACAGTAGGAAGACTCAGTCCTCCTGTACTTAAGTCGGCATTGTGTCTTTTATATTTAATTCCGATGCAATTTCTGTGTTTCATCGTCAATGGGGGGGTCCAATGGATAGAGTAAACCTGCAGAGGTGCATCGGAATGTAGAACTGATGACACAGGAAACACTCAAAACATAGACAGTAGGAAGACTCAGTCTTCCTGTACTTAAGTCGTCATTGTGTCTCTTATATTTATTTCCGATGCAATTTCTGTGTTTCATCGTCAATGGGAAAGTCGAAGGGAAACAGTATACCTGCAGAGGTGCATCGGAATGTAAAACTGGTGACACAGGAAACGCTCAAAACATAGACAGTACGCCGGCCGCGGTGGTCTCGCGGTTCTAGGCGCGCAGTCCGGAACCGTGGGATTGCTACGGTCGCAGGTTCGAATCCTGCCTCGGGCATGGATGTGTGTGATGTCCTTAGGTTAGTTAGGTTTAAGTAGTTCCAAGTTCTAGGGGACTGATAACCACAGCAGTTGAGTCCCATAGTGCTCAGAGCCATTTGAACCATAGACAGTAGGAAGTCTCAGTCTTCCTGTACTTAAGTCGGCATTGTGTCTGTTATATATAATTCCGATGCAAATTCTGTGTTTCATCGTCACTTTGAAGATCCAAGGGATACAGGAAAACCTGCAGAGGTGCATCGGAATGTAAAACTGGTGACACAGGAAACGCTCAAAACATAGACAGTTGGAAGACTCTGTCTTCCTCTACTTAAGACGTCATTGTGTCTCTTATATTTAATTCCGATGCAATTTCTGTGTTTCATCGCCATTGGGAAGGTCCAAGGGATACAGTAAACCAGCAGAGGTGCATCGGAATGTAAAACTGGTGACACAGGAAACGCTCAAACATTGACAGTAGGAAATCTCAGTCTTCCTGTACTTAAGTCGGCATTGTGTCTCTTATATTTAATTCCGATGCAATTTCTGTGTTTCGTCGTCAATGGTAAAGTCCAAGGGATACAGTAAACCTGCAGAGGTGCATCGGAATGTAAAACTGGAGACACATGAAACGCTCAAACATAGACAGTAGGAAGACTCAGTCTTCCTGTACTTAAGTCGGCATTGTGTCCCTTATATTTAATTCCGAAGCAATTTCTGTGTTTCATCGTCAATGGGAAGACCCAAGGGATACAGTAAACCTGCAGAGGTGCATCGGAATGTAAAACTGGTGACACAGGAAACGATCAAAACATAGACAGTAGGAAATCTCAGTCTTCCTGTACTTAAGTCGGCATTGTGTCTCTTATATTTAATTCCAATGCAATTTCTGTGTTTCATCGTCAATGGTAAAGTCCAAGGGATACAGTAAACCTGCAGAGTTGCATCGGAATGTAAAACTGGTGACACAGGAAACGATCAAAACATAGACAGTAGGAATTCTCAGTTTTCCTGTACTTAAGTCGGCATTGTGTCTCTTATATTCAAATCCGATGCAATTTCTGTGTTTCGTCGTCAATGGGAAGGTCCAAGGGATACAGTAAACCTGCAGAGGTGCATCGGAATGTAAAACTGGTGACACAGAGAGCGGTCAAAACATAGACCCTAATAAGACTCAGTTTTCTTGTACTGAAGTCGGTATTGTGCCTCTTATATTTAATTCCGAAGCAATTTCTGTGTTTCATCGTCAATGGGAAGACCCAAGGGATACAGTAAACCTGCAGAGTTGCATCGGAATGTAAAACTGGTGACACAGGAAACGATCAAAACATAGACAGTAGGAATAATCAGTCTTCCTGTACTTATGTCGGCATTGTGTCCCTTATATTTAATTCCGAAGCAATTTCTGTGTTTCATCGTCAATGGGAAGGTCCAAGGGATACAGTTAACCTGCAGACGTGCATCGGAATGTAAAACTGTTGACACAGGAAACGCTCAAACATTGACAGTATTAAGACTTAGTCTTCCTGTACATAAGTCGGCATTGTGTCTCTTATATTTAATTCCGATGCAATTTCTGTGTTTCATCGTCAATGGTAAGGTCCAAGGGATACAGTAAACCTGCATAGGTTAATTGGAATGTAAAACTGGTGACACAGGAATCGCTGAAATCATACACCGTAAGAAGACTGAGTTCTCTTGTACTTAAGTCGGCGTTGAGTCTCATATATTTAATTGCGATGCAACTTCTGTGTTTCCACGTCAATGGGCAGGTCCAATGTATACAGTAAACCTGCAGAGGTGCATCGGAATGAAAAACTGGTGACACAGGAAACGCTCAAACATAGACATTTGAAAGACACACTCTTCCTGTACATAAGACGCATTGTGTCTCTTATATTTCATTCCGATGCAATTTCAATGTCTCATCGTCACTGTGGAGGTCCAATGGATACAGTAAACCTGCAGAGGTGCATCGGAATGTAAAGCTTGTGACACAGGAAAGCTCAAAACATAGACAGTAGGAAGACTCAGTCTTCCTGTACTTAAGTCGGCATTGTGTCTTTTTTATTTAATTTTGATGCAATTTCTGTGTTTCATCCTCAATGGGAAGGTCCAACGGATACAGTAAACCAGCAGAGGTGCATTGGAATATAAAACTGATGACACAGGAAACGCTCAAAACATAGACAGTAGGAAGACTCAGTCTTCCTGTACTTAAGTCGGCATTGTGTCTCTTATATTTAATTCCGATGCAATTTCTGTGTTTCATCATCAATTGGAAGGTCGAAGGGAAACAGTATACCTGCAGAGAGGCATCGGAATGTAAAACTGGTGACACAGGATACGCTCAAAACATAGACAGTAGGAAGACTCAGAATTCCTGTACTTAAGTCGGCATTGTGTCTCTTATATTTAATTCCGATGCAATTTCTGTGTTTCATCGTCACTGTGTAGGTCTAATGGATAGAGTAAACCTGCAGAGGTGCATTGGAATGCAAAAATGGTGACACAGGAAACTCTCAAATCATAGACCGTAAGAAGTCTCATTTTTCTTGCACTTAAGTCGGCGTTGTGTCTCTTATATTTAATTCCGATGCAATTTCTGTGCTTCATCGTTAATGGGAAGGTCCAATGGATACAGTAAACCTGCAGAGGTGGATCGGAATGTAAAACTGGTGACACAGGAAACGCTCAAAACATAGACAGTAGGAAGACTCAGTCATCCTGTACTTAAGTCGGCAATGTGTCTCTTATATTTAATTCCGATGCAATTTCTGTGTTTCATCGTCAATGGTAAAGTCCAAGGTATACAGTAAACCTGCAGAGGTGTATCGGAATGTAAAACTGGAGGCACAGGAAACGCTCAAAACATAGACAGTAGGAAGACTCAGTCTTCCTGTACTTAAGGCGGAATTGTGTCTGTTATATTTAAGTCCGACGTAATTTCTGTGTTTCATTGTCAATGGGACGGTGCAAGGGATACAGTAAACCTGCAGTGGTGCATCGGAATGTAAACCTGGTGACACAGGAAACGCTCAAAACATAGACAGTAGGAAGACTCAGTCTTTCTGTACTTAAGTCGGCATTGTGTCTCTTATATTTAATTCCGATGCAATTTCTGTGTTTCATCGTCAATGGGAAGGTCCAAGGGATACAGTAACCCTGCAGAGTTGCATCGGAATGTAAAACTGATGACACAGCATGCGCTCATAATATAGACCCTAAGAAGACTCAGTTTCCTTGTACTTAAGTCAACGTTGTGTCTCTTATATTTATTTCCGATGTAATTTCTGTGTTTCATCGTCAGTGGGAAGGTCCGATGGATACAGTAAACCTGCAGAGGTGCATCGGAATGTAAAACTGGTGACCCAGGAAACGCTCAAAACATAGACAGCAGGAAGACTCAATGTTCCTGTACTTAAGTCGGCATTGTGTCCCTTATATTTAATTCCGAAGCAATTTCTGTGTTTCATCGTAATTGGGATGACCCAAGGTTTACAGTAAACCCGCAGAGGTGCATCGGAATGTAAAACTGGTGACACAGGAAACGCTCAAAACATAGACATTAGGAAGACTCAGCGTTCCTGTTCTTAAGCCGGCATTGTGTCTCTTATATATAATTCCGATGCTATTTCTGTGTTTCATCGACAATGGGATGGCCCAATGGATACAGTAGACCTGCAGATGTGCATCGGAATGTAAAATTGGTGACGCAGGAAACGCTCAAAACATAGAGAGTATGAAAACTCAATCTTCCTGTACTTAAGTCGGCATTGTGTCCTTTATATTTAATTCCAATGCAATTTCTGTGTTTCATCGAAATGGGAAGATCCAAGGGATACAGTAAACCTGCAGAGGTGCATCTGAATGTCAAACTGGTGACACAGGAAATTCTCAAAACATAGACAGTAGGAAGACTCAGCCTTCCTGTTCTTAAGTCGGCATTGTGTATCTTATATTTAGTTCCGATGATATTTTTGTGTTTCATCGTCAATGGGAATGTCCAAGGGATACAGTCAACCTGCAGAAGTGCATCGTAATGTAAAACTGGTGACACAGGAAGCGGTCAAAACATAGACCCTAAGAAGACTCAGTTTTCTTGTACTGAAGTCGGCATTGTGCCTCTTATATTTAATTTAGATGCAATTTCTGTGTTCCATCGTCACTGTGAAGGTCCAAGGGATACAGTAAACCTGCAGAGGTGCATCAAAATGTAAAACTGATGACACAGAATACGCTCAAAGCATAGACAGTAGGAAGACTCAGACTTCCTGTACCTAAGTCGGCATTGTGTCTCTTACATTTAATTCCGATGCAATTTCTGTGTTTCATCGTCAATGGTAAGGTCCAAGGTATACAGTAAACCTGCAGAGGTGCATCGGAATGTAAAGCTGTTGACACAAGAAACGCTCAAACATTGACAGTAGGAAGACTCAGTCTTCCTGTACTTAAGTCGGCATTGTGTCTCTTATATTCAATTCCGATGCAATTTCTGTGTTTCATCGTCAATGGGAAGGTCGAAGGGAAACAGTAAACCTGCAGATGTGCATGGGAATGTAAAACTGGTGACACAGGAAACGCTCAAATGATAGACAGTAGTAAGACTCAGCCTTCGAGTTCTTAAGTCGCCATTGTGTCTCCTATATTTAATTCCGATGCAATTTCTGTGTTTCATCGTCTATGGTAAGGTCCAATGGATACAGTAAACCAGCAGAGGTGCATCGGAATGTAAAACTGGTGACACAGGAAATGCTCAAAACATAGAAAGTAGAAAGACTAAACCTTCCTGTTCTTAAGTCGGCATTGTGTCTCTTATATTTAAATCCGATGCAATTTCTGTGTTTCGTCGTCAATGGGAAGGTGCATGGGATACAGTAAACCTGCAGAGGTGCATCGGAATGTAAAACTGGTGACACAGCCAACGCTCAAAACATATACAGTAGGAAGACCCAGTCCTTCTGTACTTAAGTCGGCATTGTGTCTCTTACATTTAATTCAGATGCAATTTCTGTGTTTCATCGTCAATGGGAAGGTCCAAAGGATACAGTAACCCTGCAGAGGTGCATCGGAATGTAAAACTGGTGACTCAGCAAGCGCTCATAACATAGACCCTAAGAAGACTCAGTTTTCTTGTACTTAAGTCAACATTGTGTCTCTTGTATTTAATTCCGATGTAATTTCTATGTTTCATCTGTCAATGGGAAGGTCCAAAGGTTACAGTAAACCTGCAGAGGTGGATCGGAATGTAAAACTGGTGACACAGGAAACGCTCAAAACATATACAGTACGAAGACTCAGTCTTTCTGTACTTAAGTCGGCATTGTGTTTCTTATATTTAATTCCGAAGCAATTCCTGTGTTTCATCGTCAATGGGAAGACCCAAGGGATACAGTAAACCTGCAGAGGTGCATCGGAATGTAAAACAGGTGACACAGGAAACGCCCAAATCATAGACAGTAGGAAGACTACGCGTTCCTGTTCTTCAGTCGGCATTGTGTCTCTTATATTTAATTCCGATTCCATTTCTGTGTTTCATCGTCAATGGGAAGGTCCAATGGATACAGTATATATGCAGAGGAGGATCGGAATGTAAAACTGGTGACACAGGAAACGCTCAAAACATAGACAGTTGGAACACTCTGTCTTCCTGTACTTAAGACGTCATTGTGTCTCTTATATTTAATTCTGATGCCATTTCTGTGTTTCATCGCCAATGGGAAGGTCCAAGGGACACAGTAAACCTGCAGAGGTGCATCGGAATGTAAAACTGGAGACACAGGAAACGCTCAAAATATAGACAGTAGTAAGACTCAGCCTTCCTGTTCTTAAGTCGCCATTGTGTCTCTTATATTTAATTCCGATGCAATTTCTGTGTTTCATCGTCTATGGGAAGGTCCAATGGATACAGTAAACCTGCAGATGTGCACGGGAATGTAAAATTGGTGACGCAGGAAACGCTCAAAATATAGACAGTAGGAAGACACAATCTTCCTGTACTTAAGTCGGGATTGTGTCTCTGATACTTAATTCCGATGCAATTTCTGTGTTTCATCGTCAATGGGAAGGTCGAAGGGAAACAGTAAACCTGCAGAGGTGCATGGGAATGTAAAACTGGTGACACAGGAAACGCTCAAAAGATAGACAGTAGTAAGACTCAGCCTTCCTGTTCTTAAGTCGCCATTGTGTCTCTTATATTTAATTCCGATGCAATTTCTGTGTTTCATCGTCTATGGGAAGGTCCAATGGATACAGTAAACCAGCAGAGGTGCATCGGAATGTAAAACTGGTGACACACTAAATGCTCAAAACATAGAAAGTAGAAAGACAAAACCTTCCTGTTCATAAGTCGGCATTGTGTCTCTTATATTTAAATCCGATGCAATTTCTGTGTTTCGTCGTCAATGGGAAGGTCCAAGGCATACAGTAAACCTGCAGATGTGCATCGGAATGTAAATTGGTGACACAGGAAGCGGTCAAAACATAGAAAGTAGGAAGACTCAGTCTTCCTGTACTTAAGTCGGCATTGTGTCTGTTATATTTATGTACGATGTAATTTCTGTGTTTCATTGTAAATTGGAAGGTGCATGGGATACAGTAAAACTGCAGAGGTGCATCGGAATGTAAAACTGGTGACACAGGAAACGCTCAAAACATATACAGTAGGAAGACTCAGTCTTTCTGTACTTAAGTCGGCATTGTGTCTCTTATATTTAATTTAGATGCAATTTCTGTGTTTCATCGTCATTGTGAAGGACCAAGGGATACAGTAAACCTGCAGAGGTGCATCAAAATGTAATACTGATCACACAGGAAACGCTCAAAACATAGACAGAAGTAAGACTCAGTCTTCCTGTACCTAAGTCGGCATTGTGTCTCTTATATTTAATTCCGATGCAATTTCTGTGCTTCACCGTCAATGGGAAGGTCCAATGGATACAGTAAACCTGCAGTGGAGCATCGGAATGTAAAACTGGTGACACAGGAAACGCTCAAACATTGACAGTAGGAAGACTCATTCTTCCTGTACTTAAGTCGGCTTTATGTCTCTTATATTTAATTCCGATGCAATTTCTGAGTTTCACCGTCAATGGGAAGGTCCAAGGGATACAGTAACCCTGCAGAGGTGCATCGGAATGTAAAACTGGTGACTCAGCAAGCGCTCATAACATAGACCATAAGAAGACTCAGTTTTCTTGTACTTAAGTCAACGTTGTGTCTCTTGTATTTAATTCCGATGTAATTTCTATGTTTCATCGTCAATGGGAAGGTCCAAAGGTTACAGTAAACCTGCAGAGGTGGACCGGAATGTAAAACTGGTGACGCAGGAAACGCTGAAAACATAGACAGTTGGAAGACTCAATGTTCCTGTACTTAAGTCGGCATTGTGTTTCTTATATTTAATTCCGAAGCAATTTCTGTGTTTCATCGTCAATGGGAAGACCCAAGGGATACAGTAAACCTGCAGAGGTGCATCGGAATATAAAACTGGTGACACAGGGAACGCCCAAATCATAGACAGTAGGAAGACTAAGCGTTCCTGTTCTTAAATCGGCATTGTGTCTCTTATATTTAATTCCGATTCCATTTCTGTGTTTCATCGACAATGGGAAGGTCCAATGGATACAGTAGACCTGCAGAGGTGCATCGGAATGTAAAACTGGTGACGCAGGAAACGCTCAAAACATAGACAGTAGGAAGACTCAATGTTCCTGTACTTAAGTCGGCATTGTGTCTCTTATATTTAATTCCGATCCAATTTCTGTGTTTCATCGTCAATGGGAAGATCCAAGGGATACACTAAACCTGCAGAGGTGCATCGGAATGTAAAACTGATGACACAGGATACGCTCAAAACATAGACAGTAGGAAGACACAGTCTTCCTGTACTTAAGTCGGCATTGTGTCTCTTATATTTAATACCGATGCAATTTCTGTGTTTCATCGTCAATGGGAAGGTCCAATGGATACAGTATATATGCAGAGGAGGATCGGAATGTAAAACTGGTGACACAGGAAACGATCTAAACATAGACAGTAGGAAGACTCAGTCTTGCTGCACTTAAGTCGGCATTGTGTCTCTTATTTAATTCCGATTCATTTTCTATGTTTCATCGTCAATGAGAAGGTCCAACGGATACATCAAATCTGCAGAGGTGCATCGGAATGTAAAACTCTTGAGACAGGAAACGCTCAAACGTTGACAGTAGGAAGACTCAGTCCTGCTGCACTTAAGTCGGCATTGTTTCTCTTATATATAATTCCGATGCATTTTATGTGTTTCATTGTCACTGTGAAGGTCCAATGGATACAGTAAACCTGCAGAGGTGCATCGGAATGAAAAACTGGTGCCACAGGATACGCTCAAAACATAGACCGTAAGAAGAATCAGTTTTCTTGTACTTAGGTCAGCGTTGTGTCTCTTATATTTAATAGCGATGCAATTTCTGCGTTTCATCGTCAATGGTAAAGTCCAAGGGATACAGTAAACCTGCAGAGGTGCATCGGAATGTAAAACTGGAGACACAGGAAACGCTCAAAACATAGACAGTAGGAAGACTCAGTCTTTCTGTACTTAAGTCGGCATTGTGTCTCTTATATTTAATTCCGATGCAATTTCTGTGTTTCATCGTCAATGGGAAGGTCCAAGGGATACAGTAACCCTGCAGAGGTGCATCGGAATGTAAAACTGGGGACACAGAAAGCGCTCATAACATAGACCCTAAGAAGACTCAGTTTTCTTGTACTTAAGTCAACGTTGTGTCTCTTATATTTAATTCCGATGTAATTTCTGTGTTTCATCGTCACTGTGTAGGTCCAATGGATAGAGTAAACCTGCAGAGGTGCATTGGAATGCAAAAATGGTGACACAGGAAACTCTCAAATCATAGACCGTAAGAAGTCTCAGTTTTCTTGCACTTAAGTCGGCGTTGTGTCTCTTATATTTAATTCCGATGCAATTTCTGTGCTTCATCGTTAATGGGAAGGTCCAATGGATACAGTAAACCTGCAGAGGTGGATCGGAATGTAAAACTGGTGACACAGGATACGCTCAAAACATAGACAGTAGGAAGACTCAGTCATCCTGTTCTTAAGTCTGCATTGTGTATCTTATATTTAGTTCCGATGATATTTTTGTGTTTCATCGTCACTGTGTAGTTCCAATGGATAGAGTAAACCTGCAGATGTGCATTGGAATGCAAAAATGGTGACACAGGAAACTCTCAAATCATAGACCGTAAGAAGTCTCAGTTTTCTTGCACTTAAGTCGGCGTTGTGTCTCTTATATTTAATTCCGATGCAATTTCAGGGTTTCATCGTCAATGGGAAGGTCCAAGGGATACAGTAACCCTGCAGAGGTGCATCGGAATGTAAAACTGGTGACACAGCAAGCGCTCATAACATAGACCCTAAGAAGACTCAGTTTTCTTGTACTTAAGTCAACGTTGTGTCTCTTATATTTAATTCCGATGTAATTTCTGTGTTTCATCGTCACTGTGTAGGTCCAATGGATAGAGTAAACCTGCAGAGGTGCATTGGAATGCAAAAATGGTGACACAGGAAACTCTCAAATCATAGACCGTAAGAAGTCTCAGTTTTCTTGCACTTAAGTCGGCATTGTGTCTCTTATATTTAATTCCGATGCAATTTCTGTGTTTCATCGTCAATGGTAAAGTCCAAGGTATACAGTAAACCTGCAGAGGTGCATCGGAATGTAAAACTGAAGACACAGGAAACGCTCAAAACATAGACAGTAGGATGACTCAGTCTTCCTGTACTTAAGTCGGCATTGTGTCTATTATATTTAAGTCCGACGTAATTTCTGTGTTTCATTGTCATTGGGAAGGTGCAAGGGATACAGTAAACCTGCAGTGGTGCATCGGAATGTAAAACTGGTGACGCAGGAAACGCTCAAAACATAGACAGCAGGAAGACTCAATGTTCCTGTACTTAAGTCGGCATTGTGTCCCTTATATTTAATTCCGAAGCAATTTCTGTGTTTCATGGTCAATGGGAAGACCCAAGGGTTACAGTAAACCCGCAGAGGTGCATCGGAATGCAAAACTGGTGACACAGGAAAGACTCAAAACATAGACATTAGGAAGACTCAGCGTTCCTGTTCTTAAGTCGGCATTGTGTCTCTTATATTTAATAGCGATGCAATTTCTGTGTTTCATCGTCAATGGGAAGACCCAAGGGTTACAGTAAACCTGCAGAGGTGCATCGGAATGTAAAACTGGAGACACAGGAAACGCTCAAAACATAGACAGTAGGAAGACTCAGCCTTCCTGTTCTTAAGTCTGCATTGTGTATCTTATATTTAGTTCCGATGATATTTTTGTGTTTCATCGTCAATGGGAATGTCCAAGGGATACAGTAAACCTGCAGAGGTGCATCGGAATGTAAAACTGGTGACACAGGAAGCGGTCAAAACATAGACCCTAAGAAGACTCAGTTTTCTTGTACTGAAGTCGGCATTGTGCCTCTTATATTTAATTTAGATGCAATTTCTGTGTTCCATCGTCACTGTGAAAGTCCAAGGGATACAGTAAACCTGCAGAGGTGCATCAAAATGTAAAACTGATGACACAGAATACGCTCAAAGCATAGACAGTAGGAAGACTAAGACTTCCTGTACCTAAGTCGGCATTGTGTCTCTTACATTTAATTCCGATGCAATTCCTGTGTTTCATCATCAATGGGAAGGTCCAAGGTATACAGTAAACCTGCAGAGATGCATCGGAATGTAAAGCTGTTGTCACAAGAAACGCTCAAACATTGACAGTAGGAAGACTCAGTCTTCCTGTACTTAAGTCGGCATTGTGTCTCTTATATTCAATTCCGATGCAATTTCTGTGTTTCATCGTCAATGGTAAGGTCCAAGGGATACAGTAAACCTGCAGAGGTGAATTGGAATGTATAACTGGTGACAAAGGAATCGCTCAAATCATAGACCGTAAGAAGACTCAGTTCTATTGTACTTAAGATGTCGTTCTGTCTCTTATATTTAATTGCGATGCAATTTCTGTGTTTCAACGTCAATGGGAAAGTCCAATGTATACAGTAATCCTGCAGAGGTGCATCGGAATCTAAAACTGGTGACACAGGAAACGCTCAAAACATAGACAATTGAAAGACACACTCTTCCTGTACTTAAGTCGCATTGTGTCTCTTATATTTTATTCCGATGCAATTTCAGTGTCTCATCGTCATTGTGAAGGTCCAATGTATACAGTAAACCTGCAGAGGTGCATCGGAATGTAAAGATTGTGACACAGGAAACGCTCAAACATAGACAGCAGGAAGACTCAGTCTTCCTGTACTTAAGTCGGCATTGTGTCTTTTTAATTTAATTCCGATGTAATTACTGTGTTTCATCGTCAATGGGAAGGTCAAATGGATACAGTAAACCTGCAGAGGTGCATTGGAGTGTAAACTGATGACACAGGAAACGCTCAAAACATAGAGAGTAGGAAGTCTCAGTCTTCCTGTACCTAAGTCGGCATTGTGCCTCTTATATTTAATTCCGATGCAATTTCTGTGTTTCAGCGTCAATGGGAAGGTCCAATGGATACAGTAAACCTGCAGAGGTGCATCGGAATGTAAAAGTGGTGACACAGGAAACGCTCAAATCATAGACAATAGAAAGACACACTCTTCCTGTACTTAAGTCGACATTGTGTCTCTGATATCTCATTCCGATGCAATTTCTGTGTTTCATTGTCACTTTGAAAGTCCAATGGATACAGTAAATCTGCAGAGATGCATTGGAATGTAAAACTGGTGACACAGGAAACGCTCAAAACATAGACAGTAGGAAGACTCAGTCTTCCTGTACTTAAGACGTCATTGTGTCTCTTATATTTAATTCCGATGCAATTTCTGTGTTTCATCGCCAATGGGAAGGTCCAAGGGACACACTAAACCAGCAGAGGTGCATCGGAATGTAAAACTGGTGACACTGGAATCGTTCAAAACATAGACCGTAAGAAGAATCAGTTTTCTTGTACTTAAGTCGGCTTTCTGTCTCTTATTTATAATTCCGATGCTTCTCTGTGCTTCATCGTCACTGTGAAGGTCCAAGGGAATCAGGAAAACCTGCAGAGGTGTATCGGAATGTAAAACTGGTGACACAGGAAACGCTCAAAGCATAGACAGTTGGAAGACTCAGTCTTCCTGTACTTAAGACGTCATTGTGTCTCTTATATTTAATTCCGATGCAATTTCTGTGTTTCATCGCCAATGGGAAGGTCCAAGGGATACAGTAAACCTGCAGAGGTGCATCGGAATGTAAAACTGGTGACACAGGAAATTCTCAAAACATAGACAGTAGGAAGACTCAGCCTTCCTGTTCTTCAGTCGTCATTGTGGTTCAAATGGCTCTGAGCACTATGGGACTCAACATCTTAGGTCATAAGTCCCCTAGAACTTAGAACTACTTAAACATAACTAACCTAAGGACATCACACCCACCCATGCCCGAGGCAGGATTCGAACCTGCGACCGTAGCAGTCCCGCGGTTCCGGACTGCAGCGCCAGAACCGCTAGACCACCGCGGCCGGCTCGGCATTGTGTCACTTATATTTTGTTCCGATGATATTTTCGTGTTTCATCGTCAATGGGAAGGTCCAATGGATACAGTAAAATCGCACAGTTGCATCGGAATGTAAAACTGGTGACACAGGAAACGATCAAAACATAGACAGTAGGAATAATCAGTCTTCCTGTACTTAAGTCGGCATTGTGTCTCTTATATTTAAATCCGTTGCAATTTCTGTGTTTCGTCGTCAATGGGAAGGTCCAAGGGATACAGTAAACCTGCAGAGGTGCATCGGAATGTGTAACTGGTGACACAGGAAGCGGTCAAAACATAGACCCTAAGAAGACTCAGTTTTCTTGTACTGAAGTTGGCATTGTGCCTCTTATATTTAATTTAGATGCAATTTCTGTGTTTCATCGTCACTGTGAAGGTCCAAGGGATACAGTAAACCTGCAGAGGTGCATCAAAATGTAAAACTGATGACACAGAATACGCTCAAAGCATAGACAGTAGGAAGACTCAGTCTTCCTGTACCTATGTCGGCATTGTGTCTCTTACATTTAATTCCGATGCAATTTCTGTATTTCATCGTCAATGGGAAGGTCCAATGGATACAGTAAACCTGCAGAGGAGGATCGGAATGTAAAACTGGTGACACAGGAAACGCTCAAAACATAGACAGTAGAAAGACTCAGTCTTCCTGTACTTAAGTTGGCATTGTGCCTCTTATATTTAATTTAGATGCAATTTCTGGGTTTCATCGTCAATGGGAAGGTCCAAGGGATACAGTAACCCTGCAGAGGTGCATCGGAATGTAAAACTGGTGACACAGCAAGCGCTCATAACATAGACCCTAAGAAGACTCAGTTTTCTTGTACTTAAGTCAACGTTGTGTCTCTTATATTTAATTCCGATGTAATTTCTGTGTTTCATCGTCACTGTGTAGGTCCAATGGATAGAGTAAACCTGCAGAGGTGCATTGGAATGCAAAAATGGTGACACAGGAAACTCTCAAATCATAGACCGTAAGAAGTCTCAGTTTTCTTGCACTTAAGTCGGCATTGTGTCTCTTATATTTAATTCCGATGCAATTTCTGTGTTTCATCGTCAATGGTAAAGTCCAAGGTATACAGTAAACCTGCAGAGGTGCATCGGAATGTAAAACTGAAGACACAGGAAACGCTCAAAACATAGACAGTAGGATGACTCAGTCTTCCTGTACTTAAGTCGGCATTGTGTCTATTATATTTAAGTCCGACGTAATTTCTGTGTTTCATTGTCATTGGGAAGGTGCAAGGGATACAGTAAACCTGCAGTGGTGCATCGGAATGTAAAACTGGTGACGCAGGAAACGCTCAAAACATAGACAGCAGGAAGACTCAATGTTCCTGTACTTAAGTCGGCATTGTGTCCCTTATATTTAATTCCGAAGCAATTTCTGTGTTTCATGGTCAATGGGAAGACCCAAGGGTTACAGTAAACCCGCAGAGGTGCATCGGAATGCAAAACTGGTGACACAGGAAAGACTCAAAACATAGACATTAGGAAGACTCAGCGTTCCTGTTCTTAAGTCGGCATTGTGTCTCTTATATTTAATAGCGATGCAATTTCTGTGTTTCATCGTCAATGGGAAGACCCAAGGGTTACAGTAAACCTGCAGAGGTGCATCGGAATGTAAAACTGGAGACACAGGAAACGCTCAAAACATAGACAGTAGGAAGACTCAGCCTTCCTGTTCTTAAGTCTGCATTGTGTATCTTATATTTAGTTCCGATGATATTTTTGTGTTTCATCGTCAATGGGAATGTCCAAGGGATACAGTAAACCTGCAGAGGTGCATCGGAATGTAAAACTGGTGACACAGGAAGCGGTCAAAACATAGACCCTAAGAAGACTCAGTTTTCTTGTACTGAAGTCGGCATTGTGCCTCTTATATTTAATTTAGATGCAATTTCTGTGTTCCATCGTCACTGTGAAAGTCCAAGGGATACAGTAAACCTGCAGAGGTGCATCAAAATGTAAAACTGATGACACAGAATACGCTCAAAGCATAGACAGTAGGAAGACTAAGACTTCCTGTACCTAAGTCGGCATTGTGTCTCTTACATTTAATTCCGATGCAATTCCTGTGTTTCATCATCAATGGGAAGGTCCAAGGTATACAGTAAACCTGCAGAGATGCATCGGAATGTAAAGCTGTTGTCACAAGAAACGCTCAAACATTGACAGTAGGAAGACTCAGTCTTCCTGTACTTAAGTCGGCATTGTGTCTCTTATATTCAATTCCGATGCAATTTCTGTGTTTCATCGTCAATGGTAAGGTCCAAGGGATACAGTAAACCTGCAGAGGTGAATTGGAATGTATAACTGGTGACAAAGGAATCGCTCAAATCATAGACCGTAAGAAGACTCAGTTCTATTGTACTTAAGATGTCGTTCTGTCTCTTATATTTAATTGCGATGCAATTTCTGTGTTTCAACGTCAATGGGAAAGTCCAATGTATACAGTAATCCTGCAGAGGTGCATCGGAATCTAAAACTGGTGACACAGGAAACGCTCAAAACATAGACAATTGAAAGACACACTCTTCCTGTACTTAAGTCGCATTGTGTCTCTTATATTTTATTCCGATGCAATTTCAGTGTCTCATCGTCATTGTGAAGGTCCAATGTATACAGTAAACCTGCAGAGGTGCATCGGAATGTAAAGATTGTGACACAGGAAACGCTCAAACATAGACAGCAGGAAGACTCAGTCTTCCTGTACTTAAGTCGGCATTGTGTCTTTTTAATTTAATTCCGATGTAATTACTGTGTTTCATCGTCAATGGGAAGGTCAAATGGATACAGTAAACCTGCAGAGGTGCATTGGAGTGTAAACTGATGACACAGGAAACGCTCAAAACATAGAGAGTAGGAAGTCTCAGTCTTCCTGTACCTAAGTCGGCATTGTGCCTCTTATATTTAATTCCGATGCAATTTCTGTGTTTCAGCGTCAATGGGAAGGTCCAATGGATACAGTAAACCTGCAGAGGTGCATCGGAATGTAAAAGTGGTGACACAGGAAACGCTCAAATCATAGACAATAGAAAGACACACTCTTCCTGTACTTAAGTCGACATTGTGTCTCTGATATCTCATTCCGATGCAATTTCTGTGTTTCATTGTCACTTTGAAAGTCCAATGGATACAGTAAATCTGCAGAGATGCATTGGAATGTAAAACTGGTGACACAGGAAACGCTCAAAACATAGACAGTAGGAAGACTCAGTCTTCCTGTACTTAAGACGTCATTGTGTCTCTTATATTTAATTCCGATGCAATTTCTGTGTTTCATCGCCAATGGGAAGGTCCAAGGGACACACTAAACCAGCAGAGGTGCATCGGAATGTAAAACTGGTGACACTGGAATCGTTCAAAACATAGACCGTAAGAAGAATCAGTTTTCTTGTACTTAAGTCGGCTTTCTGTCTCTTATTTATAATTCCGATGCTTCTCTGTGCTTCATCGTCACTGTGAAGGTCCAAGGGAATCAGGAAAACCTGCAGAGGTGTATCGGAATGTAAAACTGGTGACACAGGAAACGCTCAAAGCATAGACAGTTGGAAGACTCAGTCTTCCTGTACTTAAGACGTCATTGTGTCTCTTATATTTAATTCCGATGCAATTTCTGTGTTTCATCGCCAATGGGAAGGTCCAAGGGATACAGTAAACCTGCAGAGGTGCATCGGAATGTAAAACTGGTGACACAGGAAATTCTCAAAACATAGACAGTAGGAAGACTCAGCCTTCCTGTTCTTCAGTCGTCATTGTGGTTCAAATGGCTCTGAGCACTATGGGACTCAACATCTTAGGTCATAAGTCCCCTAGAACTTAGAACTACTTAAACATAACTAACCTAAGGACATCACACCCACCCATGCCCGAGGCAGGATTCGAACCTGCGACCGTAGCAGTCCCGCGGTTCCGGACTGCAGCGCCAGAACCGCTAGACCACCGCGGCCGGCTCGGCATTGTGTCACTTATATTTTGTTCCGATGATATTTTCGTGTTTCATCGTCAATGGGAAGGTCCAATGGATACAGTAAAATCGCACAGTTGCATCGGAATGTAAAACTGGTGACACAGGAAACGATCAAAACATAGACAGTAGGAATAATCAGTCTTCCTGTACTTAAGTCGGCATTGTGTCTCTTATATTTAAATCCGATGCAATTTCTGTGTTTCGTCGTCAATGGGAAGGTCCAAGGGATACAGTAAACCTGCAGAGGTGCATCGGAATGTGTAACTGGTGACACAGGAAGCGGTCAAAACATAGACCCTAAGAAGACTCAGTTTTCTTGTACTGAAGTTGGCATTGTGCCTCTTATATTTAATTTAGATGCAATTTCTGTGTTTCATCGTCACTGTGAAGGTCCAAGGGATACAGTAAACCTGCAGAGGTGCATCAAAATGTAAAACTGATGACACAGAATACGCTCAAAGCATAGACAGTAGGAAGACTCAGTCTTCCTGTACCTATGTCGGCATTGTGTCTCTTACATTTAATTCCGATGCAATTTCTGTATTTCATCGTCAATGGGAAGGTCCAATGGATACAGTAAACCTGCAGAGGAGGATCGGAATGTAAAACTGGTGACACAGGAAACGCTCAAAACATAGACAGTAGAAAGACTCAGTCTTCCTGTACTTAAGTTGGCATTGTGTCTTTTATATTTAATTCCGATGCAATTTCTGTGTTTCATCGTCAATGGGGGGGTCCAATGGATACAGTAAACCTGCAGAGGTGCATCGGAAGGTAGAACTGATGACACTGGAAACGCTCAAAACATAGACAGTAGGAAGACTCAGTCTTCCTGTACTTAAGTCGGCATTGTGTCTCTTATATTTATTTCCGATGCAATTTCTGTGTTTCATCGTCAATGGGAAAGTCGAAGGGAAACAGTATACCTGCAGAGGTGCATCGGAAAGTAAAACTGGTGACACAGGAAACGCTCAAAACATAGACAATTGGAAGACTGTGTCTTCCTCTCCTTAAGACGTCATTGTGTCTCTTATATTTAATTCCGATGCAATTTCTGTGTTTCATCGCCAATGGGAAGGTCCAAGGGACACATTAAACCAGCAGAGGTACATCGGAATGTAAAACTGGTGACACTGGAAACGCTCAAAACATAGACCGAAGAAGAATCAGTTTCCTTGTACTTAAGTCAGCGTTGTGCCTCTTATATTTAATTGCGATGTAATTTCTGTGTTTCATCGACAATGGGAATGTCCAGTGCATACAGTAAACCTGCAGAGGTGCATCCGGATGTAAAACTGGTGACGTAGGAAACGCTGAAAACATAGACAGTAGGAAGACTCAATGTTCCTGTACTTAAGTCGGAATTGTGTCTCTTACATTTAATTCCGATGCAATTTCTGTGTTTCATCGTCATTGGGAAGATCCAAGGTATACAGTAAACCTGCAGAGGTGCATCGGAGTGTAAAACTGGTGACACAGGAAACGCTCAAACACTGACAGTAGGAAATTCCAGTCTTCCTGTACTTAAGTCGGCATTGTGTCTCTTATATTTAATTCCGTGGCAATTTCTGTGTTTCATCGTCAATGGTAAAGTCCAAAGGATACAGTAAACCTGCAGAGGTGCATCGGAATGTAAAACTGGATACACATGAAACGCTCAAAACATAGACAGTAGGAAGACTCAGTCTTCCTGTACTTAAGTCGGCATTGTGTCCCTTATATTTAATTCCGAAGCAATTTCTGTGTTTCATCGTCAATGGGAAGACCCAAGGGATACAGTAAACCTGCAGAGATGCATCGGAATGTAAAACTGGTGACACAGGAAACGATCAAAGCATAGACAGTAGGAATTCTCAGTCTTCCTGTACTTAAGTCGGCATTGTGTCTCTTATATTTAAATCCGATGCAATTTCTGTGTTTCGTCGTCAATGGGAAGGTCCAAGGGATACAGTAAACCTGCAGAGGTGCATCGGAATGTAAAACTGGTGACACAGAGAGCGGTCAAAACATAGACCCTAATAAGACTCAGTTTTCTTGTACTGAAGTCGGCATTGTGCCTCTTATATTTAATTTAGAAGCAATTTCTGTGTTTCATCGTCACTGTGAAGGTCCAACGGATACAGTAAACCTGCAGAGGAGGATCGGAATGTAAAACTGGTGACACAGGAAACGCTCAAAACATAGACAGTAGGAAGACTCAGTCTTCCTGTACTTAAGTCCGCATTGTGTCTCTTATATTTAATTCCGATTCATTTTCTGTGTTTCATCGTCAATGGGAAGGTCCAAGGGATACAGTAAACCTGCAGACGTGCATCGGAATGTAAAACTGTTGACACAGGAAACGCTCAAAACATAGACAATTGAAATACACACTCTTCCTGTACTTAAGTCGCATTGTGTCTCTTATATTTCATTCCGATGCAATTTCAGTGTCTCATCGTCACTGTGAAGGTCCAATGGATACAGTAAACCTGCAGAGGTGCATCGGAATGTAAAGCTTGTGACACAGGAAAGCTCAAAACATAGACAGTAGGAAGACTCAGTCTTCCTGTACTTAAGTCGGCATTGTGTCTTTTTTATTTAATTCCGCTGCAATTTCTGTTTTTCATCCTCAATGGGAGGGTCCAACGGATACAGTAAACCTGCAGAGGTGCATTGGAATGTAAAACTGATGACACAGGAAACGCTCAAAACATAGACAGTAGGAAGACTCAGTCTTCCTGTACTTAAGTCGGCATTGTTTCTCTTATATTTAATTCCGATGCAATTTCAGTGTTTCATCATCAATGGGAAAGTCGAAGGGAAACAGTATACCTGCAGATGTGCATCGGAATGTAAAACTGGTGACACTGGAATCGTTCAAAACATAGACCGTAAGAAGAATCAGTTTTCTTGTACTTAAGTCGGCGTTCTGTCTCTTATTTATAATTCCGATGCTTTTCTGTGCTTCATCGTCACTGTGAAGGTCCAAGGGATACAGGAAAACCTGCAGAGGTGTATCGGAATGTAAAACTGGTGACACAGGAAACGCTCAAAGAATAGACAGTTGGAAGACTCAGTCTTCCTGTACTTAAGAAGTCATTGTGTCTCTTATATTTAATTCCGATGTAATTTCTGTGTTTCATCGTCAATGGGAAGGTCCAATGGATACAGTAAACCTGCAGAGGTGCATCGGAATGTAAAACTGGTGACGCAGGAAACGCTGAAATCATAGACAGTAGGAAGACTCAATGTACCTGTACTTAAGTCGGCATTGTGTTTCTTATCTTTAATTCCGATGCTATTTCTGTGTTTCATCGTCAATGGGAAGATCCAAGGGATACAGTAAACCTGCAGAGGTGCATCGGAATGTAAAACTGGTGACACAGGAAATTCTCAAAACATAGACAGTAGGAAGACTCAGCGTTCCTGTTCTTAAGTCGGCATTCTGTCACTTATATTTAGTTCCGATGATATTTTCGTGTTTCATCGTCAATGGGAAGGTCCAATGGATAGAGTAAAATCGCACAGTTGCATCGGAATGTAAAACTGGTGACACAGGAAACGATCAAAACATAGACAGTAGGAATAATCAGTCTTCCTGTACTTAAGTCGGCATTGTGTCTCTTATATTTAAATCCGATGCAATTTCTGTGTTTCGTCGTCAATGGGACGGTCCAAGGGATACAGTAAACCTGCAGAGGTGCATCGGAATGTGTAACTGGTGACACAGGAAGCGGTCAAAACATAGACCCTAAGAAGACTCAGTTTTCTTGTACTGAAGTTGGCATTGTGCCTCTTATATTTAATTTAGATGCAATTTCTGTGTTTCATCGTCACTGTGAAGGTCCAAGGGATACAGTAAACCTGCAGAGGTGCATCAAAATGTAAAACTGATGACACAGAATACGCTCAAAGCATAGACAGTAGGAAGACTCAGTCTTCCTGTACCTAAGTCGGCATTGTGTCTCTTACATTTAATTCCGATGCAATTTCTGTGTTTCATCGTCAATGGGAAGGTCCAATGGATACAGTAAACCTGCAGAGGAGGATCTGAATGTAAAACTGGTGACACAGGAAACGCTCAAAACATAGACAGTAGAAAGACTCAGTCTTCCTGTACTTAAGTTGGCATCGTGTCTTTTATATTTAATTCCGATGCAATTTCTGTGTTTCATCGTCAATGGGGCGGTCCAATGGATACAGTAAACCTGCAGAGGTGCATCGGAATGTAGAACTGATGACACAGGAAACGCTCAAAACATAGACAGTAGGAAGACTCAGTCTTCCTGTACTTAAGTCGGCATTGTGTCTCTTATATTTATTTCCGATGCAATTTCTGTGTTTCATCGTCAATGGGAAAGTCGAAGGGAAACAGTATACCTGCAGAGGTGCATCGGAATGTAAAACTGGTGACACAGGAAACGCTCAAAACATAGTTGGAAGACTCTGTCTTCCTCTCCTTAAGACGTCATTGTGTCTCTTATATTTAATTCCGATGCAATATCTGTGTTTCATCGCCAATGGGAAGGTCCAAGGGACACAGTAAACCAGCAGAGGTACATCGGAATGTAAAACTGGTGACACTGGAAACGCTCAAAACATAGACCGAAGAAGAATCAGTTTTCTTGTACTTAAGTCAGCGTTGCGCCTCTTATATTTAATTCCGATGTAATTTCTGTGTTTCATCGACAATGGGAATGTCCAGTGTATACAGTAAACCTGCAGATGTGCATCCGGATGTAAAACTGGTGACGTAGGAAACGCTGAAAACATAGACAGTAGGAAGACTCAATGTTCCTGTACTTAAGTCGGAATTGTGTCTCTTACATTTAATTCCGATGCAATTTCTGTGTTTTATCGTCAATTGGAAGATCCAAGGTATACAGTAAACCTGCAGAGGTGCATCGGAGTGTAAAACTGGTGACACAGGAAACGCTCAAACATTGACAGTAGGAAATCTCAGTCTTCCTGTACTTAAGTCGGCATTGTGTCTCTTATATTTAATTCCGTGGCAATTTCTGTGTTTCATCGTCAATGGTAAAGTCCAAGGGATACAGTAAACCTGCAGAGGTGCATCGGAATGTAAAACTGGATACACATGAAACGCTCAAAACATAGACAGTAGGAAGACTCAGTCTTCCTGTACTTAAGTCGGCATTGTGTCCCTTATATTTAATTCCGAAGCAATTTCTGTGTTTCATCGTCAATGGGAAGACCCAAGGGATACAGTAAACCTGCAGAGATGCATCGGAATGTAAAACTGGTGACACAGGAAACGGTCAATGCATAGACAGTAGGAATTCTCAGTCTTCCTGTACTTAAGTCGGCATTGTGTCTCTTATATTTAAATCCGATGCAATTTCTGTGTTTCGTCGTCAATGGGAAGGTCCAAGGGATACAGTAAACCTGCAGAGGTGCATCGGAATGTAAAACTGGTGACACAGGAAACGCTCAAAACATAGACAGTAGGAAGACTCAGTCTTCCTGTACTTAAGTCGGCATTGTGTCTCTTATATTTAATTCCGATTCATTTTCTGTGTTTCATCGTCAATGGGAACGTCCAAGGGATACAGTAAACCTGCAGACGTGCATCGGAATGTAAAACTGTTGACACAGGAAACGCTCAAACATTGACAGTATTAAGACTCAGTCTTAATGTACTTAATTCGGCATTGTCTCTCTTATATTTCATTCCGATGCAATTTCTGTGTTTCATCGTCAATGGTAAGGTCCAAGGGATACAGTAAACCTGCAGAGGTGAATTGGAATGTAAAACTGTTGAGACAGGAATCGCTCAAATCATAGACCGTAAGAAGACTCATTTCTCTTGTACTTAAGTCGGCGTTGAGTCTCTTATATTTAATTGCGATGCAATTTCTGTGTTTCCACGTCAATGGGAAGGTCCAATGTATACAGTAAACCTGCAGAGGTGCATCGGAATGTAAAACTGGTGACACAGGAAACGCTCAAAACATAGACAATTGAAATACACACTCTTCCTGTGCTTAAGTCGCATTGTGTCTCTTATATTTCAATCCGATGCAATTTCAGTGTCTCATCGTTACTGTGAAGGTCCAATGGATACAGTAAACCTGCAGAGGTGCATCGGAATGTAAAGCTTGTGACACAGGAAAGCTCAAAACATAGACTGTAGGAAGACTCAGTCTTCCTGTACTTAAGTCGGCATTGTGTCTCTTATATTTAATTCCGATGCAATTTCAGTGTTTCATCATCAATGGGAAAGTCGAAGGGAAACAGTATACCCGCAGAGGTGCATCGGAATGTAAAACTGTTGACACAGGATACGCTCAAAACATAGACAGTAGGAAGACTCAGTCTTCCTGTACTTAAGTCGGCATTGTGTCTCTTATATTTAATTCCGATGCAATTTCTGTTTTTCATCCTCAAAGGGAGGGTCCAACGGATACAGTAAACCTGCAGAGGTGCATTGGAATGTAAAACTGATGACACAGGAAACGCTCAAAACATAGACAGTAGGAAGACTCAGTCTTCCTGTACTTAAGTCGGCATTGTGTCTCTTATATTTAATTCCGATGCAATTTCAGTGTTTCATCATCAATGGGAAAGTCGAAGGGAAACAGTATACCTGCAGAGGTGCATCGGAATGTAAAACTGTTGACACAGGATACGCTCAAAACATAGACAGTAGGAAGACTCAGAATTCCTGTACTTAAGTCGGCATTGTGTCTCTTATATTTAATTCCGATGCAATTTCTGTGTTTCATCGTCACTGTGTAGGTCCAAGGGATATAGTAAACCTGCAGAGGTGCATCAAAATGAAAAACAGATGACACAGGAAACGCTCAAAACATAGACAGTAGGAAGACTCAGTCTTCCTGTACCTAAGTCGGCATTGTGTCTCTTATATTTAATTCCGATGCAATTTCTGTGTTTCATCGTCAATGGGAAGGTCGAATGGATAGAGTAAACCTGCAGAGGTGCATTGGAATGCAAAAATGGTGACACAGGAAACGCTCAAATCATAGACCGTAAGAAGTCTCAGTTTTCTTGCACTTAGGTCGGCGTTGTGTCTCTTAGATTTAATTCCGATGCAATTTCTGTGCTTCATCGTTAATGGGAAGGTCCAATGGATACAGTAAACCTGCAGAGGTGGATCGGAATGTAAAACTGGTGACACAGGAAACGCTCAAAACATAGACAGTAGGAAGACTCAGTCTTCCTGTACTTAAGTCGGCATTGTGTCTGTTATATTTAAGTCCGACGTAATTTCTGTGTTTCATTGTCAATGGGAAGGTGCAAGGGATACAGTAAATCTGCAGTGGTGCATCGGAATGTAAAACTGGTGACACAGGAAACGCTCAAAACATAGACATTAGGAAGACTCAGTCTTTCTGTACTTAAGTCGGCATTGTGTCTCTTATATTTAATTCCGATGCAATTTCTGTGTTCCATCGTCACTGTGAAGGTCCAAGGGATACAGTAAACCTGCAGAGGTGCATCAAAATGTAAAACTGATGACACAGAATACGCTCAAAGCATAGACAGTAGGAAGACTCAGACTTCCTGTACCTAAGTCGGCATTGTGTCTCTTACATTTAATTCCGATGCAATTTCTGTGTTTCATCGTCAATGGGAAGGTCCAAGGTATACAGTAAACCTGCAGAGGTGCATCGGAATGTAAACCTGTTGACTCAAGAAACGCTCAAACATTGACAGTAGGAAGACTCAGTCTTCCTGTACTTAAGTCGGCATTGTGTCTCTTATATTCAATTCCGATGCAATTTCTGTGTTTCAACGTCAATGGGAAAGTCCAATGTATACAGTAAACCTGCAGAGGTGCATCGGAATATAAAACTGGTGACACAGGAAACGCTCAAAACATAGACAATTGAAAGACATACTCTTCCTGTACTTAAGTCGCATTGTGTCTCTTATATTTTAATCCGATGCAATTTCAGTGTCTCATCGTCATTGTGAAGGTCCAATGGATACAGTAAACCTGCAGAGGTGCATCGGAATGTAAAGATTGTGACACAGGAAACGCTCAAAACATAGACAGTAGGAAGACTCAGTCTTCCTGTACTTAAGTCGGCATTGTGTCTTTTTTATTTAATTCCGATACAATTTCTGTGTTTCATCGTCAATGGGAAGGTCAAATGGATACAGTAAACCTGCAGAGGTGCATTGGAGTGTAAAACTGATGACACAGGAAACGCTCAAAACATAGACAGTAGGAAGACTCAGTCTTCCTGTACTTAAGTGGGCAATGTGTCTCTTATATTTAATTCCGATGCAATTTCTGTATTTCATCGTCAATGGGAATGTCGAAGGGAAACAGTATACCTGCAGAGGTGCATCGGAATGAAAAGCTTGTGACATAGGAAACGCTCAAAGCATAGACAGTAGGAAGACTGAGTCTTCCTGTACTTAAGTCGACATTGTGTCTTTTTTATTTAATTCCGATGCAATTTCTGTGTTTCATCGTCAATGGTAAGGTCCAACGGATACAGTAAACCTGCAGAGGTGCATTGGAATGCAAAACTGATGACACAGGAAACGCTCAAAACATAGACAGTAGGAAGACTCAGTCTTCCTGTACTTAAGTCGGCATTGTATCTCTTATATTTAATTCCGATGCAATTTCTGTGTTTCATCGTCAATGGGAAAGTCGAAGGGAAACAGTATACCTGCAGAGGTGCATCGGAATGTAAAACTGTTGACACAGGAAACGCTCAAATCATAGACAGTAGGAAGACTCAGTCTTCCTGTACTTAAGTCGGCATTGTGTCTCTTATATTAATTTCCGATGCAATTTCTGTGTTTCATCGTCACTGTGTAGGTCCAAGGGATACAGTAAACCTGCAGAGGTGCATCAAAATGGAAAACTGATGACACAGGAAACCCTCAAAACATAGACAGTAGGAAGACTCAGGCTTCCTGTACCTAAGTCGGCTTTGTGTCTCTCATATTTAATTCCGATGCAATTTCTGTGTTTCATCGTCAATGGGAAGGTACAATGGATACAGTAAACCTGCAGAGGTGCATCGGAATGTAAAACTGGTGACACAGGAAACGCTCAAATCATAGACAATAGAAAGACACACTCTTCCTGTACTTAAGTCGACATTGTGTCTCTTATATTTCATTCCGATGCAATTTCTGTGTTTCATTGTCACTGTGAAAGTCCAATGGATACAGTAAACCTGCAGAGATGCATCGGAATGTAAAACTGGTGACACAGGAAACGCTCAAAACATAGACAATAGGAAGACTCAGTCTTCCTGTACTTAAGTCGGCTTTGTGTCTTTTATATTTAATTCCGATGCAATTTCTGTGTTTCATCGTCAATTGGGGGGGGGGGTGGGTTCAATGGATACAGTAAACCTGTAGCGGTGCATCGGAATGTAGAACTGATGACACAGGAAACGCTCAAACATAGACAGCAGGAAGAGTCAGTCTTCCTGTACTTAAGTCCGCATTGTGTCTCATATATTTAATTCCGATGCAATCTCTGTGTTTCATCGCCAATGGGAAGGTCCAAGGGACACGGTAAACCAGCAGAGGTGCATCGGAATGTAAAACTGGTGACACTGGAATCGTTCAAAACATAGACCGTAAGAAGAATCAGTTTTCTTGTACTTAAGTCGGCGTTGTGTCTCTTATATTTAATTCCGATGTAATTTCTGTGTTTCATCGTCAATGGGAAGGTCCAATGGATACAGTAAACCTGCAGAGGTGCATCGGAATGTAAAACTGGTGACACAGGAAACGCTCAAAGCATAGACAGTAGGAAGACTCAGTCTTCCTGTACCTAAGTCGGCATTGTGTCTCTCATATTTAATTCCGATGCAATTTCTGTGTTTCATCGTCAATGGGAAGGTACAATGGATACAGTAAACCTGCAGAGGTGCATCGGAATGTAAAACTGGTGACGCAGGAAACGCTGAAATCATAGACAGTAGGAAGACTCAATGTTCCTGTACTTAAGTCGGCATTGTGTTTCTTATCTTTAATTCCGATGCTATTTCTGTGTTTCATCGTCAATGGGAAGATCCAAGGGATACAGTAAACCTGCAGACGTGCATCGGAATGTAAAACTGGTGACACAGGAATTTCTCAAAACATAGACAGTAGGAAGACTCAGCCTTCCTGTCCTTAAGTCGGCATTGTGTCACTTATATTTAGTTCCGATGATATTTTCGTGTTTCATCGTCAATGGGAAGGTCCAATAGATACAGTAAACCTGCAGAGGAGGATCGGAATGTAAAACTGGTGACACAGGAAACGCTCAAAACATAGACAGTAGAAAGACTCAGCCTTCCTGTACTTAAGTCGGCATTGTGTCTTTTATATTTAATTCCGATGCAATTTCTGTGTTTCATCGTCAATGGGGGGGGGGGTCCAATGGATACAGTAAACCTGCAGAGGTGCATCGGAATGTAGAACTGATGACACAGGAAACGCTCAAAACATAGACAGTAGGAAGACTCAGTCTTCCTGTACTTAAGTCGGCATTCTGTCTCTTATATTTATTTCCGATGCAATTTCTGTGTTTCGTCGTCAATGGGAAAGTCGAAGGGAAACAGTATACCTGCAGAGGTGCATCGGAATGAAAAACTGGTGACACAGGAAACGCTCAAAACATAGACAGTTGGCAGACTCTGTCTTCCTCTCCTTAAGACGTCATTGTGTCTCTTATATTTAATTCCGATGCAATTTCTGTGTTTCATCGCCAATGGGAAGGTCCAAGGGACACAGTAAACCTGCAGAGGTGCATCGGAATGTAAAACTGGTGACACAGGAAATTCTCAAAACATAGACAGTAGGAAGACTCAGCCTCCCTGTTCTTAAGTCGGCATTGTGTCACTTATATTTAGTTCCGATGATATTTTCGTGTTTCATCGTCAATGGGAAGGTCCAATGGATACAGTAAAATCGCACAGTTGCATCGGAATGTAAAACTGGTGACACAGGAAATGATCAAAACATAGACAGTAGGAATAATCAGTCTTCCTGTACTTAAGTCGGCATTGTGTCTCTTATATTTAAATCCGATGCAATTTCTGTGTTTCGTCGTCAATGGGAAGGTACAAGGGATACAGTAAACCCGCAGAGGTGCATCGGAATGTGTAACTGGTGACACAGGAAGCGGTCAAAACATAGACCCTAAGAAGACTCAGTTTTCTTGTACTGAAGTTGGCATTGTGCCTCTTATATTTAATTTAGATGCAATTTCTGTGTTTCATCGTCACTGTGAAGGTCCAAGGGATACAGTAAACCAGCAGAGGTGCATCAAAATGTAAAACTGATGACACAGAATACGCTCAAAGCATAGACAGTAGGAAGACTCAGTCTTCCTGTACCTAAGTCGGCATTGTGTCTCTTACATTTAATTCCGATGCCATTTCTGTGTTTCATCGTCAATGGGAAGGTCCAATGGATACAGTAAACCTGCAGAGGAGGATCGGAATGTAAAACTGGTGACACAGGAAACGCTCAAAACATAGACAGTAGAAAGACTCAGTCTTCCTGTACTTAAGTCGGCATTGTGTCTTTTATATTTAATTCCGATGCAATTTCTGTGTTTCATCGTCAATGGGGGGGTCCAATGGATACAGTAAACCTGCAGAGGTGCATCAGAATGTAGAACTGATGACACAGGAAACGCTCAAAACATAGACAGTAGGAAGACTCAGTCTTCCTGTACTTAAGTCGGCATTGTGTCTCTTATATTTATTTCCGATGCAATTTCTGTGTTTCATCGTCAATGGGAAGGTCCAAGGGACACAGTAAACCAGCAGAGGTACATCGGAATGTAAAACTGGTGACACTGGAAACGCTCAAAACATAGACCGAAGAAGAATCAGTTTTCTTGTACTTAAGTCAGCGTTGTGCATCTTATATTTAATTCCGATGTAATTTCTGTGTTTTATCGACAATGGGAATGTCCAGTGTATACAGTAAACCTGCAGAGGTGCATCCGGATGTAAAACTGGTGACGTAGGAAACGCTGAAAACATAGTCAGTAGGAAGACTCAATGTTCCTGTACTTAAGTCGGAATTTTGTCTCTTACATTTAATTCCGATGCAATTTCTGTGTTTCATCGTCAATGGGAAGATCCAAGGTATACAGTAAACCTGCAGAGGTGCATCGGAGTGTAAAACTGGTGACACAGGAAACGCTCAAACATTGACAGTAGGAAATCTCAGTCTTCCTGTACTTAAGTCGGCATTGTGTCTCTTACATTTAATTCCGATGCAATTTCTGTGTTTCATCGTCAATGGGAAGATCCAAGGTATACAGTAAACCTGCAGAGGTGCATCGGAGTGTAAAACTGGAGACACAGGAAACGATCAAAGCATAGACAGTAGGAATTCTCAGTCTTCCTGTACTTAAGTCGGCATTGTGTCTCTTATATTTAAATCCGATGCAATTTCAGTGTCTCGTCGTCAATGGGAAGGTCCAAGGGATACAGTAAACCTGCAGAGGTGCATCGGAATGTAAAACTGGTGACACAGAGAGCGGTCAAAACATAGACCCTAATAAGACTCAGTTTTCTTGTACTGAAGTTGGCATTGTGCCTCTTATATTTAATTTAGAAGCAATTTCTGTGTTTCATCGTCACTGTGAAGGTCCAAGGGATACAGTAAACCTGCAGAGGAGGATCGGAATGTAAAACTGGTGACACAGGAAACGCTCAAAACATAGACAGTAGGAAGACTCAGTCTTCCTGTACTTAATTCGGCATTGTGTCACTTATATTTAATTCCGATTCATTTTCTGTGTTTCATCGTCAATGGGAAGGTCCAAGGGATACAGTAAACCTGCAGACGTGCATCGGAATGTAAAACTGTTGACACAGGAAACGCTCAAACATTGACAGTGTTAAGACTCATTCTTAATGTACTTAATTCGGCATTGTGTCTCTTATATTTCATTCCGATGCAATTTCTGTGTTTCATCGTCAATGGTAAGGTCCAAGGGATACAGTAAACCTGCAGAGGTGAATTGGAATGTAAAACTGTTGAGACAGGAATCGCTCAAATCATATACCGTAAGAAGACTCATTTCTCTTGTACTTAAGTCGGCGTTGAGTCTTTTATATTTAATTGCGATGCAATTTCTGTGTTTCCACGTCAATGGGAAGGTCCAATGTATACAGTAAACCTGCAGAGGTGCATCGGAATGTAAAACTGGTGACACAGGAAACGCTCAAAGCATAGACAATTGAAAGACACACTCTTCCTGTACTTAAGTCGCATTGTGTCTCTTATATTTCATTCCGATGCAATTTCAGTGTCTCATCGTCACTGTGAAGGTCCAATGGATACAGTAAACCTGCAGAGGTGCATCGGAATGTAAAGCTTGTGACACAGGAAAGCTCAAAACATAGACAGTAGGAAGACTCAGTCTTCCTGTACATAAGTCGGCATTGTGTCTTTTTTATTTAATTCCGCTGCAATTTCTGTTTTTCATCCTCAATGGGAGGGTCCAACGGATACAGTAAACCTGCAGAGGTGCATTGGAATGTAAAACTGATGACACAGGAAACGCTCAAAACATAGACAGTAGGAAGACTCAGTCTTCCTGTACTTAAGTCGGCATTGTGTCTCTTATATTTAATTCCGATTCAATTTCAGTGTTTCATCATCAATGGGAAAGTCGAAGGGAAACAGTATACCTGCAGAGGTGCATGGGAATGTAAAACTGGTGACACAGGATACGCTCAAAACATAGACAGTAGGAAGACTCAGAATTCCTGTACTTAAGTCGGCATTGTGTCTCTTATATTTAATTCCGATGCAATTTCTGTGTTTCATCGTCACTGTGTAGGTCCAAGGGATATAGTAAACCTGCAGAGGTGCATCAAAATGAAAAACGGATGACACAGGAAACGCACAAAACATAGACAGTAGGAAGACTCAGTCTTCCTGTACCTAAGTCGGCATTGTGTCTCTTATATTTAATTCCGATGCAATTTCTGTGTTTCATCGTCAATGGGAAGGTCGAATGGATAGAGTAAACCTGCAGAGATGCATTGGAATGCAAAAATGGTGACACAGGAAACGCTCAAATCATAGACCGTAAGAAGTCACAGTTTTCTTGCACTTAAGTCGGCGTTGTGTCTCTTATATTTAATTCCGGTGCAATTTCTGTGTTTCATCGTCAATGGGAAAGTCGAAGGGAAACAGTATACCTGCCGAGGTGCATCGGAATGTAAAACTGTTGACACAGGAAACGCTCAAATCACAGACAGTAGGAAGACTCAGTCTTCCTGTACTTAAGTCGGCATTGTGTCTCTTATATTAATTTCCGATGCAATTTCTGTGTTTCATCGTCACTGTGTAGGTCCAAGGGATACAGTAAACCTGCAGAGGTGCATCAAAATGGAAAACTGATGACACAGGAAACGCTCAAAACATAGACAGTAGGAAGACTCACTCTTCCTGTACTTAAGTCGACATTGTGTCTCTTATATTTCATTCCGATGCAATTTCTGTGTTTCATTGTCACTGTGAAAGTCCAATGGATACAGTAAACCTGCAGAGATGCATCGGAATGTAAAACTGGTGACACAGGAGTCGTTCAAAACATAGACCGTAAGAAGAATCAGTTTTCTTGTACATAAGTCGGCGTTGTGTCTCTTATATTTAATTCCGATGTAATTTCTGTGTTTCATTGTCAATGGGAACGTCCAATGGATACAGTAAACCTGCAGAGGTGCATCGGAATGTAAAACTGGTGACGCAAGAAACGCTGAAAACATAGACAGTAGGAAGACTCAATGTTCCTGTACTTAAGTCGGCATTGTATCTCTTATATTTAATTCCGATGCTATTTCTGTGTTTCATCGTCAATTGGAAGATCCAAAGGATACAGTAAACCTGCAGAGGTGCATCGGAATGTAAAACTGGTGACACAGGAAACGCTCAAAATATAGACAGTAGTAAGACTCAGCCCTCCTGTTCTTAAGTCGCCATTGTGTCTCTTATATTTCATTCAGATGCAATTTCAGTGTCTCATCGTCACTGTGAAGGTCCAATGGATACACTAAACCTGCAGAGGTGCATCGGAATGTAAAACTGGCGACGCAGGTAACGCTGAAAACATAGACAGAAGGATGACTGAATGTTCCTGTACTTAAGTCTGCATTGTGTCTCTTACGTTTAATTCCGAAGCTATTTCTGTGTTTCATTGACAATGGGAAGATCCGAGGTATACAGTAAACCTGCAGAGGTGCATCGGAATGTAAAACTGGTGACACAGGAAACGCTCATTATATAGACAGTAGTAAGACTCAGCCTTTCTGTTCTTAAGTCGCCATTGTGTCTCTTATATTTAATTCCGATGCAATTTGTGTGTTTCATCGTCTATGGGAAGGTCCAAGGGATACACTAAACCTGCAGAGGTGAATTGGAATGTAAAACTGGTGACAAAGGAATCGCTCAAATCATAGACCGTAAGAAGACTCAGTTCTATTGTACTTTAGTCGGCCTTCTGTCTCTTATATTTTATTGCGATGCAATTTCTGTGTATCAACGTCAATGGGAAGGTCCAATGTATACAGTAAACCTGCAGAGGTGCATCGGAATGTAAAAGTGGTGACACAGGAAACGCTCAAATCATAGACAATAGAAAGACACACTATTCCTGTACTTAAGTCGACATTGTGTCTCTGATATCTCATTCCGATGCAATTTCTGTGTTTCATTGTCACTTTGAAAGTCCAATGGATACAGTAAACCTGCAGAGATGCATTGGAATGTAAAACAGGTGACACAGGAAACGCTCAAAACATAGACAGTAGGAAGACTCAGTCTTCCTGTACTTAAGTCGGCATTGTGTCTTTTATATTTAATTCCGATGCAATTTCTGTGTTTCATCGTCAATGGGGGGTCCAATGGATACAGTAAACCTGCAGAGGTGCATCGGAATGTAGAACTGATGACACAGGAAACGCTCAAAACATAGACAGTAGGAAGACTCAGTCTTCCTGTACTTAAGTCGGCATTGTGTCCCTTATATTTAATTCTGATGCAAATTCTGTGTTTCATCGTCAATGAGAAAGTCGAAGGGAAACACTATACCTGCAGAGGTGCATCGGAATGTAAAACTGGTGACACAGGAAACGCTCAAAACATAGACAGTAGGAAGACTCAGTCTTTCTGTAATTAAGTCGGCGTTCTGTCTCTAATATATAATTCCGATGCTATTTCTGTGTTTCATCGTCACTGTGAACGTCCAAGGGATACAGGAAAACCTGCAGAGGTGTATCGGAGTGTAAAACTGGTGACACAGGAAATGCTCAAAGCATAGACAGTTGGAAGACTCTGTCTTCCTGTACTTAAGACGTCATTGTGTCTCTTATATTTAATTCCGATGCAATTTCTGTGTTTTATCGCCAATGGGAAAGTCTAAGGGACACAGCAAACCAGCAGAGGTGCTTCCGAATGTAAAACTGGTGACACTGGAATCGTTCAAAACATAGACCGTAAGAAGAATCAGTTTTCTTGTACTTAAGTCGGCGTTGTGTCTCTTATATTTAATTCCGATGTAATTTCTGTGTTTCATCGTCAATGGGAAGGTCCAATGGATACAGTAAACCTGCAGAGGTGCATCGGAATGTAAAACTGGTGACGCAAGAAACGCTGAAAACATAGACAGTAGGAAGACTCAATGTTCCTGTACTTAAGTCGGCATTGTGTCTCTTAAATTTAATTCCGATGGTATTTCTGTGTTTCGTCGTCAATGGGAAGATCCAAGGGATACAGTAAACCTGCAGAGGTGCATCGGAATGTAAAACTGGTGACACAGGAAACGCTCATAATATAGACAGTAGTAAGACTCAGCCTTCCTGTTCTTAAGTCGCCATTGTGTCTCTTATATTTAATTTCGATGCATTTTCTGTGTTTCATCGTCCATGGGAAGGTCCAATGGATACAGTAAACCTGCAGAGGTGCATCGGAATGTAAAATTGGTGACACAGGAATCGCTCAAATCATAGACCGTAAGAAGACTCAGTTCTCTTGTACTTAAGTCGGCGTTGTGACTCTTATATTTAATTGCGATGCAATTTCTGTGTTTCAACGTCAATGGGAAGGTCCAATGTATACAGTAAACCTGCAGAGGTGCATCGGAATGTAAAACTGGTGACACAGGAAACGCTCAAAACATTGAGAATCGAAAGACACACTCTTCCTGTACTTAAGTCGCAATGTGTCTCTTATATTTCATTCCGATGCAATTTCAGTGTCTCATCGTCACTGTGAAGGTCCAATGTATACAGTAAACCTGCAGAGGTGCATCGGAATGTAAAGCTTGTGACACAGGAAACGCTCAAAACATAGACAGTAGGAAGACTCAGTCTTCCTGTACTTAAGTCGGCATTGTGTCTTTTTTATTTAATTCCGATGCAATTTCTGTGTTTCATCGTCAATGGGAAGGTCCAACGGATACAGTAAACCTGCAGAGGTGCATTGGAATGTAAAACTGATGACACAGGAAACGCTCAAATCATAGACAGTAGGAAGACTCAGTCTTCCTGTACTTAAGTCGGCATTGTATCTCTTATATTTAATTCCGATGCAATTTCTGTGTTTCATCGTCAATGGGAAAGTCGAAGGGAAACAGTATACCTGCAGAGGTGCATCGGAATGTAAAACTGGTGACACAGGAAACGCTCAAAACATAGACAGTAGGAAGACTCAGTCTTCCTGCACTTAAGTCGGCATTGTGTCTCTTATATTTAATTCCGATGCAATATCTGTGTATCATCGTCACTGTGTAGGTCCAAGGGATACAGTAAACCAGCAGAGGTGCATCAAAATGGAAAACTGATGACACAGGAAACGCTCAAAACATAGACAGTAGGAAGACTCAGTCTTCCTGTACCTAAGTCGGCATTGTGTCTCTTACATTTAATTCCGAGGCAATTTCTGTGTTTCATCGTCAATGGGAAGGTACAATGGATACAGTAAACCTGCAGAGGTGCATCGGAATGTAAAACTGGTGACACAGGAAACGCTCAAATCATAGACAATAGAAAGACAAACTCTTCCTGTACTTAAGTCGACATTGTGTCTCTTATATTTCATTCCGATGCAATTTATGTGTTTCATTGTCACTGTGAAAGTCCAATGGATACAGTAAACCTGCAGAGGTGCATCGGAATGTAAAACTGGTGACACAGGAAACGCTCAAAACATAGACAATAGGAAGACTCACTCTTCCTGTACTTAAGTCGGCTTTGTGTCTTTTATATTTAATTCCGATGCAATTTCTGTGTTTCATCGTCAATGGGGGGGTCCAATGGAAGCAGTAAACCTGTAGAGGTGCATCGGAATGTAGAACTGATGACACAGGAAACGCTCAAACATAGACAGTAGGAAGACTCAGTCTTCCTGTACTTAAGTCGTCATTGTGTCTCTTATATTTAATTCCGATGCAATTTCTGTGTTTCATCGTCAATGGGAAAGTTGAAGGGAAACACTATACCTGCAGAGGTGCATCGGAATGTGAAACTGGTGACACAGGAAAAGCTCAAAACATAGACAGTTGGAAGACTCTGTCTTCCTGTACTTAAGACGTCATTGTATCTCTTATATTTAATTCCGATGCAATTTCTGCGTTTCTTCGCCAATGGGAAGGTCCAAGGGACACAGTAAACCAGCAGAGGTGCATCGGAATGTAAAACTGGTGACACTGGAAATGCTCAAAACATAGACCGTAAGAGGAATCAGTTTTCTTGTACTTAAGTCCGCGTTGTGTCTCTTATATTTAATTCCGATGCAATTTCTGTGTTTTATCGCCAATGGGAAGGTCTAAGGGACACAGTAAACCAGCAGAGGTACTTCCGAATGTAAAACTGGTGACACTGGAATCGTTCAAAACATAGACCATAAGAAGAGCAGTTTTCTTGTACTTAAGTCGGCGTTGTGTCTCTTATATTTAATTCCGATGTAATTTCTGTGTTTCATCGTCAATGGGAAGGTCCAATGGATACAGTAAACCTGCAGAGGTGCATCGGAATGTAAAACAGGTGACACAAGAAACGCTGAAACATAGACAGTAGGAAGACTCAATGTTCCTGTACTTAAGTCGGCATTGTGTCTCTTATATTTAGTTCCGATGCTATTTCTGTGTTTCATCGTCAATGGGAAGATCCAAGGGATACAGTAAACCTGCAGAGGTGCATCGGAATGTAAAACTGGTGACACAGGAAACGCTCAAAATATAGACAGTAGTAAGACTCAGCCTTCCTGTTCTTAAGTCGCCATTGTGTCTCTTATATTTAATTTCGATGCATTTTCTGTGTTTCATCGTCTATGGGAAGGTCCAATGGATACAGTAAACCTGCAGAGGTGCATCGGAAAGTGAAATTGGTGACGCAGGAAACGCTCGAAATATAGACAGTAGGAAGACTCAATCTTCCTGTACTTAAGTCAACATTGGGTCTCTTACATTTAATTCCGATGCAATTTCTGTGTTTCATCGTCAATTGGAAGATCCAAGGGATACAGTAAACCTGCAGAGGTGCATCGGAATGTAAAATTGGTGACACAGGAATCGCTCAAATCATAGACCGAAAGAAGACTCAGTTCTCTTGTACTTAGGTCGGCGTTGTGACTCTTATATTTAATCGCGATGCAATTTCTGTGTTTCAACATCAATGTGAAGGCCCAATGTATACAGTAAACCTGCAGAGGTGCATCGGAATGTAAAACTATTGACACAGGAAACGCACAAAACATTGAGAATCGAAAGACACACTCTTCCTGTACTTAAGTCGCATTGTGTCTCTTATATTTCATTCCGATGCAATTTCAGTGTCTCATCGTCACTGTGAAGGTCCAATGTATACAGTAAACCTGCAGAGGTGCATCGGAATGTAAAGCTTGTGACACAGGAAACGCTCAAAACATAGACAGTAGGAAGACTCACTCTTCCTGTACTTAAGTCGACATTGTGTCTCTTATATTTCATTCCGATGCAATTTCTGTGTTTCATTGTCACTGTGAAAGTCCAATGGATACAGTAAACCTGCAGAGATGCATCGGAATGTAAAACTGGTGACACAGGAGTCGTTCAAAGCATAGACCGTAAGAAGAATCAGTTTTCTTGTACATAAGTCGGCGTTGTGTCTCTTATATTTAATTCCGATGTAATTTCTGTGTTTCATTGTCAATGGGAACGTCCAATGGATACAGTAAACCTGCAGAGGTGCATCGGAATGTAAAACTGGTGACGCAAGAAACGCTGAAAACATAGACAGTAGGAAGACTCAATGTTCCTGTACTTAAGTCGGCATTGTATCTCTTATATTTAATTCCGATGCTATTTCTGTGTTTCATCGTCAATTGGAAGATCCAAAGGATACAGTAAACCTGCAGAGGTGCATCGGAATGTAAAACTGGTGACACAGGAAACGCTCAAAATATAGACAGTAGTAAGACTCAGCCTTCCTGTTCTTAAGTCGCCATTGTGTCTCTTATATTTCATTCAGATGCAATTTCAGTGTCTCATCGTCACTGTGAAGGTCCAATGGATACACTAAACCTGCAGAGGTGCATCGGAATGTAAAACTGGCGACGCAGGTAACGCTGAAAACATAGACAGAAGGATGACTGAATGTTCCTGTACTTAAGTCTGCATTGTGTCTCTTACGTTTAATTCCGAAGCTATTTCTGTGTTTCATTGACAATGGGAAGATCCGAGGTATACAGTAAACCTGCAGAGGTGCATCGGAATGTAAAACTGGTGACACAGGAAACGATCATTATATAGACAGTAGTAAGACTCAGCCTTTCTGTTCTTAAGTCGCCATTGTGTCTCTTATATTTAATTCCGATGCAATTTGTGTGTTTCATCGTCTATGGGAAGGTCCAAGGGATACACTAAACCTGCAGAGGTGAATTGGAATGTAAAACTGGTGACAAAGGAATCGCTCAAATCATAGACCGTAAGAAGACTCAGTTCTATTGTACTTTAGTCGGCCTTCTGTCTCTTATATTTAATTGCGATGCAATTTCTGTGTATCAACGTCAATGGGAAGGTCCAATGTATACAGTAAACCTGCGGAGGTGCATCGGAATGTAAAAGTGGTGACACAGGAAACGCTCAAATCATAGACAATAGAAAGACACACTCTTCCTGTACTTAAGTCGACATTGTGTCTCTGATATCTCATTCCGATGCAATTTATGTGTTTCATTGTCACTGTGAAAGTCCAATGGATACAGTAAACCTGCAGAGGTGCATCGGAATGTAAAACTGGTGACACAGGAAACGCTCAAAACATAGACAGTAGGAAGACTCAGTCTTCCTGCACTTAAGTCGGCATTGTGTCTCTTATATTTAATTCCGATGCAATTTCTGTGTTTCATCGTCAATGGGAAAGTCGAAGGGAAACAGTATACCTGCAGAGGTGCATCGGAATGTAAAACTGGTGACACAGGAAACGCTCAAAACATAGACAGTAGGAAGACTCAGTCTTCCTGCACTTAAGTCGGCATTGTATCTCTTATATTTAATTCCGATGCAATTTCTGTGTTTCATCGTCAATGGGAAAGTCGAAGGGAAACAGTAAACCTGCAGAGGTGCATCGGAATGTAAAGCTTGTGACACAGGAAACGCTCAAAACATAGACAGTAGGAAGACTCAGTCTTCCTGTACTTAAGTCGGCATTGTGTCTTTTTTATTTAATTCCGATGCAATTTCTGTGTTTCATCGTCAATGGGAAGGTCCAACGGATACAGTAAACCTGCAGAGGTGCATTGGAATGTAAAACTGATGACACAGGAAACGCTCAAATCATAGACAGTAGGAAGACTCAGTCTTCCATTACTTAAGTCGGCATTGTATCTCTTATATTTAATTCCGATGCAATTTCTGTGTTTCATCGTCAATGGGAAAGTCGAAGGGAAACAGTATACCTGCAGAGGTGCATCGGAATGTAAAACTGGTGACACAGGAAACGCTCAAAACATAGACAGTAGGAAGACTCAGTCTTCCTGCACTTAAGTCGGCATTGTGTCTCTTATATTTAATTCCGATGCAATATCTGTGTATCATCGTCACTGTGTAGGTCCAAGGGATACAGTAAACCAGCAGAGGTGCATCAAAATGGAAAACTGATGACACAGGAAACGCTCAAAACATAGACAGTAGGAAGACTCAGTCTTCCTGTACCTAAGTCGGCATTGTGGCTCTTACATTTAATTCCGAGGCAATTTCTGTGTTTCATCGTCAATGGGAAGGTACAATGGATACAGTAAACCTGCAGAGGTGCATCGGAATGTAAAACTGGTGACACAGGAAACGCTCAAATCATAGACAATAGAAAGACAAACTCTTCCTGTACTTAAGTCGACATTGTGTCTCTTATATTTCATTCCGATGCAATTTATGTGTTTCATTGTCACTGTGAAAGTCCAATGGATACAGTAAACCTGCAGAGGTGCATCGGAATGTAAAACTGGTGACACAGGAAACGCTCAAAACATAGACAATAGGAAGACTCAGTCTTCCTGTACTTAAGTCGGCTTTGTGTCTTTTATATTTAATTCCGATGCAATTTCTGTGTTTCATCGTCAATGGGGGGGTCCAATGGAAGCAGTAAACCTGTAGAGGTGCATCGGAATGTGAAACTGGTGACACAGGAAAAGCTCAAAACATAGACAGTTGGAAGACTCTGTCTTCCTGTACTTAAGACGTCATTGTATCTCTTATATTTGATTCCGATGCAATTTCTGCGTTTCTTCGCCAATGGGAAGGTCCAAGGGACACAGTAAACCAGCAGAGGTGCATCGGAATGTAAAACTGGTGACACTGGAAATGCTCAAAACATAGACCGTAAGAGGAATCAGTTTTCTTGTACTTAAGTCCGCGTTGTGTCTCTTATATTTAATTCCGATGCAATTTCTGTGTTTTATCGCCAATGGGAAGGTCTAAGGGACACAGTAAACCAGCAGAGGTACTTCCGAATGTAAAACTGGTGACACTGGAATCGTTCAAAACATAGACCATAAGAAGAGCAGTTTTCTTGTACTTAAGTCGGCGTTGTGTCTCTTATATTTAATTCCGATGTAATTTCTGTGTTTCATCGTCAATGGGAAGGTCCAATGGATACAGTAAACCTGCAGAGGTGCATCGGAATGTAAAACTGGTGACACAAGAAACGCTGAAACATAGACAGTAGGAAGACTCAATGTTCCTGTACTTAAGTCGGCATTGTGTCTCTTATATTTAGTTCCGATGCTATTTCTGTGTTTCAACGTCAATGGGAAGATCCAAGGGATACAGTAAACCTGCAGAGGTGCATCGGAATGTAAAACTGGTGACACAGGAAACGCTCAAAATATAGACAGTAGTAAGACTCAGCCTTCCTGTTCTTAAGTCGCCATTGTGTCTCTTATATTTAATTTAGATGCATTTTCTGTGTTTCATCGTCTATGGGAAGGTCCAATGGATACAGTAAACCTGCAGAGGTGCATCGGAAAGTAAAATTGGTGACGCAGGAAACGCTCGAAATATAGACAGTAGGAAGACTCAATCTTCCTGTACTTAAGTCAACATTGGGTCTCTTACATTTAATTCCGATGCAATTTCTGTGTTTCATCGTCAATTGGAAGATCCAAGGGATACAGTAAACCTGCAGAGGTGCATCGGAATGTAAAATTGGTGACACAGGAATCGCTCAAATCATAGACCGAAAGAAGACTCAGTTCTCTTGTACTTAGGTCGGCGTTGTGACTCTTATATTTAATCGCGATGCAATTTCTGTGTTTCAACGTCAATGTGAAGGTCCAATGTATACAGTAAACCTGCAGAGGTGCATCGGAATGTAAAACTATTGACACAGGAAACGCACAAAACATTGAGAATCGAAAGACACACTCTTCCTGTACTTAAGTCGCATTGTGTCTCTTATATTTCATTCCGATGCAATTTCAGTGTCTCATCGTCACTGTGAAGGTCCAATGTATACAGTAAACCTGCAGAGGTGCATCGGAATGTAAAGCTTGTGACACAGGAAACGCTCAAAACATAGACAGTAGGAAGACTCAGTCTTCTGTACTTAAGTCGGCATTGTGTCTTTTTTATTTAATTCCGATGCTATTTCTGTGTATCATCGTCAATGGGAAGGTCCAACGGATACAGTAAACCTGCAGAGGTGCATTGGAATGTAAAACTGATGACACAGGAAACGCTCAAATCATAGACAGTAGGAAGACTCAGTCTTCCTGTACTTAAGTCGGCATTGTATCTCTTATATTTAATTCCGATGCAATTTCTGTGTTTCATCGTCAATGGGAAAGTCGAAGGGAAACAGTATACCTGCAGAGGTGCATCGGAATGTAAAACTGGTGACACAGGAAACGCTCAAACCATAGACAGTAGGAAGACTCAGTCTTCCTGCACTTAAGTCGGCATTGTGTCTCTTATACTTAATTCCGATGCAATATCTGTGTATCATCGTCACTGTGTAGGTCCAAGGGATACAGTAAACCTGTAGAGGTGCATCAAAATGGAAAACTGATGACACAGGAAACGCTCAAAACATAGACAGTAGGAAGACTCAGTCTTCCTGTACCTAAGTCGGCATTGTGTCTCTTACATTTAATTCCGATGCAATTTCTGTGTTTCATCGTCAATGGGAAGGTACAATGGATACAGTAAACCTGCAGAGGTGCATCGGAATGTAAAACTGGTGACACAGGAAACGCTCAAATCATAGACAATAGAAAGACACACTCTTCCTGTACTTAAGTCGACATTGTGTCGCTTATATTTCATTCCGATGCAATTTCTGTGTTTCATTGTCACTGTGAAAGTCCAATGGATACAGTAAACCTGCAGAGATGTATCGGAATGTAAAACTGGTGACACAGGAAACGCTCAAAACATAGACAATAGGAAGACTCAGTCTTCCTGTACTTAAGTCGGCTTTGTGTCTTTTATATTTAAATCCGATGCAATTTCTGTGTTTCATCGTCAATGGGGGGGGGGGGGGGGGTCCAATGGATGCAGTAAACCTGTAGAGGTGCATCGGAAAGTAGAACTGATGACACAGGAAACGCTCAAACATAGACTGTAGGAACACTCTGTCTTCCTGTACTTAAGTCGTCATTGTGTCTCTTATATTTAATTTCGATGCAATTTCTGTGTTTCATCGTCAATGGGAAAGTTGAAGGGAAACACCATACCTGCAGAGGTGCATCGGAATGTGAAACTGGTGACACAGGAAACGCTCAAAACATAGACAGTAGGAAGACTCAGTTTTCCTGTACTTAAGTCGGCATTGTGTCTCTTATATTCAATTCCGATGCAATTTCTGCGTTTCTTCGCCAATGGGAAGGTCCAAGGCACACAGTACACCAGCAGAGGTGCATCGGAATGTAAAACTGGTGACACTGGAAATGCTCAAATTACAGACCGTAAGAGGAATCAGTTTTCTTGTACTTAAATCGGCGTTGTGTCTCTTATATTTAATTCCGATGTAATTTCTGTGTTTCATCGTCAATGGGAAGGTCCAATGGATACAGTAAACCTGGAGAGGTGCATCGGAATGTAAAACTGGCGACGCAGGAAACGCTGAAAACATAGACAGAAGGAAGACTCAATGTTCCTGTACTTAAGTCGGCATTGTGTCTCTTACATTTAATTCCGATGCTATTTCTGTGTTTCATTGTCAATGGGAAGATCCAAGGTATACAGTAAACCTGCAGAGGTGCATCGGAATGTAAAACTGGTGGCACAGGAAAGGCTCATTATATAGACAGTAGTAAGACTCAGCTTTTCTGTTCTTAAGTCGCCATTGTGTCTCTTATATTTAATTCCGATGCAATTTCTGTGTTTCATCGTCTATGGGAAGGTCCAATGGATACAGTAAACCTGCAGAGGTGCATCGGAATGTAAAATTGGTGACGCAGGAAACGCTCAAAATATAGACAGTAGGAAGACTCAATCTTCCTGTACTTAAGTCGGCATTGTGTCTCTTGTATTCAATTCCGATGCAATTACTGTGTTTCATCGTCAATTGGAAGATCCAAGGGATACAGCAAACCTGCAGAAGTGCATCGGAATGTAAAATTGGTGACACAGGAAGCGGTCAAAACATAGAACCTAAGAAGACTCAGTTTTCTTGTACTGAAGTCGGCATTGTGTCTCTTATATTTAATTTAGATGCAATTTCTGTGTTTCATCGTCACTGTAAAGGTCCAAGGGATACAGTAAACCTGCAGAGGTGCATCAAAATGTAAAACTGATGAAACAGGAAACGCTCAAAACATAGACAGTAGTAAGACTCAGTCTGCCTGTACCTAAGTCGGCATTGTGTCTCTTATATTTAATTTCGATGTAATTTCTGTGTTTTTTCGCCAATGGGAAGGTCCAAGGTACATAGTAAATCTGCAGAGGTGCATTGGAATGTAAAAATGGTGACACAGGAAACGCTCAAACCATAGACCGTAAGAATTCTCAGTTTTCTTGTACTTAAGTCGGCATTGTGTCTCTTATATTTAATTCCGATTCAATTTCTGTGCTTCATCGTCAATGGAAGGTCCAATGGATACAGTAAACCAGCAGAAGTGGTTCGGAATATAAAACTGGTGACACAGGAAACGCTCAAAACATAGACAGTAGGAAGACTCAGTCTTTCTGTACTTATGTCGGCATTGTGTCTCTTATATTTAATTCCGATGCATTTTCTGTGTTTCATCGTCAATGGGAAGGTCCAATGGATACAGTTAACCTGCAGAGGTGCATCGGAATGTAAAACTGGTGACACAGGAAACGCTCAAACATTGACAGTAGGAAGACTCAGTCTTGATGTACTTAAGTCGGCATTGTGTCTCTTATATTTAATTTCGATGCAATTTCTGTGTTTCGTCGACAATGGGAAAGTCCAAGGGATACAGTAAACCTGCAGAGATGCATCGGAATGTAAAACTGGTGAAACAGGAAACGCTCAGGACATAGACAGTAGGAAGACTCAGTCTTCCTGTACTTAAGTCGGCATTGTGGCTCTTATATTTAATTCCGATGCAATTTCTGTGTTTCATCGTCACTGTGTAGGTCCAAGGGATACAGTAAACCGGCAGAGGTGCATCAAAATGGAAAACTGATGACACAGGAAACGCTCAAAACATAGAGAGTAGGAAGACTCAGTCTTCATGTACCTAAGTCGGCATTGTGTCCCTTATATTTAATTCCGATGCAATTTCTGTGTTTCATCGTCAATGGGAAGGTCCAATGGATACAGTAAACCTTCAGAGGTGCATCGGAATGTAAAAGTGGTGACACAGGAAACGCTCAAATCATAGACAATAGAAAGACACACTCTTCCTGTACTTAAGTCGACATTGTGTCTCTGATATCTCATTCAGATGCAATTTCTGTGTTTCATTGTCAGTTTGAAAGTCCAATGGATACAGTAAACCTGCAGAGATGCATGGAATGTAAAACTGGTGACACAGGAAACGCTCAAAACATAGACAATAGGAAGACTCAGTCTTCCTGTTCTTAAGTCGGCTTTGTGTCTTTTATATTTAATTCCGATGCAATTTCTGTGTTTCATCGTCAATGGGGGGGTCCAATGGATGCAGTAAACCTGTAGAGGTGCATCGGAATGTAGAACTGATGACACAGGAAACGCTCAAACATAGACAGTAGGAAGACTCAGTCTTCCTGTACTTAAGTCGTCATTGTGTCTCTTATATTTAATTCCGATGCAATTTCAGTGTTTCATCGTCAATGGGAAAGTTGAAGGGAAACACTATACCTGCAGAGGTGCATCGGAATGTGAAACTGGTGACACAGGAAAAGCTCAAAACATAGACAGTTGGAGGACTCTGTCTTCCTGTACTTAAGACGTCATTGTATCTCTTATATTTAATTCCGATGCAATTTCTGCGTTTCTTCGCCAATGGGAAGGTCCAAGGGACACAGTAAACCAGCAGAGGTGCATCGGAATGTAAAACTGGTGACACTGGAAATGCTCAAAACATAGACCGTAAGAGGAATCAGTTTTCTTGTACTTAAGTCGGCGTTGTGTCTCTTATATTTAATTCCGATGCAATTTCTGTGTTTTATCGCCAATGGGAAGGTCTAAGGGACACAGTAAACCAGCAGAGGTGCTTCCGAATGTAAAACTGGTGACACTGGAATCGTTCAAAACATAGACCGTAAGAAGAGCAGTTTTCTTGTACTTAAGTCGGCGTTGTGTCTCTTATATTTAATTCCGATGTAATTTCTGTGTTTCATCGTCAATGGGAAGGTCCAATGGATACAGTAAACCTGCAGAGGTGCATCGGAATGTAAAACTGGTGACGCAAGAAACGCTGAAACATAGACAGTAGGAAGACTCAATGTTCCTGTACTTAAGTCGGCATTGTGTCTCTTATATTTAATTCCGATGCTATTTCTGTGTTTCATCGTCAATGGGAAGATCCAAGGGATACAGTAAACCTGCAGAGGTGCATCGGAATGTAAAACTGGTGACACAGGAAACGCTCAAAATATAGACAGTAGTAAGACTCAGCCTTCCTGTTCTTAAGTCGCCATTGTGTCTCTTATATTTAATTTCGATGCATTTTCTGTGTTTCATAGTCTATGGGAAGGTCCAATGGATACAGTAAACCTGCAGAGGTGCATCGGAAAGTAAAATTGGTGACGCAGGAAACGCTCGAAATATAGACAGTAGGAAGACTCAATCTTCCTGTACTTAAGTCAACATTGGGTCTCTTACATTTAATTCCGATGCAATTTCTGTGTTTCATCGTCAATTGGAAGATCCAAGGGATACAGTAAACCTGCAGAGGTGCATCGGAATGTAAAGCTTGTGATACAGGAAACGCTCAAACCATAGACAGTAGCAAGACTCAGTCTTCCTGTACTTAAGTCGTCATTGTGTCTCTTATATTTAATTCCGATGCAATTTCTGTGTTTCATCGTCAATGGGAAAGTTGAAGGGAAACACTATACCTGCAGAGGTGCATCGGAATGTGAAACTGGTGACACAGGAAACGCTCAAAACATAGACAGTAGGAAGACTCAGTCTTCCTGTACTTAAGTCGGCATTGTGTCTCTTATATATAATTCCGATGCAATTTCTGTGTTTCATCGTCACTGTGAAGGTCCAAGGGATACAGGAAAACCTGCAGAGGTGCATCGGAATGTAAAACTGGTGACACAGGAAACGCTCAAAACATAGACAGTTGGAAGACCCTGTCTTCCTGTACTTAAGACGTCATTGTATCTCTTATATTTAATTCCGATGCAATTTCTGCGTTTCTTCGCCAATGGGAATGTCCAAGGGACACAGTAAACCAGCAGAGGTGCATCGGAATGTATAACTGGTGACACTGGAAATGCTCAAATCATAGTCCGTAAGAGGAATCAGTTTTCTTGTACTTAAGTCGGCGTTGTGTCTCTTATATTTAATTCCGATGTAATATCTCTGTTTCATCGTCATTGGGAAGGTCCAATGGATACAGTAAACCTGCAGAGGTGCATCGGAATGTAAAACTGGTAACACAGGAAACGCTCAAATCATAGACAATAGAAAGACACACTCTTCCTGTACTTAAGTCGACTTTGTGCCTCATATATATCATTCCGATGCTATTTCTGTGTTTCATTGTCACTGTGAAAGTCCAATGGATACAGTAAACCTGCAGAGATGTATCGGAATGTAAAACTGGTGACACAGGAAACGCTCAAAACATAGACAATAGGAAGACTCAGTCTTCCTGTACTTAAGTCGGCTTTGTGTCTTTTAAATTTAATTCCGATGCAATTTCTGTGTTTCATCGTCAATGGGGGGGGGGGGGGTCCAATGGATGCAGTAAACCTGTAGAGGTGCATCGGAAAGTAGAACTGATGACACAGGAAACGCTCAAACATAGACTGTAGGAACACTCTGTCTTCCTGTACTTAAGTCGTCATTGTGTCTCTTATATTTAATTCCGATGCAATTTCTGTGTTTCATCGTCATTGGGAAAGTTGAAGGGAAACACTATACCTACAGAGGTGCATCGGAATGTGAAACTGGTGACACCGGAAAAGCTCAAAACATAGACAGTAGGAAGACTCAGTCTTCCCGTACTTAAGTCGGCATTGTGTCTCTTATATATAATTCCGATGCAATTTCTGTGTTTCATCGTCACTGTGAAGGTCCAAGGGATACAGGAAAACCTGCAGAGGTGCATCGGAATGTAAAACTGGTGACACAGGAAACGCTCAAAACATAGACAGTTGGAAGACTCTGTCTTCCTGTACTTAAGACGTCATTGTATCTCTTATATTTAATTCCGATGCAATTTCTGCGTTTCTTCGCCAATGGGAAGGTCCAAGGGACACAGTAAACCAGCAGAGGTGCATCGGAATGTAAAACTGGTGACACTGGAAATGCTCAAAACATAGACCGTAAGAGGAATCAGTTTTCTTGTACTTAAGTCGGCGTTGTGTCTCTTATATTTAATTCCGATGCAATTTCTGTGTTTTATCGCCAATGGGAAGGTCTAAGGGACACAGTAAACCAGCAGAGGTGCTTCCGAAAGTAAAACTGGTGACACTGGAATCGTTCAAAACATAGACCGTAAGTAGAGCAGTTTTCTTGTACTTAAGTCGGCGTTGTGTCTCTTATATTTAATTCCGATGTAATTTCTGTGTTTCATCGTCAATGGGAAGGTCCAATGGATACAGTAAACCTGCAGAGGTGCATCGGAATGTAAAACTGGTGACGCAAGAAACGCTGAAAACATAGACAGTAGGAAGACTCAATGTTCCTGTACTTAAGTCGGCATTGTGTCTCTTACATTTAATTCCGATGCTATTTCTGTGTTTCATCGTCAATGGGAAGGTACAATGGATACAGTACACCTGCAGAGGTGCATCGGAATGTAAAACTGGTGACACAGGAAACGCTCAAATCATAGACAATAGAAAGACACACTCTTCCTGTACTTAAGTCGTCATTGTGTCTCTTATATTTAATTTCGATGCATTTTCTGTGTTTCATCGTCAATGGGAAAGTTGAAGGGAAACACTATACCTGCAGAGGTGCATCGGAATGTGAAACTGGTGACACAGGAAACGCTCAAAACATAGACAGTAGGAAGACTCAGTTTTCCTGTACTTAAGTCGGCATTGTGTCTCTTATATTCAATTCCGATGCAATTTCTGCGTTTCTTCGCCAATGGGAAGGTCCAAGGGACACAGTACACCAGCAGAGTTGCATCGGAATGTAAAACTGGTGACACTGGAAATGCTCAAATTACAGACCGTAAGAGGAATCAGTTTTCTTGTACTTAAATCGGCGTTGTGTCTCTTATATTTAATTCCGATGTAATTTCTGTGTTTCATCGTCAATGGGAAGGTCCAATGGATACAGTAAACCTGGAGAGGTGCATCGGAATGTAAAACTGGCGACGCAGGAAACGCTGAAAACATAGACAGAAGGAAGACTCAATGTTCCTGTACTTAAGTCGGCATTGTGTCTCTTACATTTAATTCCGATGCTATTTCTGTGTTTCATTGTCAATGGGAAGATCCAAGGTATACAGTAAACCTGCAGAGGTGCATCGGAATGTAAAACTGGTGGCACAGGAAAGGCTCATTATATAGACAGTAGTAAGACTCAGCTTTTCTGTTCTTAAGTCGCCATTGTGTCTCTTATATTTAATTCCGATGCAATTTCTGTGTTTCATCGTCTATGGGAAGGTCCAATGGATACAGTAAACCTGCAGAGGTGCATCGGAATGTAAAATTGGTGACGCAGGAAACGCTCAAAATATAGACAGTAGGAAGACTCAATCTTCCTGTACTTAAGTCGGCATTGTGTCTCTTGTATTCAATTCCGATGCAATTACTGTGTTTCATCGTCAATTGGAAGATCCAAGGGATACAGTAAACCTGCAGAGGTGCATCGGAATGTAAAACTGGTGACACAGGAAATGCTCAAAACATAGACAGTAGGAAGACTCGGCCTTCCTGTTCTTAAGTCGGCATTGTGTCTCTTATATTTAAATCCGATGCAATTTCTGTGTTTCGTCGTCAATGGGAAGGTCCAAGGGATACAGCAAACCTGCAGAAGTGCATCGGAATGTAAAATTGGTGACACAGGAAGCGGTCAAAACATAGACCCTAAGAAGACTCAGTTTTCTTGTACTGAAGTCGGCATTGTGTCTCTTATATTTAATTTAGATGCAATTTCTGTGTTTCATCGTCACTGTAAAGGTCCAAGGGATACAGTAAACCTGCAGAGGTGCATCAAAATGTAAAACTGATGAAACAGGAAACGCTCAAAACATAGACAGTAGTAAGACTCAGTCTGCCTGTACCTAAGTCGGCATTGTGTCTCTTATATTTAATTTCGATGCAATTTCTGTGTTTTTTCGCCAATGGGAAGGTCCAAGGTACATAGTAAATCTGCAGAGGTGCATTGGAATGTAAAAATGGTGACACAGGAAACGCTCAAACCATAGACCGTAAGAATTCTCAGTTTTCTTGTACTTAAGTCGGCATTGTGTCTCTTATATTTAATTCCGATTCAATTTCTGTGCTTCATCGTCAATGGAAGGTCCAATGGATACAGTAAACCAGCAGAAGTGGTTCGGAATATAAAACTGGTGACACAGGAAACGCTCAAAACATAGACAGTAGGAAGACTCAGTCTTTCTGTACTTATGTCGGCATTGTGTCTCTTATATTTAATTCCGATGCATTTTCTGTGTTTCATCGTCAATGGGAAGGTCCAATGGATACAGTTAAACTGCAGAGGTGCATCGGAATGTAAAACTGGTGACACAGGAAACGCTCAAACATTGACAGTAGGAAGACTCAGTCTTCATGTACTTAAGTCGGCATTGTGTCTCTTATATTTAATTTCGATGCAATTTCTGTGTTTCGTCGACAATGGGAAAGTCCAAGGGATACAGTAAACCTGCAGAGGTGCATCGGAATGTAAAACTGGTGAAACAGGAAACGCTCAGGACATAGACAGTAGGAAGACTCAGTCTTCCTGTACTTAAGTCGGCATTGTGGCTCTTATATTTAATTCCGATGCAATTTCTGTGTTTCATCGTCACTGTGTAGGTCCAAGGGATACAGTAAACCGGCAGAGGTGCATCAAAATGGAAAACTGATGACACAGGAAACGCTCAAAACATAGAGAGTAGGAAGACTAAGTCTTCATGTACCTAAGTCGGCATTGTGTCCCTTATATTTAATTCCGATGCAATTTCTGTGTTTCATCGTCAATGGGAAGGTCCAATGGATACAGTAAACCTGCAGAGGTGCATCGGAATGTAAAAGTGGTGACACAGGAAACGCTCAAATCATAGACAATAGAAAGACACACTCTTCCTGTACTTAAGTCGACATTGTGTCTCTGATATCTCATTCAGATGCAATTTCTGTGTTTCATTGTCAGTTTGAAAGTCCAATGGATACAGTAAACCTGCAGAGATGCATGGAATGTAAAACTGGTGACACAGGAAACGCTCAAAACATAGACAATAGGAAGACTCAGTCTTCCTGTTCTTAAGTCGGCTTTGTGTCTTTTATATTTAATTCCGATGCAATTTCTGTGTTTCATCGTCAATGGGGGGGTCCAATGGATGCAGTAAACCTGTAGAGGTGCATCGGAATGTAGAACTGATGACACAGGAAACGCTCAAACATAGACAGTAGGAAGACTCAGTCTTCCTGTACTTAAGTCGTCATTCTGTCTCTTATATTTAATTCCGATGCAATTTCTGTGTTTCATCGTCATTGGGAAAGTTGAAGGGAAACACTATACCTGCAGAGGTGCATCGGAATGTGAAACTGGTGACACAGGAAAAGCTCAAAACATAGACAGTTGGAGGACTCTGTCGTCCTGTACTTAAGACGTCATTGTATCTCTTATATTTAATTCCGATGCAATTTCTGCGTTTCTTCGCCAATGGGAAGGTCCAAGGGACACAGTAAACCAGCAGAGGTGCATCGGAATGTAAAACTGGTGACACTGGAAATGCTCAAAACATAGACCGTAAGAGGAATCAGTTTTCTTGTACTTAAGTCGGCGTTGTGTGTCTTATATTTAATTCCGATGCAATTTCTGTGTTTTATCGCCAATGGGAAGGTCTAAGGGACACAGTAAAACAGCAGAGGTGCTTCCGAATGTAAAACTGGTGACACTGGAATCGTTCAAAACATAGACCGTAAGAAGAGCAGTTTTCTTGTACTTAAGTCGGCGTTGTGTCTCTTATATTTAATTCCGATGTAATTTCTGTGTTTCATCGTCAATGGGAAGGTCCAATGGATACAGTAAACCTGCAGAGGTGCATCGGAATGTAAAACTGGTGACGCAAGAAACGCTGAAACATAGACAGTAGGAAGACTCAATGTTCCTGTACTTAAGTCGGCATTGTGTCTCTTATATTTAATTCCGATGTTATTTCTGTGTTTCATCGTCAATGGGAAGATCCAAGGGATACAGTAAACCTGCAGAGGTGCATCGGAATGTAAAACTGGTGACACAGGAAACGCTCAAAATATAGACAGTAGTAAGACTCAGCCTTCCTGTTCTTAAGTCGCCATTGTGTCTCTTATATTTAATTTCGATGCATTTTCTGTGTTTCATAGTCTATGGGAAGGTCCAATGGATACAGTAAACCTGCAGAGGTGCATCGGAAAGTAAAATTGGTGACGCAGGAAACGCTCGAAATATAGACAGTAGGAAGACTCAATCTTCCTGTACTTAAGTCAACATTGGGTCTCTTACATTTAATTCCGATGCAATATCTGTGTTTCATCGTCAATTGGAAGATCCAAGGGATACAGTAAACCTGCAGAGGTGCATCGGAATGTAAAGCTTGTGATACAGGAAACGCTCAAACCATAGACAGTAGCAAGACTCAGTCTTCCTGTACTTAAGTCGTCATTGTGTCTCTTATATTTAATTCCGATGCAATTTCTGTGTTTCATCGTCAATGGGAAAGTTGAAGGGAAACACTATACCTGCAGAGGTGCATCGGAATGTGAAACTGGTGACACAGGAAACGCTCAAAACATAGACAGTAGGAAGACTCAGTCTTCCTGTACTTAAGTCGGCATTGTGTCTCTTATATATAATTCCGATGCAATTTCTGTGTTTCATCGTCACTGTGAAGGTCCAAGGGATACAGGAAAACCTGCAGAGGTGCATCGGAATGTAAAACTGGTGACACAGGAAACGCTCAAAACATAGACAGTTGGAAGACCCTGTCTTCCTGTACTTAAGACGTCATTGTATCTCTTATATTTAATTCCGATGCAATTTCTGCGTTTCTTCGCCAATGGGAATGTCCAAGGGACACAGTAAACCAGCAGAGGTGCATCGGAATGTATAACTGGTGACACTGGAAATGCTCAAATCATAGTCCGTAAGAGGAATCAGTTTTCTTGTACTTAAGTCGGCGTTGTGTCTCTTATATTTAATTCCGATGTAATATCTCTGTTTCATCGTCATTGGGAAGGTCCAATGGATACAGTAAACCTGCAGAGGTGCATCGGAATGTAAAACTGGTGACACAGGAAACGCTCAAATCATAGACAATAGAAAGACACACTCTTCCTGTACTTAAGTCGACTTTGTGTCTCTTATATCTCATTCCGATGCTATTTCTGTGTTTCATTGTCACTGTGAAAGTCCAATGGATACAGTAAACCTGCAGAGATGTATCGGAATGTAAAACTGGTGACACAGGAAACGCTCAAAACATAGACAATAGGAAGACTCAGTCTTCCTGTACTTAAGTCGGCTTTGTGTCTTTTATATTTAATTCCGTTGCAATTTCTGTGTTTCATCGTCAATGGGGGGGGGGGGGGTCCAATGGATGCAGTAAACCTGTAGAGGTGCATCGGAAAGTAGAACTGATGACACAGGAAACGCTCAAACATAGACTGTAGGAACACTCTGTCTTCCTGTACTTAAGTCGTCATTGTGTCTCTTATATTTAATTCCGATGCAATTTCTGTGTTTCATCGTCATTGGGAAAGTTGAAGGGAAACACTATACCTGCAGAGGTGCATCGGAATGTGAAACTGGTGACACCGGAAAAGCTCAAAACATAGACAGTAGGAAGACTCAGTCTTCCCGTACTTAAGTCGGCATTGTGTCTCTTATATATAATTCCGATGCAATTTCTGTGTTTCATCGTCACTGTGAAGGTCCAAGGGATACAGGAAAACCTGCAGAGGTGCATCGGAATGTAAAACTGGTGACACAGGAAACGCTCAAAACATAGACAGTTGGAAGACTCTGTCTTCCTGTACTTAAGACGTCATTGTATCTCTTATATTTAATTCCGATGCAATTTCTGCGTTTCTTCGCCAATGGGAAGGTCCAAGGGACACAGTAAACCAGCAGAGGTGCATCGGAATGTAAAACTGGTGACACTGGAAATGCTCAAAACATAGACCGTAAGAGGAATCAGTTTTCTTGTACTTAACTCGGCGTTGTGTCTCTTATATTTAATTCCGATGCAATTTCTGTGTTTTATCGCCAATGGGAAGGTCTAAGGGACACAGTAAACCAGCAGAGGTGCTTCCGAATGTAAAACTGGTGACACTGGAATCGTTCAAAACATAGACCGTAAGTAGAGCAGTTTTCTTGTACTTAAGTCGGCGTTGTGTCTCTTATATTTAATTCCGATGTAATTTCTGTGTTTCATCGTCAATGGGAAGGTCCAATGGATACAGTAAACCTGCAGAGGTGCATCGGAATGTAAAACTGGTGACGCAAGAAACGCTGAAAACATAGACTGTAGGAACACTCTGTCTTCCTGTACTTAAGTCGCCATTGTGTCTCTTATATTTAATTCCGATGCAATTTCTGTGTTTCATCGTCTATGGGAAGGTCCAATGGATACAGTAAACCTGCAGAGGTGCATCGGAATGTAAAATTGGTGACGCAGGAAACGCTCAAAATATAGACAGTAGGAAGACTCAATCTTCCTGTACTTAAGTCGGCATTGTATCTCTTGTATTCAATTCCGATGCAATTACTGTGTTTCATCGTCAATTGGAAGATCCAAGGGATACAGTAAACCTGCAGAGGTGCATCGGAATGTAAAACTGGTGACACAGGAAATGCTCAAAACATAGACAGTAGGAAGACTCAGCCTTCCTGTTCTTAAGTCGGCATTGTGTCTCTTATATTTAAATCCGATGCAATTTCTGTGTTTCGTCGTCAATGGGAAGGTCCAAGGGATACAGCAAACCTGCAGAAGTGCATCGGAATGTAAAATTGGTGACACAGGAAGCGGTCAAAACATAGACCCTAAGAAGACTCAGTTTTCTTGTACTGAAGTCGGCATTGTGTCTCTTATATTTAATTTAGATGCAATTTCTGTGTTTCATCGTCACTGTAAAGGTCCAAGGGATACAGTAAACCTGCAGAGGTGCATCAAAATGTAAAACTGATGAAACAGGAAACGCTCAAAACATAGACAGTAGTAAGACTCAGTCTGCCTGTACCTAAGTCGGCATTGTGTCTCTTATATTTAATTTCGATGCAATTTCTGTGTTTTTTCGCCAATGGGAAGGTCCAAGGTACATAGTAAATCTGCAGAGGTGCATTGGAATGTAAAAATGGTGACACAGGAAACGCTCAAACCATAGACCGTAAGAATTCTCAGTTTTCTTGTACTTAAGTCGGCATTGTGTCTCTTATATTTAATTCCGATTCAATTTCTGTGCTTCATCGTCAATGGAAGGTCCAATGGATACAGTAAACCAGCAGAAGTGGTTCGGAATATAAAACTGGTGACACAGGAAACGCTCAAAACATAGACAGTAGGAAGACTCAGTCTTTCTGTACTTATGTCGGCATTGTGTCTCTTATATTTAATTCCGATGCATTTTCTGTGTTTCATCGTCAATGGGAAGGTCCAATGGATACAGTTAAACTGCAGAGGTGCATCGGAATGTAAAACTGGTGACACAGGAAACGCTCAAACATTGACAGTAGGAAGACTCAGTCTTCATGTACTTAAGTCGGCATTGTGTCTCTTATATTTAATTTCGATGCAATTTCTGTGTTTCGTCGACAATGGGAAAGTCCAAGGGATACAGTAAACCTGCAGAGGTGCATCGGAATGTAAAACTGGTGAAACAGGAAACGCTCAGGACATAGACAGTAGGAAGACTCAGTCTTCCTGTACTTAAGTCGGCATTGTGGCTCTTATATTTAATTCCGATGCAATTTCTGTGTTTCATCGTCACTGTGTAGGTCCAAGGGATACAGTAAACCGGCAGAGGTGCATCAAAATGGAAAACTGATGACACAGGAAACGCTCAAAACATAGAGAGTAGGAAGACTAAGTCTTCATGTACCTAAGTCGGCATTGTGTCCCTTATATTTAATTCCGATGCAATTTCTGTGTTTCATCGTCAATGGGAAGGTCCAATGGATACAGTAAACCTGCAGAGGTGCATCGGAATGTAAAAGTGGTGACACAGGAAACGCTCAAATCATAGACAATAGAAAGACACACTCTTCCTGTACTTAAGTCGACATTGTGTCTCTGATATCTCATTCAGATGCAATTTCTGTGTTTCATTGTCAGTTTGAAAGTCCAATGGATACAGTAAACCTGCAGAGATGCATGGAATGTAAAACTGGTGACACAGGAAACGCTCAAAACATAGACAATAGGAAGACTCAGTCTTCCTGTTCTTAAGTCGGCTTTGTGTCTTTTATATTTAATTCCGATGCAATTTCTGTGTTTCATCGTCAATGGGGGGGTCCAATGGATGCAGTAAACCTGTAGAGGTGCATCGGAATGTAGAACTGATGACACAGGAAACGCTCAAACATAGACAGTAGGAAGACTCAGTCTTCCTGTACTTAAGTCGTCATTGTGTCTCTTATATTTAATTCCGATGCAATTTCTGTGTTTCATCGTCATTGGGAAAGTTGAAGGGAAACACTATACCTGCAGAGGTGCATCGGAATGTGAAACTGGTGACACAGGAAAAGCTCAAAACATAGACAGTTGGAGGACTCTGTCTTCCTGTACTTAAGACGTCATTGTATCTCTTATATTTAATTCCGATGCAATTTCTGCGTTTCTTCGCCAATGGGAAGGTCCAAGGGACACAGTAAACCAGCAGAGGTGCATCGGAATGTAAAACTGGTGACACTGGAAATGCTCAAAACATAGACCGTAAGAGGAATCAGTTTTCTTGTACTTAAGTCGGCGTTGTGTCTCTTATATTTAATTCCGATGCAATTTCTGTGTTTTATCGCCAATGGGAAGGTCTAAGGGACACAGTAAACCAGCAGAGGTGCTTCCGAATGTAAAACTGGTGACACTGGAATCGTTCAAAACATAGACCGTAAGAAGAGCAGTTTTCTTGTACTTAAGTCGGCGTTGTGTCTCTTATATTTAATTCCGATGTAATTTCTGTGTTTCATCGTCAATGGGAAGGTCCAATGGATACAGTAAACCTGCAGAGGTGCATCGGAATGTAAAACTGGTGACGCAAGAAACGCTGAAACATAGACAGTAGGAAGACTCAATGTTCCTGTACTTAAGTCGGCATTGTGTCTCTTATATTTAATTCCGATGTTATTTCTGTGTTTCATCGTCACTGTGAAGGTCCAAGGGATACAGGAAAACCTGCAGAGGTGCATCGGAATGTAAAACTGGTGACACAGGAAACGCTCAAAACATAGACAGTTGGAAGACCCTGTCTTCCTGTACTTAAGACGTCATTGTATCTCTTATATTTAATTCCGATGCAATTTCTGCGTTTCTTCGCCAATGGGAATGTCCAAGGGACACAGTAAACCAGCAGAGGTGCATCGGAATGTATAACTGGTGACACTGGAAATGCTCAAATCATAGTCCGTAAGAGGAATCAGTTTTCTTGTACTTAAGTCGGCGTTGTGTCTCTTATATTTAATTCCGATGTAATATCTCTGTTTCATCGTCATTGGGAAGGTCCAATGGATACAGTAAACCTGCAGAGGTGCATCGGAATGTAAAACTGGTGACACAGGAAACGCTCAAATCATAGACAATAGAAAGACACACTCTTCCTGTACTTAAGTCGACTTTGTGTCTCTTATATCTCATTCCGATGCTATTTCTGTGTTTCATTGTCACTGTGAAAGTCCAATGGATACAGTAAACCTGCAGAGATGTATCGGAATGTAAAACTGGTGACACAGGAAACGCTCAAAACATAGACAATAGGAAGACTCAGTCTTCCTGTACTTAAGTCGGCTTTGTGTCTTTTATATTTAATTCCGTTGCAATTTCTGTGTTTCATCGTCAATGGGGGGGGGGGTCCAATGGATGCAGTAAACCTGTAGAGGTGCATCGGAAAGTAGAACTGATGACACAGGAAACGCTCAAACATAGACTGTAGGAACACTCTGTCTTCCTGTACTTAAGTCGTCATTGTGTCTCTTATATTTAATTCCGATGCAATTTCTGTGTTTCATCGTCATTGGGAAAGTTGAAGGGAAACACTATACCTGCAGAGGTGCATCGGAATGTGAAACTGGTGACACCGGAAAAGCTCAAAACATAGACAGTAGGAAGACTCAGTCTTCCCGTACTTAAGTCGGCATTGTCTCTCTTATATATAATTCCGATGCAATTTCTGTGTTTCATCGTCACTGTGAAGGTCCAAGGGATACAGGAAAACCTGCAGAGGTGCATCGGAATGTAAAACTGGTGACACAGGAAACGCTCAAAACATAGACAGTTGGAAGACTCTGTCTTCCTGTACTTAAGACGTCATTGTATCTCTTATATTTAATTCCGATGCAATTTCTGCGTTTCTTCGCCAATGGGAAGGTCCAAGGGACACAGTAAACCAGCAGAGGTGCATCGGAATGTAAAACTGGTGACACTGGAAATGCTCAAAACATAGACCGTATGAGGAATCAGTTTTCTTGTACTTAAGTCGGCGTTGTGTCTCTTATATTTAATTCCGATGCAATTTCTGTGTTTTATCGCCAATGGGAAGGTCTAAGGGACACAGTAAACCAGCAGAGGTGCTTCCGAATGTAAAACTGGTGACACTGGAATCGTTCAAAACATAGACCGTAAGTAGAGCAGTTTTCTTGTACTTAAGTCGGCGTTGTGTCTCTTATATTTAATTCCGATGTAATTTCTGTGTTTCATCGTCAATGGGAAGGTCCAATGGATACAGTAAACCTGCAGAGGTGCATCGGAATGTAAAACTGGTGACGCAAGAAACGCTGAAAACATAGACTGTAGGAACACTCTGTCTTCCTGTACTTAAGTCGCCATTGTGTCTCTTATATTTAATTCCGATGCAATTTCTGTGTTTCATCGTCTATGGGAAGGTCCAATGGATACAGTAAACCTGCAGAGGTGCATCGGAATGTAAAATTGGTGACGCAGGAAACGCTCAAAATATAGACAGTAGGAAGACTCAATCTTCCTGTACTTAAGTCGGCATTGTGTCTCTTGTATTCAATTCCGATGCAATTACTGTGTTTCATCGTCAATTGGAAGATCCAAGGGATACAGTAAACCTGCAGAGGTGCATCGGAATGTAAAACTGGTGACACAGGAAATGCTCAAAACATAGACAGTAGGAAGACTCAGCCTTCCTGTTCTTAAGTCGGCATTGTGTCTCTTATATTTAAATCCGATGCAATTTCTGTGTTTCGTCGTCAATGGGAAGGTCCAAGGGATACAGCAAACCTGCAGAAGTGCATCGGAATGTAAAATTGGTGACACAGGAAGCGGTCAAAACATAGACCCTAAGAAGACTCAGTTTTCTTGTACTGAAGTCGGCATTGTGTCTCTTATATTTAATTTAGATGCAATTTCTGTGTTTCATCGTCACTGTAAAGGTCCAAGGGATACAGTAAACCTGCAGAGGTGCATCAAAATGTAAAACTGATGAAACAGGAAACGCTCAAAACATAGACAGTAGTAAGACTCAGTCTGCCTGTACCTAAGTCGGCATTGTGTCTCTTATATTTAATTTCGATGCAATTTCTGTGTTTTTTCGCCAATGGGAAGGTCCAAGGTACATAGTAAATCTGCAGAGGTGCATTGGAATGTAAAAATGGTGACACAGGAAACGCTCAAACCATAGACCGTAAGAATTCTCAGTTTTCTTGTACTTAAGTCGGCATTGTGTCTCTTATATTTAATTCCGATTCAATTTCTGTGCTTCATCGTCAATGGAAGGTCCAATGGATAAAGTAAACCAGCAGAAGTGGTTCGGAATATAAAACTGGTGACACAGGAAACGCTCAAAACATAGACAGTAGGAAGACTCAGTCTTTCTGTACTTATGTCGGCATTGTGTCTCTTATATTTAATTCCGATGCATTTTCTGTGTTTCATCGTCAATGGGAAGGTCCAATGGATACAGTTAAACTGCAGAGGTGCATCGGAATGTAAAACTGGTGACACAGGAAACGCTCAAACATTGACAGTAGGAAGACTCAGTCTTCATGTACTTAAGTCGGCATTGTGTCTCTTATATTTAATTTCGATGCAATTTCTGTGTTTCGTCGACAATGGGAAAGTCCAAGGGATACAGTAAACCTGCAGAGGTGCATCGGAATGTAAAACTGGTGAAACAGGAAACGCTCAGGACATAGACAGTAGGAAGACTCAGTCTTCCTGTACTTAAGTCGGCATTGTGGCTCTTATATTTAATTCCGATGCAATTTCTGTGTTTCATCGTCACTGTGTAGGTCCAAGGGATACAGTAAACCGGCAGAGGTGCATCAAAATGGAAAACTGATGACACAGGAAACGCTCAAAACATAGAGAGTAGGAAGACTAAGTCTTCATGTACCTAAGTCGGCATTGTGTCCCTTATATTTAATTCCGATGCAATTTCTGTGTTTCATCGTCAATGGGAAGGTCCAATGGATACAGTAAACCTGCAGAGGTGCATCGGAATGTAAAAGTGGTGACACAGGAAACGCTCAAATCATAGACAATAGAAAGACACACTCTTCCTGTACTTAAGTCGACATTGTGTCTCTGATATCTCATTCAGATGCAATTTCTGTGTTTCATTGTCAGTTTGAAAGTCCAATGGATACAGTAAACCTGCAGAGATGCATGGAATGTAAAACTGGTGACACAGGAAACGCTCAAAACATAGACAATAGGAAGACTCAGTCTTCCTGTTCTTAAGTCGGCTTTGTGTCTTTTATATTTAATTCCGATGCAATTTCTGTGTTTCATCGTCAATGGGGGGGTCCAATGGATGCAGTAAACCTGTAGAGGTGCATCGGAATGTAGAACTGATGACACAGGAAACGCTCAAACATAGACAGTAGGAAGACTCAGTCTTCCTGTACTTAAGTCGTCATTGTGTCTCTTATATTTAATTCCGATGCAATTTCTGTGTTTCATCGTCATTGGGAAAGTTGAAGGGAAACACTATACCTGCAGAGGTGCATCGGAATGTGAAACTGGTGACACAGGAAAAGCTCAAAACATAGACAGTTGGAGGACTCTGTCTTCCTGTACTTAAGACGTCATTGTATCTCTTATATTTAATTCCGATGCAATTTCTGCGTTTCTTCGCCAATGGGAAGGTCCAAGGGACACAGTAAACCAGCAGAGGTGCATCGGAATGTAAAACTGGTGACACTGGAAATGCTCAAAACATAGACCGTAAGAGGAATCAGTTTTCTTGTACTTAAGTCGGCGTTGTGTCTCTTATATTTAATTCCGATGCAATTTCTGTGTTTTATCGCCAATGGGAAGGTCTAAGGGACACAGTAAACCAGCAGAGGTGCTTCCGAATGTAAAACTGGTGACACTGGAATCGTTCAAAACATAGACCGTAAGAAGAGCAGTTTTCTTGTACTTAAGTCGGCGTTGTGTCTCTTATATTTAATTCCGATGTAATTTCTGTGTTTCATCGTCAATGGGAAGGTCCAATGGATACAGTAAACCTGCAGAGGTGCATCGGAATGTAAAACTGGTGACGCAAGAAACGCTGAAACATAGACAGTAGGAAGACTCAATGTTCCTGTACTTAAGTCGGCATTGTGTCTCTTATATTTAATTCCGATGTTATTTCTGTGTTTCATCGTCAATGGGAAGATCCAAGGGATACAGTAAACCTGCAGAGGTGCATCGGAATGTAAAACTGGTGACACAGGAAACGCTCAAAATATAGACAGTAGTAAGACTCAGCCTTCCTGTTCTTAAGTCGCCATTGTGTCTCTTATATTTAATTTCGATGCATTTTCTGTGTTTCATAGTCTATGGGAAGGTCCAATGGATACAGTAAACCTGCAGAGGTGCATCGGAAAGTAAAATTGGTGACGCAGGAAACGCTCGAAATATAGACAGTAGGAAGACTCAATCTTCCTGTACTTAAGTCAACATTGGGTCTCTTACATTTAATTCCGATGCAATTTCTGTGTTTCATCGTCAATTGGAAGATCCAAGGGATACAGTAAACCTGCAGAGGTGCATCGGAATGTAAAGCTTGTGATACAGGAAACGCTCAAACCATAGACAGTAGCAAGACTCAGTCTTCCTGTACTTAAGTCGTCATTGTGTCTCTTATATTTAATTCCGATGCAATTTCTGTGTTTCATCGTCAATGGGAAAGTTGAAGGGAAACACTATACCTGCAGAGGTGCATCGGAATGTGAAACTGGTGACACAGGAAACGCTCAAAACATAGACAGTAGGAAGACTCAGTCTTCCTGTACTTAAGTCGGCATTGTGTCTCTTATATATAATTCCGATGCAATTTCTGTGTTTCATCGTCACTGTGAAGGTCCAAGGGATACAGGAAAACCTGCAGAGGTGCATCGGAATGTAAAACTGGTGACACAGGAAACGCTCAAAACATAGACAGTTGGAAGACCCTGTCTTCCTGTACTTAAGACGTCATTGTATCTCTTATATTTAATTCCGATGCAATTTCTGCGTTTCTTCGCCAATGGGAATGTCCAAGGGACACAGTAAACCAGCAGAGGTGCATCGGAATGTATAACTGGTGACACTGGAAATGCTCAAATCATAGTCCGTAAGAGGAATCAGTTTTCTTGTACTTAAGTCGGCGTTGTGTCTCTTATATTTAATTCCGATGTAATATCTCTGTTTCATCGTCATTGGGAAGGTCCAATGGATACAGTAAACCTGCAGAGGTGCATCGGAATGTAAAACTGGTGACACAGGAAACGCTCAAATCATAGACAATAGAAAGACACACTCTTCCTGTACTTAAGTCGACTTTGTGTCTCTTATATCTCATTCCGATGCTATTTCTGTGTTTCATTGTCACTGTGAAAGTCCAATGGATACAGTAAACCTGCAGAGATGTATCGGAATGTAAAACTGGTGACACAGGAAACGCTCAAAACATAGACAATAGGAAGACTCAGTCTTCCTGTACTTAAGTCGGCTTTGTGTCTTTTATATTTAATTCCGTTGCAATTTCTGTGTTTCATCGTCAATGGGGGGGGGGGGGGGTCCAATGGATGCAGTAAACCTGTAGAGGTGCATCGGAAAGTAGAACTGATGACACAGGAAACGCTCAAACATAGACTGTAGGAACACTCTGTCTTCCTGTACTTAAGTCGTCATTGTGTCTCTTATATTTAATTCCGATGCAATTTCTGTGTTTCATCGTCATTGGGAAAGTTGAAGGGAAACACTATACCTGCAGAGGTGCATCGGAATGTGAAACTGGTGACACCGGAATAGCTCAAAACATAGACAGTAGGAAGACTCAGTCTTCCCGTACTTAAGTCGGCATTGTGTCTCTTATATATAATTCCGATGCAATTTCTGTGTTTCATCGTCACTGTGAAGGTCCAAGGGATACAGGAAAACCTGCAGAGGTGCATCGGAATGTAAAACTGGTGACACAGGAAACGCTCAAAACATAGACAGTTGGAAGACTCTGTCTTCCTGTACTTAAGACGTCATTGTATCTCTTATATTTAATTCCGATGCAATTTCTGCGTTTCTTCGCCAATGGGAAGGTCCAAGGGACACAGTAAACCAGCAGAGGTGCATCGGAATGTAAAACTGGTGACACTGGAAATGCTCAAAACATAGACCGTAAGAGGAATCAGTTTTCTTGTACTTAAGTCGGCGTTGTGTCTCTTATATTTAATTCCGATGCAATTTCTGTGTTTTATCGCCAATGGGAAGGTCTAAGGGACACAGTAAACCAGCAGAGGTGCTTCCGAATGTAAAACTGGTGACACTGGAATCGTTCAAAACATAGACCGTAAGTAGAGCAGTTTTCTTGTACTTAAGTCGGCGTTGTGTCTCTTATATTTAATTCCGATGTAATTTCTGTGTTTCATCGTCAATGGGAAGGTCCAATGGATACAGTAAACCTGCAGAGGTGCATCGGAATGTAAAACTGGTGACGCAAGAAACGCTGAAAACATAGACAGTAGGAAGACTCAATGTTCCTGTACTTAAGTCGGCATTGTGTCTCTTACATTTAATTCCGATGCTATTTCTGTGTTTCATCGTCAATGGGAAGGTCCAATGGATACAGTAAACCTGGAGAGGTGCATCGGAATGTAAAACTGGCGACGCAGGAAACGCTGAAATCATAGACAGAAGGAAGACTCAATGTTCCTGTACTTAAGTCGGCATTGTGTCTCTTACATTTAATTCCGATGCTATTTCTGTGTTTCATTTTCAATGGGAAGATCCAAGGTATACAGTAAACCAGCAGAGGTGCATCGGAATGTAAAACTGGTGGCACAGGAAAGGCTCATTATATAGACAGTAGTAAGACTCAGCTTTTCTGTTCTTAAGTCGCCATTGTGTCTCTTATATTTAATTCCGATGCAATTTCTGTGTTTCATCGTCTATGGGAGGGTCCAATGGATACAGTAAACCTGCAGAGGTGCATCGGAATGTAAAATTGGTGACGCAGGAAACGCTCAAAATATAGACAGTAGGAAGACTCAATCTTCCTGTACTTAAGTCGGCATTGTGTCTCTTGTATTCAATTCCGATGCAATTACTGTGTTTCATCGTCAATTGGAAGATCCAAGGGATACAGTAAACCTGCAGAGGTGCATCGGAATGTAAAACTGGTGACACAGGAAATGCTCAAAACATAGACAGTAGGAAGACTCAGCCTTCCTGTTCTTAAGTCGGCATTGTGTCTCTTATATTTAAATCCGATGGAATTTCTGTGTTTCGTCGTCAATGGGAAGGTCCAAGGGATACAGCAAACCTGCAAAAGTGCATCGGAATGTAAAATTGGTGACACAGGAAGCGGTCAAAACATAGACCCTAAGAAGACTCAGTTTTCTTGTACTGAAGTCGGCATTGTGTCTCTTATATTTAATTTAGATGCAATTTCTGTGTTTCATCGTCACTGTAAAGGTCCAAGGGATACAGTAAACCTGCAGAGGTGCATCAAAATCTAAAACTGATGAAACAGGAAACGCTCAAAACATAGACAGTAGTAAGACTCAGTCTGCCTGTACCTAAGTCGGCATTGTGTCTCTTATATTTAATTTCGATGCAATTTCTGTGTTTTTTCGCCAATGGGAAGGTCCAAGGTACATAGTAAATCTGCAGAGGTGCATTGGAATGTAAAAATGGTGACACAGGAAACGCTCAAACCATAGACCGTAAGAATTCTCAGTTTTCTTGTACTTAAGTCGGCATTGTGTCTCTTATATTTAATTCCGATGCAATTTCTGTGCTTCATCGTCAATGGCAGGTCCAATGGATACAGTAAACCAGCAGAAGTGGTTCGGAATATAAAACTGGTGACACAGGAAACGCTCAAAACATAGACAGTAGGAAGACTCAGTCTCTCTGTACTTATGTCGGCATTGTGTCTCTTATATTTAATTCCGATGCATTTTCTGTGTTTCATCGTCAATGGGAAGGTCCAATGGATACAGTTAACCTGCAGAGGTGCATCGGAATGTAAAACTGGTGACACAGGAAACGCTCAAACATTGACAGTAGGAAGACTCAGTCTTCATGTACTTAAGTCGGCATTGTGTCTCTTATATTTAATTCCGATGCAATTTCTGTGTTTCGTCGACAATGGTAAAGTCCAAGGGATACAGTAAACCTGCAGAGGTGCATCGGAATGTAAAACTGGTGAAACAGGAAACGCTCAGGACATAGACAGTAGGAAGACTCAGTCTTCCTGTACTTAATTCGGCATTGTGGCTCTTATATTTAATTCCGATGCAATTTCTGTGTTTCATCGTCACTGTGTAGGTCGAAGGGATACAGTAAACCGGCAGAGGTGCATCAAAATGGAAAACTGATGACACAGGAAACGCTCAAAACATAGAGAGTAGGAAGACTCAGTCTTCATGTACCTAAGTCGGCATTGTGTCCCTTATATTTAATTCCGATGCAATTTCTGTGTTTCATCGTCAATGGGAAGGTCCAATGGATACAGTAAACCTGCAGAGGTGCATCGGAATGTAAAAGTGGTGACACAGGAAACGCTCAAATCATAGACAATAGAAAGACACACTCTTCCTGTACTTAAGTCGACATTGTGTCTCTGATATCTCATTCAGATGCAATTTCTGTGTTTCATTGTCAGTTTGAAAGTCCAATGGATACAGTAAACCTGCAGAGATGCATGGAATGTAAAACTGGTGACACAGGAAACGCTCAAAACATAGACAGTAGGAAGACTCAGTCTTCCTGTACTTAAGTCGGCATTGTGTCTTTTACATTTAATTCCGATGCAATTTCTGTGTTTCATCGTCAATGGGGTGTCCAATGGATACAGTAAACCTGCAGAGGTGCATCGGAATGTAGAACTGATGACACAGGAAACGCTCAAAACATAGACAGTAGGAAGACTCAGTCTTCCTGTACTTAAGACGTCATTGTGTCTCTTATATTTAATTCTGATGCAAATTCTGTGTTTCATCATCAATGAGAGAGTGCAAGGGAAACACTATACCTGCAGAGGTGGATCGGAATGTAAAACTGGTGACACAGGAAACGCTCAAAGCATAGACAGTAGGAAGATTCAGTCTTTCTGTACTTAAGTCGGCGTTCTGTCTCTTATATATAATTCCGATGCTATTTCTGTGTTTCATCGTCACTGTGAAGGTCCAAGGGATACAGGAAAACCTGCAGAGGTGTATCGGAATGTAAAACTGGTGACACAGGAAACGCTCAAAACATTGAGAATCGAAAGACCCACTCTTCCTGTACTTAAGTCGCATTGTGTCTCTTATATTTCATTCCGATGCAATTTCAGTGTCTCACCGTCACTGTGAAGGTCCAATGTATACAGTAAACCTGCAGAGGTGCATCGGAATGTAAAGCTTGTGACACAGGAAACGCTCAAACCATAGACAGTAGGAAGACTCAGTCTTCCTGTACTTAAGTCGGCATTGTGTCTTTTTTATTTAATTCCGATGCAATTTCTGTGTTTCAGTGTCACTGTGAAAGTCCAGTGGATACAGTACACCTGCAGAGATGCATCGGAATGTAAAACTGATGACACAGGAAACGCTCAAACATAGACAGTAGGAAGACTCAGTCTTCCTGTACTTAAGTCGGCATTGTGTCTCTTATATTTAATTCCGATGCAATTTCTGTGTTTCATCGTCAATGGGAATGTTGAAGGGAAACACTACACCTGCAGAGGTGCATCGGAATGTAAAACTGGTGACACAGGAAACGCTCAAAGCATAGACAGTAGGAAGACTCAGTCTTCCTGTACTTAAGTCGGCATTGTGTCTCGTATATATAATTCCGATGCAATTTCTGTGTTTCATCGTCACTATGAAGGTCCAAGGGATACAGGAAAACCTGCAGAGGTGCATCGGAATGTAAAACTGGTGACACAGGAAACGCTCAAAACATAGACAGTTGGAAAACTCTGTCTTCCTGTACTTAAGACGTCATTGTATCTCTTATATTTAATTCTGATGCAATTTCTGCGTTTCTTCGCCAATGGGAAGGTCCAAGGAACACAGTAAACCAGCAGAGGTGCATCGGAATGTAAAACTGGTGACACTGGAAATGCTCAAAACATAGACCGTAAGAGGAATCAGTTTTCTTGTACTTATGTCGGCGTTGTGTCTCTTATATTTAATTCCGATGTAAAATCTGTGTTTCATCGTCAACGGGAAGGTCCAATGGATACAGTAAACCTGCAGAGGTGCATCGGAATGTAAAACTGGCGACGCAGGAAACGCTGAAAACATAGACAGAAGGAAGACTCAATGTTCCTGTACTTAAGTCGGCATTGTGTCTCTTACATTTAATTCCGATGCTATTTCTGTGTTTCATTGTCAATGCGAAGATCCAAGGTATACAGTAAACCTGCAGAGGTGCGTCGGAATGTAAAACTGGTGACACAGGAAACGCTCATTATATAGACAGTAGTAAGACTCAGCCTTTCTGTACTTAAGTCGCCATTGTGTCTCTTATATTTAAATCCGATGCAATTTCTGTGTTTCATCGTCTATGGGAAGGTCCAATGGATACAGTAGAACTGCAGAGGTGCATCGGAATGTAAAATTGGTGACGCAGGAAACGCTCAAATCATAGACAGTGGCAAGACTCAATCTTCCTGTACTTAAGTCGGCATTGTGTCTCTTATATTTAATTCCGATGCAATTTCTGTTTTTCATCGTCAATGGGAAGGTCCAAGGGATACAGTAAACCTGCACAGGTGCATCGGAATGTAAAACTGGTGACACAGGAAACGCTCAAAACATAGACAGAAGGAAGACTCAGTCTTTCTGTACTTGAGTCGGCATTGTGTCTCTTATATTTAAATCCGATGCAATTTCTGTGTTTCATCGTCAATTGGAAGATCCAAGGGATACAGCAAACCTGCAGAAGTGCATCGGAATGTAAAATTGGTGACACAGGAAGCGGTCAAATCATAGACCCCAAGAGGACTCAGTTTTCTTGTTCTGAAGTCGGCATTGTGTCTCTTATATTTAATTTAGATGCAATTTCTTTGTTTCATCGTCACTGGGAAGGTCCAAGGGATACAGTAAACCTGCAGAGGTGCATCAAAATGTAAAACTGATGAAACAGGAAACGCTCAAAACATAGACAGTAGTAAGACTCAGTCTTCCTGTACCTAAGTCGGCATTGTGTCTCTTATATTTAATTTCGATGCTATTTCTGTGTTTTTTCGCCAGTGGGAAGGTCCAAGGTACATAGTAAAACTGCAAAGGTGCATTGGAATGTAAAAATGGTGACACAGGAAACGCTCAAACCATAGACCGTAAGAAGAATCAGTTTTCTTGTACTTAAGTCGGCGTTGTGTCTCTTATATTTCATTCCGATGTAATTTCTGTGTTTCATCGTCAATGGGAAGGTCCAATGGATACAGTAAACCTGCAGAGGTGCATCGGAATGTAAAACTGGTGACGCAGGAAACGCTGAAAACATAGACAGTAGGAAGACTCAGTCTTCCTGTACTTAAGACGTCATTGTGTCTCTTATATTTAAATCCGATGCAATTTCTGTGTTTCATCGTCTATGGGAGGGTCCAATGGATACAGTAAACCTGCAGAGGTGCATCGGAATGTAAAATTGGTGACGCAGGAAACGCTCAAAATATAGACAGTAGGAAGACTCAATCTTCCTGTACTTAAGTCGGCATTGTGTCTCTTGTATTCAATTCCGATGCAATTACTGTGTTTCATCGTCAATTGGAAGATCCAAGGGATACAGTAAACCTGCAGAGGTGCATCGGAATGTAAAACTGGTGACACAGGAAATGCTCAAAACATAGACAGTAGGAAGACTCAGCCTTCCTGTTCTTAAGTCGGCATTGTGTCTCTTATATTTAAATCCGATGGAATTTCTGTGTTTCGTCGTCAATGGGAAGGTCCAAGGGATACAGCAAACCTGCAAAAGTGCATCGGAATGTAAAATTGGTGACACAGGAAGCGGTCAAAACATAGACCCTAAGAAGACTCAGTTTTCTTGTACTGAAGTCGGCATTGTGTCTCTTATATTTAATTTAGATGCAATTTCTGTGTTTCATCGTCACTGTAAAGGTCCAAGGGATACAGTAAACCTGCAGAGGTGCATCAAAATCTAAAACTGATGAAACAGGAAACGCTCAAAACATAGACAGTAGTAAGACTCAGTCTGCCTGTACCTAAGTCGGCATTGTGTCTCTTATATTTAATTTCGATGCAATTTCTGTGTTTTTTCGCCAATGGGAAGGTCCAAGGTACATAGTAAATCTGCAGAGGTGCATTGGAATGTAAAAATGGTGACACAGGAAACGCTCAAACCATAGACCGTAAGAATTCTCAGTTTTCTTGTACTTAAGTCGGCATTGTGTCTTTTACATTTAATTCCGATGCAATTTCTGTGTTTCATCGTCAATGGGGTGTCCAATGGATACAGTAAACCTGCAGAGGTGCATCGGAATGTAGAACTGATGACACAGGAAACGCTCAAAACATAGACAGTAGGAAGACTCAGTCTTCCTGTACTTAAGACGTCATTGTGTCTCTTATATTTAATTCTGATGCAAATTCTGTGTTTCATCATCAATGAGAGAGTGCAAGGGAAACACTATACCTGCAGAGGTGGATCGGAATGTAAAACTGGTGACACAGGAAACGCTCAAAGCATAGACAGTAGGAAGATTCAGTCTTTCTGTACTTAAGTCGGCGTTCTGTCTCTTATATATAATTCCGATGCTATTTCTGTGTTTCATCGTCACTGTGAAGGTCCAAGGGATACAGGAAAACCTGCAGAGGTGTATCGGAATGTAAAACTGGTGACACAGGAAACGCTCAAAACATTGAGAATCGAAAGACCCACTCTTCCTGTACTTAAGTCGCATTGTGTCTCTTATATTTCATTCCGATGCAATTTCAGTGTCTCACCGTCACTGTGAAGGTCCAATGTATACAGTAAACCTGCAGAGGTGCATCGGAATGTAAAGCTTGTGACACAGGAAACGCTCAAACCATAGACAGTAGGAAGACTCAGTCTTCCTGTACTTAAGTCGGCATTGTGTCTTTTTTATTTAATTCCGATGCAATTTCTGTGTTTCAGTGTCACTGTGAAAGTCCAGTGGATACAGTACACCTGCAGAGATGCATCGGAATGTAAAACTGATGACACAGGAAACGCTCAAACATAGACAGTAGGAAGACTCAGTCTTCCTGTACTTAAGTCGGCATTGTGTCTCTTATATTTAATTCCGATGCAATTTCTGTGTTTCATCGTCAATGGGAATGTTGAAGGGAAACACTACACCTGCAGAGGTGCATCGGAATGTAAAACTGGTGACACAGGAAACGCTCAAAGCATAGACAGTAGGAAGACTCAGTCTTCCTGTACTTAAGTCGGCATTGTGTCTCGTATATATAATTCCGATGCAATTTCTGTGTTTCATCGTCACTATGAAGGTCCAAGGGATACAGGAAAACCTGCAGAGGTGCATCGGAATGTAAAACTGGTGACACAGGAAACGCTCAAAACATAGACAGTTGGAAAACTCTGTCTTCCTGTACTTAAGACGTCATTGTATCTCTTATATTTAATTCTGATGCAATTTCTGCGTTTCTTCGCCAATGGGAAGGTCCAAGGAACACAGTAAACCAGCAGAGGTGCATCGGAATGTAAAACTGGTGACACTGGAAATGCTCAAAACATAGACCGTAAGAGGAATCAGTTTTCTTGTACTTATGTCGGCGTTGTGTCTCTTATATTTAATTCCGATGTAAAATCTGTGTTTCATCGTCAACGGGAAGGTCCAATGGATACAGTAAACCTGCAGAGGTGCATCGGAATGTAAAACTGGCGACGCAGGAAACGCTGAAAACATAGACAGAAGGAAGACTCAATGTTCCTGTACTTAAGTCGGCATTGTGTCTCTTACATTTAATTCCGATGCTATTTCTGTGTTTCATTGTCAATGCGAAGATCCAAGGTATACAGTAAACCTGCAGAGGTGCGTCGGAATGTAAAACTGGTGACACAGGAAACGCTCATTATATAGACAGTAGTAAGACTCAGCCTTTCTGTACTTAAGTCGCCATTGTGTCTCTTATATTTAAATCCGATGCAATTTCTGTGTTTCATCGTCTATGGGAAGGTCCAATGGATACAGTAGAACTGCAGAGGTGCATCGGAATGTAAAATTGGTGACGCAGGAAACGCTCAAATCATAGACAGTGGCAAGACTCAATCTTCCTGTACTTAAGTCGGCATTGTGTCTCTTATATTTAATTCCGATGCAATTTCTGTTTTTCATCGTCAATGGGAAGGTCCAAGGGATACAGTAAACCTGCACAGGTGCATCGGAATGTAAAACTGGTGACACAGGAAACGCTCAAAACATAGACAGAAGGAAGACTCAGTCTTTCTGTACTTGAGTCGGCATTGTGTCTCTTATATTTAAATCCGATGCAATTTCTGTGTTTCATCGTCAATTGGAAGATCCAAGGGATACAGCAAACCTGCAGAAGTGCATCGGAATGTAAAATTGGTGACACAGGAAGCGGTCAAATCATAGACCCCAAGAGGACTCAGTTTTCTTGTTCTGAAGTCGGCATTGTGTCTCTTATATTTAATTTAGATGCAATTTCTTTGTTTCATCGTCACTGGGAAGGTCCAAGGGATACAGTAAACCTGCAGAGGTGCATCAAAATGTAAAACTGATGAAACAGGAAACGCTCAAAACATAGACAGTAGTAAGACTCAGTCTTCCTGTACCTAAGTCGGCATTGTGTCTCTTATATTTAATTTCGATGCTATTTCTGTGTTTTTTCGCCAGTGGGAAGGTCCAAGGTACATAGTAAAACTGCAAAGGTGCATTGGAATGTAAAAATGGTGACACAGGAAACGCTCAAACCATAGACCGTAAGAAGAATCAGTTTTCTTGTACTTAAGTCGGCGTTGTGTCTCTTATATTTCATTCCGATGTAATTTCTGTGTTTCATCGTCAATGGGAAGGTCCAATGGATACAGTAAACCTGCAGAGGTGCATCGGAATGTAAAACTGGTGACGCAGGAAACGCTGAAAACATAGACAGTAGGAAGACTCAGTCTTCCTGTACTTAAGACGTCATTGTGTCTCTTATATTTATATCCGATGCAATTTCAGTGTTTAGTCGTCAATGGGAAGGTCCAAGGGATACAGTAAACCTGCAGAGGTGCATCGGAATTTAAAATTGGTGACACAGGAATCGCTCAAATCATAGACCGTAAGAAGACTCAGTTCTCCTGTACTTATGTCGGCGTTGTGACTCTTATATTTAATTGCGATGCAATTTCTGTGTTTCAACGTCAATGGGAAGGTCCAATGTATACAGTAAACCTGCAGAGGTGCATCGGAATGTAGAACTGGTGACACAGGAAACGCTCAAAACATTGAGAATCGAAAGACCCACTCTTCCTGTACTTAAGTCGGCATTGTGTCTCTTATATTTAATTCCGATGCAATTTCTGTGTTTCATCGTCAATTGGAAGATCCAAGGTATACAGTAAACCTGCAGATGTGCATCGGAACGTAAAACTGGTGACACAGGAAACGCTCAAATCATAGACAGTAGGAAGACTCAGTCTTTCCGTACTTACGTCGGCATTGTGTCTCTTATATTTAATTCCGATGCAATTTCTGTGTTTCATAGACAATGGGAAGGTCCAAGGGATACAGTAACCCTGCACAGGTGCATCGGAATGTAAAACTGGTGACACAGCAAGCGCTCATAACATAGACCCTAAGAAGACTCAGTTTTCTTGTACTTAAGTCAACGTTGTGTCTCTTATATTTAATTCCGATGTAATTTCTGTGTTTCATCGTCAATGGGAAGACCCAATGGATACAGTAAACCTGCAGAGGTGCATCGGAATGTAAAACTGGTGACGCAGGAAACGCTCAAAACATAGACAGTTGGAAGTCTAAATGTTCCTGTACTTAAGTCGGCATTGTGTCTCGTATATTTAATTCCAAAGCAATTTCTGTGTTTCATCGTCAATGGGAAGACCCAAGTGATACAGTAAACTTGCAGAGGTGCATCGGAATGTAAAACTGGTGACACAGGAAACGTTCAAAGCATACACAGTAGGAAGACTCAGCCTTCCTGTTCATACGTCGGCATTGGTGCTCTTATATTTAATTCCGCTGCTATTTCTGTGTTTCATCGACAATGGGAAGGTCCAATGGATACAGTAGAACTGCAGAGGTGCATCGGAATGTAAAATTGGTGACGCAGGAAACGCTCAAATCATAGACAGTGGCAAGACTCAATCTTCCTGTACTTAAGTCGGCATTGTGTCTCTTATATTTAATTCCGATGCAATTTCTGTTTTTCATCGTCAATGGGAAGGTCCAAGGGATACAGTAAACCTGCACAGGTGCATCGGAATGTAAAACTGGTGACACAGGAAATTCTCATAACATAGACAGTAGGAAGACTCAGTCTTCCTGTACTTAAGTCGGCATTGTGTCTCTTATATTAAATTCCGATGCAATTTCTGTGTTTCATCGTCTATGGGAAAGTCGAATGGAAACAGTATACCTGCAGAGGTGCATCGGAATGTAAAACTGGTCACACAGGAAACGCTCAAACATTGACAGTAGGAAGACTCAGTCTTCCTGCACTTAAGTCGGCATTGTGTCTCTTATATTTAATTCCGATGCCATTTCTGTGTTTCATCGTCACTTTGAAGGTCCAAGGGATACAGTAAACCTGCAGAGGTGCATCGGAATGTAAAACTGGTGACGCAGGAAACGCTGAAAGCATCGACAGTAGGAAGACTCAATGTTCCTGTACTTCAGTCGGCATTGTGTCTCTTATATTTAATTCCGATGCAATTTCTGTGGTTCATCGTCAATGGGAAGATCCAAGGGATACAGTAAACCTGCAGAGGTGCATCGGAATGTAAACCTGGTGACACAGGAAACGCTCAAACATTGACAGTAGTAAGACTCAGTCTTCCTGTACCTAAGTCGGCATTGTGTCTCTTATATTTAATTACGATGCAATTTCTGTGTTTTTTCGCCAATGGGAAGGTCCAAGGTACATAGTAAAACTGCAGAGGTGCATTGGAATGTAAAAATGGTGACACAGGAAACGCTCAAACCATAGACCGTAAGGAGTCTCAGTTTTCTTGTACTTAAGCCGGCATTGTGTCTCTTATATTTAATTCCGATGCAATTTCTGTGTTTCATCGTCAATGGGAAAGTCGAATGGAAACAGTATACCTGCAGTGGTGCATCGAATTTTAAACTGGTGACACAGGAAACGCTCATAACATAGACAGTAGGAAGACTCAGTCTTCCTGTACTTAAGTCGGCATTATGTCTCTTATATTTAATTCCGATGTAATTTCTGTGTTTCATCGTCAATGGGAAGGTCCAATGGATACAGTAAACCTGCAGAGGTGCATCGGAATGTAAAACTGGTGACGCAGGAAACGCTGAAAACATGGACAGTAGGAAGACTCAATGTTCCTGTACTTCAGTCGGCATTGTGTCTCTTATATTTAATTCCGATGCAATTTCTGTGGTTCATCGTCAATGGGAAGATCCTAGGGATACAGTAAACCTGCAGAGGTGCATCGGAATATAAAACTGGTGACACAGGAAACGCTCAAAACATAGACAGTAGGAAGACTCAGCCTTCCTGTTCTTAAGTCGGCATTGTGTCTTTTATATTTAATTCCGATGCTATTTCTGTGTTTCATCGTCTATGGGAAGGTCCAATGGATACAGTGTCTCTCTGCAGTGGTGCATCGGAAAATAAATTGGTGACGCAGGAAACGCTCAAAAACATTGACAGTAGGAAGACTCAATCTTCCTGTACTTAAGTCGGCATTGTGTCTCTTATATTTAATTCCGATGCAATTTCTGTGTTTCATCGTCAATTGGAAGATCCAAGGTATACAGTAAACCTGCAGATGTGCATCGGAACGTAAAACTGGTGACACAGGAAACGCTCAAATCATAGACAGTAGGAAGACTCAGTCTTTCTGTACTTACGTCGGCATTGTGTCTCTTATATTTAATGCCGATGCAATTTCTGTGTTTCATAGACAATGGGAAGGTACAAGGGATACAGTAACCCTGCAGAGATGCATCGGAATGTAAAACTGGTGACACAGCAAGCGCTCATAACATTGACCCAAAGAAGACTCAGTTTTCTTGTACTTAAGTCAACGTTGTGTCTCTTATATTTAATTCCGATGTAATTTCTGTGTTTCATCGTCAATGGGAAGACCCAATGGATACAGTAAACCTGCAGAGGTGCATCGGAATGTAAAACTGGTGACGCAGGAAACGCTCAAAACATAGACAGTTGGAAGTCTAAATGTTCCTGTACTTAAGTCGGCATTGTGTCTCGTATATTTAATTCCAAAGCAATTTCTGTGTTTCATCGTCAATGGGAAGACCCAAGTGATACAGTAAACCTGCAGAGGTGCATCGGAATGTAAAACTGATGACACAAGAAACGTTCAAAGCATAGACAGTAGGGAGACTCAGCCTTCCTGTTCATACGTCGGCATTGCGTCTCTTATATTTAATTCCGTTGCTATTTCTGTGTTTCATCGACAATGGGAAGGTCCAATGGATACAGTAGACCTGCAGAGGTGCATCGGAATGTAAAATTGGTGACGCAGGAAACGCTCAAAACATAGTAGCAAGACTCAATCTTCCTGTACTTAAGTCGGCATTGTGTCTCTTATATTTAATTCCGATGCAATTTCTGTTTTTCATCGTCAATGGGAAGGTCCAAGGGATACAGTAAACCTGCACAGGTGCATCGGAATGTAAAACTGGTGACACAGGAAATTCTCATAACATAGACAGTAGGAAGACTCAGACTTCCTGTACTTAAATCGGCATAGTGTCTCTTGTATTTAATTCTGATGCAATTTCTGTGTTTCATCGTCTATGGGAAAGTCGAATGGAAACAGTATACCTGCAGAGGTGCATCGGAATGTAAAACTGGTGACACAGGTAACGCTCAAAACATAGACAGTAGGAAGACTCAGTCTTCCTGTACTTAAGTCGGCATTATGTCTCTTATATTTAATTCCGATGTAATTTCTGTGTTTCATCGTCAATGGGATGGTCCAATGGATACAGTAATGTTGCAGAGGTGCATCGGAATGTAAAACTGGTGACGCAGGAAACGCTGAAAACATGGACAGTTGGAAGACTCAATGTTCCTGTACTTCAGTCGGCATTGGGTCTCTTATATTTAATTCCGATGCATTTTCTGTGGTTCATCGTCTATGGCAAGATCCAAGGGATACAGTAAAGCTGCAGAGGTGCATCGGAATGTAAAACTGGTGACACATGAAACGCTCAAAACATAGACAGTAGTAAGACTCAGCCATCCTGTTCTTAAGTCGCCATTGTGCCTCTTATATTTAATTCCGATGCTATTTCTGTGTTTCATCGTCTATGGGAAGGTCCAATGGATACAGTAACCTGCAGAGGTGCATCGGAAAATAAATTGGTGACGCAGGAAACGCTCAAAACATAGACAGTAGGAAGACTCAATCTTCCTGTACTTAAGTCGGCATTGTGTCTCTTATATATAATTCCGATGCAATTTCTGTGTTTCATCGTCACTGTGAAGGTCCAAGGGATACAGGAAAACCTGCAGAGATGCATCGGAATGTAAAACTGGTGACACAGGAACGCTCAAAACATAGACAGTTGGAAGACTCTGTCCTCCTGTACTTAAGACGTCATTGTATCTCTTATATTTAATTCCGATGCAATTTCTGCGTTTCATCGTCAATGGGAAGGTCCAATGGATACAGTAAACCTGCAGAGGTTCATCGGAATGTAAAACTGGCGACGCAGGAAACGCTGAAAACATAGACAGAAGGTAGACTCAATGTTCGTGTACTTAAGTCGGCATTGTGTCTCTTACATTTAATTCCGATGCTATTTCTGTGTTTCATTGTCAATGGGAAGATCCAAGGTATACAGTAAACCTGCAGAGGTGCATCGGAATGTAAAACTGGTGACACAGGAAACGCTCATTGTATAGACAGTAGTAAGACTCAGCCTTTCTGTACTTAAGTCGCCATTGTGTCTCTTATATTTAATTCCGATGCAATTTCTGTGTTTCATCGTCTATGGGAAGGTCCAATGGATACAGTAAACCTGCAGAGGTGCATCGGAATGTAAAATTGGTGACGAAGGAAACGCTCAAAATATAGACAGTTGGAAGACTCAATCTTCCTGTACTTAAGTCGGCATTGTGTCTCTTATATTCAATTCCGATGCAAATTCTGTGTTTCATCGTCAATTGGAAGATCCAAGTGATACAGTAAACCTGCAGAGGTGCATCGGAATGTAGAACTGGTGACACAGGAAATGCTCAAAACATAGACAGTAGGAAGACTCAGCCTTCCTGTTCTTAAGTCGGCATTGTGTCTCTTATATTTAAATCCGATGCAATTTCTGTGTTTCGTCGTCAATGGGAAGGTCCAAGGGATGCAGCAAACCTGCAGAAGTGCATCGGAACGTAAAATTGGTGACACAGGAAGCGGTCAAAACATAGACCCTATGAAGACTCAGTTTACTTGTACTGAAGTCGGCATTGTGTCTCTTATATTTAATTTAGATGCAATTTCTGTGTTTCATCGTCACTGTGAAGGTCCAAGGGATACAGTAAACCTGCAGAGGTGCATCAAAATGTAAAACTGATGACACAGGAAACGCTCAAAACATAGACAGTAGTAAGACTCAGTCTTCCTGTACCTAAGTCGGCATTGTGTCTCTTATATTTAATTTCGATGCAATTTCTGTGTTTTTTCGCCAATGGAAAGGTCCAAGGTACATAGTAAAACTGCAGAGGTGCATTGGAATGTAAAAATGGTGACACAGGAAACGCTCAAACCATAGACCGTAAGAAGTCTCAGTTTTCTTGTACTTAAGTCGGCGTTGTGTTTCTTATATTTAATTCCGATGCAATTTCTGTGCTTCATCGTCAATGGGAGGGTCCAATGGATACAGTAAACCTGCAGAGGTGGTTCGGAATATAAAACTGGTGACACAGGAAACGCTCAAAACATAGACAGTAGGAAGACTCAGCCTTCCTGTTCTTAAGTCGGCATTGTGTCTTTTATATTAAATTCCGATGCTATTTCTGTGTTTCATCGTCTATGGGAAGGTCCAATGGATACAGTAAACCTGCAGTGGTGCATCGGAAAATAAATTGGTGACGCAGGAAACGCTCAAAACCTTGACAGTAGGAAGACTCAATCTTCCTGTACTTAAGTCGGCATTGTGTCTCTTATATTTAATTCCGATGCAATTTCTGTGTTTCATCGTCAATTGCAAGATCCAAGGGATACAGTAAACCTGCAGAGGTGCATCGGAATGTAAAACTGGTGAAAGGAACGCTCGAAGCATAGACAGTAGGAATACTCAGTCTTCCTGTACTTAAGTCGGCATTGTGTCTCTTATATGTAAGTCCGATGTAATTTCTGTGTTTCATTGTCAATGGGAAGGTGCAAGGGATACAGTAAACCTTCAGATGTGCTTCGGAATGTAAAACTGGTGACACAGGAAACGCTCAAAACATAGACAGAAGGAAGACTCAGTCTTTCTGTTCTTAAGTCGGCATTGTGTCTCTTATATTTAAATCCGATGCAATTTCTGTGTTTCGTCGTCAATGGGAAGCTCCAATGGATACAGTAAACCTGAAGAGGTGCATCGGAATGTAAAACGGGTGACACAGGAAACGCTCAAACATTGACAGTAGGAAGACTCAGTCTTCCTGCACTTAAGTCGGCATTGTGCCTCTTATATTTAATTCCGATGCAATTTCTGTGTTTCATCGACAATGGTAAAGTCCAAGGGATACAGTAAACCTGCAGAGGTGCATCGGAATGTAAAACTGGTGAAAGAAACGCTCAAAGCATAGACAGTAGGAATACTCAGTCTTCCTGTACTTAAGTCGGCATTGTGTCTGTTATATGTAAGTCCGATGTAATTTCTGTGTTTCATTGTCAATGGGGAGGTGCAAGGGATACAGTAAACCTTCAGATGTGCTTCGGAATGTAAAACTGGTGACACAGGAAACGCTCAAAACATAGACAGAAGGAAGACTCAGTCTTTCTGTACTTAAGTCGGCATTGTGTCTCTTATATTTAAATCCGATGCAATTTCTGTTTTTCGTCGTCAATGGGAAGGTCCAAGGGATACAGTAAACATGCAGAAGTGCATCGGAATGTAAAACTGGTGACACAGGAGCCGGTCAAAACATAGACCCTCAGAAGACTCAGTTTTCTTATACTGAAGTCAGCATTGTGTCTCTTATGTTTAATTTAGATGCAATTTCTGTGTTTCATCGTCACTGTGAAGACCCAAGGTATGCAGTAAACCTGCAGAGGTGCATCAAAATGTAAAACTGATGACACAGGAAACGCTCAAAACATAGACAGTAGGAAGACTCAGTCTTCCTGTACTTAAGTTGGCATTGTGTCTCTTATATTTAATTCCGATGCAATTTCTGTGTTTCATCGTCAATGGGAAAGTCGAATGGAAACAGTATACCTGCAGAGGTGCATCGGAATGTAAAACTGGTGACACAGGAAACGCTCAAAACATAGACAGTAGGAAGACTGAGTCTTCCTGTACTTAAGTCGGCATTGTGTCTCTTATATTTAACTCCGATGCAATTTCTGTGTTTCATCGTCACTTTGAAGGTCCATGGGATACAGTAAACCTGCAGAGGTGCATCCGAATGTAAAACTGGTGACGCAGGAAACGCTGAAAACATGGACAGTAGGAAGACTCAATGTTCCTGTACTTCAGTCGGCATTGTGTCTCTTATATTTAATTCCGATGCAATGTCTGTGGTACATCGCCAATGGGAAGATCCAAGGGATACAGTAAACCTGCAGAGGTGCATCGGAATGTAAAACTGGTGACACAGGAAACGCTCAAAACATAGACAGTAGTAAGACTCAGCCTTCCTGTTCTTAAGTCGCCATTGTGTCTTTTATATTTAATTCCGATGCTATTTCTGTGTTTCATCGTCTATGGGAAGGTCCAATGGATACAGTAAACCTGCAGAGGTGCATCGGAAAATAAATTGGTGACGCAGGAAACGCTCAAAACATTGACAGTAGGAAGAATCAATCTTCCTGTACTTAAGTCGGCATTGTGTCTCTTATATTTAATTCCGATGGAATTTCTGTGTTTCATCGTCAATTGGAAGATCCAAGGGATACAGTAAACCTGCAGATGTGCATCGGAATGTAAAACTGGTGAAAGGAACGCTCAAATCATAGACAGTAGGAATACTCAGTCTTCCTGTACTTAAGTCGGCATTGTGTCTCTTATATGTAAGTCCGATGTAATTTCTGTGTTTCATTGTCAATGGGAAGGTGCAAGGGATACAGTAAACCTTCAGATGTGCTTCGGAATGTAAAACTGGTGACACAGGAAACGCTCAAAACATAGACAGAAGGAAGACTCAGTCTTTCTGTTCTTAAGTCGGCATTGTGTCTCTTATATTTAAATCCGATGCAATTTCTGTGTTTCGTCGTCAATGGGAAGGTCCAAGGGATACAGTAAACCTGCAGAGGTGCATCGGAATGTAAAACTGGTGACACAGGAACGGGTCAAAACATAGACCCTCAGAAGACTCAGTTTTCTTATACTGAAGTCAGAATTGTGTCTCTTATATTTAATTTAGATGCAATTTCTGTGTTTCATCGTCACTGTGAAGGTCCAAGGTATGCAGTAAACCTGCAGAGGTGCATCAAAATGTAAAACTGATGACACAGGAAACGCTCAAATCATAGACAGTTGGAAGACTCAGTCTTTCTGTACTTAAGTCGGCATTGTGTCTCTTATATTTAATTCCGATGCAATTTCTGTGTTTCATAGACAATGGGAAGGTCCAAGGGATACAGTAACCCTGCAGAGGTGCATCGGAATGTAAAACTGGTGACACAGCAAGCGCTCATAACATAGACCCTAAGAAGACGCAGTTTTCTTGTACTTAAGTCAACGTTGTGTCTCTTATATTTAATTCCGATGTAATTGCTGTGTTTCATCGTCAATGGAGAGACCCAATGGATACAGTAAACCTGCAGAGGTGCATCGGAATGTAAAACTGGTGACGCAGGAAACGCTCAAAACATAGACAGTTGGAAGACTAAATGTTCCTGTACTGAAGTCGGCATTGTGTCTCTTATATTTAATTCCAAAGCAATTTCTGTGTTTCATAGACAATGGGAAGGTCCAAGGGATACAGTAACCCTGCAGAGGTGCATCGGATTGTGAAACTGGTGACACAGCAAGCGGTCATAACATATACCCTAAGAAGACTCAGTTTTCTTGTACTTAAGACAACGTTGTGTCTCTTATATTTAATTCCGATGTAATTTCTGTGTTTCATCGTCAATGGGAAGACCCAATGGATACAGTAGAACTGCAGAAGTGCATCGGAATGTAAAATTGGTGACGCAGGAAACGCTCAAAACATAGACAGTAGCAAGACTCAATCTTCCCGTACTTAAGTCGGCATTGTGTCTCTTATACTTAATTCCGATGCAATTAGTCTGTTTCATCGTCAATGGGAAGATCCAAGGGATACAGTGAACCTGCAGAGGTGCATCGGAATGTAACACTGGTGACACAGGAAATTCTCATAACATAGACAGTAGGAAGACTCAGCCTTCCTGTCCTTAAGTCGGCATTGTGTCTCTTATATTTAGTTCCGATAATATTTTTGTGTTTAATCGCCAATGGGAAGGTCCAATGGATACAGTAAAATTAGAGAGGTGCATCGGAATGTAAAACTGGTGACACAGGAAACGATCAAATCATAGACAGTAGGAATACTCAGTCTTCCTGTACTTAAGTCGGCATTGTGTCTCTTATATTTATATCTGATGCAATTTCTGTGTTTCATCGAAACTGTGAAGGTCCAAGGGATGCAGTAAACCTGCAGAGGTGCATCAAAATGTAAAACTGATGACACAGGAAACGCTCAAATCTTAGACAGTAGGAAGACTCAGTCTTCCAGTACCTAAGTCGGCATTGTGTCTCTTATATTTAATTCCCATGCAATTTCTGTGTTTCATCGTCACTGTGAAGGTCCAAGGGATACAGTAAACCTGCAGAGGTGCATTGGAATGTAAAACTGGTGACACAGAATACGCTCAAAACATTGACCCTAAGAAGACTCAGTTTTCTTGTACTTAAGTCGGCATTGTGTCTCTTATATTTAATTCCGATGCAATTTCTGTGTTTCATCGTCACTGTGAAGGTCCAAGGGATACAGTAAACCTGCAGAGGTGCATCGGAATGTAAAACTGGTGACACAGGAAGCGCTCAAAACATCGACAGTAGTAAGACTCAGTCTTCCTGTACTTCAGTCGGCATTGTGTCTCTTATATTTAATTCCGATGCCATTTCTGTGTTTCATCGCCAAAGGGAAGGTCCAAGGGTTACAGTAAACCTGCAGAGGTGCATCGGAATGTAAAACTGGTGACACAGGAAACGCTCAAATCATAGACCGTAAGAAGACTCAGTTTCCTTGTACTTAAGTCGGCGTTGTGTCTCTTATATTTAATTCCGGTGCAATTTCTGTGTTTCATCGTCCATGGGAAGGTCAAATGGATACAGTAAACCTGCAGAGGTGCATCGGAATGTAAACCTGGTGACACGGGAAACGCTCAAAACATAGACAGTAGGAAGACTCAGTTTTCCTGTACTTAAGTCGGCATTGTGTCTCTTATATTTAATTCCGATGCAATTTCTGTTTTAATCGTCAATGGGAAAGTCCAATGGTTACAGTAAACCTGCAGAGGTGCATCGGAATGTAAAACTGGTGACGCAGGAAACGCTCAAAACATAGACAGTAGGAAGACTCAATCTTCTTGAACTTAAGTCGGCATTGTGTCTGTGATATTTAATTCCGATAATATTTCTGTCTTTCATCGTCAATGGGAAGTTCAATGGATACAGTAAACCTGCAGAGGTGCATCGGAATGTAAAATTGGTGACGCAGGAAACGCTCAAAATATAGACAGTAGGAAGACTCAATCTTCCTGTACTTAAGTCGGCATTGTGTCTCTTATATTCAATTCCGATGCAAATTCTGTGTTTCATCGTCAATTGGAAGATCCAAGTGATACAGTAAACCTGCAGAGGTGCATCGGAATGTAGAACTGGTGACACAGAATACGCTCAAAACATAGACCCTACGAAGACTCAGTTTACTTGTACTGAAGTCGGCATTGTGTCGTTTATAATTAATTTCGATGCAATTTCTGTGTTTCATCGTCACTGTGAAGGTCCAAGGGATACAGTAAACCTGCAGAGGTGCATGAAAATGTAAAACTGATGACACAGGAAACGCTCAAAACATAGACAGTAGTAAGACTCAGTCTTCCTGTACCTAAGTCGGCATTGTGTCTCTTATATTTAATTCCGATGCAATTTCTGTGCTTCATCGTCAATGGGAAGGTCCAATGGATACAGTAAACCTGCAGAGGTGGTTCGGAATATTAAACTGGTGACACAGGAAACGCTCAAAACATAGACAGTAGGAAGACTCAGTTGTCCTGTAGTTATGTGGGCATTGTGTCTCTTATATTTCATTCCGATGCATTTTCTGTGTTTCATCGTCAATGGGAAGCTCCAATGGATACATTAAACCTGAAGAGGTGCATCGGAATGTAAAACTGGTGACACAGGAAACGCTCAAACATTGACAGTAGGAAGACTCAGTCTTCCTGCACTTAAGTCGGCATTGTGTCTCTTATATTTAATTCCGATGCAATTTCTGTGTTTCATCGACAATGGTAAAGTCCAAGGGATACAGTAAACCTGAAGAGGTGCATCGGAATGTAAAACTGGTGAAAGAAACGCTCAAAGCATAGACAGTAGGAATACTCAGTCTTCCTGTACTTAAGTCGGCATTGTGTCTGTTATATGTAAGTCCGATGTAATTTCTGTGTTTCATTGTCAATGGGGAGGTGCAAGGGATACAGTAAACCTTCAGATGTGCTTCGGAATGTAAAACTGGTGACACAGGTAACGCTCAAAACATAGACAGAAGGAAGACTCAGTCTTTCTGTACTTAAGTCGGCATTGTGTCTCTTATATTTAAATCCGATGCAATTTCTGTGTTTCGTCGTCAATGGGAAGGTCCAAGGGATACAGTAAACCTGCAGAGGTGCATCGGAATGTAAAACTGGTGACACAGGAGCCGGTCAAAACATAGACCCTCAGAAGACTCAGTTTTCTTATACTGAAGTCAGCATTGTGTCTCTTATGTTTCATTTAGATGCAATTTCTGTGTTTCATCGTCACTGTGAAGGCCCAAGGTATGCAGTAAACCTGCAGAGGTGCATCAAAATGTAAAACTGATGACACAGGAAACGCTCAAAACATAGACAGTAGGAAGACTCAGTCTTCCTGTACTTAAGTTGGCATTGTGTCTCTTATATTTAATTCCGATGCAATTTCTGTGTTTCATCGTCAATGGGAAAGTCGAATGGAAACAGTATACCTGCAGAGGTGCATCGGAATGTAAAACTGGTGACACAGGAAACGCTCAAAACATAGACAGTAGGAAGACTGAGTCTTCCTGTACTTAAGTCGGCATTGTGTCTCTTATATTTAACTCCGATGCAATTTCTGTGTTTCATCGTCACTTTGAAGGTCCATGGGATACAGTAAACCTGCAGAGGTGCATCCGAATGTAAAACTGGTGACGCAGGAAACGCTGAAAACATGGACAGTAGGAAGACTCAATGTTCCTGTACTTCAGTCGGCATTGTGTCTCTTATATTTAATTCCGATGCAATGTCTGTGGTACATCGTCAATGGGAAGATCCAAGGGATACAGTAAACCTGCAGAGGTGCATCGGAATGTAAAACTGGTGACACAGGAAACGCTCAAAACATAGACAGTAGTAAGACTCAGCCTTCCTGTTCTTAAGTCGCCATTGTGTCTTTTATATTTAATTCCAATGCTATTTCTGTGTTTCATCGTCTATGGGAAGGTCCAATGGATACAGTAAACCTGCAGAGGTGCATCGGAAAATAAATTGGTGACGCAGGAAACGCTCAAAACATTGACAGTAGGAAGAATCAATCTTCCTGTACTTAAGTCGGCATTGTGTCTCTTATATTTAATTCCGATGGAATTTCTGTGTTTCATCGTCAATTGGAAGATCCAAGGGATACAGTAAACCTGCAGATGTGCATCGGAATGTAAAACTGGTGAAAGGAACGCTCAAAGCATAGACAGTAGGAATACTCAGTCTTCCTGTACTTAAGTCGGCATTGTGTCTCTTATATGTAAGTCCGATGTAATTTCTGTGTTTCATTGTCAATGGGAAGGTGCAAGGGATACAGTAAACCTTCAGATGTGCTTCGGAATGTAAAACTGGTCACACAGGAAACGCTCAAAACATAGACAGAAGGAAGACTCAGTCTTTCTGTTCTTAAGTCGGCATTGTGTCTCTTATATTTAAATCCGATGCAATTTCTGTGTTTCGTCGTCAATGGGAAGGTCCAAGGGATACAGTAAACCTGCAGAGGTGCATCGGAATGTAAAACTGGTGACACAGGAACGGGTCAAAACATAGACCCTCAGAAGACTCAGTTTTCTTATACTGAAGTCAGCATTGTGTCTCTTATATTTAATTTAGATGCAATTTCTGTGTTTCATCGTCACTGTGAAGGTCCAAGGTATGCAGTAAACCTGCAGAGGTGCATCAAAATGTAAAACTGATGACACAGGAAACGCTCAAATCATAGACAGTTGGAAGACTCAGTCTTTCTGTACTTAAGTCGGCATTGTGTCTCTTATATTTAATTCCGATGCAATTTCTGTGTTTCATAGACAATGGGAAGGTCCAAGGGATACAGTAACCCTGCAGAGGTGCATCGGAATGTAAAACTGGTGACACAGCAAGCGCTCATAACATAGACCCTAAGAAGACTCAGTTTTCTTGTACTTAAGTCAACGTTGTGTCTCTTATATTTAATTCCGATGTAATTGCTGTGTTTCATCGTCAATGGAGAGACCCAATGGATACAGTAAACCTGCAGAGGTGCATCGGAATGTAAAACTGGTGACGCAGGAAACGCTCAAAACATAGACAGTTGGAAGACTAAATGTTCCTGTACTGAAGTCGGCATTGTGTCTCTTATATTTAATTCCAAAGCAATTTCTGTGTTTCATCGTCAATGGGAAGACCCAAGTCATACAGTAAACCTGCAGAGGTGCATCGGAATTTAAAACTGGTGACACAGGAAACGTTCAAAACATAGGCAGTAGGAAGACTCAGCCTTCCCGTTCATACGTCGGCATTGCGTCTCTTATATTTAATTCCGTTGCTATTTCTGTGTTTCATCGGCAATGGGAAGGTCCAATGGATACAGTAGAACTGCAGATGTGCATCGGAATGTAAAACTGGTGACGCAGGAAACGCTGAAGGCATGGACAGTAGGAAGACTCAATGTTCCTGTACTTCAGTCGGCATTGTGTCTCTTATATTAAATCCGATGCAATTTCTGTGGTTCATCGTCAATGGGAAGATCCAAGGGATACAGTAAACCTGCAGAGGTGCATCGGAATGTAAAACTGATGACACAGGAAACGCTCAAAACATAGACAGTAGGAAGACTCAGTCTTTCTGTACTTAAGTCGGCATTGTGTCTCTTATATTTAATTCCCATGCAATTTCTGTGTTTCATCGACAATGGGAAGGTCCAAGGGATACAGTAACCCTGCAGAGGTGCATCGGATTGTGAAACTGGTGACACAGCAAGCGGTCATAACATATACCCTAAGAAGACTCAGTTTTCTTGTACTTAAGACAACGTTGTGTCTCTTATATTTAATTCCGATGTAATTTCTGTGTTTCATCGTCAATGGGAAGACCCAATGGATACAGTAGAACTGCAGAAGTGCATCGGAATGTAAAATTGGTGACGCAGGAAACGCTCAAAACATAGACAGTAGCAAGACTCAATCTTCCCGTACTTAAGTCGGCATTGTGTCTCTTATACTTAATTCCGATGCAATTAGTCTGTTTCATCGTCAATGGGAAGATCCAAGGGATACAGTGAACCTGCAGAGGTGCATCGGAATGTAACACTGGTGACACAGGAAATTCTCATAACATAGACAGTAGGAAGACTCAGCCTTCCTGTCCTTAAGTCGGCATTGTGTCTCTTATATTTAGTTCCGATAATATTTTTGTGTTTCATCGTCAATGGGAAGGTCCAATGGATACAGTAAAATTAGAGAGGTGCATCGGAATGTAAAACTGGTGACACAGGAAACGATCAAATCATAGACAGTAGGAATACTCAGTCTTCCTGTACTTAAGTCGGCATTGTGTCTCTTATATTTAAATCTGATGCAATTTCTGTGTTTCATCGAAACTGTGAAGGTCCAAGGGATGCAGTAAACCTGCAGAGGTGCATCAAAATGTAAAACTGATGACACAGGAAACGCTCAAATCTTAGACAGTAGGAAGACTCAGTCTTCCAGTACCTAAGTCGGCATTGTGTCTCTTATATTTAATTCCCATGCAATTTCTGTGTTTCATCGTCACTGTGAAGGTCCAAGGGATACAGTAAACCTGCAGAGGTGCATTGGAATGTAAAACTGGTGACACAGAATACGCTCAAAACATTGACCCTAAGAAGACTCAGTTTTCTTGTACTTAAGTCGGCATTGTGTCTCTTATATTTAATTCCGATGCAATTTCTGTGTTTCATCGTCACTGTGAAGGTCCAAGGGATACAGTAAACCTGCAGAGGTGCATCGGAATGTAAAACTGGTGACACAGGAAGCGCTCAAAACATCGACAGTAGTAAGACTCAGTCTTCCTGTACTTCAGTCGGCATTGTGTCTCTTATATTTAATTCCGATGCCATTTCTGTGTTTCATCGCCAAAGGGAAGGTCCAAGGGTTACAGTAAACCTGCAGAGGTGCATCGGAATGTAAAACTGGTGACACAGGAAACGCTCAAATCATAGACCGTAAGAAGACTCAGTTTCCTTGTACTTAAGTCGGCGTTGTGTCTCTTATATTTAATTCCGGTGCAATTTCTGTGTTTCATCGTCCATGGGAAGGTCAAATGGATACAGTAAACCTGCAGAGGTGCATCGGAATGTAAACCTGGTGACACCGGAAACGCTCAAAACATAGACAGTAGGAAGACTCAGTTTTCCTGTACTTAAGTCGGCATTGTGTCTCTTATATTTAATTCCGATGCAATTTCTGTTTTAATCGTCAATGGGAAAGTCCAATGGTTACAGTAAACCTGCAGAGGTGCATCGGAATGTAAAACTGGTGATGCAGGAAACGCTCAAAACATAGACAGTAGGAAGACTCAATCTTCTTGAACTTAAGTCGGCATTGTGTCTGTGATATTTAATTCCGATAATATTTCTGTCTTTCATCGTCAATGGGAAGTTCAATGGATACAGTAAACCTGCAGAGGTGCATCGGAATGTAGAACTGGTGACACAGAATACGCTCAAAACATAGACCCTACAAAGACTCAGTTTACTTGTACTTAAGTCGGCATTATGTCTCTTATATTTAATTCCGATGCAATTTCTGTGTTTCATCGACAATGGTAAAGTCCAAGGGATACAGTAAACCTGAAGAGGTGCATCGGAATGTAAAACTGGTGAAAGAAACGCTCAAAGCATAGACAGTAGGAATACTCAGTCTTCCTGTACTTAAGTCGGCATTGTGTCTGTTATATGTAAGTCCGATGTAATTTCTGTGTTTCATTGTCAATGGGGAGGTGCAAGGGATACAGTAAACCTTCAGATGTGCTTCGGAATGTAAAACTGGTGACACAGGTAACGCTCAAAACATAGACAGAAGGAAGACTCAGTCTTTCTGTACTTAAGTCGGCATTGTGTCTCTTATATTTAAATCCGATGCAATTTCTGTGTTTCGTCGTCAATGGGAAGGTCCAAGGGATACAGTAAACCTGCAGAGGTGCATCGGAATGTAAAACTGGTGACACAGGAGCCGGTCAAAACATAGACCCTCAGAAGACTCAGTTTTCTTATACTGAAGTCAGCATTGTGTCTCTTATGTTTAATTTAGATGCAATTTCTGTGTTTCATCGTCACTGTGAAGGCCCAAGGTATGCAGTAAACCTGCAGAGGTGCATCAAAATGTAAAACTGATGACACAGGAAACGCTCAAAACATAGACAGTAGGAAGACACAGTCTTCCTGTACTTAAGTCGGCATTGTGTCTCTTATATTTAATTCCGATGCAATTTCTGTGTTTCATCGTCAATGGGAAAGTCGAATGGAAACAGTATACCTGCAGAGGTGCATCGGAATGTAAAACTGGTGACACAGGAAACGCTCAAAACATAGACAGTAGGAAGACTGAGTCTTCCTGTACTTAAGTCGGCATTGTGTCTCTTATATTTAATTCCGATGCAATTTCTGTGTTTCATCGTCACTTTGAAGGTCCATGGGATACAGTAAACCTGCAGAGGTGCATCGGAATGTAAAACTGGTGACGCAGGAAACGCTGAAAACATGGACAGTAGGAAGACTCAATGTTCCTGTACTTCAGTCGGCATTGTGTCTCTTATATTTAATTCCGATGCAATGTCTGTGGTTCATCGTCAATGGGAAGATCCAAGGGATACAGTAAACCTGCAGAGGTGGTTCGGAATATTAAACTGGTGACACAGGAAACGCTCAAAACATAGACAGTAGGAAGACTCAGATTTCCTTTCTTAAGTCGCCATTGTGTCTTTTATATTTAATTCCGATGCTATTTCTGTGTTTCATCGTCTATGGGAAGGTCCAATGGATACAGTAAACCTGCTGGGGTGCATCGGAAAATAAATTGGTGACGCAGGAAACGCTCAAAACATTGACAGTAGGAAGAATCAATCTTCCTGTACTTAAGTCGGCATTGTGTTTCTTATATTTAATTCCGATGCAATTTCTGTGTTTCATCGTCAATTGGAAGATCCAAGGGATACAGTAAACATGCAGAGGTGCATCGAAATGTAAAACTGGTGAAAGAAACGCTCAAAGCATAGACAGTAGGAATACTCAGTCTTCCTGTACTTAAGTCGGCATTGTGTCTGTTATATGTAAGTCCGATGTAATTTCTGTGTTTCTTTGTCAATGGGAAGGTGCAAGGGATACAGTAAACCTTCAGATGTGCTTCGGAATGTAAAACTGGTGACACAGGAAACGCTCAAAACATAGACAGAAGGAAGACTCAGTCTTTCTGTACTTAAGTCGGCATTGTGTCTCTTATATTTAAATCCGATGCAATTTCTGTGTTTCGTCGTCAATGGGAAGGTCCAAGGGATACAGTAAACCTGCAGAGGTGCATCGGAATGTAAAACTGGTGACACAGGAACGGGTCAAAACATAGACCCTCAGAAGACTCAGTTTTCTTATACTGAAGTCTGCATTGTGTCTCTTATGTTTAATTTAGATGCAATTTCTGTGTTTCATCGTCACTGTGAAGGCCCAAGGTATGCAGTAAACCTGCAGAGGTGCATCAAAATGTAAAACTGATGACACAGGAAACGCTCAAAACATAGACAGTAGGAAGACACAGTCTTCCTGTACTTAAGTCGGCATTGTGTCTCTTATATTTAATTCCGATGCAATTTCTGTGTTTCATCGTCAATGGGAAAGTCGAATGGAAACAGTATACCTGCAGAGGTGCATCGGAATGTAAAACTGGTGACACAGGAAACGCTCAAAACATAGACAGTAGGAAGACTGAGTCTTCCTGTACTTAAGTCGGCATTGTGTCTCTTATATTTAATTCCGATGCAATTTCTGTGTTTCATCGTCACTTTGAAGGTCCATGGGATACAGTAAACCTGCAGAGGTGCATCGGAATGTAAAACTGGTGACGCAGGAAACGCTGAAAACATGGACAGTAGGAAGACTCAATGTTCCTGTACTTCAGTCGGCATTGTGTCTCTTATATTTAATTCCGATGCAATGTCTGTGGTTCATCGTCAATGGGAAGATCCAAGGGATACAGTAAACCTGCAGAGGTGGTTCGGAATATTAAACTGGTGACACAGGAAACGCTCAAAACATAGACAGTAGGAAGACTCAGATTTCCTTTCTTAAGTCGCCATTGTGTCTTTTATATTTAATTCCGATGCTATTTCTGTGTTTCATCGTCTATGGGAAGGTCCAATGGATACAGTAAACCTGCTGGGGTGCATCGGAAAATAAATTGGTGACGCAGGAAACGCTCAAAACATTGACAGTAGGAAGAATCAATCTTCCTGTACTTAAGTCGGCATTGTGTTTCTTATATTTAATTCCGATGCAATTTCTGTGTTTCATCGTCAATTGGAAGATCCAAGGGATACAGTAAACATGCAGAGGTGCATCGAAATGTAAAACTGGTGAAAGAAACGCTCAAAGCATAGACAGTAGGAATACTCAGTCTTCCTGTACTTAAGTCGGCATTGTGTCTGTTATATGTAAGTCCGATGTAATTTCTGTGTTTCTTTGTCAATGGGAAGGTGCAAGGGATACAGTAAACCTTCAGATGTGCTTCGGAATGTAAAACTGGTGACACAGGAAACGCTCAAAACATAGACAGAAGGAAGACTCAGTCTTTCTGTACTTAAGTCGGCATTGTGTCTCTTATATTTAAATCCGATGCAATTTCTGTGTTTCATAGACAATGGGAAGGTCCAAGGGATACAGTAACCCTGCAGAGGTGCATCGGAATGTAAAACTGGTGACACAGCAAGCGCTCATAACATAGACCCTAAGAAGACTCAGTTTTCTTGTACTTAAGTCAACGTTGTGTCTCTTATATTTAATTCCGATGTAATTGCTGTGTTTCATCGTCAATGGAGAGACCCAATGGATACAGTAAACCTGCAGAGGTGCATCGGAATGTAAAACTGGTGACGCAGGAAACGCTCAAAGCATAGACAGTTGGAGGACTAAATGTTCCTGTACTTAAGTCGGCATTGTGTCTCTTATATTTAATTCCAAAGCAATTTCTGTGTTTCATCGTCAATGGGAAGACCCAAGTCATACAGTAAACCTGCAGAGGTGCATCCGAATGTAAAACTGGTGACACCGGAAACGTTCAAAACATAGACAGTAGGAAGACTCAGCCTTCCCGTTCATACGTCGGCATTGCGTCTCTTATATTTAATTCCGTTGCTATTTCTGTGTTTCATCGACAATGGGAAGGTCCAATGGATACAGTAGAACTGCAGAGGTGCATCGGAATGTAAAACTGGTGACGCAGGAAACGCTGAAAGCATGGACAGTAGGAAGACTCAATGTTCCTGTACTTCAGTCGGCATTGTGTCTCTTATATTAAATCCGATGCAATTTCTGTGGTTCATCGTCAATGGGAAGATCCAAGGGATACAGTAAACCTGCAGAGGTGCATCGGAATGTAAAACTGATGACACAGGAAACGCTCAAAACATAGACAGTAGGAAGACTCAGTCTTTCTGTACTTAAGTCGGCATTGTGTCTCTTATATTTAATTCCCATGCAATTTCTGTGTTTCATCGACAATGGGAAGGTCCAAGGGATACAGTAACCCTGCAGAGGTGCATCGGAATGTTAAACTGGTGACACAGCAAGCGCTCATAACATATACCCTAAGAAGACTCAGTTTACTTGTACTTAAGCAACGTTGTGTCTCTTATATTTAATTCCGATGTAATTTCTGTGTTTCATCGTCAATGGGAAGACCCAATGGATACAGTAGAACTGCAGAGGTGCATCGGAATGTAAAATTGGTGACGCAGGAAACGCTCAAAACATAGACAGTAGCAAGACTCAATCTTCCCGTACTTAAGTCGGCATTGTGTCTCTTATACTTAATTCCGATGCAATTAGTCTGTTTCATCGTCAATGGGAAGATCCAAGGGATACAGTGAACCTGCAGAGGTGCATCGGAATGTAACACTGGTGACACAGGAAATTCTCATAACATAGACAGTAGGAAGACTCAGCCTTCCTGTCCTTAAGTCGGCATTGTGTCTCTTATATTTAGTTCCGATAATATTTTTGTGTTTCATCGTCAATGGGAAGGTCCAATGGATACAGTAAAATTAGAGAGGTGCATCGGAATGTAAAACTGGTGACACAGGAAACGATCAAATCATAGACAGTAGGAATACTCAGTCTTCCTGTACTTAAGTCGGCATTGTGTCTCTTATATTTAAATCTGATGCAATTTCTATGTTTCATCGTCACTGTGAAGGTCCAAGGGATGCAGTAAACCTGCAGAGGTGCATCAAAATGTAAAACTGATGACACAGGAAACGCTCAAATCTTAGACAGTAGGAAGACTCAGTCTTCCAGTACCTAAGTCGGCATTGTGTCTCTTATATTTAATTCCCATGCAATTTCTGTGTTTCATCGTCAATGGGAAGGTCCAAAGGATACAGTAACCTGCAGAGGTGCATCGGAATGAAAAACTGTTGACACAGGAAACGCTCAAACATTGACAGTAGGAAGGCTCAGTCTTCCTGTACTTACGTCGGCATTGTGTCTCTTATATTTATTTCCGATGCAATTTCTGAGCTTCGTCGTCAATGGGAAGGTCCAATGTACACAGTAAATCTGCAGAGGTGCATTGGAATGTAAAGCTGGTGACACAGGAAACGCTCAAAACATAGGCCCTAAGAAGACTGAGTTTACTTGTACTTAAGTCGGCATTGTGTCTCTTATATTTAATTCCGATGCAATTTCAGTGTTTAATCGCCAAAGGGAAGGTCCAAGGGTTACAGTAAACCAACAGAGGTGCATCGGAATGTAAAACTGGTGACACAGGAAACGCTCAAATCATAGACCGTAAGAAGATTCAGTTTTCCTGTACTTAAGTCGGCATTGTGTCTCTTATATTTAATTCCGATGCAATTTCTGTTTTAATCGTCAATGGGAAGGTCCAATGGTTACAGTAAACCTGCAGAGGTGCATCGGAATGTAAAACTGGTGACGCAGGAAACGCTCAAATCATAGACAGTAGGAAGACTCAATCTTCTTGAACTTAAGTCGGCATTGTGTCTGTTATATTTAATTCCGATGCAATATCTGTGTTTCATCGTCAATGGGAAGTTCAATGGATACAGTAAACCTGCAGAGGTGCATCGGAATGTAAAACTGGAGACACAGGAAACGCTCAAAACATAGACACTAGAAAGATACAGTCTTCCTGTACTTAGGTCGACATTGTGTCTCTTATATTCAATTCCGATGCAATTTCTGTGTTTCAGCGTCACTGTGAAGGTCCAATGGATACAGTAAACCTGCAGAGTTGCATCGGAATGTAAAACTGGTGACACAGGAAGCGGTCAAAACATAGACCCTAAGAAGACTTAGTTTTCTTGTACTGAAGTCGAAATTGTGTCTCTTATATTTAATTTGATGCAATTTCTGTGTTTCATCGTCACTGTGAAGGTCCAAGGGATACAGTAAACATGCAGAGGTGCATCAAAATGTAAAACTGATGACACAGGAAACGCTCAAAACATAGACAGTAGGAAGACTCCGTCTTCCTGTACCTAAGTCGGCATTGTGTCTCTTATATTTAATTCCGATGCAGTTTCTGTGTTTTTTCGTCAATGGGAATGTCCAAGGTATACAGTAAATCTGCAGAGGTGCATTGGAATGTAAAGCTGGTGACACAGGAAACGCTTAAAACTTAGACAGTAGGAAGATTCAGTCTTCCTGTACTTGAGTCGGCATTGTGACTCTTATATTTAATTGCGATGCCATTTCTGTGTTTCATCGGCAATGGGAAGGTCCAAGGGATACAGAAAACCTGCACAGGTGCATCGGAATGTAAAACTGGTGACACCGGAAACGCTCAAAACATAGACAGTACGAAGACTCAGTCTTCCTGTACTTAAGTCGGCATTCTGTCTCTTATATTTAATTCCGATGCAATATCTGTGTTTCAACGTCAATGGGAAGTTCAATGGATACAGTAAACCTGCAGATGTGCATCGGAATGTAAAACTGGTGACACAAGAAATGCTCAAAACATAGACAGTAGAAAGACTCAGCCTTTCTGTTCTTAATTCGGCATTGTGTCTGTTATATTTAATTCCGATGTAATTTCTGTGTTTCATCGTCAATGGGAACGTCCAATGGATACAGTAAAATTGCAGAGGTGCACCGGAATGTAAAACTGGTGACACAGGAAACGATCAAAACATAGACAGTAGGAATACTCAGTCTCCCTGTACTTAAGTCGGCATTGTGTCTATTATATTTAAATCCGATGCAATTTCGGTGTTCGTCGTCAATGGGAAGGTCCAAGGGATATAGTAAACCTGCAGAGATGTATCGGAATGTAAAACTGGTGACACAGGAAGCGGTCAAAACATAGACCCCAAGAAGAATCTGTTTTCTTGTACTGAAGTCGGCATTGTGTCTCTTATATTTAACTCCGATGAAATTTCTGTGTTTCGTCGTCAGTAGGGTGATCCAAGGGATACAGTAAAGCTGCAGAGGTGCATCGGAATGTAAAACTGGTGACCCAGGAAACGCTCAAAACATAGACAGAAGGACGACTCAGTTTTCCTGTACTTAAGTCGGCATTGTGTCTCTTATATTTAATTCCGATGCAATTTCTGTGTTTTTTCGTCAATGGGAAGGTCCAATGTATACAGTAAACCGGCAGAGGTGCATCGGAATGTAAAACTGGTGACACAGGAAACGCTCAAAACATAGACATTAATAAGACTCAGTCTTACTGTACTTAAGTCAGCATTGTGTCTCTTATATTTAATTCCGATGCAATTTCTGTGTTTCATCGTCACTGTGAAGGTCCAAGGGATACAGTAAACCTGCAGAGGTGCATCGGAATCTAAAACTGCTGACACAGGAAACGCTTAAAACTTAGACAGTAGGAAGACTCAGTCTTCCTGTACTTGAGTCGGCATTGTGACTCTTATATTTAATTGCGATGCCATTTCTGTGTTTCATCGGCAATGGGAAGGTCCAAGGGATACAGAAAACCTGCACAGGTGCATCTGAATGTAAAACTGGTGACACCGGAGACGCTCAAAACATAGACAGTACAAAGACTCAGTCTTCCTGTACTTAAGTCGGCATTGTGTCTCTTATATTTCATTCCGATGCAATTTCTGTGTTTCATCGTCAATGGGAAGGACCAAGCGATACAGTAAACCTCCAGAGGTGCATCGGAATGTAAAACTGGTGACACATTAAACGCTCAAAACATAGATCGTAAGAAGACTCAGTTTTCTTGTAATTGAGTCGGCGTTGTGTCTCTTATATTTAATGCCGATGCAATTTCTGTGTTTCATCTTTAATGGGAAGGTCCAATGGATACAGTAAACCTGCAGAGGTGCATCGGAATGTAAAACAGGTGGCACAGGAAGCGCTCAAAACATAGACCCTAAGAAGACTCAGTTTTATTGTACTTAAGTGGGCATTGTATCTCTTATATTTAATTCCGATGCAATTTCTGTATTTCATCGTCAATGCGAATGTCCAAGGCATACAGTAAACCTGCAGAGGTGCACCGGAATGTAAAAGTGGTGACACGGGAACGCTCAAATCATAGACGCTAAGAAGACTCAGTTTTCTTGTACTTAGGCATTGTGTCTCTTATATTTAATTCCGATGCAATTTCTGTATTTCATCGTCAATGGGAAGGTCCAAGGGATACAGTAAACCTGCAGAGGTGCATCGGAATTTAAAACTGGTGACAAAGGACACGCTCAAAACATAGACCGTAAGAAGACTCAGTTTTCTTGTACTTAAGTCGGCGTTGTGTCTCTTATATTTAATTCCGATGCAATTTCAGTGTTTAATCGCCAAAGGGAAGGTCCAAGGGTTACAGTAAACCTACAGAGGTGTATCGGAATGTAAAACTGGTGACACAGGAAACGCTCAAATCATAGACCGTAAGAAGACTCAGTTTCCTTGTACTTAAGTCGGCGTTGTGTCTCTTATATTTAATTCCGGTGCAATTTCTGTGTTTCATCGTCCATGGGAAGGTCAAATGGATACAGTAAACCTGCAGAGGTGCATCGGAATGTAAACCTGGTGACACCGGAAACGCTCAAAACATAGACAGTAGGAAGACTCAGTTTTCCTGTACTTAAGTCGGCATTGTGTCTCTTATATTTAATTCCGATGCAATTTCTGTTTTAGTCGTCAATGGGAAGGTCCAATGGTTACAGTAAACCTGCAGAGGTGCATCGGAATGTAAAACTGGTGACGCAGGAAACGCTCAAATCATAGACAGTAGGAAGACTCAATCTTCTTGAACTTAAGTCGGCATTGTGTCTGTTATATTTAATTCCGATGCAATATCTGTGTTTCATCGTCAATGGGAAGTTCAATGGATACAGTAAACCTGCAGAGGTGCATCGGAATGTAAAACTGGAGACACAGGAAACGCTCAAAACATATACACTAGAAACATACAGTCTTCCTGTACTTAGGTCGACATTGTGTCTCTTATATTCAATTCCGATGCAATTTCTGTGTTTCAGCGTCACTGTGAAGGTCCAATGGATACAGTAAACCTGCAGAGTTGCATCGGAATGTAAAACTGGTGACACAGGAAGCGGTCAAAACATAGACCCTAAGAAGACTTAGTTTTCTTGTACTGAAGTCGAAATTGTGTCTCTTATATTTAATTTGATGCAATTTCTGTGTTTCATCGTCACTGTGAAGGTCCAAGGGATACAGTAAACATGCAGAGGTGCATCAAAATGTAAAACTGATGACACAGAAAACGCTCAAAACATAGACAGTAGGAAGACTCCGTCTTCCTCTACCTAAGTCGGCATTGTGTCTCTTATATTTAATTCCGATGCAGTTTCTGTGTTTTTTCGTCAATGGGAATGTCCACGGTATACAGTAAATCTGCAGAGGTGCATTGGAATGTAAAGCTGGTGACACAGGAAACGCTTAAAACTTAGACAGTAGGAAGACTCAGTCTTCCTGTACTTGAGTCGGCATTGTGACTCTTATATTTAATTGCGATGCCATTTCTGTGTTTCATCGGCAATGGGAAGGTCCAAGGGATACAGAAAACCTGCACAGGTGCATCGGAATGTAAAACTGGTGACACCGGAAACGCTCAAAACATAGACAGTACGAAGACTCAGTCTTCCTGTACTTAAGTCGGCATTCTGTCTCTTATATTTAATTCCGATGCAATATCTGTGTTTCAACGTCAATGGGAAGTTCAATGGATACAGTAAACCTGCAGATGTGCATCGGAATGTAAAACTGGTGACACAAGAAATGCTCAAAACATAGACAGTAGAAAGACTCAGCCTTTCTGTTCTTAAGTCGGCATTGTGTCTGTTATATTTAATTCCGATGTAATTTCTGTGTTTCATCGTCAATGGGAACGTCCAATGGATACAGTAAAATTGCAGAGGTGCACCGGAATGTAAAACTGGTGACACAGGAAACGATCAAAACATAGACAGTAGGAATACTCAGTCTCCCTGTACTTAAGTCGGCATTGTGTCTATTATATTTAATTCCGATGCAATTTCTGTGTTTTCTCGTCAATGGGAAGGTCCAATGGATACAGTAAACCGGCAGAGGTGCATCGGAATGTAAAACTGCTGACTCAGGAAACGCTCAAAACATAGACAGTAGGAAGACTCAGTCTTCCTGTACTTGAGTCGGCATTGTGACTCTTATATTTAATTGCGATGCCATTTCTGTGTTACATCGGCAATGGGAAGGTCCAAGGGATACAGAAAACCTGCACAGGTGCATCTGAATGTAAAACTGGTGACACCGGAGACGCTCAAAACATAGACAGTAGGAGGAATCAATGTTCCTGTACTGTAGTCGGCTTTGTGTCTCTTATATTTAACTCCGATGCAATTTCTGTGTTTCATCGTCAGTAGGGTGATCCAAGGGATACAGTAAAACTGCAGAGGTGCATCGGAATGTAAAACTGGTGACCCAGGAAACGCTCAAAACATAGACAATAGGAAGACTCAGTCTTCCTGTACTTAAGTCGGCATTGTGTGTTATATTTAATTTCGATGCAATTTCGGTTTTTTTTCGTCAATGAGAAGGTCCAATGGATACAGTAAACCGGGGAAGGTGCATCGGAATGTAAAACTGGTGACACATTAAACGCTCAAAACATAGATCGTAAGAAGACTCAGTTTTCTTGTAATTGAGTCGGCGTTGTGTCTCTTATATTTAATTCCGATGCAATTTCTGTGTTTCATCTTCAATGGGAAGGTCCAATGGATACAGTAAACCTGCAGAGGTGCATCGGAATGTAAAACAGGTGGCACAGGAAGCGCTCAAAACATAGACCCTAAGAAGACTCAGTTTTATTGTACTTAAGTGGGCATTGTATCTCTTATATTTAATTCCGATGCAATTTCTGTATTTCATCGTCAATGCGAAGGTCCAAGGCATACAGTAAACCTGCAGAGGTGCACCGGAATGTAAAAGTGGTGACACGGGAACGCTCAAATCATAGACGCTAAGAAGACTCAGTTTTCTTGTACTTAAGTCGGCATTGTGTCTCTTATATTTAATTCCGATGCAATTTCTGTATTTCATCGTCAATGGGAAGGTCCAAGGGATACAGTAAACCTGCAGAGGTGCATCGGAATTTAAAACTGGTGACAAAGGAAACGCTCAAAACATAGACCGTAAGAAGACTCAGTTTTCTTGTACTTAAGTCGGCGTTGTGTCTCTTATATTTAAATCCGATGCAATTTCTGTTTTTCATCGTCAATTGGAAGGTCCAAGGGATACAGTAAACCTGCACAGGTGCATGGGAATGTAAAACTGGTGACACCGGAAACGCTCAAAACATAGACAGTAGGAAGACTCAGCCTTCCTGTGCTAAAGTCGGCATTGTGTCTCCTATATTTAATTCCGATGCAATTTCTGTATTTCATCGTCAATGGGTAGGTCCAAGGGATACAGTAAACCTGCAGAGGTGCATCAGAATGTAAAACTTGTTACACAGGAAACGCTCAAAACATAGACCGTAAGAAGACTCAGTTTTCTTGTACTTAAGTCGGCGTTGTGTCTCTTATATTTAATTCCGATGCAATTTCTGTGTTTCATCGTCAATGGGAAGGTCCAAGCGATACAGTAAACCTGCAGAGGTGCATCGGAATGTAAAACTGGTGACACAGGAAACGTTCAAAACGTAGACAGTAGAAAGACAAACTCTTCCTGTACTTAAGTCGACATTGTGACTCTTATATTTAATTCCGGTGCATTTTCTGTGTTTCATCATCACTGTGAAGGACCAATGGATACAGTAAACCTGCGGAGGTGCATCGGAATGTAAAACTGGTGACACAGGAAACGCTCAAAACATAGACAGTAGGAGGAATCAATGTTCCTGTACTGAAGTCGGCTTTGTGTCTCTTATATTTAACTCCGAATCAATTTCTGTGTTTCATCGTCAGTAGGGTGATCCAAGGGATACAGTAAAACTGCAGAGGTGCATCGGAATGTAAAACTGGTGACCCAGGAAACGCTCAAAACATAGACAGTAGGAAGACTCAGTCTTCCTGTACTTAAGTCGGCATTGTGTGTTATATTTAATTTCGATGCAATTTCGGTGTTTTTTCGTCAATGAGAAGGTCCAATGGATACAGTAAACCGGGAAAGGTGCATCGGAATGTAAAACTGGTGACACAGGAAACGCTCAAAACATAGACATTAATAAGACTCAGTCTTCCTGTACTTAAGTCGGAATTGTGTCTCTTATATATAATTCCGATGCAATTTCTGTGTTTCATCGTCAATGGGAAGGTCCTAGGGATACAATATACCTCCTGAGGTGCATCGGAATGTAAAACTGGTGACACAGGAAACGATCGAAACATAGACCGTAAGAAGACACAGTTTTCGTGTACTTAGGTGGGCATTGTGACTCTTATATTTAATTCCGATGCAATTTCTGTGTTTCATCGTCATTGTGAAGGTCCAAGGGATACAGTAAACCTGCAGAGATGCATCGGAATGTAAAACTGCTGACACAGGAAACGCTCAAAACATAGACAGTAGGAAGACTCAGTCTTCCTGTACTTGAGTCGGCATTGTGACTCTTATATTTAATTGCGATGCCATTTCTGTGTTTCATCGTCAATGGGAAGGTCCAAGGGATACAGTAAACCTGCACAGGTGCATCGGAATGTAAAACTGGTGACACCGGAAACGCTCAAAACATAGACAGAAGGAAGACTCAGTTTTCCTGTACTTAAGTCGGCATTGTGTCACTTATATTTAATTCCGATGCAATTTCTGTGTTTCATCGTCACTGTGAAGGTCCAAGGGATACAGTAAACCTGCAGAGGTGCATCGGAATATAAAACTGCTGACACAGGAAACGCTCAAAACGTAGACAGTAGCCGGCCGCGGTGGTCTCGCGGTTCTAGGCGCGCAGTCCGGAACCGTGGGACTGCTACGGTCGCAGGTTCGAATCCTGCCTCGGGCATGGATGTGTGTGATGTCCTTAGGTTAGTTAGGTTTAAGTAGTTCTAAGTTCTAGGGGACTGATAACCACAGCAGTTGAGTCCCATAGTGCTCAGAGCCATTTTTTTGCGTAGACAGTAGGAAGACTCAGTCTTCCTGTTCTAGAGTCGGCATTGTGACTCTTATGTTTAATTGCGATGCCATTTCTGTGTTTCATCGTCAATGGGAAGGTCCAAGGGATACAGTAAACATGCACAGGTGCTTCGGAATGTAAAACTGGTGACACCGGAAACGCTCAAAACATAGACAGTAGGAAGACTCAGTCTTCCAGTACTTAAGTCGGCATTGTGTCCATTATATTTAATCCTATGCAATTTCTGTGTTTCTTCATCACTGTGAAGGACCAATGGATACAGAAAACCAGCAAAGGTCATCGGAATGTAAAACTGGTGACACAGGAAACGCTCAGTCTTCCTGCACTTAAGTCGGCATTGTGTCTCTTATATTTATTTCCGATGCAATGTCTGAGCTTCATCGTCAATGGGAAGGTTCAAGGGACACAGTAAACCTGCACAGGTGCATCGGAATGTAAAACTGGTGACACCGGAAACGCTCAAAACATAGTCAGTTGGAAGACTCAGTCTTCTGTACTTTAGTCGGCATTCTGTCTCTTATATTTAATTCCGATGCAATTTCTGTATTTCATCGTCAATGGGAAGGTCCAAGGCATACAGTAAACCTGCAGAGGTGAATCGGAATGTTAAACTGGTGACACGGGAAACGCTCAAATCGTAGACCTTAAGAAGACTCAGTTTTCTTGTACTTAAGTCGGCATTGTGTCTCTTATATTTAATTCCGATGCAATTTCTGTGTTTCATCATCACTGTGAAGGACCAATGGATACAGTAAACCTGCGGAGGTGCATCGGAATGTAAAACTGGTGACACTGGAAACTCTCAAAACATAGACATTAATAAGACTCAGTCGTCCTGTACTTAAGTCAGCAATGTGTCTCTTATATTTAATTCCGATGCAATTTCTGTGTTTTTTCGTCAATGGGAAGGTCCAATGGATACAGTAAACCGGCAGAGGTGCATCGGAATGTAAAACTGGTGACACAGGAAACGCTCAAAACATAGACATTAATAAGACTCAGTCTTCCGGTACTTAAGTCGGCATTGTGTCTCTTATATTTCATTCCGATGCAATTTCTGTGTTTCATCGTCAATGGGAAGGTCCAAGGGATACAATAAACCTTCAGAGGTGCATCGGAATGTAAAACTGGTGACACAGGAAACGCTCGAAACATAGACCGTAAGAAGACACAGTTTTCTTGTACTTAAGTGGGCATTGTGACTCTTATATTTAATTCCGATGCAATTTCTGTGTTTCATCGTCACTGTGAAGGTCCAAGGGATACAGTAAACCTGCAGAGGTGCATCGGAATGTAAAACTGGTGACAGAGGAAACGCTCAAACATAGACAGTAAAAAGAAAAACTCTTCCTGTACTTATGTCGACATTGTGTCTCTTATATTTAATCCTATGCAATTTCTGTGTTTCTTCATCACTGTGAAGGTCCAATGGATACAGTAAACCGGCAGAGGTGCATCGGAATGTAAAACTGGTGACACAGGAAACGCTCAAAACATAGACATTAATAAGACTCAGTCTTCTGGTACTTAAGTCGGCATTGATTCTCTTATGTTTCATTCCGATGCAATTTCTGTGTTTCATCGTCAATGGGAAGGTCCAAGGGATACAATAAACCTTGAGAGGTGCATCGGAATGTAAAACTGCTGACACAGGAAACGCTCAGTCTTCCTGCACTTAAGTCGGCATTGTGTCTCTTATATTTATTTCCGATGCAATGTCTGAGCTTCATCGTCAATGGGAAGGTTCAAGGGACACAGTAAACCTGCACAGGTGCATCGGAATGTAAAACTGGTGACACCGGAAACGCTCAAAACATAGTCAGTAGGAAGACTCAGTCTTCTGTACTTTAGTCGGCATTCTGTCTCTTATATTTAATTCCGATGCAATTTCTGTATTTCATCGTCAATGGGAAGGTCCAAGGCATACAGTAAACCTGCAGAGGTGAATCGGAATGTTAAACTGGTGACACGGGAAACGCTCAAATCGTAGACCTTAAGAAGACTCAGTTTTCTTGTACTTAAGTCGGCATTGTGTCACTTATATTTAATTCCGATGCAATTTCTGTGTTTCATCATCACTGTGAAGGACCAATGGATACAGTAAACCTGCGGAGGTGCATCGGAATGTAAAACTGGTGACACTGGAAACTCTCAAAACATAGACATTAATAAGACTCAATCTTCCGGTACTTAAGTCGGCATTGTGTCTCTTATATTTCATTCCGATGCAATTTCTGTGTTTCATCGTCAATGGGAAGGTCCAAGGGATACAATAAACCTTCAGAGGTGCATCGGAATGTAAAACTGGTGACACAGGAAACGCTCGAAACATAGACCGTAAGAAGACACAGTTTTCTTGTACTTAAGTGGGCATTGTGACTCTTATATTTAATTCCGATGCAATTTCTGTGTTTCATCGTCACTGTGAAGGTCCAAGGGATACAGTAAACCTGCAGAGGTGCATCGGAATGTAAAACTGGTGACACAGGAAACGCTCAAACATAGACAGTAAAAAGAAAAACTCTTCCTGTACTTATGTCGACATTGTGTCTCTTATATTTAATCCTATGCAATTTCTGTGTTTCTTCATCACTGTGAAGGTCCAATGGATACAGTAAACCGGCAGAGGTGCATCGGAATGTAAAACTGGTGACACAGGAAACGCTCAAAACATAGACATTAATAAGACTCAGTCTTCTGGTACTTAAGTCGGCATTGTGTCTCTTATGTTTCATTCCGATGCAATTTCTGTGTTTCATCGTCAATGGGAAGGTCCAAGGGATACAATAAACCTTGAGAGGTGCATCGGAATGTAAAACTGCTGACACAGGAAACGCTCAAAACATAGACAGTAGGAAGACTCAGTCTTCCTGTACTTGAGTCGGCATTGTGAGTCTTATATTTAATTGCGATGCCATTTCTGTGTTTCATCGTCAATGGTAAGGTCCAATGGATACAGTAAACCTGCACAGATGCATCAGAATGTAAAACTGGTGACACCGGAAACGCTCAAAACATAGAGAGTAGGAAGACTCAGTCTTCCTGTACTTAAGTCGGCATTGTGTCTCTTATATTTAATTCCGATGCAATTTCTGTGTTTCATCGTCAATGGGAAGGTCCAATGAATACAGTAAACCTGCAGATGTGCATCGGAATGTAAAACTGGTGTCGCAGGAAACGCTCACAACATAGACAGTAGGAAGACTCAATCTTCCTGTACTTCAGTCGGCATTGTGTCTGTTATACTTAATTCCGATGCAATTTCTGTGTTTCATCGTCAATGGGAAGGTCCAAGGGATACAGTAAACCTGCAGAGGTGCATCGGAATGTAAAACTGGTGACACAGGAAATGCTCAAATCATAGACAGTAGGAGGGCTCAGTCTTCCTGTACATAAGCCGGCACTGTGTCTCTTATATTTAAATCCGATGCAATTTCTGTTTTTCATCGTCAATGGGAAGGTCCAAGGGATACAGTAAACCTGCAGAGGTGCATCGGAATGTAAAACTGGTGACACAGGAAACGCTCAAAGCATAGACCGTAAGAAGACTCAGTTTTCTTGTACTTAAGTCGGCGCTCTTATATTTAATTCCGATGCAATTTCTGTGTTTCATCATCAATGGGAAGGTCCAAGGGATACAGTAAACCTGCAGAGGTGCATCGGAATGTAAAACTGGTGACACAGGAAACGCTCAAACACAGACAGTAGAAAGAAAAACTCTTCTTGTACTTATGTCGACATTGAGTCTCTTATATTTAATCCGATGCAATTTCTGTGTTTCTGCATCACTGTGAAGGTCCAATGGATACAGTAAACCTGCGGAGGTGCATCGGAATGTAATACTGGGACACAGGAAACGCTCAAAACATAGACAGTAGGAAGACTCAGTCTTCCTGTACTAAAGTCGGCATTGTGTCTCTTATATTTAATTCCGATAGAATTTCTCTGTTTCATCGTCAATAGGAAGGTCCAATGAATACAGGAAACCTGCAGAGGTGCATCGGAATGTAAAACTGGTGACACAGGAAACGCTCAAAACATAGACCGTAAGAAGACTCAGTTTTCTTGTACTTAAGTCGGCGTTGAGTCTCTTATATTTAATTCCGATGCAATTTCTGTGTTTCATCGTCAATGGGAAGGTCCCAGGGACACAGTAAACCTGCAAAGGTGCATCGGAATATAAAACTGGTGACACAGGAAACGCTCAAAACATAGACAGTAGGAGGGCTCAGTCTTCCTGTACATAAGCCGGCATTGCGTCTCTTATATTTAAATCCGATGCAATTTCTGTTTTTCATCGTCAATCGGAGGGTCCAAGGGATACAGTAAACCTGCACAGGTGCATCGGAATGTAAAACTGGTGCCACCGGAACCGCTCAAAACATAGACAGTAGGAAGACTCAGTCTGCTGTACTTTAGTCGGCATTGTGTCTCTTATATTTATATTCCAATGCAATTTCTGTATTTCATCGTCAATGGGAAGGTCCAAGGCATACAGTAAACCTGCAGAGGTGCATCGGAATGTTAAACTGGTGACACGGGAAACGCTCAAATCGTAGTCCTTAAGAAGACTCAGTTTTCTTGTACTTAGTCGGCATTGTGTCTCTTATATTTAATTCCGATGCAATTTCTGTGTTTCATCATCACTGTGAAGGACCAATGGATACAGTAAACCTGCGGAGTGGCATCGGAATGTAAAACTGGTGACCCAGGTAACGGTCAAAACGTAGACAGTAGGAAGACTCTGTCTTCCTGTACTTAGGTCGGCATTGTGTCTCTTATATTTAATTCCGATGCAATTTCTGTGTTTTTTCGTCAATGGGAAGGTCCAATGGATACAGTGAACCGGCAGAGGTGCATCGGAATGTAAAACTGGAGACACAGGAAACGCTCAAAACATAGACATTAATAAGACTCAGTCTTCCGGTACTTAAGTCGGCATTGTGTGTCTTATATTTCATTCCGATGCAATTTCTGTGTTTCATCGTCAATGGGAAGGTCCAAGGGATACAATAAACCTTGAGAGGTGCATCGGAATGTAAAACTGGTGACTTAGGAAACGCTCGAAACATAGACCGTAAGAAGACACAGTTTTCTTGTACTTAAGTGGGCATTGTGACTCTTATATTTAATTCCGATGGAATTTCTGTGTTTCATCGTCACTGTGAAGATCCACGGGATACAGTGAACCTGCAGAGGTGCATCGGAATGTAAAACTGCTGACACAGGAATTGCTCAAAACATAGACAGTAGGAAGACTCAGTCTTCCTGTACTTGAGTCGGCATTGTGAGTCTTATATTTTATTGCGATGCCATTTCTGTGTTTCATCGTCAATGGGAAAGTCCAATGGATACAGTAAACCTGCACAGATGCATCTTAATGTAAAAGTGGTGACACGGGATACGCTCAAATCATAGACCCTAAGAAGACTCAGTCTTCCTGTACTTAAGTCGGCATTGTGTCTCTTATATTTAATTCCGATACAATTTCTGTATTTCATCGTCAATGCGAAAGTCCAAGGCATACAGTAAACCTGCAGAGGTGCATCGGAATGTAAAAGTAGTGACACGGGAAACGCTCAAATCATAGACCCTAAGAAGACTCAGTTTTCTTGTACTTATGTCGGCATTGTGTCTCTTATATTTAAATCCGATGCAATTTCTGTTTTTCATCGTCAATGGGAAGGTCCAAGGGATACAGTAAACCTGCAGAGGTGCATCGGAATGTAAAACTGGTGACACAGGAAACGCTCAAAACATTGACCGTAAGAAGACTCAGTTTTCTTGTACTTAAGTAGGCGTTGTGTCTCTTATATTTAATTCTGATGCAATTTCTGTGTTTCATCGTCATTGGGAAGGTCCAAGGGATATTGTAAACCTGCAGAGGTGCATCGGAATGAAAAACTGGTGACACAGGAAACGCTCAAACATAGACAGTAGAAAGAAAAACTCTTCCTATACTTATGTCGACATTGTGTCTCTTATATTTAATCCGATGCAATTTCTGTGTTTCTTCATCACTGTGAAGGTCCAATATATACAGTAAACCTGCGGAGGTGCATCGGAATGTAATACTGGTGACACAGGAAACGCTCAAAACATAGACAGTAGGAAGACTCAGTCTTCCTGTACTACAGTCGGCATTGTGTCTCTTATATTTAATTCCGATAGAATTTCTGTGTTTCATCGTCAATGGGAAGGTCCAATGAATACAGTAAACCTGCAGAGGTGCATCGTAATGTAAAACTGGTGACACAGGAAACGTTCAAAACGTAGACAGTAGAAAGACAAACTCTTCCTGTACTTAAGTCGACATTGTGTCTCTTATATTTAATTCCGGTGCGATTTCTGTGTTTCATCATCACTGTGAAGGACCAATGGATACAGTAAACCTGCGGAGGTGCATCGGAATGTAAAACTGGTGACACAGGAAACGCTCAAAACATAGACAGTAGGAAGAATCAATGTTCCTGTACTTAAGTCGGCTTTGTGTCTCTTACATTTAATTCCGATGCAATTTCTGTGTTTCATCGACAATGGGAAAGTCCAAGGGATACAGTAAACCTGCAGAGGTGCATCGGAATGTAAAACTGCTGACACAGGAAACGCTCAAATCATAGACAGTATGAAGACTCAGTCTTCCTGTACTTAAGTCTGCATTGTGACTCTTATATTTAATTGCGATGCCATTTCTGAGTTTCATCGTCAATGGGAAATTCCAAGGGATACAGTAAACCTGCACAGTTGCATCGGAATGTAAAACTGGTGACACCGGAAACGCTCAAAACATAGACAGAAGGAAGACTCAGCCTTCCTGTACTTAAGTCGGCATTGTGTCACTTATATTTAATTCCGATGCAATTTCTGTGTTTCATCGTCACTGTGAAGGTCCAAGGGATACAGTAAACCTGCAGAGGTGCATCGGAATGTAAAACCGCTGACACAGGAAACGCTCAAAACATAGACAGTAGGAAGACTCAGTCTTCCTGTACTTGAGTCGGCATTGTGACTCTTATATTTAATTGCGATGCCATTTCTGTGTTTCATCGAAAATGGGAAGGTCCAAGGGATACAGTAAACCTGCACAGGTGCATCGGAATGTAAAACTGGTGACACCGGAAACGCTCAAAACATAGACAGTAGGAAGACTCAGTCTTCCTGTACTTAATCGGCATTGTGTCTCTTATATTTAATTCCGATGCAATTTCTGTATTTCATCGTCAATAGGACGGCCCAAGAGATACAGTAAACCGGCAGAGGTGCATCGGAAGTAAAACTGGTGACACAGGAAACGCTCAAAACATAGACCGTAAGAAGACTCAGTTTTCTTGTACTTAAGTCGGCATTGTGTCTCTTATATTTAATTCCGATGCAATTTCTGTGTTTCATCGTCAATGGGAAGGTCCAATGGATACAGTAAACCTGCAGAGGTGCATCGGAATGTAAAACAGGTGACACAGGAAGCGCTCAAAGCATAGACCCTAAGAAGACTCAGTATTCTTGTACTTAAGTGGGCATTGTATCTCTTATATTTAACTCCGATGCAATTACTGTGTTTCATCGTCATTAGGGTGATCCAAGGGATACAGTAAACCTGCAGAGGTGCATCGGAATGTAAAACAGGTGACCCAGGAAACGCTCAAAACATAGACAGTAGGAAGACTCAGTCTTCCTGTACTTAAGTCGTCATTGTGTCTCTTATATTTAATTCCGATGCAATTTCTGTGTTTCATCGTCAATGGGAAGGTCCAATGAATACAGTAAACCTGCAGAGGTGCATCGGAATGTAAAACTGGTGACACAGGAAACGTTCAAAACGTAGACAGTAGAAAGACAAACTCTTCCTGTACTTAAGTCGACATTGTGTCTCTTATAGTTAAATCCGGTGCAATTTCTGTGCTTCATCATCACTGTGAAGGACCAATGGATACAGTAAACCAGCGGAAGTGCATCGGAATGTAAAACTGGTGACACAGGAAACGCTCAAAACTTAGACAGTAGGAAGAATCAAAGTTCCTGTACTTAACTCGGCTTTGTGTCTCTTATATTTAATTGCGATGCCATTTCTGTGTTTCATCGTCAATGGGAAGGTCCAAGGGATACAGTAAACCTGCACAGATCCATCGGAATGTTAAACTGGTGACACCGGAAACGCTCAAAACATAGACAGATGGAAGACTCAGTCTTCCTGTACTTAAGTCGGCATTGTGTCACTTATATTTAATTCCGATGCAATTTCTGTGTTTCATCGTCACTGTGAAGGTCCAAGGGATACAGTAAACCTGCAGAGGTGCATCGGAATGTAAAACCGCTGACACAGGAAACGCTAAAATCACAGACAGTAGGAAGACTCTGTCTTCCTGTACTTGAGTCGGCATTGTGACTCTTATATTTAATTGCGATGCCATTTCTGTGTTTCATCGACAATGGGAAGGTCCAAGGGATACAGAAAACCTGCACAGGTGCATCGGAATGTAAAACTGGTGACACCGGAAACGCTCAAAACATAGACAGTACGAAGACTCAGTCTTCCTGTACTTAAGTCGGCATTGTGTCTCTTATATTTCATTCCGATTCAATTTCTGTGTTTCATCGTCAATGGGAAGGACCAAGCGATACAGTAAACCTTCAGAGGTGCATCGGAATGTAAAACTGGTGACACATTAAACGCTCAAAACATAGACCGTAAGAAGACGCAGTTTTCTTGTAATTAAGTCGGCGTTGTGTCTCTTATATTTAACTCCGATGCAATTTCTGTGTTTCATCTTCAATGGGAAGGTCCAATGGATGCAGTAAACCTGCAGAGGTGCATCGGAATGTAAAACAGGTGACACAGGAAGCGCTCAAAACATAGACCCTAAGAAGACTCAGTTTTATTGTACTTAAGTGGGCATTGTATCTCTTATATTTAATTCCGATGCAATTTCTGTATTTCATCGTCAATGCGAAGGTCCAAGGGATACAGTAAACCTGCAGAGGTGCACCGGAATGTAAAAGTGGTGACACGGGAACGCTCAAATCATAGACGCTAAGAAGACTCAGTTTTCTTGTACTTAAGTCGGCATTGTGTCTCTTATATTTAATTCCGATGCAATTTCTGTATTTCATCGTCAATGGGAAGGTCCAAGGGATACAGTAAACCTGCAGAGGTGCATCGGAATTTAAAACTGGTGACAAAGGAAACGCTCAAAACATAGACCGTAAGAAGACTCAGTTTTCTTGTACTTAAGTCGGCGTTGTGTCTCTTATATTTAAATCCGATGCAATGCCTGTTTTTCATCGTCAATTGGAAGGTCCAAGGGATACAGTAAACCTGCACAGGTGCATGGGAATGTAAAACTGGTGACACCGGAAACGCTCAAAACATAGACAGTAGGAAGACTCAGTCTTCCTGTGCTAAAGTCGGCATTGTGTCTCTTATATTTAATTCCGATGCAATTTCTGTATTTCATCGTCAATGGGTAGGTCCAAGGGATACAGTAAACCTGCAGAGGTGCATCGGAATGTAAAACTTGTGACACAGGAAACGCTCAAAACATAGACCGTAAGAAGACTCAGTTTTCTTGTACTTAAGTCGGCGTTGTGTCTCTTATATTTAATTCCGATGCAATTTCTGTGTTTCATCGTCAATGGGAAGGTCCAAGCGATACAGTAAACCTGCAGAGGTGCATCGGAATGTAAAACTGGTGACACAGGAAACGTTCAAAACGTAGACAGTAGAAAGACAAACTCTTCCTGTACTTAAGTCGACATTGTGACTCTTATATTTAATTCCGGTGCAGTTTCTGTGTTTCATCATCACTGTGAAGGACCAATGGATACAGTAAACCTGCGGAGGTGCATCGGAATGTAAAACTGGTGACACAGGAAACGCTCAAAACATAGACAGTAGGAAGAATCAATGTTCCTGTACTTAAGTCGGCTTTGTGTCTCTTATATTTAACTCCGATGCAATTTCTGTGTTTTATCGTCAGTAGGGTGATCCAAGGGATACAGTAAAACTGCAGAGGTGCATCGGAATGTAAAACTGGTGACACAGGAAACGCTCAAAACATAGACATTAATAAGACTCAGTCTTCCTGTACTTAAGTCGGAATTGTGTCTCTAATATTTAATTCCGATGCAATTTCTGTGTTTCATCGTCAATGGGAAGGTCCTAGGGATACAATATACCTCCAGAGGTGCATCGGAATGTAAAACTGGTGACACAGGAAACGCTCGAAACATAGACCGTAAGAAGACACAGTTTTCTTGTACTTAGGTGGGCATTGTGACTCTTATATTTAATTCCGATGCAATTTCTGTGTTTCATTGTCAGTGTGAAGGTCCAAGGGATACAGTAAACCTGCAGAGATGCATCGGAATGTAAAACTGCTGACACAGGAAACGCTCAAAACATAGACAGTAGGAAGACTCAGTCTTCCTGTACTTGAGTCGGAATTGTGACTCTTATATTTAATTGCGATGCCATTTCTGTGTTTCATCGTCAATGGGAAGGTCCAAGGGATACAGAAAACCCGCAAAGGTCATCGGAATGTAAAACTGGTGACACAGGAAACGCTCAGTCTTCCTGCACTTAAGTCGGCATTGTGTCTCTTATATTTATTTCCGATGCAATGTCTGAGCTTCATCGTCAATGGGAAGGTTCAAGGGACACAGAAAACCTGCACAGGTGCATCGGAATGTAAAACTAGTGACACCGGAAATGCTCAAAACATAGTCAGTAGAAGACTCAGTCTTCTGTACTTTAGTCGGCATTCTGTCTCTTATATTTAATTCCGATGCAATTTCTGTATTTCATCGTCAATGGGAAGGTCCAAGGCATACAGTAAACCTGCAGAGGTGAATCGGAATGTTAAACTGGTGACACGGGAAACGCTCAAATCGTAGACCTTAAGAAGACTCAGTTTTCTTGTACTTAAGTCGGCATTGTGTCTCTTATATTTAATTCCGATGCAATTTCTGTGTTTCATCATCACTGTGAAGGACCAATGGATACAGTAAACCTGCGGAGGTGCATCGGAATGTAAAACTGGTGACACTGGAAACGCTCAAAACATAGACATTAATAAGACTCAGTCGTCCTGTACTTAAGTCAGCAATGTGTCTCTTATATTTAATTCCGATGCAATTTCTGTGTTTTTTCGTCAATGGGAAGGTCCAATGGATACAGTAAACCGGCAGAGGTGCATCGGAATGTAAAACTGGTGACACAGGAAACGCTCAAAACATAGACATTAATAAGACTCAGTCTTCCGGTACTTAAGTCGGCATTGTGTCTCTTATATTTCATTCCGATGCAATTTCTGTGTTTCATCGTCAATGGGAAGGTCCAAGGGATACAATAAACCTTCAGAGGTGCATCGGAATGTAAAACTGGTGACACAGGACACGCTCGAAACATAGACCGTAAGAAGACACAGTTTTCTTGTACTTAAGTGGGCATTGTGACTCTTATATTTAATTCCGATGCAATTTCTGTGTTTCATCGTCACTGTGAAGGTCCAAGGGATACAGTAAACCTGCAGAGGTGCATCGGAATGTAAAACTGGTGACACAGGAAACGCTCAAACATAGACAGTAAAAAGAAAAACTCTTCCTGTACTTATGTCGACATTGTGTCTCTTATATTTAATCCGATGCAATTTCTGTGTTTCTTCATCACTGTGAAGGTCCAATGGATACAGTAAACCGGCAGAGGTGCATCGGAATGTAAAACTGGTGACACAGGAAACGCTCAAAACATAGACATTAATAAGACTCAGTCTTCCGGTACTTAAGTCGGCATTGTGTCTCTTATGTGTCATTTCGATTCAATTTCTGTGTTTCATCGTCAATGGGAAGGTCCAAGGGATACAATAAACCTTGAGAGGTGCATCGGAATGTAAAACTGCTGACACAGGAAACGCTCAAAACATAGACAGTAGGAAGACTCAGTCTTCCTGTACTTGAGTCGGCATTGTGAGTCTTATATTTAATTGCGATGCCATTTCTGTGTTTCATCGTCAATGGTAAGGTCCAATGGATACAGTAAACCTGCACAGATGCATCAGAATGTAAAACTGGTGACACCGGAAACGCTTAAAACATAGAGAGTAGGAAGACTCAGTCTTCCTGTACTTAAGTCGGCATTGTGTCTCTTATATTTAATTCCGATGCAATTTCTGTATTTCGTCGTCAATGCGAAAGTCCAAGGCATACAGTAAACCTGCAGAGGTGCAACGGAATGTAAAAGTGGTGACACGGGGAACGCTCAAATCATAGACCCTAAGAAGACTCAGTTTTCTTGTACTTACGTCGGCATTGTGTCTCTTATATTTAATTCCGATGCAATTTCTGTGTTTCATCGTCAATGGGAAGGTCCAATGAATACAGTAAACCTGCAGATGTGCATCGGAATGTAAAACTGGTGACACACGAAACGCTCAAACATAGACAGTAGAAAGAAAAACTCTTCTTGTACTTATGTCGACATTTAGTCTCTTATATTTAATCCGATGCAATTTCTGTGTTTCTTCATCACTGTGAAGGTCCAATGGATACAGTAAACCTGCGGAGGTGCATCGGAATGTAATACTGGTGACACAGGAAACGCTCAAAACATAGACAGTAGGAAGACTCAGTCTTCCTGTACTACAGTCGGCATTGTGTCTCTTATATTTAATTCCGATAGAATTTCTCTGTTTCATCGTCAATAGGAAGGTCCAATGAATACAGTAAACCTGCAGAGGTGCATCGGAATGTAAAACTGGTGACACAGGAAACGCTCAAAACATAGACCGTAAGAAGACTCAGTTTTCTTGTACTTAAGTCGGCGTTGAGTCTCTTATATTTAATTCCGATGCAATTTCTGTGTTTCATCGTCAATGGGAAGGTCCAAGGGACACAGTAAACCTGCAAAGGTGCATCGGAATATAAAACTGGTGACACAGGAAACGCTCAAAACATAGACAGTAGGAGGGCTCAGTCTTCCTGTACATAAGCCGGCATTGCGTCTCTTATATTTAAATCCGATGCAATTTCTGTTTTTCATCGTCAATCGGAAGGTCCAAGGGATACAGTAAACCTGCACAGGTGCATCGGAATGTAAAACTGGTGCCACCGAAACGCTCAAAACATAGACAGTAGGAAGACTCAGTCTGCTGTACTTTAGTCGGCATTGTGTCTCTTATATTTATATTCCAATGCAATTTCTGTATTTCATCGTCAATGGGAAGGTCCAAGGCATACAGTAAACCTGCAGAGGTGCATCGGAATATTAAACTGGTGACACGGGAAACGCTCAAATCGTAGACCTTAAGAAGACTCAGTTTTCTTGTACTTAGTCGGCATTGTGTCTCTTATATTTAATTCCGATGCAATTTCTGTGTTTCATCATCACTGTGAAGGACCAATGGATACAGTAAACCTGCGGAGGTGCATCGGAATGTAAAACTGGTGACACTGGTAACGCTCAAAACATAGACATTAATAAGACTCAGTCTCCCTGTACTTAAGTCAGCATTGTGTCTCTTATATTTAATTCCGATGCAATTTCTGTGTTTTTTCGTCAATGGGAAGGTCCAAGGGATACAGCAAACCTGCACAGGTGCATCGGAATGTAAAACTGGTGACACAGGAAACGCTCGAAACATAGACCGTAAGAAGACACAGTTTTCTTGTACTTAAGTCGGCGTTGAGTCTCTTATATTTAACTCCGATGCAATTTCTGTGTTTTATCGTCAGTAGGGTGATCCAAGTGATACAGTAAAGCTGTAGAGGTGCATCGGAATGTAAAACAGGTGACCCAGGAAACGGTCAAAACGTAGACAGTAGGAAGACTCTGTCTTCCTGTACTTAGGTCGGCATTGTGTCTCTTATATTTAATTCCGATGCAATTTCTGTGTTTTTTCGTCAATGGGAAGGTCCGATGGATACAGTAAACCGGCAGAGGTGCATCGGAATGTAAAACTGGAGACACAGGAAACGCTCAAAACATAGACATTAATAAGACTCAGTCTTCCGGTACTTAAGTCGGCATTGTGTGTCTTATATTTCATTCCGATGCAATTTCTGTGTTTCATCGTCAATGGGAAGGTCCAAGGGATACAATAAACCTTGAGAGGTGCATCGGAATGTAAAACTGGTGACTTAGGAAACGCTCAAAACATAGACAGTAGGAAGACTCAGTCTTCCTGTACTTGAGTCGGCATTGTGAGTCTTATATTTAATTGCGATGCCATTTCTGTGTTTCATCGTCAATGGGAAAGTCCAATGGATACAGTAAACCTGCACAGATGCATCGGAATGTAAAAGTGGTGACACGGGATACGCTCAAATCATAGACCCTAAGAAGACTCAGTCTTCCTGTACTTATGTCGGCATTGTGTCTCTTATATTTAATTCCGATGCAATTTCTGTATTTCATCGTCAATGCGAAAGTCCAAGGCATACAGTAAACCTGCAGAGGTGCATCGGAATGTAAAAGTAGTGACACGGGAAACGCTCAAATCATAGACCCTAAGAAGACTCAGTTTTCTTGTACTTATGTCGGCATTGTGTCTCTTATATTTAAATCCGATGCAATTTCTGTTTTTCATCGTCAATGGGAAGGTCCAAGGGATACAGTAAACCTGCAGAGGTGCATCGGAATGTAAAACTGGTGACACAGGAAACGCTCAAAACATAGACCGTAAGAAGACTCAGTTTTCTTGTTCTTAAGTAGGCGTTGTGTCTCTTATATTTAATTCCGATGCAATTTCTGTGCTTCATCGTCAATGGGAAGGTCCAAGGGATATTGTAAACCTGCAGAGGTGCATCGGAATGAAAAACTGGTGACACAGGAAACGCTCAAACATAGACAGTAGAAAGAAAAACTCTTCCTATACTTATGTCGACATTGTGTCTCTTATATTTAATCCGATGCAATTTCTGTTTTTCTTCATCACTGTGAAGGTCCAATATATACAGTAAACCTGCGGAGGTGCATCGGAATGTAATACTGGTGACACAGGAAACGCTCAAAACATAGACAGTAGGAAGACTCAGTTTTCTTGTACTTAAGTAGGCGTTGTGTCTCTTATATTTAATTCCGATGCAATTTCTGTGTTTCATCGTCAATGGGAAGGTCCAATGAATACAGTAAACCTGCAGAGGTGCATCGGAATGTAAAACTGGTGACACAGGAAACGTTCAAAACGTAGACAGTAGAAAGACAAACTCTTCTTGTACTTAAGTCGACATTGTGTCTCTTATATTTAATTCCGGTGCAATTTCTGTGTTTCATCATCACTGTGAAGGACCAATGGATACAGTAAACCTGCGGAGGTGCATCGGAATGTAAAACTGGTGACACAGGAAACGCTCAAAACATAGACAGTAGGAAGAATCAATGTTCCTGTACTTAAGTCGGCTTTGTGTCTCTTACATTTAACTCTGATGCAATTTCTGTGTTTCATCGTCAATGGGAAATTCCAAGGGATACAGTAAACCTGCACAGTTGCATCGGAATGTAAAACTGGTGACACCGGAAACGCTCAAAACATAGACAGAAGGAAGACTCAGTCTTCCTGTACTTAAGTCGGCATTGTGTCACTTATATTTAATTCCGATGCAATTTCTGTGTTTCATCGTCACTGTGAAGGTCCAAGGGATACAGTAAACCTGCAGAGGTGCATCGGAATGTAAAACCGCTGACACAAGAAACGCTCAAAACATAGACAGTAGGAAGACTCAGTCTTCCTGTACTTGAGTCGGCATTGTGACTCATATTTAATTGCGATGCCATTTCTGTGTTTCATCGAAAATGGGAAGGTCCAAGGGATACAGTAAACCTGCACAGGTGCATCGGAATGTAAAACTGGTGACACCGGAAACGCTCAAAACATAGACAGTAGGGAGACTCAGTCTTCCTGTACTTAATCGGCATTGTGTCTCTTATATTTAATTCCGATGCAATTTCTGTATTTCATCGTCAATAGGACGGCCCAAGAGATACAGTAAACCGGCAGAGGTGCATCGGAATGTAAAACTGGTGACACAGGAAACGCTCAAACGTAGACCGTAAGAAGACTCCGTTTTCTTGTACTTAAGTGGGCATTGTATCTCTTATATTTAACTCCGATGCAATTACTGTGTTTCATCGTCATTAGGGTGATCCAAGGGATACAGTAAACCTGCAGAGGTGCATCGGAATGTAAAACAGGTGACCCAGGAAACGCTCAAAACATAGACAGTAGGAAGACTCAGTCTTCCTGTACTTAAGTCGGCATTGTGTCTCTTATATTTAATTCCGATGCAATTTCTGTGTTTCATCGTCAATGGGAAGGTCCAATGAATACAGTAAACCTGCAGAGGTGCATCGGAATGTAAAACTGGTGACACAGGAAACGTTCAAAACGTAGACAGTAGAAAGACAAACTCTTCCTGTACTTAAGTCGACATTGTGTCTCTTATAGTTAAATCCGGTGCAATTTCTGTGCTTCATCATCACTGTGAAGGACCAATGGATACAGTAAACCTGCGGAGGTGCATCGGAATGTAAAACTGGTGACACAGGAAACGCTCAAAACTTAGACAGTAGGAAGAATCAAAGTTCCTGTACTTAACTCGGCTTTGTGTCTCTTATATTTAATTGCGATGCCATTTCTGTGTTTCATCGTCAATGGGAAGGTCCAAGGGATACAGTAAACCTGCACAGGTGCATCGGAATGTAAAACTGGTGACACCGGAAACGCTCAAAACATAGACAGAAGGAAGACTCTGTGTTCCTGTACTTAAGTCGGTATTGTGTCACTTATATTTAATTCCGATGCAATTTGTGTGTTTCATCGTCACTGTGAAGGTCCAAGGGATACAGTAAACCTGCAGAGGTGCATCGGAATGTAAAACTGCTGACACAGGAAACGCTCAAAACATAGACAGTTGGAAGACTCAGTCTTCCTGTACTTGAGTCGGCAATGTGAATCTTATATTTAATTGCGATGCCATTTCTGTGTTTCATCGTCAATGGGAAGGTCCAAGGGATACAGTAAACCTGCACAGATGCATCGGAATGTTAAACTGGTGACACCGGAAACGCTCAAAACATAGACAGATGGAAGACTCAGTCTTCCTGTACTTAAGTCGGCATTGTGTCACTTATATTTAATTCCGATGCAATTTCTGTGTTTCATCGTCACTGTGAAGGTCCAAGGGATACAGTAAACCTGCAGAGGTGCATCGGAATGTAAAACCGCTGACACAGGAAACGCTAAAATCACAGACAGTAGGAAGACTCTGTCTTCCTGTACTTGAGTCGGCATTGTGACTCTTATATTTCATTGCGATGCCATTTCTGTGTTTCATCGACAATGGGAAGGTCCAAGGGATGCAGTAAATCTGCACAGGTGCATCGGAATGTAAAACTGGTGACACCGGAAACGCTCAAAACATAGACAGTAGGAAGACTCGGTCTTCCTGTACTTAAGTCGGCATTGTGTCTCTTATATTTAATTCCGCTGCAATTTCTGTATTTCATCGTCAATGGGACGGTCCAAGAGATACAGTAAACCTGCAGAGGTGCATCGGAATGTAAAACTGGTGACACAGGAAACGCTCAAAACATAGACCGTAAGAAGACTCCGTTTTCTTGTACTTAAGTCGGCGTTGTGTCTCTTATATTTAATTCCGATGCAATTTCTGTGATTCATCGGCAATGGGAAGGTCCAATGGATACAGTAAACCTGCAGAGGTGCATCGGAATGTAAACCTGCTGACACAGGAAACGCTCAAAACATAGACAGTAGGAAGACTCAGTCTTCCTGTGCTTGAGTCGGCATTGTGACTCTTATATTTAATTGCGATGCCATTTCTGTGTTTCATTGTCAATGGGAATGTCCAAGGGACACAGTAAACCTGCAAAGGTGCATCCGAATGTAAAACTGGTGACACCGGAAACGCTCAAACCATAGACAGTAGGAATACTCAGTCTTCCTGTACTAAAGTCGGCATTGTGTGTCTTATATTTAATTCCGATGCAATTTCTGTGTTTCAATGTCAATGGGAAGGTCCAATGAATACAGTAAACCTGCAGAGGTGCATCGGAATGTAAAACTGGTGTCGCAGGAAACGCTCAAATCATAGACAGTAGGAGGGCTCAGTCTTCCTGTACATAAGCCGGCATTGTGTCCCTTATATTTAAATCCGATGCAATTTCTGTTTTTCATCGTCAATGGGAAGGTCTAAGGGATACAGTAAACCTGCAAAGGTGCATCGGAATGTAAAACTGTTGACATCGGAAACGCTCAAAACATAGACAGTAGGAAGACTCAGTCTTCCTGTACTAAAGTCGGCATTGTGTCTCTTATATTTAATTCCGATGCAATTTCTGTATTTCATCATCAATGGAAAGGTCCAAGGAATACAGTAAACCTGCAGAGGTGCATCGGAATGTAAAACTGGTGACACAGGGAACGCTCAAAACATAGACCGTAAGAAGACTCAGTTTTCTTGTACTTAAGTCGGCGTTGTGTTTCTTATCTTTAATTCCGATGCAATTTCTGTGTTTCATCGTCAGTGGGAAGGTCCAAGGGATACAGTAAACCTGCACAGGTGCATCGGAATGTAAAACTGGTGACACAGGAAACGCTCAAAACATAGACCGTAAGAAGACTCAGTTTTCTTGTACTTAGTCGGCATTGTGTCTCTTATATTTAATTCCGATGCAATTTCTGTGTTTCATCATCACTGTGAAGGACCAATGGATACAGTAAACCTGCGGATGTGCATCGGAATGTAAAACTGGTGACACTGGTAACGCTCAAAACATAGACATTAATAGGACTCAGTCTTCCTGTACTTAAGTCAGCATTGTGTCTCTTATATTTAATTCCGATGCAATTTCTGTGTTTTTTCGTCAATGGGAAGGTCCAAGGGATACAGCAAATCTGCACAGGTGCATCGGAATGTAAAACTGGTGACACAGGAAACGCACGAAACATAGACCGTAAGAAGACACAGTTTTCTTGTACTTAAGTGGGCATTGTGACTCTTATATTTAACTCCGATGCAATTTCTGTGTTTCATTGTCAGTAGGGTGATCCAAGTGATACAGTAAAGCTGTGGAGGTGCATCGGAATGTAAAACAGGTGACCCAGGAAACGCTCAAAACATAGACAGTAGGAAGACTCTGTCTTCCTGTACTTAGGTCGGCATTGTGTCTCTTATATTTAATTCCCATGCAATTTCTGTGTTTTTTCGTCAATGGGAAGGTCCAATGGATACAGTAAACCGGCAGAGGTGCATCGGAATGTAAAACTGGAGACACAGGAAACGCTCAAAACATAGACATTAATAAGACTCAGTCTTCCGGTACTTAAGTCGGCATTGTGTGTCTTATATTTAATTCCGATGCAATTTCTGTGTTTCATCGTCAATGGGAAGGTCCAAGGGAAACAATAAACCTTGAGAGGTGCATCGGAATGTAAAACTGGTGACTTAGGAAACGCTCGAAACATAGACCGTAAGAAGACACAGTTTTCTTGTACTTAAGTGGGCATTGTGACTCTTATATTTAATTCCGATGGAATTTCTGTGTTTCATCGTCACTGTGAAGGTCCAAGGGATACAGTGAACCTGCAGAGTTGCATCGGAATGTAAAACTGCTGACACAGGAAACGCTCAAAACATAGACAGTAGGAAGACTCAGTCTTCCTGTACTTGAATCGGCATTGTGAGTCTTATATTTAATTGCGATGCCATTTCTGTGTTTCATCGTCAATGGGAAAGTCCAATGGATACAGTAAACCTGCACAGATGCATCGGAATGTAAAAGTGGTGACACGGGAAACGCTCAAATCATAGACCCTAAGAAGACTCAGTCTTTCTGTACTTATGTCGGCATTGTGTCTCTTATATTTAATTCCGATGCAATTTCTGTATTTCATCGTCAATGCGAAAGTCCAAGGCATACAGTAAACCTGCAGAGGTGCATCGGAATGTAAAAGTAGTGACACGGGAAACGCTCAAATCATAGACCCTAAGAAGACTCAGTTTTCTTGTACTTATGTCGGCATTGTGTCTCTTATATTTAAATCCGATGCAATTTCTGTTTTTCATCGTCAATGGGAAGGTCCAAGGGATTCAGTAAACCTGCAGAGGTGTATCAGAATGTAAAACTGGTGACACAGGAAACGCTCAAAACATAGACCGTAAGAAGACTCAGTTTTCTTGTACTTAAGTAGGCGTTGTGTCTCTTATATTTAATTCCGGTGCAATTTCTGTGTTTCATCGTCAATGGGAAGGTCCAAGGGATATAGTAAACCTGCAGAGGTGCATCAGAATGAAAAACTGGTGACACAGGAAACGCTCAAACATAGACAGTAGAAAGAAAAACTCTTCCTGTACTTGGGTCGACATTGTGTCTCTTATATTTAATCCGAAGCAATTTCTGTGTTTCTTCATCACTGTGAAGGTCCAATATATACAGTAAACCTGCGGAGGTGCATCGGAATGTAATACTGGTGACACAGGAAACGCTCAAAACATAGACAGTAGGAAGACTCAGTCTTCCTGTACTACAGTCGGCATTGTGTCTCTTATATTTAATTCCGATAGAATTTCTGTGTTTCATCGTCAATGGGAAGGTCCAATGAATACAGTAAACCTGCAGAGGTGCATCGGAATGTAAAACTGGTGACACAGGAAACGTTCAAAACGTAGACAGTAGAAAGACAAACTCTTCCTGTACTTAAGTCGACATTGTGTCTCTTATATTTAATTCCGGTGCAATTTCTGTGTTTCATCATCACTGTGAAGGACCAATGGATACAGTAAACCTGCGGAGGTGCATCGGAATGTAAAACTGGTGACACAGGAAACGCTCAAAACATAGACAGTAGGAAGAATCAATGTTCCTGTACTTAAGTCGGCTTTGTGTCTCTTACATTTAACTCCGATGCAATTTCTGTGTTTCATCGACAATGGGAAAGTCCAAGGGATACAGTAAACCTGCAGGGGTGCATCGGAATGTAAAACTGCTGACACAGGAAACGCTCAAAACATAGACAATAGGAAGACTCAGTCTTCCTGTACTTGAGTCGGCAATGTGACTCTTATATTTAATTGCGATGCCATTTCTGTGTTTCATCGTCAATGGGAAGGTCCAAGGGATACAGTAAACCTGCACAGATGCATCGGAATGTAAAACTGGTGACACCGGAAACGCTCAAAACATAGACAGATGGAAGACTCAGTCTTCCTGTACTTAAGTCGGCATTGTGTCACTTATTTTTAATTCCGATGCAATTTCTGTGTTTCATCGTCACTGTGAAGGTCCAAGGGATACAGTAAACCAGCAGAGGTGCATCGGAATGTAAAACCGCTGACACAGGAAACGCTAAAATCACAGACAGTAGGAAGACTCTGTCTTCCGGTACTTGAGTCGGCATTGTGACTCTTATATTTAATTGCGATGCCATTTCTGTGTTTCATCGACAATGGGAAGGTCCAAGGGATGCAGTAAACCTGCACAGGTGCATCGGAATGTAAAACTGGTGACACCGGAAACGCTCAAAACATAGACAGTAGGAAGACTCGGTCTTATTGTACTTAAGTCGGCATTGAGTCTCTTATATTTAATTCCGATGCAATTTCTGTATTTCATCGTCACTGGGACGGTCCAAGAGATACAGTAAACCTGCAGAGGTGCATCGGAATGTAAAACTGGTGACACAGGAAACGCTCAAAACATAGACCGTAAGAAGACTCCGTTTTCTTGTACTTAAGTCGGCGTTGTGTCTCTTATATTTAATTCCGATGCAATTTCTGTGATTCATCGGCAATGGGAGGGTCCAATGCATACAGTAAACCTGCAGAGGTGCATCGGAATGTAAAACAGGTGACACAGGAAGCGCTCAAAACATAGACCCTAAGAAGACTCAGTATTCTTGTACTTAAGTGGGCATTGTATCTCTTATATTTAAATCTGATGCAATTACTGTGTTTCATCGTCAGTAGGGTGATCCAAGGGATACAGTAAAGCTGCAGGGGTGCATCGGAATGTAAAACAGGTGACCCAGGAAACGCTGAAAACATAGACAGTAGGAAGACTCAGTCTTCCTGTACTTAAGTCGGCATTCTGTCTCTTATATTTAATTCCGATGCAATTTCTGTGTTTCATCGTCACTGGGAAGATCCAAGGGATGCAGTGAACCTGCAGAGGTGCGTCGGAATGTTAACCTGCTGACACAGGAAACGCTCAAAACATAGACAGTAGAAAGATAAACTCTTCCTGTACTTAAGTCGACATTGTGTCTCTTATATTTAATCCGATACAATTTTTGTGTTTCATCGCCACTGTGAAGGTCCAATGGATATAGTGAACCTGCGGAGGTGCATCGGAATGTAAAACAGGTGACACAGGAAACGCTCAAATCATAGACAGTAGGAAGACTCAGTCTTCCTGTACTTAAGTCGGCATTGTGTCTCTTATATTTAACTCCGATGCAATTTCTGTGTTTCAACGTGAATGGGAAGGTCCCAGGGATACAGTAAACCTGCAGAGGTGCAATGGAATGTAAAACTGGTGACACAGGAAACGCTCAAAGCGTAGACAGTAGGAGGACTGAGCGTCTTTCTGTACAAAAGCCGGGAATGTGTCACTTATATTTAAATCCGATGCAATTTCTGTTTTTCATCGTCAATGGGAAGGTCCAAGGGATACAGTAAACCTGCGCAGGTGCATCGGAATGTAAAACTGGTGTTACCGGAAACGCTCAAAACATAGACAGTAGGAAGACTCAGTCTTCCTGTACTTAAGTCGGCATTGTGTCTCTTATATTTAATTCCGATGCAATTTCTGCATTTCATCGTCAATGGGAAGGTCCAAGGGATACAGTAAACCTGCAGAGGTGCATCGGAATGTAAAACTGGTGACACAGGAAACGCTCAAATCATGGACCGTAAGAAGACTCAGTTTTCTTGAACTTAAGTCTGCGTTGTGTTTCTTATATTTAATTCCGATGCTATTTCTGTGTTTCATCGTCAGTGGGAAGGTCCAATGGATACAGTAAACCTGCAGAGGTGCATCAGAATGTAAAACAGGTGACACAGGAAGCGCTCAAAACATAGACCCTAAGAAGACTCAGTTTTCTTGTACTTAAGTGGGCATTGTATCTCTTATATTTAACTACGATGCAATTTCTGTGTTTCATCGTCAGTAGGGTGATCCAAGCGATACAGTAAAGCTGCAGAGATGCATCGGAATGTAAAACTGGTGACCCAGGAGAGGCTCAAAATATAGACAGTAGGAAGACTCAGTCTTCCTGTACTTAAGTCGGCATTGTGTCTCTTATATTTAAGTCCGATGCAATTTCTGTGTTTTTTCGTCGATGGAAAGGTCCAATGGATACAGCAAACCGGCAGAGTTGCATCGGAATGTAAAACTGGTGACACCGGAAACGCTCAAAACATATACAGTAGGAAGACTCAGTCTTCCTGTACTTGAGTCGGCATTGTGACTCTTATATTTAATTGCGATGCCGTTTCTGTGTTTCATCGTCAATGGGAAGGTCCAAGGGATACAGTAAACCTGCACAGGTGCATCGGAATGTAAAACAGGTGACACCGGAAACGCTCAAAACATAGACAGAAGGAAGACTCAGTCTTCCTGTCCTTAAGTCGGCATTGTGTCACTTATATTTAATTCCGATGCAATTTCTGTGTTTCATCGTCACTGTGAAGGTCCAAGGGATACAGAAAACCTGCAGAGGTGCATCGGAATGTAAAACCGCTGACACAGGAAACGCTCAAAACATAGACAGTAGGAAGACTCAGTCTTCCTGTACTTGAGTCGGCATTGTGACTCTTGTATTTAATTTTGACGCAATTTCTGTATTTCATCGTCAATGGGACGGTCCAAGAGATACAGTAAACCTGCAGAGGTGCATCGGAATGTAAAACTGGTGACACAGGAAACGCTCAAAACATAGACCGTAAGAAGACTCAGTTTTCTTGTACTTAAGTCGGCGTTGTGTCTCTTATATTTAATTCCGATGCAATTTCTGTGTTTCATCGTCAATGGGAAGGTCCAATGGATACAGTAAACCTGCAGAGGTGCATCGGAATGTAAAACAGGTGACACAGGAAGCGCTCAAAACATAGACCCTAAGAAGACTCAGTATTCTTGTACTTAAGTGGGCATTGTATCTCTTATATTTAACTCCGATATAATTACTGTGTTTCATCGTCAGTAGGGTGATCCAAGGGATACAGTAAAGCTGCAGAGGTGCATCGGAATGTAAAACAAGTGACCCAGGAAACGCTCGAAACATAGACCGTAAGAAGACACAGTTTTCTTGTACTTAAGTGGGCATTGTGACTCTTATATTTAATTCCGATGCAATTTCTGTGTTTCATCGTCACTGTGAAGGTCCAAATGATACAGTGAACCTGCAGAGGTGCATCGGAATGTAAAACTGCTGACACAGGAAACGCTCAAAACATAGACAGTAGGAAGACTCAGTCTTCCTGTACGTGAGTCGGCATTGTGACACTTATATTTAATTGCGATGCCATTTCTGTGTTTCATCGTCAATGGGATGGTCCAAGGGATACAGTAACCCTGCACAGGTGCATCCGAGAGTAAAGCTAGTGACACCGGAAACGCTCAAAACATAGACATTAGGAAGACTCAGTCATCCTGTACTAAAGTCGGCATTGTGTGTCTTATATTTAATTCAGATGCAATTTCTGTATTTCATCGTCAATGGGAAGGTCCAAGGCATACAGTAAACCTGCAGAGGTGCATCGGAATGTAAAACTGGTGACACAGGAAACGCTGAAAACATAGACTGTAAGAAGACTCAGTTTTCTTGTACTTAAGTCGTCGTTGTGTTTCTTATCTTTAATTCCGATGCAATTTCTGTGTTTCATCGTCAGTGGGAAGGTCCAAGGGATACAGTAAACCTGCACAGGTGCATCGGAATGGAAAACTGGTGTAGCAGGAAACGCTCTAATCATAGACAGTATGAGGGCTCAGTCTTCCTGTACATAAGCCGGTATTGTGTCCCTTATATTTAAATCCGAAGCAATTTCTGTATTTCATCGTCAATGGGAAGGTCCAAGAAATGCAGTAAACCTGCAGAGGTGCATCGGAATGTAAAACTGGTGACACAGGAAACGCTCAAAACATAGACCGTAAGAAGACTCAGTTTTCTTGTACTTAAGTCGACGTTGTGTCACTTATATTTAATTCCGTCGCAATTTCTGTGTTTCATCGTCAATGGGAAGGTCCAAGGGATACAGTAAACCTGCAGAGGTGCATCGGAATGTAAAACTGGTGTAGCAGGAAACGCTCTAATCATAGACAGTATGAGGGCTCAGTCTTCCTGTACATAAGCCGGCATTGTGTCCCTTATATTTAAATCCGAAGCAATTTCTGTTTTTCATCGTCAATGGGAAGGTCCAAGGGATACAGTAAACCTGCACAGGTGCATCGGAATGTAAAACTGGTGACACCGGAAACGCTCAAAGCATAGACAGTAGGAAGACTCAGTCTTCCTGTACTAAAGTCGGCATTGTGTCTCTTACATTTAATTCCGATGCATTTTCTGTGTTTCATCGTCAATGGGAAGGTCCAATGAATACAGTAAACCTGCAGAGGCGCATCGGAATGTAGAACTGGTGTCGCAGGAAACGCTCAAAACATAGACAGTAGGAAGACTCAATCTTCCTGTACTTCAGTCGGCATTGTGTCTGTTATACTTAATTCCGATGCAATTTCTGTTTTTCATCGTCAATGGGAAGGTCCAAGGGATACAGTAAACCTGCAGAGGTGCATTGGAATGTAAAACTGGTGACACAGGAAACGCTCAAACATAGACAGTAGGAGGGCTCAGTCTTCCTGTACATAAGCCGGCATTGTGTCTCTTATATTTAAATCCGATGCAATTTCTGTTTTTCATCGTCAATGGGAAGGTCCAAGGGATACAGTAAACCTGCACAGGTGCATCGGAATGTAAAACTGGTGACACCGGAAACGCTCAAAACATAGACAGTAGGAAGACTCAGTCTTCCTGTACTTAAGTCGGCATTGTGTCTCTTATATTTAATTCAGATGCAATTTCTGTATTTCATCGTCAATGGGAAGGTCCAAGGCATACAGTAAACCTGCAGAGGTGCATCGGAATGTAAAACTGGTGACACAGGAAACGCTGAAAACATAGACTGTAAGAAGACTCAGTTTTCTTGTACTTAAGTCGTCGTTGTGTTTCTTATCTTTAATTCCGATGCAATTTCTGTGTTTCATCGTCAGTGGGAAGGTCCAAGGGATACAGTAAACCTGCACAGGTGCATCGGAATGGAAAACTGGTGACACAGGAAACGCTCAAATCATAGACCGTAAGAAGACTCAGTTTTCTTGTACTTAAGTCGGCGTTGTGTCACTTATATTTAATTCCGATGCAATTTCTGTGTTTCATCGCCAATGGGAAGGTCCAAGGGATACAGTACCCCGCAGAGGTGCATCGGAATGTAAAACTGGTGACACAGGAAACGCTCAAAACATAGACAGTAGAAAGATAAACTCTTCCTGTACTTAAGTCGACATTGTGTCTCTTATATTTAATCCGATACAATTTTTGTGTTTCATCATCACTGTGAAGGTCCAATGGATACAGTGAACCTGCGGAGGTGCATCGGAATGTAAAACAGGTGACACAGGAAACGCTCAAATCATAGACAGTAGGAAGACTCAGTATTCCTGTACTTAAGTCGGCATTGTGTCTCTTATATTTAATTCCGATGCAATTTCTGTGTTTCATCGTCAATGGGAAGGTCCAATGAATACAGTAAACCTGCAGAGGCGCTTCGAAATGTAAAACTGGTGTCGCAGGAAACGCTCAAAACATAGACAGTAGGAAGACTCAATATTCCTGTACTTCAGTCGGCATTGTGTCTGTTACACTTAATTCCGATGCAATTTCTGTGTTTCAACGTGAATGGGAAGGTCCCAGGGATACAGTAAACCTGCAGAGGTGCATTGGAATGTAAAACTGGTGACACAGGAAACGCTCAAAGCGTAGACAGTAGGAGGACGGAGCGTCTTCCTGTACAAAAGCCGGGAATGTGTCACTTATATTTAAATCCGATGCAATTTCTGTTTTTCATCGTCAATGGGAAGGTCCAAGGGATACAGTAAACCTGCAGAGGTGCATCGGAATGTAAAACTGGTGACACAGGAAACGCTCAAATCATAGACCGTAAGAAGACTCAGTTTTCTTGAACTTAAGTCTGCGTTGTGTTTCTTATATTTAATTCCGATGCTATTTCTGTGTTTCATCGTCAGTGGGAAGGTCCAATGGATACAGTAAACCTGCAGAGGTGCATCAGAATGTAAAACAGGTGACACAGGAAGCGCTCAAAACATAGACCCTAAGAAGACTCAGTTTTCTTGTACTTAAGTGGGCATTGTATCTCTTATATTTAACTACGATGCAATTTCTGTGGTTCATCGTCAGTAGGGTGATCCAAGCGACACAGTAAAGCTGCAGAGATGCAACGGAATGTAAAACAGGTGACCCAGGAAAGGCTCAAAATATAGACAGTAGGAAGACTCAGTCTTCCTGTACTTAAGTCGGCATTGTGTCTCTTATATTTAAGTCCGATGCAATTTCTGTGTTTTTTCGTCGATGGAAAGGTCCAATGGATACAGCAAACCGGCAGAGTTGCATCGGAATGTAAAACTGGTGACACCGGAAACGCTCAAAACATAGACAGTAGGAAGACTCAGTCTTCCTGTACTAATGTCGGCATTGTGTCTCTTATATTTAATTCCGATGCAATTTTTGTATTTCATCGTCAATGGGAAGGTCCAAGTTATACAGTAAACCTGCAGAGGTGCATCGGAATGTAAAACTGGTGACACAGGGAACGCTCATAACATAGACCGTAAGAAGACTCAGTTTTCTTGTTTGTAAGTCGGCGTTGTGTCTCTTATATTTAATTCCGATGCAATTTCTGTGTTTCATCGTCAATGGGAAGGTCCAAGGGACACAGTAAACCTGCAGAGGTGCATCGGAATGTAAAACTTGTGACACAGGAAACGCTCAAACATAGACAGTAGAAAGAAAAACTCTTCCTGTACTTAAGTCGACATTGTGTCTCTTATATTTAATCGGATGCAATTTCTGTGTTTCTTCATCACTGTGAAGGTCCAATGCATACAGTAAACCTGCGGAGGTGCATCGGAATGTAAAACTGCTGACACAGGAAACGCTCGAATCATAGACAGTAGGAAGACTCAGTCTTCCTGTACTTGAGTCGGCATTGTGACTCTTATATTTAATTGCGATGCCGTTTCTGTGTTTCATCGTCAATGGGAAGGGCCAAGGGATACAGTAAACCTGCACAGGTGCATCGGAATGTAAAACAGGTGACACCGGAAACGCTCAAAACATAGACAGAAGGAAGACTCAGTCTTCCTGTCCTTAAGTCGGCATTGTGTCACTTATATTTAATTCCGATGCAATTTCTGTGTTTCATCGTCTCTGTGAAGGTCCAAGGGATACAGAAAACCTGCAGAGGTGCATCGGAATGTAAAACCGCTCACACAGGAAACGCTCAAAACATAGACAGTAGGAGGGCTCAGTCTTCCTGTACATAAGCCGGTATTGTGTCCCTTATATTTAAACCCGAAGCAATTTCTGTTTTTCATCGTCAATGGGAAGGTCCAAGGGATACAGTAAACCTGCACAGGTGCATCGGAATGTAAAACTGGTGTTACCGGAAACGCTCAAATCATAGACAGTAGGAAGACTCAGTCTTCCTGTACTTAAGTCGGCATTGTGTCTCTTATATTTAATTCCGATGCAATTTCTGCATTTCATCGTCAATGGGAAGGTCCAAGGGATACAGTAAACCTGCAGAGGTGCATCGGAATGTAAAACTGGTGACACAGGAAACGCTCAAAACATAGACCGTAAGAAGACTCAGTTTTCTTGTACTTAAGTCGGCGTTGTGTCTCTTATATTTAATTCCGATGCAATTTCTGTGTTTCATCGTCAATGGGAAGGTCCAATGGATACAGTAAACCTGCAGAGGTGCATCGGAATGTAAAACAGGTGACACAGGAAGCGCTCAAAACATAGACCCTAAGAAGACTCAGTATTCTTGTACTTAAGTGGGCATTGTATCTCTTATATTTAACTCCGATATAATTACTGTGTTTCATCGTCAGTAGGGTGATCCAAGGGATACAGTAAAGCTGCAGAGGTGCATCGGAATGTAAAACAAGTGACCCAGGAAACGCTCAAAACATAGACAGTAGGAAGACTCAGTCTTCCTGTTCTTAAGTCGGCATTGTGTCTCTTATATTTAATTCCGATGCAATTTCTGTGTTTTTTCGTCAATGGGAAGGTCCAATCGATACAGTAAACCGGCAGAGGTGCATCGGTATGTAAAACTGGTACACAGGAAACGCTCAAAACATAGACATTAATAAGACTCAGTCTTCCAGTACTTAAGTCGGCATTGTGTCTCTTATATTTAATTGCAATGCAATTTCTGTGTTCATCGTCAATGGGAAGGTCCAAGGGATACAATAAGCCTCCGGAGGTGCATCGGAATGTAAAACTGGTGACACAGGAAACGCTCGAAACATAGACCGTAAGAAGACACAGTTTTCTTGTACTTAAGTGGGCATTGTGACTCTTATATTTAATTCCGATGCAATTTCTGTGTTTCATCGTCACTGTGAAGGTCCAAGGGATACAGTGAACCTGCAGAGGTGCATCGGAATGTAAAACTGCTGACACAGGAAACGCTCAAAACATAGACAGTAGGAAGACTCAGTCTTCCTGTACGTGAGTCGGCATTGTGACACTTATATTTAATTGCGATGCCATTTCTGTGTTTCATCGTCAATGGGATGGTCCAAGGGATACAGTAACCCTGCACAGGTGCATCCGAGTGTAAAGCTAGTGACACCGGAAACCCTCAAAACATAGACATTAGGAAGACTCAGTCTTCCTGTACTAAAGTCGGCATTGTGTGTCTTATATTTAATTCCGATGTAATTTCTGTGTTTCATTGTCAATGGGAATGTCCAATGAATACAGTAAACCTGCAGAGGTGCGTCGGAATGTAAAACTGGTGTAGCAGGAAACGCTCAAATCATAGACAGTAGGAGGGCTCAGTCTTCCTGTACATAAGCCGGTATTGTGTCCCTTATATTTAAACCCGAAGCAATTTCTGTTTTTCATCGTCAATGGGAAGGTCCAAGGGATACAGTAAACCTGCACAGGTGCATCGGAATGTAAAACTGGTGTTACCGGAAACGCTCAAATCATAGACAGTAGGAAGACTCAGTCTTCCTGTACTTAAGTCGGCATTGTGTCTCTTATATTTAATTCCGATGCAATTTCTGCATTTCATCGTCAATGGGAAGGTCCAAGGGATACAGTAAACCTGCAGAGGTGCATCGGAATGTAAAACTGGTGACACAGGAAACGCTCAAATCATAGACCGTAAGAAGACTCAGTTTTCTTGAACTTAAGTCTGCGTTGTGTTTCTTATATTTAATTCCGATGCTATTTCTGTGTTTCATCGTCAGTGGGAAGGTCCAATGGATACAGTAAACCTGCAGAGGTGCATCAGAATGTAAAACAGGTGACACAGGAAGCGCTCAAAACATAGACCCTAAGAAGACTCAGTTTTCTTGTACTTAAGTGGGCATTGTATCTCTTATATTTAACTACGATGCAATTTCTGTGTTTCATCGTCAGTAGGGTGATCCAAGCGATACAGTAAAGCTGCAGAGATGCAACGGAATGTAAAACAGGTGACCCAGGAAAGGCTCAAAATATAGACAGTAGGAAGACTCAGTCTTCCTGTACTTAAGTCGGCATTGTGTCTCTTATATTTAAGTCCGATGCAATTTCTGTGTTTTTTCGTCGATGGAAAGGTCCAATGGATACAGCAAACCGGCAGAGTTGCATCGGAATGTAAAACTGGTGACACCGGAAACGCTCAAAACATAGACAGTAGGAAGACTCAGTCTTCCTGTACTAATGTCGGCATTGTGTCTCTTATATTTAATTCCGATGCAATTTTTGTATTTCATCGTCAATGGGAAGGTCCAAGTTATACAGTAAACCTGCAGAGGTGCATCGGAATGTAAAACTGGTGACACAGGGAACGCTCATAACATAGACCGTAAGAAGACTCAGTTTTCTTGTTTTTAAGTCGGCGTTGTGTCTCTTATATTTAATTCCGATGCAATTTCTGTGTTTCATCGTCAATGGGAAGGTCCAAGGGACACAGTAAACCTGCAGAGGTGCATCGGAATGTAAAACTTGTGACACAGGAAACGCTCAAACATAGACAGTAGAAAGAAAAACTCTTCCTGTACTTAAGTCGACATTGTGTCTCTTATATTTAATCGGATGCAATTTCTGTGTTTCTTCATCACTGTGAAGGTCCAATGCATACAGTAAACCTGCGGAGGTGAATCGGAATGTAAAACTGCTGACACAGGAAACGCTCAAATCATAGACAGTAGGAAGACTCAGTCTTCCTGTACTTGAGTCGGCATTGTGACTCTTATATTTAATTGCGATGCCGTTTCTGTGTTTCATCGTCAATGGGAAGGGCCAAGGGATACAGTAAACCTGCACAGGTGCATCGGAATGTAATACAGGTGACACCGGAAACGCTCAAAACATAGACAGAAGGAAGACTCAGTCTTCCTGTCCTTAAGTCGGCATTGTGTCACTTATATTTAATTCCGATGCAATTTCTGTGTTTCATCGTCTCTGTGAAGGTCCAAGGGATACAGAAAACCTGCAGAGGTGCATCGGAATGTAAAACCGCTGACACAGGAAACGCTCAAAACATAGACAGTAGGAAGACTCAGTCTTCCTGTACTTGGGTCGGCATTGTGACTCTTCTATTTAATTGCGATGCCATTTCTGTGTTTCATCGTCAATGGGAAGGTCCAAGGGATACAGTAAACCTGCACAGGTGCATCGGAATGTAAAACTGGTGACACCGGAAACGCTCAAAACATAGACAGTAGGAAGACTCAGTCTTCCTGTACTTAAGTCGGCATTGTGTCTCTTATATTTAATTTTGATGCAATTTCTGTATTTCATCGTCAATGGGACGGTCCAAGAGATACAGTAAACCTGCAGAGGTGCATCGGAATGTAAAACTGGTGACACAGGAAACGCTCAAAACATAGACCGTAAGAAGACTCAGTTTTCTTGTACTTAAGTCGGCGTTGTGTCTCTTATATTTAATTCCGATGCAATTTCTGTGTTTCATCGTCAATGGGAAGGTCCAATGGATACAGTAAACCTGCAGAGGTGCATCGGAATGTAAAACAGGTGACACAGGAAGCGCTCAAAACATAGACCCTAAGAAGACTCAGTATTCTTGTACTTAAGTGGGCATTGTATCTCTTATATTTAACTCCGATATAATTACTGTGTTTCATCGTCAGTAGGGTGATCCAAGGGATACAGTAAAGCTGCAGAGGTGCATCGGAATGTAAAACAAGTGACCCAGGAAACGCTCAAAACATAGACAGTAGGAAGACTCAGTCTTCCTGTTCTTAAGTCGGCATTGTGTCTCTTATATTTAATTCCGATGCAATTTCTGTGTTTTTTCGTCAATGGGAAGGTCCCATCGATACAGTAAACCGGCAGAGGTGCATCGGTATGTAAAACTGGTACACAGGAAACGCTCAAAACATAGACATTAATAAGACTCAGTCTTCCAGTACTTAAGTCAGCATTGTGTCTCTTATATTTAATTGCAATGCAATTTCTGTGTTCATCGTCAATGGGAAGGTCCAAGGGATACAATAAGCCTCCGGAGGTGCATCGGAATGTAAAACTGGTGACACAGGAAACGCTCGAAACATAGACCGTAAGAAGACACAGTTTTCTTGTACTTAAGTGGGCATTGTGACTCTTATATTTAATTCCGATGCAATTTCTGTGTTTCATCGTCAATGTGAAGGTCCAAGGGATACAGTGAACCTGCAGAGGTGCATCGGAATGTAAAACTGCTGACACAGGAAACGCTCAAAACATAGACAGTAGGAAGACTCAGTCTTCCTGTACGTGAGTCGGCATTGTGACACTTATATTTAATTGCGATGCCATTTCTGTGTTTCATCGTCAATGGGATGGTCCAAGGGATACAGTAACCCTGCACAGGTGCATCCGAGTGTAAATCTAGTGACACCGGAAACCCTCAAAACATAGACATTAGGAAGACTCAGTCTTCCTGTACTAAAGTCGGCATTGTGTGTCTTATATTTAATTCCGATGTAATTTCTGTGTTTCATTGTCAATGGGAATGTCCAATGAATACAGTAAACCTGCAGAGGTGCATCGGAATGTAAAACTGGTGACACAGGAAACGCTCAAAACATAGACCGTAAGAAGACTCAGTTTTCTTGTACTTAAGTCGACGTTGTGTCACTTATATTTAATTCCGATGCAATTTCTGTGTTTCATCGTCAATGGGAAGGTCCAAGGGATACAGTAAACCTGCAGAGGTGCATCGGAATGTAAAACTGGTGTAGCAGGAAACGCTCTAATCATAGACAGTATGAGGGCTCAGTCTTCCTGTACATAAGCCGGCATTGTGTCCCTTATATTTAAATCCGAAGCAATTTCTGTTTTTCATCGTCAATGGGAAGGTCCAAGGGATACAGTAAACCTGCACAGGTGCATCGGAATGTAAAACTGGTGACACCGGAAACGCTCAAAGCATAGACAGTAGGAAGACTCAGTCTTCCTGTACTAAAGTCGGCATTGTGTCTCTTATATTTAATTCCGATGCATTTTCTGTGTTTCATCGTCAATGGTAAGGTCCAATGAATACAGTAAACCTGCAGAGGCGCATCGGAATGTAGAACTGGTGTCGCAGGAAACGCTCAAAACATAGACAGTAGGAAGACTCAATCTTCCTGTACTTCAGTCGGCATTGTGTCTGTTATACTTAATTCCGATGCAATTTCTGTTTTTCATCGTCAATGGGAAGGTCCAAGGGATACAGTAAACCTGCAGAGGTGCATTGGAATGTAAAACTGGTGACACAGGAAACGCTCAAACATAGACAGTAGGAGGGCTCAGTCTTCCTGTACATAAGCCGGCATTGTGTCTCTTATATTTAAATCCGATGCAATTTCTGTTTTTCATCGTCAATGGGAAGGTCCAAGGGATACAGTAAACCTGCACAGGTGCATCGGAACGTAAAACTGGTGACACCGGAAACGCTCAAAACATAGACAGTAGGAAGACTCAGTCTTCCTGTACTTAAGTCGGCATTGTGTCTCTTATATTTAATTCAGATGCAATTTCTGTATTTCATCGTCAATGGGAAGGTCCAAGGGATGCAGTAAACCTGCAGAGGTGCATCGGAATGTAAAACTGGTGACACAGGAAACGCTCAAAACATAGACCGTAAGAAGACTCAGTTTTCTTGTACTTAAGTCGGCGTTGTGTCACTTATGTTTAATTCCGATGCAATTTCTGTGTTTCATCGTCAATGGGAAGTTCCAAGGGATACAGTAAACCTGCAGAATTGCATCGGAATGTAAAACTGGTGACACAGGAAACGCTCAAAACATAGACAGTAGAAAGATAAACTCTTCCTGTACTTAAGTCGACATTGTGTCTCTTATATTTATTCCCATACCATTTCTGTGTTTCATCATCACTGTGAAGGTCCAATGGATACAGTAAACCTGCGGATGTGCATCGGAATGTAAAACAGGTGACACAGGAAACGCTCAAAACATAGACAGTAGGAAGACTCAGTCTTCCTGTACTTAAGTCGGCATTGTGTCTCTTATATTTAATTCCGATGCAATTTCTGTGTTTCATCGTCAATGACAAGGTCCAATGAATACAGTAAACCTGCAGAGGCGCATCGGAATGTAAAACTGGTGTTACCGGAAACGCTCAAAACATAGACAGTAGGAAGATTCAGTCTTCCTGTACTTAAGTCGGCATTGTGTCTCTTATATTTAATTCCGATGCAATTTCTGTGTTTCATCGTCAATGGGAAGGCCAATGAATACAGTAAACCTGCAGAGGCGCATCGGAATGTAAAACTGGTGTCGCAGGAAACGCTCAAAACATAGACAGTAGGAAGACTCAGTCTTCCTGTACTTAGGTCGGCATTGTGTCTCTTATATTTAATTCCGATGCAATTTCTGTATTTCATCGTCAATGGGAAGGTCCAAGGGATACAGTAAACCTGCAGAGGTGCATCGGAATGTAAAACTGGTGACACAGGAAACGCTGAAAACATAGACTGTAAGAAGACTCAGTTTTCTTGTACTTAAGTCGGCGTTGTGTTTCTTATATTTAATTCCGATGCAATTTCTGTTTTTCATCGTCGGTGGGAAGTTCCAAGGGATACAGTAAACCTGCAGAGGTGCATCGGAATGTAAAACAGGTGACACAGTACCCGCTCAAAACATAGACCCTAAGAGGACTCAGTTTTCTTGTACTTAAGTGGGCATTGTATATCTTATATTGAACTCCGATGCAATTTCTATGTTTCATCGTCTGTAGGGTGATCCAAGGGATACAGTAAACCGGCAGAGGTGCATCGGAAAGTAAAACAGGAGACCCAGGAAACGCTCAAAACATAGACAGTAGGAAGACTCAGTCTTCCTGTACTTAAGTCGGCATTGTGTCTCTTATATTTAAGTCCGATGCAATTTCTGTGTTTTTTCGTCAAAGGGAAGGTCCAATGGATACAGTAAACCGGCAGAGTTTCATCGGAATGTATAACTGGTGACACAGGAAACGCTCAAAACATAGTCATTAATAAGACTCAGTCTTCCTGTACTAGAGTCGGCATTGTGTCTCTTATATTTAATTCCGATGCAATTTCTGTGTTTATCGTCAATGGGAAGGTCCAAGGGATACAATAAACCTCCAGAGGTGCATCGGAATGTAAAACTGGTGACACAGGAATCGCTCAAAACATAGACCGTAAGAAGTCACAGTTTTCTTTTACTTAAGTGGGCATTGTGACTCTTATATTTAATTCCGATGCAATTTCTGTGGTTCATCGTCACTGTGAAGGTCCACGGGATACAGTAAACCTGCAGAGGTGCATCGGAATGTAAAACTGTTGACACAGGAAACGCTCAAAACATAGACAGTAGAAAGATAAACTCTTCATGTACTTAAGTCGACATTGTGTCTCTTATATTTAATCCGATACAATTTCTGGGTTTCATCATCACTGTGAAGGTCCAATGGATACAGTAAACCTGCGCAGGTGCATCGGAATGTAAAACTGGTGACACAGGAAACGCTCAAAACATAGACAGTAGGAAGACTCAGTCTTCCTGTACTTAAGTCGGCATTGTGTCTCTTATATTTAATTCCGATGCAATTTCTGTGTTTCATCGTCAATGGGAAGGTCCAATGAATGCAGTAAACCTGCAGAGGAGCATCGGAATGTAAAACTGGTGCCGCAGGAAACGCTCAAAACATAGACAGTAGGAAGACTCAATCTTCCTGTAGTTCAGTCGGCATTGTGTCTGTTATAGTTAATTCCGAAGCAATTTCTGTGTTTCATCGTCAATGGGAAGGTCCTAGGAATACAGTAAACCTGCAAAGGTGCATTGGAATGTAAAACTGGTGACACAGGAGACGCTCAACGCATAGACAGTAGGAGCGCTCAGTCTTCCTGTACATAAGCCGGCATTGTGTCTCTTATATTTAAATCCGATGCAATTTCTGTATTTCATCGTCAATGGGAAGGTCCAAGGGATACAGTAAACCTGCAGAGGTGCATCGGAATGTAAAACTGGATGACACAGGAAACGCTCAAAACATAGACCGTAAGAAGACTCAATTTTCTTGTACTTAAGTCGGCGTTGTGTCACTTATATTTAATTCCGATGCAATTTCTGTGTTTCATCGTCATTGGGATGGTCCAAGGGATACAGTAAACCTGCAGAATTGCATCGGAATGTAAAACTGGTGACACAGGAAACGCTCAAAACATAGACAGTAGAAAGATAAACTCTTCCTGTACTTAAGTCGACATTGTGTCTCTTATATTTAATCCCATACCATTTCTGTGTTTCATCATCACTGTGAAGGTCCAATGGATACAGTAAACCTGCGGAGGTGCATCGGAATGTAAAACAGGTGACACAGGAAACTCTCAAAACATAGACAGTAGGAAGACTCAGTCTTCCTGTACTTAAGTCGGCATTGTGTCTCTTATATTTAATTCTGATGCAATTTCTGTGTTTCATCGTCTATGGCAAGGTCCAATGAATACAGTAAACCTGCAGAGGCGCATCGGAATGTAAAACTGGTGTTACCGGAAACGCTCAAAACATAGCCAGTAGGAATACTCAGTCTTCCTGTACTTAAGTCGGCATTGTGTGTCTTATATTTAATTCCGATACAATTTCTGCGTTTCATCGTCAATGGGAAGGTCCAAGGGATACAGTAAACCTGCAGAGGTGCATCGGAATGTAAAACTGGTGACACAGGAAACGCTCAAAACATAGACCGTAAGAAGACTCAGTTTCTTGTACTTAAGTCGGCGTTGTGTTTCTTATATTTAATTCCGATGCAATTTCTGTTTTTCATCGTCAGTGGGACGGTCCAATGGAAACAATAAACCTGCAGAGGTGCATCGGAATGTAAAACAGGTGACACAGTACGCGCTCAAAACATAGACCCTAAGAAGACTCAGTTTTCTTGTACTTAAGTGGGCATTGTATATCTTATATTTAACTCCGATGCAATTTCTGTGTTTCATCGTCAGTAGGGTGATCCAAGGGATACAGTAAACCGGCAGAGGTGCATCGGAATGTAAAACAGGTGACCCAGGAAACGCTCAAAACATAGACAGTAGGAAGACTCAGTCTTCCTGTACTTAAGTCGGCATTGTGTCTCTTATATTTAAGTCCGTTGCAATTTCTGTGTTTTTTCGTCAAAGGGAAGGTCCAATGGATACTGTAAACCGGCAGAGTTTCATCGGAATGTATAACTGGTGACACAGGAAACGCTCAAAACATAGACATTAATAAGACTCAGTCTTCCTGTACTTAAGTCGGCATTGTGTCTCTTATATTTAATTCCGATGCAATTTCTGTGTTTCATCGTCAATGGGAAGGTCCAAGGGATACAGTAAACCTGCAGAGGTGCATCGGAATGTAAAACTGCTGACACAGGAAACGCTCAAAACATAGACAGTAGAAAGATAAACTCTTTATGTACTTAAGTCGACATTGTGTCTTTTATATTTAATCCGATACTATTTCTGGGTTTCATCATCACTGTGAAGGTCCAATGGATACAGTAAACCTGCGGAGGTGCATCGGAATGTAAAACTGGTGACACAGGAAACGCTCAGAACATAGACCGTAAGAAGACTCAGTTTTCTTGTACTTAAGTCGGCGTTGTGTCACTTATATTTAATTCCGATGCAATTTCTGTGTTTCATCGTCAATGGGAAGGTCCAAGGGATACAGTAAACCTGCAGAATTGCATCGGAATGTAAAACTGGTGACACAGGAAACGGTCAAAACATAGACAGTAGAAAGATAAACTCTTCCTGTACTTAAGTCGACATTGTGTCTCTTATATTTAATTCCGATGCAATTTCTGTGTTTCATCGTCAATGGGAAGGTCCAATGAATACAGTAAACCTGCAGAGGCGCATCGGAATGTAAAACTGGTGTCGCAGGAAACGCTCAAAACATAGACAGTAGGAAGACTCAATCTTCCTGTACTTCAGTCGGCATTGTGTCTGTTATACTTAATTCCGATGCAATTTCTGTGTTTCATCGTCAATGGGAAGGTCCTAGGGATACAGTAAACCTGCAGAGGTGCATTGGAATGTAAAACTGGTGACACAGGAAACGCTCAACGCATAGACAGTAGGAGCGCTCAGTCTTCCTGTACATAAGCCGGCATTGTGTCTCTTATATTTAAATCCGATGCAATTTCTGTTTTTCATCGTCAATGGGAAGGTCCAAGGGATACAGTAAACCTGCACAGGTGCATCGGAATGTAAAACTGGTGACACCGGAAACGCTCAAATCATAGACAGTAGGAAGACTCAGTCTTCCTGTACTTAAGTCGGCATTGTGTCTCTTATATTTAATTCAGATGCAATTTCTGTATTTCATCGTCAATGGGAAGGTCCAAGGGATACAGTAAACCTGCAGAGGTGCATCGGAATGAAAAACTGGTGACACAGGAAACGCTCAAAACATAGACCGTAAGAAGACTCAGTTTTCTTGTACTTAAGTCGGCGTTGTGTCACTTATATTTAATTCCGATGCAATTTCTGTGTTTCATCGTCAATGGGAAGGTCCAAGGGATACAGTAAACCTGCAGAATTGCATCGGAATGTAAAACTGGTGACACAGGAAACGGTCAAAACATAGACAGTAGAAAGATAAACTCTTCCTGTACTTAAGTCGACATTGTGTCTCTTATATTTAATCCCATACCATTTCTGTGTTTCATCATCACTGTGTAGGTCCAATGGATACAGTAAACCTGCGGATGTGCATCGGAATGTAAAACCGGTGACACAGGAAACGCTCAAAACATAGACAGTAGGAAGACTCAGTCTTCCTGTACTTAAGTCGGCATTGTGTCTCTTATATTTAATTCCGATGCAATTTGTGTTTTTCATCGTCAATGGCAAGGTCCAATGAATACAGTAAACCTGCAGAGGCGCATCGGAATGTAAAACTGGTGTTACCGGAAACGCTCAAAACATAGACAGTAGGAAGACTCAGTCTTCCTGTACTTAAGTCGGCATTGTGTCTCTTATATTTAATTCCGATGCAATTTCTGTGTTTCATCGTCAATGGGAAGGTCCAATGAATACAGTAAACCTGCAGAGGCGCATCGGAATGTAAAACTGGTGTCGCAGGAAACGCTCAAAACATAGACAGTAGGAAGACTCAGTCTTCCTGTACTTAGGTCGGCATTGTGTCTCTTATATTTAATTCCGATGCAATTTCTGTATTTCATCGTCAATGGGAAGGTCCAAGAGATACAGTAAACCTGCAGAGGTGCATCGGAATATAAAACTGGTGACACAGGAAACGCTCAAAACATAGACCGTAAGAAGACTCAGTTTTCTTGTACTTAAGTCGGCGTTGTGTTTCTTATATTTAATTCCGATGCAATTTCTGTTTTTCATCGTCGGTGGGAAGGTCCAATGGATACAGTAAACCTGCAGAGGTGCATCGGAATGTAAAACAGGTGACACAGTACCCGCTCAAAACATAGACCCTAAGAAGACTCAGTTTTCTTGTACTTAAGTGGGCAATGTATCTCTTATATTGAACTCCGATGCAATTTCTCTGTTTCATCGTCAGTAGGGTGATCCAAGGGATACAGTAAACCGGCAGAGGTGCATCGGAATGTAAAACAGGTGACCCAGGAAACGCTCAAAACATAGACAGTAGGAAGACTCAGTCTTCCTGTACTTAAGTCGGCATTGTGTCTCTTATATTTAAGTCCGATGCAATTTCTGTGTTTTTTCGTCAAAGGGAAGGTCCAATGGATACAGTAAAACGGCAGAGTTTCATCGGATTGTATAACTGGTGACACAGGAAACGCTCAAATCATAGTCATTAATAAGACTCAGTCTTCCTGTACTAGAGTCGGCATTGTGTCTCTTATATTTAATTCCGATGCAATTTCTGTGTTTCATCGTCAATGGGAAGGTCCAATGGATACAGTAAACCGGCAGAGTTGCATCGGAATGTATAACTGGGGACACAGGAAACGCTCAAGACATAGACATTAATAAGACTCAGTCTTCCTGTACTTAAGTCGGCATTGTGTCTCTTATATTTAATTCCGATGCAATTTCTGCGTTTCATCGTCAATGGGAAGGTCCAAGGGATACAATAAACCTCGAGAGGTGCATCGGAATGTAAAACTGGTGACACAGGAAACGCTCAAATCATAGACAGTAGGAGGGCTCAGTGTTCCTGTACATAAGCCGGCATTGTGTCTCTGATATTTAAATCCGATGCAATTTCTGTTTTTCATCGTCAATGGGAAGGTCCAAGGGATACAGTAAACCTGCACAGGTGCATCGGAATGTAAAACTGGTGACACCGGAAACGCTCAAAACATAGACAGTAGGAAGACTCAGTCTTCCTGTACTTAAGTCGGCATTGTGTCTCTTATATTTAATTCCGATGCAATTTCTGTGTTTCATCGTCAATGGGAACGTCCAAGGAATACAGTAAACCTGCAGAGGTGCATCGGAATGTAAAACTGGTGACACAGGAAACGCTCAAAACATAGACAGTAGAAATACAAACTCTTCCTGTACGTAAGTCGATATTGTGTCTCTTATATTTAATTCCGATGCAATTTCTGTGTTCCATCATCACTGTGTAGGTCCAATGGATACAGTAAACCTGCGGAGGTGCATCGGAATGTAAAACTGGTGACACAGGAAACGCTCAAATCATAAACAGTAGGAAGACTCAGTCTTCCTGTACCTAAGTCGTCATTGTGTCTCTTATATTTAATTCCGATGCAATTTCTGTGTTTCATCGTCAATGGGAAGGTCCAATGAATACAGTAAACCTGCAGAGGCGCATCGGAATGTAAAACTGGTGTCGCATTAAACGCTCAAAACATAGACAGTAGGAAGACTCAATCTTCCTGTAGTTCAGTCGGCATTGTGTCTGTTATACTTAACTCCGATGCAATTTCTGTCTTTCATCGTCAATGGGAAGGTCCAAGGGATACAGTATACCTGCAGAGGTGCATTGGAATGTAAAACTGGTGACACAGGAAACGCTCAAAGCATAGACAGTAGGAGGGCCCAGTCTTCCTGTACATAAGCCGGCATTGTGTCTCTTATATTTAAATCCGATGCAAGTTCTGTTTTTCATCGGCAATGGAAAGGTCCAAGGGATACAGTAAACCTGCAGAGGTGCATCGGAATGTAAAACTGGTGACACAGGATACGCTCAAAACATAGACCTTAAGAAGACTCAGTTTTCCTGTACTTAAGTCGGCGTTGTGTCTCTTATATTTAATTCCGATGCAATTTCTGCGTTTCATCGTCAATGGGAAGGTCCAAGGGATACAGTAAACCTGCAGAGGTGCATCGGAATGTAAAACTGGTGACACAGGATACGCTCAAAACATAGACTGTAGAAATACAAACTCTTCCTGTACGTAAGTCGATATTGTGTCTCTTATATTTAATTCCGATGCAATTTCTGTGTTCCGTCATCACTGTGTAGGTCCAATAGATACAGTAAACCTGCGGAGGTGCATCGGAATGTAAAACTGGTGACACAGGAAACGCTCAAATCATAAACAGTAGGAAGACTCAGTCTTCCTGTACTTAAGGCGTCATTGTGTCTCTTATATTTAATTCCGATGCAATTTCTGTGTTTCATCGTCAATGGGAAGGTCCAATGAATACAGTAAACCTGCAGAGGCGCATTGGAATGTAAAACTGGTGTCGCATTAAACGCTCAAAACATAGACAGTAGGAAGACTCAGTCTTCCTGTACTTAAGTCGGCATTGTGTCTCTTATATGTAAGTCCGACGCAATTTCTGTGTCTTTTCGTCAATGAGAAGGTCCAATGGATACAGTAAACCGGCAGAGTTGCATCGGAATTTATAACTGGTGACACAGGAAACGCGCAAAACATAGACACTAATAAGACTCAGTCTTCCTGTACTTAAGTAGGCATTGTGTCTCTTATATTTAATTCCGATGCAATTTCTGTGTTTCATCGTCAATGGGAAGGTCCAAGGGATACAATAAACCTCCAGAGGTGCATCGGCATGTAAAACTGGTGACACAGGAAACGCTCAAATCATAGACCGTAAGATGACACAGTTTTCTTGTACTTAAGTGGGCATTGTGACTCTTATATTTAATTCCGATGCAATTTCTGTGTTTCATCGTAACTGTGAAGGTCCAAGGTATACAGTAAACCTGCAGAGGTGCATCGGAATGTAAAACAGCTGACACAGGAAACGCTCAAAACATAGACAGTAGGAAGACTCAGTCTTCCTGTACTTGAGTCGGCATTGTGACTCTTATATTTAATTGCGATGCCATTTCTGTGTTTCATCGTCAATGGGAAGGTCCAAGGGATACAGTAAACCTGCACAGGTGCATTGGAATGTAAAACTGGTGACACAGGAAACGCTCAAAGCATAGACAGTAGGAGGGCTCAGACTTCCTGTACATAAGCCGGCATTGTTTCTCTTATATTGAAATCCGACGCAAGTTCTGTTTTTCATCGTCAATATGAAGGTCCAAGGGATAGAGTAAACCTGCACAGGTGCATCGGAATGTAAAACTGGTGACACCGGAAACGCTCAAAACATAGACAGTAGGAAGACTCAGTCTTTCTGTACTTAAGTCGGCATTGTGTCTCTTATATTTTATTCCGATGCAATTTCTGTGTTTCATCGTCGATGGGAAGGTCCAAGGGATACAGTAAAGCTGCAGAGGTGCATCGGAATGTAAAACTGGTGACACAGGAAACGCTCAAAACATAGACAGTAGAAATACAAACTCTTCCTGTACGTAAGTCGATATTGTGTCTCTTATATTTAATTCCGATGCAATTTCTGTGTTCCATCATCACTGTGAAGGTCCAATGGATACAGTAAATCTGCGGAGGTGGATCGGAATGTAAAACTGGTGACACAGGAAACGCTCAAAACATAGACAGTAGGAAGACTCAGTCTTCCTGTACTTAAGTCGTCATTGTGTCTCTTATATTTAATTCCGATGCACTTTCTGTGTTTCATCGTCAATGGAAAGGTCCAATGAATGCACTAAACCTGCAGAGGCGCATCGGAATGTTAAACTGGTGTCGCATTAAACGCCCAAAACATAGACAGTAGGAAGACTCAATCTTCCTGTACTTCAGTCGGCATTGTGTCTGTTATACTTAATTCCGTTGCAATTTCTTTGTTTCATCGTCTATGGGAAGGTCCAATGGATACAGTAAACCTGCAGAGGTGCATCGGAATGTAAAGCAGGTGACACGGGAAGCGCTCAAAACATAGACCCTAAGAAGACTCAGTTTTCTTGTACTTAAGTGGGCGTTGTATCTCTTATATTTAACTCCGATGCAATTTCTGTGTTTCATCGTCAGTAGGGTGATCGAAGGGATACAGTAAAGCTGCAGAGGTGTATCGGAATGTAAAACTGGTGACACAGGAAACGCTCAAAACATAGACGTTAAGATGACACAGTTTTCTTGTACTTAAGTGGGCATTGTGACTCTTATATTTAATTCCGATGCAATTTCTGTGTTTCATCGTAACTGTGAAGGTCCAAGGGATACAGTAAACCTGCAGAGGTGCATCGGAATGTTAAACTGCTGACACAGGAAACGCTCAAAACATAGACATTAGGAAGACTCAGTCTTCCTGTACTTGAGTCGGCATTGTGACTCTTATATTTAATTGCGATGCCATTTCTGTGTTTCATCGTCAATGGGAAGGTCCAAGGGATACAGTAAACCTGCACAGGTGCATCGGAATGTAAAACTGGTGACACCGGAAACGCTCAAATCATAGACAGTAGGAAGACTCAGTCTTCCTGTACTTAAGTCGGCATTGTGTCTCTTATATTTAATTCCGATGCAATTTCTGTATTTCATCGTCAATGGGAAGGTCCAGGGGATACAGTAAACCTGCAGAGGTGCATCGGAATGTAAAACTGGTGACACAGGAAACGCCAAAACATAGACGGTAAGAAGACTTAGTTTTCTTGTACTTAAGTCGGCGTTGTGTCTCTTATATTTAATTCCGATGCAATTTCTGTGTTTCATCGTCAATGGGAAGGTCCAATGGATACAGTAAACCTGCAGAAGTGCATCGTAATGTAAAACAGGTGACACAGGAAGCGCTCAAAACATAGACCCTAAGAAGACTCAGTTTTCTTGTACTGAATTGGGCATTGTATCTCTTATATTTAACTCCGATGCAATTTCAGTGTTTCATCGTCAGTAGGGTGATTCAAGGGATACTGTAAATCTGCAGAGGTGCATCGGAATGTAAAACAGGTGACCCATTAAACGCTCAAAACATAGATAGTAGGAAGACTCAGTCTTCCTGTACTTAAGTAGGCATTGTGTCTCTTATATTTTAGTCCGATGCAATTTCTGTGTTTTTTCGTCAATGGGAAGGTCCAATGGATACAGTAAACCGGCAGATTTGCATCGGAATGTATAACTGGGGACACAGGAAACGCTCAAAACATAGACATTATTAAGACTCAGTCTTCCTGTACTTAAGTCGGCATTGTTTCTCTTATATTTAATTCCGATGCAATTTCTGCGATTCATCGTCAATGGGAAGGTCCAAGGGATACAATAAACCCCCAGAGGTGCATTGGAATGTAAAACTGGTGACACAGGAAACGCTCAAATCACAGACAGTAGGAGGGCTCAGTGTTCCTGTACATAAGCCGGCATTGTGTCTCTGATATTTAAATCCGATGCAATTTCTGTTTTTCATCGTCAATGGGAAGGTCCAAGGGATACAGTAAACCTGCACAGGTGCATCGGAATGTAAAACTGGTGACACCGGAAACGCTCAAAACATAGACAGTAGGAAGACTCAGTCTTCCTGTACTTAAGTCGGCATTGTGTCTCTTATATTTAATTCCGATGCAATTTCTGTGTTTCATCGTCAATGGGAACGTCCAAGGGATACAGCAAACCTGCAGAGGTGCGCTCGGAATGTAAAACTGGTGACACAAGAAACGCTCAAAACATAGACAGTAGAAATACAAACTCTTCCTGTACGTAAGTCGATATTGTGTCTCTTATATTTAATTCCGATGCAATTTCTGTGTTCCATCATCACTGTGTAGGTCCAATGGATACAGTAAACCTGCGGAGGTGCATCGGAATGTAAAACTGGTGACACAGGAAACGCTCAAATCATAAACAGTAGGAAGACTCAGTCTTCCTGTACTTAAGTCGTCATTGTGTCTCTTATATTTAATTCCGATGCAATTTCTGTGTTTCATCGTCAATGGGAAGGTCCAATGAATACAGTAAACCTGCAGAGGCGCATCGGAATGTAAAACTGGTGTCGCATTAAACGCTCAAAACATAGACAGTAGGAAGACTCAATCTTGCTGTACTTCAGTCGGCATTGTGTCTGTTATACTTAACTCCGATGCAATTTCTGTCTTTCATCGTCAATGGCAATGTCCAAGGGATACAGTATACCTGCAGAGGTGCATTGGAATGTAAAACTGGTGACACAGGAAACGCTCAAAGCATAGACAGTAGGCGGGCTCAGTCTTCCTGTACATAAGCCGGGATTGTGTCTCTTATATTTAAATCCGATGGAAGTTCTGTTTTTCATCGGCAATGGGAAGGTCCAAGGGATACAGTAAACCTGCACAGGTGCATCGGAATGTAAAACTGGTGACACCGGAAACGCTCAAATCATAGACAGTAGGAAGACTCTATCTTCCTGTACTTATGTCGGCATTGTGTCTCTTATATTTAATTCTGATGCAATATCTGTATTTCATCGTCAATGGGAAGGTCCAAGGGATACTGTAAACCTGCAGAGGTGCATCGTATTGTAAAACTGGTGGCACAGGAAACGCTCAAAACATAGACCTTAAGAAGACTCAGTTTTCTTGTACTTAAGTCGGCGTTGTGTCTCTTATGTTTAATTCCGATGCAATTTCTGCGTTTCATCGTCAATGGGAAGGTCCAAGGGATACAGTAAACTTGCAGAGGTGCATCGGAATGTAAAACTGGAGACACAGGATACGCTCAAAACATAGACTGTAGAAATACAAACTCTTCCTGTACGTAAGTCGATATTGTGTCTCTTATATTTAATTCCGATGCAATTTCTGTGTTCCGTCATCACAGTGTAGGTCCAATAGATACAGTAAACCTGCGGAGGTGCATCGGAATGTAAAACTGGTGACACAGGAAACGCTCAAATCATAAACAGTAGGAAGACTCAGTCTTCCTGTACTTAAGTCGTCATTGTGTCTCTTATATTTAATTCCGATGCAATTTCTGTGTTTCATCGTCAATGGGAAGGTCCAATGAATACAGTAAACCTGCAGAGGCGCATCGGAATGTAAAACTGGTGTCGCATTAAACACTCAAAGCATAGACAGTAAGAAGACTCAGTCTTCCTGTACTTAAGTCGGCATTGTGTCTCATATATCTAAGTCCGATGCAATTTCTGTGTCTTTTCGTCAATGAGAAGGGCCAATGGATACAGTAAACCGGCAGAGTTGCATCGGAATTTATAACTGGTGACACAGGAAACGCGCAAAACATAGACACTAATGAGACTCAGTCTTCCTGTACTTAAGTCGGCATTGTGTCTCTTATATTTAATTCCGATGCAATTTCTGTGTTTCATCGTCAATGGGAAGGTCCAAGGGATACAATAAACCTCCAGAGGTGCATCGGAATGTAAAACTGGTGACACAGGAAACGCTCAAATCAAAGACCGTAAGATGACACAGTTTTCTTGTACTTAAGTGGGCATTGTGACTCTTATATTTAATTCCGATGCAATTTCTGTGTTTCATCGTACCTGTGAAGGTCCAAGGTATACAGTAAACCTGCAGAGGTGCATCGGAATGTAAAACAGCTGACACAGGAAACGCTCAAAACATAGACAGTAGGAAGTCTCAGTCTTCGTGTACTTGAGTCGGCATTGTGACTCTTATATTTAATTGTGATGCCATATCTGTGTTTCATCGTCAATGGGAAGGTCCAAGGGATACAGTAAACCTGCACAGGTGCATTGGAATGTAAAACTGGTGACACAGGAAACGCTCAAAGCATAGACAGTAGGAGGGCTCAGACTTCCTGTACATAAGCCGGCATTGTGTCTCTTATATTGAAATCCGATGCAAGTTCTGTTTTTCATCGTCAATTTGAAGGTCCAAGGGATAGAGTAAACCTGCAGAGGTGCATCGGAATGTAAAACTGGTGACACCGGAAATGCTCAAAACATAGACAGTAGGAAGGCTCAGTCTTTCTGTACTTAAGTCGGCATTGTGTCTCTTATATTTTATTCCGATGCAATTTCTGTGTTTCATCGTCGATGGGAAGGTCCAAGGGATACAGTAAACCTGCAGAGGTGCTTCGGAATGTAAAACTGGTGACACAGGAAACGCTCAAAACATAGACAGTAGAAATACAAACTCTTCCTGTACGTAAGTCGATATTTAGTCTCTTATATTTAATTCCGATGCAATTTCTGTGTTCCATCATCACTGTGTAGGTCCAATGGATACAGTAAACCCGCGGAGGTGCATCGGAATGTAAAACTGGTGACACAGGAAACGCTCAACACATAGACAGTAGGAAGACTCAGTCTTCCTGTACTTAAGTCGTCATTGTGTCTCTTATATTTAATTCCGATGCAATATCTGTGTTTCATCGTCAATGGGAAGGTCCAAGGGATACAGTAAACCTGCAGAGGTGCATTGGAATGTAAAACTGGTGACACAGGAAACGCTCAAAGCATAGACAGTAGGAGGGCTCAGTCTTCCTGTACATAAGCCGGCATTGTGTCTCTTATATTTAAATCCGATGCAAGTTCTGTTTTTCATCGTCAATGGGAAGGTCCAAGGGATACAGTAAACCTGCAGAGGTGCATCGGAAGGTAAAACTGGTGACATTGGAAACGCTCAAATCATAGACAGTAGGAAGACTCAGTCTTCCTGTACTTAAGTCGGCATTGTGTCTCTTATATTTAATTCCGATGCAATTTCTGTATTTCATCGTCAATGGGAAGGTCCAAGGGGTACAGTAAACCTGCAGAGGTGCATCGGAATGAAAACTGGTGACACAGGAAACGCTCAAAACATAGACCGTAAGAAGACTCAGTTTTCTTGTACTTAAGTCGGCGTTGTGTCTATTATATTTAATTCCGTTGCAATTTCTGTGTTTCATCGTCAATGGGAAGGTCCAATGGATACAGTAAACCTGCAGAGGTGCATCGGAATGTAAAACAGGTGACACAGGAAGCGCTAAAAACATAGACCCTAAGAAGACTCAGTTTTCTTGTACTTAAGTGGGCGTTGTATCTCTTATATTTAACTCCGATGCAATTTCTGTGTTTCATCGTCAGTAGGGTGATCGAAGGGATACAGTAAAGCTGCAGAGGTGTATCGGAATGTAAAACTGGTGACACAGGAAACGCTCAAAACATAGACCTTAAGATGACACAGTTTTCTTGTACTTAAGTGGGCATTGTGTCTCTTATATTTAATTCCGATGCAATTTCTGTGTTTCATCGTAACTGTGAAGGTCCAAGGGATAGAGTAAACCTGCAGAGGTGCATCGGAATGTTAAACTGCTGACACAGGAATCGCTCAAAACATAGACATTAGGAAGACTCAGTCTTCCTGTACTTGAGTCGGCATTGTGACTCTTATATTTAATTGCGATGCCATTTCTGTGTTTCATCGTCAATGGGAAGGTCCAAGGGATACAGTAAACCTGCACAGGTGCATCGGAATGTAAAACTGGTGACACCGGAAACGCTCAAATCATAGACAGTAGGAAGACTCAGTCTTCCTGTACTTAAGTCGGCATTGTGTCTCTTATATTTAATTCCGATGCAATTTCTGTATTTCATCATCAATGCGAAGGTCCAAGGCATACAGTAAACCTGCAGAGGTGCATCGGAATGTAAAAGTGGTGACACGGGGAACGCTCAAATCATAGACCCTAAGAAGACTCAGTTTTCTTGTACTTAAGTCGGCATTGTGTCTCTTATATTTAATTCCGATGCAATTTCTGTGTTTCATCGTCAATGGGAAGGTCCAATGAATACAGTAAACCTCCAGAGGTGCATCGGAATATAAAACTGGTGACACAGGAAACGCTCGAAACATAGACCGTAAGAAGACACAGTTTTTTGTACTTAAGTGGGCATTGTGACTCTTATATTTATTTCCGCTGCAATTTCTGTGTTTCATCGTCAATGGGAAGGTCCAATGAATACAGTAATCCTGCAGAGGTGCATCGGAATGTAAAACTGGTGTCGTAGGAAACGCTCAAAACATAGACCGTAGGAAGACTCAATCTTCCTGTACTTCAGTTGGCATTGTGTGTGTTATACTTAATTCCGATGCAATTTCTGTGTTTCATCGTCAATGGGAAGGTCCAAGGGATACAGTAAACCTGCAGAGGTGCATCGGAATGTAAAACTGGGAACACAGGAAACGCTCAAAACATAGACGGTAAGAAGACTCAGTTTTCTTGTACTTAAGTCGGCATTGTGTCTCTTATATTTAATTCCGATGCAATTTCTGTGTTCCATCATCACTGCGAAGGTCCAATGGATACAGTAAACCTGCGCAGGTGCATCGGAATGTAAAACTGGTGACACAGGAAACGCTCAAAGCATAGACAGTAGGAAGACTCAGTCTTCCTGTACTTAAGTCGGCAATGTGTCTCTTATATTTAATTCCGATGCAATTTCTGTGTTTCATCGTCAATGGGAAGGTCCAATGAATACAGTAATCCTGCAGAGGTGCATCGGAATGTAAAACTGGTGACACAGGAAACGCTCAAATCATAGACAGTAGGAAGACTCAGTCTTCCTGTACTTAAGTCGGCATTGTGTCTCTTATATTTAATTCCGATGCAATTTCTGTATTTCATCGTCAATGGGAAGGTCCAAGGGATACAGTAAACCTGCAGAGGGGCATCGGAATGTAAAACTGGGAACACAGGAAACGCTCAAAACATAGACGGTAAGAAGACTCAGTTTTCTTGTACTTAAGTCGGCGTTGTGTCTCTTATATTTAATTCCGATGCAATTTCTGTGTTTCATCGTCAATGGGAAGGTCCAACGGATACAGTAAACCTACAGAGGTGCATCGGAATGTAAAACTTGTGACACAGGAAACGCTCAAAACATAGACAGTAGAAATACAAACTCTTCCTGTACGTAAGTCGACATTGTGTCTCTTATATTTAATTCCGATGCAATTTCAGTGTTCCATCATCACTGCGAAGGTCCAATGGATACAGTAAACCTGCGCAGGTGCATCGGAATGTAAAACTGGTGACACAGGAAACGCTCAAAGCATAGACAGTAGGAGGGCTCAGTCTTCCTGTACATAAGCCGGCATTGTGTCTCTTATACGAGCTGTGGCTAGAAAAAAACCGGACTAGTACTGGTGAAACAATAAAACGAATGCAATAAGGCTGAAAGTCGCGTGGCCTGTCACGTGACTCTCGCTCCGCCTACTGCTTGAGTTTCATCAGCCTCCTGCACTCAGTCTGCCCGTGGCGTCTGTTTTAAGTAGTTGACGTTTTGTCTGTGCGTGGGAAAATGTTGAGTGTACAGAAAGAACAGCGTGTTAACATCAAATTTTGTTTCAAACTAGGAAAATCTGCAAGTGAAACGTTTGTAATGTTACAACAAGTGTACGGCGATGATTGTTTATCGCGAACACAAGTGTTTGAGTGGTTTAAACGATTTAAAGATGGCCGCGAAGTGGTGACACTCGCACTGGCAGACCATTGTCAGAAAAAACTGATGCAAACATTGAAAAAATCGGTAAACTTGATCGACAAGATCGCCGTTTAACAATAAGAGCAGTGTCTGAGTTAACAGGAGTTGACAAGGAATGTGTCGAACAAGTTTACCGATTTTTTCAATGTTTGCATCAGTTATTGCTGACAATGGTCTGCCAGTGCGAGTGTCATCACTGGTGTCTTCGCGGATATCTTTAAATCGTTTAAAATACTCAAACACTTGTGTTCGCGATAAACAATCATCGCCGTACACTTGTTGTAACATTACAAACGTTTCACTTGCAGATTTTCCTAGTTTGAAACAAAATTTGATGTTAACACGCTGTTCTCTCTGTACACTCAACATTTTCCGACGCACAGACAAAACGTCAACTACTTAAAACAGACGCCACGGGCAGACCGAGTGCAGGAGGCTGATGAAAGTCGAGCAGTAGGCGCAGCGAGAGTCACGTGACAGGCCACGCGACTTTCAGCCTTATGGCATTCGTTTTATTGTTTCACCAGTACTAGTCCGGTTTTTTTCTACCCACACCTCGTATTTAAATCCGATGCAATTACTGTTTTTCATCGTCAATGGGAAGGTCCAAGGGATACAGTAAACCTGCACAGGTGCATCGGAATGTAAAACTGGTGACACCGGAAACGCTCAAAACATAGGCAGTAGGAAGACTCAGTCTTCCTGTACTTAAGTCGGCATTGTGTCTCTTATATTTAATTCCGATGCAATTTCTGTATTTCATCGTCAATGGGAAGGTCCAAGGGATACAGTAAACCTGCAGAGGTGCATCGGAAGGTAAAACTGGTGACACAGGAATCGCTCAAAACATAGACCGTAAGAAGACTCAGTTTTCTAGTACTTAAGTCGGCGTTGTGTCTCTTATATTTAATTCCGAAGGAATTTCTGTGTTTCATCGTCAATAGGAAGGTCCAATGGATACAGTAAACCTGCAGAGGTGCATCGGAATGTATAACTGGTGACACAGGAAACACTCAAAACATAGACATTAATAACACTCAGTCTTCCCGTACTTAAGTCGGCATTGTGTCTCATTTAATTCCGATGCAATTTCTGTGTTTCATCGTCAATGGGAAGGTCCAAGGGATACAATAAACCTCCACAGGTGCATCGGAATGTAAAACTGGTGACACAGGAAACGCTCTAAACATAGACAGTAGACAGACTCAGTCTTCCTGTACTTAAGTCGGCATTGTGTCTGTTATACTTAATTCCGATGCAATTTCTGTGTTTCATCGTCACTGTGAAGGTCCAAGGGATACAGTAAACCTGCAGAGGTGCATCGGAATGTAAAAATGCTGACACAGGAAACGATCAGAACATATACATTAATATGACTCGGTCTTCCTGTACTTAAGTCGGCATTGTGTCTCTTATATTTAATTCCGATGCAATTTCTGTATTTCATCGTCAATGCGAAGGTCCAAGGCATACAGTAAACCTTCAGAGGTGCATCGGAATGTAAAAGTGGTGACACGGGAAACGCTCAAATCATAGACCTTAAGAAGACTCAGTTTTCTTGTACTTAAGTCGGCATTGTGTCTCTTATATTTAATTCCGCTGCAATTTCTGTGTTTCATCGTCAATGGGAAGGTCCAATGAATACAGTAAACCTGCAGAGGTGCATCGGAATGTAAAACTGGTGTCGCAGGAAACGCACAAACATAGACAGTAGGAAGACTCAATCTTCCTGTACTTCAGTCGGCATTGTGTCTGTTATACTTAATTCCGATGCAATTTCTGTGTTTCATCGTCAATGGGTAGGTCCTAGGGATACAGTAAACCTGCAGAGGTGCATCGGAATGTAAAACTGGTGACACCGGAAACTCTCAAAACATAGACAGTAGGAAGACTCAGTCTTCCTGTACTTAAGTCGGCATTGTGTCTCTTATATTTAATTCCGATGCAATTTCTGTATTTCATCGTCAATGGGAAGGTCAAAGGGATACAGTAAACCTCCAGAGGTTCATCGGAATGTAAAACTGGGAACACAGGAAACGCTCAAAACATAGACCGTAAGAAGACTCAGTTTTCTTGTACTTAAGTCGGCGTTGTGTCTCTTAGATTTAATTCCGATGCAATTTCTGTGTTTCATCGTCAATGGGAAGGTCCAAGGGATACAGTAAACCTGCAGAGGTGAATCAGAATGTAAAACTGGTGACACAGGAAACGCTCAAAAAATAGACAGTAGAAATACAAATTATTCCTGTACGTAAGTCGACATTGTGTCTCTTATATTTAATTCCGTTGCAAATTCTGTGTTCCGTCATCACTGTGAAGGTCCAATGGATACAGTAAACCTGCGGAGGTGCATCGGAATGTAAAACTGGTGACACAGGAAACGCTCAAAGCATAGACAGTAGGAAGACTCAGTCTTCCTGTACTTAAGTCGGCAATGTGTCTCTCATATTTAATTCCGATGCAATTTCTGTGTTTCATCGTCAATGGGAAGGTCCAATGAATACAGTAAACCTGCAGAGGCGCATCGGAATGTAAAACAGGTGACACAGGAAGCGCTCAAAACATAGACAGTAGGAAGACTGAGACTTCCTGTACTTAAGTCGGCATTGTGTCGCTTATATTTAAGTCCGATGCAATTTCTGTGTTTTTTCGGCAATGGGAAGGTCCAATGGATACAGTAAACCGGCAGAGTTGCATCGGAATGTATAACTGGTGACACAGGAAACGCTCAAAACATAGACAGTAGGAAGACGCAATCTTCCTGTACTTCAGTCGGCATTGTGTCTGTTATACTTAATTCCGATGCAATTTCTGTGTTTCATCGTCAATGGGAAGGTCCAAGGGATACAGTAAACCTGCACAGGTGCATCGGAATGTAAAACTGGTGACACCAGAAACGCTCAAAACATAGACAGTACGAAGACTCAGTCTTCCTGTACTTAACTCGGCATTGTGTTTCTTATATTTAATTCCGATGAAATTTCTGTATTTCATCGTCAATGGGAAGGTCCAAGGGATACAGTAAACCTGCAGAGGTGAATCGGAATGTAAAACTGGTGACACAGGAAACGCTCAAACTTAGACCGTAAGAAGACTCAGTTTTCTTGTACTTAAGACGGCGTTGTTTCTCTTATATTTAATTCCGATGCAATTTCTGTGTTTCTTCGTCAATGGGAAGGTCCAAGGGATACAGTAAACCTGCAGAGGTGCATCGGAATGTAAAACTGGTGACACAGGTAACGCTCAAAACATAGACAGTAGTAAGACAAACTCTTCCTGTACTTAAGTCGACATTGTGTCTCTTATATTTAATTCCGATGCAATTCCCGTGTTCCGTCATCACTGTGAAGGTCCAATGGATAAAGTAAACCTGCGGAGGTGCATCGGAATGTAAAACTGGTGACACAGGAAACGCTCAAAACATAGACACTAGGAAGACTCAGTCTTCCTGTACTTAAGTCGGCAATGTGTCTCTTATATTTAATTCCGTTGCAATTTCTGTGATTCATCGTCAATGGGAAGATCCAATGAATACAGTAAACCTGCAGAGGCGCATCGGAATGTAAAAAAGGTGACACAGGAAGCGCTCAAAACATAGACCCTAAGAAGACTCAGTTTTCTTGTACTTATGTGGGCATTGTATCTATTATATTTAACTCCGATGCAATTTCTGTGTTTCATCGTCAGTAGGGCGATCCAAGGGATACAGTAAAGCTGCAGAGGTGCATCGGAATGTAAAACAGGTGATCCAGGAAACGCTCAAAACATAGACAGTAGGAAGACTCGGTCTTCCTGTACTTAAGTCGGCATTGAGTCTCTTTTATTTAAGTCCGATGCAATTTCTGTTTTTTTTCGTCAATGGCAAGGTCCAAGGGATACAGTAAACCTGCAGAGATGCATCGGAATGTAAAACTGGTGACACAGGAAACGCTCAAAACATAGACCGTAAGATGACTCAGTTTTCTTGTACCTAAGTCGGCGTTGTGTCTCTTATATTTAATTCCGATGCAATTTCTGTTTTTTTTTTTCGTCAATGGGAAGGTCCAAGGCATACAGTAAACCTGCAGAGGTGCATCGGAATGTAAAAATGCTGACACAGGAAACGCTCAAAACATAGACATTAATATGACTCAGTCTTCCTGTACTTAATTCGGCATTGTGTCTCTTATATTTAAATCCGATGCAATTTCTGTATTTCATCTTCAATGCGAAGGTCCAAGGCATACAGTAAACCTTCAGAGGTGCAGCGGAATGTAAAAGTGGTGACACGGGAAACGCTCAAATCATAGACCTTAAGAAGACTCAGTTTTCTTGTACTTATGTCGGCATTGTGTCTCTTATATTTAATTCCAATGCAATTTTTGTGTTTCATCGTCAATGGGAAGGTCCAATGAATACAGTAAACCTGCAGAGATGCATCTGAATGTAAAACTGGTGTCGCTGGAAACGCTCAAAACACAGAGAGTAGGAAGACTCAATCTTCCTGTACTTCAGTCGGCATTGTGTCTGTTATACTTAATTCCGATGCAATTTCGGTGTTTCATCGTCAATGGGAAGGTCCAAGGGATACAGTAAACCAGCAGAGATGCATCGGAATGTATAACTGGTGACACCGGAAACGCTCAAAACATAGACACTAGGAAGACTCAGTCTTCCTGTACTTAAGTCGGCATTGTGTCTCTTATATTTAATTCCGATGAAATTTCTGTATTTCATCGTCAATGGGAAGGTCCAAGGGATACAGTAAACCTGCAGAGATGCATCGGAATGTAAAACTGGTGACACAGGAAACGCTCAAAACATAGACCGTAAGATGACTCAGTTTTCTTGTACCTAAGTCGGTGTTGTGTCTCTTACATTTAATTCCAATGCAATTTCTGTGTTTCATCGTCAATGGGAAGGTCCAAGGGATACAGTAAACCTGCAGAGGTGCATCGGAATGTAAAACTGGTGACACAGGAAACGCTCAAAACATAGACAGTAGAAAGACAAACTCTTCCTGTACTGAAGTCGACATTGTGTCTCTTATATTTAATTCCGATGCAATTTCCGTGTTCCGTCACCACTGTGAAGGTCCAATGGATACAGTAAACCTGCGGAGGTGCATCGGAATGTAAAACCGGTGACACAGGAAACGCTCAAAGCATAGACACTAGGAAGACTCATTCTTCCTCTACTTAAGTCGGCAATGTGTCTCTTATATTTAATTCCGATGCAATTTCTGTGTTTCATCGTCAATGGGAAGGTCCAATGATTACAATAAACCGGCAGAGTTGCATCGGAATGTATAACTGGTGACACAGGAATCGCTCAAAACATAGACATTAATAACACTCAGTCTTCCCGTACGTAAGTCGGCATTGTGTCTCTTATATTTAATTACGATGCAATTTCTGTGTTTCATCGTCAATGGGAAGTTCCAAGTGTTACAATAAACCTCCACAGGTGCATCGGAATGTAAAACTGGTGACACAGGAAACGCTCAAAACATAGACAGTAGGAAGACTCAGTCTTCCTGTACTTGAGTCGGCATTGTGACTCTTATATTTAATTGCGATGCCATTTCTGTGTTTCATATTCAATGGGAAGGTCCAAGGGTTACAGTAAACCTGCACAGGTACATCGGAATGTAAACCTGGTGACACCGGAAACGCTCAAAACATAGACAGTAGGAAGACTCAGTCTTCCTGTACTTAAGTCGGCATTGTGTCTCTTATATTTAATTCCGATGCAATTTCTGTATTTCATCGTCAATGGGAAGTTCCAAGGGATACAGTAAACCTGCAGAGGTGCATCGGAATGTAAATCTGGTGACACAGGAAACGCTCAAAACATAGACCGTAAGAAGACTCGGTTTTCTTGTACTTATGTGGGCATTGTATCTCTTATGTTTAACTACGATGCAATTTCTGTGTTTCATCGTCGGTAGGGTGATCCAAGGGATACAGTAAAGCTGCAGAGGTGCATCGGATTGTAAAACAGGTGACCCAGGAAACGCTCAAAACATAGACAGTGGGAAGCCTCAGTCTTCCTGTACTTAAGTCGGCATTGTGTCTCTTATATTTAAGTCCGATGCAATTTCTGTGTTTTTTCGTCAATGGGAAGGTCCAATGGATACAGTAAACCGGCAGAGTTGCATCGGAATGTAAAACTGGTGACACAGGAAACGCTCAAAACATAGACATTAATAACACTCAGTCTTCCCGTACATGTCGGCATTGTGTCTCTTATATTTAATTCCGATGCAATTTCTGTGTTTCATCGTCAATGGGAAGGTCCAAGGGATACAATAAACCTCCACAGGTGCATCGGAATGTAAAACTGGTGACACAGGAAACGCTCAAATCATAGACAGTAGGAAGACTCAGTCTTCCTGTACTTGAGTCGGCATTGTGACTCTTATATTTAATTGCGATGCCATTTCTGTGTTTGATCGTCAATGGGAAGGTCCAAGGGATACAGTAAACCTGCACAGGTGCATCGGAATGTAAAACTGGTGACACAGGAAACGCTCAATCATAGACATTAATATGACTCAGTCTTCTTGTACTTAAGTCGGCATTGTGTCTCTTATATTTAATTCCGATGCAATTTCTGTATTTCATCGTCAATGCGAAGGTCCAAGGCATGCAGTAAACCTTCAGAGGTGCAGCGGAATGTAAAACTGGTGACACGGGAAACGCTCCAATCATAGACCTTAAGAAGACTCAGTTTTCTTGTACTTAAGTCGGCATTGTGACTCTTATATTTAATTCCGATGCAATTTCTGTATTTCATCGTCAATGCGAAGGTCCAAGGCATGCAGTAAACCTTCAGAGGTGCAGCGGAATGTAAAACTGGTGACACGGGAAACGCTCCAATCATAGACCTTAAGAAGACTCAGTTTTCTTGTACTTAAGTCGGCATTGTGTCTCTTATATTTAATTCCGATGCAATTTCTGTATTTCATCGTCAATGCGAAGGTCCAAGGCATGCAGTAAACCTTCAGAGGTGCAGCGGAATGTAAAACTGGTGACACGGGAAACGCTCCAATCATAGACCTTAAGAAGACTCAGTTTTCTTGTACTTAAGTCGGCATTGTGTCTCTTATATTTAATTCCGATGCAATTTCTGTGTTTCATCGTCAATGGGAAGGTCCAGTGAATACAGTAAACCTGCAGAGATGCATCGGAATGTAAAACTGGTGACACAGGAAACGCTCAAAACATAGACCGTAAGATGACTCAGTTTTCTTGTACTTAAGTCGGCGTTGTGTCTCTTATCTTTAATTCCGATGCAATTTCGGTGTTTCATCGTCAATGGGATGGTCCAAGGGATACAGTAAACCTGCAGAGGTTCATCGGAATGTAAAACTGGTGACACAGGAAACGCTCAAAACATAGACAGTAGAAAGACAAACTCTTTCTGTACTTAAGTCGACATTGTGTCTCTTATATTTAATTCCGATGCAATTTCCGTGTTCCGTCATCACTGTAAAGGTTCAATGGATACAGTAAACCTGCGGAGGTGCATCGGAATGTAAAACTGGTGACACAGGAAACGCTCAAAGCATAGACACTAGGAAGACTCAGTCATCCTGTACTTAAGACGGCAATGTGTCTCTTATATTTACTTCCGATGCAATTTCTGTGTTTCATCGTCAATGGGAAGGTCCAATGAATACAGTAAACCTGCAGAGGCGCATCGGAATGTAAAACAGGTGACACAGGAAGCGCTCAAAGCATAGACCCTAAGAAGACTCAGTTTTCTTGTACTTATGTGGGCATTGTATCTCTTATATTTAACTCCGATGCAATTTCTGTGTTTCATCATCAGTAGGGTGATCCAAGGGATACAGTAAAGCTGCAGAGGTGCATCGGAATGTAAAACAGGTGACCCAGGAAACGCTCAAAACATAGACAGTAGGAAGACTCAGTCTTCCTGTACTTAGTCCGCATTGTGTCTCTTATATTTAAGTCCGATGCAATTTCTGTGTTTTTTCGGCAATGGGAAGGTCGAATGGATACAGTAAACCGGTAGAGTTGCATCGGAATGTATAACTGGTGACACAGGAAACGCTCAAAACATAGACATTAATAACACTCAGTCTTCCCGTACTTAAGTCGGCATTGTGTCTCTTATATTTAATTCCGATGCAATTTCTGTGTTTCATCGTCAATGGGAAGGTCCAAGGGATACAGTAAACCTGCACAGGTGCATCGGAATGTAAAACTGGTGACACCGGAAACGCTCAAAACATAGACAGTAGGAAGACTCAGTCTTCCTGTACTTAAGTCGGCATTGTGTCTCTTATATTTAATTCCGATCCAATTTCTGTATTTCATCGTCAATGCGAAGGTCCAAGGCATACAGTAAACCTGCAGAGGTGCATCGGAATGTAAAAGTGGTGACCCGGGAAACGCTCAAATCATAGACCTTAAGAAGACTCAGTTTTCTTGTACTTAAGTCGGCATTGTGTCTCTTATATTTAATTCCGATGCAATTTCTGTGTTTCATCGTCAATGGGAAGGTCCAATGAATACAGTAAACCTGCAGAGATGCATCAGAATGTAAAACTGGTGTCGCAGGAAACGCTCAAAACATAGACAGTAGGAAGACTCAATATTCCTGTACTTCAGTCGGCATTGTGTCTGTTATACTTAATTCCGTTTCAATTTCTGTGTTTCATCGTCAATGGGAAGGTCCAAGGGATACAGTACACCAGCGGAGGTGTATTGGAATGTAAAACTGGTGACACAGGAAACGCTCAAAGCATAGACAGTAGGAGTGCTCAGTCTTCCTGTACATAAGCCGGCATTGTGTCTCTTATTTTTAAATCCGGTGCAATTTCTGTTTTTCATCGTCAATGGGAAGATCCAAGGGATACAGTAAACCTGCACAGGTGCATGGGAATGTAAAACTGGTGACACCGGAAACGCTCAAAACATAGACAGTAGGAAGACTCAGTCTTCCTGTACTTAAGTCGGCATTGTGTCTCTTATATTTAATTCCGATGCAATTTCTGTATTTCATCGTCAATTGGAAGGTCCAAGGGATACAGTAAACCTGCAGAGGTGCATCGGAATGTAAAACTGATGACACAGGAAACGCTCAAAACATAGACCGTAAGAAGACTCAGTTTTCTTGTACTTATGTGGGCATTGTATCTCTTATATTTAACTCCGATGCAATTTCTGTGTTTCATCGTCAATGGGAAGGTCCAATGAATACAGTAAACCTGCAGAGGTGCATAGGAATGTAAAACTGGTGACACAGGAAACGCTCAAAACATAGACCGTAAGAAGACTCAGTTTTCTTGTACTTAAGTCGGCGTTGTGTCTCTTATATTTAATTCCGATGCAATTTCTGTGTTTTTTCGTCAATGGGAAGGTCCAATGGATACAGTAAACCGGCAGAGTTGCATCGGAATGTATAACTGCTGACACAGGAAACGCTCAAAACATAGACATTAATAACACTCAGTCTTCCTGTACTTAAGTCGGCATTGTGTCTCTTATATTTAACTCCGATGCAATTTCTGAATTTCATCGTTAATGCGAAGGTCCAGGGCATACAGTAAACCTTCAGAGGTGCATCGGAATGTAAAAGTGGTTACACGGGAAACGCTCAAATCATAGACCTTAAGAAGACTCAGTTTTCTTGTACTTAAGTCGGCATTGTGTGTCTTATATTTAATTCCGCTGCAATTTCTGTTTTTCATCGTCAATGGGAAGGTCCAATGAATAAAGTAAACCTGCAGAGGTGCATCGGAATGTGAAACTGGTGTCGCAGGAAACGCACAAACATAGAGAGTAGGAAGACTCAATCTTCCTGTACTTCAGTCGGCATTGTGTCTGTTATACTTATTTCCGATGCAATTTCTGTGTTTCATCGTCAATGGGAAGGTCCAAGGGATACAGTAAACCTGCAGAGGTGCATCGGAATGTAAAACTGGTGACACAGGAAACGTTCAAATCATAGACAGTAGGAGGGCTCAGTCTTTCTGTACATAAGCCGGCATTGTGTCTCTTATATTTAAATTCGATGCAATTTCTGTTTTTCATCGTCAATGGGAAGGTCCAAGGGATACAGTAAACCTGCAGAGTTGCATCGGAATGTAAAACTAGGAACACAGGAAACGCTCAAAACATGGACCGTAAGAAGACTCAGTTTTCTTGTACTTAAGACGGCTTTGTGTCTCTTATATTTAATTCCGAAGCAATTTCTGTGTTTCATCGTCAATGGGAAGGTCCAATGGATACAGTAAACCTGCAGAGGTGCATCGGAATGTAAAACAGGTGACACAGGAAGCGCTCAAAACATAGACCCTAAGAAGACTCAGTTTTCTTGTACTTATGTGGGCATTGTATCTCTTATATTTAACTCCAATGCAATTTCTGTGTTTCATTGTCGGTAGGGTGATCCAAGGGATACAGTAAAGCTGCAGAGGTGCATCGGAATGTAAAACTGGTGACCCAGGAAACGCTCAAAACATAGACAGTGGGAAGACTCAGTCTTCCTGTTCTTAAGTCGGCATTGTGTCTCTTATATTTAAGTCCGATGCAATTTCTGTGTTTTTTCGTCAATGGGAAGGTCCAATGGATACAGTAAACCGGCAGAGTTGCATCGGAATGTATAACTGGTGACACAGGAAACGCTCAAAACATAGGCATTAATAACACTCAGTCTTCCCGTACTTAAGTCGGCATTGTAGCTCTTATATTTAATTCCGATGCAATTTCTGTGTTTCATCGTCAATGGGAAGGTCCAATGAATACAGTAAACCTGCAGAGGCGCATCGGAATGTAAAACAGGTGACACAGGAAGCGCTCAAAACATAGACCCTAAGAAGTCTCAGTTTTCTTGTACTTATGTAGGCATTGTATCTCTTATATTTGACTCCGATGCAATATCTGTGTTTCATCGTCAGTAGGGTGATCCAAGGGATACAGTAAAAATGCAGAGGTGCATCGGAATGTAAAACTGGTGACACAGGAAACGCTCAAAGCATAGACCGTAAGAAGACTCAGTTTTCTTGTACTTAAGTCGGCGTTGTGTCTCTTATATTTAATTCCGATGCAATTTCTGTTTTTCATCGTCAATGGGAAGGTCCAAGGGATACAGTAACCTGCAGAGGTGCATCGGAATGTAAAACTGGTGACACAGAATACGCTCAAAACATAGACAGTAGAAAGACAAACTCTTCCTGTACTTAAGTCGACATTGTGTCTCTTATATTTAATTCCGATGTAATTTCTGTGTTTCATCGTAACTGTGAAGGTCCAAGGGATACTGTAAACCTCTAGAGGTGCATCGGAATGTATAACTGGTGACACAGGAAACGCTCAAAGCATAGACAGTGGGAAGACTCAGTCATCCTGTACTTAAGTCGGCATTGTGTCTCTTATATTTAATTCCGATGCAATTTCTGTGTTTCATCGTCAACGGGAAGGTCCAAGGGATACAGTAAACCTGCAGAGGTGCTTCAGAATGTAAAACTGGTGACACAGGAAACGCTCAAAACATAGACAGTAGGAACGCTCAGTCTTCCTGTACTTAAGTCGGCATTGTGTCTCTTATATTTAATTCCGATGCAATTTCTGTGTTTTATCGTCAATGGGAAGGTCCAAGGGATACAGTAAACCTGCAGAGGTGCGTCGGAATGTAAAACTGGTGACACAGGAGACGCTCAAAGCATAGACAGTAGGAAGACTCAGTCTTCCTGTACTTAATTCGGCATTGTGTCTCTTACATTTATTTCCGATGAAATTTCTGTGTTGCATCGTGAATGGGAAGGTCCAAGGGATATAGTAAACCTGCAGAGGTGCATCGGAAAGTAAAACTGATGACACAGGAAACGCTCAAACATAGACAGTAGGAAGACTCAGTCTTCCTGTACTTACGTCGGCATTGTGTCTCTTATATTTAATTCCGATGCAATTTCTGTGTTTCATCGTCACTGTGAAGGTCCAAGGGATACAGTAAACCTGTAGAGGTGCATCGGAATGTAAAACTGGTGACACAGGAAACGCTCAAATTATAGACAGTAGGAAGACTCAGACTTCCTGTACTTAAGTCGGCATTGTGTCAGTTATAATTAATTCCGATGCAATTTCTGTGTTTCATCGTCAATGGGAAGGTCCAAGGGATACAGTAAACCTGCAGAGGTGCATCGGAATGTAAATCTAGTGACACAGGAAACAATCAAAACATAGACAGTTGGAAGACTTAGTCTTCCTGTACTTAAGTCGGCATTGTGTCTCTTATATTTAATTCCGGTGGAATTTCTGTGTTTCATCGTCACTGTGAAGATCCAACGGATACAGTAAACCTGTAGAGGTTCATCAAGGGATACAGTAAACCTGCAGAGGTGCATCAGAATGTAAAACTGGTGACACAGGAAACGCTCAAAACATAGACAGTAGGAAGGCTTAGTCTTCCTGTACTTAAGTCGGCATTGTGTCTCTTATATTTAATTTCGATGCAATTTGTGTTTCATCGCCAATGGGAAGGTCCAAGGGATACAGTAAACATGCAGAGGTGCATCGAAATGTAAAACTGGTGACACAGGAAACGCTCAAAACATTGACTGTAAGAAGACTGTTTTCTTGTACTTAAGTCGGCATTGTGTCTCGTATATTTAATTCCGATGTAATTTCTGTGTTTCATCGTAATTGCGAAGGTCCAAGGGATACAGTAAACCTCTAGAGGTGCATCGGAATGTAAAACTGGTGACACAGGAAACGATCAAATTATAGACAGTAGGAAGACTCAGTCATCGTGTACTTAAGTCGGCATTGTGTCTCTTATATTGAATTCCAATGCAATTTCTGTGTTTCATCGTCACCGGGAAGGTCCAAGGGATACAGTAATCCTGCAGAGGTGCGTCGGAATGTAAAACTGGTGACACAGGAAACGCTCAAAACATAGACAGTAGGAAGACTCAGTCTTCCTGTACTTAATTCGGCATTGTGTCTCTTATATTTATTTCCGATGAAATTTCTGTGTTTCATCGTGAATGGGAAGGTCCAAGGGATATAGTAAACCTGCAGAGGTGCATCGGAAAATAAAACTGATGACACAGGAAACGCTCAAAACATGGACAGTAGGAAGACTCAGTCTTCCTGTACTTACCTCGGCATTGTGTCTCTTATATATAATTCCGATGCAATTTCTGTGTTTCATCGTCTCTGTGAAGGTCCAAGGGATACAGTAAACCTGTAGAGGTGCATCGGAATGTAAAACTGGTGACACAGGAAACGCTCAAATTTTAGACAGTAGGAAGACTCAGTTTTCCTGTACTTAAGTCGGCATTGTGTCACTTATAATTAATTCCGATGCAATTTATGTGCTTCATCGTCAATGGGAAGAACCAAGGGATACAGTAAACCTGCAGAGGTGCATCGGAATGTTAAACTAGTGACACAGGAAACAATCAAAACATAGACAGTAGGAAGACTCAGTCTTCCTGTACTTAAGTCGGCATTGTGTATCTTATATTTAATTCCGATGCAATTTCTGTGTTTCATCGTCAATGGGGATGTCCAAGGGAAACAGTAAACCTGCAGAGGTGCATCGGAATGTAAAACTGGTGACACAGGAAACACTCATAACATAGGCAGTAGGAAGACTCAGTCTTCCTGTACTTATGTCGGCATTGTGTCTCTTATATTTAATTCCGATGCAATTTCTGTGTTTCATCGTCAATGGGAAGGTCCAAGGGATACAGTTATCCTGCAGATGTGCATCAGAATGTAAAACTGCTGACACAGGAAACGCTCAAAACATAGACTGTAGGAAGACTCAGTCTTCCTGTACTTAAGTCGGCATTGTGTCTCTTATATTTAATTCCGATGCAATTTCTGTGTTTCATCGTCAATGGGAAGGTCCAAGGGATATAATAATCCTGCAGAGGTGCATCGGAAAGTAAAACTGATGACACAGGAAACGCTCAATACATAGACAGTAGGAAGACTTATTCTTCCTGTACTTAAGTCGGCATTGTGTCTCTTATATTTCATTTCGATGCAATTTGTGTTTCATCGCCAATGGGAAGGTCCAAGGGATACAGTAAACATGCAGAGGTGCATCGAAATGTAAAACTGGTGACACAGGAAACGCTCAAAACATTGACTGTAAGAAGACTCTTTTCTTGTACTTCAGTCGGCATTGTGTCTCGTATAATTAATTCCGATGTAATTTCTGTGTTTCATCGTAACTGTGAAGGTCCAAGGGATACAGTAAACCTCTAGAGGTGCATCGGAATGTAAAACTGGTGACACAGGAAACGCTCAAATTATAGACAGTAGGAAGACTTAGTCATCCTGTACTTAAGTCGGCATTGTGTCCCTTATATTTAAGTCCGATGCAATTACTGTGTTTCATCGTCAACGGGAAGGTCCAAGGGATACAGTAAACCTGCAGAGGTGCATCACAAAGTAAAACTGGTGACACAGGAAACGCTCATAACATAGACAGTAGGAAGACTCAGTCTTCCTGTACTTAAGTCGGCATTGTGTCTCTTACATTTATTTCCGATGAAATTTCTGTGTTTCATCGTCAATGGGAAGGTCAAATGAATACAGTAAACCTGCAGAGGTGCATCGGAATATAAAACTGGTGTCGCAGGAAACGCTCAAAACAAAGACAGTAGGAAGACTCAATCTATCTGTACTTCAGACGGCATTGTGTCTGTTATACTTAGTTCCGATGCAATTTCTGTGTTTCATCGTCAATGGGAAGGTCCAAGGGATACAGTAAACCTGCAGAGGTGCATCGGAATGTAAAACTGGTGCCACAGGAAACGCTCAAAACATAGACACTAGGAGGGCTCAGTCTTCCTGTACATAAGCCGGCATTGTGTCTCTTATATTTAAATCCGATGCAATTTCTGTTTTTCATCGTCAGTGGGAAGGTCCAAGGGATACAGTAAACCTGCACAGGTGCATCGGAATGTAAAACTGGTGACACCGGAAACGCTCAAAACATTGACAGTAGGAAGTCTCAGTCTTCCTGTACTTAAGTCGGCATTCTGTCTCTTATATTTAATTCCGAAGCAATTTCTGTATTTCATCGTCAATGGGAAGGTCCAAGGGATACAGTAAACCTGCAGAGGTGCATCGGAATGTAAAACTGGTGACACAGGAAGCGCTCAAAACATAGACCCTAAGAAGACTCAGTTTTCTTGTACTTATGTGGGCATTGTATCTCTTATATTTAACTCCGATGCAATTTCTGTGTTTCATCGTCGGTAGGGTGATCCAAGGGATACAGTAAAGCTGCAGAGGTGCATCGGAATGTAAAACTGGTGACCCAGGAAACGCTCAAAACATAGACAGTGGGAAGACTCAGTCTTCCTGTTCTTAAGTCGGCATTGTGTCTCTTATATTTAAGTCCGATGCAATTTCTGTGTTTTTTCGTCAATGGGAAGGTCCAATGGATACAGTAAACCGGCAGAGTTGCATCGGAATGTATAACTGGTGACACAGGAAACGCTCAAAACATAGGCATTAATAACACTCAGTCTTCCCGTACTTAAGTCGGCATTGTATCTCTTATATTTAATTCCGATGCAATTTCTGTGTTTCATCGTCAATGGGAAGGTCCAAGGGATACAATTAACCTCCACAGGTGCATCGGAATGTAAAACTGGTGACAAAGGAAACGCTCAAAGCATAGACAGTAGGAAGACTCAGTCTTCCTGTACTTGAGTCGGCATTGTGAGTCTTATATTTAATTGCGATGCCATTTCTGTGTTTCATCGGCAATGGGAAGGTCCAAGGGATACAGTAAACCTGCAGAGGTGCATCGGAATGTAAAACTGGTGACCCAGGAAACGCTCAAAACATAGACAGTGGGAAGACTCAGTTTTCTTGTACTTAAGTCGGCGTTGTGTCTCTTATATTTAGTTCCGATGCAATTTCTGTGTTTCATCGTCAATGGGAAGGTCCAAGGGATACAATAAACCTCCACAGGTGCATCGGAATGTATAACTGGTGACACAGGAAACGCTCAAAACATAGACATTAATAACACTCAGTCTTCCTGTACTTAAGTCGGCATTGTGTCTGTTATACTTAATTCCGATGCAATTTCTGCGTTTCATCGTCACTGTGAAGGTCCAAGGGATACAGTAAACCTGCAGAGGTGCATCGGAATGCAAAAATGCTGACACAGGAAAAGCTCAAAACATGGACATTAATATGACTCAGTCTTCCTGTACTTGAGTCGGCATTGTGACTCTTATATTTAATTCCGATGCAATTTCTGAATTTCATCGTTAATGCGAAGGTCCAAGGGATACAGTAAACCTGCAGAGGTGCATCGGAATGTAAAACTGGTGACACAGGAAACGTTCAAATGATAGACAGTAGGAGGGCTCAGTCTTTCTGTACATAAGCCGGCATTGTGTCTCTTATATTTAAATCCGATGCAATTTCTGTTTTTCATCGTCAATGGGAAGGTCCAAGGGATACAGTAAACCTGCAGAGGTGCATCGGAATGTAAAACTAGGAACACAGGAAACGCTCAAAGCATAGACCGTAAGAACACTCAGTTTTCTTGTACTTAAGTCGGCGTTGTGTCTCTTACATTTAATTCCGATGCAATTTCTGTGTTTCATCGTCAATGGGAAGGTCTAAGAGATACAGTAAACCTGCAGAGGTGCATCAGAACGTAAAACTGATGACACAGGAAACGCTCAAAACATAGACAGTAGAAATACAAACTCTTCCTGTACGTAAGTCGACATTGTGTCTCTTATACTTAATTCCGATGCAATTTCTATGTTCCGTCATCACTGTGAAGGTCCAATGGATACAGTAAACCTGCGGAGGTGCATCGGAATGTAAAACTGGTGACACAGGAAACGCTCAAAACATAGACAGTAGGAAGACTCAGTCTTCCTGTACTTAAGTCGGCAATGTGTCTCTTATATTTAATTCCGATGCAATTTCTGTGTTTCATCGTCAATGGGAAGGTCCAATGAATACAGTAAACCTGCAGAGGCGCATCGGAATGTAAAACAGGTGACACAGGAAGCGCTCAAAACATAGACCCTAAGAAGTCTAAGTTTTCTTGTACTTATGTGGGCATTGTATCTCTTATATTTGACTCCGATGCAATTTCTGTGTTTCATCGTCAGTAGGGTGATCCAAGGGATACAGTAAAGCTGCAGAGGTGCATCGGATTGTAAAACAGGTGACCCAGGAAACGCTCAAAACATAGACAGTAGGAAGACTCAGACTTCCTGTACTGAAGTCGGCATTGTGTCTCTTATATTTAAGTCCGATGCAATTTCTGTGTTTTTTCGGCAATGGGAAGGTCCAATGGATACAGTAAACCGGCAGAGTTGCATCGGAATGTATAACTGGTGACACAGGAAAGGCTCAAAACATAGACATTTATAACACTCAGTCTTCCCGTACTTAAGTCGGCATTGTGTCTCTTATATTTAATTCCGATGCAATTTCTGTATTTCATCGTCAATGGGAAGGTCCAAGGGATACAGTACACCTGCAGAGGTGAATCGGAATGTAAAACTGGTGACACAGGAAACGCTCAAAACATTGACTGTAAGAAGACTGTTTTCTTGTACTTAAGTCGGCATTGTGTCTCGTATATTTAATTCCGATGTAATTTCTGTGTTTCATCGTAATTGTGAAGGTCCAAGGGATACAGTAAACCTGTAGAGGTGCATCGGAATGTAAAACTGGTGACACAGGAAACGCTCAAAACATAGACACTAGGAGGGCTCAGTCTTCCTGTACATAAGTCTGCATTGTGTCTCTTATATTGAATTCCGATGCAATTTCTGTGTTTCATCGTCAACGGGAAGGTCCAAGGGATACAGTAAACCTGCAGAGGTGCGTCGGAATGTAAAACTGGTGACACAGGAAACGCTCAAATCATAGACAGTAGGAAGACTCAGTCTTCCTGTACTTAATTCGGCATTGTGTCTCTTATATTTATTTCCGATGAAATTTCTGTGTTTCATCGTGAATGGGAAGGTCCAAGGGATATAGTAAACCTGCAGAGGTGCATCGGAAAATAAAACTGATGACACAGGAAACGCTCAAAACATGGACAGTAGGAAGACTCAGTCTTCCTGTACTTACCTCGGCATTGTGTCTCTTATATATAATTCCGATGTAATTTCCGTGTTTCATCGTCACTGGGAAGGTCCAAGGGACACAGTAAACCTGTAGAGGTGCATCGGAATGTAAAACTGGTGACACAGGAAACGCTCAAATTATAGACAGTAGGAAGACTCAGTCTTCCTGTACTTAAGTCGGCATTGTGTCACTTATAATTAATTCCGATGCAATTTCTGTGCTTCATCGTCAATGGGAAGAACCAAGGGATACAGTAAACCTGCAGAGGTGCATCGGAATGTAAAACTATTGACACAGGAAACAATCAAATCATAGACTGTAGGAAGACTCAGTCTTCCTGTACTTAAGTCGGCATTGTGTATCTTATATTTAATTCCGATGCAATTTCTGTGTTTCATCGTCAATGGGGATGTCCAAGGGAAACAGTAAACCTGCAGAGGTGCATCGGAATGTAAAACTGGTGACACAGGAAACGCTCATAACATAGGCAGTAGGAAGACTCAGTCTTCCTGTGCTTATGTCGGCATTGTGTCTCTTATATTTAATTCCGATGCAATTTCTGTGTTTCATCGTCAATGGGAAGGTCCAAGGGATACAGTAATCCTGCAGATGTGCATCAGAATGTAAAACTGCTGACACAGGAAACGCTCAAAACATAGACAGTAGGAAGACTCAGTCTTCCTGTACTTAAGTCGGCATTGTGTCTCTTATATTTAATTCCGATGCAATTTCTGTGATTCATCGTCAATGGGAAGGTCCAAGGGATACAGTAAACCTGCAGAGGTGCGTCGGAATGTAAAACTGGTGACACAGGAAACGCTCAAAGCATAGACAGTATGAAGACTCAGTCTTCCTGTACTTAATTCGGCATTGTGTCTCTTACATTTATTTCCGATGAAATTTCTGTGTTTCATCGTGAATGGGAAAGTCCAAGGGATATAGTAAACCTGCAGAGGTGCATCGGAAAGTAAAACTGATGACACAGGAAACGCTCACATCATAGACAGTAGGAAGACTCAGTCTTCCTGTACTTACGTCGGCATTGTGTCTCTTATATTTAATTCCGATGCAATTTCTGTGTTTCATCGTCACTGTGAAGGTCCAAGGGATACAGTAAACCTGTAGAGGTGCATCTGAATGTAAAACTGGTGACACAGGAAACGCTCAAATTATAGACAGTAGGAAGACTCAGACTTCCTGTACTTAAGTCGGCATTGTGTCAGTTATAATTAATTGCGATGCAATTTCTGTGTTTCATCGTCAATGGGAACGTCCAAGGGATACAGTAAACCTGCAGAGGTGCATCGGAATGTAAAACTAGTGACACAGGAAACAATCAAAACATAGACAGTTGGAAGACTTAGTCTTCCTGTACTTAAGTCGGCATTGTGTCTCTTATATTTAATTCCGATGGAATTTCTGTGTTTCATCGTCACTGTGAAGATCCAACGGATACAGTAAACCTGTAGAGGTTCATCAAGGGATACAGTAAACCTGCAGAGGTGTATCAGAATGTAAAACTGGTGACACAGGAAACGCTCAAAACATAGACAGTAGGAAGGCTTAGTCTTCCTGTACTTAAGTCGGCATTGTGTCTCTTATATTTAATTTCGATGCAATTTGTGTTTCATCGCCAATGGGAAGGTCCAAGGGATACAGTAAACATGCAGAGGTGCATCGAAATGTAAAACTGGTGACACAGGAAACGCTCAAAACATTGACTGTAAGAAGACTGTTTTCTTGTACTTAAGTCGGCATTGTGTCTCGTATATTTAATTCCGATGTAATTTCTGTGTTTCATCGTAATTGTGAAGGTCCAAGGGATACAGTAAACCTCTAGAGGTGCATCGGAATGTAAAACTGGTGACACAGGAAACGCTCAAAACATAGACACTAGGAGGGCTCAGTCTTCCTGGACATAAGTCTGCATTGTGTCTCTTATATTGAATTCCGATGCAATTTCTGTGTTTCATCGTCAACGGGAAGGTCCAAGGGATACAGTAAACCTGCAGAGGTGCGTCGGAATGTAAAACTGGTGACACAGGAAACGCTCAAATCATAGACAGTAGGAAGACTCAGTCTTCCTGTACTTAATTCGGCATTGTGGCTGTTATATTTATTTCCGATGAAATTTCTGTGTTTCATCGTGAATGGGAAGGTCCAAGGGATATAGTAAACCTGCAGAGGTGCATCGGAAAATAAAACTGATGACACAGGAAACGCTCAAAACATGAACAGTAGGAAGACTCAGTCTTCCTGTACTTACCTCGGCATTGTTCTCTTATATATAATTCCGATGTAATTTCTGTGTTTCATCGTCACTGTGAAGGTCCAAGGGACACAGTAAACCTGTAGAGGTGCATCGGAATGTAAAACTGGTGACACAGGAAACGCTCAAATTATAGACAGTAGGAAGACTCAGTCTTCCTGTACTTAAGTCGGCATTGTGTCACTTATAATTAATTCCGATGCAATTTCTGTGCTTCATCGTCAATGGGAAGAACCAAGGGATACAGTAAACCTGCAGAGGTGCATCGGAATGTAAAACTAGTGACACAGGAAACAATCAAAACATAGACAGTAGGAAGACTCAGTCTTCCTGTACTTAAGTCGGCATTGTGTATCTTATATTTAATTCCGAAGCAATTTCTGTGTTTCATCGTCAATGGGGATGTCCAAGGGAAACAGTAAACCCGCAGAGGTGCATCGGAATGTAAAACTGGTGACACAGGAGACGCTCATAAAATAGGCAGTAGGAAGACTCAGTCTTCCTGTACTTATGTCGGCATTGTGTCTCTTATATTTAATTCCGATGCAATTTCTGTGTTTCATCGTCAATGGGAAGGTCCAAGGGATACAGTAATCCTGCAGATGTGCATCAGAATGTAAAACTGCTGACACAGGAAACGCTCAAAACATAGACTGTAGGAAGACTCAGTCTTCCTGTACTTAAGTCGGCATTGTGTCTCTTATATTTAATTCCGATGCAATTTCTGTATTTCATCGTCAATGGGAAGGTCCAAGGGATACAGTAAACCTGCAGAGGTGCATCGGAATGTAAAACTGGTGACACAGGAAACGCTCAAAACATAGACCGTAAGAAGAATCAGTTTTCTTGTTCTTATGTCGGCGTTGTGTCTCTTATATTTAACTCCGATGCAATATCTGTGTTTCATCGTCAGTAGGGTGATCCAAGGGATAAAGTAAAGCTGCAGAGGTGCATCGGAATGTAAAACTGGTGACCTAGGAAAGGCTCAAAACATAGACAGTAGAAAGACAAACTCTTCCTGTACTTATGTCGACATTGTGTCTCTTATATTTAATTCCGATGCAATTTCTGTGTTTCATCATCACTGTGAAGGACCAATGGATACAGTAAACCTGCGGAGATCATCGGAATGTAAAACTGGTGACACAGGAAACGCTCAAAGCATAGACAGTAGGAAGACTCAGTCTTCCTTTACTTAAGTCGGCATTGTGTCTCTTATATTTAATTCCGATACAATTTCTGTGTTTCATCGTCAATGGGAAGGTCGAATGAATACAGTAAACCTGCAGAGGTGCATCGGAATGTAAAACTGGTGTCGCAGGAAACGCTCAAAATATAGAGAGTAGGAAGACTCAATCTTCCTGGACTTCAGTCGGCATTGTGTCTGTTATACTTAATTCCGTTGCAATTTCTGTGTTTCATCGTCAATGGGAAGGTCCAAGGGATACAGTAAACCAGCAGAGGTGCATCGGAATGTAAAACTGGTGACACAGGAAACGCTCAAAACGTAGACAGTCGGAGGTCTCAGTCTTCCTGTACATAAGCCGGCATTGTGTCTCTTATATTTAAATCCGATGCAATTTCTGATTTTCATCGTCCATGGGAAGGTCCAAGGGATACAGTAAACCTGCACAGGTGCATCGGAATGTAAAACTGGTGACACCGGAAACGCTCAAAATATAGAGAGTAGGAAGACTCAATCTTCCTGTTCTTCAGTCGGCATTGTGTCTGTTATACTTAATTCCGTTGCAATTTCTGTGTTTCATCGTCAATGGGAAGGTCCAAGGGATACAGTAAACCTGCAGAGGTGCATCGGAATGTAAAACTGGTGACACAGGAAACGCTCAAAATATAGAGAGTAGGAAGACTCAATCTTCTTGTTCTTCAGTCGGCATTGTGTCTGTTATACTTAATTCCGTTACAATTTCTGTGTTTCATCGTCAATGGGAAGGTCCTAGGGATACAGTAAACCTGCAGAGGTGCATCGAATGTAAAACTGGTGACACAGGAAACGCTCAAAAAATAGACCGTAAGAAGACTCAGTTTTCTTGTACTTAAGACGGCGTTGTGTCTCTTACATTTAATTCCGATGCAATTTCTGTGTTTCATCGTCATTGGGAAGGTCCAAGGGATACAATAAACCTCCAGAGGTGCATCGGAATGTAAAACTGGTGACACAGGAAACGCTCGAACATAGACCGTAAGAAGACACAGTTTTCTTGTACTTAAGTGGGCATTGTAACTCTTATATTTAATTCCGATGCAATATCTGTGTTTCATCGTCACTGTGAAGGTCCAAGGTATACAGTAAACCTGCAGAGGTGCATCGGAATGTAAAACTGCTGACACAGGAAACGCTCAAAACATAGACAGTAGGAAGACTCAGTCTTCCTGTACTTGAGTCGGCATTGTGACTCTTATATTTAATTGCGATGCAATTTCTGTGTTTCATCGTCATTGGGAAGGTCCAAGGGATACACTAAACCTGCAGAGGTGCATCGGAATGTAAAACTGATGACACAGGAAACGCTCAAAACATAGACACTAGGAGGGTTCAGTCTTCCTGTACATAAGCCGGCATTGTGTCTCTTATATTTAAATCCGATGCAATTTCTGTGTTTCATCGTCAATGGGAAGGTCCATGGGATACAGTAAACATGCAGAGGTGCATCGGAATGTAAAACTGGTGACACAGGAAAAGCTCGAAACATAGACCGTACAAAGACACAGTTTTCTTGTACTTAAATCGGCATTGTGACTCTTATATTTAATTCCGATGCAATTTCTGTGTTTCATCGTCACTGTGAAGGTCCAAGGGATACAGTAAACCTCCAGAGGTGCATCGGAATGTAAAACTGGAGACACACGAAACGCTCAAAACGTAGACTTTAGGAAGACTCAGTCTTCCTGTACTTAAGTCGGCATTGTGTCTCTTATATTTAATTCCGATACAATTTCTGTGTTTCATCGTCAATGGGAAGGTCCAATGAATACAGTAAACCTGCAGAGGTGCATCGGAATGTAAAACTGGTGTCGCAGGAAACGCTCAAAATATAGAGAGTAGGAAGACTCAATCTTCCTGTTCTTCAGTCGGCATTGTGTCTGTTATACTTAATTCCGTTGCAATTTCTGTGTTTCATCGTCAATGGGAAGGTCCAAGGGATACAGTAAACCTGCGGAGGTGCATCGGAATGTAAAACTGGTGACACAGGAAACGCTCAAAACGTAGACAGTCGGAGGTCTCAGTCTTCCTGTACATAAGCCGGCATTGTGTCTCTTATATTTAAATCCGATGCAATTTCTGATTTTCATCGTCCATGGGAAGGTCCAAGGGATACAGTAAACCTGCACAGGTGCATCGGAATGTAAAACTGGTGACACCGGAAACGCTCAAAAAATAGACAGTAGGAAGACTCAGTCTTCGTGTACTTAAGTCGGCATTGTATCTCTTATATTTAATTCCGATGCAATTTCTGTATTTCATCGTCAATGGGAAGGTCCAAGGGATACAATAAACCTGCAGAGGTGCATCGGAATGTAGAACTGGTGACACAGGATACGCTCAAAACATAGACACTAGGAGGGTTCAGTCTTCCTGTACATAAGCCGGCATTGGTTCTCTTATATTTAAATCCGATGCAATTTCTGTGTTTCATCGTCACTGTGAAGGTCCAAGGGATACAGTAAACCCCCAGAGGATCATCGGAATGTAAAACTGGTGACACACGAAACGCTCAAAACGTAGACATTAGGAAGACTCAGTCTTCCTGTACTTAAGTCGGCATTGTGTCTCTTATATTTAATTCCGATAAAATTTCTGTGTTTCATCGTCAATGGGAAGGTCCAATGAATACAGTAAACCTGCAGAGGTGCATCGCAATGTAAAACTGGTGTCGCTGGAAACGCTCAAAATATAGAGAGTAGGAAGACTCAATCTTCCTGTTCTTCAGTCGGCATTGTGTCTGTTATACTTAATTCCGTTGCAATTTCTGTGTTTCATCGTCAATGGGAAGGTCCAAGGGATACAGTAAACCTGCAGAGGTGCATCGGAATGTAAAACTGGTGACACAGGAAACGCTCAAAATATAGAGAGTAGGAAGACTCAATCTTCCTGTTCTTCAGTCGGCATTGTGTCTGTTATACTTAATTCCGTTACAATTTCTGTGTTTCATCGTCAATGGGAAGGTCCTAGGGATACAGTAAACCTGCAGAGGTGCATCGAATGTAAAACTGCTGACACAGGAAACGCTCAAAAAATAGACCGTAAGAAGACTCAGTTTTCTTGTACTTAAGACGGCGTTGTGTCTCTTACATTTAATTCCGATGCAATTTCTGTGTTTCATCGTCATTGGGAAGGTCCAAGGGATACAATAAACCTCCAGAGGTGCATCGGAATGTAAAACTGGTGACACAGGAAACGCTCGAACATAGACCGTAAGAAGACACAGTTTTCTTGTACTTAAGTGGGCATTGTAACTCTTATATTTAATTCCGATGCAATTTCTGTGTTTCATCGTCACTGTGAAGGTCCAAGGTATACAGTAAACCTGCAGAGGTGCATCGGAATGTAAAACTGATGACACAGGAAACGCTCAAAACATAGACACTAGGAGGGTTCAGTCTTCCTGTACATAAGCCAGCATTGTGTCTCTTATATTTAAATCCGATGCAATTTCTGTGTTTCATCGTCAATGGGAAGGTCCATGGGATACAGTAAACATGCAGAGGTGCATCGGAATGTAAAACTGGTGACACAGGAAAAGCTCGAAACATAGACCGTACAAAGACACAGTTTTCTTGTACTTAAATCGGCATTGTGACTCTTATATTTAATTCCGATGCAATTTCTGTGTTTCATCGTCACTGTGAAGGTCCAAGGGATACAGTAAACCTCCAGAGGTGCATCGGAATGTAAAACTGGAGACACACGAAACGCTCAAAACGTAGACTTTAGGAAGACTCAGTCTTCCTGTACTTAAGTCGGCATTGTGTCTCTTATATTTAATTCCGATACAATTTCTGTGTTTCATCGTCAATGGGAAGGTCCAATGAATACAGTAAACCTGCAGAGGTGCATCGGAATGTAAAACTGGTGTCGCAGGAAACGCTCAAAATATAGAGAGTAGGAAGACTCAATCTTCCTGTTCTTCAGTCGGCATTGTGTCTGTTATACTTAATTCCGTTGCAATTTCTGTGTTTCATCGTCAATGGGAAGGTCCAAGGGATACAGTAAACCTGCGGAGGTGCATCGGAATGTAAAACTGGTGACACAGGAAACGCTCAAAACGTAGACAGTAGGATTTCTCAGTCTTCCTGTACATAAGTCGGCATTGTGTCTCTTATATTTATATCCGCTGCAATTTCTGTGTTTCATCGTCAATGGGAACGTCCAAGGGATACAGTAAACCTGCAGTGGTGCATCGGAATATAAAACTGGTGACACAGGAAACGCTCAAAACATAGACAGTAGGAAGACCCAATCTTCCTGTACTTAAGTCGGCATTGTGTCTGTTATACTTAATTCCGATGCAATTTCTGTGTTTCATCGTCAATGGGAAGGTTTAAGGGATACAGTAAACCTGCAGAGGTGCATTGGAATGTAAAACTGGTGACACCGGAAACGCTCAAAACATAGGCAGTAGGAAGACTCAGTCTTCCTGTACTTCAGTCGGCATTGTGTCTCTTATATTTAATTCCGATGCAATTTCTGTATTTCATCGTCAATGGGAAGGTCCAAGGGATACAGTAAACCTGCAGAGGTGCATCGGATGTAAAACTGGTGACACAGGAAACGCTCAAAAATAGACCGTAAGAAGACTCAGTTTTCTTGTACTTAAGACGGTGTTGTGTCTCTTATATTTAATTCCGATGCAATTTCTGTGTCTCATCGTCAATGGGAAGGTCCAATGGATACAGTAAACATGCAGAGGTGCATCGGAATGTAAAATTGGTGACACAGGAAGCGCTCAAATCATCGACCCTAAGAAGACTCAATTTTCTTGTACTTAAGTGGGCATTGTATCTCTTATTTTTGACTCCGATGCAATTTCTGTGTTTCATAGTCAGTGGGGTGATCGAAGGGATACAGTAAAGCTGCAGAGGTGCATCGGAATGTAAAACAGGTGACCCAGGAAACGCTCAAAACATAGACAGTAGGAAGCCTCAGTCTTCCTGTACTTAAGTCGGCATTGTGTCTCTTATATTTAAGTCCGATGCAATTTCTGTGTTTTTTCGTCAATGGGAAGGTCTAATGGATACAGTAAACCGGCAGAGTTGCATCAGAATGTATAACTGGTGACACAGGAAACGCTCAAAGCATAGACATTAATAAGACTCAGTCTTCCCGTACTTAAGTCGGCATTGTGCCTCTTATATTTAATTCCGATGCAATTTCTGTGTTTCATCGTCAATGGGAAGGTCCAAGGGATACAATAAACCTCCACAGGTGCATCGGAATGTAAAACTGGTGACACAGGAAACGCTCAAAACATAGACCGTAAGAAGACACAGTTTTCTTGTACTTGTGTGGGCATTGTGATTCTTATATTTAATTCCGATGCAATTTCTGTGTTTCATCGTCAATGGGAAGGCCCAATGGATACAGTAAACCTGCACAGGTGCATCGGAATGTAAAACTGGTGACACAGGGTACGCTCAAAACACAGACAGTAGGAAGACAGTCTTCCTGTAGTTAAGTCGGCATTGTGTCTCTTATATTTAATTCCGATGCAATTTCTGTATTTCATCGTCAATGCGAAGGTCCAAGGCATACAGTAAACCTGCAGAGGTGCATCGGAATGTAAAGGTGGTGACACCGAAAACGCTCAAAACATAGACAGTAGGAACACTCATTCTTCCTGTACTGAAGTCGGCATTGTGTCTGTTATACTTAATTCCGATGCAATTTCTGCGTTTCATCGTCACTGTGAAGGTCCAAGGGATACAGTAAACCTGCAGAGGTGCATCGGAATGAAAAAATGCTGACACAGGAAACGCTCAACACATAGACATTAATATGACTCAGTCTTCCTGTACTTAAGTCGGCATTGTGTCTCTTATATTTAATTCCGATGCAATTTCTGTATTTCATCGTTAATGCGAAGGTCCAAGGCATACAGTAAACCTTCAGAGGTGCATCGGAATGTAAAAGTGGTGACACGGGAAACGCTCAAATCATAGACCTTAAGAAGACTTAGTTTTCTTGTACTTAAGTCGGCATTTTGTCTCTTATATTTAATTCCGCTGCAATTTCTGTGTTTCATCGTCAGTGGGAAGGTCCAATGAATACAGTAAACCAGCACAGGTGCATCGGAATGTAAAACTGGTGACACCGGAAACGCTCAAAACATAGACAGTAGGAAGACTCAGTCTTCCTGTACTTAAATCGGCAATGTGTCTCTTATATATAATTCCCATGCAATTTCTGTGTTTCATCGTCAATGGGAAGGTCCAATGAATACAGTAAACCTGCAGAGGCGCATCGGAATGTAAAACTGGTGTCGCAGGAAACGCTCAAAACATAGACAGTAGGAAGACTCAGTCTTCCTGTACTTAAGTCGGCATTGTGTCTGTTATACTTAATTCCGATGCAATTTCTGTGTTTCATCGTCAATGGGAAGCTCCAAGGGATACAGTAAACCTGCAGAGGTGCATCGGAATGTAAAACTGGGAACACAGGAAACGCTCAAAACATGGACAGTAGGAGGGCTCAGTCTTCCTTTACATTAGCCGGCATTGTGTCTCTTATATTTAATTATGATGCAATTTCTGTGTTTCATCGTCAATGGGAAGGTCCAAGGGATACAGTAAGCCTGCAGAGGTGCATCAGAATGTAAAACTGATGACACAGGAAACGCTCAAAACATAGACAGTAGAAATACAAACTCATCCTGTACGTAAGTCGACATTGTGTCTCTTATATTTAATTCCGATGCAATTTCTGTGTTCCATCATCACTGTGAAGGTCCAATGGATACTGTAAACCTGCGGAGGTGCATCGGAATGTAAAACAGGTGACACAGGAAACGCTCAAAACATAGACAGTAGGAAGACTCAGTCTTCCTGTACTTAAATCGGCAATGTGTCTCTTATATATAATTCCCATGCAATTTCTGTGTTTCATCGTCAATGGGAAGGTCCAATGAATACAGTAAACCTGCAGAGGCGCATCGGAATGTAAAACTGGTGTCGCAGGAAACGCTCAAAACATAGACAGTAGGAAGACTCAATCATCCTGTACTTCAGTCGGCATTGTGTCTGTTATACTTAATTCCGATGCAATTTCTGTGTTTTTTCGTCAATGGGAAGGTCCAATGGATACAGTAAACCGGCAGAGTTGCAACGGAATGTATAACTGGTGACACAGGAAACGCTCAAAGCATAGACATTAATAACACTCAGTCTTCCCGTACTTAAGTCGGCATTGTGTCTCTTATATTTAATTCCGATGCAATTTCTGTGTTTCATCGTCAATGGGAAGGTCCAAGGGATACAATAAACCTCCACATGTGCATCGGAATGTAAAACTGGTGACACAGGAAACGCTCAAAACATAGACAGTAGGAAGACTCAGTCTTCCTGTACTTGAGTTGGCATTGTGACACTTATATTTAATTGCGATGCAATTTCTGTGTTTCATCGTCAATGGGAAGGACCAATGAATACAGTAAACCTACAGAGGTGCATCGGAATGTAAAACTGGTGACACAGGAAACGCTCAAATCATAGACAGTAGGAGGGCTCAGTCTTCCTGTACATAAGCCGGCATTGTGTCTCTTATATTTAAATCCGATGCAATTTCTGTTTTTCATCGTCAATGCGAAGGTCCAAGGGATACAGTAAACCTGCACAGGTGCATCGGAATGTAAAACTGGTGACACCTGAAACTCCCAAATCATAGACAGTAGGAAGACTCAGTCTTCCTGTACTTAAGTCGGCATTGTGTCTCTTATATTTAATTCCGATGCAATTACTGTATTTCATCGACAATGGGAAGGTCCAAGGGATACAGTAAACCTCCAGAAGTGCATCGGAATGTAAAACTGGGAACACAGGAAACGCTCAAAACATAGACCGTAAGAAGACTCAGTTTTCTTGTACTTAAGTCGGCGTTGTGTCTCTTATATTTAATTCCGATGCAATTTCTGTGTTTCATCGTCAATGGGAAGGTCCAAGGGACACAGTAAACCTGCAGAGGTGCATCAGAATGTAAAACTGCTGACACAGGAATAGCTCAAATCATAGACAGTAGAAATACAAACTCTTCCTGTACGTAAGTCGACATTGTGTCTCTTATTTTTAATTCCGATGCAAATTCTGTGTTCCGTCATCACTGTGAAGGTCCAATGGATACAGTAAACCTGCGGAGGTGCATCGGAATGTAAAACAGGTGACACAGGAAACGCTCAAAACGTAGACAGTAGGAAGACTCAGTCTTCCTGTACTTAAGTCGGCCATGTGTCTCTTATATTTAATTCCGATGCAATTTCTGTGTTTCATCGTCAATGGGAAGGTCCAATGAATACAGTAAACCTGCAGAGATGCATCAGAATGTAAAAGTGGTGTCGCAGGAAACGCTCAAAACATAGACTGTAGGAAGACTCAATCTTCCTGTACTTCAGTCGGCATTGTGTCTGTTATACTTAATTCCGATGCAATTTCTGTGTTTCATCGTCAATGGGAAGTTCCAAGGCCTACAGTAAACCTGCAGAAGTGCATCGGAATGTAAAACTGGTGACACAGGAAACGCTCAAATCATAGACAGTAGGAGGGCTCAGTCTTCCTGTACATAAGCCGGCATTGTGTCTCTTATATTTAAATCCGATGCAATATCTGTTTTTCATCGTCAATGGGAGGGTCCAAGGGATACAGTAAACCAGCACAGGTGCATCGGAATGTAAAACTGGTGACACCGGAAACGCTCAAAACATAGACAGTAGGAAGACTCAGTCTTCCTGTACTTAAGTCGGCATTGTGTCTCTTATATTTAATTCGGATGCAATTTCTGTATTTCATCGTCAATGGGAAGGTCCAAGGGATACTGTAAACCTGCAGAGGTGCATCGGAATGTAAAAGTGGTGACACCGAAAACGCTCAAAACATAGACAGTAGGAACACTCATTCTTCCTGTACTTAAGTGGGCATTGTGTCTGTTATACTTAATTCCGATGCAATTTCTGCGTTTCATCGTCACTGTGAAGGTCCAAGGGATACAGTAAACCTGCAGAGGTGCATCGGAATGAAAAAATGCTGACACAGGAAACGCTCAACACATAGACATTAATATGACTCAGTCTTCCTGTACTTAAGTCGGCATTGTGTCTCTTATATTTAATTCCGATGCAATTTCTGTATTTCATCGTTAATGCGAAGGTCCAAGGCATACAGTAAACCTTCAGAGGTGCATCGGAATGTAAAAGTGGTGACACGGGAAACGCTCAAATCATAGACCTTAAGAAGACTCAGTTTTCTTGTACTTAAGTCGGCATTTTGTCTCTTATATTTAATTCCGCTGCAATTTCTGTGTTTCATCGTCAATTGGAAGGTCCAATGAATACAGTAAACCTGCACAGGTGCATCGGAATGTAAAACTGGTGACACCGGAAACGCTCAAAACATAGACAGTAGGAAGACTCAGTCTTCCTGTACTTAAGTCGGCATTGTGTCTGTTATACTTAATTCCGATGCAATTTCTGTGTTTCATCGTCAACGGGAAGGTCCAAGGGATACAGTACACCTGCAGAGGTGCATCAGAATGTAAAACTGATGACACAGGAAACGCTCAAAACATAGACAGTAGAAATACAAACTCATCCTGTACGTAAGTCGACATTGTGTCTGTTATATTTAATTCCGATGCAATTTCTGTGTTCCATCATCACTGTGAAGGTCCAATGGATACAGTAAACCTGCGGAGGTGCATCGGAATGTAAAACAGGTGACACAGGAAACGCTCAAAACATACACAGTAGGAGGGCTCAGTCTTCCTGTACAAAAGCCGGCATTGTGTCTCTTATATTTAATTATGATGCAATTTCTGTGTTTCATCGTCAATGGGAAGGTCCAATGAATACAGTAAACCTGCAGAGGCGCATCGGAATGTAAAACTGGTGTCGCAGGAAACGCTCAAAACATAGACAGTAGGAAGACTCAATCTTCCTGTACTTCAGTCGGCATTGTGTCTGTTATACTTAATTCCGATGCAATTTCTGTGTTTCATCGTCAATGGGAAGGTCCAAGGGATACAATAAACCTCCACATGTGCATCGGAATGTAAAACTGGTGACACAGGAAACGCTCAAAACATAGACAGTAGGAAGACTCAGTCTTCCTGTACTTGAGTTGGCATTGTGACTCTTATATTTAATTGCGATGCAATTCCTGTATTTCATCGTCAATGGGAAGGTCCAAGGGATACAATAAACCTGCACAGGTGCATCGGAATGTAAAACTGGTGACACCGAAAACGCTCAAAACATAGACAGTAGGAAGACTCAGTCTTCCTGTACTTAAGTCGGCATTGTGTCTGTTATACATAATTCCGATGCAATTTCTGTGTTTCATCGTCACTGTGAAGGTCCAAGGGATACAGTAAACCTGCAGAGGTGCATCGGAATGTAAAAATGCTGACACAGGAAACGCTCAACACATAGACATTAATATGACTCAGTCTTCCTGTACTTAAGTCGGCATTGTGTCTCTTATATTTAATTCCGATGCAATTTCTGTATTTCATCGTTAATGCGAAGGTCCAAGGCATACAGTAAACCTTCAGAGGTGCATCGGAATGTAAAAGTGGTGACACGGGAAACGCTCAAATCATAGACCTTAAGAAGACTCTGTTTTCTTGTACTTAAGTCGGCATTGTGTCTCTTATATTTAATTCCGCTGCAATTCCTGTGTTTCATCGTCAATGGGAAGGTCCAATGAATACAGTAAACCTACAGAGGTGCATCGGAATGTAAAACTGGTGACACAGGAAACGCTCAGATCATAGACAGTCGGAGGGCTCAGTCTTCCTGTACATAAGCCGGCATTGTGTCTCTTATATTTAAATCCGATGCAATTTCTGTTTTTCATCGTCAATGGGAAGGTCCAAGGGATACAGTAAACCTGCACAGGTGCATCGGAATGTAAAACTGGTGACACCTGAAACTCTCAAATCATAGACAGTAGGAAGACTCAGTCTTCCTGTACTTAAGTCGGCATTGTGTCTCTTATATTTAATTCCGATGCAATTACTGTATTTCATCGACAATGGGAAGGTCCAAGGGATACAGTAAACCTCCAGAGGTGCATCGGAATGTAAAACTGGGAACACAGGAAACGCTCAAAACATAGACCGTAAGAAGACTCAGTTTTCTTGTACTTAAGTCGGCGTTGTGTCTCTTACATTTAATTCCGATGCAATTTCTGTGTTTCATCGTCAATGGGAAGGTCCAAGGGACACAGTAAACCTGCAGAGGTGCATCAGAATGTAAAACTGCTGACACAGGAAACGCTCAAATCATAGACAGTAGAAATACAAACTCTTCCTGTACGTAAGTCGACATTGTGTCTCTTATTTTTAATTCCGATGCAATTTCTGTGTTCCGTCATCAGTGTGAAGGTCCAATGGATACAGTAAACCTGCGGAGGTGCATCGGAATGTAAAACAGGTGACACAGGAAACGCTCAAAACATAGACAGTAGGAAGACTCAGTCTTCCTGTACTTAAGTCGGCAATGTGTCTCTTATATTTAATTCCGATGCAATTTCTGTGTTTCATAATCAATGGGAAGGTCCAATGAATACAGTAAAACTGCAGAGGCGCATCGGAATGTAAAACAGGTGACACAGGAAGCGCTCAGAGCATAGACATTAATAACACTCAGTCTTCCCGTACTTAAGTCGGCATTGTGTCTCTTATATTTAATTCCGATGCAATTTCTGTGTTTCATCGTCAATGGGAAGGTCCAAGGGTTACAATAAACCTCCACAGGTGCATCGGAATGTAAAAATGGTGACACAGGAAACGCTCAAAACATAGACAGTAAAAAGACTCAGCCTTCCAGTACTTGAGTCGGCATTGTGACTCTTATATTTAATTGCGATGCCATTTCTGAGTTTCATCGTCTATGGGAAGGTCCAAGGGATACAGTAAACCTGCACAGGTGCATCGGAATGTAAAACTGGTGACACCGGAAACGCTCAAAACATAGACAGAAGGAAGACTCAGTCTTCCTGTACTTAAGTCGGCATTGTGTCTCTCATATTTAATTCCGATCCAATTTCTGTATTTCATCGTCAATGCGAAGGTCCAAGGCATACAGTAAACCTGCAGAGCTGCATCGGAATGTAAAAGTGGTGACACGGGTAACGCTCAAATCATAGACCCTAAGAAGACTCAGTTTTCTTGTACCTAAGTCGGCATTGTGTCTCTTATATTTAATTCCGATGCAATTTCTGTGTTTCATCGTCAATGGGAAGGTCCAATGAATACAGTAAACCTGCAGAGATGCATCGGAATGTAAAACTGGTGACACCGGAAACGCTCAAAACATAGACAGTAGGAAGACTCAGTCTTCCTGTACTTAAGTCGGCATTGTGTCTCTTATATTTAATTCCGATACAATTTCTGTATTTCATCGTCAATGGGAAGGTCCAAGGGATACAGTAAACCTGCAGAGGTGCATCGGAATGTAAAACTGGTGACACAGGAAACGCTCAAAACAGAGACCGTAAGAAGTCTCAGTTTTCTTGTACTTAAGTCGGCGTTGTGTCTCTTATATTTAATTCCGATGCAAATTCTGTGTTTCATCGTCAATGGGAAGGTCCAAGGGATACAGTAAACCTGCAGAGGTGCATCGGAATGTAAAACTGGTGACGCAGGAAACGCTCAAAACATAGACAGTAGAAAGACAAACTCTTCCTGTACTTAAGTCGACATTGTGTCTCTTATATTTAATTCCGATGCAATTTCTGTGTTTCATCATCACTGTGAAGGTCCAATGGATACAGTAAACCTGCGGAGGTGCATCGGAATGTATAACTGGTGACACAGGAAACGCTCAAAGCATAGACATTAATAACACTCAGTCTTCCCGTACTTAAGTCGGCATTGTGTCTCTTATATTTAATTCCGATGCAATTTCTGTGTTTCATCGTCAATGGGAAGGTCCAAGGGATACAATAAACCTCCACAGGTGCATCGGAATGTAAAACTGGTGACACAGGAAACGCTCAAAACATAGACAGTAGGAAGACTCAGTCTTCCTGTACTTGAGTTGGCATTGTGGCTCTTATATTTAATTGCGATGCAATTTCTGTATTTCATCGTCAATGGGAAGGTCCAAGGGATACAATAAACCTGCACAGGTGCATCGGAATGTAAATCTGGTGACACCGGAAACGCTCAAAACATAGACAGTAGGAAGACTCAGTCTTCCTGTACTTAAGTCGGCATTGTGTCTGTTATACTTAATTCCGATGCAATTTCTGTGTTTCATCGTCACTGTGAAGGTCCAAGGGATACAGTAAACCTGCAGAGGTGCATCGGAATGTAAAAATGCTGACACAGGAAACGCTCAAAACATAGACATTAATATGACTCAGTCTTCCTGTACTTCAGTCGGCATTGTGTCTCTTATATTTAATCCCGATGCAATTTCTGTATTTCATCGTCAATGCGAAGGTCCAAGGGATACAGTAAACCTGCAGAGGTGCATCGGAATGCAAAACTGGTGACACAGGAAACGCTCAAAACATAGACCGTAAGAAGACTCAGTTTTCTTGTACTTAAGTCGGCGTTGTGTCTCTTATATATAATTCCGATGCAATTTCTATGCTTCATCGTCAATGGGAAGGTCCAAGGGATACAGTAAACCTGCAGAGGTGCATCAGAATGTAAAACTGCTGACACAGGAAACGCTCAAAACATAGACAGTAGAAATACAAACTCTTCCTGTACGTAAGTCGACATTGTGTCTCTTATATTTATTTCCGATGCAATTTCTGTATTTCATCGTCAATGCGAAGGTCCAAGGCATACAGTAAACCTGCAGAGGTGCATCGGAATGTAAAAGTGGTGACACCGAAAACGCTCAAAACATAGACAGTAGGAACACTCATTCTTCCTGTACTTAAGTCGGCATTGTGTCTGTTATACTTAATTCCGATGCAATTTCTGCGTTTCATCGTCACTGTGAAGGTCCAAGGGATACAGTAAACCTTCAGAGGTGCATCGGAATGTAAAAGTGGTGACACCGGAAACGCTCAAAACATAGACAGTAGGAACACTCATTCTTCCTGTACTTAAGTCGACATTGTGTCTCTTATATTTAATTCCGATGCAATTTCTGTGTTCCATCATCACTGTGAAGGTCCAATGGATACAGTAAACCTGCGGAGGTGCATCGGAATGTAAAACAGGTGACACAGTAAACGCTCAAAACATAGACAGTAGGAAGACTCAGTCTTCCTGTACTTAAATCGGCAATGTGTCTCTTATATATAATTCCCATGCAATTTCTGTGTTTCATCGTCAATGGGAAGGTCCAATGAATACAGTAAACCTGCAGAGGCGCATCGGAATGTAAAACTGGTGTCGCAGGAAACGCTCAAAACATAGACAGTAGGAAGACTCAATCTTCCTGTACTTCAGTCGGCATTGTGTCTCTTATACTTATTTCCGATGCAATTTCTGTGTTTTTTCGTCAATGGGAAGGTCCAAAGGATACAGTAAACCGGCAGAGTTGCATCGGAATGTATAACTGGTGACACAGGAAACGCTCAAAGCATAGACATAAATAACACTCAGTCTTCCCGTACTTAAGTCGGCATTGTGTCTCTCATATTTAATTCCGATGCAATTTCTGTGCTTCATCGTCAATGGGAAGGTCCAAGGGATACAATAAACCTCCACATGTGCATCGGAATGTAAAACTGGTGACACAGGAAACGCTCAAAACATAGACAGTAGGAAGACTCAGTCTTCCTGTACTTGAGTTGGCATTGTGACTCTTATATTTAATTGCGATGCAATTTCTGTATTTCATCGTCAATGGGAAGGTCCAATGGATACAGTTAACCTGCGGAGGTGCATCGGAATGTAAAACTGGTGACACCGAAAACGCTCAAAACATAGACAGTAGGAAGACTCAGCCTTCCTGTACTTAAGTCGGCATTGTGTCTGTTATACTTAATTCCGATGCAATTTCTGTGTTTCATCGTCACTGTGAAGGTCCAACGGATACAGTAAACCTGCAGAGGTGCATCGGAATGTAAAAATGCTGACACAGGAAACGCTCAACACATAGACATTAATATGACTCAGTCTTCCTGTACTTAAGTCGGCATTGTGTCTCTTATATTTAATTCCGATGCAATTTCTGTATTTCATCGTTAATGCGAAGGTCCAAGGCATACAGTAAACCTTCAGAGGTGCATCGGAATGTAAAAGTGGTGACACGGGAAACGCTCAAATCATAGACCTTAAGAAGACTCTGTTTTCTTGTACTTAAGTCGGCATTGCGTCTCTTATATTTAATTCCGCTGCAATTTCTGTGTTTCATCGTCAATGGGAAGGTCCAATGAATACAGTAAACCTACAGAGGTGCATCGGAATGTGAAACTGGTGACACAGGAAACGCTCAAATCATAGACAGTAGGAGGGCTCAGTCTTCCTGTACATAAGCTGGCATTGTGTCTCTTATATTTAAATCCGATGCAATTTCTGTTTTTCATCGTCAATGGGAAGGTCCAAGGGATACAGTAAACCTGCACAGGTGCATCGGAATGTAAAACTGGTGACACCTGAAACTCTCAAATCATAGACAGTAGGAAGACTCAGTCTTCCTGTACTTAAGTCGGCATTGTGTCTCTTACATTTAATTCCGATGCAATTACTGTATTTCATCGACAATGGGAAGGTCCAAGGGATACAGTAAACCTCCAGAGGTGCATCGGAATGTAAAACTGGGAACACAGGAAACGCTCAAAACATAGACCGTAAGAAGACTCAGTTTTCTTGTACTTAAGTCGGCGTTGTGTCTCTTATATTTAATTCCGATGCAATTTCTGTGTTTCATCGTCAATGGGAAGGTCCAAGGGACACAGTAAACATGCAGAGGTGCATCAGAATGTAAAACTGCTGACACAGGAAACGCTCAAATCATAGACAGTAGAAATACAAACTCTTCCTGTACGTAAGTCGACATTGTGTCTCTTATTTTTAATTCCGATGCAATTTCTGTGTTCCGTCATCACCGTGAAGGTCCAATGGATACAGTAAACCTGCGGAGGTGCATCGGAATGTAAAACAGGTGACACAGGAAACGCTCAAAACATAGACAGTAGGAAGACTCAGTCTTCCTGTACTTAAGTCGGCAATGTGTCTCTTATATTTAATTCCGATGCAATTTCTGTGTTTCATAATCAATGGGAAGGTACAATGAATACAGTAAACCTGCAGAGGCGCATCGGAATGTAAAACAGGTGACACAGGAAGCGCTCAGAGCATAGACATTAATAACACTCAGTCTTCCCGTACTTAAGTCGGCATTGTGTCTCTTATATTTAATTCCGATGCAATTTCTGTGTTTCATCGTCAATGGGAAGGTCCAAGGGTTACAATAAACCTCCACAGGTGCATCGGAATGTAAAAATGGTGACACAGGAAACGCTCAAAACATAGGCAGTAAAAAGACTCAGTCTTCCTGTACTTGAGTCGGCATTGTGACTCTTATATTTAATTGCGATGCCATTTCTGAGTTTCATCGTCAATGGGAAGGTCCAAGGGATACAGTAAACCTGCACAGGTGCATCGGAATGTAAAACTGGTGACACCGGAAACGCTCAAAACATAGACAGAAGGAAGACTCAGTCTTCCTGTACTTAAGTCGGCATTGTGTCTCTCATATTTAATTCCGATCCAATTTCTGTATTTCATCGTCAATGCGAAGGTCCAAGGCATACAGTAAACCTGCAGAGGTGCATCGGAATGTAAAAGTGGTGACACGGGAAACGCTCAAATCATAGACCCTAAGAAGACTCAGTTTTCTTGTACCTAAGTCGACATTGTGTCTCTTATATTTAATTCCGATGCAATTTCTGTGTTTCATCGTCAATGGGAAGGTCCAATGAATACAGTAAACCTGCAGAGATGCATCAGAATGTAAATGTGGTGTCGCAGGAAACGCTCAAATCATAGACAGGAGGAGGGCTCAGTTTTCCTGTACATAAGCCGGCATTGTGTCTCTTATATTTAAATCCGATGCAATATCTGTTTTTCATCGTCAATGGGAGGGTCCAAGGAATACAGTAAACCAGCACAGGTGCATCGGAATGTAAAACTTGTGACACCGGAAACGCTCAAAACATAGACAGTAGGAAGACTCAGTCTTCCTGTACTTAAGTCGGCATTGTGTCTCTTATATTTAATTCCGATGCAATTTCTGTATTTCATCATCAATGGGAAGGTCCAAGGGATACAGTAAACCTGCAGAGGTGCATCGGAATGTAAAACTGGTGACACAGGAAACGCTCAAAACATAGACCGTAAGAAGACTCAGTTTTCTTGTACTTAAGTCGGCGTTGTGTCTCTTATATTTAATTCCGATGCAATTTCTGTGTTTCATCGTCAATGGGAAGGTCCAAGGGATACAGTAAACCTGCAGAGGTGCATCGGAATGTAAAACTGGTGACGCAGGAAACGCTCAAAGCATAGACAGTAGAAAGACAAACTCTTCCTGTACTTAAGTCGACATTGTGTGTCTTATATTTAATTCCGATGCAATTTCTGTGTTTCATCATCACTGTGAAGGTCCAATGGATACAGTAAACCTGCGGAGGTCCATCGGAATGTATAACTGGTGACACAGGAAACGCTCAAAGCATAGACATTAATAACACTCAGTCTTCCCGTACTTAAGTCGGCATTGTGTCTCTTATATTTAATTCCGATGCAATTTCTGTGTTTCATCGTCAATGGGAAGGTCCAAGGGTTACAATAAACCTCCACAGGTGCATCGGAATGTAAAACTGGTGACACAGGAAACGCTCAAAACATAGACAGTAGGAAGACTCAGTCTTCCTGTACTTGAGTCGGCATTTTGACTCTTATATTTAAGTGCGATGCCATTTCTGTGTTTTTTCGTCAATGGGAAGGTCCAATGGATACAGTAAACCGGCAGAGTTGCATCGGAATGTATAACTGGTGACACAGGAAACGCTCAAAGCATAGACATTAATAACACTCAGTCTTCCCGTACTTAAGTCGACATTGTGTCTCTTATATTTAATCCCGATGCAATTTCTGTATTTCATCGTCAATGCGAAGGTCCAAGGGATACAGTAAACCTGCAGAGGTGCATCAGAATGTAAAACTGCTGACACAGGAAACGCTCAAAACATAGACAGTAGAAACACAAACTCTTCCTGTACGTAAGTCGACATTGTGTCTCTTATATTTAATTCCGATGCAATTTCTGTGTTCCGTCATCACTGTGAAGGTCCAATGGATACAGTAAACCTGCGGAGGTGCATCGGAATGTAAAACAGGTGACACAGGAAACGCTCAAAACATAGACAGTAGGAAGACTCAGTGTTCCTGTACTTAAGTCGGCAATGTGTCTCTTATATTTAATGCCGATGCAATTTCTGTGTTTCATCGTCAATGGGAAGGTCCAATGAATACAGTATACCTGCAGAGGCGCATCGGAATGTAAAACAGGTGACACAGGAAGCGCTCAAAAAATAGACCCTAAGAAGACTCAGTTTTCTTGTACTTATGTGGGCATTGTATCTCTTATATTTAACTCCGATGCAATTTCTGTGTTTCATCGTCAGTAGGATGATCCAAGTGATACAGTAAAGCTGCAGAGGTGCATCGGAAAGTAAAACAGGTGACCCAGGAACCGCTCAAAACATAGACAGTAGGAAGACTCAGTCTTCCTGTATTTAAGTCGGCATTGTGTCTCTTATATTTAAGTCCGATGCAATTTCTGTGTTTTTTCGGCAATGGGAAGGTCCAATGGATACAGTAAACCGGCAGATTTGCATCGGAATGTATAACTGGTGACACAGGAAACGCTCAAAACATAGACATTAATAACACTCAGTCTTCCCGTACTTAAGTCGGCATTGTGTCTCTTATATTTAATTCCGATGCAATTTCTGTGTTTCATCGTCAATGGGAAGGTCCAACGGTTACAATATACCTCCACAGGTGCATCGGAATGTAAAACTGGTGACACAGGAAACGCTCAAAACATAGACAGTAGGAAGACTCAGTCTTCCTGTACTTAAGTCGGCATTGTGTCTCTTATATTTAATTCCGATCCAATTTCTGTATTTCATCGTCAATGCGAAGGTCCAAGGCATACAGTAAACCTGCAGAGGTGCATCGGAATGTAAAAGTGGTGACACGGGAAACGCTCAAATCATAGACCCTAAGAAGACTCAGTTTTCTTGTACTTAAGTCGGCATTGTGTCTCTTATATTGAATTGCAATGCAATTCCTGTGTTTCATCGTCAATGGGAAGGTCCAATGAATACAGTAAACCTGCAGAAATGCATCAGAATGTAAAACTGGTGTCGCAGGAAACGCTCAAAACATAGACAGTAGGAAGACTAAATCTTCCTGTACTTCAGTCGGCATTGTGCCTGTTATACTTAATTCCGATGCAATTTCTGTGTTTCATCGTCAATGGGAAGGTCCAAGGGATACAGTAAACCTGCAGAGCTGCATCGGAATGTAAAACTGGTGACACAGGAAACGCTCAAATCATAGACAGTAGGAGGGCTCAGTCTTCCTGTACATAAGCCGGCATTGTGTCTGTTATATTTAAATCCTATGCAATATCTGTTTTACATCGTCAATGGGAAGGTCCAAGGGATACAGGAAACCTGCAGAGGTGCATCGGAATGTAAAACTGGGAACACAGGAAACGCTCAAAACATAGACCGTAAGAAGACTCAGTTTTCTTGTACTTAAGTCGGCGTTGTGTCTCTTATATTTAATTCCGATGCAATTTCTGTGTTTCATCGTCAATGGGAAGGTCCAAGGGATAGAGGAAACCTGCAGAGGTGCATCAGAATGTAGAACTGCTGACACAGGAAACGCTCAAAACATAGACAGTCGAAATACAAACTCTTCCTGTACGTAAGTCGACATTGTGTCTCTTATATTTAATTCCGATGCAATTTCTGTGTTCCGTCATCACTGTGAAGGTCCAATGGACACAGTAAACCTGCGGAGGTGCATCGGAATGTAAAACAAGTGACACAGGAAGCGCTCAAAAATTAGACCCTAAGAAGACTCAGTTTTCTTGTACTTAATTGGGCATTGTATCTCTTATATTTAACTCCGATGCAATATCTGTGTTTCATCGTCAGTAGGATGATCCAAGTGATACAGTAGAGCTGCAGATGTGCATCGGAAAGTAAAACAGGTGACCCAGGAAACGCTCAAAGCATAGACAGTAGGAAGACTCAGTCTTCCTGTATTTAAGTCGGCATTGTGTCTCTTATATTTAAGTCCGATGCAATTTCTGTGTTTTTTCGGCAATGGGAAGGTCCAATGGATACAGTAAACCGGCAGAGTTGCATCGGAATTTATAACTGGTGACACAGGAAACGCTCAAAACATAGACATTAATAACACTCAGTCTTCCCGTACTTAAGTAGGCATTGTGTCTCTTATATTTAATTCCGATGCAATTTCTGTGTTTCATCGTCAATGGGAAGGTCCAAGGGTTACAATAAACCTCCACAGGTGCATCGGAATGTAAAACTGGTGACACAGGAAACGCTCAAAACATAGACAGTAGGAAGACTCAGTCTTCCTGTACTTGAGTCGGCATTGTGACTCTTATATTTAATTGCGACGCCATTTCTGTGTTTCATCGTCAATGGGAAGGTCCAAGGGATACAGTAAAACTGCACAGGTGCATCGGAATGTAAAACTGGTGACACCGGAAACGCTCAAAACATAAACAGTAGGATGACTCAGTCTTCCTGTACTTAAGTCGGCATTGTGTCTCTTATATTTAATTCCGATCCAATTTATGTATTTCATCGTCAATGCGAAGGTCCAAGGCATACAGTAAACCTGCAGAGGTGCATCGGAATGTAAAAGTGGTGACACGGGAAACGCTCAAATCATAGACCCTAAGAAGACTCAGTTTTCTTGTACATGAGCCGGCATTGTGTCTCTTATATTAAAATCCGATGCAATATCTGTTTTTCATCGTCAATGGGAGGGTCCAAGGGATACAGTAAACCAGCACAGGTGCATCGGAATGTAAAACTGGTGACACCGAAAACGCTCAAAACATAGACAGTAGGAAGACTCAGTCTTCCTCTACTTAAGTCAGCATTGTGTCTCTTATATTTAATTCAGATGCAATTTCTGTATTTCATCGTCAATGCGAAGGTCCAAGGCATACAGTAAACCTTCAGAGGTGCATCGGAATGTAAAAGTGGTGACACGGGACACGCTCAAATCATAGACCTTAAGAAGACTCAGTTTTCTTGTACTTAAGTCGACATTGTGTCTCTTATATTTAATTCCGCTGCAATTTCTGTGTTTCATCGTCAATGGGAAGGTCCAATGAATACAGTAAACCTGCAGAGGTGCATCGGAATGTAAAACTGGTGTCGCAGGAAACGCACAAACATAGACAGTAGGAAGACTCAATCTTCCTGTACTTCAGTCGGCATTGTGTCTGTTATACTTAATTCCGATGCAATTTCTGTGTTTCATCGTCAATGGGAAGGTCCAAGGGATACAGTAAACCTGCAGAGGTGCATCGGAATGTAAAACTGGTGACACAGGAAACGCTCAAAGCATAGACAGTAGGAGGGCTCAGTCTTCCTGTACTTAAGTCGGCATTGTGTCTCTTATATTTAATTCCGATTCAATTTCTGTATTTCATCGTCAATGGGAAGGTCCAAGGGATACAGTAAACCTCCAGAGGTGCATCGGAATGTAAAACTGGGAACACAGGAAACGCACAAAACATAGACCGTAAGAAGACTCAGTTTTCTTGTACTTAGGTCGGCGTTGTGTCTCTTATATTTAATTCCGATGCAATTTCTGTGTTTCATCGTCAATGGGAAGGTCCAAGGGTTACAATAAACCTCCACAGGTGCATCGGAATGTAAAACTGGTGACACAGGAAACGCTCAAAACATAGACAGTAGGAAGACACAGTCTTCCTGTACTTGAGTCGGCATTGTGACTCTTATATTTAATTGCGATGCCATTTCTGTGTTTCATCGTCAATGGGAAGGTCCAAGGGTTACAATAAACCTCCACAGGTGCATCGGAATGTAAAACGGGTGACACAGGAAACGCTCAAAACATAGACAGTAGGAAGACTCAGTCTTCCTGTACTTGAGTCGGCATTGTGACTCTTATATTTAATTGCGATGCCATTTCTGTGTTTCATCGTCAATGGGAAGGTCCAAGGCATACAGTAAACCTGTGGAGGTGCATCGGAATGTAAAACAAGTAACACAGGAAACGCTCAAAACATAGACAGTAGGAAGACTCAGTCTTCCTGTACTTAAGTCGGCAATGTGTCTCTTATATTTAATTCCGATGCAATTTCTGTGTTTCATAATCAATGGGAAGGTCCAATGAATACAGTAAACCTGCAGAGGCGCATCGGAATGTAAAACAGGTGACACAGGAAGCGCTCAAAAAATAGACCCTAAGAAGACTCAGTTTTCTTGTACTTAATTGGGCATTGTATCTCTTATATTTAACTCCGATGCAATTTCTGTGTTTCATCGTCAGTAGGATGATCCAAGTGATACAGTAAAGCTTCAGAGGTGCATCGGAAAGTAAAACAGGTGACCCAGGAAACGCTCAAAACATAGACAGTAGGAAGACTCAGTCTTCCTGTACTTAAGTCGGCATTGTGTCTCTTATATTTAAGTCCGATGCAATTTCTGTGTTTTTTCGGCAATGGGAAGGTCCAATGGATACAGTAAACCGGCAGAGTTGCATCGGAATGTATAACTGGTGACACGTGAAACGCTCAAAACATAGACAGTAGGATGACTCAGTCTTCCTGTACTTAAGTCGGCATTGTGTCTCTTCTATTTAATTCCGATCCAATTTCTGTATTTCATCGTCAATGCGAAGGTCCAAGGCATACAGTAAACCTTCAGAGGTGCATCGGAATGTAAAAGTGGTGACACGGGACACGCTCAAATCATAGACCTTAAGAAGACTCAGTTTTCTTGTACTTAAGTCGGCATTGTGTCTCTTATATTTAATTCCGCTGCAATTTCTGTGTTTCATCGTCAATGGGAAGGTCCAATGAATACAGTAAACCTGCAGAGGTGCATCGGAATGTAAAACTGGTGTCGCAGGAAACGCACAAACATAGACAGTAGGAAGACTCAATCTTCCTGTACTTCAGTCGGCATTGTGTCTGTTATACTTAATTCCGATGCAATTTCTGTGTTTCATCGTCAATGGGAAGGTCCAAGGGATACAGTAAACCTGCAGAGGTGCATCGGAATGTAAAACTGGTGACACAGGAAACGCTCAAATCATAGACAGTAGGAGGGCTCAGTCTTCCTGTACTTAAGTCGGCATTGTGTCTCTTATATTTAATTCCGATTCAATTTCTGAATTTCATCGTCAATGGGAAGGTCCAAGGGATACAGTAAACCTCCAGAGGTGCATCGGAATGTAAAACTGGGAACACAGGAAACGCACAAAACATAGACCGTAAGAAGACTCAGTTTTCTTGTACTTAGGTCGGCGTTGTGTCTCTTATATTTAATTCCGATGCAATTTCTGTGTTTCATCGTCAATGGGAAGGTCCAAGGGTTACAATAAACCTCCACAGGTGCATCGGAATGTAAAACTGGTGACACAGGAAACGCTCAAAACATAGACAGTAGGAAGACACAGTCTTCCTGTACTTGAGTCGGCATTGTGACTCTTATATTTAATTGCGATGCCATTTCTGTGTTTCATCGTCAATGGGAAGGTCCAAGGGTTACAATAAACCTCCACAGGTGCATCGGAATGTAAAACGGGTGACACAGGAAACGCTCAAAACATAGACAGTAGGAAGACTCAGTCTTCCTGTACTTGAGTCGGCATTGTGACTCTTATATTTAATTGCGATGCCATTTCTGTGTTTCATCGTCAATGGGAAGGTCCAAGGCATACAGTCAACCTGTGGAGGTGCATCGGAATGTAAAACAAGTAACACAGGAAACGCTCAAAACATAGACAGTAGGAAGACTCAGTCTTCCTGTACTTAAGTCGGCAATGTGTCTCTTATATTTAATTCCGATGCAATTTCTGTGTTTCATAATCAATGGGAAGGTCCAATGAATACAGTAAACCTGCAGAGGCGCATCGGAATGTAAAACAGGTGACACAGGAAGCGCTCAAAAAATAGACCCTAAGAAGACTCAGTTTTCTTGTACTTAATTGGGCATTGTATCTCTTATATTTAACTCCGATGCAATTTCTGTGTTTCATCGTCAGTAGGATGATCCAAGTGATACAGTAAAGCTGCAGAGGTGCATCGGAAAGTAAAACAGGTGACCCAGGAAACGCTCAAAACATAGACAGTAGGAAGACTCAGTCTTCCTGTACTTCAGTCGGCATTGTGTCTCTTATATTTAAGTCCGATGCAATTTCTGTGTTTTTTCGGCAATGGGAAGGTCCAATGGATACAGTAAACCGGCAGAGTTGCATCGGAATGTATAACTGGTGACACGTGAAACGCTCAAAACATAGACAGTAGGATGACTCAGTCTTCCTGTACTTAAGTCGGCATTGTGTCTCTTCTATTTAATTCCGATCCAATTTCTGTACTTCATCGTCAATGCGAAGGTCCAAGGCATACAGTAAACCTGCAGAGGTGTATCGGAATGTAAAAGTGGTGACACGGGAAACGCTCAAATCATATACCCTAAGAAGACTCAGTTTTCTTGTACATAAGCCGGCATTGTGTCTCTTATATTAAAATCCGATGCAATATCTGTTTTTCATCGTCAATGGGAGGGTCCAAGGGATACAGTAAACCAGCACAGGTGCATCGGAATGTAAAACTGGTGACACCGAAAACGCTCAAAACATAGACAGTAGGAAGACTCATTCTTCCTGTACTTAAGTCGGCATTGTGTCTCTTATATTTAATTCCGATGCAATTTCTGTATTTCATCGTCAATGGCAAGGTCCAAGGGATACAGTAAACCTGCAGAGGTGCATCGGAATGTAAAACTGGTGACACAGGAAACGCTCAAAACGTAGACATTAATAACACTCAGTCTTCCCGTACTTAAGTCGGCATTGTGTCTCTTATATTTAATTCCGATGCAATTTCTGTGTTTCATCGTCAATGGGAAGGTCCAAGGGTTACAATAAACCTCCACAGGTGCATCGGAATGTAAAACTGGTGACACAGGAAACGCTCAAAACATAGACAGTAGGAAGACTCAGTCTTCCTGTACTTGAGTCGGCATTGTGACTCTTATATTTAATTGCGATGCCATTTCTGTGTTTCATCGTCAATGGGAAGGTCCAAGGGATACAGTAAACCTGCACAGGTGCATCGGAATGTAAAACTGGTGACACAGGAAACGCTCAAAACATAGACAGTAGGAAGACTCAGTCTTCCTGTACTTGAGTCGGCATTGTGACTCTTATATTTAATTGCGATGCCATTTCTGTGTTTCATCGTCAATGGGAAGGTCCAAGGGATACAGTAAACCTGCACAGGTGCATCGGAATGTAAAACTGGTGACACCGGAAACGCTCAAAACATAGACAGTAGGATGACTCAGTCTTCCTGTACTTAAGTCGGCATTGTGTCTCTTATATTTAATTCCGATCCAATTTCTGTATTTCATCGTCAATGCGAAGGTCCAAGGCATACAGTAAACCTGCAGAGGTGCATCGGAATGTAACAGTGGTGACACGGGAAACGCTCAAATCATAGACCCTAAGAAGACTCAGTTTTCTTGTACATAAGCCGGCATTGTGTCTCTTATATTAAAATCCGATGCAATATCTGTTTTTCATTGTCAATGGGAGGGTCCAAGGGATACAGTAAACCAGCACAGGTGCATCGGAATGTAAAACTGGTGACACCGGAAACGCTGAAAACATAGACAGTAGGAAGACTCAGTCTTCCTGTACTTAAGTCGGCATTGTGTCTCTTATATTTAATTCCGATGCAATTTCTGTATTTCATCGTCAATGGCAAGGTCCAAGGGATACAGAAAACCTGCAGAGGTGCATCGGAATGTAAAACTGGTGACACAGGAAACGCTTAAAACATAGACAGTAGAAAGACAAACTCTTCCTGTACTTAAGTCGACATTGTGTCTCTTATATTTAATTCCGATGCAATTTCTGTGTTTCATCATCACTGTGAAGGTCCAATGGATACAGTAAACCTGCGGAGGTGCATCGGAATGTAAAACTGGTGACCCAGGAAACGCTCAAAGAATAGACAGTAGGAGGACTCAGTCTTCCTGTACTTCAGTTGGCATTGTGTCTGTTATACTTAATTCCGATGCAATTTCTGTGTTTTTTCGACAATGGGAAGGTCCAGTTGATACAGTAAACCTGCGGAGGTGCATCGGAATGTAAAACTGGTGACACAGGAAACGCTCAAAACATAGACCGTAAGAAGACTCAGTTTTCTTGTACTTAAGTCGGCGTAGTGTCTCTTATATTTATCTCCGATGCAATTTCTGTGTTCCATCGTCAGTAGGGTGATCCAAGGGATACAGTAAAGCTGCAGAGGTGCATCGGAATGTAAAACTGGTGACCCAGGAAACGCTCAAAACATAGACAGTAGGAAGACTCAGTCTTCCTGTACTTAAGTCGGCATTGTGTCTCTTATGTTTAATTCCGATGCAATTTATGTGTTTTTTCGTCAATGGGAAGGTCTAGTTGATACAGTAAACCGGCTGAGGTGAATCGGAATGTAAAACTGGTGACACAGGAAACGCCCGAAAAAATAGACATTAATATGACTCACTCTTCCTGTACTTATGTCGGCATTGTGTCTCTTATATTTAATTCCGATGCAATTTCTGTGTTTCATCGTCAATGGGAAGGTCCAAGGGATACAGTGAACCTTCAGAGGTGCATCGGAATGTAAAACTGGTGACACAGGAAACGCCGATCATAGACCGTAAGAAGACACAGTTTTCTTGTACTTAAGTGGGCATTGTGACTCCTACATTTAATTCCGATGCAATTTCTGTGTTTCATTGTCACTGTGAAGGTCCAAGGTATACAGTAAACCTGCAGAGGTGCATCGGAATGTAAAACTGCTGACACAGGAAACGCTCAAAACATAGACAGTAGGAAGACTCAGTCTTCCTGTACTTGAGTCGGCATTGTGACTCTTATATTTAATTGCGATGCCATTTCTGTGTTTCATCGTCAATGGGAAGGTCCAAGGGATACAATAAACTTGCTGAGGTGCATCGGAATGTAAAACTGGTGACACAGGAAACGCTTAAAAGATAGACAGTAGGATTACTCAGTCTTCCTGTACTTAAGTCGGCATTGTGTCACTTATATTTATTTCCGATGCAATTTCTGTGTTTCATCGTCAATGGGAAGGTCCAAGGGATACAGTAAACCTGCAGAGGTGCAGCGGAATATAAAACTGGTGACACAGGAAACGGTCAAAACATAGACAGTAGGAAGATTCAGTCTTCCTGGCCTTAAGTCGGCATTGTGTCTCTTGTATTTAATTCCGATGCAATTTCTGTGTTTTATTGTGAATGGGAAGGCCCAAGGGATACAGTAAACCTGCAGAGGTGCATGGGAACGTAAAACTGGTGACACAGGAAACGCTCAAAGTATAGACAGTAGAAAGACAAACTCTTTCTGTACTTATGTCGGCATTGTGTGTCTTATATTTAATTCCGATGCAATTTCTGTGTTTCATCGTCAATGGGAAGGTCCAAGGGATACAGTAAACTTCCAGAGGTGCATCGGAATCTAAAACTGGTGACACAGGAAACTCTCAAAACATAGACAGTAGGAAGACTCAGTCTTCCTGTACTTAAGTCGGCATTGTGTCTCTTATATTTAATTCCGATGCAATTTCTGTGTTTCATCGTCATTGGGAAGGTCCATGGGATACAGTAAACCTGCAGAGGTGCATCGCAATGTAAAACTGGTGACACAGGAAAAGCTCGAAACATAGACCGTACGAAGACACAGTTTTCTTGTACTTAAGTCGGCATTGTGACTCCTATATTTAATTCCGATGCAATTTCTGTGTTTCATCGTCACTGTGACGGTCCAAGGGATACAGTAAACCTGCAGAGGTGCATCGGAATGTAAAACTGGTGACACAGGAAACGCTCAAAGCATAGACATTAGGGAGACTCAGTCTTTATGTACTTAAGTCGGCACTGTGTCTGTTATATTTAATTCCGATGCATTTTCTGTGTTTCATCATCAATGGGAAGGTCCATGGGATACAGTAAACCTGCAGAGGTGCATCGGAATGTAAAACTGATGACACAGGAAACGCTCGAAACATAGACTGGAAGGAGACGCAGTTTTCTTGTACTTAAGTCGGCATTGTGACTCTTATATTTAATTCAGATGCAATTTCTGTGTTTCATCGTCACTGTGAAGGTCCAAGGGATACAGTAAACCTGCAGAGGTGCATCGGAATGTTAAACTGGTGACACAGGAAACGCTCGAAACAAAGACCGGAAGGAGACACAGTTTTCTTGTACTTAAGTCGGCATTGTGACTCTTATATTTAATTCCGATGCAATTTCTGTGTTTCATCGTCACTGTGAAGGTCCAAGGGATTCAGTAAACCTGCAGAGGTGCATCGGAATGTAAAACTGGTGATACAGGATACGCTCAAAACATAGACTGGAAGAAGAATCAGTCTTCCTGTACTTAAGTCGGCATTGTGTCTCTTATATATAATTCCGATGCAATTTCTGTGTTTCATCGTCAATCTGAAGGTCCAATGGATATAGTTAATCTGCAGAGGTGAATCGGAATCTCAAGCTGGTGACACAGGAGACGCTCAAAACATAGACTGGAAGAAGACTCAGGCTTCCTGTACTTAAGTCGGCTTGTGTCCCTTATATTTAATTCCGATGCAATTTCTGTGTTTCATCGTTAATGGGAAGGTCCAAGGGATACAATAAAACACCACAGGTGCATCGGAATGTAAAACTGCTGACACAGGAAACGCTCAAAACTTAGACACTAGGAGGGCTCAGTCTTTCTGTACATAAGCCAGCATTGTGTCTCTTATATTTAAATCCGATGCAATTTCTGTTTTTAATCGTCAATGGGAAGGTCCAAGGGATACAGTAAACCTGCACAGGTGCATCGGAATGTAAAACTGGTGACACCGGAAACGCTCAATACATAGAGAGTAGGAAGACTCAGTCTTCCTGTACTTAAGTCGGCATTGTGTCTCTTATATTTAATTCAGATGCAATTTCTGTATTTCAACGTCAATGGGAAGGTCCAAGGGATACAGTAAACCTGCAGAGGTGCATCGGAATGTAAAACTGGTGACTCAGGAAACGCTCAAAACATAGACCGTAAGAAGACACAGTTTTCTTGTACTTAAGTGGGCATTGTGACACTTATACCTAATTCCGATGCAATTTCTGTGTTTCATCGTCACTGTGAAGGTCCCAGGGATACAGTAAACCTGCAGAGGTGCATCGGAAAGTAAAACTGCTGACACAGGAAACGCTCAAAACATAGACAGTAGGAAGACTCAGTCTTCCTGTACTTGAGTCGGCATTGTGACTCTTATATTTAATTGCGATGCCATTTCTGTGTTTCATCGTCAATGGGAAGGTCCAAGGGATACAGTAAACCTGCAGAGGTGCATCGGAATGTAAAACTGGTGACACAGGAAACGCTCAAAAGATAGACAGTAGGAATACTCAGTCTTCCTGTACTTCAGTTGGTATTGTGTCTCTTATATTTTTTTCCGATGCAATTTCTGTGTTTCATCGTCAATGGGAAGGTCCAAGGTATTGACTAAACCTGCAGAGGTGCATCGGAATGTAAAACTGGTGACACAGGAAACGCTCAAAACATAGACCGTAAGAAGACTCAATTTTCTTGTACTTAAGTCGGCGTTGTGTCTCTTATATCTAATTCCGATGCAATGTCTGTGTTTCATTGTCAATGGGAAGGTCCAAGGGATACAGTAAACCTGCAGAGGTGCATCGGAATGTAAAACTGGTGACACAGGAAACGCTCAAAACATAGACCGTAGAAAGACAAACTCTTCCTGTACTTAATTCGCCATTGTGTGTCTTATATTTAATTCCGAAGCAATTTCTGTGTTTCATCGTCAATGGGAAGGTCCAAGGGATACAATAAACCTCCAGAGGTGCATCGGAATGTAAAACTGGTGACACAGGAACGCCGATCATAGACCGTAAGAAGACACAGTTTTCTTGTACTTAAGTGGGCATTGTGACTCTTATATTTAATTCCGATGCAATTTCTGTGTTTCATCGTCACTGTGAAGGTCCAAGGTATACAGTAAACCTGCAGAGGTGCATCGGAATGTAAAACTGCTGACACAGGAAACGCTCAAAACATAGACAGTAAGAAGACTCAGTCTTCCTGTACTTGAGTCGGCATTGTGACTCTTATATTTAATTGCGATGCCATTTCTGTGTTTCATCGTCAATGGGAAGGTCCAAGGGATACAATAAACCTGCCGAGGTGCATCGGAATGTAAAACTGGTGACACAGGAAACGCTCAAAAGATAGACAGTAGGAATACTCAGTCTTCCTGTACTTAAGTCGGCATTTTGTCTCTTATATTTATTTCCGATGCAATTTCTGTGTTTGATCGTCAATGGGAAGGTCCAAGGGATTCAGTAAACCTGCAGAGGTGCATCGGAATGTAAAACTGGTGATACAGGATACGCTCAAAACATAGACTGGAAGAAGACCCAGTCTTCCTGTACTTAAGTCGGCATTGTGTCTCTTATATATAATTCCGATGCAATTTCTTTGTTTCATCGTCAATCTGAAGGTCCAATGGATACAGTTAATCTGCAGAGGTGAATCGGAATGTCACACTGGTGACACAGGAAACGCTCAAAACATAGACTGGAAGAAGACTCAGGCTTCCTGTACTTAAGTCGGCTTGTGTCCCTTATATTTAATTCCGATGCAATTTCTGTGTTTCATCGTCAATGGGAAGGTCCAAGGGATACAATAAACCTCCAGAGGTGCATCGAAATGTAAAACTTGTGACACAGGAACGCCGATCATAGACCGTAAGAAGACACAGTTTTCTTGTACTTAAGTGGGCATTGTGACTCTTATATTTAATTCCGATGAAATTTCTGCGTTTCATCGTCACTGTGAAGGTCCAAGGTATACAGTAAACCTGCAGAGGTGCTTCGGAATGTAAAACGGCTGACACAGGAAACGCTCAAAACATAGACAGTAAGAAGACTCAGTCTTCCTGTACTTGAGTCGGCATTGTGACTCTTATATTTAATTGCGATGCCATTTCTGTGTTTCATCGTCAATGGGAAGGTCCAAGGGATACAGTAAACCTTCAGAGGTGCATCGGAATGTAAAACTGGTGACACAGTAAACGCCGATCATAGACCGTAAGAAGACACAGTTTTCTTGTACTTAAGTGGGCATTGTGACTCCTATATTTAATTCCGATGCAATTTCTGTGTTTCATCGTCACTGTGAAGGTCCAAGGTATACAGTAAACCTGCAGAGGTGCATCGGAATGTAAAACTACTGACACAGGAAACGCTCAAAACATAGACAGTAGGAATACTCAGTCTTCCTGTACTTGAGTCGGCATTGTGACTCTTATATTTAATTGCGATGCCATTTCTGTGTTTCATCGTCAATGGGAAGGTCCAAGGGATACAATAAACTTGCTGAGGTGCATCGGAATGTAAAACTGGTGACACAGGAAACGCTCAAAAGATAGACAGTAGGATTACTCAGTCTTCCTGTACTTAAGTCGGCATTGTGTCACTTATATTTATTTCCGATGCAATTTCTGTGTTTCATCGTCATTGGGAAGGTCCAAGGGATTCAGTAAACCTGCAGAGGTGCAGCGGAATATAAAACTGGTGACACAGGTAACGGTCAAAACATAGACAGTAGGAAGATTCAGTCTTCCTGGCCTTAAGTCGGCATTGTGTCTCTTGTGTTTAATTCCGTTGCAATTTCTGTGTTTTATTGTGAATGGGAAGGCCCAAGAGATACAGTAAACCTGCAGAGTCGCATGGGAACGTAAAACTGGTGACACAGGAAACGCTCAAAGTATAGACAGTAGGAAGACTCAGTCTTCCTGTAATTAAGTCGGCATTGTGTCTCTTATATTTAATTCCGATGCAATTTCTGTGTTTCATCGTCAATATGAAGGTCCAAAGCATACAGTAAACCTGCAGAGGTGCATCGCAATGTAAAACTGGTGACACAGGAAACGCTCAAAATATAGACAGTAGAAAGACGAACTCTTTCTGTACTTATGTCGGCATTGTGTGTCTTATATTTAATTCCGATGCAATTTCTGTGTTTCATCGTCAATGGGAAGGTCCAAGGGATACAGTAAACTTCCAGAGGTGCATCGGAATCTAAAACTGGTGACACAGGAAACGCTCAAAATATAGACAGTAGAAAGACAAACTCTTTCTGTACTTATGTCGGCATTGTGTCTCTTATATTTAATTCCGATGCAATTTCTGTGTTTCATCGTCAATCTGAAGGTCCAATGGATATAGTAAATCTGCAGAGGTGAATCGGAATGTAAAACTGGTGACACAGGAAACGCTCAAAGCATAGACGTTAGGGAGACTCAGTCTTCCTGTACTTAAGTCGGCATTGTGACTCCTATATTTAATTCCGATGCAATTTCTGTGTTTCATCGTCACTGTGAAGGTCCAAGGGATACAGTAAACCTGCAGAGGTGCATCGGAATGTAAAACTGGTGACACAGGAAACGCTCAAAGCATAGACATTAGGGAGACTCAGTCTTCCTGTACTTAAGTCGGCATTGTGTCTCTTATATTTAATTCCGATGCATTTTCTGTGTTTCATCATCAATGGGAAGGTCCATGGGATACAGTAAACCTGCAGAGGTGCATCGGAATGTAAAACTGATGACACAGGAAACGCTCGAAACATAGACTGGAAGGAGACACAGTTTTCTTGTACTTAAGTCGGCATTGTGACTCTTATATTTAATACAGATGCAATTTCTGTGTTTCATCGTCACTGTGAAGGTCCAAGGGATACAGTAAACCTGCAGAGGTGCATCGGATTGTTAAACTGGTGACACAGGAAACGCTCGAAACAAAGACCGGAAGGAGACACAGTTTTCTTGTACTTAAGTCGGCATATGTGACTCTTATATTTAATTCCGATGCAATTTCTGTGTTTCATCGTCACTGTGAAGGTCCAAGGGATTCAGTAAACCTGCAGAGGTGCATCGGAATGTAAAACTGGTGATACAGGATACGCTCAGAACATAGACTGGAAGAAGACTCAGTCTTCCTGTACTTAAGTCGGCATTGTGTCTCTTATATATAATTCCGATGCAATTTCTGTGTTTCATCGTCAATCTGAAGGTCCAATGGATATAGTAAATCTGCAGAGGTGAATCGGAATCTCAAGCTGGTGACACAGGAGACGCTCAAAACATAGACTGGAAGAAGACTCAAGCTTCCTGTACTTAAGTCGGCTTGTGTCTCTTATATTTAATTCCGATGCAATTTCTGTGTTTCATCGTTAATGGGAAGGTCCAAGGGATACAATAAAACACCACAGGTGCATCGGAATGTAAAACTGCTGACACAGGAAACGCTCAAAACTTAGACACTAGGAGGGCTCAGTCTTTCTGTACATAAGCCGGCATTGTGTCTCCTATATTTAAATCCGATGCAATTTCTGTTTTTCATCGTCAATGGGAAGGTCCAAGGGATACAGTAAACCTGCACAGGTGCATCGGAATGTAAAACTGGTGACACCGGAAACGCTCAATACATAGAGAGTAGGAAGACTCAGTCTTCCTGTACTTAAGTCGGCATTGTGTCTCTTATATTTAATTCCGATGCAATTTCTGTGTTTCCTCGTCCGTAGCGTGATCCAAGGGACACAGTAAAGCTGCAGATGTGCATCGGAATGTAAAACTGGTGACCCAGGAAACGCTCGAATCATAGACAGTAGGAAGACTCAGTCTTCCTGTACTTAAGTCGGCATTGGGTCTCTTATGTTTAATTCCGATGCAATTTCTGGGTTTTTTCGTCAATGGGAAGGTCCAGTTGATACAGTAAACCGGCAGAGGTGCATCGGAATGTAAAACTGGTGACACAGGAAACGCCCGAAAAAATAGACATTAATATGACTCACTCTTCCTGTACTTATGTCGGCATTGTGTCTCTTACATCTAATTCCGATGCAATTTCTGTGTTTCATCGTCAATGGGAAGGTCCAAGGGATACAGTAAACCTTCAGAGGTGCATCGGAATGTAAAACTGGTGACACAGGAAACGCCGATCATAGACCGTAAGAAGACACAGTTTTCTTGTACTTAAGTGGGCATTGTGACTCCTATATTTAATTCCGATGCAATTTCTGTGTTTCATCGTCACTGTGAAGGTCCAAGGTATACAGTAAACCTGCAGAGGTGCATCGGAATGTAAAACTGCTGACACAGGAAACGCTCAAAACATAGACAGTAGGAAGACTCAGTCTTCCTGTACTTGAGTCGGCATTGTGACTCTTATATTTAATTGCGATGCCATTTCTGTGTTTCATCGTCAATGGGAAGGTCCAAGGGATACAATAAACTTGCTGAGGTGCATCGGAATGTAAAACTGGTGACACAGGAAACGCTTAAAAGATAGACAGTAGGATTACTCAGTCTTCCTGTACTTAAGTCGGCATTGTGTCACTTATATTTATTTCCGATGCAATTTCTGTGTTTCATCGTCAATGGGAAGGTCCAAGGGATACAGTAAACCTGCAGAGGTGCAGCGGAATATAAAACTGGTGACACAGGAAACGGTCAAAACATAGACAGTAGGAAGATTCAGTCTTCCTGGCCTTAAGTCGGCATTGTGTCTCTTGTATTTAATTCCGATGCAATTTCTGTGTTTTATTGTGAATGGGAAGGCCCAAGGGATACAGTAAACCTGCAGAGGTGCATGGGAACGTAAAACTGGTGACACAGGAAACGCTCAAAACATAGACAGTAGGAAGACTCAGTCTTCCTGTACTTAAGTCGGCATTGTGTCTCTTATATTTAATTCCGATGCAATTTCTGTGTTTCATCGTCATTGGGAAGGTCCATGGGATACAGTAAACCTGCAGAGGTGCATCGCAATGTAAAACTGGTGACACAGGAAAAGCTCGAAACATAGACCGTACGAAGACACAGTTTTCTTGTACTTAAGTCGGCATTGTGACTCCTATATTTAATTCCGATGCAATTTCTGTGTTTCATCGTCACTGTGATGGTCCAAGGGATACAGTAAACCTGCAGAGGTGCATCGGAATGTAAAACTGGTGACACAGGAAACGCTCAAAGCATAGACATTAGGGAGACTCAGTCTTTATGTACTTAAGTCGGCATTGTGTCTGTTATATTTAATTCCGATGCATTTTCTGTGTTTCATCATCAATGGGAAGGTCCATGGGATACAGTAAACCTGCAGAGGTGCATCGGAATGTAAAACTGATGACACAGGAAACGCTCGAAACATAGACTGGAAGGAGACGCAGTTTTCTTGTACTTAAGTCGGCATTGTGACTCTTATATTTAATTCAGATGCAATTTCTGTGTTTCATCGTCACTGTGAAGGTCCAAGGGATACAGTAAACCTGCAGAGGTGCATCGGAATGTTAAACTGGTGACACAGGAAACGCTCGAAACAAAGACCGGAAGGAGACACAGTTTTCTTGTACTTAAGTCGGCATTGTGACTCTTATATTTAATTCCGATGCAATTTCTGTGTTTCATCGTCACTGTGAAGGTCCAAGGGATTCAGTAAACCTGCAGAGGTGCATCGGAATGTAAAACTGGTGATACAGGATACGCTCAAAACATAGACTGGAAGAAGAATCAGTCTTCCTGTACTTAAGTCGGCATTGTGTCTCTTATATATAATTCCGATGCAATTTCTGTGTTTCATCGTCAATCTGAAGGTCCAATGGATATAGTTAATCTGCAGAGGTGAATCGGAATCTCAAGCTGGTGACACAGGAGATGCTCAAAACATAGACTGGAAGAAGACTCAGGCTTCCTGTACTTAAGTCGGCTTGTGTCCCTTATATTTAATTCCGATGCAATTTCTGTGTTTCATCGTTAATGGGAAGGTCCAAGGGATACAATAAAACACCACAGGTGCATCGGAATGTAAAACTGCTGACACAGGAAACGCTCAAAACTTAGACACTAGGAGGGCTCAGTCTTTCTGTACATAAGCCAGCATTGTGTCTCTTATATTTAAATCCGATGCAATTTCTGTTTTTCATCGTCAATGGGAAGGTCCAAGGGATACAGTAAACCTGCACAGGTGCATCGGAATGTAAAACTGGTGACACCGGAAACGCTCAATACATAGAGAGTAGGAAGACTCAGTCTTCCTGTACTTAAGTCGGCATTGTGTTTCTTATATTTAATTCAGATGCAATTTCTGTATTTCAACGTCAATGGGAAGGTCCAAGGGATACAGTAAACCTGCAGAGGTGCATCGGAATGTAAAACTGGTGACACAGGAAACGCTCAAAAGATAGACAGTAGGAATACTCAGTCTTCCTGTACTTAAGTTGGTATTGTGTCTCTTATATTTTTTTCCGATGCAATTTCTGTGTTTCATCGTCAATGGGAAGGTCCAAGGTATTGACTAAACCTGCAGAGGTGCATCGGAATGTAAAACTGGTGACACAGGAAACGCTCAAAACATAGACCGTAAGAAGACTCAATTTTCTTGTACTTAAGTCGGCGTTGTGTCTCTTATATCTAATTCCGATGCAATGTCTGTGTTTCATTGTCAATGGGAAGGTCCAAGGGATACAGTAAACCTGCAGAGGTGCATCGGAATGTAAAACTGGTGACACAGGAAACGCTCAAAACATAGACCGTAGAAAGACAAACTCTTCCTGTACTTAATTCGCCATTGTGTGTCTTATATTTAATTCCGAAGCAATTTCTGTGTTTCATCGTCAATGGGAAGGTCCAAGGGATATAATAAACCTCCAGAGGTGCATCGGAATGTAAAACTGGTGACACAGGAACGCCGATCATAGACCGTAAGAAGACACAGTTTTCTTGTACTTAAGTGGGCATTGTGACTCTTATATTTAATTCCGATGCAATTTCTGTGTTTCATCGTCACTGTGAAGGTCCAAGGTATACAGTAAACCTGCAGAGGTGCATCGGAATGTAAAACTGCTGACACAGGAGACGCTCAAAACATAGACAGTAAGAAGACTCAGTCTTCCTGTACTTGAGTCGGCATTGTGACTCTTATATTTAATTGCGATGCCATTTCTGTGTTTCATCGTCAATGGGAAGGTCCAAGGGATACAATAAACCTGCCGAGGTGCATCGGAATGTAAAACTGGTGACACAGGAAACGCTCAAAAGATAGACAGTAGGAATACTCAGTCTTCCTGTACTTAAGTCGGCATTTTGTCTCTTATATTTATTTCCGATGCAATTTCTGTGTTTGATCGTCAATGGGAAGGACCAAGGGATACAGTAAACCTGGAGAGGTGCATCGGAATATAAAACTGGTGACACAGGAAACGGTCAAAACATAGACAGTGGGAAGATTCAGTCTTCCTGGCCTTAAGTCGGCATTGTGTCTCTTGCATTTAATTCCGATGCAATTTCTGTGTTTTATTGTGAATGGGAAGTCCCAAGGGATACAGTAAACCTGCAGCGGTGCATCGGAACGTAAAACTGGTGACACAGGTAACGCTCAACGTATAGACAGTAGGAAGACTCAGTCTTCCTGAACTTAAGTCGGCATTGTGTCTCTTATATTTAATTCCGATGCAATTTCTGTGTTTCATCGTCAATGGGAAGGTCCATGTGATACAGTAAACCCGCAGAGGTGCATCGCAATGTAAAACTGGTGACACAGGAAAAGCTCGAAACATAGACCGTACGAAGACACAGTTTTCTTGTACTTAAGTCGGCATTGTGACTCCTATATTTAATTCCGATGCAATTTCTGTGTTTCATCGTCACTGTGAAGGTCCAAGGGATTCAGTAAACCTGCAGAGGTGCATCGGAATGTAAAACTGGTGATACAGGATACGCTCAAAACATAGACTGGAAGAAGACCCAGTCTTCCTGTACTTAAGTCGGCATTGTGTCTCTTATATATAATTCCGATGCAATTTCTTTGTTTCATCGTCAATCTGAAGGTCCAATGGATACAGTTAATCTGCAGAGGTGAATCGGAATGTCACACTGGTGACACAGGAAACGCTCAAAACATAGACTGGAAGAAGACTCAGGCTTCCTGTACTTAAGTCGGCTTGTGTCCCTTATATTTAATTCCGATGCAATTTCTGTGTTTCATCGTCAATGGGAAGGTCCAAGGGATACAATAAACCTCCACAGGTGCATCGGAATGTAAAACTGCTGACACAGGAAACGCTCAAAACATAGACAGTAGGAAGACTCAGTCTCCCTGTACTTGAGTCGGCATTGTGACTCTTATATTTAATTGCGATGCCATTTCTGTGTTTCATCGTCAATGGGAAGGTCCAAGGGAAACAGTAAACCTGCAGAGGTGCATCGGAATGTAAAACTGGTGACACAGGAAACGCGCAAAACATAGACCGTGGAAAGACAATCTCTTCCTGTACTTAATTCGCCATTGTGTGTCTTATATTTAATTCCGATGCAATTTCTGTGTTTCATCGTCAATGGGAAGGTCCAAAGGATACAATAAACCTCCAGAGGTGCATCGGAATGTAAAACTTGTGACACAGGAATGCCGATCATAGACCGTAAGAAGACACAGTTTTCTTGTACTTAAGTGGGCATTGTGACTCTTATATTTAATTCCGATGCAATTTCTGTGTTTCATCGTCACTGTGAAGGTCCAAGGTATACAGTAAACCTGCAGAGGTGCTTCGGAATGTAAAACGGCTGACACAGGAAACGCTCAAAACATAGACAGTAAGAAGACTCAGTCTTCCTGTACTTGAGTCGGCATTGTGACTCTTATATTTAATTGCGATGCCATTTCTGTGTTTCATCGTCAATGGGAAGGTCCAAGGGATACAGTAAACCTTCAGAGGTGCATCGGAATGTAAAACTGGTGACACAGGAAACGCCGATCATAGACCGTAAGAAGACACAGTTTTCTTGTACTTAAGTGGGCATTGTGACTCCTATATTTAATTCCGATGCAATTTCTGTGTTTCATCGTCACTGTGAAGGTCCAAGGTATACAGTAAACCTGCAGAGGTGCATCGGAATGTAAAACTGCTGACACAGGAAACGCTCAAAACATAGACAGTAGGAAGACTCAGTCTTCCTGTACTTGAGTCGGCATTGTGACTCTTATATTTAATTGCGATGCCATTTCTGTGTTTCATCGTCAATGGGAAGGTCCAAGGGATACAATAAACTTGCTGAGGTGCATCGGAATGTAAAACTGGTGACACAGGAAACGCTCAAAAGATAGACAGTAGGATTACTCAGTCTTCCTGTACTTAAGTCGGCATTGTGTCACTTATATTTATTTCCGATGCAATTTCTGTGTTTCATCGTCAATGGGAAGGTCCAAGGGATTCAGTAAACCTGCAGAGGTGCAGCGGAATATAAAACTGGTGACACAGGTAACGGTCAAAACATAGACAGTAGGAAGATTCAGTCTTCCTGGCCTTAAGTCGGCATTGTGTCTCTTGTATTTAATTCCGATGCAATTTCTGTGTTTTATTGTGAATGGGAAGGCCCAAGAGATACAGTAAACCTGCAGAGTCGCATGGGAACGTAAAACTGGTGACACAGGAAACGCTCAAAGTATAGACAGTAGGAAGACTCAGTCTTCCTGTAATTAAGTCGGCATTGTGTCTCTTATATTTAATTCCGATGCAATTTCTGTGTTTCATCGTCAATATGAAGGTCCAAAGCATACAGTAAACCTGCAGAGGTGCATCGCAATGTAAAACTGGTGACACAGGAAACGCTCAAAATATAGACAGTAGAAAGACAAACTCTTTCTGTACTTATGTCGGCATTGTGTGTCTTATATTTAATTCCGATGCAATTTCTGTGTTTCATCGTCAATGGGAAGGTCCAAGGGATACAGTAAACTTCCAGAGGTGCATCGGAATCTAAAACTGGTGACACAGGAAACGCTCAAAATATAGACAGTAGAAAGACAAACTCTTTCTGTACTTATGTCGGCATTGTGTCTCTTATATTTAATTCCGATGCAATTTCTGTGTTTCATCGTCAATCTGAAGGTCCAATGGATATAGTAAATCTGCAGAGGTGAATCGGAATGTAAAACTGGTGACACAGGAAACGCTGAAAGCATAGACATTAGGGAGACTCAGTCTTCCTGTACTTAAGTCGGCATTGTGACTCCTATATTTAATTCCGATGCAATTTCTGTGTTTCATCGTCACTGTGAAGGTCCAAGGGATACAGTAAACCTGCAGAGGTGCATCGGAATGTAAAACTAGTGACACAGGAAACGCTCAAAGCATAGACATTTGGGAGACTCAGTCTTCCTGTACTTAAGTCGGCATTGTGTCTCTTATATTTAATTCCGATGCATTTTCTGTGTTTCATCATCAATGGGAAGGTCCATGGGATACAGTAAACCTGCAGAGGTGCATCGGAATGTAAAACTGATGACACAGGAAACGCTCGAAACATAGACTGGAAGGAGACACAGTTTTCTTGTACTTAAGTCGGCATTGTGACTCTTATATTTAATACAGATGCAATTTCTGTGTTTCATCGTCACTGTGAAGGTCCAAGGGATACAGTAAACCTGCAGAGGTGCATCGGATTGTTAAACTGGTGACACAGGAAACGCTCGAAACAAAGACCGGAAGGAGACACAGTTTTCTTGTACTTAAGTCGGCATATGTGACTCTTATATTTAATTCCGATGCAATTTCTGTGTTTCATCGTCACTGTGAAGGTCCAAGGGATTCAGTAAACCTGCAGAGGTGCATCGGAATGTAAAACTGGTGATGCAGGATACGCTCAGAACATAGACTGGAAGAAGACTCAGTCTTCCTGTACTTAAGTCGGCATTGTGTCTCTTATATATAATTCCGATGCAATTTCTGTGTTTCATCGTCAATCTGAAGGTCCAATGGATATAGTAAATCTGCAGAGGTGAATCGGAATCTCAAGCTGGTGACACAGGAGACGCTCAAAACATAGACTGGAAGAAGACTCAAGCTTCCTGTACTTAAGTCGGCTTGTGTCTCTTATATTTAATTCCGATGCAATTTCTGTGTTTCATCGTTAATGGGAAGGTCCAAGGGATACAATAAAACACCACAGGTGCATCGGAATGTAAAACTGATGACACAGGAAACGCTCAATACATAGAGAGTAGGAAGACTCAGTCTTCCTGTACTTAAGTCGGCATTGTGTCTCTTATATTTAATTCCGATGCAATTTCTGTGTTTCCTCGTCCGTAGCGTGATCCAAGGGACACAGTAAAGCTGCAGATGTGCATCGGAATGTAAAACTGGTGACCCAGGAAACGCTCGAATCATAGACAGTAGGAAGACTCAGTCTTCCTGTACTTAAGTCGGCATTGTGTCTCCTATATTTAATTCCGATGCAATTTCTGTGTTTCATCGTCAATATGAAGGTCCAAAGCATACAGTAAACCTGCAGAGGTGCATCGCAATGTAAAACTGGTGACACAAGAAACGCTCAAAATATAGACAGTAGAAAGACAAACTCTTCCTGTACTTATGTCGGCATTGTGTGTCTTATATTTAATTCCGATGCAATATCTGTGTTTCATCGTCAATCTGAAGGTCCAAGGGATTCAGTAAACCTGCAGAGGTGCATCGGAATGTAAAACTGGTGATACAGGATACGCTCAAAACATAGACTGGAAGAAGACTCAGTCTTCCTGTACTTAAGTCGGCATTGTGTCTCTTATATATAATTCCGATGCAATATCTGTGTTTCATCGTCAATCTGAAGGTCCAATGGATACAGTTAATCTGCAGAGGTGAATCGGAATGTCAAACTGGTGACACAGGAAACGCTCAAAACATAGACTGGAAGAAGACTCAGGCTTCCTGTACTTAAGTCGGCTTGTGTCCCTTATATTTAATTCCGATGCAATTTCTGTGTTTCATCGTCAATGGGAAAGTCCAAGGGATACAATAAACCTCCACAGGTGCATCGGAATGTAAAACTGCTGACACAGGAAACGCTCAAAACATAGACAGTAGGAAGACTCAGTCTTCGTGTACTTGAGTCGGCATTGTGACTCATATATTTAATTGCGATGCCATTTCTGTGTTTCATCGTCAATGGGAAGGTCCAAGGGATACAGTAAACCTGCAGAGGTGCATCGGAATGTAAAACTGGTGACACAGGAAACGCTCAAAAGATAGACAGTAGGAATACTCAGTCTTCCTGTACTTAAGTCGGCATTGTGTCTCTTATATTTATTTCCGATGCAATTTCTGTGTTTCATCGTCAATGGGAAGGTCCAAGGGATACAGTAAACCTGCAGAGGTGCATCGGAATATAAAACTGGTGACACTGTAAACGCTCAAAACATAGACAGTAAGAAGATTCAGCCTTCCTGTACTTAAGTCGGCATTGTGTCTCTTATATTTAATTCCAATGCAATTTCTGTGTTTCATTGTGAATGGGAAGGTCCAAGGGATACAGTAAACCTGCAGGGGTGCATCGGAATGTAAAACTGGTGACACAGCAAACGCTCGAAACATAGACAGTAGAAAGACAAACTCTTCCTGTACTTAAGTCGGCATTGTGTCTTATATATAATTTCGATGCAATTTCTGTGTTTCATCGTCAATGGGAAGGTCCAAGGGATACAGCAAAAATCCAGAGGTGCATCGGAATGTAAAACTGGTGACACCGGAAAAGCTCGAAAATAGACCGTACGAAGACACAGTTTTCTTGTACTTAAGTCGGCATTGTGACTCTTATATTTAATTCCGATGCAATTTCTGTGTTTCATCGGCACTGTGAAGGTCCAAGGGATACAGTAAACCTGCAGAGGTGCATCGGAATGTAAAACTGGTGACACAGGATACGCTCAAAACATAGCCGGGAAGAAGACTCAGTCTTCCTGTACTTAATTCGGCATTGTGTCTCTTATAGTTAATTCCGATGCAATTTCTGTGTTTCATCGTCAATGGGAAGGTCCAAGGGATACAGTAAACCTGCAGAGGTGCATCGGAATATAAAACTGGTGACACTGTAAACGCTCAAAACATATACAGTAAGAAGATTCAGTCTTCCTGTACTTAAGTCGGCATTGTGTCTCTTATATTTAATTCCAATGCAATTTCTGTGTTTCATTGTGAATGGGAAGGTCCAAGTGATACAGTAAACCTGCAGGGGTGCATCGGAATGTAAAACTGGTGACACGGGTAACGCTCAAAACATAGACCGTAAGAAGACTCAGTTTTCTTGTACTTAAGTTGGCGTTGTGTCTCTTATATATAATTCCAATGCAATTTCTGTGTCTCATTGTCAATGGGAAGGTCCAAGGGATACAGTAAACCTGCAGGTGTGCATCGGAATGTAAAACTGGTGACACAGCAAACGCTCGAAACATAGACAGTAGAAAGACAAACTCTTCCTGTACTTAAGTCGGCATTGTGTCTTATATATAATTTCGATGCAATTTCTGTGTTTCATCGTCAATGGGAAGGTCCAAGGGATACAGCAAAAATCCAGAGGTGCATCGGAATGTAAAACTGGTGACACAGCAAACGCTCAAAATATAGAAGGTAGGTAGACTCAGTCTTCCTGTAGTTAAGTCGGCATTGTGTCTCTTATATTTAATTCCGATGCAATTTCCGTGTTTCATCGTCAATGTGAAAGTCCAAGGCCTACAGTAACCCTGCAGAGGTGCATCGGAATGTAAAACTGGGGACACTGTAAACGCTCAAAACATAGACAGTAAGGACACTCAGTTTTCTTGTACTTAAGTCGGCATTGTGTCTCTTATATTTAATTCCGATGCAATTTCTGTGTTTCATCGTCAATCTGAAGGTCCAATAGATACAGTTAACCTGCAGAGGTGAATGGGAATGTCAAACTGGTGACACAGGAAACGCTCAAAACATAGACTGGAAGAAGACTCAGTCTTCCTGTACATAAGTCGGCATTGTGTCTCTTATATTTAATTCCGATTCAATTTCTGTGTTTCATCGTCAATGGGATGGTCCAAGGGATACAGTAAACCTGCAGAGGTGCAGGGGAATGTAAAACTGGTGACACAGGAAACGCACAAAATATAGACAGTAGGAAGACTCAGTCTTCCTGAACTTAAGTCGGCATTGTTCCTCTTATATTTAATTAAGATGCAATTTCTTTGTTTCATCGTCAATGGGAAGGTCCAATGGATACAGTAAACCTGCAGAGGTGCATCGGAATGTAAAACTGGTGACACAGGAAACGCTCAAAACATAGACAGTAGGAAGACTCAATCTTGCTGTACTTAACTCGGCATTGTGTCTCCTTTATTTAATTCCGATGCAATTTCTGTGTTTCATCGTCAATGGGAAGGTCGAAGGGAAACAGTAAACCTGCAGAGGTGCATCGGATTGTAAAACTGGTGACACAGGAAACGCTCAAAACTTAGACCATAAGAAGACTCAGATTTCTTGTACTTACGTCGGCGTTGTGACTCTTATTTTTAATTCCGATGCAATTTCTGTGTGTCATCGTCAATAGGAAGGTCAAATGGTTACAGTAAACCTGCAGAGGTGCACCGGAAGGTAAAACGGATGACACAGGAAACGCTCAAAACATAGACAGTAGGAAGACTCAGTCTTCCTGTACTTAAATCGGCATTGTGTCTCCTTTATTTAATCCCGATGCAATTTCTGTGTTTCATCGTCAATGGGAAGGTCGAAGGGAAACAGTAAAGCTGCAGAGATGCATCGGAATGTAAAACTGGCGACTCAGGAAACGCTCAAAACATAGACCGTAGGAAGACTCAGTTTTCTTGTACTTAAGACGGCGTTGTGTCTCTTATATTTAATTCCGATTCAATTTCTGTGTTTCATCATCAATGGGAAGGTCCAATGGATACAGTAAACCTGCAGAGGTGCATCGGAATGTAAAACTGGTGACGCAGGAAACGCACAAAACATTGACAGTAGGAAGACTCAGTCTTCCTGTACTTAAGTCGGCATTGTGTCTCTTATTTTTAATTCCGATGCAATTTCTGTGTTTCATCGTCAATGGGAAGGTCCATGGGATACAGTAAATCTGCAGAGGTGCATCGGAATGTAAAACTGGTGACACAGGAAAAGCTCGAAACATAGACCGTACGAACACACAGTTTTCTTGTACTTAAGTCGGCATTGTGACTCTTATATTTAATTCCGATGCAATTTCTGTGATTCATCGTCACTGTGAAGGTCCAAGGGATACAGTAAACCTACAGAGGTGCATCGGAATGTAAAACTGGTGACACAGGAAACGCTCGAAACAAAGACCGGAAGGAGACACTGTTTTCATGTACTTAAGTCGGCATAGTGCCTCTTATATTTAATTCCGAAGCTATTTCTGTGTTTCATTGTCAATGGGAAGGTCCAAGGGATACAGTAAACCTGCAGAGGTGCATCGGAATGTAAAACTGGTGACACAGGAAACGCTCGAAACAAAGACCGGAAGGAGACACAGTTTTCTTTTACTTAAGTCGGCATTGTGACTCTTATATTTAATTCCGAAGCTATTTCTGTGTTTCATTGTCAATGGGAAGGTCCAAGGGATACAGTAAACCTGCAGAGGTGCATCGGAATGTAAAACTGGTGACACAGGAAACGCTCAAAATATAGACAGTAGGAAGACTCAGTCTTCCTGTAGTAAAGTCGGCATTGTGTCTCTTATATTTAATTCCGATGCAATTTCTGTGTTTCATCGTCAATGTGAAAGTCCAAAGCCTGCAGTAACCCTGCAGAGGTGCATCGGAATGTAAAACTGGGGCACTGTAAACGCTCAAAACATAGACAGTAAGGAGACTCAGTCTTCCTGTACTTAAGTCAGCATTGAGTCTCTTATATTTAATTCCGATGCAATTTCTGTGTTTCATCGTCAAACTGAAGGCCCAATAGATACAGTTAACCTGCAGAGGTGAATCAGAATGTCAAACTGGTGACACAGGAAACGCACAAATCATAGACTGGAAGAAGACTCAGTCTTCCTGTACTTAAGTCGGCATTGTGTCTCTTATATTTAATTCCGATGCAATTTCTGTGTTTCATCGTCAATTGGAAGGTCCATGGGATACAGTAAACCTCCAGAGCTGCATCGGAATATAAAACTGGTGACACAGTAAACGCTCGAAACATAGACAGTAGGAAGACTCAGTCTTCCTGTACTTAAGTCGGCATTGTGACTCTTATATTTAATTTCGATGCAATTTCTGTGTTTCATCGTCAATGGGATGGTCCAAGGGATACAGTAAACCTGCAGAGGTGCATGGGAATGTAAAACTGGTGACACAGGAGACGCTCAAATGATAGACAGTAGGAATACTCAGTCTTCCTGTACTTAAGTCGGCATTGTCTCTCTTATATATATTTCCAATGCAATTTCTGTGTTTCATTGTCAGTGGGAAGGTCCAAGGGATACAGTAAACCTGCAGATGTGCATCGGAATCTAATACTGGTGACGCCGGAAACGCTCAAAACATCGACAGTAGGAAGACTCAATCTTCCTGTACTTAAGTGGGCAATGTGTCTCTTATATTTAATTCCGATGCAATTTCTGTGCTTCATCGTCAATTGGATGTTCCAAGGGATACAGTAATCCTCCAGAGCTGCATCGGAATGTAAAATTGCTGACACAGGAAACGTTCAAAACTTAGACAGTAGGAAGACTCAGTCTTCCTGTACTTAAGTCGGCATTGTGACTCTTATATTTAATTGCGATGCAATTTCTGTGTTTCATCGTCAATGGGAAGGTCCAAGGGTTACAGTAAACCTGCAGAAGTGCATCGGAATGTAATACTGGTGACACTGTAAACGCTCAAAACATAGACAGTAAGGAGACTCAGTTTTCTTGTACTTAAGTCGGCATTGTGTCTCTTATATTTAATTCCGATGCAATTTCTGTGTTTCATCGCCAATCTGAAGGTCCAATGGATACAGTTAACCTGTAGACGTGCATCGGAATGTCAAACTGGTGACACAGGAAACGCTCAAAACATAGTCTAGAAGAAGACTCAGTCTTCCCGTACTTAATTCGGTATTGTGTCTCTTATATTTAATTAAGATGCAATTTCTGTGGTTCATCGTCAAAGGGAAGGTCCAAGGATTACAGTAAACCTCCAGAGGTGCATCGGAATGTAAAACTGGTGACACAGGAAACGCTCGAAACATAGACCGGAAAGAGACACAATTTTCTTGTACTTAAGTCGGCATTGTGACTCTTATATTTAATTCAGATGCAATTTCTGTGTTTCATCGTCACTGTGAAGGTCCAAGGGGTACAGTAAACCTGCAGAGGTGCATCGGAATGTAAAACTGGTGACACAGGAAACGCTCGAAACAAAGACCAGAAGGAGACTCAGTTTTCTTGTACTTAAGTCGGCATTGTGACTCTTATATTTAATTCCGATGCAATTTCTGTGTTTCATCGGCACTGTGAAAGTCCAAGGGATACAGTAAACCTGCAGAGGTGCATCGGAATGTAAAACTGGTGACACAGGATACGCTCAAATCATAGACAGTAGGAAGACTCAGTCATCCTGTACTTAACTCGGCATTGTGTCTCCTTTATTTAATCCCGATGCAATTTCTGTGTTTCATCGTCAATGGGAAGGTCGAAGGGAAACAGTAAAGCTGCAGAGATGCATCGGAATGTAAAACTGATGACTCAGGAAACGCTCAAAATATAGACAGTAGGAAGACACAGTCTTCCTGTACTTAAGTCGGCTTTGTGTCTCTTATATTTAATTCCGATGCAATTTCTGTGTTTCATCGTCAATGGGAAGGTCCAAGGGACACAGTAAACCTGCAGAAGTGCATCGGAATGTAATACTGGTGACACTGTAAACGCTCAAAACATAAACAGTAAGAAGACTCATTTTTCTTGTACTTAAGTCGGCATTGTGTCTCTTATATTTAATTCCGATGCAATTTCTGTGTTTCATCGTCAATGGGAAGGTCCAAGGGATACAGTAAACCTGCAGAGGTGCATGGGAATGTAAAACTGGTGACACAGGAAACGCTCAAAACGTAGACAGTAGGAAGACTCAGTCTTCCTGTACTTATGACGGCATTGTGTCTCTTATATTTAATTCCGATTCACTTTCTGTGTTTCATTGTCAATGGGAAGGTCCAAGGAATACAGTAAACCTGCAGAGGTGCATCGGAATGTAAAACTGGTGACACAGGAAACGCTCAAAATATAGACGGTAGGAAGACTCACTCTTCCTGTACTTAAGTCGGCATTGTTCCTCTTATATTTAATTCCGATGCAATTTCTGTGTTTCATCGTCAATGGGAAGGTCCAAGGGATACAGTAACCCTGCAGAGGTGCATGGGAATGTAAAACTAGTGACACAGGAAACGCTCAAGACATAGACAGTAGGAAGGCTCAGTCTTCCTGTACTTAAGTCGGCATTGTGTCTCTTATATTTAATTCTGATTCAATTTCTGTGTTTCATTGTCAATGGGAAGGTCCAAGGAATACAGTAAACCTGCAGAGGTGCATCGGAATGTAAAACTGGTGACACAGGAAACGCTCAAAATATAGACAGTAGGAGGACTCAGTCTTCCTGTACTTAAGTCGGCATTGTGTCTCTTATGTTTAATTCCGATGCAATTTCTGTGTTTCTTCGTCCATGTGAAGGTCCACGGCATACAGTAAACCTGCAGAAGTGCATCGGAATGTAAAACTGGTGACACTGTAAACGCTCAAAACATAGACAGTAGGAAGACTCAGTCTTCCTGTACTTCAGTCGGCATTGTGTCTCTTATATTTAATTACGATGCCATTTCTGTGATTCATCGCCAATGGGAGGGTCCAAAGGATACAGTAAACCTGCAGAGGTGCATCGGAATGTAAAACTGGTGACACAGGAAACGCTCAAAACATAGACCATAAGAAGACTCAGATTTATTGTACTTACGTCGGCGTTGTGACTCTTATATTTAATTCCGATGCAATTTCTGTGTTTCATCGTCAATGGGAAGGTCAAATGGACACAGTAAGGCTGCAGAGGTGCATCGGAATATGAAATGGATGACACAGGAACCGCTCAAAGCATAGACAAGAGGAAGACTCAGTCTTGCTGTACTTAACTCGGCATTGTGTCTCCTTTATTTAATTCCGATGCAACTTCTGTGTTTCGTAGTCAATGGGAAGGTCGAAAGGAAACAGTAAACTTGAAGAGGTGCATCGGAATGTAAAACTGGTGACGCACGAAACGCTCAAAACATAGACAGTAGGAAGACTCAGTCTTCCTGTACTTAAGTGGGCATTGTCTCTCTTATATTTAATTCCGATGCAATTTCTGTGTTTCATCGTCAATTGGGAGGTCCAAGGGATACATTAAACCACCAGAGCTGCATCGGAATGTAAAACTGGCGACACAGTAAACGCTCGAAACATAGACCGTAAGAAGACACAGTTTTCTTGTACTTAAGTCGGCAGTGTGCCTCTTATATTTAATTCCGATGCAATTTCTGTGTTTCATCGTCAATGGGAAGGTCAAATGGATACAGTAAACCTGCAGAGGTGCATCGGAATGTAAACCTGGTGACACCGGAAACGCTCAAAACATAGACAGTAGGAAGACTCAGTTTTCCTGTACTTAAGTCGGCATTGTGTCTCTTATATTTAATTCCGATGCAATTTCTGTGTTTCTTCGTCAAAAGGGAGATCCAAGGGATACAGTAAACCTGCAGAGGTGCATTGGAATGAAAAACTGGTGACCCAGGAAACGCTCAAAACATAGACAGTAGGACGACTCAGTCTTCCTGTACTTATGTCGGCATTGAGTCTCTTATATTTAATTCCGATTCACTTTCTGTGTTTCATTGTCAATGGGAAGGTCCAAGGAATACAGTAAACCTGCAGAGGTGCATGGGAATGTAAAACTGGTGCCACAGGAAACGCTCAAAATATAGACAGTAGGAAGACTCACTCTTCCTGTACTTAAGTCGGCATTGTGTCTCTTATATTTAATTCCGATGCAATTTCAGTGTTTGATCGTCAATGTGAAGGTCGAAGGCCTACAGTAAACCTGCAGAGGTGCATCGGAATGTAAAACTGGGGACACTGTAATCGCTCAAAACATAAACAGTAAGGAGACTCAGTTTTCTTGTACTTAAGTCGGCATTGTGTCTCTTATATTTAATTCCGATGCAATTTCTGTGTTTCATCGTCAATCTGAAGGTCCATTAGATACAGTTAACCTGCAGAGGTGAATCTGAATGTCAAACTGGTGACACAGGAAACGCTCAAAACATAGACTGGAAGAAGACTCAGTCTTCCTGTACTTAAGTCGGCATTGTGTCTCTTATATATAGTTCCGATGCCATTTCTGTGTTTCATCGTTAATGGGAAGGTCCAAGGGATACAGTAAACCTGCAGAGGTGCATGGGAATGTAAAACTGGTGACACAGGAAACGCTCAAAACATAGACAGTAGGAAGACTCAGTCTTCCTGTACTTATGTCGGCATTGTGTCTCTTATATTTAATTCCGATTCAGTTTCTGTGTTTCATTGTCAATGGGAAGGTCCAAGGAATACAGTAAACCTGCAGAGGTGCATCGGAATGTAAAACAGGTGACACAGGAAACACTCAAAATATAGACGGTAGGAATATTCACTCTTCCTGTACTTAAATCGGCATTGTTCCTCTTATATTTAATTCCGATGCAATTTCTGTGTTTCATCGTCAATGGGAAGGTCCAATGGATACAGTAAACCTGCAGAGGTGCATCGGAATGTAAAACCGATGACACAGGAAACACTCAAAACATAGACAAGAGGAAGACTCAGTATTGCTGTACTTAACTCGGCATTGTGTCTCCTTTATTTAATTCCGATGCAATTTCTGTGTTTCATCGTCAATGGGAAGGTCCAATGGATACAGTACACCTGCAGAGGTGCATCGGAATATAAAACTGGTGACACAGGAAACGCTCAAATCACAGACATTAGGAAGACTCAGTCTTCCTGTACTTAAGTCAGCATTGAGTCTCTTATATCTAATTCCGATGCAATTTCTGTGTTTCATTGTCAATGGGAAGGTCCAAGGAATACAGTAAACCTGCAGAGGTGCATCGGAATGTAAAACTGGTGACACAGGAAACGCTCAAAATATAGACAGTAGGAAGACTCAGTCTTCCTGTACTTAAGTCGGCATTGTGTCTCTTTTATTTAATTCCGATGCAATTTCTGTGTTTCTTCGTCAAAAGGGAGATCCAAGGGATACAGTAAACCTGCAGAGGTGCATCGGAATGAAAAACTGGTGACCCAGGAAACGCTCAAAACATAGACAGTAGGAAGACTCAGTCTTCCTGTACTTATGTCGGCATTGAGTCTCTTATATTTAATTCCGATTCACTTTCTGTGTTTCATTGTCAATGGGAAGGTCCAAGGAATACAGTAAACCTGCAGAGGTGCATCGGAATGTAAAACTGGTGACACAGGAAACGCTCAAAATATAGACAGTAGGAAGACTCACTCTTCCTGTACTTAACTCGGCATTGTGTCTCCTTTACTTAATTCCGATGCAATTTCCGTGTTTCATCGTCAATGGGAAGTTCGAAAGGAAACATTAAACCTGAAGAGGTGCATCGGAATGTAAAACTGGTGACCCAGGAAACGCTCAAAACATAGACAGTAGGAGGACTCAGTCTTCCTGTACTTAAGTGGGCATTGTGTCTCTTATATTTAATTCCGACGCAATTTCTGTGTTTCATCGTCAATGGGAAGGTCCAAGGGATACAGTAAACCTGCAGAGGTGCATGGGAATGTAAAACTAGTGACACAGGAAACGCTCAAACCATAGACAGTAGGAAGACTCAGTCTTCCTGTACTTAAGTCGGCATTGTGTCTCTTATATTTAATTCCGATGCAATTTCTGTGTTTCATTGTCAATGTGAAGGTCCAAGGCCTACAGTAAACCTGCAGATGTGCATCGGAATGTAAAACTGGGGACACTGTAAACGCTCAAAACATAGACAGTAAGGAGACTCAGTTTTCTTGTACTTAAGTCGGCATTGTGTCTCTTATATTTAATTCCGATGCAATTTCTGTGTTTCATCGTCAATGTGAAGGTCCAATAGATACAGTTAACATGCAGAGGTGAATCTGAATGTCAAACTGGTGACACAGGATACGCTCAAAACATAGACAGGAAGAAGACTCAGTCCTCCTGTAGTTAAGTCGGCATTGTGCCTCTTATATTTAATTCCGATTCAATTTCTGTGTTTCATCGTCAATGGGAAGGCCAAGGGATACAGTAAACCTGCAGAGGTGCATGGGAATGTAAAACTGGTGACACAGGAAACGCTCAAAACATAGACAGTAGGAAGACTCAGTCTTCCTGTACTTATGTCGGCATTGTGTCTCTTATATTTAATTCCGATGCAATTTCTGTGTTTCATCGTCAATGGGAATGTCCAATGGATAGAGTAAACCTGCAGAGGTGCATCGGAATATAAAACTGGTGACACAGGAATCGCTCAAAACATAGACAGTAGGAAGACTCAGTCTTCCTGTACTTACGTCGGCATTGTGTCTCTTATATTTAATTCCGATTCAGTTTCTGTGTTTCATTGTCAATGGGAAGGTCCAAGGAATACAGTAAACCTGCAGAGGTGCATCGGAATGTAAAACAGGTGACACAGGAAACGCTCAAAATATAGACGGTAGGAAGATTCACTCTTCCTGTACTTAAATCGGCATTGTTCCTCTTATATTTAATTCCGATGCAATTTCTGTGTTTCATCGTCAATGGGAAGGTCCAATGGATACAGTAAACCTGCAGAGGTGCATCGGAATGTAAAACCGATGACACAGGAAACACTCAAAGCATAGACAAGAGGAAGACTCAGTATTGCTGTATTTAACTCGGCATTGTGTCTCCTTTATTTAATTCCGATGCAATTTCTGTGTTTCATCGTCAATGGGAAGGTCCAATGGATACAGTACACCTGCAGAGGTGCATCGGAATATAAAACTGGTGACACAGGAAACGCTCAAATCACAGACATTAGGAAGACTCAGTCTTCCTGTACTTAAGTCAGCATTGAGTCTCTTATATCTAATTCCGATGCAATTTCTGTGTTTCATTGTCAATGGGAAGGTCCAAGGATACAGTAAACCTGCAGAGGTGCATCGGAATGTAAAACTGGTGACACAGGAAACGCTCAAAATATAGACAGTAGGAAGACTCAGTCTTCCTGTACTTAAGTCGGCATTGTGTCTCTTATATTTAATTCCGATGCAATTTCTGTGTTTCTTCGTCAAAAGGGAGATCCAAGGGATACAGTAAACCTGCAGAGGTGCATCGGAATGAAAAACTGGTGACCCAGGAAACGCTCAAAACATAGACAGTAGGAAGACTCAGTCTTCCTGTACTTATGTCGGCATTGAGTCTCTTATATTTAATTCCGATTCACTTTCTGTGTTTCATTGTCAATGGGAAGGTCCAAGGAATACAGTAAACCTGCAGAGGTGCATCGGAATGTAAAACTGGTGACACAGGAAACGCTCAAAATATAGACAGTAGGAAGACTCACTCTTCCTGTACTTAAGTCGGCATTGTTCGTCTTATATTTAATTCCGATGCAATTTCTGTGTTTCGTCGTCAATGGGAAGGTCCAATGGATACAGTAAACCTGCAGAGGTGCATCGGAATGTAAAACTGATGACACAGGAAACGCTCAAAACATAGACAGTAGGAAGACTCAGTCTTGCTGTACTTAACTCGGCATTGTGTCTCCTTTACTTAATTCCGATGCAATTTCCGTGTTTCATCGTCAATGGGAAGTTCGAAAGGAAACATTAACCCTCTATTGCCCAAATTATTATTTCCTGTAGAAAAAAATATTTATATGCACAGAATGTTAGGGAATAATGTATTTAACACATATCAGGTGAATTTTTGTTTTTGAAAAAAATTATTTTTTAAAAATAGTTCTGTGACTCTGAGGTCACAGTGGGCAGTTACATTGTTTGTGTATAAAGCAGCCATATTGTAACACTCAAGTCACACTGGTCAAGAAAGAAATAACGATCCTAATGCGAAATATAACGATAAAATTTGACGTGACTTCAGAGTCACGGTGGGCAGTAGAGGGTTAAACCTGAAGAGGTGCATCGGAATGTAAAACTGGTGACCCAGGAAACGCTCAAAACATAGACAGTAGGAGGACTCAGTCTTCCTGTACTTAAGTGGGCATTGTCTCTCTTATATTTAATTCCGATGCAGTTTCTGTGTTTCATCGTCAATGGGAAGGTCCAATGGATACAGTACACCTGCAGAGGTGCATCGGAATATAAAACTGGTGACACAGGAAACGCTCAAATCATAGACATTAGGAAGACTCAGTCTTCCTGTACTTAAGTCAGCATTGGGTCTCTTATATTTAATTCCGATGCAATTTCTGTGTTTCATCGTCAATTGGAAGGTCCAAGGAATACAGGTAACCACCAGAGCTGCATCGGAATGTAAAACTGGCGACACAGTTAACGCTCCAAACATAGACAGTAAGAAGACACAGTTTTCTTGTACTTAAGTCGGCATTGTGTCTCTTATATTTAATTCCGACGCAATTTCTGTGTTTCATCGTCAATGGGAAGGTCCAAGGGATACAGTAAACCTGCAGAGGTGCATGGGAATGTAAAACTAGTGACACAGGAAACGCTCAAACCATAGACAGTAGGAAGACTCAGTCTTCCTGTACTTAAGTCGGCATTGTGTCTCTTATATTTAATTCTGATTCAATTTCTGTGTTTCATTGTCAATGGGAAGGTCCAAGGAATGCAGTAAACCAGCAGAGGTGCATCGGAATGTAAAACTGGAGACACAAGAAACGCTCAAAATATAGACAGTAGGAAGACTCAGTCTTCCTGTACTTAAGTCGGCATTGTGTCTCTTATATTTAATTCCGATGCAATTTCTGTGTTTCATTGTCAATGTGAAGGTCCAAGGCCTACAGTAAACCTGCAGATGTGCATCGGAATGTAAAACTGGGGACACTGTAAACGCTCAAAACATAGACAGTAAGGAGACTCAGTTTTCTTGTACTTAAGTCGGCATTGTGTCTCTTATATTTAATTCCGATGCAATTTCTGTGTTTCATCGTCAATGTGAAGGTCCAATAGATACAGTTAACATGCAGAGGTGAATCTGAAAGTCAAACTGGTGACACAGGAAACGCTCAAAACATAGACAGGAAGAAGACTCAGTCCTCCTGTAGTTAAGTCGGCATTGTGCCTCTTATATTTAATTCCGATTCAATTTCTGTGTTTCATCGTCAATGGGAAGGCCAAGGGATACAGTAAACCTGCAGAGGTGCATGGGAATGTAAAACTGGTGACACAGGAAACGCTCAAAACATAGACAGTAGGAAGACTCAGTCTTCCTGTACTTATGTCGGCATTGTGTCTCTTATATTTAATTCCGATGCAATTTCTGTGTTTCATCGTCAATGGGAATGTCCAATGGATAGAGTAAACCTGCAGAGGTGCATCGGAATATAAAACTGGTGACACAGGAAACGCTCAAAACATAGACAGTAGGAAGACTCAGTCTTCCTGTACTTACGTCGGCATTGTGTCTCTTATATTTAATTCCGATGCTATTTCTGTGTTTCATCGTCAATGGGAAGGTCAAATGGATAGAGCAAACCTGCAGAGGTGCATCGGAATATAAAACCGATGACACAGGAAACACTCAAAACATAGACAAGAGGAAGACTCAGTCTTGCTGTACTTAACTCGGCATTGTGTCTCCTTTATTTAATTCCGATGCAACTTCTGTGTTTCATAGTCAATGGGAAGGTCGAAAGGAAACAGTAAACTTGAAGAGGTGCATCGGAATGTAAAACTGGTGACCCACGAAACGCTCAAAACATAGACAGTAGGAAGACTCAGTCTTCCTGTACTTAAGTGGGCATTGTCTCTCTTATATTTAATTCCGATGCAATTTCTGTGTTTCATCGTCAATGGGAAGGTCCAATGGATACAGTACACCTGCAGAGGTGCATCGGAATATAAAACTGGTGACACAGGAAACGGTCAAATCACAGACATTAGGAAGACTCAGTATCCTGTACTTAAGTCGGCATTGAGTCTCTTATATTTAATTCCGATGCAATTTCTGTGTTTCATCGTCAATTAGAAGGTCCAAGGGATACAGTAAACCACCAGAGCTGCATCGGAATGTGAAACTGGCGACACAGTAAACGCTCGAAACATAGACCGTAAGAAGACACAGTTTTCTTGTACTTAAGTCGGCAGTGTGCCTCTTATATTTAATTCCGATGCAATTTCTGTGTTTCATCGTCAATGGGAAGGTCCAAGGGATACAGTAAACCTGCAGAGGTGCATGGGAATGTAAAACTAGTGACACAGGAAACGCTCAAATCATAGACAGTAGGAAGACTCAGTCTTCCTGTACTTAAGTCGGCATTGTGTCTCTTATATTAAATTCTGATTCAATTTCTGTGTTTCATTGTCAATGGGAAGGTCCAAGGAATACAGTATACCTGCAGAGGTGCATCGGAATGTAAAACTGGTGACACAGGAAACGCTCAAAATATAGCCAGTAGGAAGACTCAGTCTTCCTGTACTTAAGTCGGCATTGTGTCTCTTATATTTAATTCCGATGCAATTTCTGTGTTTCTTCGTCAAAAGGGAGATCCAAGGGATACAGTAAACCTGCAGAGGTGCATCGGAATGAAAAACTGGTGACCCAGGAAACGCTCAAAACATAGACAGTAGGAAGACTCAGTCTTCCTGTACTTATGTCGGCATTGAGTCTCTTATATTTAATTCCGATTCACTTTGTGTGTTTCATTGTCAATGGGAAGGTCCAAGGAATAGAGTAAACCTGCAGAGGTGCATCGGAATGTAAAACTGGTGACACAGGAAACGCTCAAAATATGGACAGTAGGAAGACTCACTCTTCCTGTACTTAAGTCGGCATTGTTCGTCTTATATTTAATTCCGATGCAATTTCTGTGTTTCATCGCCAATGGGAAGGTCCAATGGATACAGTAAACCTGAAGAGGTGCATCGGAATGTAAAACTGATGACACAGGAAACGCTCAAAACATAGACAGTAGGAAGACTCAGTCTTGCTGTACTTAACTCGGCATTGTGTCTCCTTTATTTAATTCCGATGCAATTTCTGTGTTTCATCGTCAATGGGAGGGTCCAAGGGATACAGTGAACCTGCAGAGGTGCATCGGAATGTAAAACTGGTGACACAGGAAACGCTCAAAGCATAGACAATAAGAAAACTCAGATTTCTTGTACTTACGTCGGCGTTGTGACTCTTATATTTAATTCCGATGCAATTTCTGTGTTTCATCGTCAATGGGAAGCTCAAATGGACACAGTAAACCTGCAGAGGTGCATCGGAATGTAAAACTGGTGACGCAGGAAACGCTCAAAACATCGACAGTAGGAAGACTCAATCTTCCTGTACTTAAGTCGGCATTGTGTCTCTTATATTTAATTCCGATGCAATTTCTGTGTTTCATTGTCAATGTGAAGGTCCAAGGCCTACAGTAAACCTGCAGATGTGCATCGGAATGTAAACCTGGGGACACTGAAAACGCTCAAAACATAGACAGTAAGGAGACTCAGTTTTCTTGTACTTAAGTCGGCATTGTGTCTCTTATATTTAATTCCGATGCTATTTCTGTGTTTCATCGTCAATCTGAAGGACCAATAGATACAGTTAACATGCAGAGGTGAATCTGAATGTCAAACTGGTGACACAGGAAACGCTCAAAACATAGACGGGAAGAAGACTCAGTCCTCCTGTAGTTAAGTCGGCATTGTGCCTCTTATATTTAATTCCGATTCAATTTCTGTGTTTCATCGTCAATGGGAAGGCCAAGGGATACAGTAAACCTGCAGAGGTGCATGGGAATGTAAAACTGGTGACACAGGAAACGATCAAAACATAGACAGTAGGAAGACTCAGTCTTCCTGTACTTATGTCGGCATTGTGTCTCTTATATTTAATTCCGATTCACTTTCTGTGTTTCATTGTCAATGGGAAGGTCCAAGGAATACAGTAAACCTGCAGAGGTGCATCGGAAAGTAAAACTGGTGACACAGGAAACGCTCAAAACATAAACTGTAGGAAGACTCAGTCTTGCGTACTTAACTCGGCATTGTGTCTCCTTTATTTAATTCCGATGCAATTTCTGTGTTTCATCGACAATGGGAAGGTCGAAGGGAAACAGTAAACCTGAAGAGGTGCATCGGATTGTAAAACTGGTGACCCAGGAAACGCTCAAAACATAGACAGTAGGAAGGCTCAGTCTTCCTGTACTTAAGTGGGCATTGTCTCTCTTATATTTAATTCCGATGCAATTTCTGTAATTCATCGTCAATGGGAATGTCCAATGGATAGAGTAAACCTGCAGAGGTGCATCGGAATATAAAACTGGTGACACAGGAAACGCTCAAAACATAGACAGTAGGAAGACTCAGTCTTCCTGTACTTACGTCGGCATTGTGTCTCTTATATTTAATTCCGATGCTATTTCTGTGTTTCATCGTCAATGGGAAGGTCAAATGGATAGAGCAAACCTGCAGAGGTGCATCGGAATGTAAAACCGATGACACAGGAAACACTCAAAACATAGACAAGAGGAAGACTCAGTCTTCCTGTACTTAACTCGGCATTGTGTCTCCTTTATTTAATTCCGATGCAACTTCTGTGTTTCATAGTCAATGGGAAGGTCGAAAGGAAACAGTAAACTTGAAGAGGTGCATCGGAATGTAAAACTGGTGACCCACGAAACGCTCAAAACATAGACAGTAGGAAGACTCAGTCTTCCTGTACTTAAGTCGGCATTGTGTCTCTTATATTTAATTCTGATTCAATTTCTGTGTTTCATTGTCAATGGGAAGGTCCAAGGAATACAGTAAACCTGCAGAGGTGCATCGGAATGTAAAACTGGTGACACAGGAAACGCTCAAAGTATAGCCAGTAGGAAGACTCAGTCTTCCTGTACTTAAGTCGGCATTGTGTCTCTTATATTTAATTCCGATGCAATTTTTGTGTTTCATCGTCAATGGGAAGGTCCAATGGATACAGCAAACCTGCAGAGGTGCATCGGAATGTAAAACTGATGACACAGGAAACGCTCAAAGTATAGCCAGTAGGAAGACTCAGTCTTGCTGTACTTAACTCGGCATTGTGTCTCCTTTATTTAATTCCGATGCAACTTCTGTGTTTCATAGTCAATGGGAAGGTCGAAAGGAAACAGTAAACTTGAAGAGGTGCATCGGAATGTAAAACTGGTGACCCACGAAACGCTCAAAACATAGACAGTAGGAAGACTCAGTCTTCCTGTACTTAAGTGGGCATTGTCTCTCTTATATTTAATTCCGATGCAATTTCTGTGTTTCACCGTCAATGGGAAGGTCCAATGGATACAGTACACCTGCAGAGGTGCATCGGAATATAAAACTGGTGACACAGGATACGGTCAAATCACAGACATTAGGAAGACTCAGTCTTCCTGTACTTAAGTCGGCATTGAGTCTCTTATATTTAATTCCGATGCAATTTCTGTGTTTCATCGTCAATTGGAAGGTCCAAGGGATACAGTAAACCACCAGAGCTGCATCGGAATGTAAAACTGGCGACACAGTAAACGCTCGAAACATAGACCGTAAGAAGACACAGTTTTCTTGTACTTAAGTCGGCAGTGTGCCTCTTATATTTAATTCCGATGCAATTTCAGTGTTTCATCGTCAATGGGAAGGTCCAAGGGTCACAGTAAACCTGCAGAGGTGCATGGGAATGTAAAACTGGTGACACAGGAAACGCTCAAAGTATAGCCAGTAGGAAGACTCAGTCTTCCTGTACTTAAGTCGCCATTGTGTCTCTTATATTTAATTCCGATGCAATTTTTGTGTTTCATCGTCAATGGGAAGGTCCAATGGATACAGCAAACCTGCAGAGGTGCATCGGAATGTAAAACTGATGACACAGGAAACGCTCAAAACATAGACAGTAGGAAGACTCAGTCCTGCTGTACTCAACTCGGCATTGTGTCTCCTTTATTTAATTCCGATGCAATTTCTGTGTTTCATCGTCAATGGGAAGTTCGAAAGGAAACATTAAACCTGAAGAGGTGCATCGGAATGTAAAACTGGTGACCCAGGAAACGCTCAAAACATAGATAGTAGGAGGACTCAGTCTTCCTGTACTTAAGTGGGCATTGTCTCTCTTATATTTAATTCCGATGCAGTTTCTGTGTTTCATCGTCAATGGGAAGGTCCAATGGATACAGTAAACCTGCAGAGGTGCATCGGAATGTAAAACTGGTGACACAGGAAACGCTCAAAGCATAGACCGTAAGAAGACTCAGTTTTCTTGTACTTAAGACGGCGTTGTGTCTCTTATATTTAATTCCGATGCAATTTCTGTGTTTCATCGTCAATGGGAAGGTCCAATGGATACAGTAAACCTGCAGAGGTGCATCGGAATGTAAAACTGGTGTCGCAGGAAACGCTCAAAACATCGACAGTAGGAAGACTCAATCTTCCTGTACTTAAGTCGGCATTGTGTCTCTTATATTTAATTCCGATGCAATTTCTGTGTTTCATTGTCAATGGGAAGGTCCAAGGGATACAGTAAACCTGCAGAGGTGCATCGGAATGTAAAACTGGTGACACAGGAAACGCTCAAAATATAGACAGTAGGAAGACTCAGTCTTCCTGTACTTAAGTCGGCATTGTGTCTCTTATATTTAATTCCGATGCAATTTCAGTGTTTGATCGTCAATGTGAAGGTCCAAGGCCTACAGTAAACCTGCAGAGGTGCATCGGAATGTAAAACTGGGGACACTGTAATCGCTCAAAACATAAACAGTAAGGAGACTCAGTTTTCTTGTACTTAAGTCGGCATTGTGTCTCTTATATTTAATTCCGATGCAATTTCTGTGTTTCATCGTCAATCTGAAGGTCCAATAGATACAGTTAACCTGCAGAGGTGAATCTGCATGTCAATCTGGTGACACAGGAAACGCTCAAAACATAGACTGGAAGAAGACTCAGTCTTCCTGTACTTAAGTCGGCATTGTGTCTCTTATATATAATTCCGATGCAATTTCTGTGTTTCATCGTCAATGGGAAGGTCCAAGGGATACAGTATACCTGCAGAGGTGCATGGGAATGTAAAACTGGTGACACAGGAAACGCTCAAAACATAGACAGTAGGAAGACTCAGTCTTCCTGTACTTATGTCGGCCTTGTGTCTCTTATATTTAATTCCGATTCACTTTCTGTGTTTCATTGTCAATGGGAAGGTCCAAGGAATACAGTAAACCTGCAGAGGTGCATCGGAATGTAAAACTGGTGACACAGGAAACGCTCAAAATATAGACGGTAGGAAGACTCACTCTTCCTGTACTTAAATCGGCATTGTTCCTCTTATATTTAATTCCGATGCAATTTCTGTGTTTCATCGTCAATGGGAAGGTCCAATGGATACAGTAAACCTGCAGAGGTGCATCGGAATGTAAAACCGATGACACAAGAAACACTTAAAGCATAGACAAGAGGAAGACTCAGTCTTGCTGTACTTAACTCGGCATTGTGTCTCCTTTATTTAATCCGATGCAAATTCTGTGTTTCATAGTCAATTGGAAGGTCGAAAGGAAACAGTAAACTTGAAGAGGTGCATCGGAATGTAAAACTGGTGACCCACGAAACGCTCAAAACATAGACAGTAGGAAGACTCAGTCTTCCTGTACTTAAGTGGGCATTGTCTCTCTTATATTTAATTCCGATGCAATTTCTGTGTTTCATCGTCAATGGGAAGGTCCAATGGATACAGTACACCTGCAGAGGTGCATCGGAATATAAAACTGGTGACACAGGAAACGCTCAAATCACAGACATTAGGAAGACTCAGTCTTCCTGTACTTAAGTCAGCATTGAGTCTCTTATATTTAATTCCGATGCAATTTCTGTGTTTCATTGTCAATGGGAAGGTCCAAGGAATACAGTAAACCTGCAGAGGTGCATCGGAATGTAAAACTGGTGACACAGGAATCGCTCAAAATATAGACAGTAGGAATACTCACTCTTCGTGTACTTAAGTCGGCATTGTTCGTATTATATTTAATTCCGATGCAATTTTTGTGTTTCATCGTCAATGGGAAGGTCCAATGGATACAGCAAACCTGCAGAGGTGCATCGGAATGTAAAACTGATGACACAGGAAACGCTCAAAACATAGACAGTAGGAAGACCCAGTCTTGCTGTACTTAACTCGGCATTGTGTCTCCTTTATTTAATTCCGATGCAATTTCTGTGTTTCATCGTCAATGGGAAGTTCGAAAGGAAACATTAAACCTGAAGAGGTGCATCGGAATTTAAAACTGGTGACCCAGGAAACGCTCAAAACATAGATAGTAGGAGGACTCAGTCTTCTTGTACTTAAGTGGGCATTGTCTCTCTTATATTTAATTCCGATGCAGTTTCTGTGTTTCATCGTCAATGGGAAGGTCCAATGGACACAGTAAACCTGCAGAGGTGCATCGGAATGTAAAACTGGTGACACAGGAAACGCTCAAAACATAGACCGTAAGAAGACTCAGTTTTCTTGTACTTAAGACGGCGTTGTGTCTCTTATATTTAATTCCGATGCAATTTCTGTGTTTCATCGTCAATGGGAAGGTCCAATGGATACAGCAAACTTGCAGAGGTGCATCGGAATGTAAAACTGGTGACGCAGGAAACGCTCAAAACATCGACAGTAGGAAGTCTCAATCTTCCTGTACTTAAGTCGGCATTGTGTCTCTTATATTTAATTCCGATGCAATTTCTGTGTTTCTTCGTCAAAAGGGAGAACCAAGGGATACAGTAAACCTGCAGAGGTGCATCGGAATGAAAAACTGGTGACGCAGGAAACGCTCAAAACATCGACAGTAGGAAGACTCAGTCTTGCTGTACTTAACTCGGCATTGTGTCTCCTTTATTTAATTCCGATGCAATTTCAGTGTTTCATCGTCAATGGGAAGTTCGAAAGGAAACATTAAACCTGAAGAGGTGCATCGGAATGTAAAACTGGTGACCCAGGAAACGCTCAAAACATAGACAGTAGGAGGACTCAGTCTTCCTGTACTTAAGTGGGCATTGTTTCTCTTATATTTAATTCCGATAAGGTTTCTGTGTTTCATCGTCAATGGGAAGGTCCAATGGATACAGTACACCTGCAGAGGTGCATCGGAATATAAAACTGGTGACACAGGAAACGCTCAAATCACAGACATTAGGAAGACTCAGTCTTCCTGTACTTAAGTCAGCATTGGGTCTCTTATATTTAATTCCGATGTTATTTCTTTGTTTCATTGTCAATGGGAAGGTCCAAGGAATACAGTAAACCTGCAGAGGTGCATCGGAATGTAAAACTGGTGACACAGGAAACGCTCAAAATATAGACAGTAGGAAGACTCAGTCTTCCTGTACTTAAGTCGGCATTGTGTCTCTTATATATAATTCCGATGCAATTTCTGTGTTTCTTCGCCAAAAGGGAGATCCAAGGGATACAGTAAACCTGCAGAGGTGCATCGGAATATAAAACTGGTGACACAGGAAACGCTCAAAACATAGAGAGTAGGAAGACTCAGTCTTCCTGTACTTATGTCGGCATTGAGTCTCTTATATTTAATTCCGATTCACTTTCTGTGTTTCATTGTCAATGGGAAGGTCCAAGGAATACAGTAAACCTGCAGAGGTGCATCGGAATGTAAAACTGGTGACACAGGAAACGCTCAAAATATAGACAGTAGGAAGACTCACTCTTCCTGTACTTAAGTCGGCATTGTTCGTCTTATATTTAATTCCGATGCAATTTCTGTGTTTCATCGTCAATGGGAAGTCCAATGGATACAGTAAACCTGCAGAGGTGCATCGGAATATAAAACTGGTGACACAGGAAACGCTCAAATCATAGACATTAGGAAGACTCAGTCTTCCTCTACTTAAGTCAGCATTGAGTCTCTTATATTTAATTCCGATGCAATTTCTGTGTTTCATCGTCAATTGGAAGGTCCAAGGGATACAGTAAACCACCAGATCTGCATCGGAATGTAAAACTGGCGACACAGTTAACGCTCGAAACATAGACAGTAAGAAGACACAGTTTTCTTGTACTTAAGTCGGCATTGCGTCTCTTATATTCAATTCCGATGCAATTTCTGTGTTTCATCGTCAATGGGAAGGTCCAAGGGATACAGTAAACCTGCAGAGGTGCATGGGAATGTAAAATTAGTGACACAGGAAACGCTCAAACCATAGACAGTAGGAAGACTCAGTCTTCCTGTACTTAAGTCGGCATTGTGTCTCTTATATTTAATTCTGATTCAATTTCTGTGTTTCATTGTCAATAGGAAGGTCCAAGAAATGCAGTAAACCTGCATAGGTGCATGGGAATGTAAAACTAGTGACACAAGAAACGCTCAAAATATAGACAGTAGGAAGACTCAGTCTTCCTGTACTTAAGTCGGCATTGTGTCTCTTATATTTAATTCCGATGCAATTTCTGTGTTTCTTCGCCAAAAGGGAGACCCAAGGGATACAGTAAACCTGCAGAGGTGCATCGGAATGAAAAACTGGTGACCCAGGAAACGCTCAAAACATAGACAGTAGGAAGACTCAGTCTTCCTGTACTTATGTCGGCATTGTGTCTCTTATATTTAATTCCGATGCAATTTCTGTGTTTCATCGTCAATGGGAAGGTCAAATGGATACAGGAAACCTGCAGAGGTGCATCGGAATGTAAAACTGATGACACAGGAAACGCTCAAAACATAGACAGTAGGAAGACTCAGTCTTGCTGTACTTAACTCGGCATTGTGTCTCCTTTATTTAATTCCCATGCCATTTCTGTGTTACATCGTCAATGGGAGGGTCCAAGGGATACAGTGAACCTGCAGAGGTGCATCGGAATGTAAAACTGGTGACACAGGAAACGCTCAAAGCATAGACCATAAGAAAACTCAGATTTCTTGTACTTACGTCGGCGTTGTGACTCTTATATTTAATTCCGATGCAATTTCTGTGTTTCATCGTCAATGGGAAGGTCAAATGGACACAGTAAACCTGCAGAGGTGCATCGGAATGTAAAACTGGTGACGCAGGAAACGCTCAAAACATCGACAGTAGGAAGACTCAATCTTCCTGTACTTAAGTCGGCATTGTGTCTCTTATATTTAATTCCGATGCAATTTCTGTGTTTCATTGTCAATGTGAAGGTCCAAGGCCTACAGTAAACCTGCAGATGTGCATCGGAATGTAAAACTGGGGACACTGTAAACGCTCAAATCATAGACAGTAAGGAGACTCAGTTTTCTTGTACTTAAGTCGGCATTGTGTCGCTTATATTTAATTCCGATGCAATTTCTGTGTTTCATCGTCAATCTGAAGGTCCAATAGATACAGTTAACATGCAGAGGTGAATCTGAATGTCAAACTGGTGACACAGGAAACGCTCAAAACATAGACAGGAAGAAGACTCAGTCCTCCTGTACTTAAGTCGGCATTGTGCCTCTTATATTTAATTCCGATTCAATTTCTGTGTTTCCTCGTCAATGGGAAGGCCAAGGGATACAGTAAACCTGCAGAGGTGCATGGGAATGTAAAACTGTCGACACAGGAAACGCTCAAATCATAGACAGTAGGAAGACTCAGTCTTCCTGTACTTATGTCGGCATTGTGTCTCTTATATTTAATTCCGATTCACTTTCTGTGTTTCAATGTCAATGGGAAGGTCCAAGGAATACAGTAAACCTGCAGAGGTGCATCGGAATGTAAAACTGGTGACACAGGAAACGCTCAAAATAAAGACAGTAGGAAGACTCAGTCTTCCTGTACTTAAGTCGGCATTGTTCCTCTTATATTTAATTCCGATGCAATTTCTGTGTTTCATCGTCAATGGGAAGGTCCAATGGATACAGCAAACCTGCAGAGGTGCATCGGAATGTAAAACTGATGACACAGGAAACGCTCAAAACATAGACTGTAGGAAGACTCAGCCATGCGTACTTAACTCGGCATTGTGTCTCCTTTATTTAATTCCGATGCAATTTCTGTGTTTCATCGACAATGGGAAGGTCGAAGGGAAACAGTAAACCTGAAGAGGTGCATCGGATTGTAAAACTGGTGACCCAGGAAACGCTCAAAACATAGACAGTAGGAAGGCTCAGTCTTCCTGTACTTAAGTGGGCATTGTCTCTCTTATATTTAATTCCGATGCAATTTCTGTGTTTCATCGTCAATGGGAAGGTCCAATGGATAGAGTAAACCTGCAGAGGTGCATCGGAATATAAAACTGGTGACACAGGAAACGCTCAAAACATAGAGAGTAGGAAGACTCAGTCTTCCTGTACTTATGTCGGCATTGTGTCTCTTATATTTAATTCCGATGCAATTTCTGTGTTTCATCGTCAATGGGAAGGTCAAATGGATAGAGCAAACCTGCAGAGGTGCATCGGAATGTAAAACCGATGACACAGGAAACACTCAAAACAAGGACAAGAGGAAGACTCAGTCTTGCTGTACTTAACTCGGCATTGTGTCTCCTTTATTTAATTCCGATGCAACTTCTGTGTTTCATAGTAAATGGGAAGGTCGAAAGGAAACAGTAAACTTGAAGAGGTGCATCGGAATGTAAAACTGGTGACCCACGAACGCTCAAAACATAGACAGTAGGAAGACTCAGTCTTCCTGTACTTAAGTGGGCATTGTCTCTCTTATATTTAATTCCGATGCAATTTCTGTGTTTCATCGTCAATGGGAAGGTCCAATGGATAGAGTAAACCTGCAGAGGTGCATCGGAATATAAAACTGGTGACACAGGAAACGCTCAAATCACAGACTTTAGGAAGACTCAGTCTTCCTGTACTTAAGTCAGCATTGAGTCTCTTATATTTAATTCCGATGCAATTTCTGTGTTTCATCGTCAATTGGAAGGTCCAAGGGATACAGTAAACCACCAGAGCTGCATCGGAATGTAAAACTGGCGAGACAGTAAACGCTCGAAACATAGACCGTAAGAAGACACAGTTTTCTTGTACTTAAGTCGGCAGTGTGCCTCTTATATTTAATTCCGATGCAATTTCTGTGTTTCATCGTCAATGGGAAGGTCCAAGGGATACAGTAAACCTGCAGAGGTGCATGGGAATGTAAAACTAGTGACACAGGAAACGCTCAAAACATAGACAGTAGGAAGACTCAGTCTTCCTGTACTTAAGTCGGCATTGTGTCTCTTATATTTAATTCCGATGCAATTTCTGTGTTTCTTCGTCAAAAGGGAAATCCAAGGGATACAGTAAACCTGCAGAGGTGCATCGGAATGAAAAACTGGTGACCCAGGAAACGCTCAAAACATAGACAGTAGGAAGACTCAGTCTTCCTGTACTTATGTCGGCATTGAGTCTCTTATATTTAATTCCGATTCACTTTCTGTGTTTCATTGTCAATGGGAAGGTCCAAGGAATACAGTAAACCTGCAGAGGTGCATCGGAATGTAAAACTGGTGACACAGGAAACGCTCATAATATAGACAGTAGGAAGACTCACTCTACCTGTACTTAAGTCGGCATTGTTCGTCTTACATTTAATTCCGATGCAATTTCTGTGTTTCATCGTCAATGGGAAGGTCCAATGGATACAGTAAACCTGCAGAGGTGCATCGGAATGTAAAACTGGTGACACAGGAAACGCTCAAAACATAGACAGTAGGAAGACTCAGTCTTGCTGTACTTAACTCGGCAATGTGTCTCCTTTATTTAATTCCGATGCAATTTCTGTGTTTCATCGTCAATGGGAAGTTCGAAAGGAAACATTAAACCTGAAGAGGTGCATCGGAATGTAAAACTGGTGACCCAGGAAACGCTCAAAACATAGATAGTAGGAGGACTCAGTCTTCCTGTACTTAAATGGACATTGTCTCTCTTATATTTAATTCCGATGCAGTTTCTGTGTTTCATCGTCAATGAGAAGGTCCAATGGATACAGTAAACCTGCAGAGGTGCATCGGAATGTAAAACTGGTGACACAGGAAACGCTCAAAACATAGACCATAAGAAGACTCAGATTTCTTGTACTTACGTCGGCGTTGTGACTCTTATATTTAATTCCGATGCAATTTCTGTGTTTCATCGTCAATAGGAAGGTCAAATGGACACAGTAAACCTGCAGAGCTGCATCGGAATATAAAATGGATGACACAGGAAACGCTCAAAACATAGACAGTAGGAAGACTCAGTCTTGCTGTACTTAACTCGGCATTGTGTCTCCTTTATTTAATTCCGATGCAATTTCTGTGTTACATCGTCAATGGGAGGGTCCAAGGGATACAGTGAACCTGCAGAGGTGCATCGGAATGTAAAACTGGTGACACAGGAAACGCTCAAAGCATAGACCATAAGAAAACTCAGATTTCTTGTACTTACGTCGGCGTTGTGATTCTTATATTTAATTCCGATGCAATTTCTGTGTTTCATCGTCAATGGGAAGGTCAAATGGACACAGTAAACCTGCAGAGGTGCATCGGAATGTAAAACTGGTGACGCAGGAAACGCTCAAAACATCGACAGTAGGAAGACTCAATCTTCCTGTACTGAAGTCGGCATTGTGTCTCTTAAATTTAATTCCGATGCAATTTCTGTGTTTCATTGTCAATGTGAAGGTCCAAGGCCTACAGTAAACCTGCAGATGTGCATCGGAATGTAAAACTGGGGACACTGTAAACGCTCAAAACATACACAGTAAGGAGACTCAGTTTTCTTGTACTTAAGTCGGCATTGTGTCGCTTATATTTAATTCCGATGCAATTTCTGTGTTTCATCGTCAATCTGAAGGTCCAATAGATACAGTTAACATGCAGAGGTGAATCTGAATGTCAAACTGGTGACACAGGAAACGCTCAAAACATAGACAGGAAGAAGACTCAGTCCTCCTGTACTTAAGTCGGCATTGTGCCTCTTATATTTAATTCCGATTCAATTTCTGTGTTTCATTGTCAATGGGAAGGTCCAAGGAATACAGTAAACCTGCAGAGGTGCATCGGAATGTAAAACTGGTGACACAGGAAACGCTCAAAATAAAGACAGTAGGAAGACTCAGTCTTCCTGTACTCTAGTCGGCATTGTTCCTCTTATATTTAATTCCGATGCAATTTCTGTGTTTCATCGTCAATGGGAATTTCCAATGGATACAGCAAACCTGCAGAGGTGCATCGGAATGTAAAACTGATGACACAGGAAACGCTCAAAACATAGACTGTAGGAAGACTCAGCCTTGCGTACTTAACTCGGCATTGTGTCTCCTTTATTTAATTCCGATGCAATTTCTGTGTTTCATCGACAATGGGAAGGTCGAAGGGAAACAGTAAAACTTAAGAGGTGCATCGGATTGTAAAACTGGTGACCCAGGAAACGCTCAAAACATAGACAGTAGGAAGGCTCAGTCTTCCTGTACTTAAGTGGGCATTGTCTCTCTTATATTTAATTCCGATGCAATTTCTGTGTTTCATCGTCAATGGGAAGGTCCAATGGATAGAGTAAACCTGCAGAGGTGCATCGGAATATAAAACTGGTGACACAGGAAACGCTCAAAACATAGACAGTAGGAAGACTCAGTCTTCCTGTACTTATGTCGGCATTGTGCCTCTTATATTTAATTCCTATGCAATTTCTGTGTTTCATCGTCAATGGGAAGGTCAAATGGATAGAGCAAACCTGCAGAGGTGCATCGGAATGTAAAACCGATGACACAGGAAACACTCAAAACATAGACAAGAGGAAGACTCAGTCTCGCTGTACTTAACTCGGCATTGTGTCTCCTTTATTTAATTCCGATGCAACTTCTGTGTTTCATAGTCAATGGGAAGGTCGAAAGGAAACAGTAAACTTGAAGAGGTGCATCGGAATGTAAAACTGGTGACCCACGAAACGCTCAAAACATAGACAGTAGGAAGACTCAGTCTTCCTGTACTTAAGTGGGCATTGTCTCTCTAATATTTAATTCCGATGCAATTTCTGTGTTTCATCGTCAACGGGAAGGTCCAATGGATACAGTACACCTGCAGAGGTGCATCGGAATATAAAACTGGTGACACAGGAAACGCTCAAAACATAGACAGTAGGAAGACTCAGTCTTCCTGTACTTAAGTGGGCATTGTCTCTCTTATATTTAATTCCTATGCAATTTCTGTGTTTCATCGTCAATTGGAAGGTCCAAGGGATACAGTAAACCACCAGAGCTGCATCGGAATGTAAAACTGGCGACACAGTAAACGCTCGAAACATAGACCGTAAGAAGACACAGTTTTCTTGTACTTAAGTCGGCAGTGTGCCTCTTATATTTAATTCCGATGCAATTTATGTGTTTCATCGTCAATGGGAAGGTCCAAGGGATACAGTAAACCTGCAGAGGTGCATGGGAATGTAAAACTAGTGACACAGGAAACGCTCAAAACATAGACAGTAGGAAGACTCAGTCTTCCTGTACTTAAGTCGGCATTGTGTCTCTTATATTTAATTCTGATTCAATTTCTGTGTTTCATTGTCAATGGGAAGGTCCAAGGAATACAGTAAACCTGCAGAGGTGCATCGGAATGTAAAACTGGTGACACAGGAAACGCTCAAAATATAGACAGTAGGAAGACTCAGTCTTCCTGTACTTAAGTCGGCATTGTGTCTCTTATATTTAATTCCGATGCAATTTCTGTGTTTCTTCGTCAAAAGGGAAATCCAAGGGATACAGTAAACCTGCAGAGGTGCATCGGAATGAAAAACTGGTGACCCAGGAAACGCTCAAAACATAGACAGTAGGAAGACTCAGTCTTCCTGTACTTATGTCGGCATTGAGTCTCTTATATTTAATTCCGATTCACTTTCTGTGTTTCATTGTCAATGGGAAGGTCCAAGGAATACAGTAAACCTGCAGATGTGCATCGGAATGTAAAACTGGTGACACAGGAAACGCTCAAAATATAGACAGTAGGAAGACTCACTCTTCCTGTACTTAAGTCGGCATTGTTCGTCTTATATTTAATTCCGATGCAATTTCTGTGTTTCATCGTCAATGGGAAGTCCAATGGATACAGTAAACCTGCAGAGGTGCATCGGAATATAAAACTGGTGACACAGGAAACGCTCAAATCATAGACATTAGGAAGACTCAGTCTTCCTCTACTTAAGTCAGCATTGAGTCTCTTATATTTAATTCCGATGCAATTTCTGTGTTTCATCGTCAATTGGAAGGTCCAAGGGATACAGTAAACCACCAGATCTGCATCGGAATGTAAAACTGGCGACACAGTTAACGCTCGAAACATAGACAGTAAGAAGACACAGTTTTCTTGTACTTAAGTCGGCATTGCGTCTCTTATATTCAATTCCGATGCAATTTCTGTGTTTCATCGTCAATGGGAAGGTCCAAGGGATACAGTAAACCTGCAGAGGTGCATGGGAATGTAAAATTAGTGACACAGGAAACGCTCAAACCATAGACAGTAGGAAGACTCAGTCTTCCTGTACTTAAGTCGGCATTGTGTCTCTTATATTTAATTCTGATTCAATTTCTGTGTTTCATTGTCAATAGGAAGGTCCAAGAAATGCAGTAAACCTGCAGAGGTGCATGGGAATGTAAAACTAGTGACACAAGAAACGCTCAAAATATAGACAGTAGGAAGACTCAGTCTTCCTGTACTTAAGTCGGCATTGTGTCTCTTATATTTAATTCCGATGCAATTTCTGTGTTTCTTCGTCAAAAGGGAGACCCAAGGGATACAGTAAACCTGCAGAGGTGCATCGGAATGAAAAACTGGTGACCCAGGAAACGCTCAAAACATAGACAGTAGGAAGACTCAGTCTTCCTGTACTTATGTCGGCATTGTGTCTCTTATATTTAATTCCGATGCAATTTCTGTGTTTCATCGTCAATGGGAAGGTCAAATGGATACAGGAAACCTGCAGAGGTGCATCGGAATGTAAAACTGATGACACAGGAAACGCTCAAAACATAGACAGTAGGAAGACTCAGTCTTGCTGTACTTAACTCGGCATTGTGTCTCCTTTATTTAATTCCGATGCAATTTCTGTGTTACATCGTCAATGGGAGGGTCCAAGGGATACAGTGAACCTGCAGAGGTGCATCGGAATGTAAAACTGGTGACACAGGAAACGCTCAAAGCATAGACCATAAGAAAACTCAGATTTCTTGTACTTACGTCGGCGTTGTGACTCTTATATTTAATTCCGATGCAATTTCTGTGTTTCATCGTCAATGGGAAGGTCAAATGGACACAGTAAACCTGCAGAGGTGCATCGGAATGTAAAACTGGTGACGCAGGAAACGCTCAAAACATCGACAGTAGGAAGACTCAATCTTCCTGTACTTAAGTCGGCATTGTGTCTCTTATATTTAATTCCGATGCAATTTCTGTGTTTCATTGTCAATGTGAAGGTCCAAGGCCTACAGTAAACCTGCAGATGTGCATCGGAATGTAAAACTGGGGACACTGTAAACGCTCAAATCATAGACAGTAAGGAGACTCAGTTTTCTTGTACTTAAGTCGGCATTGTGTCGCTTATATTTAATTCCGATGCAATTTCTGTGTTTCATCGTCAATCTGAAGGTCCAATAGATACAGTTAACATGCAGAGGTGAATCTGAATGTCAAACTGGTGACACAGGAAACGCTCAAAACATAGACAGGAAGAAGACTCAGTCCTCCTGTACTTAAGTCGGCATTGTGCCTCTTATATTTAATTCCGATTCAATTTCTGTGTTTCCTCGTCAATGGGAAGGCCAAGGGATACAGTAAACCTGCAGAGGTGCATGGGAATGTAAAACTGTCGACCCAGGAAACGCTCAAATCATAGACAGTAGGAAGACTCAGTCTTCCTGTACTTATGTCGGCATTGTGTCTCTTATATTTAATTCCGATTCACTTTCTGTGTTTCAATGTCAATGGGAAGGTCCAAGGAATACGGTAAACTTGCAGAGGTGCATCGGAATGTAAAACTGGTGACACAGGAAACGCTCAAAATAAAGACAGTAGGAAGACTCAGTCTTCCTGTACTTAAGTCGGCATTGTTCCTCTTATATTTAATTCCGATGCAATTTCTGTGTTTCATCGTCAATGGGAAGGTCCAATGGATACAGCAAACCTGCAGAGGTGCATCGGAATGTAAAACTGATGACACAGGAAACGCTCAAAACATAGACTGTAGGAAGACTCAGCCATGCGTACTTAACTCGGCATTGTGTCTCCTTTATTTAATTCCGATGCAATTTCTGTGTTTCATCGACAATGGGAAGGTCGAAGGGAAACAGTAAACCTGAAGAGGTGCTTCGGATTGTAAAACTGGTGACCCAGGAAACGCTCAAAACATAGACAGTAGGAAGGCTCAGTCTTCCTGTACTTATGTCGGCATTGAGTCTCTTATATTTAATTCCGATTCACTTTCTGTGTTTCATTGTGAATGGGAAGGTCCAAGGAATACAGTAAACCTGCAGAGGTGCATCGGAATGTAAAACTGGTGACACAGGAAACGCTCATAATATAGACAGTAGGAAGACTCACTCTACCTGTACTTAAGTCGGCATTGTTCGTCTTACATTTAATTCCGATGCAATTTCTGTGTTTCATCGTCAATGGGAAGGTCCAATGGATACAGTAAACCTGCAGAGGTGCATCGGAATGTAAAAGTTATGACACAGGAAACGCACAAAACATAGACAGTAGGAAGACTCAGTCTTGCTGTACTTAACTCGGCAATGTGTCTCCTTTATTTAATTCCGATGCAATTTCTGTGTTTCATCGTCAATGGGAAGTTCGAAAGGAAACATTAAACCTGAAGAGGTGCATCGGAATGTAAAACTGGTGACCCAGGAAACGCTCAAAACATAGACAGTAGGAAGACTCAGTCTTCCTGTACTTATGTCGGCATTGAGTCTCTTATATTTAATTCCGATTCACTTTCTGTGTTTCATTGTCAATGGGAAGGTCCAAGGAATACAGTAAACCTGCAGAGGTGCATCGGAATGTAAAACTGGTGACACAGGAAACGCTCATAATATAGACAGTAGGAAGACTCACTCTACCTGTACTTAAGTCGGCATTGTTCGTCTTACATTTAATTCCGATGCAATTTCTGTGTTTCATCGTCAATGGGAAGGTCCAATGGATACAGTAAACCTGCAGAGGTGCATCGGAATGTAAAAGTTATGACACAGGAAACGCTCAAAACATAGACAGTAGGAAGACTCAGTCTTGCTGTACTTAACTCGGCAATGTGTCTCCTTTATTTAATTCCGATGCAATTTCTGTGTTTCATCGTCAATGGGAAGTTCGAAAGGAAACATTAAACCTGAAGAGGTGCATCGGAATGTAAAACTGGTGACCCAGGAAACGCTCAAAACATAGATAGTAGGAGGACTCAGTCTTCCTGTACTTAAATGGGCATTGTCTCTCTTATATTTAATTCCGATGCAGTTTCTGTGTTTCATCGTCAATGAGAAGGTCCAATGGATACAGTAAACCTGCAGAGGTGCATCGGAATGTAAAACTGGTGACACAGGAAACGCTCAAAACATAGACCATAAGAAGACTCAGATTTCTTGTACTTACGTCGGCGTTGTGACTCTTATATTTAATTCCGATGCAATTTCTGTGTTTCATCGTCAATAGGAAGGTCAAATGGACACAGTAAACCTGCAGAGCTGCATCGGAATATAAAATGGATGACACAGGAAACGCTCAAAACATAGACAGTAGGAAGACTCAGTCTTGCTGTACTTAACTCGGCATTGTGTCTCCTTTATTTAATTCTGATGCAATTTCTGTGTTACATCGTCAATGGGAGGGTCCAAGGGATACAGTGAACCTGCAGAGGTGCATCGGAATGTAAAACTGGTGACACAGGAAACGCTCAAAGCATAGACCATAAGAAAACTCAGATTTCTTGTACTTACGTCGGCGTTGTGATTCTTATATTTAATTCCGATGCAATTTCTGTGTTTCATCGTCAATGGGAAGGTCAAATGGACACAGTAAACCTGCAGAGGTGCATCGGAATGTAAAACTGGTGACGCAGGAAACGCTCAAAACATCGACAGTAGGAAGACTCAATCTTCCTGTACTTAAGTCGGCATTGTGTCTCTTATATTTAATTCCGATGCAATTTCTGTGTTTCATTGTCAACGTGAAGGTCCAAGGCCTACAGTAAACCTGCAGATGTGCATCGGAATGTAAAACTGGGGACACTGTAAACGCTCAAAACATACACAGTAAGGAGACTCAGTTTTCTTGTACTTAAGTCGGCATTGTGTCGCTTATATTTAATTCCGATGCAATTTCTGTGTTTCATCGTCAATCTGAAGGTCCAATAGATACAGTTAACATGCAGAGGTGAATCTGAATGTCAAACTGGTGACACAGGAAACGCTCAAAACATAGACAGGAAGAAGACTCAGTCCTCCTGTACTTAAGTCGGCATTGTGCCTCTTATATTTAATTCCGATTCAATTTCTGTGTTTCATCGTCAATGGGAAGGCCAAGGGATACAGTAAACCTGCAGAGGTGCAGGGGAATGTAAAACTGGTGACACAGGAAACGCTCAAATCATAGACAGTAGGAAGACTCAGTCTTCCTGTACTTATGTCGGCATTGTGTCTCTTATATTTAATTCCGATTCACTTTCTGTGTTTCATTGTCAATGGGAAGGTCCAAGGAATACAGTAAACCTGCAGAGGTGCATCGGAATGTAAAACGGGTGACACAGGAAACGCTCAAAATAAAGACAGTAGGAAGACTCAGTCTTCCTGTACTCTAGTCGGCATTGTTCCTCTTATATTTAATTCCGATGCAATTTCTGTGTTTCATCGTCAATGGGAAGGTCCAATGGATACAGCAAACCTGCAGAGGTGCATCGGAATGTAAAACTGATGACACAGGAAACGCTCAAAACATAGACTGTAGGAAGACTCAGCCTTGCGTACTTAACTCGGCATTGTGTCTCCTTTATTTAATTCCGATGCAATTTCTGTGTTTCATCGACAATGGGAAGGTCGAAGGGAAACAGTAAACCTGAAGAGGTGCATCGGATTGTAAAACTGGTGACCCAGGAAACGCTCAAAACATAGACAGTAGGAAGGCTCAGTCTTCCTGTACTTAAGTGGGCATTGTCTCTCTTATATTTAATTCCGATGCAATTTCTGTGTTTCATCGTCAATGGGAAGGTCCAATGGATAGAGTAAACCTGCAGAGGTGCATCGGAATATAAAACTGGTGACACAGGAAACGCTCAAAACATAGACAGTAGGAAGACTCAGTCTTCCTGTACTTATGTCGGCATTGTGTCTCTTATATTTAATTCCTATGCAATTTCTGTGTTTCATCGTCAATGGGAAGGTCAAATGGATAGAGCAAACCTGCAGAGGTGCATCGGAATGTAAAACCGATGACACAGGAAACACTCAAAACATAGACAAGAGGAAGACTCAGTCTCGCTGTACTTAACTCGGCATTGTGTCTCCTTTATTTAATTCCGATGCAACTTCTGTGTTTCATAGTCAATGGGAAGGTCGAAAGGAAACAGTAAACTTGAAGAGGTGCATCGGAATGTAAAACTGGTGACCCACGAAACGCTCAAAACATAGACAGTAGGAAGACTCAGTCTTCCTGTACTTAAGTGGGCATTGTCTCTCTAATATTTAATTCCGATGCAATTTCTGTGTTTCATCGTCAACGGGAAGGTCCAATGGATACAGTACACCTGCAGAGGTGCATCGGAATATAAAACTGGTGACACAGGAAACGCTCAAAACATAGACAGTAGGAAGACTCAGTATTCCTGTACTTAAGTGGGCATTGTCTCTCTTATATTTAATTCCTATGCAATTTCTGTGTTTCATCGTCAATTGGAAGGTCCAAGGGATACAGTAAACCACCAGAGCTGCATCGGAATGTAAAACTGGCGACACAGTAAACGCTCGAAACATAGACCGTAAGAAGACACAGTTTTCTTGTACTTAAGTCGGCAGTGTGCCTCTTATATTTAATTCCGATGCAATTTCTGTGTTTCATCGTCAATGGGAAGGTCCAAGGGATACAGTAAACCTGCAGAGGTGCATGGGAATGTAAAACTAGTGACACAGGAAACGCTCAAAACATAGACAGTAGGAAGACTCAGTCTTCCTGTACTTAAGTCGGCATTGTGTCTCTTATATTTAATTCTGATTCAATTTCTGTGTTTCATTGTCAATGGGAAGGTCCAAGAAATACAGTAAACCTGCAGAGGTGCATCGGAATGTAAAACTGGTGACACAGGAAACGCTCAAAATATAGACAGTAGGAAGACTCAGTCTTCCTGTACTTAAGTCGGCATTGTGTCTCTTATATTTAATTCCGATGCAATTTCTGTGTTTCTTCGTCAAAAGGGAAATCCAAGGGATACAGTAAACATGCAGAGGTGCATCGGAATGAATAACTGGTGACCCAGGAAACGCTCAAACATAGACAGTAGGAAGACTCAGTCTTCCTGTACTTATGTCGGCATTGAGTCTCTTATATTTAATTCCGATTCACTTTCTGTGTTTCATTGTCAATGGGAAGGTCCAAGGAATACAGTAAACCTGCAGAGGTGCATCGGAATGTAAAACTGGTGACACAGGAAACGCTCAAAATATAGACAGTAGGAAGACTCACTCTTCCTGTACTTAAGTCGGCATTGTTCGTCTTATATTTAATTCCGATGCAATTTCTGTGTTTCATCGTCAATGGGAAGGTCCAATGGATACAGTAAACCTGCAGAGGTGCATCGTAATGTAAAAGTTATGACACAGGAAACGCTCAAAACATAGACAGTAGGAAGACTCAGTCTTGCTGTACTTAACTCGGCATTGTGTCTCCTTTATTTAATTCCGATGCAATTTCTGTGTTTCATCGTCAATGGGAAGTTCGAAAGGAAACATTAAACCTGAAGAGGTGCATCGGAATGTAAAACTGGTGACCCAGGAAACGCTCAAAACATAGATAGTAGGAGGACTCAGTCTTCCTGTACTTAAATGGGCATTGTCTCTCTTATATTTAATTCCGATGCAGTTTCTGTGTTTCATCGTCAATGGGAAGGTCCAATGGATACAGTAAACCTGCAGAGGTGCATCGGAATGTAAAACTGGTGACACAGGAAACGCTCAAAACATAGACCATAAGAAGACTCAGATTTCTTGTACTTACGTCGGCGTTGTGACTCTTATATTTAATTCCGATGCAATTTCTGTGTTTCATCGTCAATGGGAAGGTCGAAGGGAAACAGTAAACCTGCAGAGCTGCATCGGAATATAAAATGGATGACACAGGAAACGCTCAAAACATAGACAGTAGGAAGACTCAGTCTTCCTGTACTTAACTCGGCATTGTGTCTCCTTTATTTAATCCCGATGCAATTTCTGTGATTCATCGTCAATGGGAAGGTCGAAGGGAAACAGTAAAGCTGCAGAGATGCATCGGAATGTAAAACTGGTGACTCAGGAATCGCTCAAAACATAGACCGTAAGAAGACTCAGTTTTCTTGTACTTAACACGGCGTTGTGTCTCTTATATTTAATTCCGATGCAATTTCAGTGTTTGATCGTCAATGTGAAGGTCCAAGGCCTACAGTAAACCTGCAGAGGTGCATCGGAATGTAAAACTGGGGACACTGTAATCGCTCAAAACATAAACAGTAAGGAGACTCAGTTTTCTTGTACTTAAGTCGGCATTGTGTCTCTTATATTTAATTCCGATGCAATTTCTGTGTTTCATCGTCAATCTGAAGGTCCAATAGATACAGTTAACCTGCAGAGGTGAATCTGCATGTCAATCTGGTGACACAGGAAACGCTCAAAACATAGACTGGAAGAAGACTCAGTCTTCCTGTACTTAAGTCGGCATTGTGTCTCATATATATAATTCCGATGCAATTTCTGTGTTTCATCGTCAATGGGAAGGTCCAAGGGATACAGTATACCTGCAGAGGTGCATGGGAATGTAAAACTGGTGACACAGGAAACGCTCAAAACATAGACAGTAGGAAGACTCAGTCTTCCTGTACTTATGTCGGCCTTGTGTCTCTTATATTTAATTCCGATTCACTTTCTGTGTTTCATTGTCAATGGGAAGGTCCAAGGAATACAGTAAACCTGCAGAGGTGCATCGGAATGTAAAACTGGTGACACAGGAAACGCTCAAAATATAGACGGTAGGAAGACTCACTCTTCCTGTACTTAAATCGGCATTGTTCCTCTTATATTTAATTCCGATGCAATTTCTGTGTTTCATCGTCAATGGGAAGGTCCAATGGATACAGTAAACCTGCAGAGGTGCATCGGAATGTAAAACCGATGACACAAGAAACACTTAAAGCATAGACAAGAGGAAGACTCAGTCTTGCTGTACTTAACTCGGCATTGTGTCTCCTTTATTTAATCCGATGCAAATTCTGTGTTTCATAGTCAATGGGAAGGTCGAAAGTAAACAGTAAACTTGAAGAGGTGCATCGGAATGTAAAACTGGTGACCCACGAAACGCTCAAAACATAGACAGTAGGAAGACTCAGTCTTCCTTTTCTTAAGTGGGCATTGTCTCTCTTATATTTAATTCCGATGCAATTTCTGTGTTTCATCGTCAATGGGAAGGTCCAATGGATACAGTACACCTGCAGAGGTGCATCGGAATATAAAACTGGTGACACAGGATACGCTCAAATCACAGACATTAGGAAGACTCAGTCTTCCTGTACTTAAGTCAGCATTGAGTCTCTTATATTTAATTCCGATGCAATTTCTGTGTTTCATTGTCAATGGGAAGGTCCAAGGAATACAGTAAACCTGCAGAGGTGCATCGGAATGTAAAACTGGTGACACAGGAATCGCTCAAAATATAGACAGTAGGAATACTCACTCTTCGTGTACTTAAGTCGGCATTGTTCGTCTTATATTTAATTCCGATGCAATTTTTGTGTTTCATCGTCAATGGGAAGGTCCAATGGATACAGCAAACCTGCAGAGGTGCATCGGATTGTAAAACTGATGACACAGGAAACGCTCAAAACATAGACAGTAGGAAGACCCAGTCTTGCTGTACTTAACTCGGCATTGTGTCTCCTTTATTTAATTCCGATGCAATTTCTGTGTTTCATCGTCAATGGGAAGTTCGAAAGGAAACATTAAACCTGAAGAGGTGCATCGGAATTTAAAACTGGTGACCCAGGAAACGCTCAAAACATAGATAGTGGAGGACTCAGTCTTCTTGTACTTAAGTGGGCATTGTCTCTCTTATATTTAATTCCGATGCAGTTTCTGTGTTTCATCGTCAATGGGAAGGTCCAATGGACACAGTAAACCTGCAGAGGTGCATCGGAATGTAAAACTGGTGACACAGGAAACGCTCAAAACATAGACCGTAAGAAGACTCAGTTTTCTTGTACTTAAGACGGCGTTGTGTCTCTTATATTTAATTCCGATGCAATTTCTGTGTTTCATCGTCAATGGGAAGGTCCAATGGATACAGTAAACTTGCAGAGGTGCATCGGAATGTAAAACTGGTGACGCAGGAAACGCTCAAAACATCGACAGTAGGAAGTCTCAATCTTCCTGTACTTAAGTCGGCATTGTGTCTCTTATATTTAATTCCGATGCAATTTCTGTGTTTCTTCGTCAAAAGGGAGATCCAAGGGATACAGTAAACCTGCAGAGGTGCATCGGAATGAAAAACTGGTGACGCAGGAAACGCTCAAAACATCGACAGTAGGAAGACTCAGTCTTGCTGTACTTAACTCGGCATTGTGTCTCCTTTATTTAATTCCGATGCAATTTCAGTGTTTCATCGTCAATAGGAAGTTCGAAAGGAAACATTAAACCTGAAGAGGTGCATCGGAATGTAAAACTGGTGACCCAGGAAACGCTCAAAACATAGACAGTAGGAGGACTCAGTCTTCCTGTACTTAAGTGGGCATTGTTTCTCTTATATTTAATTCCGATAAGGTTTCTGTGTTTCATCGTCAATGGGAAGGTCCAATGGATACAGTACACCTGCAGAGGTGCATCGGAATATAAAACTGGTGACACAGGAAACGCTCAAATCACAGACATTAGGAAGACTCAGTCTTCCTGTACTTAAGTCAGCATTGAGTCTCTTATATTTAATTCCGATGTTATTTCTTTGTTTCATTGTCAATGGGAAGGTCCAAGGAATACAGTAAACCTGCAGAGGTGCATCGGAATGTAAAACTGGTGACACAGGAAACGCTCAAAATATAGACAGTAGGAAGACTCAGTCTTCCTGTACTTAAGTCGGCATTGTGTCTCTTATATATAATTCCGATGCAATTTCTGTGTTTCTTCGCCAAAAGGGGGATCCAAGGGATACAGTAAACCTGCAGAGGTGCATCGGAATATAAAACTGGTGACACAGGAAACGCTCAAAACATAGGGAGTAGGAAGACTCAGTCTTCCTGTACTTATGTCGGCATTGAGTCTCTTATATTTAATTCCGATTCACTTTCTGTGTTTCATTGTCAATGGGAAGGTCCAAGGAATACAGTAAACCTGCAGAGGTGCATCGGAATGTAAAACTGGTGACACAGGAAACGCTCAAAATATAGAGAGTAGGAAGACTCACTCTTCCTGTACTTAAGTCGGCATTGTTCGTCTTATATTTAATTACGATGCAATTTCTGTGTTTCATCGTCAATGGGAAGTCCAATGGATACAGTAAACCTGCAGAGGTGCATCGGAATATAAAACTGGTGACACAGGAAACGCTCAAATCATAGACATTAGGAAGACTCAGTCTTCCTCTACTTAAGTCAGCATTGAGTCTCTTATATTTAATTCCGATGCAATTTCTGTGTTTCATCGTCAATTGGAAGGTCCAAGGGATACAGTAAACCACCAGATCTGCATCGGAATGTAAAACTGGCGACACAGTTAACGCTCGAAACATAGACAGTAAGAAGACACAGTTTTCTTGTACTTAAGTCGGCATTGCGTCTCTTATATTCAATTCCGATGCAATTTCTGTGTTTCATCGTCAATGGGAAGGTCCAAGGGATACAGTAAACCTGCAGAGGTGCATGGGAATGTAAAATTAGTGACACAGGAAACGCTCAAACCATAGACAGTAGGAAGACTCAGTCTTCCTGTACTTAAGTCGGCATTGTGTCTCTTATATTTAATTCTGATTCAATTTCTGTGTTTCATTGTCAATAGGAAGGTCCAAGAAATGCAGTAAACCTGCAGAGGTGCATGGGAATGTAAAACTAGTGACACAAGAAACGCTCAAAATATAGACAGTAGGAAGACTCAGTCTTCCTGTACTTAAGTCGGCATTGTGTCTCTTATATTTAATTCCGATGCAATTTCTGTGTTTCTTCGTCAAAAGGGAGACCCAAGGGATACAGTAAACCTGCAGAGGTGCATCGGAATGAAAAACTGGTGACCCAGGAAACGCTCAAAACATAGACAGTAGGAAGACTCAGTCTTCCTGTACTTATGTCGGCATTGTGTCTCTTATATTTAATTCCGATGCAATTTCTGTGTTTCATCGTCAATGGGAAGGTCAAATGGATACAGGAAACCTGCAGAGGTGCATCGGAATGTAAAACTGTTGACACAGGAAACGCTCAAAACATAGACAGTAGGAAGACTCAGTCTTGCTGTACTTAACTCGGCATTGTGTCTCCTTTATTTAATTCCGATGCAATTTCTGTGTTACATCGTCAATGGGAGGGTCCAAGGGATACAGTGAACCTGCAGAGGTGCATCGGAATGTAAAACTGGTGACACAGGAAACGCTCAAAGCATAGACCATAAGAAAACTCAGATTTCTTGTACTTACGTCGGCGTTGTGACTCTTATATTTAATTCCGATGCAATTTCTGTGTTTCATCGTCAATGGGAAGGTCAAATGGACACAGTAAACCTGCAGAGGTGCATCGGAATGTAAAACTGGTGACGCAGGAAACGCTCAAAACATCGACAGTAGGAAGACTCAATCTTCCTGTACTTAAGTCGGCATTGTGTCTCTTATATTTAATTCCGATGCGATTTCTGTGTTTCATTGTCAATGTGAAGGTCCAAGGCCTACAGTAAACCTGCAGATGTGCATCGGAATGTAAAACTGGGGACACTGTAAACGCTCAAAACATAGACAGTAAGGAGACTCAGTTTTCTTGTACTTAAGTCGGCATTGTGTCGCTTATATTTAATTCCGATGCAATTTCTGTGTTTCATCGTCAATCTGAAGGTCCAATAGATACAGTTAACATGCAGAGGTGAATCAGAATGTCAAACTGGTGACACAGGAAACGCTCAAAACATAGACAGGAAGAAGACTCAGTCCTCCTGTACTTAAGTCGGCATTGTGCCTCTTATATTTAATTCCGATTCAATTTCTGTGTTTCCTCGTCAATGGGAAGGCCAAGGGATACAGTAAACCTGCAGAGGTGCATGGGAATGTAAAACTGTCGACACAGGAAACGCTCAAATCATAGACAGTAGGAAGACTCAGTCTTCCTGTACTTATGTCGGCATTGTGTCTCTTATATTTAATTCCGATTCACTTTCTGTGTTTCAATGTCAATGGGAAGGTCCAAGGAATACAGTAAACCTGCAGAGGTGCATCGGAATGTAAAACTGGTGACACAGGAAACGCTCAAAATAAAGACAGTAGGAAGACTCAGTCTTCCTGTACTTAAGTCGGCATTGTTCCTCTTATATTTAATTCCGATGCAATTTCTGTGTTTCATCGTCAATGGGAAGGTCCAATGGATACAGCAAACCTGCAGAGGTGCATCGGAATGTAAAACTGATGACACAGGAAACGCTCAAAACATAGACTGTAGGAAGACTCAGCCATGCGTACTTAACTCGGCATTGTGTCTCCTTTATTTAATTCCGATGCAATTTCTGTGTTTCATCGACAATGGGAAGGTCGAAGGGAAACAGTAAACCTGAAGAGGTGCATCGGATTGTAAAACTGGTGACCCAGGAAACGCTCAAAACATAGGCAGTAGGAAGGCTCAGTCTTCCTGTACTTAAGTTGGCATTGTCTCTCTTATATTTAATTCCGATGCAATTTCTGTGTTTCATCGTCAATGGGAAGGTCCAATGGATAGAGTAAACCTGCAGAGGTGCATCGGAATATAAAACTGGTGACACAGGAAACGCTCAAAACATAGAGAGTAGGAAGACTCAGTCTTCCTGTACTTATGTCGGCATTGTGTCTCTTATATTTAATTCCGATGCAATTTCTGTGTTTCATCGTCAATGGGAAGGTCAAATGGATAGAGCAAACCTGCAGAGGTGCATCGGAATGTAAAACCGATGACACAGGAAACACTCAAAACAAGGACAAGAGGAAGACTCAGTCTTGCTGTACTTAACTCGGCATTGTGTCTCCTTTATTTAATTCCGATGCAACTTCTGTGTTTCATAGTAAATGGGAAGGTCGAAAGGAAACAGTAAACTTGAAGAGGTGCATCGGAATGTAAAACTGGTGACCCACGAACGCTCAAAACATAGACAGTAGGAAGACTCAGTCTTCCTGTACTTAAGTGGGCATTGTCTCTCTTATATTTAATTCCGATGCAATTTCTGTGTTTCATCGTCAATGGGAAGGTCCAATGGATAGAGTAAACCTGCAGAGGTGCATCGGAATATAAAACTGGTGACACAGGAAACGCTCAAAACATAGACAGTAGGAAGGCTCAGTCTTCCTGTACTTAAGTGGGCATTGTCTCTCTAATATTTAATTCCGATGCAATTTCTGTGTTTCATCGTCAATTGGAAGGTCCAAGGGATACAGTAAACCACCAGAGCTGCATCGGAATGTAAAACTGGCGACACAGTAAACGCTCGAAACATAGACCGTAAGAAGACACAGTTTTCTTGTACTTAAGTCGGCAGTGTGCCTCTTATATTTAATTCCGATGCAATTTCTGTGTTTCATCGTCAATGGGAAGGTCCAAGGGATTCAGTAAACCTGCAGAGGTGCATGGGAATGTAAAACTAGTGACACAGGAAACGCTCAAAACATAGACAGTAGGAAGACTCAGTCTTCCTGTACTTAAGTCGGCATTGTGTCTCTTATATTTAATTCCGATGCAATTTCTGTGTTTCTTCGTCAAAAGGGAAATCCAAGGGATACAGTAAACCTGCAGAGGTGCATCGGAATGAAAAACTGGTGACCCAGGAAACGCTCAAAACATAGACAGTAGGAAGACTCAGTCTTCCTGTACTTATGTCGGCATTGAGTCTCTTATATTTAATTCCGATTCACTTTCTGTGTTTCATTGTCAATGGGAAGGTCCAAGGAATACAGTAAACCTGCAGAGGTGCATCGGAATGTAAAACTGGTGACACAGGAAACGCTCATAATATAGACAGTAGGAAGACTCACTCTACCTGTACTTAAGTCGGCATTGTTCGTCTTACATTTAATTCCGATGCAATTTCTGTGTTTCATCGTCAATGGGAAGGTCCAATGGATACAGTAAACCTGCAGAGGTGCATCGGAATGTAAAAGTTATGACACAGGAAACGCTCAAAACATAGACAGTAGGAAGACTCAGTCTTGCTGTACTTAACTCGGCAATGTGTCTCCTTTATTTAATTCCGATGCAACTTCTGTGTTTCATCGTCAATGGGAAGTTCGAAAGGAAACATTAAACCTGAAGAGGTGCATCGGAATGTAAAACTGGTGACCCAGGAAACGCTCAAAACATAGATAGTAGGAGGACTCAGTCTTCCTGTACTTAAATGGGCATTGTCTCTCTTATATTTAATTCCGATGCAGTTTCTGTGTTTCATCGTCAATGAGAAGGTCCAATGGATACAGTAAACCTGCAGAGGTGCATCGGAATGTAAAACTGGTGACACAGGAAACGCTCAAAACATAGACCATAAGAAGACTCAGATTTCTTGTACTTACGTCGGCGTTGTGACTCTTATATTTAATTCCGATGCAATTTCTGTGTTTCATCGTCAATAGGAAGGTCAAATGGACACAGTAAACCTGCAGAGGTGCATCGGAATGTAAAACTGGGGACACTGTCAACGCTCAAAACATACACAGTAAGGAGACTCAGTTTTCTTGTACTTAAGTCGGCATTGTGTCGCTTATATTTAATTCCGATGCAATTTCTGTGTTTCATCGTCAATCTGAAGGTCCAATAGATACAGTTAACATGCAGAGGTGAATCTGAATGTCAAACTGGTGACACAGGAAACGCTCAAAACATAGACAGGAAGAAGACTCAGTCCTCCTGTACTTAAGTCGGCATTGTGCCCCTTATATTTAATTCCGATTCAATTTCTGTGTTTCATCGTCAATGGGAAGGCCAAGGGATACAGTAAACCTGCAGAGGTGCATGGGAATGTAAAACTGGTGACACAGGAAACGCTCAAATCATAGACAGTAGGAAGACTCAGTCTTCCTGTACTTATGTCGGCATTGTGTCTCTTATATTTAATTCCGATTCACTTTCTGTGTTTCATTGTCAATGGGAAGGTCCAAGGAATACAGTAAACCTGCAGAGGTGCATCGGAATGTAAAACTGGTGACACAGGAAACGCTCAAAATAAAGACAGTAGGAAGACTCAGTCTTCCTGTACTCTAGTCGGCATTGTTCCTCTTATATTTAATTCCGATGCAATTTCTGTGTTTCATCGTCAATGGGAAGGTCCAATGGATACAGCAAACCTGCAGAGGTGCATCGGAATGTAAAACTGATGACACAGGAAACGCTCAAAACATAGACTGTAGGAAGACTCAGCCTTGCGTACTTAACTCGGCATTGTGTCTCCTTTATTTAATTCCGATGCAATTTCTGTGTTTCATCGACAATGGGAAGGTCGAAGGGAAACAGTAAACCTGAAGAGGTGCATCGGATTGTAAAACTGGTGACCCAGGAAACGCTCAAAACATAGACAGTAGGAAGGCTCAGTCTTCCTGTACTTAAGTGGGCATTGTCTCTCTTATATTTAATTCCGATGCAATTTCTGTGTTTCATCGTCAATGGGAAGGTCCAATGGATAGAGTAAACCTGCAGAGGTGCATCGGAATATAAAACTGGTGACACAGGAAACGCTCAAAACATAGACAGTAGGAAGACTCAGTCTTCCTGTACTTATGTCGGCATTGTGTCTCTTATATTTAATTCCTATGCAATTTCTGTGTTTCATCGTCAATGTGAAGGTCAAATGGATAGAGCAAACCTGCAGAGGTGCATCGGAATGTAAAACCGATGACACAGGAAACACTCAAAACATAGACAAGAGGAAGACTCAGTCTCGCTGTACTTAACTCGGCATTGTGTCTCCTTTATTTAATTCCGATGCAACTTCTGTGTTTCATAGTCAATGGGAAGGTCGAAAGGAAACAGTAAACTTGAAGAGGTGCATCGGAATGTAAAACTGGTGACCCACGAAACGCTCAAAACATAGACAGTAGGAAGACTCAGTCTTCCTGTACTTAAGTGGGCATTGTCTCTCTAATATTTAATTCCGATGCAATTTCTGTGTTTCATCGTCAACGGGAAGGTCCAATGGATACAGTACACCTGCAGAGGTGCATCGGAATATAAAACTGGTGACACAGGAAACGCTCAAAACATAGACAGTAGGAAGACTCAGTCTTCCTGTACTTAAGTGGGCATTGTCTCTCTTATATTTAATTCCTATGCAATTTCTGTGTTTCATCGTCAATTGGAAGGTCCAAGGGATACAGTAAACCACCAGAGCTGCATCGGAATGTAAAACTGGCGACACAGTATACGCTCGAAACATAGACCGTAAGAAGACACAGTTTTCTTGTACTTAAGTCGGCAGTGTGCCTCTTATATTTAATTCCGATGCAATTTCTGTGTTTCATCGTCAATGGGAAGGTCCAAGGGATACAGTAAACCTGCAGAGGTGCATGGGAATGTAAAACTAGTGACACAGGAAAAGCTCAAAACATAGACAGTAGGAAGACTCAGTCTTCCTGTACTTAAGTCGGCATTGTGTCTCTTATATTTAATTCTGATTCAATTTCTGTGTTTCATTGTCAATGGGAAGGTCCAAGGAATACAGTAAACCTGCAGAGGTGCATCGGAATGTAAAACTGGTGACACAGGAAACGCTCAAAATATAGACAGTAGGAAGACTCAGTCTTCCTGTACTTAAGTCGGCATTGTGTCTCTTATATTTAATTCCGATGCAATTTCTGTGTTTCTTCGTCAAAAGGGAAATCCAAGGGATACAGTAAACCTGCAGAGGTGCATCGGAATGAAAAACTGGTGACCCAGGAAACGCTCAAAACATAGACAGTAGGAAGACTCAGTCTTCCTGTACTTATGTCGGCATTGAGTCTCTTATATTTAATTCCGATTCACTTTCTGTGTTTCATTGTCAATGGGAAGGTCCAAGGAATACAGTAAACCTGCAGAGGTGCATCGGAATGTAAAACTGGTGACACAGGAAACGCTCAAAATATAGACAGTAGGAAGACTCACTCTTCCTGTACTTAAGTCGGCATTGTTCGTCTTATATTTAATTCCGATGCAATTTCTGTGTTTCATCGTCAATGGGAAGGTCCAATGGATACAGTAAACCTGCAGAGGTGCATCGTAATGTAAAAGTTATGACACAGGAAACGCTCAAAACATAGACAGTAGGAAGACTCAGTCTTGCTGTACTTAACTCGGCATTGTGTCTCCTTTATTTAATTCCGATGCAATTTCTGTGTTTCATCGTCAATGGGAAGTTCGAAAGGAAACATTAAACCTGAAGAGGTGCATCGGAATGTAAAACTGGTGACCCAGGAAACGCTCTAAACATAGATAGTAGGAGGACTCAGTCTTCCTGTACTTAAATGGGCATTGTCTCTCTTATATTTAATTCCGATGCAGTTTCTGTGTTTCATCGTCAATGGGAAGGTCCAATGGATACAGTAAACCTGCAGAGGTGCATCGGAATGTAAAACTGGTGACACAGGAAACGCTCAAAACATAGACCATAAGAAGACTCAGATTTCTTGTACTTACGTCGGCGTTGTGACTCTTATATTTAATTCCGATGCAATTTCTGTGTTTCATCGTCAATGGGAAGGTCCAATGGATACAGTAAACCTGCAGAGGTGCATCGGAATGTAAAACTGGTGACGCAGGAAACGCTCAAAACATCGACAGTAGGAAGTCTCAATCTTCCTGTACTTAAGTCGGCATTGTGTCTCCTTTATTTAATCCCGATGCAATTTCTGTGATTCATAGTCAATGGGAAGGTCGAAGGGAAACAGTAAAGCTGCAGAGGTGAATCTGAATGTCAAACTGGTGACACAGGAAACGCTCAAAACATAGACTGGAAGAAGACTCAGTCTTCCTGTACTTAAGTCGGCATTGTGTCTCTTATATATAATTCCGATGCAATTTCTGTTTTTCATCGTCAATGGGAAGGTCCAAGGGATACAGTAAACGTGCAGAGGTGCATGGGAATGTAAAACTGGTGACACAGGAAACGCTCAAAACATAGACAGTAGGAAGACTCAGTCTTCCTATACTTATGTCGGCATTGTGTCACTTATATTTAATTCCGATTCACTTTCTGTGTTTCATTGTCAATGGGTAGGTCCAAGGAATACAGTAAACCTGCAGAGGTGCATCGGAATGTAAAACTGGTGACACAGGAAACGCTCAAAATATAGACAGTAGGAAGACTCACTCTTTCTGTACTTAAATCGGCATTGTTCCTCTTATATTTAATTCCTATGCAATTTCTGTGTTTCATCGTCAATGGGAAGGTCCAATGGATACAGTAAACCTGCAGAGGTGCATCGGAATATAAAATGGATGACACAGGAAACGCTCAAAACATAGACAGTAGGAAGACTCAGTCTTCCTGTACTTAACTCGGCATTGTGTCTCCTTTATTTAATCCCGATGCAAATTCTGTGATTCATCGTCAATGGGAAGGTCGAAGGGAAACAGTAAAGCTGCAGAGATGCATCGGAATGTAAAACTGGTGACTCAGGAATCGCTCAAAACATAGACCGTAAGAAGACTCAGTTTTCTTGTACTTAACACGGCGTTGTGTCTCTTATATTTAATTCCGATGCAATTTCTGTGTTTCATCGTCAATGGGAAGGTCCAATGGATACAGTAAACCTGCAGAGGTGCATCGGAATGTAAAACTGGTGACGCAGGAAACGCTCAAAACATCGACAGTAGGAAGTCTCAATCTTCCTGTACTTAAGTCGGCATTGTGTCTCCTTTATTTAATCCCGATGCAATTTCTGTGATTCATCGTCAATGGGAAGGTCGAAGGGAAACAGTAAAGCTGCAGAGGTGAATCTGAATGTCAAACTGGTGACACAGGAAACGCTCAAAACATAGACTGGAAGAAGACTCAGTCTTCCTGTACTTAAGTCGGCATTGTGTCTCTTATATATAATTCCGATGCAATTTCTGTTTTTCATCGTCAATGGGAAGGTCCAAGGGATACAGTAAACGTGCAGAGGTGCATGGGAATGTAAAACTGGTGACACAGGAAACGCTCAAAACATAGACAGTAGGAAGACTCAGTCTTCCTATACTTATGTCGGCATTGTGTCACTTATATTTAATTCCGATTCACTTTCTGTGTTTCATTGTCAATGGGTAGGTCCAAGGAATACAGTAAACCTGCAGAGGTGCATCGGAATGTAAAACTGGTGACACAGGAAACGCTCAAAATATAGACAGTAGGAAGACTCACTCTTTCTGTACTTAAATCGGCATTGTTCCTCTTATATTTAATTCCTATGCAATTTCTGTGTTTCATCGTCAATGGGAAGGTCCAATGGATACAGTAAACCTGCAGAGGTGCATCGGAATGTAATACCGATGACACAGGAAACACTCAAATCATAGACAAGAGGAAGACTCAGTCTTGCTGTACTTAACTCGGCATTGTGTCTCCTTTATTTGATTCCGATGCAATTTCTGTGTTTCATAGTCAATGGGAAGGTCGAAAGGAAACAGTAAACTTGAAGAGGTGCATCGGAATGTAAAACTGGTGACCCACGAAACGCTCAAAACATAGACAGTAGGAAGACTCAGTCTTCCTGTACTTAAGTGGGCATTGTCTCTCTTATATTTAATTCCGATGCAATTTCTGTGTTTCATCGTCAATGCGAAGGTCCAATGGATACAGTACACCTGCAGAGGTGCATCGGAATATAAAACTGGTGACACAGGAAACGCTCAAATCACAGACATTAGGGAGACTCAGTCTTCCTGTACTTAAGTCAGCATTGAGTCTCTTATATTTAATTCCGATGAAATTTCTGTGTTTCATTGTCAATGGGAAGGTCCAAGGAATACAGTAAACCTGCAGAGGTGCATCGGAATGTAAAACTGGTGACACAGGAAACGCTCTAAATATAGACAGTAGGAAGACTCAGTCTTCCTGTACTTAAGTCGGCATTGTGTCTCTTATATTTAATTCCGATGCAATTTCTGTGTTTCTCCGTCAAAAGGGAGATCGAAGCGATACAGTAAACCTGCAGAGGTGCATCGGAATGAAAAACTGGTGACCCAGGAAACGCTCAAAACATAGACAGTAGGAAGACTCAGTCTTCCTGTACTTATGTCGGCATTGAGTCTCTTATATTTAATTCCGATTCACTTTCTGTGTTTCATTGTCAATGGGAAGGTCCAAGGAATACAGTAAACCTGCAGAGGTGCATCGGAATGTAAAACTGGTGACACAGGAAACGCTCAAAATATAGACAGTAGGAAGACTCACTCTTCCTGTTCTTAAGTCGGCATTGTTCGTCTTATATTTAATTCCGATGCAATTTCTGTGTTTCATCGTCAATGGGAAGGTCCAAGGGATACAGTGAACCTGCAGAGGTGCATCGGAATGTAAAACTGATGACACAGGAAACGCTCAAAACATAGACAGTAGGAAGACTCAGTCTTGCTGTACTTAACTCGGCATTGTGTCTCCTTTATTTAATTACGATGCAATTTCTGTGTTTCATCGTCAATGGGAAGTTCGAAAGGAAACATTAAACCTGAAGAGGTGCATCGGAATGCAAAACTGGTGACCCAGGAAACGCTCAAAACATAGACAGTAGGAGGACTCAGTCTTCCTGTACTTAAGTCAGCATTGAGTCTCTTATATTTAATTCCGATGTAATTTCTGTGTTTCATCGTCAATTGGAAGGTCCAAGGGATACAGTAAACCACCAGAGCTGCATCGGAATGTAAAACTGGCGACACAGTTAACGCTCGAAACATAGACCGTAAGAAGACACAGTTTTCTTGTACTTAAGTCGTCATTGTGTCTCTTATATTTAATTCCGATGCAATTTCTGTGTTTCATCGTCAATGGGAAGGTCCAAGGGATACAGTAAACCTGCAGAGGTGCATGGGAATGTAAAACTAGTGACACAGGAAACGCTCAAACCATAGACAGTAGGAAGACTCAGTCTTCCTGTACTTAAGTCGGCATTGTGTCTCTTATATTTAATTCTGATTCAATTTCAGTGTTTCATTGTCAATGGGAAGGTCCAAGGAATGCAGTAAACCTGCAGAGGTGCATCGGAATGTAAAACTGGTGACGCAGGAAACGCTCAAAACATAGACAGTAGGAAGACTCAGTCTTCCTGTACTTATGTCGGCATTGTGTCTCTTATATTTAATCCCGATTCACTTTCTGTGTTTCATTGTCAATGGGAAGGTCCAAGTCCTACAGTAAACCTGCAGATGTGCATCGGAATGTAAAACTGGGGACACTGTAAACGCTCAAAACATAGACAGTAAGGAGACTCAGTTTTCTTGTACTTAAGTCGGCATTGTGTCTCTTATATTTAATTCCGATGCAATTTCTGTGTTTCATCGTCAATCTGAAGGTCCAATAGATACAGTTAACATGCAGAGGTGAATCTGAATGTCAAACTGGTGACACAGGAAACGCTCAAAACATAGACAGGAAGAAGACTCAGTCCTCCTGTACTTAAGTCGGCATTGTGCCTCTTATATTTAATTCCGATTCAATTTCTGTGTTTCATCGTCAATGGGAAGGTCCAAGGGATACAGAAAACCTGCAGAGGTGCATGGGAATGTAAAACTGGTGACACAGGAAACGCTCAAAACATAGACAGTAGGAAGACTCAGTCTTCCTGTACTTATGTCGGCATTGTGTCTCTTATATTTAATCCCGATTCACTTTCTGTGTTTCATTGTCAATGGAAAGGTCCAAGGAATACAGTAAACCTGCAGAGGTGCATCGGAATGTAAAACTGGTGACACAGGAAACGCTCAAAATAAAGACAGTAGGAAGACTCAGTCTTCCTGTACTTAAGTCGGCATTGTTCCTCTTATATTTAATTCCGATGCAATTTCTGTGTTTCATCGTCAATGGGAGGGTCCAAGGGATACAGTAAACCTGCAGAGGTGCATCGGAATGTAAAACTGGTGACACAGGAAACGCTCAAAGCATAGACCATAAGAAAACTCAGATTTCTTGTACTTACGTCGGCGTTGTGACTCTTATATTTAATTCAGATGCAATTTCTGTGTTTCATCGTCAATGGGAAGGTCAAATGGACACAGTAAACCTGCAGAGGTGCATCGGAATGTAAAACTGGTGACGTAGGAAATGCTCAAAACATCGACAGTAGGAAGACTCAATCTTCCTGTACTTAAGTCGGCATTGTGTCTCTTATATTTAATACCGATGCAATTTCTGTGTTTCATTGTCAATGTGAAGGTCCAAGGCCTACAGTAAACCTGCAGATGTGCATCGGAATGTAAAACTGGGGACACTCTAAACGCTCAAAACATAGACAGTAAGGAGACTCAGTTTTCTTGTACTTAAGTCGGCATTGTGTCTCTTATATTTAATTCCGATGCAATTTCTGTGTTTCATCGTCAATCTGAAGGTCCAATAGATACAGTTAACATGCAGAGGTGAATCTGAATGTCAAACTGGTGACACAGGAAACGCTCAAAACATAGACAGGAAGAAGACTCAGTCCTCCTGTACTTAAGTCGGCATTGTGCCTCTTATATTTAATTCCGATTCAATTTCTGTGTTTCATCGTCAATGGGAAGGCCAAGGGATAGAGTAAACCTGCAGAGGTGCATGGGAATGTAAAACTGGTGACACAGGAAACGCTCAAAACATAGACAGTAGGAAGACTCAGTCTTCCTGTACTTATGTCGGCATTCTGTCTCTTATATTTAATCCCGATTCACTTTCTGTGTTTCGTTGTCAATGGGAAGGTCCAAGGAATACAGTAAACCTGCAGAGGTGCATCGGAATGTAAAACTGGTGACACAGGAAACGCTCAAAATAAAGACAGTAGGAAGACTCAGTCTTCCTGTACTTAAGTCGGCATTGTTCCTCTTATATTTAATTCCGATGCAATTTCTGTTATTCATCGTCAATGGGAAGGTCCAATGGATACAGCAAACCCGCAGACGTGCGTCGGAATGTAAAACTGATGACACAGGAAACGCTCAAAACATAGACTGTAGGAAGTCTCAGTCTTGCGTACTTAATTCGGCATTGTGTCTCCTTTATTTAATTCCGATGCAATTTCTGTGTTTCATCGACAATGGGAAGGTCGAAGGGAAACAGTAAACCTGAAGAGGTGCATCGGATTGTAAAACTGGTGACCCAGGAAACGCTCAAAACATAGACAGTAGGAAGGCTCACTCTTCCTGTACTTAAGTGGGCATTGTCTCTCTTATATTTAATTCCGATGCAATTTCTGTGTTTCATCGTCAATGGGAAGGTCCAATGGATAGAGTAAACCTGCAGAGGTGCATCGGAATATAAAACTGGCGACACAGGAAACGCTCAAAACATAGACAGTAGGAAGACTCAGTCTTCCTGTACTTATGTCGGCATTGTGTCTCTTATATTTAATTCCGATGCAATTTCTGTGTTTCATCGTCAATGGGAAGGTCAAATGGATAGAGCAAACCTGCAGAGGTGCAATGGAATGTAAAATTGATGACACTGGAAACGCTCAAAACATAGACAGTAGTAAGACTCAGTCTTGCTGTACTTAACTCGGCATCGTGTCTCCTTTATTTAATTCCGATGCAAATTCTGTGTTTCATCGTCAATGGGAAGGTCCAAGGGATACAGTAAACCTGCAGAGGTGCATCGGAATGTAAAACTGGTGACACAGACGCTCAAAAGATAGGCAGTAGGAATAATCAGTCTTCCTGTACTTAAGTCGGCATTGTGTCTCTTATATTTAATTCTGATTCAATTTCAGTGTTTCATTGTCAATGGGAAGGTCCAAGGAATGCAGTAAACCTGCAGAGGTGCATCGGAATGTAAAACTGGTGACGCAGGAAACGCTCAAAACATAGACAGTAGGAAGACTCAGTCTTCCTGTACTTATGTCGGCATTGTGTCTCTTATATTTAATCCCGATTCACTTTCTGTGTTTCATTGTCAATGGGAAGGTCCAAGTCCTACAGTAAACCTGCAGATGTGCATCGGAATGTAAAACTGGGGACACTGTAAACGCTCAAAACATAGACAGTAAGGAGACTCAGTTTTCTTGTACTTAAGTCGGCATTGTGTCTCTTATATTTAATTCCGATGCAATTTCTGTGTTTCATCGTCAATCTGAAGGTCCAATAGATACAGTTAACATGCAGAGGTGAATCTGAATGTCAAACTGGTGACACAGGAAACGCTCAAAACATAGACAGGAAGAAGACTCAGTCCTCCTGTACTTAAGTCGGCATTGTGCCTCTTATATTTAATTCCGATTCAATTTCTGTGTTTCATCGTCAATGGGAAGGTCCAAGGGATACAGAAAACCTGCAGAGGTGCATGGGAATGTAAAACTGGTGACACAGGAAACGCTCAAAACATAGACAGTAGGAAGACTCAGTCTTCCTGTACTTATGTCGGCATTGTGTCTCTTATATTTAATCCCGATTCACTTTCTGTGTTTCATTGTCAATGGAAAGGTCCAAGGAATACAGTAAACCTGCAGAGGTGCATCGGAATGTAAAACTGGTGACACAGGAAACGCTCAAAATAAAGACAGTAGGAAGACTCAGTCTTCCTGTACTTAAGTCGGCATTGTTCCTCTTATATTTAATTCCGATGCAATTTCTGTGTTTCATCGTCAATGGGAGGGTCCAAGGGATACAGTAAACCTGCAGAGGTGCATCGGAATGTAAAACTGGTGACACAGGAAACGCTCAAAGCATAGACCATAAGAAAACTCAGATTTCTTGTACTTACGTCGGCGTTGTGACTCTTATATTTAATTCAGATGCAATTTCTGTGTTTCATCGTCAATGGGAAGGTCAAATGGACACAGTAAACCTGCAGAGGTGCATCGGAATGTAAAACTGGTGACGTAGGAAATGCTCAAAACATCGACAGTAGGAAGACTCAATCTTCCTGTACTTAAGTCGGCATTGTGTCTCTTATATTTATTACCGATGCAATTTCTGTGTTTCATTGTCAATGTGAAGGTCCAAGGCCTACAGTAAACCTGCAGATGTGCATCGGAATGTAAAACTGGGGACACTCTAAACGCTCAAAACATAGACAGTAAGGAGACTCAGTTTTCTTGTACTTAAGTCGGCATTGTGTCTCTTATATTTAATTCCGATGCAATTTCTGTGTTTCATCGTCAATCTGAAGGTCCAATAGATACAGTTAACATGCAGAGGTGAATCTGAATGTCAAACTGGTGACACAGGAAACGCTCAAAACATAGACAGGAAGAAGACTCAGTCCTCCTGTACTTAAGTCGGCATTGTGCCTCTTATATTTAATTCCGATTCAATTTCTGTGTTTCATCGTCAATGGGAAGGCCAAGGGATAGAGTAAACCTGCAGAGGTGCATGGGAATGTAAAACTGGTGACACAGGAAACGCTCAAAACATAGACAGTAGGAAGACTCAGTCTTCCTGTACTTATGTCGGCATTCTGTCTCTTATATTTAATCCCGATTCACTTTCTGTGTTTCGTTGTCAATGGGAAGGTCCAAGGAATACAGTAAACCTGCAGAGGTGCATCGGAATGTAAAACTGGTGACACAGGAAACGCTCAAAATAAAGACAGTAGGAAGACTCAGTCTTCCTGTACTTAAGTCGGCATTGTTCCTCTTATATTTAATTCCGATGCAATTTCTGTTATTCATCGTCAATGGGAAGGTCCAATGGATACAGCAAACCCGCAGACGTGCGTCGGAATGTAAAACTGATGACACAGGAAACGCTCAAAACATAGACTGTAGGAAGTCTCAGTCTTGCGTACTTAATTCGGCATTGTGTCTCCTTTATTTAATTCCGATGCAATTTCTGTGTTTCATCGACAATGGGAAGGTCGAAGGGAAACAGTAAACCTGAAGAGGTGCATCGGATTGTAAAACTGGTGACCCAGGAAACGCTCAAAACATAGACAGTAGGAAGGCTCACTCTTCCTGTACTTAAGTGGGCATTGTCTCTCTTATATTTAATTCCGATGCAATTTCTGTGTTTCATCGTCAATGGGAAGGTCCAATGGATAGAGTAAACCTGCAGAGGTGCATCGGAATATAAAACTGGCGACACAGGAAACGCTCAAAACATAGACAGTAGGAAGACTCAGTCTTCCTGTACTTATGTCGGCATTGTGTCTCTTATATTTAATTCCGATGCAATTTCTGTGTTTCATCGTCAATGGGAAGGTCAAATGGATAGAGCAAACCTGCAGAGGTGCAATGGAATGTAAAATTGATGACACTGGAAACGCTCAAAACATAGACAGTAGTAAGACTCAGTCTTGCTGTACTTAACTCGGCATCGTGTCTCCTTTATTTAATTCCGATGCAAATTCTGTGTTTCATCGTCAATGGGAAGGTCCAAGGGATACAGTAAACCTGCAGAGGTGCATCGGAATGTAAAACTGGTGACACAGACGCTCAAAAGATAGGCAGTAGGAATAATCAGTCTTCCTGTACTTAAGTCGGCATTGTGTCTCTTATATTTAATTCCGATGCAATTTCTGTGTTTCATTGTCAGTGGGAAGGTCCAAGGGATACAGTAAACCTGCAGAGGTGCATCGGAATGAAAAACTGGTGACCCAGGAAACGCTCAAAACATAGACAGTAGGAAGACTCAGTCTTCCTGTACTTATGTCGGCATTGAGTCTCTTATATTTAATTCCGATTCACTTTCTGTGTTTCATCGTCAATGGGAAGGTCCAATGGATACAGTAAACCTGCAGAGGTGCATCGGAATGTAAAACTGATGACACAGGAAACGCTCAAAACATAGACAGTGGGAAGACTCAGTCTTGCTGTACTTAACTCGGCATTGTCTCTCCTTTATTTAATTCCGATGCAATTTCTGTGTTTCATCGTCAATGGGAAGGTCGAAAGGCAACATTAAACCTGAAGAGGTGCATCAGAATGTAAAACTGGTGACCCAGGAAACGCTCAAAACATAGACAGTACGAGGACTCAGTCTTCCTGTACTTAAGTGGGCATTGTCTCTCTTATATTTAATTCCGATGCAGTTTCTGTGTTTCATCGTCAATGGGAAGGTCCAATGGATACAGTAAACCTGCAGAGGTGCATCGGAATATAAAACTGGTGACACAGGAAACGCTCAAATCATAGACATTAGGAAGACTCAGTCTTCCTGTACTTAAGTCATCATTGAGTCTCTTATATTTAATTCCGATGCAATTTCTGTGCTTCATCGTCAATTGGAAGGTCCAAGGGATACAGTAAACCACCAGAGCTGCATCGGAATGTAAAACTGGCTACGCAGTTAACGCTCGAAACATAGACCGTAAGAAGACACAGTTTTCTTGTACTTAAGTCGGCATTGTGTCTCTTATATTTAATTCCGATGCAATTTCTGTGTTTCATCGTCAATGGGAAGGTCCAAGGGATACAGTAAACCTGCAGAGGTGCATGGGAATGTAAAACTAGTGACACAGGAAGCGGTCAAAACATAGACAGTAGGAAGACTCAGTCTTCCTGTACTTAAGTCGGCATTGTGTCTCTTATATTTAATTCTGAGTCAATTTCTGTGTTTCATTGTCAATGGGAAGGTCCAAGGAATGCAGTAAACCTGCAGAGGTGCATCGGAATGTAAAACTGGTGACACAGGAAACGCTCAAAATATAGACAGTAGGAAGACTCAGTCTTCCTGTACTTAAGTCGGCATTGTGTCTCTTATATTTAACTCCGATGCAATTTCTTTGTTTCATTGTCAATGTGAAGGTCCAAGGCCTACAGTAAACCTGCAGATGTGCATCGGAATGTAAAACTGGGGACACTGTAAACGCTCAAATCATAGACAGTAAGGAGACTCAGTTTTCTTGTACTTAAGTCGGCATTATGTCTCTTATATTTAATTCCGATGCAATTTCTGTGTTTCATTGTCAGTGGGAAGGTCCAAGGGATACAGTAAACCTGCAGAGGTGCATCGGAATGTAAAACTGATGACACAGGAAACGCTCAAAACATAGACAGTAGGAAGACTCAGTCTTGCTGTACTTAACTCGGCATTGTGTCTCCTTTATTTAATTCCGATGCAATTTCTGTGTTTCATCGTCAATGGGAGGGTCCAAGGGATACAGTAAACCTGCAGAGGTGCATCGGAATGTAAAACTGGTGACACAGGAAACGCTCAAAGCATAGACCATAAGAAAACTCAGGTTTCTTGTACTTACGGTGGCGTTGTGAATCCTATATTTAATTCCGATGCAATTTCTGTGTTTCATCGTCAATGGGAAGGTGAAATGGACACAATAAACCTGCAGAGGTGCATCGGAATGTAAAACTGGTGACGCAGGAAACGCTCAAAACATCGACAGTAGAAAGACTCAATCTTCCTGTACTTAAGTCGGCATTGTGTCTCTTATATTTAACTCCGATGCAATTTCTTTGTTTCATTGTCAATGTGAAGGTCCAAGGCCTACAGTAAACCTGCAGATGTGCATCGGAATGTAAAACTGGGGACACTGTAAACGCTCAAAACATAGACAGTAAGGAGACTCAGTTTTCTTGTACTTAAGTCAGCATTATGTCTCTTATATTTAATTCCGATGCAATTTCTGCGTTTCATCGTCAATCTGAAGGTCCAATAGATACAGTTAACATGCAGAGGTGAATCTGAATGTCAAACTGGTGACACAGGAAACGCTCAAAACATAGACAGGAAGAAGACTCAGTCCTCCTGTACTTAAGTCGGCATTGTGCCTCTTATATTTAATTCCGATTCAATTTCTGTGTTTCATCGTGTAATGGGAAGGCCAAGGGATACAGTAAACCTGCAGAGGTGCATGGGAATGTAAAACTGGTGACACAGGAAACGCTCAAAACATAGACAGTAGGAAGACTCAGTCTTCCTGTACTTATGTCGGCATTCTGTCTCTTATATTTAATCCCGATTCACTTTCTGTGTTTCGATGTCAATGGGAAGGTCCAAGGAATACAGTAAACCTGCAGAGGTGCATCGGAATGTAAAACTGGTGACACAGGAAACGCTCAAAATAAAGACAGTAGGAAGACTCAGTCTTCCTGTACTTAAGTCGGCATTGTTCCTCTTATATTTAATTCCGATGCAATTTCTGTGATTCATCGTCAATGGGAAGGTCCAATGGATACAGCAAACCTGCAGACGTGCATCGGAATGTAAAACTGATGACACAGGAAACGCTCAAAACATAGACTGTAGGAAGACTCAGTCTTGCGTACTTAACTCGGCATTGTGTCTCCTTTATTTAATTCCGATGCAATTTCTGTGTTTCATCGACAATGGGAAGGTCGAAGGGAAACAGTAAACCTGAAGAGGTGCATCGGATTGTAAAACTGGTGACCCAGGAAACGCTCAAAACATAGACAGTAGGAAGACTCAGTCTTCCTGTACTTATGTCGGCATTGTGTCTCTTATATTTAATTCCGATGCAATTTCTGTGTTTCATCGTCAATGGGAAGGTCAAATGGATAGAGCAAACCTGCAGAGGTGCAATGGAATGTAAAATTGATGACACTGGAAACGCTCAAAACATAGACAGTAGTAAGACTCAGTCTTGCTGTACTTAACTCGGCATCGTGTCTCCTTTATTTAATTCCGATGCAAATTCTGTGTTTCATCGTCAATGGGAAGGTCCAAGGGATACAGTAAACCTGCAGAGGTGCATCGGAATGTAAAACTGGTGACACAGACGCTCAAAAGATAGGCAGTAGGAATAATCAGTCTTCCTGTACTTAAGTCGGCATTGTGTCTCTTATATTTAATTCCGATGCAATTTCTGTGTTTCATTGTCAGTGGGAAGGTCCAAGGGATACAGTAAACCTGCAGAGGTGCATCGGAATGAAAAACTGGTGACCCAGGAAACGCTCAAAACATAGACAGTAGGAAGACTCAGTCTTCCTGTACTTATGTCGGCATTGAGTCTCTTATATTTAATTCCGATTCACTTTCTGTGTTTCATCGTCAATGGGAAGGTCCAATGGATACAGTAAACCTGCAGAGGTGCATCGGAATGTAAAACTGATGACACAGGAAACGCTCAAAACTTAGACAGTAGGAAGACTCAGTCTTGCTGTACTTAACTCGGCATTGTCTCTCCTTTATTTAATTCCGATGCAATTTCTGTGTTTCATCGTCAATGGGAAGGTCGAAAGGCAACATTAAACCTGAAGAGGTGCATCGGAATGTAAAACTGGTGACCCAGGAAACGCTCAAAACATAGACAGTACGAGGACTCAGTCTTCCTGTACTTAAGTGGGCATTGTCTCTCTTATATTTAATTCCGATGCAGTTTCTGTGTTTCATCGTCAATGGGAAGGTCCAATGGATACAGTAAACCTGCAGAGGTGCATCGGAATATAAAACTGGTGACACAGGAAACGCTCAAATCATAGACATTAGGAAGACTCAGTCTTCCTGTACTTAAGTCATCATTGAGTCTCTTATATTTAATTCCGATGCAATTTCTGTGCTTCATCGTCAATTGGAAGGTCCAAGGGATACAGTAAACCACCAGAGCTGCATCGGAATGTAAAACTGGCTACGCAGTTAACGCTCGAAACATAGACCGTAAGAAGACACAGTTTTCTTGTACTTAAGTCGGCATTGTGTCTCTTATATTTAATTCCGATGCAATTTCTGGGTTTCATCGTCAATGGGAAGGTCCAAGGGATACAGTAAACCTGCAGAGGTGCATGGGAATGTAAAACTAGTGACACAGGAAGCGGTCAAAACATAGACAGTAGGAAGACTCAGTCTTCCTGTACTTAAGTCGGCATTGTGTCTCTTATATTTATTTCTGATTCAATTTCTGTGTTTCATTGTCAATGGGAAGGTCCAAGGAATGCAGTAAACCTGCAGAGGTGCATCGGAATGTAAAACTGGTGACACAGGAAACGCTCAAAATATAGACAGTAGGAAGACTCAGTCTTCCTGTACTTAAGTCGGCATTGTGTCTCTTATATTTAACTCCGATGCAATTTCTTTGTTTCATTGTCAATGTGAAGGTCCAAGGCCTACAGTAAACCTGCAGATGTGCATCGGAATGTAAAACTGGGGACACTGTAAACGCTCAAATCATAGACAGTAAGGAGACTCAGTTTTCTTGTACTTAAGTCGGCATTATGTCTCTTATATTTAATTCCGATGCAATTTCTGTGTTTCATTGTCAGTGGGAAGGTCCAAGGGATACAGTAAACCTGCAGAGGTGCATCGGAATGTAAAACTGATGACACAGGAAACGCTCAAAACATAGACAGTAGGAAGACTCAGTCTTGCTGTACTTAACTCGGCATTGTGTCTCCTTTATTTAATTCCGATGCAATTTCTGTGTTTCATCGTCAATGGGAGGGTCCAAGGGATACAGTAAACCTGCAGAGGTGCATCGGAATGTAAAACTGGTGACACAGGAAACGCTCAAAGCATAGACCATAAGAAAACTCAGATTTCTTGTACTTACGGTGGCGTTGTGACTCCTATATTTAATTCCGATGCAATTTCTGTGTTTCATCGTCAATGGGAAGGTGAAATGGACACAGTAAACCTGCAGAGGTGCATCGGAATGTAAAACTGGTGACGCAGGAAACGCTCAAAACATCGACAGTAGAAAGACTCAATCTTCCTGTACTTAAGTCGGCATTGTGTCTCTTATATTTAACTCCGATGCAATTTCTTTGTTTCATTGTCAATGTGAAGGTCCAAGGCCTACAGTAAACCTGCAGATGTGCATCGGAATGTAAAACTGGGGACACTGTAAACGCTCAAAACATAGACAGTAAGGAGACTCAGTTTTCTTGTACTTAAGTCAGCATTATGTCTCTTATATTTAATTCCGATGCAATTTCTGCGTTTCATCGTCAATCTGAAGGTCCAATAGATACAGTTAACATGCAGAGGTGAATCTGAATGTCAAACTGGTGACACAGGAAACGCTCAAAACATAGACAGGAAGAAGACTCAGTCCTCCTGTACTTAAGTCGGCATTGTGCCTCTTATATTTAATTCCGATTCAATTTCTGTGTTTCATCGTCAATGGGAAGGCCAAGGGATACAGTAAACCTGCAGAGGTGCATGGGAATGTAAAACTGGTGACACAGGAATCGCTCAAAACATAGACAGTAGGAAGACTCAGTCTTCCTGTACTTATGTCGGCATTGTGTCTCTTATATTTAATTCCGATGCAATTTCTGTGTTTCATTGTCAGTGGGAAGGTCCAAGGGATACAGTAAACGTGCAGAGGTGCATCGGAATGTAAAACCGGTGACACAGGAAACGTTCAAAATATAGACAATAGGAAGGCTCAGTCTTCCTGTACTTAAGTCGGCATTGTGTCTCTTATATTTAATTCCGATGCTATTTCTGTGTTTCTTCGTCAAAAGGGAGATCCAAGGGATACAGTAAACCTGCAGAGGTGCATCGGAATGAAAAACTGGTGACCCAGGAAACGCTCAAAACATAGACAGTAGGAAGACTCAGTCTTCCTGTACTTATGTCGGCATTGAGTCTCTTATATTTAATTCCGATTCACTTTCTGTGTTTCATTGTCAATGGGAAGGTCCAAGGAATACAGTAAACCTGCAGAGGTGCATCGGAATGTAAAACTGGTGACACAGGAAACGCTCAAAATATAGAGAGTAGGAAGACTCACTCTTCCTGTACTTAAGTCGGCATTGTTCCTCTTATATTTAATTCCGATGCAATTTCTGTGTTTCATCGTCAATGGGAAGGTCCAATGGATACAGTAAACCTGCAGAGGTGCATCGGAATGTAAAACTGATGACACAGGAAACGTTCAAAACATAGACAGTAGGAAGACTCAGTCTTCCTGTACTTATGTCGGCATTGTGTCTCTTATATTTAATTCCGATGCAATTTCTGTGTTTCATCGTCAATGGGAAGGTCAAATGGATAGAGCAAACCTGCAGAGGTTCAATGGAATGTAAAATTGATGACACTGGAAACGCTCAAAACATAGACAGTAGTAAGACTCAGTCTTGCTGTACTTAACTCGGCATCGTGTCTCCTTTATTTAATTCCGATGCAAATTCTGTGTTTCATCGTCAATGGGAAGGTCCAAGGGATACAGTAAACCTGCAGAGGTGCATCGGAATGTAAAACTGGTGACACAGACGCTCAAAAGATAGGCAGTAGGAATAATCAGTCTTCCTGTACTTAAGTCGGCATTGTGTCTCTTATATTTAATTCCGATGCAATTTCTGTGTTTCATTGTCAGTGGGAAGGTCCAAGGGATACAGTAAACCTGCAGAGGTGCATCGGAATGAAAAACTGGTGACCCAGGAAACGCTCAAAACATAGACAGTAGGAAGACTCAGTCTTCCTGTACTTATGTCGGCATTGAGTCTCTTATATTTAATTCCGATTCACTTTCTGTGTTTCATCGTCAATGGGAAGGTCCAATGGATACAGTAAACCTGCAGAGGTGCATCGGAATGTAAAACTGATGACACAGGAAACGCTCAAAACATAGACAGTGGGAAGACTCAGTCTTGCTGTACTTAACTCGGCATTGTCTCTCCTTTATTTAATTCCGATGCAATTTCTGTGTTTCATCGTCAATGGGAAGGTCGAAAGGCAACATTAAACCTGAAGAGGTGCATCAGAATGTAAAACTGGTGACCCAGGAAACGCTCAAAACATAGACAGTACGAGGACTCAGTCTTCCTGTACTTAAGTGGGCATTGTCTCTCTTATATTTAATTCCGATGCAGTTTCTGTGTTTCATCGTCAATGGGAAGGTCCAATGGATACAGTAAACCTGCAGAGGTGCATCGGAATATAAAACTGGTGACACAGGAAACGCTCAAATCATAGACATTAGGAAGACTCAGTCTTCCTGTACTTAAGTCATCATTGAGTCTCTTATATTTAATTCCGATGCAATTTCTGTGCTTCATCGTCAATTGGAAGGTCCAAGGGATACAGTAAACCACCAGAGCTGCATCGGAATGTAAAACTGGCTACGCAGTTAACGCTCGAAACATAGACCGTAAGAAGACACAGTTTTCTTGTACTTAAGTCGGCATTGTGTCTCTTATATTTAATTCCGATGCAATTTCTGTGTTTCATCGGCAATGGGAAGGTCCAAGGGATACAGTAAACCTGCAGAGGTGCATGGGAATGTAAAACTAGTGACACAGGAAGCGGTCAAAACATAGACAGTAGGAAGACTCAGTCTTCCTGTACTTAAGTCGGCATTGTGTCTCTTATATTTAATTCTGAGTCAATTTCTGTGTTTCATTGTCAATGGGAAGGTCCAAGGAATGCAGTAAACCTGCAGAGGTGCATCGGAATGTAAAACTGGTGACACAGGAAACGCTCAAAATATAGACAGTAGGAAGACTCAGTCTTCCTGTACTTAAGTCGGCATTGTGTCTCTTATATTTAACTCCGATGCAATTTCTTTGTTTCATTGTCAATGTGAAGGTCCAAGGCCTACAGTAAACCTGCAGATGTGCATCGGAATGTAAAACTGGGGACACTGTAAACGCTCAAATCATAGACAGTAAGGAGACTCAGTTTTCTTGTACTTAAGTCGGCATTATGTCTCTTATATTTAATTCCGATGCAATTTCTGTGTTTCATTGTCAGTGGGAAGGTCCAAGGGATACAGTAAACCTGCAGAGGTGCATCGGAATGTAAAACTGATGACACAGGAAACGCTCAAAACATAGACAGTAGGAAGACTCAGTCTTGCTGTACTTAACTCGGCATTGTGTCTCCTTTATTTAATTCCGATGCAATTTCTGTGTTTCATCGTCAATGGGAGGGTCCAAGGGATACAGTAAACCTGCAGAGGTGCATCGGAATGTAAAACTGGTGACACAGGAAACGCTCAAAGCATAGACCATAAGAAAACTCAGGTTTCTTGTACTTACGGTGGCGTTGTGAATCCTATATTTAATTCCGATGCAATTTCTGTGTTTCATCGTCAATGGGAAGGTCCAATGGATACAGCAAACCTGCAGACGTGCATCGGAATGTAAAACTGATGACACAGGAAACGCTCAAAACATAGACTGTAGGAAGACTCAGTCTTGCGTACTTAACTCGGCATTGTGTCTCCTTTATTTAATTCCGATGCAATTTCTGTGTTTCATCGACAATGGGAAGGTCGAAGGGAAACAGTAAACCTGAAGAGGTGCATCGGATTGTAAAACTGGTGACCCAGGAAACGCTCAAAACATAGACAGTAGGAAGACTCAGTCTTCCTGTACTTATGTCGGCATTGTGTCTCTTATATTTAATTCCGATGCAATTTCTGTGTTTCATCGTCAATGGGAAGGTCAAATGGATAGAGCAAACCTGCAGAGGTGCAATGGAATGTAAAATTGATGACACTGGAAACGCTCAAAACATAGACAGTAGTAAGACTCAGTCTTGCTGTACTTAACTCGGCATCGTGTCTCCTTTATTTAATTCCGATGCAAATTCTGTGTTTCATCGTCAATGGGAAGGTCCAAGGGATACAGTAAACCTGCAGAGGTGCATCGGAATGTAAAACTGGTGACACAGACGCTCAAAAGATAGGCAGTAGGAATAATCAGTCTTCCTGTACTTAAGTCGGCATTGTGTCTCTTATATTTAATTCCGATGCAATTTCTGTGTTTCATTGTCAGTGGGAAGGTCCAAGGGATACAGTAAACCTGCAGAGGTGCATCGGAATGAAAAACTGGTGACCCAGGAAACGCTCAAAACATAGACAGTAGGAAGACTCAGTCTTCCTGTACTTATGTCGGCATTGAGTCTCTTATATTTAATTCCGATTCACTTTCTGTGTTTCATCGTCAATGGGAAGGTCCAATGGATACAGTAAACCTGCAGAGGTGCATCGGAATGTAAAACTGATGACACAGGAAACGCTCAAAACTTAGACAGTAGGAAGACTCAGTCTTGCTGTACTTAACTCGGCATTGTCTCTCCTTTATTTAATTCCGATGCAATTTCTGTGTTTCATCGTCAATGGGAAGGTCGAAAGGCAACATTAAACCTGAAGAGGTGCATCGGAATGTAAAACTGGTGACCCAGGAAACGCTCAAAACATAGACAGTACGAGGACTCAGTCTTCCTGTACTTAAGTGGGCATTGTCTCTCTTATATTTAATTCCGATGCAGTTTCTGTGTTTCATCGTCAATGGGAAGGTCCAATGGATACAGTAAACCTGCAGAGGTGCATCGGAATATAAAACTGGTGACACAGGAAACGCTCAAATCATAGACATTAGGAAGACTCAGTCTTCCTGTACTTAAGTCATCATTGAGTCTCTTATATTTAATTCCGATGCAATTTCTGTGCTTCATCGTCAATTGGAAGGTCCAAGGGATACAGTAAACCACCAGAGCTGCATCGGAATGTAAAACTGGCTACGCAGTTAACGCTCGAAACATAGACCGTAAGAAGACACAGTTTTCTTGTACTTAAGTCGGCATTGTGTCTCTTATATTTAATTCCGATGCAATTTCTGTGTTTCATCGTCAATGCGAAGGTCCAAGGGATACAGTAAACCTGCAGAGGTGCATGGGAATGTAAAACTAGTGACACAGGAAGCGGTCAAAACATAGACAGTAGGAAGACTCAGTCTTCCTGTACTTAAGTCGGCATTGTGTCTCTTATATTTATTTCTGATTCAATTTCTGTGTTTCATTGTCAATGGGAAGGTCCAAGGAATGCAGTAAACCTGCAGAGGTGCATCGGAATGTAAAACTGGTGACACAGGAAACGCTCAAAATATAGACAGTAGGAAGACTCAGTCTTCCTGTACTTAAGTCGGCATTGTGTCTCTTATATTTAACTCCGATGCAATTTCTTTGTTTCATTGTCAATGTGAAGGTCCAAGGCCTACAGTAAACCTGCAGATGTGCATCGGAATGTAAAACTGGGGACACTGTAAACGCTCAAATCATAGACAGTAAGGAGACTCAGTTTTCTTGTACTTAAGTCGGCATTATGTCTCTTATATTTAATTCCGATGCAATTTCTGTGTTTCATTGTCAGTGGGAAGGTCCAAGGGATACAGTAAACCTGCAGAGGTGCATCGGAATGTAAAACTGATGACACAGGAAACGCTCAAAACATAGACAGTAGGAAGACTCAGTCTTGCTGTACTTAACTCGGCATTGTGTCTCCTTTATTTAATTCCGATGCAATTTCTGTGTTTCATCGTCAATGGGAGGGTCCAAGGGATACAGTAAACCTGCAGAGGTGCATCGGAATGTAAAACTGGTGACACAGGAAACGCTCAAAGCATAGACCATAAGAAAACTCAGATTTCTTGTACTTACGGTGGCGTTGTGACTCCTATATTTAATTCCGATGCAATTTCTGTGTTTCATCGTCAATGGGAAGGTGAAATGGACACAGTAAACCTGCAGAGGTGCATCGGAATGTAAAACTGGTGACGCAGGAAACGCTCAAAACATCGACAGTAGAAAGACTCAATCTTCCTGTACTTAAGTCGGCATTGTGTCTCTTATATTTAACTCCGATGCAATTTCTTTGTTTCATTGTCAATGTGAAGGTCCAAGGCCTACAGTAAACCTGCAGATGTGCATCGGAATGTAAAACTGGGGACACTGTAAACGCTCAAAACATAGACAGTAAGGAGACTCAGTTTTCTTGTACTTAAGTCAGCATTATGTCTCTTATATTTAATTCCGATGCAATTTCTGCGTTTCATCGTCAATCTGAAGGT